>NC_142666.1:0-1264838 GCF_026168435.1 Sesamum indicum
CGTCTCCTTCTCTCTAAAAATTCGGCCGTTTCCCGGCGAGTTGACCGCCGTCCCATACACCGATCGACTCGCCTTGATGAGTAGAAGCTTTCCCCCCAAACAATTTCGAGTTTCAAGCACGGTGAACGATGGGCTTTCACTTCGACCGCAGCTAGGTTTTTCAGTCGATTCGCCGTCGTTACGCCGTTTCACGGTCGCGGACGCCTACCATTCGACTCCTCTCCTTCTTGCGCGTCGAACGAGACTAGGCTCGCCGGTTTTCGTCAACTCTTTGAGGAGATCCTTGAAATCTCCCATTCCGCCAACCGCCGACGATCGGGCCGCCTTTTCTCCGCCGTCCGTCGCCGTTTCGCTGGCGGAGCACCACCATTGGCCTCGCCTCGACAAGGCGCAGCCCCCTGTCCGGTCAGAATTGGCCGCCGGAGACATGCCAGAAACTCCACCTCCGGCCGACGGCAACAGTCAACATGTGCTGTTGACTGAGTTGACTCGGTCAACTGTTCAAGTCAACCATCCTTTGACCGAGTCAACTCGGTCAACTCGGTCAACCCAACATTTTCAGCAGCCGGATTCCTCGATCCCGATGCCGAACCTTCCGAAAAAATCGTTTGCTGAAGTTGTTGCGCCATCGAGGGCCTCAGAAATCGCAAAAACGGCACCTCACAAATATTTCCTTGCGGACTCGCCACAACCCGCCATCGGCACAATTTTGACGGACGACCAAGGTCCAAAATTGCTGTTCACAGATGCGGAGACCGAGGTCTTAGCAGCTCCATTCAGATTCGCACTCGTTGGAAAATTTTCGCATGGAGCTCCTTCCTACAGCATGCTGCACAAACTGATGGCGGGAACTGGCATCAAAAACAGATTCACAGTTAGCATGCTGAACAACAGGCATGTCTTAATTTCCCTATCTTGTGAATCAGATTATACTCGCTTGTGGCTGCGGCGTATTTGGTATATCCAGGGGTACCCAATGCGCGTTTTCAAGTGGACTCCTACTTTCACACCGTCTAAGGAGTCATCAATTGTACCGGTGTGGGTTAGTTTCCCGGAGCTGCCAGCACATCTGTTCCGCAAGGAAGTTCTATTCACGGTGGCGAGCATGATTGGAACTCCTCTGCAGATTGACGATGCCACACTCAATCAGTCCAAGCTCTCCAAGGCAAGGGCATGCATTGAATTGGATCTTCTCAAACCGCGCCTTGAGAATTTTCAAATCCAGATTTGTGGGGCCACTATCGTGCAGCGTATTGAGTACGAGGATATCCCACACTACTGCTCGTTGTGCAAACATGTTGGGCATCGAGATTCAGACTGCTATACGGAAGGCGACGCTCCGAAACCACCCCCCCGGAAGCAGAGGAGGGCTGCTGTGGAAGTGGAGCGGGGCAAAGCAGTTGTTCAGGAAGTTGGTGAGAGTTCAAAGACGAGGGAGCAGCCAGAACAGCTTCAGACTGCTAAGGACACCAGGTACCACGCTGAGCACCAAACGGAAACTATGACTAGCGTCAATGAATTTTCTGTTCCTGCTGATGAAGTTAATATTCCCTGTGAGGCTGGAAAAATGGGTGATTTGCCTGTAGATAATCTTGTTGTTAGTTCTGTGGAAAATATTGTGGAGACTAATTTGCCTTCCGATAATCTGGTTGTTGGTGCTGTGTATCCTCCGATTGGGGGAGTGGAGATCCAAATGAGGAAGAAACGGGTTAACCTTCCACAGGCCTCCAAACTCTTCAGAAGTCTGAAATTTTTTGGAATGACTGCTCGACCACTGAAGGAATGGGATGACACTGATGAATCAGAAGGGGAAGACGATGATGTCAACCCGGGTAGCCCACGACCATTAAAGATCCAGGATCCAGTTTGCTCACTGAACCATAACCCAGCTGAGACAGAGGACAGAGAACGGTTCTTTGTTCCTTCTCCAACCCCCCCACGAAAATACAGATATCGCTGCACGCACTGGGACAATGCAAACGCTTAGAAACTTTTAACTATTTGTTGTTTCTCAATGTAAAGGAGTAGTACTCCTTCCTTTATGTTTTCTTCATGTAATGTATCTGTTTTTTACTTTTTAATGAAGATGGGATGGGGACCCCGATAAGCATCCCCCACCTTCGGGTGTTTTGACTAAAAAAAAAAAAAAAAAAAAAAAAACCCTAAACCCTAAACCCTAAACCCTAAACCCTAAACCCTAAACCCTAAACCCTAAACCCTAAACCCTAAACCCTAAACCCCAAACCCCAAACCCCAAACCCCAAACCCCAAACCCCAAACCCCAAACCCCAAACCCAAAACCCCAAACCCTAAACCCCAAACCCCAAACCCCAAACCCCAAACCCCAAACCCTAAACCCTAAACCCTAAACCCTAAACCCTAAACCCTAAACCCTAAACCCTAAACCCTAAACCCTAAACCCTAAACCCTAAACCCTAAACCCTAAACCCTAAACCCTACAACCCTACAACCCTACAACCCTACAACCCTACAACCCTAAACCCTAAACCCTAAACCCTAAACCCTAGACCCTAGACCCTAGACCCTAGACCCTAGACCCTAGACCCTAGACCCTAGACCCTAGACCCTAGACCCTAGACCCTAGACCCTAGACCCTAACCCCTAACCCCTAAACCCCAAACCCTAAACCCCTAACCCTAACCCCTAACCCCTAAACCCTAAACCCTAAACCCCTAACCCCTAAACCCCTAAACCCTAAACCCCTAAACCCCTAAACCCCTAAACCCCTAAACCGCTAACCCCAAACCCCTAACCCCTAAACCCCTAAACCCCTAAACCCCAAACCCCAAACCCCAAACCCCAAACCCCAAACCCCAAACCCCAAACCCCCCAAACCCCCAAACCCCCAACCCCCAAACCCCCAAACCCTCAAACCCCAAACCCCAAACCCCAAACCCCAAACCCCAAACCCCCAAAACCCCAAAACCCCAAACCCCAAACCCCAAACCCTAAACCCTTAACCCTTAACCAATTTCCATCAACCTGGTGCTGAGATCGACGGGTGGGAAGTTCTCGTCCGTTCTTCGCGCGCTGCCATCGTCTTTTCGCCGTTTCTCCGCCGTCGAACGGCCGCTGCTGCTCGGTGAACCACCGTTGTGATCGTGGTGTCATGGAGAACACAAACATCCGATCAGAAATGGGCATTGCTCCGGCGAATGGGACGGCCCCTAACTTAACAGATTTCCCTCCACTCAACACTCAATCGGGGCGAGTCAACTCAGCTGCTTCACCTCGCTCGTTTGACAAAAAGCTACCTGCAGAAACACAAGCACCTCGACCATCCACCAAATCGTTTGTCGAAGCACTCTCAAATCCCTCTCTGCACCACATCCGTGCATCTACCGCGTCAGACCTCCAAAAATTTTTTCTGGCCAACTCAAATCCAACGAATGTTGGCAAGCAAGCAACACTTGATGGGCGACATACTCTCATTTTCACTGATACTGAGACGCTTTCGTTTGCAGCAGCCTATCGTTTCGCTTTGGTGGGTAAATTCTCACATGGTGCACCGCAATATCGCAATCTTCACCGACTGGTGGCTGGGCTTGGAATCCATGGAGCTTTTACGGTTAGTATGATCAATGCTAAGCATGTACTCATATCCATGTCGAATGAAACGGATTTTTCACGTCTCTGGTTGAGACGAATTTGGTACATACAAGGTTATCCGATGCGGGTATTCAAATGGACCCCTACATTTACTCCCTCACAAGAATCCTCTGTTGTGCCCATCTGGGTTAGCTTTCCCGAACTTCCAGCTCACTTATTCCATAAGGATGCTCTGTATGCGGTTGCTAGTATGGTTGGAACACCACTGCAAATTGATGACTTCACTTTCAACCAGTCCAAGCTTTCAAAAGCGAGAGTCTGCATTGAAATCGATCTGCTTACACCGCTCATTCAGGAGTTCGATATCCAGATCAATGGTATTTCGATCGTACAAAAAGTTGAGTATGAACAAGTGCCGAAATACTGCACTTTATGTAACCATGTTGGCCACCAGGACTTGGAATGTTACTCCAAAGGGAACAACCCGAAACCAGCACCTCGCCGTCGAAATGAGGAAAGGAAGGAGCCTACTGCTGCGACTAATGGGAAAGGCAAGGAAAAAAGAGGGAAAGAAGCTACCAACACACCTGCCAAACAAGCGCTTGATGGAAAGGCAGAAAAGAGTAGCAAACGGACTGAGAGAGGTGAATGTTCATATACACAGGTACCTAATGCTGACCCCCAATCTTTTGCTATCAATGATATTAATTTACATGTTGATAATGATGAGATATTAACTGCTTGTAATGATTCCATTGATAATATGCCTGTGGTTTATGATATAAATGCATCAAGTCTGTGTAATGTGCATGAGTTAAATTCTAATGTAGAGGAATTGAGAGATGATGATATTGTTGGGCATTGTGAGGGGGTAGCAATGGAGGCTCCCCTCCAATGTGTTGCTCTTATTCCCTTTTCCCCCAACCCCTTTGCTATGCTTATGAAGAAGAATAGGGAGCATGTGCTCGAAATGAATCAATCTGATCGACAACAAGGTGATAACGATCAGAGAATCCCTAGAAATCAGCAACAGACCTGTACCCTTAACCAAGCTGCTAATGAACTTCCCTCACTGCATGAGAGCTACTATGATTTTGAAACTGAACTCATTGAAGAAAAGGAAGAAGAATCAGCGCATATGGACAGTGATCACTCCAACGAGGATAAGGATCCATGCAGACCGGCATCGCCGTCTTCGTCAATGGAAGATTGTGCGATGAGAGGAAAGCACACACGTTCAGGATCCAGTGAAAGGGATTTTCAGCCAGGCATCAATTTCGACTTTGACACACCAAAAGTGCATGAAGTGTCTAGAATTCTGACTAGAAGTAGATCAAAACATGTGGTGCCACCAACCCCACCCCGTTTCGTATGAAGATCCTCCTTTGGAACATTCGGGGCATAGGAGAAGCCCATAAACAAAAACATGTGCATTGGAATTGTAAGAAACACAAACCGAAAATGCTTGTGATTATCGAGCCAAAGGTGAAACTGGATGAATAATATTTCTGTAGAAGACTGGGATTTGACAAGGTCATCAGTAATTCTAATTCCAAAATTTGGTGCTTCATGAAAGAAGATCTTGATTGTGAAATCTTGATCTCTCAAGAGCAATTTCTGCACCTACGTATCTTTTCAGATTTCTGGCCAAATGGTATTCTATGCACTTGGGTCTATGCTAAACACACCAGAGCAGAAAGACGGGAATTGTGGGATGCGCTCAGAAATATTGATGACGGAGAAGAACCTTGGCTCCTTGGTGGAGATTTCAACACTGTTCTGTATTGTAGTGAAAGAAAAGGAGGCGCTACTCCAAAAATTAGAACGATGGAGGATTTTGGAGACATGATGATGGACTGTGGTCTTCAGGATGCGGGATTCGAGGGGTCTAAATTTACTTGGTCTAGGAGCAGACTTTGGCAACGTCTTGACAGGTTCTTATTCTCTCACACGTGGACCCAAGCATTCCCCTTATCTCGTATTCAGCACCTCACAAGGAACGTTTCGGATCATTGCCCGCTCCTTCTGTCGGTCAAACAAGAAAAGAAGACAGGTCCGACACCCTTCCGTTTCCAAAACATGTGGACTAAGCACCACGACTTCAAGCACTGTGTGACTACTTTGTGGCAGCATCCTATCCATGGCCATGGTATGTTTGCTTTCCAACAGAAGCTCCACCGGATTAAAGCAGCTCTGAAATTGTGGAACACCGAAGTGTTTGGGAATATTTTTCAAAATATCACGGATGCTGAACAAAGAGTCAAGATAGCGGAACAAGCATACGATGGGGACCCTTCTGATGAGAATCTCATTGCAATGAACAAAGCCACAGCTGAGCTAACATTTGCTCTATCTGTTGAAGAAAGCTACTGGAAACAGAAGGCAGCTTGTAAGTGGCTTGAGGAGGGGGAAAAAAACACAAAGTATTTCCATTCGCTGACTAAGAAAAAGAGAAAACAATCAAGGATCTACAAAATCCAACATAATGGAGCCACACTCACTAAAGCGGAAGATATCAAAGTTTCGGTTGTTGACTACTTCACGCAGGCCTTCACAAGAGATGATACGGTGAGTGTTGACAACCTGCATTGGGTCCCCAACATTCTCTCAGAGGAGGACCGGCATCAGCTTAATGCTACCCCCACAATTGAAGATGTGAAAACAATCATTTTTGATATGTGCCCACATAGTACGGCTGGCCCTGACGGATTCTCGGCACACTTTTTTCAATGTTGTTGGGAAATTATTGGTCAAGATCTCTACGGCGCAGTTTTGGATTTCCTCTCGGGATCTACTCCTCCGAAGAATTTCACAACGACAACCATCGTTCTCATTCCAAAGATTGAGGCTCCATCCACTTGGAAAGATTTCAGGCCCATTAGCCTTTGTAATGTCACGGGAAAAATCCTATCCAAAGTCATCAACAACCAAATGGCCAAACTGCTTCCCAAAATCATCTCCCCTTCCCAGAGCGGTTTTGTTCAGGGTCGCATGATTTCAGATAATATTCTTCTTGCACAAGAACTTTCCCATTGTCTTGGAAAAAATGGCAGTCTGAGCAACACCATATTCAAGCTTGACATGGAAAAAGCCTATGACCGTGTTAACTGGACATTCCTCTACCACATGCTTATGAGAGTGGGATTTCCAACGCACTGGATTAACATGATCAAGAAACTCATTGAAAACTGTTGGTTTAGTATTTTGATCAACGGTGAAGGGGTGGGATTTTTTAAGTCGACGCGAGGCCTCAGACAAGGGGATCCATTATCCCCAACGCTCTTCGTTATTGCAGCAGAATGCTTATCCAGAGGACTTGATTGGCTTTTCCAACAGCAGCCCCGTATGAATTTCTTTGCAAGGAGCAGCAAGAACATCTCCCACCTGGCATTTGCAGACGATATCATTATCTTCTCGAAAGGTACCCGCAAGGACCTAAAAACACTTATGGAATTCCTTAGGCACTACGAGCTCATTTCTGGGCAGCGCATCAACAAGGAGAAAAGCTCCTTCACGGTCGATAAAAAGACCTCCAACATGAGAATTCGCTGCATCCAACAGGTCACTGGCTTCAGGCTAAAATACCTTCCGATCACATACCTGGGAGCGCCTCTCTTCAAAGGGAACAAGAAGGGAGCTCTCTTCGACGAACTCATTCAAAAAATTCGGAATAAGATCACAGGATGGGAAAAAGCACTCCTGTCCCATGGAGGACGGCTTCAGCTCATCAAAAGTGTCCTCAGTGCCATGCCGACATACCTGCTTCAAGTCCTGAAACCTCCTAAGTATGTAATGGAACGCATTGAAAGACTTTTCAACAAGTTCCTTTGGGGCAATACTGGTGAGCAGAGAAAACTGAACTGGTCTTCGTGGGACGATATCTGCTATCCGACGGAGGAAGGGGGTTTTGGGGTTAGAAGAATCCAAGATGTGGTCCATGCTTTCCAACTCAAGCTGTGGTGGAGATTTAGGAACCAGAGCTCACTTTGGGCCCTTTTCCTTCTGGAAAAGTATTGTACAGGAAGTCATCCAGTCCCAGCTAAGCTCTCATACATCGCCTCACCAAACTGGAAAAGAATGTGCCGACACAGAAAAGAAGCGGACAAGCAGATCTTTTGGAGCCTCGGTAAAGGACACATCTCATTTTGGTTCGATAACTGGATTGGTGAAAAACCACTCTTTGAGATAATGCCTGATTTTGAGTGGAACACAACTCCTGTCAACAACTACTGGGAAAATAATTCCTGGAACGTTGCAAAACTGAGAGAAGTGCTTACAGCAGACATGGTTCATCAAATTTGCCATATACCGTTTGACGTCGATACCAGTGATACACCTCTGTGGAAGTTGAGTGGAGATGGGATTTTCAGTATGAAAGCCACGTGGAACTCACTGAGACAGACGAGAGCTACACAACAGCTCGTTAAGGAAATCTGGTCTCCGTTTGTTACCCCAACAATGTCTGTCTTCATGTGGAGACTTATCAACGACAAACTTCCAGTTGATGAGAAGCTCCAGAAAAAAGGTATTCAACTAGCCTCTAAGTGCTCTTGCTGTAATCATGTCGAAAGTCTCCAGCACGTGTTCATTGAAGGCAATGGGATTAGATGTGTGTGGGAGCATTTTGCCAGGAAATTTAACATGAACCTTCCTAACACTGATAACATTGTGCTCCTTTTGAACTATTGGAGGATATCAGCATTGGGGCAAAACCACATTAGAATGATTGTTCCCATGCTCATCTTGTGGTTTGGTTGGCTTGAAAGGAATGATGTGAAGCATCGGAATAAAAATTTTAACTCGGAACGCATCAAATGGAAGGTCCACCAACACATTGTCACCACTTTCAAAAGCAAAACGACCAAACGCATCAACTGGAAAGGGGACCGATTTGTGGCGAAATCCATGGGACTCGAACTTGGATCGCAATACAAGCCCAAAATCAAGATCGTGAAGTGGACCAAACCGGAGCTTGGATGGATCAAAATCAACACGGATGGGGCCTCTAAAGGGAACCCGGGACGTGCTGGAGCAGGAGGAATTGCGAGAGATGAGGAGGGAGCAGTCATTTTAGCATTTTATGAAGTTCTTGGAGAAACGAACAATACGTTTGCGGAAGTATTCGCCCTATTTAAAGCCCTCCAACTATGTCAAACTGAAAACATTCCACGAATTTGGATTGAGGTTGATGCGAATTGTATCCTCCATCTCGTTCAACAATCAGAGAAAGCGCACTGGCCTCTTAAGCACATGCTCACACACATTCGCTTAATGCTGAAAAAGGTGGAGTACAAAATCACGCATATCTACCGAGAAGGAAACAAAGCAGCTGACTATCTTGCTAACCTCGCATGCTCTACAAATAGCTCTAAACTCTTGAGAGGAGAGGAGATTCAAGGACAACTCGTGGGGATCATCGAATGTGACCGACAAGGAATTCCCTACATCCGAACCAAGTGAAGGAATGTTCAGGGAGTCCTCTGTTCTCGCATTTTCTGATTTCTTTTGCTTCTGCAAATTTGTTTTTTTGCTGTTTTTTCCCCTTTGCTGCTGCTTTTTTTTCCCCTCTCACAGTGCTCCGCTGCTGCTGCAAGGCTCCATTTTGCTGCTACTGTCCGCTGCTCTGCTGCTGCTTTCATGGTGATGCAGATTGCTGTTTCTGTGCTGCTGCTGCCACAAGTCTTTTCCTGCTTCTTTGCTGCCGCTGCTGCAAGTGCTTTCCTGCAGCTGCAACTTGCTTCACTGCTGCTGTTGCTGTGTTCCTGTCACTCTGCTGCCTGTTTCAATGGTGCTGTCGTTGCTGTTCTACCATTCGGCTGCTGCAAGCATGCTCCTGCTGCTGCTGCAAACATGCTCCTGCTGCTGCTGAAATGGAACTTTCTCTTTCAAAAAAACATCAAACAGAGGGACAATTTTTGGCTCAAAATTACTGCTGCAGTTGCTGCTTTTGTTTTGTTTGAACACCTTAAGGCGCTGCAGCAGCAACCACCTCCAAACGGCGCTACAGTGATGAGGATTCATCTCAGTTCAGGGAATTTCTGGAAATAATGGCACCACCTGTTTTTGCTACTGTTGTGTTGCTGATTTTCATCCACTCTGCTGCTGTTACTGTGTTGTCCCTCAACCCCAACTCAAGGGGCAATTATGCGAGGATAATTGATCTCACTTCAGGGAGCTTTCTTAACCTCTCCTATCATCTTGCTTGGCTATCAATTAACTCTGCTTTCTTGTTGCAGAACCATGGCATTGTGACAGCAGCTGCTTTTCGCTGCAACGACCTTGCTTTTACTGCTGCCATGCCACTTGTTGTTGTGGCTGCAGCAAGCAACTTCAGGGGGCACTTATGCGAAGATGATCCATCTCACTTCAGGAATCCAATATGGCATCATCCTTTTTCTGCTTTTGGTGCAGCATTTCCTTGTCTCATCAGGAGATGAAGTGGAACATGGAGAAGACACCAAGCTGCTATTTCTTTTGATGTTCCACACAGGGAATCACAAACACAACAAGGAAGAGGATTCTCAGCGTTCTACTGTTTCTGCTTTTGCTGCAAGCCTAAAAAGGCTGCAACTGCTGCTGCTGCTGCTGTTCAGCCGCAGCTCCTGTCGTGTTTCCGGCTTTAGTCTGCTGTTGTTGCTGTGCTGATATTCACCCACACTGCTGCCGTTGTTGTACTGTTCCTCATCCCCAACTCAAGGAATTTCTGTATATAATGGTGAATTCACCTATTGCAAAACTGAAGAAGACTGTTAACACAACAAGGAGGAGCATTTTCAGGAAAGGAAGTGGACAGAAAATGAAAGAACTCTGTTCAACGCCTGCTATAACTGTGATACAAACCACTTTTGTTGATCTTCCCTCGTGGTTATTCAACCAGGGAGTCTTTCTTCTCGAACTCATTTTTCATTGAATCGATTTCCTATGTTTTTTATGCTCCAACATGCTGCAATTTTCAGGCCCTCAAGCTGATCACGGATGCAAATCCACAACCGAAGGTTATGGTTATCTTGGACAGGTACGGAAATTTTATTAGGGATTTCATCAAACGTCCTCGGTCTTTGATCGCCTTTAATGTACATTCCATTTCGTATATTAAAGTGCTCCCTTGGCCTCTCTACATTCTGAAATATTCGATAGGTTATCGCTCTCGTAACCTGTCCTCCTACAAACCGGGGAATCACATATACCACAAATGAACTTCCTTGCTCTCTGCACTCACTACTTCGTTCAGCTTACACAATCTCACTCTCTTCTTTCTTATTAAACACATTCGTTACACTTACGCAATTCTCTCACTCCACAATATTCACAATCGAATCACATGCACAGACACTCTCTTACTAACTTCTACAACTCCTCAGAATACTTCATTCACCTACACAACCCACCTCGCTATCTTGACAGCCTTCAAGTGTATTTATAGTATCTTTAAGGTGTTCTGCCCATCTTTTTACTATGTTGGTTTCAAGTAATTGACCTCTTTCAATCTTTTTTCAAAATTACATTGTTTGCCCAATGTCTGCTTGTCCTCTTGTTTTTGCTGTTTTTGCTTGTGGGAAGCTTTTGTCATTGGTTGGTGATCTTGTTGCTTGAAAGACTTTGGCACTGAAATAGCAGAAGAAAAAAAAAAAAAACGAAAATAAACGAAAATGCAAGGATCAGTGGAGAAAAAAAAAAAAGAAAAAAAGAAAAAAGGAAAAAAAGAAGAGAAAGATCAGAACAGGAAAACACTGTATTAGGAGATACAAGGACGGATTATTGGCAAAAAGAGAGTTGCAGTTATTTGTAAGAGTGCTTAGAGAGTTTTTGAGGCAATTGGATTGTTGTGATGTTGGGTTTTTTCTTGGTATTTCTTGTTTCTTCCCTCTTTATTTTCTTGTTTTTATTGGTTTATTTGCATATTTGGGCCTCTTTTCCTATCTCATTTTCAGCTTTTGGACTTCAATTCCCTATTTTTAGACTTGGGCTTTTAATGTTTTTATTGAAATGGGTTGAAAGCCATCAATTCTTTTGAAACCAACCAGTACTGGGCCGTCTCTTTCGCCCACGCTGCCTTGAAGAAGCAGAGATTGGGTCGTTTTTGTTGCTGTTTTGGAGGCCCACTCGTACAGCTGGGCCATGAATGGAGATACAGAATTGGGCTCCTCCTATTGCTGTCTTTGGGGCGCTGCAGCTGGGCTCAAACCACTACAAACAATGGGCCATCATTTTTGGGCCGACACAGCCACTACTGCTGCTACTGGACCTTCCTCTGGACTGCACCAATGGGCTGTAACACTTCTCTTTTGGACTTCACTATATGGGCTACACCAATGGGCCGAATCCATGAGGCCCATCAGACTTGAATTTTTTTGTATAGGCTGCCAAGAAAATCATTGGGCCCTTTTCTGCATGGCTTCTTGGGCATTTGTGTAGGTTTTTGTCATATGTACAAAACATTATCATCTTTCATCAATTTATGAAAATGGGAGGGGAACCCGACAATTCCCCATTTATTCAAAAAAAAAAAAAAAAAATCCTTAACCCTTAACCCTTAAACCCTTAAACCCTTAAACCCTTAAACCCTTAAACCCTTAACCCTAAACCCCTAAACCCCAAACCCCAAACCCCAAACCCCAAACCCCAAGCCCCTAAACCCTAAACCCTAAACCCTAAACCCGTCATTGGATGCGTCTAATTTAGGGTTTAAATTAGGAGTTTAAATTTCTGTCAAATTTTGGTTTTGTTCTGTTCTAATGATGCCTTTGTTGGCATTTTAGGAAGACGGCGGTTTTGTTTTATTTTGTTGTCTGGTCACAATAGATTGTGGAGTTCATGATTTCCGTTTGAATTAAACTTTAAATTATCTACCCCCCATATTTTCCATTTAAAAAGAAAAAAAAAACCCTAAACCCAAAAATCCCTAAACCCTAAACCCTAAACCAACCAAACCCTAAACCCTAAACCCTAAACCAAATCCTCTCAACTTCTCACTAGAAGTGTGTGAGATTTAACACACTAAACCTTCCACCGCCAACCACCACCAAACGACCACACTTTGAGCCGCACCTCCTCCTCCATCGCGGCGTTGCCGCTGCGCCGCCGCCGGCCGGTCGCCGGAAAATTCCATCGGCGAGTGAAGCCACACCCGCACACCATTGGATGCGTCTCGAGAAACCCGTCACAACGATGCAGGTCGTGCAATGAACGGATGCCGGACGCCGCCGGACGCGCCCTCCAAAGCCGTCAGATTTGCGCCGTTTTCGCCTTCAAATCGCCGTCAGCTTCTCTCTAAAAATCCGACCATTTCCTGGCGAGTTACCAGCTGTGCTATACACCGTTGGACTCGCCTCGATGAGTACTACAATTCCCCTAGAACAATTGGAGATTTCAGGCACGCACGACGATGGGCTAAGTCCTCCACCGCCGATCACTTCCGCCATCGATTCGCAGCCGTCACGGCGACCCACGGTCGCGGACCACCACGGTTGGAATCCTCTCCTCAAGGCAAGTCTATTGGGACCAATTTCGTCAAGTTTCATCACCTGTGTACCGAGTTCTTGCAAATCTCCCGTTCGCGCGATCGCCGCCCGTCGCAGCGCTGTTGCGCTGCCGTCCGCCGTCGGTTCGCTGGCGGAGCCACACCATTGCAGTCGCCTCGCCATGGCGAAGCCTCCCGTCCGCCAAGAAATCGATATCGGAGCTCCGGCAGCAGCCTCTCCTCCGACAGCCGTTGCCCTTGAGCCTTTGTTGACCGAGTTGACTCGGTCAACGGTCAACCCTCCTTTAACCGAGTTGACCCGGTCAACTCAGTCAACCGAACAGATTCAGCACCCGTCTTCCTCAGTTCCAACGTCGAATCTTCCGAAAAACACATTTGCTGAAGTCCTTGCACCAACACGGGCCTCGAAACCCGCAACACCGGCACCGCACAAATACTTCCCTGCAGACTTGCCATCCGCCGGTATCGGTACAGTCTTGACAGGCGACAAAGGTCCAACATTGCTATTCACAGATGCCGAGACCGAAGTCCTTGCAGCTCCATTCAAATTTGCACTCGTGGGCAAATTTTCGCATGGAGCACCCTCATACAACATCCTTCACAAACTAATTGCTGGAACGGGTGTCAAAAATAAATTCACGGTTAGTATGCTCAACAATAAACATGCCTTAGTTTCCCTATCTTGTGAAGCGGATTTTTCTCGCCTGTGGCTGCGGCGTATTTGGTATATTCAGGGGTACCCAATGCGCATCTTCAAGTAGACTCCTACTTTCACACCGTCTCAGGAGTCATCAATAGTACCGGTTTGGGTTAGTTTCCCGGAGCTGCCAGCACATTTGTTCCGCAAGGAAGTTCTTTTCACAGTGGTGAGCATGATTAGAACTCCTTTGCAGATTGACGACGCTACACTCAATCAGTCCAAACTCTCCAAGGCAAGGGCATGCATTGAATTGGATCTTCTCAAACCACGCCTTGATGATTTCCAAATCCAGATTTGTGGGGAAACTATTGTGCAGCGTATTGTATACGAGGATATCCCACACTACTGCTCTTTGTGCAAACATGTTGGGCACCAAGACTCAGACTGTTATTCAAAAGGAGATGCTCCCAAACCACCACCCCGGAAGTAGAGGAAGAGGGCTGTTGTGGAAGTGGAGCGGGGCAAAGCAGTTGTTCAGGAAGTTGGTGAGAGTTCAAAGACGAGGGACCAGCCAGCACAGCTTCAGCCTGCTAAGGACACCAGGTACCACGCTGAGCACCAAACTGAAACTATGACTAGCGTTAATGAATTTTCTGTTCCTGCTGATGAAGTTAATATTCCCTGTGAGGCTGGAAAAATAGGTGATTTGCCTGCAGATAATCTTGTTGTTAGTTTTGTGGAAAATATTGTGGAAACTAATTTGCCTAATCTAGTTGTTAGTGCTGTGTATCCTCCGATTGGGGGGGTGGAAATCCAAATGAGGAGGAAACGGGTTAACCCTCCGCAGGTCTCTAAATTGTTCAAAAATCTGAAACTTTTTGGAATGATTACTCCACCACTAGAGGAATGGGATGAAACTGATGAATCAGAAGGGGAAGACGATGACGTTAACCCGAGTAGCCCACGGCCGGTGAAGATCCAGGATCCAGTTTGCTCGCTGAACAGTAATCCGGCTGAGATCGAGGAAAGAGAACAGTACTTTGCTTCTCCAACCCCGCCACAAAAATACAGACATCGTTGCATGCATTAGATCACTACAACCACTTAGAAAGTTTTAACTATTTTCTGATTCACAATGTTTTGGAGTAGTACTCGTTTCTTAAGTGTTTTGTAAGACATCAGTTATTTACTTTTTAATGAAGATGGGATGGGGACCCCGATAAGCATCCCCCAACTTCGGGTGTTTTAACCAAAAAAAAACCCTAAACCCCTAAACCCTAAACCCTAAACCCCTAAACCCTAACCCCTAAACCCCTAAACCCCTAAACCCTAACCCCTAAACCCAAAAACCCAAAACCCTAAACCCTAAACCCTGAACCCTAAATTCAATCATCTGATATTCTCCAGTCTTGTCTTCTCCGGTGCTTTGCTCTGACTCCGAGTCGTGATCGGGAGAAGAATCGAAGATGGGCAAAGCCAAGACCAAAGCCTTCAAGGAAGAGTTCTATTTGAAGGAAAGAGTGCAAGAATCACAGGAGATTATTGCCAAGTACCCCGATCGAGTCCCTGTTGTGGCTGAAAGGTATACAAAATCTGACCTTCCTGAGATGGAGAAGAAGAAATTCCTAGTACCTCGTGATATGTCTGTTGGCCAATTTATCCACATCCTCAGTGGCAGACTCCATCTGGCTCCTGGGAAAGCTCTCTTTGTGTTTGTCAAGAACACATTACCACAGACATCGAGCTTGATTGAGTCTGTTTACGACTCATATAAGGATGAAGACAGCTTCCTGTATATGTGCTACAGCAATGAGAAAACCTTTGGCTGACTTCACAACTCCATGTCCCATCGCCCGATTATTTTGTCTTGCTCCGAATTTCTGCCCCATATATCATCTATGTGGTCACATCGTTTGTATATTGATCAGCCTACTGTAAGTACTACTCAATCTATGTGTTTTATGTTATTGGAATGGATTGTAAACCGAAATTGTTTGTTGCAGTTACTTAATACTTTATAATTGCTGTGATAAAAAAAGAAAAAAAAAACCCTAAACCCTAAACCCCTAACCCCTAACCCCCTAACCCCCTAACCCCTAAAACCCTAAAACCCTACGCCCTAAGCCCTAAGCCCTAAGCCCTAAGCCCAAAGCTCTAAACCCTAAACCCGAAACCCGAAACCCCAAACCCGAAACCTCAAACCCCATACCCCAAACCCCAAACCCCAAACCCTAAACCCTAAACCCTTAACCTTCACTTGTCAAATTCTCTCAACTTCTCACTAGAAGTGTGTAAGATTTAACACACTAAACCTTCCATCACCAACCACCACCCTTTCAGCCTCACCACCACCACCAACAGACAACCCACCTCCTCCTCCATCGCGGCGCCGCCGCCGGCCGGTTGTCGGAAAATTCCATCGGCGAGTGAAGCCACACGCGCAGCACCACTCGATGCGCCTCTGAAAACCCGTCACATCCATGGTGGTCTCGCACTGAACGGCCACCGAACGCCGACGTAAGCGCCCGAAGAAGTTGCAGAAATCGCGCCCAAATCGCCCCAAATTCGCCGCCGGCTTCTCTCTAAAAATCCGGCCGTTTTTCGGTGAGTTGCCGGCCGTTCCATATACCATTTTGATCGTCTTGATGAGTCTACAATTCCCCTCAAACAATTTGAGGTTTCATCCACTGTAGGCGATGGGCTAAGTCCACGACCACCACCACGTTTTTATGTCGATTCGTCGTTGATAAGCAAACCCACGGTTGCGGACCACCGGCGTTCGCTTCCTCTCTTAACGGCGAGTCTTTTGAGACCTGTCTCATTGAATTTCATCACTGGTACACGAAGTTCTCTCCTTTCTCCTCCGTCCGCCATCGTCGATCTTCAAACCGTCGTCCCGCCGCCGTCCGACGTCAGTTTAGTGGCGGAGCACCACCATTGGCCTCACCTGGCCATGGCGCACCCTACCGTTCGGTCAGGAACGGCCATCGAAGAACGGCCTGTAACTGCTCCACCTGCTGCCGGCGACCGTGAAGGAGAGTTGACCGAGTCTGACCCGTTGACCGAGTTGACTCGGTCAACTCGATCAACCCAACCAATTCAGCAGCCGCCTCGCTCAATTCCGACGCCGAACCTTCCGAAGAAATCATTCGTTGAAGTTGTTGCGCCATATCGGGCACCAAAAACCGCAAAACCGACAACTCACAAATACTTCCTTACGGACTCGCCACAACCCGCTATCGGTACAATTTTGACGGGCGACCAAGGTCTGAAATTGTTGTTCAGTGATGCCGAGACCGAGGTCCTTGCAGCTCCATTCAGGTTCGCGCTCGTGGGCAAATTTTCTCATGGAGCACCCTCATACAGCATCCTTCACAAACTGATCGCTGGAACGGGCATCAAAAACAGATTCACGGTTAGTATGCTCAACAACAGACATGTCTTAATTTCCCTAACTTATAAAGCGGATTATTCTCGCCTGTGGCTGCGGCGTATTTGGTATATTCAGGGGTACCCAATGCGCGTCTTCAAGTGAATTCCTACCTTCACGCCGTCTCAGGAGTCATCAATTGTACCGGTTTGGTTTAGTTTTCCAGAGCTGCCAGCACATTTGTTCCGCAAGGAAGT
Organism: Sesamum indicum; assembly: GCF_026168435.1. NCBI lineage: Eukaryota > Viridiplantae > Streptophyta > Magnoliopsida > Lamiales > Pedaliaceae > Sesamum > Sesamum indicum. The sequence goes on from NC_142666.1 coordinate 17,319, forward strand.
TCTATTCACAGTGGCGAGCATGATTGGAACTCCTCTGCAGATTGATGATGCTGCACTCAATCAGTCCAAACTCTCCAGGGCAAGGGCATGCATTGAATTGGATCTTCTCAAACCGCGCCTTGAAGACTTTCAAATCCAGATTTGTGGGGCAACTATTGTGCAGCGTATTGAGTACGAGGATATCCCACACTACTGCTCTTTGTGCAAACCACCACCCCGGAAGCCGAGCAATTGTGCTGGAAAGAAGGTTGCTGAAGAGGTCAGGCGGGGCAAAGCAGTAGTAGAGGAAACTGGTGAGAGCTCAAAGATGATGGACCAGCCTGCAAAGGACCCCAGGTACCAAACTGAACACAAAACTGATTCTATGGCTAGCGTGGATGAAAATATTATTTCTGTTGATATTGCTAACACCACGCGTGAGGAGGGAAAAATGGATGAGGAGAATTCGGAAAATAGAATGGCTGAAGGAAATTGGATACAAGTGGGAAATGCTACCATGCTTCTCCAACAGAATCAAGATGAAGGCGAGAGTTTGGTCAGTAGTGCCAAACCATTAAAGATCTGCGATCCGATTTACTCGACCAATCGCAACCCTGTCGATACAGATTCGGTAGAGCAGCTGCTACAGGAACTGGCCTCTCCGGCCAGACTGCCTAGTAATCAATTTCGTGTAGACGAGATACCGGAGTACCTGGTCAGGCACACGGAGGAGAAAACCCGAGTTATGAAACAGAGGAGTGGCTCGTGCGGTCCAAGAATTAAGACAGATAGAATCAAGAAAAAATGGAAGAAACAAAAAACCTGATGTCGTATCACAATGTAAAGGAGTAGTACTCCTCGATTTATCTTTTGTTGCGTTTATGTTGTAATTCTGACTGTGCTTTATTTTTAATGAAGAAGGGATGGGGACCCCGACAAGCTTCCCCCACCTTTGGGTGTTATTTAAAAAAAAAACCCTAAACCCTAAACCCTAAACCCTAAACCCTAAGCCCTAAGCCCTAAGCCCTAAGCCCTAAACCCTAAACCCTAAACCCTAAGCCCTAAACCCTAAACCCTAAACCCTAAACCCTATCATGCAATAGTTCAAAAGGAGCACAATGTTATCAGTATTAGAAAGGTAAATGTTAAATTTCCAGGCAAAATGCTCCCACATACACCTAATTCCAGGGCCTTCAATGAACACATGTCTGAGAGTTTCTACGTGATTACAACAAGCGCACTTAGAGGCCAACTGGATACCATTTTTCTAGAGTTTCTCATCAACTGGGAGTTTGTTGTTGATAAGTCTCCACATGAAGATAGACATTGTTGGGGTAACAAACGGACTCCAAATATCCTTGGCTAGCTGCGGCATTGTTCTGGTTTGTCTCAGTGAGTTCCACGTGGCTTTCATACTTTAATTCCCATCTCCACTCAGTTTCCAAAGAGGTGTATCAATAGTGTCAACATCAAACTGAATTTGACAAATTTGATGTACCAGGTCTGTTGTAAGCAATTCTCTTAGTTTTGCGAGACTCCAAGAATTGTTTTCCCAGTAGCTATTGACAGGAATTATGTTCCACTCTAAGTCAGGCATTATCTCATAGTGGGGTTTCTCGCCAATCCAATTATCGAGCCAGAATGAGATTTTTCCTCTTTTGAGACACCAAAAGATCTGATTTTCGCTTCTTTTCTGTGTCAGCACATTCTTTTCCAATTTGGTGAATCAATGTAAGAGAGTTTCGCTGAGACTAGATGACTCCCTTTACAATAATTTTCCAGAAAGAAATGAGACGAAAGTGAGCTTTGATTCCTAAATCTCCACCATAGCTTGAATTGAAAAGCTTGGACCACATCTTGGATTCTTCTAACCCGAAAACCCCCTTCCTCCTTCGGATAGCAGACAACTTCCCACGAAGACCAAGTTAGTTTTCTCTGCTCACTAGTATTGCCCCAAAGGAACTTGTTGAAAATTCTTTTGATGCGGGGGGTTTCAGGGTATTTTAGGGTTTAGGGTTCTCAATTTTGGGAATGAAGACAATCATAGCCGTTGTGAAGTTCCTAGGGGGAGGGGTCCGCTGAAGAAGTCCAAAACTGCTCCCATTAAGTCTTCTGCAATGATGTCCCAGCAACTCTGATAAAAGTGGGAGGTGAATCCATCTGGACTTGTCGTGCTATCTGGACACATGCCAAAAACCACTGTTTTGATCTTCTCCAATGTAGGGACACAACCAAGATGCTGAATATCTTCCTCTGAAAGGAGTTGGGGGACCCAGAGGAGAGGGTCGTAGGATACCTCCTCTTCTTCGGTGAACACTCGTTTGAAGTAATCCACAACTGATTCCTTAATCTCTACCGGTTTTATGAGAGTGGTCCCATTATGCTGGATGGCGTGGATGTGAGATTGCTTCCTCTTTTTCTTAACCAGGGTGTGAAAGTATTTGGTGTTCTTTTCCCCTTCAGTAAGCCAATTGCATGCCGCTTTTTATTTCCAGTAGCATTCCTGCACAGATAAAGCAAAAGTGAGCTCTGTTGTAGCTTTATTCATGTCAATGAGGTTCTCATCTGTAGGGTCATCATCGAAAGGTTTTTTAGCTTCCTTGGCCTTCTGTTCAGCTGTACAGATGTTCTGGAAGACGTTTCCAAAGACTTCAAAATTCCAGGTTTTCAGAGCGGCTTTGAGGCGGTAGAGTTTCTGTTGGAATTTGAACATCCCTTGGCCATGAATAGGGTATTGCCACGAGGTAGTAACGCAGTTTTTGAAATCGTGGTGTTTGGTGCATATGTTTTGAAATCAGAACGGTGTTGGGCCTTTCTTAGTATCATCAGATGCCGAGAGTAATAGAGGGTAGTGGTCAGAGACATTTCTGGTGAGGTGTTGGATGCGGGTGATGGGGAATGAGTAGAGCCATGTATGAGAGTAAAGGAATCTGTCAAGTCTTTGCCAAAGTCTATTTCTCGACCAAGTGAACTGTGCCCCTTCAAATCCAACATCTTGGAGGCCACAATCAAGCAGCATGTCACTGAAGTCCACCATTGTCCTAATTTTAGGGGCCGCACCTCCTTTCCTTTTGCTAGCTTCAAGAATAATGTTGAAATCTCCCCTAGTAGCCAAGGATCATTGTCGGGGTCAATATTTCTGATGTCATTGCAAAGTTCCCTTCTTTCAGCTCGCGTGTGTTTAGCATAAACCCAAGTCCAAGTGAGGTTGTGTGGAAGCAAATCAGTCGATAGTCGAAGATGTAGGAATTGCTCACTGGAGATTAAGATATCACAGTTTATCGAATTATCCATAAAGCACCAAATTTTTGAGTTGACGTTGCTCACTACTTTGTGAAAACCCAACCTTCTACAGAAAAAGGATTCATCCAAGTACACTTTAGGTTCAATGATGACAAGTATCTTCAGTTTGTGTCTTTGACACAACCAATAGACATGCTTTTGTTTGTGTGGTTCCCCGATACCACGGGTGTTCTAGAGCAGTATTTTGGCCATTATTGGAGGGGGGTGGGTCACTACCTTTGACTTTGCTTCTAGTCAAAATTTAGTAACGCTAAGTGTTTTCTGATGACTGAGATAGGGTGTGTTTCCCTCTTGCTGCAGCATCTTCCCAGGAGGATTGTGTAGACGAGGTTTCCTTCTCACTAGGAGGTCCACTGTTTTGCTGGTCAAGATCCTCTTCTCGATTTTCACCTAGTTCATTGTCCGGGTCCGTGTCATTAACGGATAAGGGGTAGAGTTCCATAGGGGCTTGATTGAGGGTGCACTCGTGATACTGCTCCTGTTCACAAAACTCAATGGAGGGTCTAGGGGATGGGGCAAGACATTGAAGGGGAGCTACCAATGCTACCCCCTCACAACGTCCAACAACGTTCACTTCATCCTCATCATACAAATTAAAGGCAGAGATATCATATGAGCGTTCAATAGTAACATTATGATCGGGAACATTAACAAGAGTAAGACACCAGAGTAGTGGGTTAAGGGATTCATTTTTGTCAACACAAGGTTTAGGGGCCGGGGACACACTATTGTTCGCATGAGTAAATTGGGAGTTTAGAAGTTCAGAGTGGTACTTGGTCTATGGTTACGATAGTTTGGAGGTCACTAGGGGGAGCACCGTACTCCTTGCATTTGCTAGGTTCCCGAATTTCAAAGATCACATTTTCAGCTTGTTTGGCCCTCTTTTCCTTCTGTCCCGTTGCCTTGCCTTTTTGTTGCTGAGAGAATCGTTGTGACTTTTGAGCATTTCCTTTGGTGTAGCAGTTTTGTGCTTCATGACCAACGTGTTTACAGAGCATGCAATATTTTGAAAGATTTTTGAAAATAACTTTTTTCACTACTTCCTCATACCCAATTCCAATGATTATCTCCTCATGAGTTTGTTGGAAAGATCCACATCCACACATACTCTAGCCGTCGTGACCCGAGATTGACACAGAGTAGGTTCATCTAGTTTAAGAGAAGTACCAACAAGGCTTGCTAGAATATAAAGCATCTTTATGAAATAAATGTGCAGGTAAGGTGGGGAAGCGAATCCAAACTGGTGCAAGGGATGATTCTTGTTGTGGCCGAAAGGAGGGGGTCCACTTGAAAGTTCGCATGGGGAATCCATCAATATGCCATAATCTTTGGATCCTGAGCTTGGTGTAATCCGCTTCATTTTTCAAGTTGATGAGAAAGTGCATGTTCGTGATCATAGTGACGGTAAATGGCCCTTGAAGTTTCAACGTTGAGATAAGTCGATGCAAGTTCCGGTAGGGAGGGAAGCCATGTGAAAACTTCCCAACTATGGAAAACTTGTAATGCTCTGAGAGTCTTTCTGTTTCTGCAACCGAGAATTGGATTTTCGGTAGACCTTGAGATTTTATTTTTTCTCCTAATTTTGCCGGTGGGGTTCCAACGAGGTAGGAGTGCTGAATAACCTTAGGGAAAGATGTCGTAGTAGAATGCGAATTCACTGTGTCCGCAAAGGATTTTTGTGCTTGATTCTGATTCACCGGCGGGGGGTGAGCAGCCTTGACCAGAGGAAAATCTTGCAAGTTGGGTTGTTGCATGGCAGTTGATCAGGCTGACTCAGCCAAGTGAACTCGGTCGGGTTGATTGCAGAGTTGTGGAAACTCGTCTGAGTTGAGAGTTGGTGAGGGCATCACCGGTGGATGCACAATGCCGACATCGGAGTGGACAGAAGTGTTCGCCATGTGATTGGGAGGGGACTGGTGGGTCTCCATCGTGAAACGGCCGGTGGACGGCAAAGAAACGGTGGTGCGACAGGCGGCGGAGTCAAAGATGTGATCTCGGCCAAATGTTGATGAAAATTGCTGGGAGGGGTCTCGTGGCTTTGCCTTGACGAGAGGAGTCCAACGGTGGTGGTCTACAATCGTCGTTCGTTCGCATGACGGAGCTCTGGTGGTTCGAAGGTGACGATGGTGGCGGCTCTAGCTGAAACTCTGAGGTCTCGACCAAACGTTGTGAAAATTATCGGGAGAGGTCTTGTTAGAATATTCTTGGTGAGGGAAATTCAACGGTGGTGGTCCGGGATCAAGACTCGTTCGGACGATAGAGATACGACTGTGCGAAAGCGGCAATGGGGCGTGAAGCTTTGATTTTTCCGATCTCGTCAATGGGTCGATGAAAATGGCTAGAAAGGGTCACGTTCGAAGCGTCAGGACGAGAGGAGTCCAACGGTGGTGGTGCGCAACGATCGGTCATTCGAACGACGGCGTATTGACAACGAAAAGGAGCGACGGTCACCTCTTGAGCCCAACATCAAATCTCAATGGAACTTCAAATTGATGGAGAGGAATTGTTCGCCTCGTGATGGAGAGTCTATTGTATAGGTTGTTGCCGGAGATTCGTTGAAAATTGGTCGGAATCTTAGAGAGAAGTGGCGGTGAAAATTTGGGCGAAAAATGGGTGATTTCAGTAACTTTGACCGGCGATTGCCGGTGCGTCTGACCTCAGATCAGGACACGCACAGGAGCGTCAGGTTGCTGGTCGGATGGTGAACACGGTGATGGGCTCCTGGCCGGATACGCGCTGAACGATATTCCAATGACCGACCGGTGGCGGCGCAGCGATGGAGCCAGAGGAGGGCTGTCTGCTGGTGGCGGCGAATTGGCTGAACATGTTGTGGTTTGGTGATGGAAATTTAGTGTGTGAAAATCTCACACACTGTTAGTGAGAGGGAAGAGAAAATTGCTAGTTTCATGGTTTTTGTTTAGGGTTTAGGGTTAGGGGTTGGGGTTTAGGGTTTAGGGTTTAGGGTTTGGGGTATGGGGTTTAGGGTTTCGGGTTTCGGGTTTCGGGTTTAGGGTTTTAGGGTTTTAGGGTTTAGGGTTTAGGGTTTGGGATTTAGGGTTTAGGGTACAAGCGGGAAAACGCAAATGAGGAAGGATGTTGCTTGAAGGTATCCCTCTCTAGTACAATCTAAATCCCTTAACGAGTACAATCTAAAAATGGCCAAAATCTCTCTATTTTTCACACACACACAGTGCATTAATTGCTGCCGCTACAGCGCCGGCGCCGGAATTTTTCTTCCGGCCGCCACCTTGCTCGCCGTCAGAAGACCGTCGTCACTGCGCCGCGCGTGAGGCTGCCGGAGAATTGACGCGCCCTAGGTCTGTGAACGAAGTTGTTGCTGTATTTTTCGCACTGTTTTTTGCGGGGAGCTTCTCAAGTCGATTCCGCCTCCGTTTCGACGAATTTCTGGGTGCTACTTATATCAAGCGATTCCTCATCACATGGGGAACATTTCCCATCCTTCAATTTGAATTTTTATTGAGAATTGAGATTGGGCTTAAGAGGTAAGTATCGCGTGTTTTCTGCGATTTCTGCGCAGGCTGGGAAGAGTTATTTTTCTGAATTTCGTGAGGTATTTGCTGAGTTTGGTTTGGTAGCTTATTGTGGTTGGCGGAGTTTGGTTTGGGTTTGCCCATTCGTCGGATTCTATGCGAAATTAGTCGGAATTTCTGCGCTTTTTTGGTCGGATTTTTCACTACTTCTTGCAGCGAATTGTTGCTGTTTTTTGCTGCTGGTGCTAGCTGCGTATTGTTGCTGTTGATCTTGGTTTTTGAGGCTGTTTGGAGTGTTTCGGATTTGCTGCCATTTCTGTCAATTTTTTCACTGTTTCTGCGATTAGCGGGTTCTGCAAATTTCGCTGTTTCGTCGGATTCTTGTTCTGGGTTGCTGGATTATTGCTTTTCTGCGGATTTCGTTGATTTGTTGCTGGATTTGTAATTGATTTGCCGTTGGAGTTGCCGGAGTCTGGGATTGATCACTGCTGCTGCATTTTCGCGGCTGCTGCTGCACGTTCACTGCTGTGAATTTTCTGCTGCGGTCTTGCGGAATTTTGCTGCTGTTTCTGCTGTTTGCTCGTCGGACTTCTGCGTTTTCTCTGTTGCGTTCTTGATAAATTTTGTTGCTGTTCGTTAGTCGGATTTCAGCGAATTTTCTGCTGCGTTCGCTGAATTTTGCTGCTGTTAGTTCGACGGATTTCTGCGTATTTTCTGCTGCGTTCTTGCTGAATTTTGCTGCGGTTCGTTAGTCGGATATCAGTGAAATTTTCTGCCGCTTTCTTGTTGATTTTTTACTGCGGTTCTTCTGCGTATATCCTGCTGCATTCTTGCTGATTTTTGCTGCTGATTTGTTGCTGAAATTTGATGAATTTTGCTGCTGCGCTGTTCTTACACGGTTGTTGCTGCAATTTCGCTGTGAATTGGTGCCATTTTTCTGTATTTGCTCGTCTGAATTCCGTCGGATTCTGCGGATTTTCTGCTGCGCTGTTTGCTGTTTTTTACTGCTGTAATTCGTCGGATTTCTGCAATTTCTCTGCTGTTGTTTCTTGCTGCGCATTGTTTGCTGAATTTCGTCAGATTTTGTGTTGTTGGTCATCGGAGTTTTTGACGAGGTTTGGGCTGTTGACTGGCGGCTGACTGTGTATTGGTAGTATGTCTGCTACGGCAGGGGGTTTGTCGCCCCCGATGCGGTCTTATCGTGATGCGGTTGCTGGTGCAGCTGTGCGTCCTCCACCGCCACCGGTATCTTTTGAGACATCTTCATTCCGCCCGATGGGTGTTCTGTCTCGGGATCAGGGAATGAAGGTGCTGAGGTTTTCGTCCGATGAAATTTCTCGATTATCCCTACCATTTCGTTATGCCTTGGTAGGGAAATTCTCGCATGGCTATCCATCCATGCAAAATCTTCGACGCTGGATGTTGGCCCAAGGATTTCGTGGGGATTTCTCTGTCGGGGCCATTAATGTCCGGCATGTCTTCATCAAATTTGCATTGGAGAAGGATTATACTAAGCTTTGGATTAAATCTATTTGGTTTGTAGAAGGATTTCCTATGCGTGTCTTTAAATGGACACCCACATTTAATCCAAGGGAAGAGTCGCCTATTGTTCCAGTGTGGGTTCGTTTGCCAGAGTTGCCGATCCAGTTTTTTGATCGGGAGGCATTGTTTAGCATTGCCCGTCTGCTGGGGACACCTCTCAGGACGGATGTATCTACAGCGACTTTGGTACGACCTAGTGTGGCACGGGTTTGCGTTGAGATTAACTTACTTGAGCCACTACAGATGGAAATCGGGCTCGGGATTGGGACAGAAGTGATCATCCAGCCTGTAATTTACGAGCGACTGCCTAAGTATTGTGGGGCTTGCAAGCACTTAGGACATGATGAAGATGAGTGCTATGAGAAGCACAAATCAAAGGCCCCACCGGTTAGGCCTGCTAATAAAGATGATTCTTCGCCGCCTATCCCTGATCAGGAGGATCTTCGGGTGAAATTGGATGCATTGCGGGCTCAAAAGAATTTGAGAGATCGCCGTAAAGGTAAGCGTGTGGCTTTTGATGATGGTGCGGCCCAGTCTCGCCTTGGGGCTAGTACTAGTGGCTCTAAGGAGGCGGAGGGTGAATTGCAGGAAGCTGCGCCTCAAAAAGACGAGTCCAAAATAGAGGTGGATGAAGTGGTGCACTTGCCGGAAGATGAGGATGATGGGATGGCGAAAGATAGTCATGTCACAAAAGTGGTTGACTCACACGCTACACTAACAGATGAGCGCCATTCTAGGAATGGGAAGGAGACGGCGGTTCCGGAGGTACTGCCAAAGGTTCCTGAGTTGGGAGAGTCTGGTCCATCTGACATGAGGCCAGACGATGAGCAGGTAGATACATGTGTTGTGCCAGCATCCCAGACAGCGAGTTTGCCTTGCGAGCTGCCAGGTTGTGTGGTAAATACATCAGATCACGAGTTGCCTAATGTGCTGCAGTGACAGATGATGAGGCTTTAGGCCCGACGGGGGAGGGCGTTATTCAGATGGATGAGGAGGATGTCTCTAGGAGGTTGGCACGCCATCGGCGAGGTCGGTCCATGGGAGACGCACCTACAGATCATTCTGCTTCGCCAGATCGTGGGAAGGCAGTCTCCCCGCCCCGTAGGATCGTCACGAGGAGTACTATACGATCTACTCTCCTTTGATCGATGAAAGGATTATTTTGGAACGTTCGGGGAATTGGAAATGATCCTACACAGAGGGTCTTGAATCGGGTCAGAAAACAACATCACCTTGATTTCTTGGCGATCATGGAGCCTATGATCTCCCTTGAGGGAAGGTTTATGGCGAGGCGGCTGGGATTTAAGGAGGTGGTTTCGAATTGTGTGAATCAAATATGGTTTTTCTGGGGACCGGAGGTACAGTGTCGGGTTTTGATCGATCATGAGCAGTTTCTGCACCTCCATTTGGAATCAAATAAGTGGCCGAAACCGTTTTTCGTTACAGCGATATATGCTAAATGTGATATGGTGGAGCGGCGAGATCTTTGGGCTGGCCTTCGGTTGGTTTCGGTTGGCTCTTCGCCTTGGATTGTGGGAGGGGATTTCAATACTGTCCTCTGCCCAGAGGAACGGTCGGGGGGCGCTGCCCCGAGTGGTATCGCAATGTCTGATTTCCATGACATGATTGCGGACTGTGCCCTTACAGATGCCGGTTATACTGGGAGCCCTTACACCTGGTATAGTCGTTGGTTGCGGCAACGTCTAGATCGGGTCCTGGTGACTGATAGTTGGATGGACGTATTTTCGAAAACACAAGTTACTCATCTTGAGCTCTCCAAATGCACTCACATACTCTCTCTCTCTCATTTTAAAATATTTTGTTTAATTCTTTACACATCGAATATTTTATTATATAATAATAAATTATTATAATTAAATATAAAAATTACTAAAAAAATATAGGTTTAAAATATTATAAATTTTATGGCCAGAAATAGTTATTGATAGAAAAAATATCAATTATACATCTATGTTAATACCCGACTTGCAAAAATTATGTAATAATATATTATTTTTTAAAAGAAATTATTTATTAAAATTTTATTTTGATTCGAGTAGTAGCATGTCCTTTTTGATCATTTTATCAATAAAAGATCTAATAACGCCAAATACCTTAATATTTTATAAAATATGAAAATATCTGATGAGCTTTAATATTTTATTTTATCCAAACGATTTGAGAACTTATTTTTAAAAAATAAAGTCCAATATTTATAAGCTCGTAAAATATCTTTTTAAATAATCGGATCATCGTGGATTATTGGTTGTTGCAGAGACTATTGTGACGCAAAAGGCATCATCTTTTCGGTTTCAACACATGTGGATCACGCATCCGGGATTTCTTGAGGTTGTTCGTCGGAATTGACAATACCCAACGATCGGGAGTGGTATGGTTCGCCTTCAGCAGAAATTGACTCGCTTGAAGCACTGTCTGAAGGAATGGAACAGAACAGTCTTTGGGAATGTGTTTGATAGGGTTGCAGCGGCGGAGCGAGATCTCAAGGAGGCTGATGAGGCATATGATATTGATCCTTGTGATCGCACGCTTGTGGAGCGGAGTCGGTGCTCGGCAGTGTTGGTTCGGGTGTTGACCCAAGAGGAGGCATTTTGGAAACAAAAGGCCGGGATCAAATGGGCTAAAGATGGGGAGCGAAACACGAGATACTTCCACTCTTTAGTTCAGAAGAGGAGGTTTCGTGGCACGATCTTTGAGATACAGCATGAGGGGGAGGTTTTAACTGATCCGATAGGAATTAAGAGATCGGCGGCTTCTTTCTTTGAGCAGCTCCTATCCGCAGAGCCAGCGTTTCCCGACGAGATGGATCGAGATTGCCTAGAGGATGGCTTGACAGATGAGGACAGGTGTTTCTTGTGTGCCATGCCGACGATGGCAGAGGTTCAGGAGGCAGTTTTCTGCATTGAGCCGGAGAGTGTTGCAGGACCAGATGGATTTGGGGCGATTTTCTATCATACCTGCTGGGATCTCGTCTCAGAGGATGTTTTCTGTGCAGTATCTGAGTTTTTTCGTGGTATAGCTATGCCGAAGAGTTTCACAGCTACTACCATCTCTCTTATTCCAAAGACCGCCAGCCTAGTTTCTTGGAGTGAGTATCGGCCGATAAGTTTATGTAATGTTACGAATAAGATCTGCACGAAGTTAATGTCTATCAGACTTGGGCATGTCTTGCCGAAGGTGCTATCCCCATCCCAGAGTGGGTTTGTCCCGGGACGATTGTTGAGTGATAATGTCCTTTTGGCGCAAGAATTAGTTCACTCATTGGAGTCGCGCCGGTCGGAGGCGAATGTTATTTTTAAGCTTGATATGGCCAAGGCTTATGATCGGGTTAACTGGGAGTTCCTCTTTCAAGTCTTGCGACTAAAGGGTTTCCCGCAGCATTGGATTAACTTGGTGGCTAATGCTGTATCAAACTGTTGGTTCTCAGTCCTAGTGAATAGAGAGCACGCTGGATTCTTTCATTCGACACGCGGCTTGCGGCAGGGGGATCCATTATCCCCGGCGTTATTTGTGCTTGCTGCTGATTACTTATCTCAGGGACTGAATAGGCTTTTTGTGGCGCACCCAATGATGTATTACCAATCACCGGGTCGGGTTCGGGTATCTCACCTAGCATATGCCGATGATATGATGATCTTTACTAACATCTGCAGGCAGCACATGGAATTGCTCCGTGATTTTCTCCACGCATATGAGCGAGTGTCCGGACAGCGGATAAATAGCGCAAAGAGTTCTTTTATTCTGAGCCGAAAGGTACCATCGTCACAATTGCAAGAGGTACAATACGTTATGGGTTACCAGCTAAAATATCTCCCAATCACATATTTGGGTGTCCCTCTATACAAGGGTAATCGGAAGGCATGTTTGTTTGATTCGCTCATTTCCAGAATACGTGACATGCTACAGGGGTGGGCAATGACGAATCTATCCCATGGAGGGAGGCTAGCCTTGATTCGAAGTGTGTTGCAGGCTATGCCTTTACATCTGCTCCAAGTAATCCATCCACCTAAATCTGTCTTGATAACCATTGAGCGCATATTCAATGGTTTCTTTTGGGGCTCATATAATGGCCGCCGGCATATTCATTGGTGTTCATGGGATAAGATGTGTAAACCAGTAGCAGAAGGTGGTTTGGGTATTCGGAGTTTGGCGGAGTATGTTAGGGCTTTTTCGTTGAAACTTTGGTGGCGATTTAGGCTTAAATCATCCTTGTGGTCCGAGTACTTGCATGATCGCTATTGTAGGGCTCTTCACCCTACTCATGTGCCGTATAATCGCAATCATTCCTCTGTTTGGCATCGCTTATGTCAGATCAGGGATGTGGCAGAACCTCTAATCTTCTGGACTTTGGGCCAAGGCGCAGTATCTTTCTGGCATGATAATTGGTTTGGTGAGAAGCCTCTAGCCCAGCTCGTTCGAGGGGCCTCTGACACTATGGAGCCGGTATGTTATTACTGGCATGAGGGAGAATGGAATGTTCCCAAAATTTTCAGGATAGTCCCGCCACAGATCGCGCATATTATCTGCCGAATTCCTATTGCAGCGGGACAGAGGGACAGAATTGTGTGGACTGCGACGAGTAATGGGACGTTATCCACAGCATCGGCATGGGAGGCCATTCGAGTGGCGTCTCCTCGGCGGCAACTCTTTACAGATATATGGCACCGATCCTTGAGGCCAACGGTGTCGGTCTTTTTGTGGCGGCTTTTCCAGGATTGGATCCCAGTGGATGAACGCATGAAGCGAAAGGGCTTTAGTTTCGCATCAAAATGCCAATGTTGCGAGGCAGAGGAGAGCATCTCTCATCTCTTTGTAGAAGGGGAAGTAGTTCGGGAAGTGTGGCTGCACTTTGCTAATGTCTTTGGGCTTCAGCTGTGTGAAACCGGGGACCTGGTTAATCTGGTGCATTTTTGGCGATACTCTACCCCGTTTCACTCGGATTTGCATATTCGCACTTTGGTCCCATTTCTGATCCTATGGTCTACTTGGACGCAGCGCAATGCTGCAAAATATCATGGGGCACATTTTACAGCCACGGGCACCATATTGGAGGTTCAGCGCCACCTCCGCACGTTGTATGCAGCTCGGATCATGAAGAGCATACAATGGAAGGGTGACTTGCACCGGGCATTGGCTATGGGATTCTGCTTCAGGCCGATAGTGCCTCAGGCACCCAGAGTGGTGCATTGGAGTACCCCCTCTCCGGCGTGGTTCAAACTTAATTCGGATGGGTCATCGCTCGGAAATCCCGGGCCGGCAGCAGCGGCAGGCATTATTCGGGATGCAGATGGACAGGTGCGTTTGGCATACCAGTTTGCTTTGGGCACAGCCACTAGTGTGGTCTCAGAGCTTACTACTGTCTGGCGAGGTTTAGAGCTAGCTCGAGCACACAGTTTAGCACCTATAGTGGTTGAGGTGGATGCTACAGTTGTTCTCCAACTCTTACGGTCTAGGACATCTGGGATATGGGAGGTGCAGCATTTGATCATGCGCATTGTGCAGCTCCAGCAGGAATTAGGATCGGACGTACGACATATTTTTCGAGAGGCTAATGGAGCGGCTGATCATCTTGCGAAGGATGCCGCTTCTCGCCAGTTGACTCGAGTTATGTATCAGGAGGACATTACGGGAGTACTGCGAGGCATTATTCGACTTGATAAAATGGGCACTCCATACCTTCGCCGGTGAGCTTGAGATCGGGCATTGGGGAGAGATTGGTGAGGGCACTACGGAGTTGTACTAGTGGGATGGGCATGTCTACAGGCCAAATTCTACTTGCTTTTTAGGCTCAATAGAGTTGTGTTGTATTTTTTTAGTGTTAATCACTGATGTTGCACATAGATTAGAATTTTCTTTGACTGTAAAGGGAGTAAGTACTCCTTGTTTACAGCTTTTCAATTGTACACTCTATAACTTTTTCGAGTTAATAAACAGGTAGGGGTCCACCAAACCCCCCGCCTAGGCACAGGCGGCTTTCCCAAAAAAAAAAAAAAAAAAAAAAGGTATCCCTCTCTAGTTGATAGAACGATCCCCTCTCGAAAGAAGAAGACAAGGGTTCCTACTCTACGAAGGAGTTGAAGGCGTCCCTCCTCCTTAGAGTGGGGAGACTGAATGATGGGTATGGCTCACGAGTTACAGTCCAAGAACGAGTTAAAAGGCCCAATACTCTACTCTTTGAGCACGGCTATTACGACGAAGGGAACATGGCTCATAGAGCCCAATGATCGCGGACGAAGTACCAACAATTGGCCCTACCCCTACATACACGTCACTCTCTGACCCACGTGGCATACACTTGGACCCTCCACGTATGCCCCCTTGACCATCATGGAGTAGGCGTGGCAAGAAGGTTTCCCTCAAGAACTCGGACTCTTGCATTCAGCAGACTCCTTGCGGACTGGGAGTTCTCTTCCCCCTCGGACTCTCTCCCTCACCTAAATAATAATTCCAACAACATGATCCCTAAAAAAGAAGACTTGATCATGTTTTATCTCAACTAATTTTATCTATTCATCGCAGGAATAGGAGGCACTATCGTTCCTTAGTGAAGGAAGATATTCCTCTATAAATAAAAGGATTCATCGACACCTTCATCAGACAGAACTTTGGCTCTCACTTTGCTGTGTTTCGATTACTTTGACAAGCACGACTTATTCTTATTTCCATCATTATGCTTTATTCTTTTAAGCGTTTTTTATTGTTTAGAATCATTATTCTTCAAATCAACTAACTTGGGCGTCAGAGTGCTAATGCTTTATTTTGTAGGTCTCTCTTTTTCCAATTCTTTCTCAGGTAATTCAGGCCCATCGTTCAAGTTCAAATCTATTAGACCCATGCTAAAATTACACGCATCACTATTATAAAAGAAAACTCTATTATCGTACTAATTTTTTAATACCCAAATTTATCCCTTAATTTATTTTTTTTCAAAACAAAATAAAATTGGGTTCCTTAATTTAATTTATCCCTTAATTTATTTTTTATCCCTTAAAACAAAATTGGGTCAGAACAGTAATTTACCCTTTAATTTATTTTTTTTCAACCCACTACTCCATAATTCTCTCACTCATTCTCCATATTTTTTTCACACAGACTTTTTTATATTTAATATACCTATTGATGCGTTCAAGAAACGTACGGGACCAATTGATATGAACTATGCTCAAATCTTGAGCTAAAGTGAATGCAAATCCTGAAGGAAGGACCTGCAAAAAAAACGTTACCACTCCGACGCCCAAGTTAGTATTGAATTTAGAAGAAAAATAATCATAAGAAATAAAATGTAATGAAAAATCATGATAGAGTAAGTAATTTCGTGAGAGAAATCGTGCTAAGAGTGTAATTTGAATGCTATAGTAAGAATAAAGAGTGGTTTTCCAAATTTTGGAGGGAGTCAGCGTAGAGGGATTGAAGGTGTCCCTATTGATGGACTGAACGTATCCCTGTTGGTGGACTGAAGGTGTCCCTGTTGAAGGGTGCTGAAATGAGAAATTGAAATAAAAACAAAGATTTCGTGAGTAAAATATAGCAAAAGCACGAGTTGAGAGTTACAACGAAATAGCAAGACAATTTTCAGCTTCTTGAAAATTTGTCTGTTAGGGGGATGCTGCCTGTATTTATAGAAAAGAAGTCCCTCTTTGTAGAGACTCTGTTTGTGAGCTGCATTTCAGAAAAAGAAGGCAAGAATCTAGGGATAAGGCACGATCTTATCTTCCTCCTCGACTTGAGTAGCATATCTTTTGTTGGGGGATAACTCATTTTACATGAGAACTCCTACTTCTGTAAGGAGTTCTTTCTAGGTCAAGGAGTACAACTTCTTGGGAGCATTATTCTTTTTCTGGATGGGCTTAGAAGGTAGGTTTGAAGTCCAGTAGGCCTTATACCAGGCCTCCTTCTTGGGCCAAACTGGACTTCCCTCTTGGGTTGAACCTGGTGTACTGAGCTTCCCTCTTAGAATGAGCCTAGTCAATTTTCAGCGGGTCGTCTACATAATGTGAGCCTCCTAGGATGTTACAGACCTCTCGTTTCTTTCTTCTTTTTGAATTGTTTGAGCCTCTTTAGGTCAACGTATTTTTATGCACATTACCTACAATTAGAATTATATTTTTCCTTTCACCTTACCACTTTTTTTTCTTTTCACAAACTTCTTTATTTTTTCTCAACTCACTGCATTTGTATCGTTTCACTTGAGGCTATATATGTATTTAAGATTAATCAAAATACATAATTTAAACACAATAATTAATGTATATTAATTATTTTGGAAAAAATACATTTACACCTCTTGGGATGTAGTGTAATATTTTTTAAGGGGTGTTTGTGTAAGTTTTGCATTTAAATAAGGAGTGTAATTATAATTATAATTATAACTTCTTGGGATGTAGCTGTGATTTTATAAAAATAAGATATTATGTATTTTGACCTAATTTCAAGAAGTGACAATATTATTTACCATAATATTTTTTTTATCGTGATTTTTTTATTTGTCCACGCATCATGTGGACTGCTAGTTTAATAAAATACTTATATAGAACTCATGATCATATAAATATTATTCCATCAATTCTATTATATTATTAAAGATATTTTTGAGTGACTCATAGAAACATAAACATTGAAACTCATTTAGGACCCATAATTTATAAAATTTATTTAAATAAATTATATTACATCTATATTAAGAAGTGTTAAACCTACTCTAATCTAGAATTAAATGGGTTGGGCTCGAACTACGACTCTCCACCCATATTGCCAACCTTAGACATAAGCGCTAGTTTGGGCCAGAATAAATTATTTGGAGGACATAATAAACAAATTAATGATGGATAGATTGATTTAAGTGTTATTTTGATGGAATATATGACAGGCAACAATTAATGGGAATATGTGTTCTGCTGAAAAATTATGTAATAAAAATATGAAATACATTTTTTACCTTAAATTATCCCTTTAATTCAATTTAATTAAGACAAAATGGCTGTCCAAAGTAACAAGTCAAAGTCCACCAATCTTGCATGTTGTCAGCGGCCCGATGTGAAGCAGCCCGTTTTCATTTCCCTTAGTTCAACCCAAACACTACCAGAAAGAAGATGACCGTTGGGAAGTTTAGGCCCATCAGATAATCTGGCCCAAGTCCAATCCAACAAGTGCGAACTTTGCGGCTTACATGCCATTTCGTGTCCACAAACCCTGAATATTTCATTAAAGCATGCTTCAGCAGCTTTACGAACATGTGCTGATTTATCTGGGGAAAGTTAACCATAAAATATCATGATAAAATTGAAATAGAGTTGCATGCCAACCAGCGAAAACTCTAGAAGACAAGTTTAACTTTGCTGGAGAAAATACCGTCATACCAGATGTATAGAGTTTCAGCAGATGTATCGCATCAGGAAAATCAAAATCGGACAGTCCAGCTAGTTGTCTTGACAACCAGTCAAAAGGATCGTTGCGCCCTTACCCACCAAACTTAGTGTCCTTGAGAGCAGCAGTTACATAAGGGACCTATAGGGAAGAAAAAGCAACAAGGTTAACAATACATGAAACAAGGATGCGAGGAAAAAGAAATTCTGAAGTGAACTACTGTTCACCTTTTTGTCAAGATGGCCAGCAGCAAGCCAAGAGTCTAAAGTAAACAAAGTGCACTCTCGCATTTGCTTTTCATTGTCGCCAAGGCATTTCATAACATCTGAAAGAATTCTGTGCATGAACCACATCAATGTAAATCAACTAACCAAACTTAAACAGAGACAAAATGAAAACTATTTCTGAGAAAAAATGAACCTTGCTTGACTCCTCAACCGGTTGTCTCATTGCAGATGTAAGAGCACCAATTGTAAACAATGTTGCTATCATCCAATTTTTGTTGGTGTCGTGTAAATGACTTTTAAGAGCTCCAAATAACTATCCTGGAAGCATGCAAACAAGTTAAAACGAGTTTTTCTACCCATTAAGGTTCATGTTCCAAACAATGTTGTTTCTAGCTTCACAGAAGTCCATACAGTTTGAGGAAAATGCAATAAATTTTATGAGAATTCAATTAAGGAAAAGAGAAATTCATATTGTTGTATCTGAAATTAGCACTAAATTTACCTTTAATCCAATATTTAGCTTTCCCATGAATTGGTTCCGCACTCATTTGGGATAATACAATGTGCAAGTATCTGAAGAAAAAAAACAGCCACATAATACTACAAAATTAATAACCTTGCTATCTCCAAAGTGAAAGGAGTTGTGCTAAAATAGGCTCTTTTTTTTCAGATAAAATAAATATAAATGCAAGGAGTTGTGGCACAGAGTTAAAAAGATTTGCACCATTAGCAGAAAAGGTGAATTGTTTTGAAATTTCTCCTTTTGGCACATTAGGAGACAGAGCTCCAAATTCCATCAAAGAGCATGACCATGATGCTAGGTTCGATTATAAAATGTACACAAAGTGAAGAACAAGAAAAGCGCATTTTCAAGAGAGCTTAAATCCAAGTATCTAGAAGTGCTGAAATTACATGGGCATAGACAAAACCTGATAGTGATGAACACAGGACGCATCAGGGACTGAGAGGTGGATTTAACAATAGAATCAAGAAACGGAAAACTCAAAAATCGTTACCAACAAGAAACGATCAAGAATCACAAACCACCACCAACAATTACAATCTAACTAGAAACAAAAGATCAAATCCAAAAACCAAGTTCCAATAATTACGTCAAATTGCACAACACCCATAAAAACAAAAGAAACCTCAATCAGAATAAAATTCCAAAATGTTACAGAACAGTCAATTACAAAAAACCAACAGTCACGAACAATCATAAGACAAACTCATGATGACAAAAAGAATTAGAAGACAAACCACAATCACAAAAACAATCACAAACAACCGATAACCACATAAACTAATTAGAAGATAAAAGATCTAATCCAAGAAACAAGTTCGAACAATTAAGTCAAATTGCACCAAAGCCCACAACAAATCAAAAAACTTAACAAACCCACAAACAAAAACAATCAAATATTCACAATACAATCAGTCACATAAACAATAAAAATCCAGAAATCACACAAGAGTCATAAAAAAACCCACAATCACAGTCAATCAAAAAGACGAACCACAATCACAAGTCAAATTACACTACAAGCAGCACAAATACAATGAGAAACACAATCACATTAACAATTAGAATAAAATCTCACTAATCACAGAACAATCAATGAGAAAAAAAAACCCACAATCACAAAACTAATTACTGAAATACCATTAGAATACAAAAGAATCACACCCAGAAAACTAACCAAATATTGGAAAATCAATCACACTATATTAACCCAAAAAAATTAATAATGACAATCACAAAGAAATGACCAAGAAACTAATTTAAATATCATACGAGTTGCACCACAAGCCACAATTACAAAATTAATAACAAAACAAAATTAGAACAAATTTTCAAGAAACTAAAAAATTCAAGAATCATAACCGATAAAATACATGGAGAATCACAAACAACATTCTACAGTCACAAACTAATTAGAAACAAACTATAAAATCCAAGAAACAAGTTCGAAAAATTAAGACAAACTACACCAAAAACAATCAAATAATCACAATACAAACAATCACATAAACAATAAAAATCCAGAAATTACACAACAGTCATAAATAAAACCCACAATCACAGTCAATCACAAAGACAAACCATAATCACAAGTCAAATTACACTACAAGCACCACAAAATACAATGTGAACACAAGCAGCAAAATCACATAAACGATTAGAATAAAATCTCACTAATTACAGAGCAATCAATGAGAAAGAAACTCACAATCACAAAACTAATTACTAAAATTCCATTAGAACATCAAAAGAATCAAACGCCCGGAAAACTAACCAAATATTGGAACATCAATCAGACTATATCAACCCTAAAAAATGAATAAGACAAACTAACGATGACAAAAAGAATTAGAAGACAAACCACAATCACAAAAACAATCACAAACAACCGATAATCACATAAACTAATTAGAAGATAAAAGATCTAATACGAGAAATAAGTTCGAACAATTAAGTCAAATTGCACCAAAGCCCACAACAAATCAAGAAACTTAACAAACCCACAAACAAAATCAACCAAATAATCATAATACAAACAGTCACATGAACAATAAAAATCCAGAAATCACACAAGAGTCATAAAAAAAAACCCACAATCACACTCAATCAGAAAGACAAACCACAATCACACGTCAAATTACATAACAAGTAGCACAAATACAATGAGAACACAAACAGCAAAATCACATAAACAATTAGAATAAAATCCCACTAATCACACAACAATCAATGAGAAAAAAAACCCACAATCACAAACTTATTACTGAAATTCCATTAGAACATCAAATGAATCAAACACGCAGAAAACTAGCCAAATATTGGAACATCACATCATTTGCACCACAAGTCCACAGTTACAAAACTAATTACTCAAGAAACTAAAAATCCAACAATCATAACCGATAAAAAACATGGAGCATCACAAACAACAATCCACAATCACAAACTAATTAGAAACAAACTATCAAATGCAACAAACAAGTTCGAAAAATTAAGACAAAATACAACAAAATCAATCTCACAAAAACAATCCACAATCACAAACTAATTAGAAACAAACGATCAAATTCAACAAACAAGTTCGAAAAATTAACACAAACTACACCAAAATCAATCTCACAAAAACAATCAAATAATCACAATACAAACAATCACATAAACAATAAAAATCCAGAAATCACACAACAGTCATAAAAAAAATCCACAATCACAGTTAATCACAAAGACAAATCACACGTCAAATTATACTACAAGCACCACAAATACAATGAGAACACAAACAGCACAATAACATAAATAATTAGGATAAAATCTCACTAATCACAGAACAGTCAATGAGGAAAAAACCCACAATCACAAAATTAATTACAAGACAAAATTAAAACAAATTTTCAAGAAACTAAAAATTCAAGAATCATAACACAAACAACATTCCACAATCACAAACTAATTAGAAAAAAACGATCAAATCCAAGAAACAAGTTTTAAAAATTAAGACAAACTACACCAAAACCCACAATAAATCACAGAAACAAAACAAACCCACACAACCATACAATACAAAAAAAAAACAATTAGAACACCAAACGCACAAACACGTAAATATTCTGAATAAACCCAACAAATAACAAACCAATCAGAAAAACCCACAATCACGAACAATCAAAAGGAAAAAAGAATCAGAAGACATTAATGCCACAAAATTAAACAAAAAAAAAACATCAAGCATAACAACCAAAAAAATGTCACACCAAAGGCACAAACACGTAAATAATCTGAATAAACCCAACAAACAACAACCCAATCAGAAAAACCCACGATCACGAACAATCAAAAGGAAAAGAGAACCAGAAGACATCAATGCCACAAAATTAAACAAAAAAAAAAACATCAAGCATAACAACCAAAAAAAAGTCATACCTTGTATGTCAAGTGCCGAATTTATCGTACCTTGTTTGAGTCCTTCACATTCAGAAAAGCATTTGACTGACTGTTGATGTCGTGAACAGACACGATCAATCTTGTCTTGCTCCTTTGGTAGGACCACCTCTCTACAGGAACAAGATATATTGATCAAAATATATGCCATGATTCAAAAATTAAGCAATCCACATGAAAACGTAGTGAACAACATGCAACTGTTTTCCCTTGCCTTGATGAAAATGCACGATCACCATAAGCATTTGATTTTCCAACCTTTGAGATGGTTTTGGATGTTATGGCTGCTGAAATCAATCTACCAGATTCGAAGTTTTCTGCGAACCAACATGCAGCCATGAAATTCAGATTTGCAAGACAAAAAAACCCTTTCATCTTTTCAATACGAGTTTTCTCGAGTTAGGGCACAAAATAGAATTACCTGAAAACCCTATAGAGTTTCAATTGTTCCACAACAATAACAATAGCTAAAGCAGAACCTTGTACATTTTTCAAATTTTTTGTCACCTACAAGAGGAACAAATTAGATCAAATTATGATCCCTAGGGAATTCTAGAAATCTCTAACAAAGCTTCAGAACTTTGCTGCTTACATGCCATTTCGAGTCCACAAACCCTGAATATTTCTCATTAAAGCATGCTTCAGCAGCTTTACGAACATGTGCTGATTCATCTGTGGAAAGTTAACCATAAAATATCATGAGAAAATTGAAACAGAGGTGCATGCCAACCAGTGAAAACTCTAGAGGACAAGTTTAACTTTGCTGGAGAAAATACCGTCATACCAGATGTATAGGGTTTTAGAGGAAAATCAAAATCGGACAGTCCAGCAAGTTGTCTTGACAACCAGTCAAAAGGATCGTTGCGCCCTTACCCACCAAACTTACTGTCCTTGAGAACAGCAGTTACATAAGGGACCTATAGGGAAGAAAAAGCAACAAGGTTAACAATACATGAAACAAGGATGCGAGGAAAAAGAAATTCTGAAGTGAACTACTGTTCACCTTTTTGTCAAGATGGCCAGCAACAAGCCAAGAGTCTAAAGTAAACAAAGTGCACTCTCGCATTTGCTTTTCATTGTCGCCAAGGCATTTCATAACATCTGAAAGAATTCTGTGCATGAACCACATCAATGTAAATCAACTAACCAAACTTAAACAGAGACAAAATGAAAATAGACTATTTCTGAGAAAAATGAACCTTGCTTGACTCCTCAACCGGTTGTCTCATTGCAGATGTGAGAGCACCAATTGTAAACAATGTTGCTATCATCCATTTTTTGTTGGTGTCGTGTAAATGACTTTTAAGAGCTCCAAATAACTATCCTGGAAGCATGCAAACAAGTTAAAACGAGTTTTCCTACCCATTAAGGTTCATGTTCCAAACAATGTTGTTTCTAGCTTCACAGAAGTCCATACAGTTTGAGGAATATGCAATAAATTTTATGAGAATTCAATTAAGGAAAAGAGAAATTCATATTGTTGTACCTGAAATTAGCACTAAATTTACCTTTAATCCAATATTTAGCTTTCCCATAAATTGGTTCCGCAATCATTTGGGATAATACAATGTGCAAGTATCTGAAGAAAAAAACAGCCACATAATACTGCAAAATTAATAACCTTGCTATCTCCAAAGTGAAAGGAGTTGTGCTAAAATAGGCTCTTTTTTTCAGATAAAATAAATATAAATGCAAGGAGTTGTGGCATAGAGTTAAAAAGATTTGCACCATTAGCAGAAAAGGTGAATTGTTTTGAAATTTCTCCTTTTGGCACATTAGGAGACAGAGCTCCAAATTCCATCAAAGAGCATGACCATGATGCTAGGTTCGATTATAAAATGTACACAAAGTGAAGAACAAGAAAAGCGCATTTTCAAGAGAGCTTAAATCCAAGTATCTAGAAGTGCTGAAATTACATGGGCATAGACAAAACCTGATAGTGATGAACACAGGACGCATCAGGGACTGAGAGGTGGATTTAACAATAGAATCAAGAAACGGAAAACTCAAAAATCGTTACCAACAAGAAACGATCAAGAATCACAAACCACCACCAACAATTACAATCTAACTAGAAACAAAAGATCAAATCCAAAAACCAAGTTCCAATAATTATGTCAAATTGCACAACACCCACAAAAACAAAAGAAACCTCAATCAGAATAAAATTCCAAAATGTTACAGAACAGTCAATTACAAAAAACCAATAGTCACGAACAATCATAAGACAAACTCATGATGACAAAAAGAATTAGAAGACAAACCACAATCACAAAAACAATCACAAACAACCGATAACCACATAAACTAATTAGAAGATGAAAGATCTAATCCAAGAAACAAGTTCGAACAATTAAGTCAAATTGCACCAAAACCCCAACAAATCAAGAAACTTAACAAACCCACAAACAAAAACAATCAAATATTCACAATACAATGAGTCACATAAACAATAAAAATCCAGAAATCACATAAGAGTCATAAATAAACCCACAATCACAGTCAATCAGAAAGACGAACCACAATCACAAGTCAAATTACACTACAAGCAGCACAAATACAATGAGAACACAATCACATTAACAATTAGAATAAAATCTCACTAATCACAGAACAATCAATGAGAAAAAAAAACCCACAATCACAAAACTAATTACTGAAATACCATTAGAATATCAAAAGAATCACACCCAGAAAACTAACCAAATATTGGAAAATCAATCACACTATATTAACCCAAAAAAATTAACAATGACAATCACAAAGAAATGACCAAGAAACTAATTCAAATATCATACGAGTTGCACCACAAGCCACAATTACAAAATTAATTACAAAACAAAATTAGAACAAATTTTCAAGAAACTAAAAAATTCAAGAATCATAAACTATAAAATACATGGAGAATCACAAACAACATTCTACAGTCACAAACTAATTAGAAACAAACGATAAAATCCAAGAAACAAGTTCGAAAAATTAAGACAAACTACACCTAAAAAACAATCAAATCATCACAATACAAACAATCACATAAACAATAAAAATCCAGAAATTACACAACAGTCATAAATAAAACCCACAATCACAGTCAATCACAAAGACAAACCACAATCACAAGTCAAATTACACTACAAGCACCACAAAATACAATGTGAACACAACCAGCAAAATCACATAAACGATTAGAATAAAATCTCACTAATTACAGAGCAATCAATGAGAAAGAAACCCACAATCAGAAAACTAATTACTAAAATTCCATTAGAACATCAAAAGAATCAAACGCCCGGAAAACTAACCAAATATTGGAACATCAATCAGACTATATCAACCCTAAAAAATGAATAAGACAAACTAACGATGACAAAAAGAATTAGAAGACAAACCACAATCACAAAAACAATCACAAACGACCGATAATCACATAAACTAATTAGAAGATAAAAGATCTAATACGAGAAATAAGTTCGAACAATTAAGTCAAATTGCACCAAAGCCCACAACAAATCAAGAAACTTAACAAACCCACAAACAAAAACAACCAAATAATCATAATACAAACAGTCACATGAACAATAAAAATCCAGAAATCACACAAAAGTCATAAAAAAAACCCACAATCACACTCAATGAGAAAGGCAAACCACAATCACACGTCAAATTACACAACAAGCAGCACAAATACAATGAGAACACAAACAGCAAAATCACATAAACAATTAGAATAAAATCCCACTAATCACACAACAATCAATGAGAAAAAAACCCACAATCACAAACTAATTACTGAAATTCCATTAGAACATCAAATAAATCAAACACCCAGAAAACTAGCCAAATATTGGAACATCACATCAGTTGCACCACAAGTCCACAGTTACAAAACTAATTACTCAATAAACTAAAAATCCAACAATCATAACCGATAAAAAACATGGAGAATCACAAACAGCATTCCACAATCACAAACTAATTAGAAACAAACTATCAAATCCAACAAACAAGTTCGAAAAATTAAGACAAACTACACCAAAATCAATCTCACAAAAACAATCCACAATCACAAACTAATGAGAAACAAATGATCAAATCCAACAAACAAGTTCGAAAAATTAAGACAAACTACACCAAAATCAATCTCACAAAAACAATCAAATAATCACAATACAAACAATCACAGAAACAATAAAAATCCAGAAAGCACACAACAGTCATAAAAAAAATCCACAATCACACTTAATCACAAAGACAAACCACAATCACAGGTCAAATTATACTACAAGCACCACAATTACAATGAGAACACAAACAGCACAATCACATAAATAATTAGGATAAAATCTCACTAATCACACAACAGTCAATGAGGAAAAAACCCACAATCACAAAATTAATTACAAGACAAAATTAAAACAAATTTTCAAGAAACTAAAAATTCAAGAATCATAACACAAACAACATTCCACAATCACAAACTAATTAGACATAAACGATCAAATCCAAGAAACAAGTTTGAAAAATTAAGATAAACTACACCAAAACCCACAATAAATCATGGAAACAAAACAAACCCACACAACCATACAATACAAAAAAAAAAAACAATTAGAACACCAAACGCACAAACACGTAAATATTCTGAATAAACCCAACAAATAACAACCCAATCAGAAAAACCCACGATCACGAACAATCAAAAGGAAAAGAGAACCAGAAGACATCAATGCCACAAAATTAAACAAAAAAAAAAACATCAAGCATAACAACCAAAAAAAAGTCATACCTTGTATGTCAAGTGCCGAATTTATCGTACCTTGTTTGAGTCCTTCACATTCAGAAAAGCATTTGACTGACTGTTGATGTCGTGAACAGACACGATCAATCTTGTCTTGCTCCTTTGGTAGGACCACCTCTCTACAGGAACAAGATATATTGATCAAAATATATGCCATGATTCAAAAATTAAGCAATCCACATGAAAACGTAGTGAACAACATGCAACTGTTTTCCCTTGCCTTGATGAAAATGCACGATCACCATAAGCATTTGATTTTCCAACCTTTGAGATGGTTTTGGATGTTATGGCTGCTGAAATCAATCTACCAGATTCGAAGTTTTCTGCGAACCAACATGCAGCCATGAAATTCAGATTTGCAAGACAAAAAAACCCTTTCATCTTTTCAATACGAGTTTTCTCGAGTTAGGGCACAAAATAGAATTACCTGAAAACCCTATAGAGTTTCAATTGTTCCACAACAATAACAATAGCAAAAGCAGAACCTTGTACATTTTTCAAATTTTTTGTCACCTACAAGAGGAACAAATTAGATCAAATTATGATCCCTAGGGAATTCAAGAAATCTCTAACAAAGCTTCAGAACTTTGCTGCTTACATGCCATTTCGAGTCCACAAACCCTGAATATTTCTCATTAAAGCATGCTTCAGCAGCTTTACGAACATGTGCTGATTCATCTGTGGAAAGTTAATCATAAAATATCATGAGAAAATTTAAACAGAGGTGCATGCCAACCAGTGAAAACTCTAGAGGACAAGTTTAACTTTGCTGGAGAAAATACCGTCATACCAGATGTATAGGGTTTTAGCAGATGTATAGCATCAGGAAAATCAAAATCGGACAGTCCAGAAAGTTGTCTTGACAACCAGTCAAAAGGATCGTTGCGCCCTTACCCACCAAACTTAGTGTCCTTGAGAGCAGCAGTTACATAAGGGACCTATAGGGAAGAAAAAGCAACAAGGTTAACAATACATGAAACAAGGATGCGAGGAAAAAGAAATTCTGAAGTGAACTACTGTTCACCTTTTTGTCAAGATGGCCAGCAGCAAGCCAAGAGTCTAAAGTAAACAAAGTGCACTCTCGCATTTGCTTTTCATTGTCGCCAAGGCATTTCATAACATCTGAAAGAATTCTGTGCATGAACCACATCAATGTAAATCAACTAACCAAACTTAAACAGAGACAAAATGAAAACTATTTCTTAGAAAAAATGAACCTTGCTTGACTCCTCAACCGGTTGTCTCATTGCAGATGTAAGAGCACCAATTGTAAACAATGTTGCTATCATCCAATTTTTGTTGGTGTCGTGTAAATGACTTTTAAGAGCTCCAAATAACTATCCTGGAAGCATGCAAACAAGTTAAAACGAGTTTTTCTACCCATTAAGGTTCATGTTCCAAACAATGTTGTTTCTAGCTTCACAGAAGTCCATACAGTTTGAGGAAAATGCAATAAATTTTATGAGAATTCAATTAAGGAAAAGAGAAATTCATATTGTTGTATCTGAAATTAGCACTAAATTTACCTTTAATCCAATATTTAGCTTTCCCATGAATTGGTTCCGCACTCATTTGGGATAATACAATGTGCAAGTATCTGAAGAAAAAAACAGCCACATAATACTACAAAATTAATAACCTTGCTATCTCCAAAGTGAAAGGAGTTGTGCTAAAATAGGCTCTTTTTTTTCAGATAAAATAAATATAAATGCAAGGAGTTGTGGCACAGAGTTAGAAAGATTTGCACCATTAGCAGAAAAGGTGAATTGTTTTGAAATTTCTCCTTTTGGCACATTAGGAGACAGAGCTCCAAATTCCATCAAAGAGCATGACCATGATGCTAGGTTCGATTATAAAATGTACACAAAGTGAAGAACAAGAAAAGCGCATTTTCAAAAGAGCTTAAATCCAAGTACCTAGAAGTGCTGAAATTACATGGGCATAGACAAAACCTGATAGTGATGAACACAGGACGCATCAGGGACTGAGAGGTGGATTTAACAATAGAATCAAGAAACGGAAAACTCAAAAATCGTTACCAACAAGAAACGATCAAGAATCACAAACCACCACCAACAATTACAATCTAACTAGAAACAAAAGATCAAATCCAAAAACCAAGTTCCAATAATTACGTCAAATTGCACAACACCCACAAAAACAAAAGAAACCTCAATCAGAATAAAATTCCAAAATGTTACAGAACAGTCAATTACAAAAAACCAACAGTCACGAACATTCATAAGACAAACTCATGATGACAAAAAGAATTAGAAGACAAACCACAATCACAAAAACAATCACAAACAACCGATAACCACATAAACTAATTAGAAGATAAAAGATCTAATCCAAGAAACAAGTTCGAACAATTAAGTCAAATTGCACCAAAGCCCACAACAAATCAAGAAACTTAACAAACCCACAAACAAAAACAATCAAATATTCACAATACAATCAGTCACATAAACAATAAAAATCCAGAAATCACACAAGAGTCATAAAATAACCCACAATCACAGTCAATCAGAAAGACGAACCACAATCACAAGTCAAATTACACTACAAGCAGCACAAATACAATGAGAACACAATCACATTAACATTTAGAATAAAATCTCACTAATCACAGAACAATCAATGAGAAAAAAAAACCCACAATCACAAAACTAATTACTGAAATACCATTAGAATACAAAAGAATCACACCCAGAAAACTAACCAAATATTGGAAAATCAATCACACTATATTAACCCAAAAAATTTAATAATGACAATCACAAAGAAATGACCAAGAAACTAATTCAAATATCATACGAGTTGCACCACAAGCCACAATTACAAAATTAATTACAAAACAAAATTAGAACAAATTTTCAAGAAACTAAAAAATTCAAGAATCATAACCGATAAAATACATGGAGAATCACAAACAACATTCTACAGTCACAAACTAATTAGAAACAAACGATAAAATCCAAGAAACAAGTTCGAAAAATTAAGACAAACTACACCTAAAACAATCAAATCATCACAATACAAACAATCACATAAACAATAAAAATCCAGAAATTACACAACAGTCATAAATAAAACCCACAATCACAGTCAATCACAAAGACAAACCACAATCACAAGTCAAATTACACTACAAGCACCACAAAATACAATGTGAACACAAGCAGCAAAATCACATAAACGATTAGAATAAAATCTCACTAATTACAGAGCAATCAATGAGAAAGAAACCCACAATCAGAAAACTAATTACTAAAATTCCATTAGAACATCAAAAGAATCAAACGCCCGGAAAACTAACCAAATATTGGAACATCAATCAGACTATATCAACCCTAAAAAATGAATAAGACAAACTAACGATGACAAAAAGAGTTAGAAGACAAACCACAATCACAAAAACAATCACAAACGACCGATAATCACATAAACTAATTAGAAGATAAAAGATCTAATATGAGAAATAAGTTCAAACAATTAAGTCAAATTGCACCAAAGCCCACAACAAATCAAGAAACTTAACAAACCCACAAACAAAAACAACCAAATAATCATAATACAAACAGTCACATGAACAATAAAAATCCAGAAATCACACAAGAGTCATCAAAAAAAACCCACAATCACACTCAATCAAAAAGACAAACCACAATCACACGTCAAATTACATAACAAGTAGCACAAATACAATGAGAACACAAACAGCAAAATCACATAAACAATTAGAATAAAATCCCACTAATCACACGACAATCAATGAGAAAAAAAACCCACAATCACAAACTTATTACTGAAATTCCATTAGAACATCAAATGAATCAAACACGCAGAAAACTAGCCAAATATTGGAACATCACATCATTTGCACCACAAGTCCACAGTTACAAAACTAATTACTCAAGAACATAAAAATCCAACAATCATAACCGATAAAAAACATGGAGCATCACAAACAACAGTCCACAATCACAAACTAATTAGAAACAAACTATCAAATGCAACAAACAAGTTCGAAAAATTAAGACAAAATACACCAAAATCAATCTCACAAAAACAATCCACAATCACAAACTAATTAGAAACAAACGATCAAATCCAACAAACAAGTTCGAAAAATTAAGACAAACTACACCAAAATCAATCTCACAAAAACAATCAAATAATCACAATACAAACAATCACATAAACAATAAAAATCCAGAAATCACACAACAGTCATAAAAAAAATCCACAATCACACTTAATCACAAAGACAAACCACAATCACAGGTCAAATTATACTACAAGCACCACAAATACAATGAGAACACAAACAGCACAATCACATAAATAATTAGGATAAAATCTCACTAATCACAGAACAGGTGAGGAAAAAACCCACAATCACAAAATTAATTACAAGACAAAATTAAAACAAATTTTCAAGAAACTAAAAATTCAAGAATCATAACACAAACAACATTCCACAATCACAAACTAATTAGAAATAAACGATCAAATCCAAGAAACAAGTTTGAAAAATTAAGACAAACTACACCAAAACCCACGATAAATCACATAAACAAAACAAACCCACACAACCATACAATACAAAAAATAAAACAATTAGAACACCAAACGCACAAACACGTAAATATTCTGAATAAACCCAACAGATAACAACCCAATCAGAAAAACCCACAATAACGATCAATCAAAAGGAAAAGAGAACCAGAAGACATCAATGCCACAAAATTAAACAAAAAAAAAAACATCAAGCATAACAACCAAAAAAAAGTCATACCTTGTATGTCAAGTGCCGAATTTATCATACCTTGTTTGAGTCCTTCACATTCAGAAAAGCATTTGACTGACTGTTGATGTCGTGAACAGACACGATCAATCTTGTCTTGCTCCTTTGGTAGGACCACCTCTCTACAGGAACAAGATATATTGATCAAAATATATGCCATGATTCAAAAATTAAGCAATCCACATGAAAACGTAGTGAACAACATGCAACTGTTTTCCCTTGCCTTGATGAAAATGCACGATCACCATAAGCATTTGATTTTCCAACCTTTGAGATGGTTTTGGATGTTATGGCTGCTGAAATCAATCTATCAGATTCGAAGTTTTCTGCGAACCAACATGCAGCCATGAAATTCAGATTTGCAAGACAGAAAAACCCTTTCATCTTTTCAATAGGAGTTTACTCGAGTTAGGGCACAAAATAGAATTACCTGAAAACCCTATAGAGTTTCAATTGTTCCACAACAATAACAATAGCTAAAGCAGAACCTTGTACATTTTTCAAATTTTTTGTCACCTACAAGAGGAACAAATTAGATCAAATTATGATCCCTAGGGAATTCAAGAAATCTCTAACAAAGCTTCAGAACTTTGCTGCTTACATGCCATTTCGAGTCCACATACCCTGAATATTTCTCATTAAAGCATGCTTCAGCAGCTTTACGAACATGTGCTGATTTATCTGGGGAAAGTTAACCATAAAATATCATGAGAAAATTGAAACAGAGGTGCATGCAAACCAGTGAAAACTCTAGAGGGCAAGTTTAACTTTGCTGGAGAAAATACCGTCATACCAGATGTATAGGGTTTTAGCAGATGTATAGCATCAGGAAAATCAAAATCGGACAGTCCAGCAAGTTGTCTTGACAACCAGTCAAAAGGATCGTTGCGCCCTTACCCACCAAACTTAGTGTCCTTGAGAGCAGCAGTTACATAAGGGACCTATAGGGAAGAAAAAGCAACAAGGTTAACAATACATGAAACAAGGATGCGAGGAAAAAGAAATTCTGAAGTGAACTACTGTTCACCTTTTTGTCAAGATGGCCAGCAGCAAGCCAAGAGTCTAAAGTAAACAAAGTGCACTCTCGCATTTGCTTTTCATTGTCGCCAAGGCATTTCATAACATCTGAAATAATTCTGTGCATGAACCACATCAATGTAAATCAACTAATGATAACTCTGCAATTATAATGATTTTATAGCAATTTAATCTTCCTTTTTAAGCCAAAATATTCCTAATTATGTGATTTTATTGCATATTCAGCAAAAAGGAAGATTACAAGGACGTTTCTGCAAAATTGACAAAGTGCGCCCACGCTTAATGGAGTAGTCAACTCGGGATAAGGATAAGCACGAATGATTTCCCCAAGAGATAAAGGAATCAAGTGTTTAGATTTAGAAAGGATTCTTTTAAGCTTATCTTTTGTAATCTATTTACCTTTTTAGAGTTTATCACGTATCTATCCCCCCATTACGTCTAGATTCGTAAGGGACTTTTATTATAAATAGGGAGGATCTCTTTATTAGAAGTAGTTCAGTTTTTATGTTAGAACTCTATAGAATTCTCTATTCATCTCTTCTCTTTTATTTTATTTTACTACCGGAATTAATGGAATTCCACTTTATAGTGTGTTCTTCCATTAATATGTCCGGCTAAATTCCCTATTTTCTGGTTAAGGTATGGTGATTGCTTGATTCCCGTTATGTTGTGAGATCTAATCTGCGTTCTACACTTGTCAAACAAATATTCATGTTATTCTCTGTGCTTTAATTACAAACGTCTGATTTATGAATGATTCGGCCGGTTGTTCATTATCAAGAAGGTTTGCTTAGCTAATTGAACTTTATAAATCCGTGTAATTGTTTATTTAGTTCAATACTTAGTGGCAACGTAGCATGATTAGTTATGTCACAGTATTTAATTATGTTATGGGGAATGCATGATCTAGTTTAAACGAATTGTCCTCGTAGGAGTTTGTTGATTAGAATCAGGCCTTTCTAATTCTTAATGCTGTTAATAGATTAAATTTTGTGGACGTTCCCAAGGTTGTCTGTTAATTAGAGATCTAGCCAACGGTCGTACCTTGGCTAACGAAAAGGTAAGGAAAGGTGAGGTTGTTAGGTCGTACCAACGACCATAACTGGTTTATTTGTCCATACATGTGTTATTCTTGCATCAATGATCAACTCACGAGAATCAAGCATAATCCTAGCCTTAACCGGGAAATCTCTCTCTCTCATATCTCTATCAGGTATTTTTATTTATTTAGTTTTTGATTATTTCTTTTTACCATCAAATCTCCCCCCATTATTTTCTATTTCTCTTAAAGAAATCAACTTAAAGCCAATCCCTGTGGATTCGACCCTACTCCCACTTTCACAAGTGTTGTAGGAATTATTTTTGGTGACTTCGACACTCATCAACTAACCAAACTTAAACAGAGACAAAATGAAAATAGACTATTTCTGAGAAAAAATGAACCTTGCTTGACTCCTCAACCGGTGTCTCATTGCAGATGTAAGAGCACCAATTGTAAACAATGTTGCTATCATCCAATTTTTGTTGGTGTCGTGTAAATGACTTTTAAGAGCTCCAAATAACTATCCTGGAAGCATGCAAACAAGTTAAAACGAGTTTTTCTACCCATTAAGGTCCATGTTCCAAACAATGTTGTTTCTAGCTTCACAGAAGTCCATACAGTTTGAGGAAAATGCAATAAATTTTATGAGAATTCAATTAAGGAAAAGAGAAATTCATATTGTTGTATCTGAAATTAGCACTAAATTTACCTTTAATCCAATATTTAGCTTTCCCATGAATTGGTTCCGCACTCATTTGGGATAATACAATGTGCAAGTATCTGAAGAAAAAAACAGCCACATAATACTACAAAATTAATAACCTTGCTATCTCCAAAGTGAAAGGAGTTTTGCTAAAATAGGCTCTTTTTTTCAGATAAAATAAATATAAATGCAAGGAGTTGTGGCACAGAGTTAAAAAGATTTGCACCATTAGCAGAAAAGGTGAATTGTTTTGAAATTTCTCCTTTTGGCACATTAGGAGACAGAGCTCCAAATTCCATCAAAGAGCATGACCATGATGCTAGGTTCGATTATAAAATGTACACAAAGTGAAGAACAAGAAAAGCGCATTTTCAAGAGAGCTTAAATCCAAGTATCTAGAAGTGCTGAAATTACATGGGCATAGACAAAACCTGATAGTGATGAACACAGGACGCATCAGGGACTGAGAGGTGGATTTAACAATAGAATCAAGAAACGGAAAACTCAAAAATTGTTACCAACAAGAAACGATCAAGAATCACAAACAACCACCAATAATTACAATCTAACTAGAAACAAAAGATCAAATCCAAAAACCAAGTTCCAATAATTAAGTCAAATTGCACAACACCCACAAAAACAAAAGATACCTACACAAACCCATAGTCACAAATACAATGAGAACACAAATAGCCCAATCACATAAACAATGAGAATAAATTCCCAAAAAATTACAGAACAATCAATCAGAAAAATTCTCACAATCACGAACAATCATAAGACAAACTCAAGATGACAAAAAGAATTAGAAGACAAACCACAAACACACCACAATCACAAATAGAATCACAAACAACCGATAATCACACAAACTAATTAGAAGATAAAAGATCTAATCCAAGAAACAAGTTCGAACAATTAAGTCAAATTGCACCAAAACCCACAACAAATCAAGAAACTTAACAAACCCACAAACAAAAACAATCAAATAATCACAACACAAGTAGTCGCATAAACAATAAAAATTTAGAAATCACACAACAGTCGTAAGAAAAACCACACAATCACAGTCAATCAGAAAGACAAACCACAATCGCTGGTCAAATTGCACTACAAACAAAAGGATCGCACTAAAGAAACACTGGAATAAGAGAAGTACCAAAAACGAGTGAAGCGAGAAACTCGGGTGTTCCTTCTTTAATTCTATGGGTTGTCTATTTATAATGAAAAATTAGCCGCTAAATTAAAAAAAGTAGCCGTTGAATCTTGAATCAAGAAAATCTTAGGCGATTTACCTTTGAAGAAGCGGTAAAGCGCGGAAATTAGCCGTTAAAACACAGAGGTATTGTTGGGCTGATCTATTAGGAGACGCGCAGGGTTCTCAAGGATTGAAATTGTTGGCTTGGTGACCGGGAACTGGCTGGCATACTAAAAGGAAGCAGGTTCTTTAGGGCTTTTACTGAAAGGCTAGCCTTCCTACTCTTATATTATAGTAAAAAGCAGAGGCGAGCAACTTCTTCTTTATATGGAAAAAGCGTAGGAAGTATCGAAGAATCACAAGAATCAATAGGCAGGAAAACCCTTTCTTCTGAAAGTACTCTCGATTTGGAGTTCAAAAGAAATGGGTTCAGAAGGGCTTGAAGCAAAGGCAAATTAGAGTCAGAAAGTCTTTGGTTGGGGAAACAGAAGTCTTTGCTGTCAAGAAAAAACAAATGTTTAATTCCTTATGATACTTACAATTTTTATTTGAGTTAATTAACTTAACACCTTCTATAAATATAAAATTATATTTTTTCCAACAATTGAAAAATTACATTTGCATACCTTTTGATAATTCTTTATTTATAATTGTCAGCAAATAAAAATATATAAACTTCTAATTTTATCTATCATTCAGTATTTTATATAAATTGTTCACAACATGGCTAAATTTTTTCATTCCTCAATGGCTATTTTTTAATCAAATAACTATACTTTGGGAATGATTTTTTTTTATAATATTCTATAAATTAATTGTGGAGGATATCATCATTTTTTGCATCAATCCTAATAGTATTATTTTATAAATTTAACTTTACCTTCTAATTACTATTAAGAGGGTTTTTGGATAGCTTATCCGAAAAATATTTTAAGCTTATAAGATATTAGTTTTTATTTTGATTAAAACTTAATTTTATCTTAATATATTACGGAATATCATTTTTGTTTATTTAGAATTTATAATCTATAGATCATTAATTAACTTATATTATAACCATTATTACCAACTGTATGTGAAAAAAAAAAAAAAAAGAATCATCGTGCCATGTTGGCCCTCTTGAGTAGCAATGGTGGCATCACCCCCGTGCAGTGGCTTCTCCACTTGCCGCACCTGTGCACTACTGCCAATGCAGCTCGTGCTCTGACCGCTGTTGTTGCTTCCACCCTCAACATCTAAGTAATTTATGCAATCAAAGACGACGATATACACGTAATTGTTTGAACTCATAATTCTTTGAATTATTGTAGAGATTTGATTTATAATTGTATAGAAGGGGAAAGCTCAGATTTTGATTCAATATATTTCTTCAATCATTAATCATATTGTATCGTACATATAATATTATTAGAATTTTGAGTGGACTTTCTATTTAATGATATATAATATATTATTTTTATTTGTTAATTTAGACCGTCGAATTGAATTAGATAAAATCTACAGTATTAATTTATTAATTAAATTTAAACTTTAGATTGATCAAAATCCACCGATTAACACAAAGGAATAAATTACCGCTTTACTTTTATAAGGGGTAAACTGTTTATTTTCTTTATCGCTGAGAATAAATTGCATTTAGCTCGATTTTAAAAATAAAATATAAATATTATTTTCGTAGTCCAGTTCTATATCATCGTCCTGGTGCCCGTCAAACCACCAGTGTATATTTCGATTCAGTTCATTTTCATAATATCTGCCTTACACGTAAATCGCTACTTCTTTCTATTGTACCTTTTTCGGGACCCAACAATTTGGAAATATATTTTAATCATGCACTTATATAATTGCTATGCTAAGAATTTTAAACTTCTATTTTTCAGAAAGCAGTGTGGAAAGAGGCTGCTCAAAACCGACAAGTTGGAGATTCGATTGATCAAGCTGACAAAACACTTTTATTCTTCGCAAAGTGAGGGAGAAAGCAGGTTGCATTCTTACAACTCCGCTCTGGATGCTTCATCCTTCACTGGTTCAGCATAAGATGCATATGCTTTGATTATTGACTCATAAATGTCAATTCCCCGCAAATACTCGTTCTTGCTCAGGAACTGCACAAAGAGGATGAATTAACTTTATCTCTTCTTACACGTAGGAATAACGTGTGTTAAAAAAAAAAAACTTTATCTCTTCTTTCAATTGCAAAGTGAAGGAAATATCGAGCATATAAATTATCACATAAATGAATGAAAAAGCAAATGATCAGGTTTGTCTCTGTTAGCCATGAGTGGAGTAAGCAGGGACGAATCCAGGATAGGAATTTGGAATGAGTCAAATAGTTAGTAAGAATGAAAAAGTTTTAAATATAAGGTAAAGGAGATCAGCACTATTGTCTTCTTTGCATTCATGAAGAATAGGTTTAACATGACTAACTATTTTCCATCAAATGCATTAGCCATACGTTTTATTCAATAAAACAGTGATTATGTGTTCCAAGAACCAGTTTCAGAAGCCATAAAGCAAATAACACAAAAATGTTCACCTCATTGTGGTCATGAAGTAGAATGGGAGTGTTCGCCATAGGAGAAAAGCCAATTGCTGGCAAGCCAAGTTCCCTGAAGTAGCGAGCATCTGTGGAAGCAGGAAATATCTCCGGTTTCCCAAGTTTCCCGCTGGCATTTTTTATTGCATCTTCCAACAGTGCCCACCAAGGATTTGAACCGTCAAAAGCTGTAAGAATTGGCTTACCAAACTTGTCATATGTAGATGCCCTCTGCTTAAACTGGACCAGCTTCAATTTTTGTTAGTATAGTGATCATTCATCAAGATAAAAAAATTTCTTAGAATTGCTCATACAAAAATATATACATATTACATAGATGAGCAACCAATAAGTCAAAGCAAGTACCTTGCCAATAGTCCCAAAAGTTTTAATAGTAGATATTTCAGCCACTTAAACTCCAAATTCTACGCATTAACCTTGATGTTTTGACATATCACTACTTCATCCTTTTCCCTCATGTACAAGCGGTCTATAGAGGGGAATGATCTTGTTGTGTATTATTGATTCTTCTACTTCTAATATATAGAGATGAAATTAAATGATAACTAGAAATAATGATAACTAGCAAAGATGCGTATCCAAATACAATAAGAAAAGATATGTACAAACCCTAATAGATATTCCAACACAGTCAACGTGTGTATTTCTGGGAAGAACAAACGTAAATATGATGAAGAAATTTAAATTCTCTCGGCACATTGACAAGTCATTTCTGTCTATTGCAAAATTGGATTTAAGAAAAAGAAATGACACGTTGAGAATTAGAACAGTAGCCAGTAAAAGATTGAAATGAGCTTCACAGATAAAATTTTAGGAATTAAGGAACTATTTTCTATGATTAACCCAGCCTAGGCATGAACTGCTTGATACTTGATACAAATAGTTTATAATCGTACTTGACCACTGTAGAACTGATTACTAGAAAAGCAATGAAGAGATGTAGCAAAGAATACTAAAAATTTTCACATTCTAAAGGAGCTACGCCTGTTACGCCCCTGAAGCAAGTGCTTTGACTGATTGAAAAGCAAAGAGATGACCCATTTTCTCACCTCAAAGGTCATATTACGTGTGGCAGGTGCCCATTCCTCTCCAATTCGTCTCTCTAAGGATGCTACATCCGCAGTTGGTGGGACTCGAATATCAAAACCTGCTTGAGCTTCAGATGGTTGCAAATTCATGACAAAACCCTGTCATTAAAACAGTAAAAGGTGAAGAAGTTACATACTTTTGGCTCTAGTTCTAATGTATTAATAAGTATATCCCATTATTCCATAAAAGAATGGGATGGTTGCAAATTCATGACAAAACCATGTCATAAAAACAGTAAGACATGGAGTTACATACTTTTGACTCTAGTTCTAATGTATTAACAAGTATATCCCATTTTCCATAAAAGAATGGGAGATAAGGGCAAATGAAGTAAATGGGAAATCCAAAAACTAAATACTTAGGATATTGCAGTTCCCATGGTAACATCCTAGTTCTCACTTGGCATATATCGGAAATACTACTACAAATGCAACATAATTTATTTCTCAGCCATATATGTTATGTGATCTGGTATCTACATGACTAGCCACTTGCAGAGGAATGCAAATCAAGTTTATGTGCCAGGCTTTGTTCAACCAAGGTACTCGAAGCATTATCCAGGTAAAAGAAACAAACACATGAAAACCCCAAGCAAGAATTTGTGGCCTATAACCTGACAATCCATGCAGGAACCATTGATCATATGCATACCAAAACAAATATTGATTTATAAACTGAGAATCCAGAAGATTCAGATTCCAGAAGAAACGTTGCCATCGCCACGCTTACAGTGGTTAATTCACAGAGAAACACCCAAATACAGTTTTTTTTCCCTTTTATTACATTCCTTAGAAC
The DNA here is from genome assembly GCF_026168435.1 of Sesamum indicum. Classification (NCBI taxonomy): domain Eukaryota; kingdom Viridiplantae; phylum Streptophyta; class Magnoliopsida; order Lamiales; family Pedaliaceae; genus Sesamum; species Sesamum indicum. Next base: position 57,233 of record NC_142666.1, read on the forward strand.
CTTGTAGTTAGGACAGACTATTAAGGAAAAATTGCACTTAGTCTTATATGATATGGTGTGTTGCACTTTTGGTCTCATAGTTTACGGCTCAGCACATTTGGTCACATAGAATAAATATTGTAGCATTTTTGGTCCTATTGAATCAAAATTTGGCACATTTAATCCCATAGGATAAAGATTCGGCATATTTGGTCCCATAGGCTACGACTTTATATCCTATGGGACCAAATAGGCTACAACTCTATATCTTATGGGGGCTACAACTTTGTCCTAGAGACTAAAAATGCTATGATATTTATCCTATGGGACTAAATATACTAAGTTCGCAAATTATGGACCAAAGTGCAACACACCCTATCCTACGGGACCAAAATGAAATTTTGCCTCATTATTGTATTGACAGCTATACTAACTCAACGAAGAAAAATGACAAATACAGATTTTAATGTGTTACCAGGCTGGCCAATATCCCCAGCTGAAATCACCAATAATCCAAGAGCAGAGTAGTTTTGGTAACAGAAATCATCATACACAAGGAAAAAAATAACAAGAAAAAGATGAACTTAAAAAAGAAGAAGAAGAGAAACAAACAATTAACTGGTTTTGAAGGAATTAAAACACTACGGTTCAACCCCAGTTTAGTAAATCGAATACAGTTTGGGCATCTGCAGCACTCTGTAATAGCTAATGAAATGTCTAGTAGAAATGGAGAGGGGACTCACAGTCGGAGATGGGGTGCCTGCTTTCAAGAATACCATATTAACAGAAATGACCTCTCCTTCAGCTTTTAGTCCAGCCTTAACCATATCAAATTGAACGGCCCTGAATCTCCTAACACTCTCGATGCTCTTGAGTAAATTCTCCATTGCAGTGTTGTCGTAAAGCTTAGCCCCATGACCGGGCGCACCTGTAGCTTTAATGACCAGCCACCAAGGGCACCTCTCAGCGTAGAACACCCGGTAATTGTCAGCGGGTGAGGCCAACCCCTCGTCCAGTATAATAGCTACGTTCATATTCTTGAAAATTTCGGAATTGGCGAACTTCCCGACTCCGTCATTGCCACCGATTTCCTCATCAGGAACGAAGGAGAGGTAGACGGTGCGCAGGGGACGGAAGCCTGAAGCCTGGAGCTTGCGAATAGCCTCCAGATACTGAAGGCCGACGCACTTCATGTCCTGAGAGCCGCGGGCATAGATGTGGCCGGATGAGGGGTCGATGTGAGCTTGAAAAGGGGGATGGTCCCATTTGTGGGGCTCAGCGGGTACGACGTCGGTGTGGGAATTAAGGAGGACGGAAGGGAGGGCAGGGTTCTTGCCAGCCCACTTGAGGAGCACCAGGGGCTTGCCCTTTACGAACTCCAAGATCTGAAAATCCAACGAGAGGGACTTGGCTTGGGAGGCGATGAAATCGGCCGCTTCGTTGTAGTTGGGGCCGGGGTGGGCGGTATTGATTCTGAGGTATTCCTGGAATCTAGATATGATCGACGAAGAATCTGTATCTTCCACGGTGACTGTCGCCGTCGGTAAAAGTAGTATCACTGCTATTGCGAGAAGCGCCAGTAGATGGTGGCCGCGGCGGCGGTAATCTGATCTAATCATTTTGTCGGCCGCCACGCTACTGAAAATCTCCACTCCTTGTAGTAGCTCTTTTCATTCGAAAATGTTGTTTGCTAAATGCTACTTTTGTAGCGACTAGCGTTGGAACTTGGAAGTGGTAAGACCCCCCGTCAAACAATATGTCACGTCCATACATATATCGTATATCTAATTTTCTTTTTAAAATTAAAATTTAACTTAATTATCTCCTATTTTTTTAATAAAATTATATCTACACCCCTAAAATTATAGTTGAAATTACAACTACACTCCCTATTCAAATTAGTAATTCATGGCATACTCTATGTGTGTGCAATTTCTATATATCATTTAAAATAAAATATTTATTATTTAATAAAAGTATATATAAAATAATAAGTTGATAATGACAAAAAAATGAATAAAAATTTAAAAAATAAGTATTGAAAGATAATGGGGGAGAATGAGTGGGTGAGAAGTAAATAAATAAATTAATAAAATTAAAATAAACATACTAAAATAATTGAGACACCAATTCACCAATTTTTTTAATTAATAGTATAGATTGATAATGAATTATTTAAAATTAGTAAGTGCGGCACATTCTATGTACGTGCATAATTTTTAAAAATGAATCAAAATAAAATATTTATATAAATTTATTTTTAGTTTTTATAGTTTAAAAAAGTACCTAAAAATATATATATTAAGATAATAAATTAATATAAATATTTTGATTTATAAAAAAATAACAAATCTGTTGTATCAATTATCATTTCAACGATCAATGAATACGTAACCCCAACGTCATAACAACATAATCAACCCACAACATCATATATACAAATCAAACACCACGAGTAGCCCACCACAGTTAATCTCCACTCCTACGTTCTCTTTATACAAACAAAATAAGATTTGTACTCTAGCTGACAAAAAGGAAAAACAGCATACTGGCCCGACCTGACTGAGTATAGTGCGTAGACCTATTATTCAACAGTCAGATACCTCAAACTCTACTCCTGAAAGAAAATGTCAACAGATGGATGAGTCTGCCACTCAGTAAGTAAATAATCAGCCCTATCTATATATGTACATCAAACACAGCCCAAACGTGACAAGTAGGCAGCATGCATGGATTACAGTCAATTTAACTCCAACATAATCAATTGTAGTACACCACATAGCTATCTCACAATAAAATAATCAATTAAACTTTCTTTTTTCCTAGTTTGCTTACCAGAAGGTGATATCGTGTTTTTCCCGTCAACTCAATCTCACCGTCATATAAATTTAAGTGAATCCCCTTGACAGCCGGCTCATCAATCACATTTCGCATCATAGCTCTTTCAATTCGCATCATAACTCTTTCAATTCGCATCATAGCTCTTTCAATTCGCATCATAGCTCTTTTATTTCGCATCATAGCTCTTTTCACATCACATCTTTTTCATATCGCATCAAAACTCTTTTCATTTCATTTCTTTCTCATATCGCATCAAAGCTCTTTTCATTTCATTTCGCCTTATAGGCTTTTCAACACATCAAGGGGTATTCACGCCACAATTATATTCAATTTCCACCACTCCCTCATTTCCACATATCACCATTCTTGTAAGCAACTAGTAACGTAAAATAAAATATCATTATATTCTCATTTTCAGATACCCACAACATAACATACGACAAACATGATATTTCAACGTGTCTTCGCATTCCACGTACACAATATCGTCAATCAAATTAAATCATTCACCACTCATATATTTTCAGATAAACCAACATCAGCATGAACCACAAATTTATATAACAGTAATATCACAAATAAATGGAACATATATAGATAATACTAATTATTTACTTACCTCAACCTTACAACGTTTCTTTCTACTCAATCGCTAATTGTCAGCCCTTTCACCTCACCCCCGTATCGTATAATGAGTTATACCACACACCATTAATATATCGAGAATATTGTAATTTCTTTTAAATACAATATTAAATATTAGTCGTACAATTTCTACTAATTCTTTAATATTCCACTTCTATCGAAGTACAAATCTTCGTTTTTCCTCTTTATTAACATACCATTTATTAAATATAATTTTCAAAATATTTCTATGAATTTTCTATCAATTTCCCGCTATTATACAATTTAATTAAATATAAATACATAGAATTGCGTATTTGGTTAATAATTCCGATGGAATTATATAAATTTGCTACAGCAACATTCGAATCTAATAAATTTAATAATCTAATTGACCAATGATATCATTTTTATATCCGATTCTATATTTAATTAGACACTATTTTAAATAGCCAAACCCGTAAAATATTCCGATTAAATAGTACATCGCTTAATATAATCAACTTTTAATAAATGAACTAATTAAATAATATAATTATATAAATTAATAAAAATTAAAATAGCAATTTTCTTACCTCTGTTTGTTTTTCTTCTCCCGCCACAAAATTGCAATTTGCTGTGTGTTGTATGTGCATATGTTTGTGTGTGTATATTGAGAACAAACAAACTAGAATAAATAAAAAAAAAAGGAAAAGAGGGAGTGAGGCGGTGGGAGTTGGGCCCCACCTCCACTCTCAATTTTCTCTCTCTACTTATATATATATACATATTATTTATATATATATAATATTATTATTATTTTATTAATTTAATTAAAATTTTCTCAAAATACCCATTACGTCCTTCTTTATTTCTTAATTAATATAATTGTCCCAAAATATTATAACGAACTCCAATTTAATTCATTCAAGTGTTATTATATTTCAATTATGATCCATAATTTATTTACTAATTAACTAAATTTTATAAAAAATTATCAATTAATCCCCCAATTATATATTATTATTTTTGGGGCGTCACATGATTGATGGTGATGTGATATAAAAAATAAATGAGTTAAGCTAGGTACCATGACACGTAGAGTACCGGAGTATTTCGTGTAGTAGGGAATATTTTGTGCTATTAGCGACACACTAAGGTGGCGTGGGGATGTCATATTTACTGTGATGTCTTGTGTTGATATTGCTACACAATGGGATAGATAGTGTTGGGATATTGCATACAACAGGTATCATATGTTGTATATGATATGATATTGACTGATATGATGATGGCCGGAAAAATAATTGAGTGATGTACTCTAATTAGAGTAAATAGGCCCCTTAAAAAATAAATGATAACATCAAATACTATGTCGTGAACTGATTCAGTTGTAGTCATATATTATTTCTTACATCTGATGTTGCTACATGAAGAATATTTGTTAGTTGATGTGATTGCATTATACGTGACTTGTTGTCTATGTATATATATATAGAGAGACTGGTTAGCTATACTTATTGAGTAGACAACCCATTTCTTACCATGTACTTTTCAGGAGATATGTCACACTGATTAGCCACATCGCATGACTTCGTTGTTCTTATTAGGTGAGTTAGTCGTGACATCTGAATCCGGAACTTTTGGTTATGTGGTTATTAAATATACTAGTCTTTTGCTAGGTTTGCATTTAGAATTTTGTATTATTGGTTGTTTCGTTGTTTTCCTTTGAGGTTATATATATGAGGACATCTGGAGAGAGTAAATATAAACTTTTGGCGATATCTATTATCTCTTGTGATATTTATATATTATATTGATAAAATAGAATTTATTTTACGGGTCGAAAAGAAATTGCTTATATTGTGAGTTGTAATTAAGAAGAAGGTGAATGGTGATAATTAAATATAGTGAAATAAGGGGTGCTATATTGGGTGGTACCAGAGCAGGTCTACATTTCTAGGGTGATAGGTTGATTGTGAGGTGAGTTTAATGATTGAATTCTTTGATGTAGAATGGTTGCCAAGGTGCACGTGCTGACCCAATAGCTAGTAGGGAAGAGTTAGCGGAATCCGTAGAGGGCTTAGTGGCACCTGCAAGTGTAGGTGGGGTGGAGGTAGGTTGAGAGGGTCTTGGTGCTGATTCCCCGATTCCTCCTGGTGGTGCTCCAGTGGCTGGACTACCACCAGAGTATGCACAGATACTTCAGATGACCTTTCAGGCCGAAACACAATTACTTTCACAAGCACGAACACCCACTCCAGCGCCAGCACCAGTAGTTCCTACAATTCATCGCAATTATAAAAGAATTAGAAAGATGGGAGCTACAGAATTTGAGGGTATTCTAGTCCCAAGGATTGTTGAGAGGTGGTGGATAAAAGTAAAAAATGTGATGAACTTAGTAAATTATACTCCAGAGAATCAACTTAAGTATGTTGTTTCTTTGTTCATGGGGAATGCATTGATTTCGCGAAGGTCAGTGAAGAGAGAATATGAACTAAGAGAGATAACTTGGGTTTAATTTTAAAAAGAGTTTGATGATAAATAAAGACCCAAGATGTACCGAGATAAGAAGAGGATGAAGTTTCTAAATATAGTGCAAGGAGATGATCAGACAGTGGTAGAATATGAACTTCGTTTTGCTGCAATAGTCAAGTATGCACAAAAAGCAGTAGCGACAGGAGGATCGTTGTTACCGTTTTGAGTAGGGGCTACGACCAGAGATTAAAAAAGGCTTCGCAGTCAAAATTATAAATTTTAAAATTCTTGTTTAATCAGCAGTCCGTATGGAAGAAGCAATAGTTGAATACAAGAAGAAGGGGGAAGAGAAGAGAAAATCAGCGTACACAATAGGGGAATTAAGTAGGTTGACCAAGAGGGGAACCTGCCATTCATTTTATGTGGGAGTGCGAACTTTTCGTGTGGTGGTCTTGTTTATCGATGAAGTATTGGGCAGACTAGTAGATGTTCGTTCTAACACAGCTCATTTACTACGCTTTATATTGAACCGGGTACGGGAGCTGATAGAGTTAATAGTTGGGGACCAATTTTCACTCCGAGTTATTCTACTTGTGGAAGACAACATTTGGGACTACGTTGGAGACGAGATGATATAACCAGAACCTATTATCAATGTGGAGGTAGGGAACATATAGCCAAGAATTGTCCTAGTTAGACTATAGGTGTTGGTGGAAGTGTAACTAATGGACCCAGAGCTAAAGCAGTATTGAAAGTAGTGGCAGAAGAGTTGAGAGAGGTAGAGGCAGATGCAGGGGTAGAGGCACTAATAATAGATATGGTAACCATACTATTGGTGGGAGTATGAGGGGTTCAAGAGCACAAGCCACTCAAGAATATATAATATGATCAAAGAGTAAACTCCATCATCGAATGATGTGATATCAGGTACAATTTTATTATTTGACGTTAAGGCTTATGTTTTCATTGATCCTAGCTCTACGCATTCATACATTTCATCAGAACTTGCATCTAAAATACTTGGTAAGAATAATCCTTTGGGAATAATTTGATCATTTATTTGCCCATGAGAGAGGGTGTGGTAATGAATAGTGTTAGGAAGGAGAGCTTAGTGAGAATTAGAGATGTAAATTTACTCGTGGATCTTTTAGTGATGGATTTGAAGGAGTTTGATGTGATTTTGGAGATGGATTGGCTAGCACAATATATAGCAATAGTTGACTGTTATAAAAAGGAAGTGATGATCGAATATTCCGGCGAATCGAAAGTAGTATTTGTGGGGAATCGTCAAGTAATGCCAGTTTGTGTAATATCAGCCCTAGAGGCAAGACGATTGATGCTAGAAAGTTGTGAGGCGTATCTAGTCATGTGAGATACCGAGAGGGTTATCCCATATCCGAGGAAATCCCGGTAGTGAGAGACTTCCCTGAAGTATTCCCTGATGACTATTAGGTTTGCCACCGCATAGAGAAGTAGATTTTGTCATATAAACTCTCCTACGAGTTATTTCTATTGCACCGTACAAAATGGCCTCAGTGGAATTACAAGAGCTTAAAAAGCAAATAGAAAAATTATTAGGGAAAGGGATTATCATGCCAAGTACTTATGGGGAACACCGGTGCTATTTGTGAAGAAGAAAGAAGGTAGTATGAGGTTGTGCATCGATTACCGCCAATTGAATAAGGTAATAGTGAAGAATAAATATCAGTTGCCGAGGATTGATGACTTATTAGACTAGTTGAGGATAATAGAGAAAAACATACCAAAAACAACTTTTCATACTCGTTATGGTCACTATGAGTTTTTGGTGATGCCATTTGGGTTAACAAATGCACCAGCGACGTTCATGGCATTGATGAACCTTACATTTTAGGGTCCCGGGATATTTCTGGTAGCAGGGAATATTCTGTGTTGTTAGCTACACACTAAGGTGGTGTGGGGATACCATATTTGTTGTGATGTTCTATATTGATATTGCTACACACTGGGACAGATGGTGTGGGGATATCACATACAACGGGTATCATGTGCTGTATATGATATGACATTGACTGAGATGATGATGACCGACAAAACTATTGACTTATGTACTCTAATAAGAGTAAGTAGGGCCATTTGAAAATAAATGATAACGTCAAATATCATATCGCGGACTGATTTACATTGTGGGCATGTATTATTCCTAACATCTGCTATTGTTATATGACGAATATTTGTTAGTGGATGTGATTGCATTGTACTGACTTACTGCCTGTGTGTATATATATAAACTGATTAGCTATACTTCCTGAGTAGGCAGCTTATTCAATACCACGTACTTTTCAGGAGATAGGTCACATTGACTAGGCACATCGGACTTTGAGCTATGCCGTTATGTTCATTAGGTGGGTCAGTTGTGACATCTGAAGACGGGACTTTCGGCTGTGTGGTTGTTAAATATACTAGTCTTTTGTCGGATTTGTGTTTACAATTTTGTACTGTTAGTTGTTGCGCTGTTTTCCTTCAAGGCTATATATATGAGGACATCTGAAAAGAGTAAATATAAACTTTTGGCAATATATTTTTTCTACTAAATGCAAGAGAGAAATGAAGAAATCCACCTTAAATAGTAGGAAGAAGGTGTAATAGCTTTTCCCACCAAGTTGCTACATTTTCCCTCCACATACTTAACAGCTACTGACGGAAATAGCAGCTGGCGTTATGAAATTGCCGGAAATCCCTCGTTGGTCCTCAAATTAGAAAAAAAAGCCACATATGAGACTCAATGTGTGAATTGGCCTGAGTATGGGACCAAAGTTAGAAAGAGGTCTACTTATACAACCAAAAATATAATTTGCCTTCACATTGTTAGAAATAAGTACAAAGAAGGTCTAATTCAGCCAACATTTGTTGTTTATAAAAAGCAAGTTGCAGATGTCTTTACAAAGTTGTTGTCAGCTGCTTCCTTTGTTCATTTGCTTTCCAAATTAGACTTGGTTGTATTGAGTCCAAGCCCAACTTGCGGAGGTGGGGGGGGTGATAAAGTTGTCAAAGTTTCAGCTCAAGAAGAACAGTTGCAGAGCTAAAACAGAGAAGAAGAAGAACAGTAGCAGCAACAACACTTGTGTTTCTTCCTTTTTCTTCTTTGCTTGAAATCGTAACACTTTTTTTTTTTACTTTTTAGTTTCAGTCGTGATTAGTTAGTTAGGTGAGTTAGGTATTTTTCCGGTTGTGTATTTAAATTTTACCAGCTCTCATTGTTGCTGTAAGCTGTGTCTACAAAACTGATTTTCTTCAGCTTCTTTCAAATGAAGTTTCTTTCTTCTTTGATGTGGTCGAGGTTTTTTTGCTAGGGAATAAGTCGGGATTTTACCACGACGGAATTTTACACCAGGTGAAATATAATTTCCGCAAAATGTGTTCTTCTCAAGAATGAGGGGTCTTGTCAATGAATAGTGACCTTGGATTAAAAAATTAGTATTTATAGGGGTGTTGGAAATTATATGGTGTGATAGGTTTTATGTACTTATGATGTGCCTTCTATATATCCAATTACTCTTTTACCCTTATAATTTTATATATTTTTTTACTAATGTATATCATACAGCCCCCCACTCTCGGACGGAATATGAACTTTCTGGTAGAATATTTTGTGCGAGAGTAAATATTTTTCTGAATTGAGTTAACACATGGGAGTGGATGCACCTCGGTCGTAGGGTGCACCAGGGGGTGCACCTCGAACCCAGCTCGAGGCTGGGGCTGGCGCGGCCGGGGTGCACCAGGAGGTCACCTCGAGCCCAGCTCGAGGCAGTGCCTCGAGCTGGGGATGGCGAGGCAGTAGGCGCGCGCACCTCCAGCTCGAGCTGGAGGCCGGCGGTGTGCACCAGGTGGTGCACCCCGAGCCCCGCTCGTGCCCCGAGCTGGTGCACCAGGTGGAGTGCGGCGCACCAGGCGATGTAATTCGAGCCCTCCTCAAGCTTAGCTTGAGTTTTCAAGTGTTGTGAGGAGGTGCTAATTTTTGCGTCACCTGGGTTTTAAACCCAGGTTAAAAGGGTGGTGAGTAGGAACTCCTACCACTACACCATCAAATATTTTTTAACAATACTTGCTCTCATTTTCTATTAGTAGGAATCATTCAGAATTTATTCATCTCATCCGCTAAATTTTTTCATTTGTCTTGAGAATTTCGACATCATTTTCAAGAGAGACTCCCCATAAATAATTCTTACAAGTGGTGATGGAGCCCCCCAAGACTTTGGAGGAAGTGAAGCGACGTATTTTTTTCTTTTCTGAAGACGTTGCCTCTTGGGGTGATTTTTTCATCATCCATTAGGTTGAAAATCTTAGGAGGTGACTTGATAGTATTCTATATTCGTAAATGTAGTCGCTACACTTACTCAGTTGTTGTTTTGTTCTCATACGACTTATATTCGTCGAATGTTGCCTCAAGGGATGTTTTTGCTCATGCCCTGGAGTTAGATTTTTACCAATTTCGGAAGGGGGGGCAAAACTTTGCGAGTCCAACATATTTATGTGGGGACATTGCCTCAAGGATTTGATAAGGGGATGTTGCCTCAAAGGATACTTCATGTCCCGGAGTCGGTCTTTTACCAACTTCAAAGGGATGTGAAGTTTCCGGGGCGACATTATTGGCGAGGATCTCAATGAAAGTTCCGTTTAGGGGGTCCCGGGGCAATAGCGACTTTTGTCTATATGACAATGACGATTTTTGCCTCTAGGGTCCTCGTGAAACTTCAAGGATCTCTACGCCTAAATTCGTCTCGTTTGTTGGGACTACTACAAGAAAACCAACTTCATTACTTAAACTCCGAAATACAAAGTGTTAGGGAAAATCAAAAGGGGAGAAGGATATGTCGAGCTACTACTCGAGTTTTCTCCTATTACAAGTGACTAGCCAAAAATATTTTTTTTCCGCTACGTGAACTTTGAGCTCCTCCTTCATGGCTTGTTGATCGTTTTGAGGTCACAGGATGACTCCTGCGGTGGGATAGTTATCGTCACGAGGAGTTTGCACATTCGGCCCACAGTCAAAATTGCGTCCTTGTGCATAGTGGTTGACATACTCCTTTAAGTGTCCCCGCTGGATCAATTTTTCTATCTCATTCTTCAGGTGATGGCATTCCTCCGTCGTGTGTCCCCTGTCTCGGTGAAAACGACAATATTTGTCGGATTTGAGTCTCTTAGGGTTATCTATCATCTTTGTCGGCCATTGACTGATTAGCCTTTGCTGTTCCGCCACCATTAATATCTCCCCCCTGGGAGCATTCAAGGGGGTATAGTGAGCAAACCCCGCCGGAGGCACATGCTTGCGTCCTCTTTCTTTTTCGGCTCTTTTTCCTCTTCTCGACCCTTCCTTTTGCCGCTAAGGGAAGGATCCAAAGCATTAGACTCCTCAATCCGGATGTATTTCTGGGAGCGCACGAGTAAATCTTCCATAGCGCTAGGGGGCTTGCCTGCTATAGACTCTTTGAATCTTCCCGGTTGTAGATTCTGTTGGACAATACTAGCTAACAACTCTTGGTTAACATGAGGAACCTCATGTACTGCATCTACGAACCTTTGCATGAAATCTCTCAGAGTCTCGCCTTCCCTCTGACGGATAGTAAATAGATATGCCGCCGTCTTTGGGACCTTTTTGTTCATGGAGAAGTGGTGCAAGAAACGTTGAACCAATTGCTCAAGGCTAGAAATAGTTCCAGCGGGCAGTTGGTTGAACCAGGCTAATGCGCGTTTTGACAGCGTAGTGCGGAAGACCTTGCAGTAAGCGGCGTCACTTAGATCGTACCAATCAATCTTGGCGTAAAATTTGTCTAAGTGTTCTTGTGGGTCTCCCGTTCCATCATACTCCGACAGATTCGACACCTTGAGACCAGCTGGGAGCGCCTCTGCCCGAATGTTGGAGGCAAATGGGCTCCATCTTGGAGGTGCCACACCCAACGGCAAGTGGGAATCCTCGGCTCCCCAAGTTGGTGGGGGGGGGGCGAAAGATTCTCGATTATGGAGATTTCGATCTTGAGTTTGTGCAACTTTGGGTCTGGAAATCCGACTATTTACTTCCTCTCGCCTCTGCTCCTACTCCTCGGGAGCCGAGGATAGTTCTCGACTTCTACGAGGGGAAGGAGGGGGCGGGTTCACTGGTTGTTGCGCCACAAATTGGGCCACGGCTTGAGCCGCAGCTCGTGTAGACGCGTCTCGTATCAAGGCTAGCAAGGCTTCCTGTGTCAGCTGGATCATCGGTTCTTGGGATGGAGCCTCCGAGGGGAGCACTCCGGTTGGGGGCACGGCCGAAGATTTTTGATGTGACGAGGTGTCACGGGCTGCCCGCACACTAGGCCCCCGTGACGCGCACTTCGGCCACTCAACCGTTCTACATGGCCGACCACTCAGCCTTCATCGACAGACGACGGACACCCAACTGTGTTAGAGTCTTAGGTGTAGGCCTTTTATTGCTTTGTTACTGCTTTGTTATTTGCTTTATGTTGTTTAGATTCCTCAAGGGAACGTTACGCCTCTTGAGTTGCAAATTTCAGCTTTCCTAGTGTCTAGTGTAGGCGATAGGATTTATTTTTTTAAGTCTATTATAGGGGGGAATGAGTTCAAGAAGCTTGGTTTAGTGACGTGTTGGAGTCCCCCTCAAGGCGAACCCCTTGCTCTAGCATCGTTGATCATTGTATACGCATTTTCAGTTCAATGCAATTTGGTTTTCTGAATCCGCGTGCGCAATTTACTGTTTTGTGATTTGTTCCTCCCGACTCTGATATATTCGGCGCGCTGCATTTGTGCCGAGCGGAGGTATTGGCGGACGTAGTCAGCGGACTACTAGCCACACGACGCGCTGTGTGATAGGCGCCTCGTGAGAGGTGGTATCAGAGCCTCGTGCCACGATGGGGCCGAGGCGCACCGCTACTGCTGCGAAGGCATCGGGGCAAGATCCGGAAAGCCCGCGACATGCCGCAGCTTCATCCAGCGAGAGAGCTGAGAACCCGGAGGACGGACACTCCCGGTTGGTGGAATTGGAGACGAAGGTCTCTTCCCTGGAATCTGAGATCACGGTGCTGAATTCGGAGTTGGACGAATGTCGGCAGGTGATTCAGGAGATGGCTGGCGTATTCGGAAACGACAGCATTGCCGATATGCGGCGTGACATGGAGCAAATGGCCATTCAGATTGGGTTGCTCCAGCGTGCAGTGGGTAGCACGCCTATGGTTGCTCACGACCCCGGTGCTAGGCTTCGAATACCAGAACCGAAGGCCTATAGCGGTGAGCGTGATGCGAAGGAGGTCGAGAACTTCCTCTTCGACATGGAGCAGTACTTCCTTGCGGCAGACGTGCGGGACGAGGCAAGGAAGGTTGCGACTGCGACCATGTACCTGACTGGTGACGCAAAGCTGTGGTGGCGGACCAAGTTTGCGAAAATCCAGGCTCATCAAATACAGCTCGACACGTGGGCTCTTCTACGGGAGGCGATCAGAGAGCAGTTCTTCCCCGAGAATGTGGAGTACAATGCCAGGAGGGCATTGCGAAAGCTTGAACATACAGGTTCCGTGCGGGAATATGTCAAAGCTTTCTCAGCGTTGATGCTGAACATCCGAGACATGTCGGAGGCAGACAAGCTGTTCACTTTCATGGAAGGCTTGAAACAGTGGGCGAGAAACGAGTTGCAGAGGCAACGAGTGACTGATTTGAGTTCGGCTATTATAGCGGCCGAGCGCCTGGCAGATTTCAACCAAAAGACTCGGAAGGATAGGCAGGCGACGTCTGGTCCTGCACAGAATAAGTCGAATGGGATGAAATCGTTCAGGAATATCTTCAACAGAGGTGGGGGAGACCAGAAACCCCACGCTCAGAATGGCTCACAGGGCGGTTCAGACAGGAACAGGCCCCAGGAGAACAGACAGGGAGCACTCGAGAGGAGGAGAGGGTGTTTCTTCTGCGATGGTCCGCATGGGTATCGCGACTGCCCGAAGAGACGGGTGTTGAATGCATTGGCAACGACCTTTGCCGACAATGCGTCATCCTCAAGGAGTGTGGAGCCACAAGCAGAGGCAGGTGGTGAGAATGGCACGGAGGAGGATGAGGACAATTTGGGGGCAGTATCCCAATGGTGCAACACAGTCTCTATGGTGGCGGCGAAGAAAGTTGTGCCACCCCTTGCGAAAAAGACTGTCCCGGCTCTTACTGTGGAACAGCCGGAACAGAAAGAAGAAGAAGTCCAGCCCCGGATTCCTCGAAAGAAAGGGTTGATGTTCGTTGATGTGAAGATTCATGGCAAGCCGATTCGAGCCATGATCGACACTGGAGCCTCTCACAACTACCTTGCGAGCGCCGAAGTGGCGAGACTCGGGCTCGTGCTGGAGAAGGGAGTTGGGCGTGTGAAGGCGATCAACTCGGCTGCACAACCCATTGCCGGTGTAGCCAAGTCTGTGCAGATTAAGGTTGGTGCTTATGAAGGAAAGACCAATCTTTCGGTTGTGGTAATGGACGATTTCAAGCTTATCCTTGGGCTTGAATTTCTACGGGATACACGCACAGCTGTTCTACCCCATGTCGACTCGCTGATGATGATGGGAGCGAAACCGTGTGTCATCCCTACCTTGGCCGGACGTACTGGAGAGAGGAATTTGTCGGCCATGCAGTTTGAGAAGGGGCGCAAGCGGAACGAACCATCCTACTTGTGCACTCTTTGCCTTGATGAAATGGAAGAGGTGTCAGGGCCCATCCCGGGCGGCATTAAGAAACTGTTGATGGAGTTTGAAGACGTGATGCCAGACGAGCTGCCTCGGAAGCTACCGCCGAAGAGGGCAGTGGATCACGAGATTGAGTTGGTGCCTGGCACGAGGCCGCCCGCCAGGGCACCGTACAGAATGTCACAACCTGAGCTTGTGGAGCTTAGGAAGCAGTTGAAGGATATGTTGGAGAGCGGAATCATCAAACCCGCGAAGTCGCCGTATGGAGCGCCGGTCCTATTTCAGAAGAAGGCCGACGGCTCCCTACGCCTGTGTTGTGACTATCGGGCACTGAACAAGATCACTGTGAAGAACAAGTACCCGATACCGTTGGTGGCAGACTGCTTCGACCGTTTGAGTGGAGCGAACTACTTCACGAAGATAGACTTGAGGTCAGGCTATTGGCAGGTCCGAGTCAAGGAGGGTGATGAGGCGAAGACGACAGTTGTCACGAGGTACGGAGCTTTCGAGTTTCTTGTCATGCCTTTCGGCCTGACTAACGCTCCCGCAACCTTCAGCACCTTGATGAACCAGGTACTTCACGGTTTTCTTGATGAGTTTGTGGTGGTGTACCTGGACGACATTGTGATATACAGCAGAACCTTAGCCGAGCACAAGGACCATTTGCGGCAGGTTCTGACGAGACTCCGCGAGCACGAGCTGTACGTGAAGGTGTCGAAGTGCTCGTTTGCTCGGGAGACTATCAGTTTCTTGGGACATATCGTGGAGAGAGGACGCATTCGGATGGATCCCAAGAAAGTACAGGCTATCGAGGAGTGGAGACCGCCGAGCGATGTTCATGACTTGCGCTCATTTCTTGGCTTGGCGATTATCGGCGTTTCGTGAAGGACTACTCCACGATCGCACGGCCTTTGACAGACTTACTAAAGAAGACAGAGACTTGGAATTGGACACCCCAATGCCAAGTAGCCTTCGATGATTTGAAGAGAGCGATGGTGACAGATCCTGTGTTGGCCTTACCAGATATGTCAAAGCCATTCTTGGTGGAGACAGACGCTTCAGACTTTGCTTTAGGAGGAGTTCTGATGCAAGATGGCCATCCAGTTGCCTTTGAGAGCAGAAAGTTGAAGGATGCTAAACGACGTTATTCAGTGCACGAGAAGGAGTTGTTGGCCGTAGTTCATTGCGTTCGACTATGGCGACACTATTTGTTAGGCTCTCCCTTCGTGGTCAGGACGGATAACACTGCAGTGAGTCATTTCATGTCGCAGCCGAAGCTGACCAGTAGGCAGGCACGTTGGCAGGAGTTGTTGTCAGAGTTTCACTTCGTGTTGGAGTACCGGGCCGGCTCCAGCAACCACGCAGCTGACGCCTTGAGCCGCAGGGCGGACTTGGCGAACTTGGAGTCGATAGCAGCGCTCTCCTCTAGCGCGGCTGCTATCTCTGTGAAGGATCAGGTGCGAGAGTTACTACCGAGGGATCCCGCAGCGCAAGGCCTGATTCGGCTTGTCGAGCAGGGCAAGGCTCGACACTTTTGGATCGAGGATGGATTGTTGATGACCAAGGGAAACCGCGTATATATTCCGAGAGGCGGGGACCTACGGAAATCACTTCTTTCCGAATGCCACGACACACTTTGGGCGGGACACCAAGGACAGGAGCGCACGTTTGCCTTGGTGCGGAGGGCCTACTATTGGCCACAACTGCGGGATGATGTCGAGACGTATGTCCGCACTTGCTTGATTTGTCAGCAAGACAAGGCAGACCATCAGAAGAAGGCTGGTTTGCTGCAACCACTTCCCATCCCAAAGCGTCCATGGGAGAGCGTCTCCATGGACTATATCTCTGGATTGCCTAAAGTCGGGGACTTAGGCTCTATTATCGTCGTGGTAGATCGTTTGTCAAAATATGCTACATTCATCGCAGCACCCAAACACGTTACAGCAGAAGGGACGGCTCATCTCTTCTTCAAACACATCGTCAAACATTGGGGACTGCCAAAAGATATTGTCAGTGATCGTGACTCCCGTTTCACTGGCGTCTTCTGGACCGAGTTGTTCAAACTCCTCGGGTCCACACTTTCCATGAGCTCGAGCTATCATCCACAGTCCGATGGTCAGACAGAACGCTTTAATTCTATGTTGGAGGACTACCTTCGGCACTTTGTGCGAGGTACGCAGAAGGATTGGGTGAAGCTCCTGGATGTCGCTCAGCTGTGTTTCAATGCTCAAAAGAGCTCTTCGACTAACAAGAGCGCTTTTGAAATCGTCACTGGGCAGCAGCCGCTCCTTCCTCACACTCTGGACATCCCACAAAGTGTGAGATCCCCTCTTGCTCGAAGTTTCTCCCAAGAGTGGAAGCAGAATGTTGATATCGCTAAAAGTTGCCTGGAGACAGCTCAGAAGCGGATGAAGAAGTATGCAGATCAGAATCGCCGCTTCGTTGAGTTCAATGCGGGAGACCTGGTGCTGGTGAAGGTCCCGGATCCGAGATTGTCAAAGTCATCAAGGGGGAGAGATCCTCGGTTGATGCAGAAATATGTTGGTCCTTTACCGGTCCTTAGGCGTATTGGGACGGTAGCATACAAGGTGGAGCTGCCGCCGTGGTGGAAGATCCACAACGTCTTCCATGTCAGCCAATTGAAGAAGTATTCAGCAGACAGGGAAGACGATACCCGCAATCAACCCAGCCGCCCACAACTCGAATTGAAGAAGACGAAGAAGAAGGTGGCTGAAGCGATCCTAGATCACCGAGTGACGAGTACCGCGAAGAAAGACCACACAGAGTACTTGGTGAAATGGAGGGGATGCAGCAGCGAGGAGAACACTTGGGAGCGAGTGACGAACCTAAAGGCGTTTCTACCCCTTGTCGAAGCGTATAATGCTTCCGTAGCGCCGGGGACGTCGCTATCTCAGGTGGGGGAGAATGTCACGGGCTGCCCGCACACTAGGCCCCCGTGACGCGCACTTCGGCCACTCAACCGTTCTACATGGCCGACCACTCAGCCTTCATCGACAGACGACGGACACCCAACTGTGTTAGAGTCTTAGGTGTAGGCCTTTTATTGCTTTGTTACTGCTTTGTTATTTGCTTTATGTTGTTTAGATTCCTCAAGGGGACGTTACGCCTCTTGAGTTGCAAATTTCAGCTTTCCTAGTGTCTAGTGTAGGCGATAGGATTTATTTTTTTAAGCCTATTATAGGGGGGAATGAGTTCAAGAAGCTTGGTTTAGTGACGTGTTGGAGTCCCCCTCAAGGCGAACCCCTTGCTCTAGCATCGTTGATCATTGTATACGCATTTTCAGTTCAATGCAATTTGGTTTTCTGAATCCGCGTGCGCAATTTACTGTTTTGTGATTTGTTCCTCCCGACTCTGATATATTCGGCACGCTGCATTTGTGCCGAGCGGAGGTATTGGCGGACGTAGTCAGCGGACTACTAGCCACACGACGCGCTGTGTGATAGGCGCCTCGTGAGACGAGGGGAGTCCCCCATTGAGGGGTGTTTGCTGGTGTGTTAGGGGGGTTACCTCCTGAGGAACTGACTGTTCGCCAGGGGGGTTCTGTTCCATTCCGCTCGCTTGGGCTTCTCGTATTGCGTCTAGATCGTGTACGTCACGGGCTCGGGACCTGGTGTGCATGCTCAACGTCGAGGTGAAATTTTTTCCCACAGACGGCGCCAATGATGTGGTCGAGGTTTTTTTGCTAGGGAATAAGTCGGGATTTTACCATGACGGAATTTTACACCAAGTGAAATATAATTTCCGCAAAATATGTTCTTCTCAAGAATGAGGGGTCTTGTCAATGAATAGTGACCTTGGATTAAAAAATTAGTATTTATAGGGGTGTTGAAAATTATATGGTGTGATAGGTTTTATGTACTTATGGTGTGCCTCCTATATATCCAATTACTCTTTTGCCCTTATAATTTTATATATTTTTTTACTAATGTATATCATTCTTGATGTGATATTCAACATATATAATGACAATTTTATATATAATTCTTATCCTTAACAATCATACAATGATAAGATTAAAATTTTCGTCATTTGATATAGTTTTACAATACCAAGTATAGAAACTTGGCAATTGTGAATGTGATGTTGGCGGGTAGTTTGTATCGTGAAAAATGGACGGTGACTATGGTGAAAAAGCAACCAATCTGAAGTGGAAGAACTGGCTGCTGGTAGTAGCAATAGCTCCAACCCTTGTCGATGTTGGTAGCATAGCAATGAGCTCAAAGCATGAAGGCTAAAATGGATGGTGACTATGGTGAAAACCAACCAATGTGAAGTGGAAGAACTGGCTGCTGGCAGTAGCGATAGCTCCAACCCTTGTCGGTGTTGGTAGCCTAGCAATGAGCTCGAAGCATGAAGGCTAAAGGCTTAGGTTAAGGGGGAGCGGCACGCAAGTGGTCACATATTTGGGTGAAAGACTAATAAGGAGATAATAATATTCTAGAAGTGAAGATTACGAAAAACAGATTTGGCTGGACCAAAATAAAAGTTGTTACAGAAATTTAAAAACAAATCACCCCAAAGGCTCAAGGGAAACGCCCGATCCGATTTTAAGTGAGGGAGCAATGGAATTACTTACAAGTTAGAACAAAGGGGGCGGGCTCCCTGATTATCGCCTGTGTCGGTCGGCACTGTCCTTTCACGTACCTACATTCGGACGCCGATGCTTTATCTATCCGTTTTCCATTTGAAACTTTGCTATCTTTTGGCTTCTTCATCCCTGCACGTAGTAATGGCTAATTAATCCAGGCCGCTGAGCCACCCAGCGCTGAATCTAGGTGTTTGGGGAGGTGGGCAGCAGATAGATTATGTCTGTGTCGCAAACCCTAGGTGGGGCGTCCCGCTGCGGGTGGGTTCTGGGTCCTTCATTGGACAAGATCATCAAGAATGTAGCCTGGAGGAAACACTCCCACCTCGTTTCCGCCTGTAAATCTGCGCTCGACAAGTTCGAATCTTTAGTTGATGCTTCGGATCCCACTTCCTGCTTCCCACTCTACGGCTTGTCTTCTTCCGACGGTGAGCTCCTCCTTCAGCCCCTAATCATGGCGGTTGAGTCGGGCTCCCCCAAGGTTCTCGAGCCTGCCCTCGATTGTGCATTCCGACTCTTTTCGTTGAGTCTCATCCGCGGCTGCGAAATCAAAGACAACTCCTCGATCATTTTCCGCCTTATTGACTCGGTCTGCAAATGTGCTGCCTTTGGAGACGACGCAATTGAGCTTGCCGTGCTCAAGGTCCTACTCTCTGCTGTGCGATCCCCTTGCATCTACATCAGTGGTGATTGCCTTGTCTATATCGTGAAGTCCTGCTACAATATATACCTGGGTGGCCACAGTGGTACCGTTCAAATCTGTGCTAAGTCTGTTCTTGCCCAGATGATGATTATTGTGTTCACCAGGGTCGAGGAAAATTCCATGCTTGTTAACTTCAAGAATGTGTCTGTATCTGAATTACTGGAGTTCGCTGATAGGAATCTTAATGAAGGAAGTTCCATCCATTTCGCTCAGAACTTCATAAATGAAATTGTGGAGTCCAAGGATAGCCCTCCTGATGTCAATTTGTCCTTGGATCTGCAAAATGGTCGCAATTTTCCGGAAGAAAAAGCTGATGAAGGACATGGCAAGTCTGTTGATGAGGCTGCTGATTTGAGCGGGTACAGTCAGATTAGGGAGGATGGTTTTATGCTCTACAAGAATTTGTGCAAATTATCTATGAAATTTTCGTCACAGGAGGATCCTGATGATCAGATCCTTTTGAGGGGAAAAATTCTGTCCTTGGAGCTTTTGAACGTCATCATGGGCAATGCAGGTCCAATCTGGCGTACCAATGAGAGGCAAGTACTGACTTAGCAACAGTTCTAGTGCACTTGCTATTATTCCCTGTTGAATCAGCGAGTAGAAGACATATTTGTTGAGGATTTAATGAAGTAAAAGATTTGAACATTTAGGTAAGGGAAACCAGACTCAACCAAATAGGGAGAACTGGAACTGCTACAAAAAAACTTAGATTATTATAAGATCAATGCACCTATAAAGAGTATAAAATCTCCACTGAATAGTTTAAGGGATCATGATGTAAAACAACATGTATCTAGATTATAATGTATTGTAATATAGATGCAAAGTTATGTTATAATTATTAGGGTAAAGCAGGAGCTACAGCCAGCCAACCAATATGTCATTTTTGGGCTTTTATGTTCAAGTGATGACTATGATGATTCAGATATCCTGATGGCCATAAGTTGCCTGCATTATCTTGAACTTTTCTGAACTGATAAACTCTTCATATAGTTTGGTATGGAAGAACGAACTGAAGAAAAGGCATCCATGCTTAGATAATGTCTTGGCTTGATTATTTTCATACGCTTTTTAATGAGGAGTATGATGTTTCCTCTGAATATCTAATGTGTTATTCTCTTACCAGGTTTCTTAGTGCAGTCAAGCAATACCTATGCTTGTCATTGTTGAAGAACAGTGGGCTATCTGTTATGACTGTTTTTCAGCTTCTTTGTGCAATACTATGGAACTTACTCTCAAAATATAGGTCCAGTTTGAAATCAGAGATTGGAGTTTTTTTCCCCATGCTGATTCTTCGTGTACTAGAGAATGTGCTTCAACCTAGTTTCTTGCAGAAGATGACTGTTTTGAGTTTACTGGAGAAGATCTCTCAGGACTCACAGATTATAATTGATACTTTTGTCAACTATGACTGTGATGTGGAGGCTCCAAATATATTTGAAAGGTACAGAGGACTAAGTTTTTAGCATTTGTTCTTTCTTTTGTTGTTTTTCGTCTGAATGTATTTGCTACGATCAACTGCCAATACTTAGATATCTTCACTATCAGTATAGTTCTTCTGCTGAAGCCGCACTGTTATTCCAGCTGCTTGTTCTGTTATGCTGGCGGCTACCTTTGGTAGTAACTAGTAAATATGAATATCACCCAAAAAAATCTTTAACCATTAAAGAATTATACGTGTAGTTCTAGCCGGTATTTCATATTATTTTATATGATGACCTCTACTTTGTTACTCATTTCTTACAACTGATGTATATTCATTGTAACCATGAAGCATTCAATTTAATTAAGAGGCTGTACAATCTTTCTTGCGGTTCTGTATATTTACATAAAATGTAGTGGTGAAATGAATTCACTTAGGACCTGAGAGTTTGCATTAGGAAGTTTACGGGGAAAAAAGGAAATTTTACCCAAGTTTGTAGATTTGTGTTATCTAGAATCAGAGAAGAAAACCTGCAACGGAGAATCCCATTCTTTTACTTCATGTTTCTTAATTCTCATAGCAATCCATCACCCGAGTATTGAAAGTTTTGAAACTAGTTGACCTTTCGTAGTCTGGAATACCAGAATAAGGTATCAGACTTCATATACGGAAATGGTTTTGCTACAAGTTCAGAAAATTTAGAACTTTGTTTGAAAACGCCCAGTGACACTATGTGACATAATATAGGATCGAGGACTTGTACCGTCTTAAATGAAATGCCTCGAACATCAAGAAAGAAACCTTCTCCATGAAGAAATGCCACCAAAAATATACAACTTGCATCACCTACACTTCATACTTGCCCCAATTTTTTTGCCTGTTCTTAATTTAGGAGGATAAAGCTATAACCATTGTATATAAGGAGGGTCAACATGGAGACAAATTAGAGCTCAAGTGCATCATTATTTTAATCTTTTTTTCTCGAGTATTGGAAGGACTGAGACCTTAACTTTTATTCTCCAAGCACAAATAATTTTCGGTTCTCCATTTAATAGCCACTCTGTCTCTTTCATTTGTTGAAGTTAGAGCCTTCTTGTGACTAAATTACTAAGTCCAAAGTATGATTTCTGTAAGTTGTGATTTTAGTTTTCATCTGGTGGTCCTGCCTTCTCATGCTGCTGTTGGAAT
Source organism: Sesamum indicum (assembly GCF_026168435.1). Classification (NCBI taxonomy): domain Eukaryota; kingdom Viridiplantae; phylum Streptophyta; class Magnoliopsida; order Lamiales; family Pedaliaceae; genus Sesamum; species Sesamum indicum. Next base: position 79,744 of record NC_142666.1, read on the forward strand.
TATAAGGAGAAAACATACTTCAGCATTCTTTGAAGTTATTTATAGAAAAGTGTTTGGTTGAGTTCATTATTGGTGCTGAGTCCTTTCCCTGTTTCCATATCATGAAATTGGTATTTTGATGTCTAATATGGATGTAAATAGTATAAAAAAGCTGCTGGTGCAGCCTTGCGTAATCAATAGGTGCTCTCAGTAATAACCGTGAAATCCTCATTTTATGCCAAGAGGAATTTCAGTATCCAAATTGCCCTTAATTTTTCTTTGTGTTTGCAAGATGTATCAACACATATGACTCTTGGCCACATACTCTTTTGATCTCACTGCTCTTGCACTTTCTCACATGCAACTTAACCAATTACCTTTCTCATTGAGCTGGTTTTCCCCCTAATTGTTTTGTTTATAAATTGTATTAGATCTCCTTTATTTCCTTCAGATATTTACAGGACTGTCAACTGCCTTCTTGCATTGTTCTATTTATTGTATTAAAACCTCTTTAACCCCTTCAGATACTTGCAGGACTGTCAATGGCCTTCTGAGAACTGCCCTAGGTCCACCACCTGGTTCCATTGCCTCTTTGTCTCCTGCCCAAGATATGACATTTCGTTATGAATCGGTGAAGTGTCTGGTTAGAATTATCAAATCAATGGGATCATGGATGGACCTGCAGCTGAAAGTTGGGGAACTTAATCCACCTAGGTTCTCTGATAATGAAAAGTTGACTGAGACTCCTACTTACCCAATTGATGATGCAAATATTGCTGATTACGAGCTGCATTCAGAAGCAAACTCAGAATTCTCTAATGCTGCGTCATTGGAACAGCGTAGAGCTTATAAATTAGAAATTCAGGTTCGCTTTTAAATTGTACTTCAACTGAATTTATCTATATCCTAAAGAATCTTTTTGCTGGTATGAACTTTTGCTGCTTGGCAAATGAGTGTGATGAGAACTTAATTATGTCTAAAAGTGCCTAATGCTGTAATTTTAGTCTGTTATTTTGGTAAAAAATTTAGAAAAATCTAGTATGCTATAGTGATTATCTCGACCGGAACAAATGCAGAAAGGTGTTGCGCTGTTCAATAGAAAACCTTCCAAGGGAATTGACTTCTTAATAAGCACCAAAAAAGTTGGAAGCTCTCCCGAAGAAGTGGCTTCTTTTCTCAAAAGTACTCGGGGCCTGAATGAAAGTATGATTGGCGATTATTTCGGTGAAAGAGAGGAATTCCCTATGAAAGTTATGCATGCATATGTAGATTCCTTCAACTTTGAGAAAATGGGCTTTGGTGAAGCAATCAGATTCTTTTTAAGAGGATTTAGGTTACCTGGAGAAGCACAAAAGATTGACCGCATCATGGAAAAGTTTGCGGAACGCTTTTGTAAATGCAACCCAAACTCATTCACCAGCGCAGATACAGCTTATGTCCTCGCTTACTCAGTGATCATGCTCAACACGGATGCTCATAATAGTATGGTGAAGGATAAGGTGCATTTCCGGATACTTTACCTTTCTCTAACTGAAACTTTCGTTTCTTCTCCTTTATTCAGTCAGTTTTTCCTTAAACATCTACTTTCTCTATCTCTCTTTTCCCCCGTATTTGGAAGGGAAAAAGTATATTGCAATAATTACAACCATGCTACTGGTTTCAGAAATAATTTGTTGATGAAATATTTCTAATATTGGTTAGTGTAGAAAGTCATGATCCTAACACAGGTAGCTTTCTTGATAGAAAATAGCTTCATAATCAGTTTCATGGGCCTAAATTTGATAACTTTTGAAGATTTTATATAAACTTCTATTGTTTCTTCACCACTTTCTTCCACAATCCATTTTGTGTTTCATTAACATTTGCTGTAGTTATCTAATGATAAGTTTCCTGTGTACGCAATTTGAAAACTCTAGTTATATTTGGTACTCTTCTACCTTAATATAAAAAGCAGGTTATGTCTTGAATTGTTCATGTATCCAAATCTTGAGCTCTTATGAATCCAAAGCCAAGTACCGTAGGTTGGATATGATACCTTCAAATTTCTTTATTGATCTCTAAGGAAGTTGGGGAAAGATGAAACTTAAAATTGTTCATCTGTTTTGGCTTGTTGTGTTTCCTTAATTCATAGATATTACCTCATTTGGTTGCATTGAGTACTGGCTCCTTTCTGACTGATATTGAGATTGGATTTGACTCTAAGATGACCAAGGCTGATTTCATCCGGAATAACCGAGGGATCGATGATGGCAAGGATCTACCTGAAGATTATTTGGGTGCACTTTACGATCAAATTGTAAAAAATGAGATTAAAATGAATGCTGAGTTGTCTGCTCCCCAAAGCAAACAAGGAAACAGCCTGAATAAACTACTGGGCTTTGATGGCATACTCAATCTGGTATGGAAACAGACAGAGGAAAAGCCATTGGGTGCAAACAGCAATCTAATAAGGCATATCCAAGAGGAGTTTAAAGCAAAATCTTCAAAATCAGAGTAAGATAAAGCTTCCATAGCTTAACTTGGTTTCTATGTTGTTGCTGTATTTTAATGCTTCTTCCTACTAGTGCCTTTTACCTGGATTACAAATGCCTACATGGATGTCTTCAGTGGAAAGCGGTTGTTTTCAAACCTCTTTCTTTTCACACTGCAGGGTTGTTTATTATGCTGTAGCAGATCCTACAATATTAAGGTTCATGATGGAAGTTTGCTGGGGCCCAATGATTGCTGCATTTAGTGTAACTTTGGACCAGAGTGATGACAAGGAAGCTACTGCTCAGTGCTTGCAGGGATTTCGGCATGCTGTGCATGTTACCGCGATGATGGGTATGCAGACCCAGAGAGATGCTTTTGTTACCACTATGGCTAAGTTTACTTACCTCCATTGTGCTGCAGATATGAAGCAAAAAAATGTAGATGCTGTCAAGGTACTATCAGGTTCACCTTTCTGGTCTTTCTTAATGAGCAAAATGCTCATGCAAGCACATGCATATACGTGTCCTTACCTACTGCTGAAATGACACCACCATGAGATATAACTATGTCAGTAATAATTGTCTTCCCATGTATGTTAAAGAACTTTTGAGTAGTTAATACTCTGCTTGTATGGCACAATAAATGAAGCTTTCCCGTTCTGTGGAAATGACTGGGAAAACTCTGTTGTCTTGGTAGGCTATCATATCAATTGCTATTGAAGATGGAAATTACCTTCAGGAAGCATGGGAACATATTTTGACATGCTTATCCCGATTCGAACATCTGCAGCTCTTGGGGGAGGGAGCACCTTCTGATGCATCTTTTCTTAATGCACCTATCTCTGAATCCGAAGAGATAACATTAAGAAACGCTAGTTATCCAGCTTTAAAGAAAAAAGGAACACTCCAGAATCCAGCTGTAATGGCAGTTGTTCGGGGGAGCTCTTATGATAGCACTTCTATTGGAGTCAACTCGCCTGGTCTTGTTACTCCAGAGCAGATCAACAACTTCATTTCAAACTTGCATTTACTAGATCAAATTGGGAATTTTGAATTAAACCACATCTTTGCTCATAGCCAAAGGTTAAACAGTGAGGCAATAGTGGCTTTTGTAAAGGCACTCTGCAAAGTCTCAATGTCAGAATTGCAGTCTCCAACTGATCCACGTGTGTTTAGCCTCACAAAAATCGTGGAAGTTGCGTAAGATTCTTTCCTAAATTTCAAGTAATGCTCTAATTCTTACTAACGTCCGCTAGAGATTGAGATGGGGGCAAAACCACTTGATGCTTCTGTTTTGCAGGCACTACAATATGAATCGCATAAGACTAGTGTGGTCCAGAATATGGAGTGTCCTGTCAGAATTTTTCGTGGCAGTTGGTTTGTCAGAAAATCTATCTGTTGCAATCTTTGTTATGGACTCATTGCGGCAGCTTGCTATGAAATTCCTAGAGAGAGAAGAATTGGCAAACTATAATTTCCAAAATGAATTTTTGAGACCATTTGTGGTTGTGATGCATAAAAGCTGTTCCCCGGAGATCAGAGAGTTAATAGTTCGATGCATCTCGCAAATGGTCCTCAGCCGGGTCAATAATGTTAAATCTGGATGGAAGAGTGTTTTCATGGTAATTTTTCCTTTTAAATGCGTTCTAGGTAGCTTGCCTGTTACACAATCCGCTCAGGTTTTTGCCTCCTTGTGATTAGCTTATGAAGAGAGTCTAGCTGTATTATATCAAATAAAGATATCATTATTTGGCCCACATATGAAAAATTCAACTTCTCTTTTCAATAGAAATTAATATCTCAACTCAGTGGATTACTTGTGTTAAATGCTTAACTGAATAATCAATTTTTCAGTACAACGACTACTCACTAGGTACTCCCTTTTAAGTGCTACAGTCTCTTGTTAGAACATGTGGTCATGGTCCCGAATACTTTAGTATGCATTATTCTTTTTTCCAAGTGAAGTCTGTTAGTGTATGGAAGTCGTCGATCTTGTATTTTGAACTACCACGCTCAACCAAAACTGCAAAATACCATAATGTCCTTAATTCCCACAAATGTATATGCAAGAGGGCTATCTGCATCAGTTGAAGTTAAATTATTTGGTATAGAATCCAACCCTAGGAACATATTAATCCTTGGTGATGAAGACGCAAGACAACCATCACCATACGTTCCATAATTGGCTTCATCACATCCTGGACCTCCCTCAACAAAGCTATGGTTATTAATGCAGGAAAGAAGCTAGGCCAATTAGGATCTCTAAAAGCCGGTTGCATGACACCCAAGTGTGTGAACTCACACCACGGACACAACCCACCTGGGACCAAGAAACATCCATCTTATCTACCATGTTTAACAAGAGAACTTTTGAATATGGTGCCTGCTTCTCTCATTGTGCCTGGTATTCTCTCTGGTTCTGTTGGTTGTCGGGTGGGATTTCTGGAAATGTTTCTTCTTCAGAAACAATGTATTTTGATTGTTGCTATATGGGAGTTTCTCATATATAGTGGCAGATGGTGAGTCTATGACATTGGTATGATGGAAGTTTGGATGCATCAGGCATATATGTTGGAAATCCATTGGTCTTTCACACTGGCAATTGCCTTAGGAATCAGTGTTTTCTGCACTAGGTTCTTGGTCTATTTGATTCTTCAGATACCTCAGATCTGGAACTGCTGTGGAGGTTCTTTGTTTCAGGCACTTGTCAGCTGCCAGTGTGGCTGTATCTTGAAATTATCTTTTGTGTGATATAGCTCATGGTTGCATAAGAAGGTTGGGTTATAGTGATATCTCACTGACAAAGTATCTAACTCTATTCTTCCTTTAATATCAGAACTTGCTTTGTGATCAAGGTTTTAGGGCGTTCTTGTAAAGTCTTAGTTGGTCCTTGCAAATTTTCCTTTCAAGTATAGTGTTCTGTGTTTGCAGGTTTTTACAGCAGCTGCAGCTGATGAAAGAAAGAGCATAGTCTTGCTAGCCTTTCAAACAATGGAAAAAATAGTGCGGGAATATTTTCCCTACATAACTGAGACAGAAGCATTAACTTTTACTGATTGCGTTAAGTGCCTCATCACCTTCACAAATAGTAAATTCAACAGTGATGTCAGCCTCAATGCTATTGCTTTTCTTCGGTTCTGCGCTCTGAAACTTGCAGATGATGGACTTGTTTGCAATGAGAAAAGTAAGGGTGATGATTCATGCAGTCAAGTAATGAAGGACAATGCTTTGGATGGTCAAATGTACATAGACAAGGATGATCATATGTACTTCTGGGTTCCTTTGCTCTCAGGTATGACTTTAATTGAGAATCATAAATGTGAGGTGGAGCCAGCAATACTAGTATCTCTTTTTCTCTCACACTCTTGCATTATCCCTGATATAAATATTAGTATCTTCTTCACAACTTCTACATCCTAATTTTAATTTTCACCTAAGTTTGGTTTCAGAAGCACTTTTTTCCTATTCTTTTTCTTCCTCTTAACCAGCGGGGCCTAACCACACCAAAACCTTCACCCCATGACATCCTCCCTCCCGTGGTGGACAAGTTTATTTCAGTAGTACCACCTCTGCAGTTAAGCTTTTGGACATTATTTTTGATTTTGTTTCAGGGTTATCAAAATTGACATGGGATCCTAGATCAGCCATCAGAAAGAGTGCTCTAGAAGTTCTCTTTAATATTTTGAAGGACCATGGTCACCTTTTCTCGCAGCCATTTTGGACCTATGTTTTCAATTCTGCGATCTTTCCAATATTCACAGTTGATAGCAAAGAGGCTTGTAAGGAGGATAGCGGTTCGCTGAACTCTGGACCAATGCATCCGGATGGGAGCCTATGGGACTCTGTAACTTCTGTAGTTGCAGCAGAATGTCTCATTGATTTATTTATCCATTTCTTTGATTTGATAAGGGCCCAACTGCATGGAGTGGTATCCATATTAGTGGAATTCGTAATTAGTCCAGGTCAAGGTCCCTCAAGCGCAGGGGTGGCTGCTTTAATGCGCTTGGCTGCTGATTTGAGAGGCAAACTTTTGGAAGAGGAATGGCTAGATATCTTTCTTTGTCTGAAAGAGGCTGCTGGATCCAATTTGTCTGGTTTTGCAAAGCTTTTGAAAACTATGGACGGTATTGAGATGCCTCATGTTGCTCGCCCCAATGATTACACAGAATCTACTTCTGGCCGTGGAGTAACTGATGATGGTTCAGAGGATGACAACCTGCAAACTGTGGCATATGTTGTCTCAAGGATGAAAGTCCATATAGCTGTACAGTTGCTCATCATACAGGTGCCCCCTCTCTCCCTCTCTCTCCCGTACAGTTTTCCTTTGCATGGTTTTTGTGTTTTGTGGAGAATGCTGCTTGGGGCTGTTATACGTGCGAACTAGGTTGAGAAGAGTGGTTTTATTTTGCTGGCTGGGAATATGACTTGTGTTTATGTGTTCATAGATTGTTATAACAAGACCACAACCTTCCACAATCTTTTTGCTTAAGATGAACTAGAAGCCATTGCATGCGGTCCCCGTGGCCATATTATTTTAAACTGTAAATATAAAAATAAACATAAAAAATCTTTTATTTATAAACAAAATAAAATTATACAATTTTAATTTATGTGCACACAATTTACATATTCAAATTCTTAATTCTAACTCATTTTTTGAACTAATATATCATGACTTCTAATATTGCACAATCATTGGAATTTAAATTAGTTCGTAACTTGCAGTATAAAATATGAAAATCACATATAGAAACTGTTCAATGTAAAAACACTAAAATTCCAAATAAAGAAAAAAAGAATAGAAGATAAAAACATATCCGCTTCGGCTTTGCTTCTTTTTGGTACGCTGGTGCTTGATCAGCCTAATTATAAAAGTATCCATAATCTGTATTTCAAAAGTAGAAATTTTTAGTACTTCTACTCATAGATGAATGGCAGAAAAAATGAGTAAAAAGAGAACGGACTATATTAAAACCTGTGCAAAATGTGAATACATATATGAGATTGAAAGATTGACGTCCCCAATCAATCTAAAGTAAACCTTTTTGCTTTAGAACAATCCTATATTTCCATTTTAGCTATACGTCAAAACAACCAAATCAAATCTTGCATAAACCCAAATAAATGGTGAAGCTCTTCTTATAAACCCATTCATCTTTTTTATTATTTTTTCTATTCTTTGATTTCCTCATGGAGATTGCTAATATAATTCTTTTACTCTATGCTTTGTCACATCTTATTTCTTTTTCATCTTCCCAGAAAATAGTGATAAGTCCCCTAATCTCCCCTCGTAAAGTTCCTACTTTCTGAACTATTTTTATTTCTAAGTAAATGCTCAATTTTCTTTGCAACTATAAAAACAAAACACGTGCCATGCCATCTCCAGTATGTAAATCTAGCACAATTCTCAAATTGAACATGAATATATAATATTGGCACATTTTAAATTAATTAAATAAATTTGTGCAAATAGCTCGAAAGCCATGCAACTTCAGATAATCAATCTAAGCATGAGAAGTATGAATAAGTTAAGCAAAAGAACCTTAAAAAGTGATTTAGGGAGGAGTATATATCAGCATTGGTTGGGACCTGCAAAGATTTTTCCAGATAATAAATAAAGTTACTCCAGACAAAAAAAATAATAAAAAGAAGAAAAGAAGATAGGAACCTAACAACTTCAGAAAGCTTCACCTCTTTACCCGCAATTCCTTGAAATTTAGAAGGTGGAGGAGGAATAGTAGGCTGTTTTCTTGTTTGTTCGTACTTTGAGAAAAAACGTATAGCAGTTCACATAACTTTTTTTCATCACACAATATAAACATGGGAAGGAAGAGTGAATGGCAGATTCAAAGGGGAGTAGAAGAGAGTTCATGAGGAGAAAGTTTCTGAGAGAAAAGAATCGTGGAGCAACAGATTGAGAGAAATTTGGAGTAGTGGATGGTGAGGGAAAAAAAGTGTGGGGATATTAGAAAATATTAAAATTACTCTTATAGACAATTGTTTTTTGAAAAAATAAAATGAATGAAAGGTTAAAATGGGGCAAACGAAATTTGGTTCGATCAATGGGTTTTCTTTTATAATAGTATAGATGAATGTGGCTTTCTTCAAGAATTATTGCCAACCACCAATCTCTTTATGGAGTTTGGAGATGAAAGGAAGTTCAGCAACTGAGTGTCACAACAGAGTTTCAATTTGTTAAAACCGGGCAACTAGACAACTTGTGAGCTCCGTAACAGCAATAACCATTCACATTTGGATCCTCTGGTCTCTTTCCATCTATATCTATCCCTCTCTCTACTTGGCCATCTAGTGTCTTTAGGTATTGTTGTAATTTCTTCTACTGATATTTGCCATTAATACATTACAGTCAACTGCTAAAAGTGGCTTGATTATAAAGGGCCTAACATACTCTCTGTAGGAGAGTTAATTTCACGTAAAATCGGCGTTGATTCAACATTGATCAACTAAGTGTAGAATCTGAAAGGTCTGTAGTGGCAAGCCAATTAACTTGAACTAAATGTCTTGAGACAATTGACCATGACAGAACACAAATTCTTCTACCTCTATCAAGTATTTTGATTGGAGAAATAAGGTTAAGGATGAATGCCTGCAAGATAAGACGCCTAGAAAATTAATGTTTTGCCCTGGGAAGCCCAAAACATGATGGAGACTTTTGCAAGATTTTATTGTACGTTGAGAAGTTGTTCTACCTTTTCTTTTCTTTCCATTGAGAAGTTGTTCTACCTTTTCTTTTCTTTCCATTGAGAAGTTGTTCTACCTTTTCTTTTCCTTTTTCTTTTTTTAATTTAAATTATTATCATGTATGTGGGTTAGGGTTGATTTTTAATATTGCTAGGACCCTCGTACTGATCGTCTATATCCTTGCTCACAGGTGGTGACTGATCTTTACAAGATGTACCAGCAGTCCTTGCCTGTAAACATCGTCGCCGTCCTTCTTGAAATTTATTCATTGACTGCATCTCATTCTAATAAATTGAACTCTCAAACTACATTACTGCTTAAGTTAGAGAAAATATGCTCTATCCTGGAGATCTCAGATCCACCGCTGGTTCATTTTGAGAATGAGTCTTACAGGAACTACATAAATTTTCTGCATGATTTACTCATGAATAGTCCATCTACGTCTGAGGACAAGAATGTTGAAGCAGAGCTTGTGTCTGTATGTGAGAAAGTGTTGCGGATATACCTGGAGTGCGGTGGACTCGGATATGCCTCACAGAAAGCCATACATAAGTCTAGAATACATTGTTTTCTTCCGTTGGGCTCAGCAAAGAAGGAGGAATTGGCAGCTCGTACTCCATTAGTTCTGACAGTGATGCAGACTTTGGGTAGTCTAGGAAGAGATATTTTCAGGAGGCGCGTTTTGCAGTTATTTCCGTTGTTTGTAGATCTTGTTCGAAGTGAGCATAGTTCACCAGAAGTGCAGCGGGTTCTAAGCGACATATTTCAATCATGTATAGGTCCACTAGTAATGAAGTAATGTTTTGTTCAATGTACAGTAAAAGAATCGAGTTACCTTTGACTCTCATTCGGCATGTCCTTCTCGTCCTGATTTTCTTTTTGGTACAACCTAGTGCGTTATGTAGGAATGTCGCAAGTTCATTTTATTTGAGATTTTGTCTTCGCACACCCATTTCTTGTAGATTTTCATTTTCGGCGAAGATCTTTTAGATTTTAGTTTTTCGGGGAAATGCAATAGGAACTTTGTTACTATTTTAACGAGCGTGTGAGGAATGAGGACATGGAGGAACTAACCTCAACATTTATTCCCGAAATTGAACCAGTCATCGGTTTGCCATCTTACATAAAGACACAACGGTGAGAGAGTAGTCACATGTCCTTCGCCCCCGAAAGATGATGCCAAAAAACCGCGATGTAGAGTTGGGAGACAGGTACGCAAGTGAACAGCCTGGATACAAACTCAATTCTTTTATACAGATATACATGTGTAACACAGAAACATTAGTATATATGTTGATAAATTTCTTTGTATTTTCTAAATATTATTTCTTTTAAGTGATATTTAATTGAGAAAATATTGAAACTTCTGTTTATAAGTTAAAAATACATTAGCCCCTTTCAATTTAGAGGGTGTCTGACTAAGTTTATAAGCTTTTTAAAATATTTTATAAGATGTTTTAGCGCTTATAAGTTCTAAAATTTTGTTTGACATATAAGATTTCAAAATAAGATGATTTAGATATAAGCCCCTTAAAATTTCAACTTTCCTACCATTTTTATAATATCTTATAAGCTTTATAAGATTCATATTTCATAACACAAAAATATCTTCATTCTCTCTCCCTCTCTTACACACATACTCTCTCTCTTTCTGGAATTTTAAAGATTTTCTATTGCTGTTTAATTTTTCTTGCATTCATTTATTTATAATAAATTAATATAGTTGATCAAAAATAAAATTACAATTGATATTCTATTTATCGAAAAATATATGTTCAAAATTTATATAAACATACGATAAGAAATAGTCATTGCATTGCAAAGAAAATATCAATTATATATCTATGTTAATATTCGACTACCATAAGTGGACATATAAATTATTTTTATTCAAAAATTAGGTAATAATTCGTTATTTTTTCTTAGTATAAAAAGATAATCTACTAAATTTTTATTGGAGTTAAACTAATGTGTACTATTTATAAAATTATATTAAAAATATTTAAATACAAAATATGTCAAGAAATAACAACTTATTTGATTGGTATCATGTCTTTTTTGATTAGTTTATCAATAAAATGACCTTATTATACCAAACACTCCTAGCATCTTATAAGATGTGAAAACTTCTTGTAAGCTTTAATATCTTATTTTATCCAAATACTTTGAGAGTTTATTTTTAAAATAAAATTCAACATCTTATAAACTCCTAAAATATCTTATAATATACTTTAAAATAGCTTAGCCAAACACCCTCAAAGTCACATGCGTATTTACCCCCTACAACTAAATATTCGTACAAGATTGTCCGTATAATATATATTGATGCGAGCAAAAGATGTTGGTGCTTGATCCAATTATGGTGCAAAATAATAAGGTGAAATGCTAAGATATAAAATAGTGTAAATGAGTGATGAAGGGAGTATTATTGCTCGTTTTGCGTGTATAAATGAGAAGTTGATATTGAAACAAAACTCTCAATACGAAATTATAATGTTACCCTCACCTAAAGTGGTAGCATAAAGGTAAAAATTATAGTATGTAGGCTCAAAGTGTAGAAAACATCAAAACAAGTCCTTTCTTGCTAGGGGAAGGGGCTCTCTATTTACAGGCAACCCTAAGTTGATTTTGGAGAAAAACAGGAATTTAGAGGAGCATGATCTCAAGATTGTTAATAATGTTGAATCCCCCTGAGATTGGGTAGACAATCCCCAACAGTTGAAAGATTTTTCCCCGAATTCAAGGGAATAGTTAGAGGATACTCCCAGATTCGGGGAGTCAGTTGGAATTCGCTGTGGATAAAGACATCTTCTAGGAATTTTCAGGGAGGGGGGTTGAGGAGGTCCCTTCTCCCAATAGGAGTTCAAGCTTTTAGGTTTTATATATTACTTTGTCTGGAGGCGTCATGTGTTTTTGAGGGGGCTGTTGATCCTTATCTGATTCTCTAAGTTGTGTCTCCAGAAATCCTACGTGGATGCACTTAAGCCATCTGCGGACGCCAATGTCAAATAGACTTTGACTTTGCTGGGGAATTTCAAGTCCTTAAAATTCCTTGTGGTCCTGTAAGACCTTCTTGGATCAGGGTCTTCTATGATTTGGGCTGATTAGGCATCTTTTGATAAATTTATTTTCTGGCGATCTCCTATCGGACTCCCTGGAGCTCTACCTGAACTGGTCTTCTTGGGGGCATTTTAGGTCTAAACTGAGCCTGGGGGGGGGGGGGGGGACCATAGGCTTTACCTTCCTCTTCTTTTTTTTTTTTAAACCGTTTAAGCCTCTTTGGGCCAACTTAATTTTATGGACATCATTCAGCTCCCATCCTGCTCTAACAAATAGAGATTTTGACAATTATTGAGTAGGCGTCTTTGAGGTAAGAGATTAGCCCAAAGAGGAGTCATTTTTTTTTTTTTTTAAATTTCGAATTCTTGCAAGGAAATGTAAGTAGCATAAGCATGCTTAGAAAGAGAAGAGTTTACTTCATAGAGCTAGGCTTGTGTACCTACATGGAGGAGGGTTTAACGGGTGTCTTTTTTGCCTACTAGGGTATAGGGCTTTATTTTTCTGCAAAAAATATTAATAACAGAGACGTGTCTAGGAACATGGTTTATTATAAGAGAGTGTTTACTTGGGGCAGGGCTTATTCTGATAGGGTGTCTGCCTAGAGGTAAGGCTTATTCTGAGAAAGTGTTTGCTTGGGGACATAACTTATTTTGTGATGGTGCCTATTCGGGGGCAAAGCTTATTCTGATAAGGTACCTGGAGCAAGACTTAAGAGCCTTTCTAGAGAGGGGATAAGGTGTTCACTCGGAGCAGGGACTATGTGTTTGCGTGGAAGACATGGCTTTTTGTGCTTGTGTAGAAGATAGAGCTTTATTGTGCCTGCTTAGAGTAGAACATATGCTCCTACTCCGGGAAGGACCTAAGTGCCTGCTCTGAGGCAAGGCTTATTCCCAGAGGTTTGTGGCCTCTTCTTCCTGTTCCTTGTGCTTTTCACCAAGAAATTTATGATTGTACTTCTTAGTCTCCTCAAAGTTAAATAGTTAATGTATTTTTCAGCTCGAGCTAGAAGATTGTAGAAATTGTGAGGGAGCTTTTTGGCTAAGGACTTGAAGAAGTCCCTATCTTGCAATTCCCGCAAAAAAGTACCAGTTAGTATATCAAATGTAGCAGAAGGGACCTCTAGGGCAACTAGGTTTGAAACATTGAAGATACTCCCTCAGTGATTCTCCTTTTTCTTTTTTCTTTTGCTGTAGGGAAAAATGCTCATAGTTTTCTTTTAATGTCGTTTACTGCTGGTAAATTGGTGCAGAAAGACAAAGCGAAATTCTTGGTCGAATTGATCCCGTGGGCAAATGGTTGAACCACTATTGAGCCACCATATGAAGGTGGTTACAAACATAAGGCATTTAACCCCAATGGTAAAATGGAAGAGAAGGACAACACTTTGAAGCAGGACATGTGCTATTGAGATCCGTGGTTCCATCGTACTTTAATAAATTAGACTCCTTCCAGTAGAGGGGGAGTTCGTCTGCCAGGATTTCTTCTCTAAGAAGGCACCCTCCTGCTTCCCCATGGGACCTTAAAATACATGAATTTGCTGGTCTAAGAGATCATGTTTAAGCTTATCAATGTGGGTCCTCTAGCCCCTAGGGGCACTTTTCTGTAAGGGTAGGTGCTCCAGCCTTCCCCTAGAGGAGATATCCTGTTGCTAGGTTCTCTTCACATTAAAACCTGGGTAGTAGAGACATTATCATTAGGTAAGGATAATGGTGGAGCCGATGAAGTTGAGGCTTGAACGGAGGTATTAATCATCCCGTGAAGGTTCTCTAGTAGGAGGAGGTATTAACCTTGATGTTGGTAGCTAAGAGTGTCTAAATTGCTATAATTGTATTAGAGTTTTTTTTTATTATCTTTCGATTTTGAATAGCTCCTAAACCATGTGATATTTTGTTTTTCAGCTAAAAAGGGGTTTATGTAATATGAATTGAAGAAATAAAAACAAAACGAGTGGAAATAAGAAGATAAATTTTGAAGAAGCAAATACTATGACGTATTTGAATTTCTCACTAAACATGACCACGTCTAAGTGCAGTAGAGCAAACCAGCAAATGAGAAGAGTTGGATGAACTTTCTAGAGAAGAGCTAGTTCACACATGGATTATAATGATTTTTGAAATTTAGAATCTTCCTTTCTTAAGGAGTTCTATTAGGATTTTAATTTTTAATTAAATCGGACTTAGAGGTTTAGTAGGAATCTACCATTTTAGTATCTAGCTATTTTAGAAGAGTTATTAGTATAATAGGGATGTAATTCAAGACATAGGGATCTATCATCTCATCTTTTATTCTCTGCGTTTTCGTTATAAAATTCTCTCTCTTTTTTATTTGTTCTCATTAGCATGTTAGGCTAGTTCTTTTATTTTTGTTAAATACACGACAAATGCTTGACATACATATATTGTGAGATCTAATTTATGCATTATACTTTAATTCATATGGATATTTGTGTTATTTTATGTGCTTTAATCACAAATAATATGATCTATGAATGAGAGGGTCCACTGTTCATTGTAAAAAATATTGCCTAACCAATTAAACTTGCAAATTCGTAATTGTTTGTTTAGTTCAATAACTAGTGGTAACACAACATAATTTATCATGTCACAGTGGTCGATTATATTATAGGGAACGCACAATCTAATTTAAATAAATTATCATAGGAATTTATTAGTTAGATTTGAGCCTCTCTAATTTTTAATGGTGTTGGTAAATTAAATCTTAAGAATATTCTTAGGGTTGTTTTCTTATTAGAAAATTAGTAAATGGACGCTTTTTGTCTAGCGAAAAGGTAAGAAAATGTGAGGTCATTAGGTCCTAATGACCATAACCAATTTATCTATTATGAATGATTTTCGTCTTTGCATCAATAATCAATCACGGAATCAAGCATGATCCTATTTTTAACTAAAATTTCCCTCTCATATTAAATCTACTCTTAGGATCTATCTTCTAGTTAGACTTAGACTTAAACAAAATTCCCCCCCCCCCCCTTTTTGTTTGAAGAAATTAATTTAAACTCAATCCTATGGATTCAACCATACTCACTACTTTCACAAGTTTTTAGTAGGAAAATATATTTGGTGGATTCGTCACTAATCAAATTTTGGCGCCATTGCCGGGGATTGGTGCCTTTAAAATATTTTTTTTAGTTACTTATTCTCGTCACTTGGTTTTAATGCCATGATCTTCTCAAGCAAGTGAACTTGTATTTGACCCCGTGATCGAGAAGATTGCACGAAGATTTCGAAAAGAAGCCAAGCAACGAACCAAAGAGACCTCTACCTTTTTCGAAACTTAAAGGGATTTAGTGCTGGAATTAGTGGATTCTTCTAGCGAATCTAAAGATGAAGTCATGGCTTGAAATCCAGAACGGACGATCAAAGAGATGACCTCTCTTGACTTGAACCAACAATCTCTTTGCATTGAATATCCAACTCTAGACATTCATTTTGAGCTTAAATGTGGCCTTATTCACTTACTTTCTACTTTTTGTGGTCTTGTAGGTAAAGATCTACACAAACATCTCAAGGAACTTTATTTAGTATGTTCCGGCATGAGACCCCAAGGGATCATAGAAGAACAAATCATTACGAGCTTTTTCATTCTCCCTAGGTGACAAAGCAAAGGATTTGCTCTATATTTTACCTTTGGGATCCACAACTAGTTGGAGAACGAGCTAAAACAACCATTCCTTCAAAACTATTTTCCAGCCTTATGAACCACAACTATACGAAACGAAATTCGTAGGATACGTCAAGTTTTTGGAGAAAATCTTTTTGAGTATTGGGAAGGTTCAAGCAACTTGTGGAGAGTTGTCCTCATCACTAAATTCTGGATCACCTATTGATCCGATAATCCTATGAAGGATTGTCGGGTGTGGATAGAAATTTGATAGATATAACAAGTGGAGGTGCTTTGTTCGACAAAACCACTACCGAAGCAAGGAACCTAATTGCAACTACGGCATCCAATATCCAACAATTTGGTTGTAGAAATGAAAACCTACTAAAGAAGGTCAATGAGGAAAATACGGCTTCCATTAATGAATGTGTAGATAAACTTAACTCCTTTTTCGAGCGATTTATTGCAAAATATTCTCAACAAGTCAAGCTTGATGCATATGTACTTCCTTAGCTCATGCCACTAATGTTTGTCCTACGTTCCAAAAAGAATCTACCGTGCATGCCAATGTAGAAGGATTATTTGGACCATCACAAAGGAGATGTAATCCCTATTCTGACATGCATAATTGGGGATGGAGGGATCACCCCATCCTTAGCTACGGTTCCCAAACTCAAACTTGGTCACCACCTTAATCCAACTCTAAATCAGGTACATCTCTTAAAAAACTCTCATTGTTAACACTCAACAATTTCAACAAGAGACCCGTGCAAGTATGCAAAATTTGGAGTCCCAAACTCGAGCAAACATTCAAAATCTGGCATCCCAAGTGAGTAAATTGGCGTTATTCTTTAGTTGGTTGGAGTCCTAAGGTAAGTTATGTTCCCAAACCATTGATAATCCCAAATAAAATATTAGTGCTATTGTCTTGCGCAGTGGAAAATATCTGCAGGCCATCAAGGACGAAAATAGCACTAAGCGTGAGCATGCACAATAGGGCAAAATAGAGTAGGAATTGGAGATGTCCCAAAAGCGATTCGAAAACCCGGCCTAACCAACATAGAGCATCCCAAGGTGTTTGTGACGTACCCTCCCTTCTCAGAGAGATTTGCCAAGTCCAAAAAATGGGAAGAGGAGAAGAAAATCCTTGAAACGTTTCACAAAGTAGAGGTAAATATTATCTTGTTCTTCATAATTAAACAAATACCTCACTATGCAAAGTTTCTCAAGGAATTGTGCACCGACAAATGAAAATTGAAAGGTAATGAAAGGGTAAGTATGAGAGAAAACATATCTGCTGTTCTTAAAAAAAAACTACCTACTAAAAGCAAAAGTTCGAGTGTGTTTTCCATCTCTTGCAAAATTGGTAGGTTGGAATAGCTAAGTTATGTGTGATTTAGATGCTTCCATCAATGTTATGTCTCTTACAATTTATGAATCTTTAAATGTTGGTCCCCTAGAAGAAACCGAAGTGGTTATTCAACTTGCGAAATTTGGTTGTAGAAATGACAACCCACTAAATAAGGATAATGAGGAAAATACAGCTCCATTGATGAATGTGTAGATAAACTTAACTCTCTTTTTGAGCTATTCATTGCAAAAAGTTCTCAACAAGTTAAACCTTGATGTATATGTACTTCCTCATGTCACGCCATTGATGTTTGTCCTACATTCCAAAAAGAATCTATCGTGCATGCCAATGCCGTATAAGGATTCTTTGGATCATCACAAAAGAGATATGATCTCTATTCCAACATGCACAATTGGGGATGGAGGGGTCACCCCAACCTTAGCTAAGGTTTCCAACCTCAAACTTGGTCACCACCTTAATCCAACTCCAAGTCAGGTACACTTCTTAAAGATATGATGAAAACACTCGTTGTTAACATTAACAATTTCAACAAGAGACTCGTGCAAGCATTCAGAATTTGGAGTCTCAAACTCGAGCAAGCATTCAAAATGCATGTTGGTCCCTTGAAAGAAACCGGAGTTGTTATTCAACTTGCGGATTATTCGATTGTGTACCTCCTAGGAGTTTTAGAGCATGTACTTGTGCAAGTTCATGAATTATTTTTTCCTACTGATTTTTATGTGCTTGATATGAAAGGGGATAATTCTCCTAATTCCACATCCATCTTGTTAAAAAGACTATTCCTTAAAATCTCTAAGACTAAAATTGATGTTGAAATTGGAATTCTCTCTATAGAATGAATATTATAGAGAAAAACTGGTTCACACATGGATTATAATAATTTTTAAGATTTAGAATTTTCGTTTTATAGGAGTTTTTGTGTGAGAACTTTTTTGAAGCATGTTAAGTTGATGTTATCATGAGGTGTGTCATTTTTTGAATATTCAATAGATCTTTGCTTGGGCATCTTTATTTTCGATATCATGAAATTGAAAAAAAACTCGTGAGTTGTTTGATCTTAATTTTTGCTAGAGGACGAGTAAAGGATAAAGTGTTTGGATGTTTGATGGGTGTCTAAATTGCATAATATTAGAGATTTGGTTATCTTTCAGCACTGAATAGCTCCTAAACTATGTGGTACTGTGTATTTTCAGCTAAAAAGGAGTTTATGGAGTACGAATTGAAGAAATGAAGCCAAAACAAGTAGAAATAACAAGACAAAATTTTGGAAGATCAAATAAATGACAGGTTTGAATTTTTCATTAGATGTGCCCACGTCTTAGTGCAACAGAGCAAACCAACAAATGAGAAGATTTGGATGAATATTATAGAGAAAAACTGGTTCACACATGGATTATAATAACTTTTAAGATTTAGAATTTTTGTTTTATAGGAGTTTTATTAGGATTTTTTTTATAGGTATTAAGATTTAAGTTTTAACTAAGTAGAACTTAGAGTTTTAGTAGGAATCTACCATTTTAGTATCTAGCCTTTTTAGGAAACTTATTAGTATAAATAGGAGATGTAATTCAGAATATAGGATATATCATCTCAATTTTTTGATTTCTGTACCATTCCTTCATTTCCACGGATGAATTATTTGGTGAAATTTCCCTTCCCTTGCAAAAACATATTTTAACCATTTCCTTTCTCTAAGGCAAGTAACATTTATCTTGGAGCAAAAGTTTTTTTGTTTTTTTTCGAGGCAAGAATACCAATAGAATTTTTTCCCGTAGGAAATGGAGGCATTTCTTGTTAAGTTGTGCTGGTGATCCTCTATTATATTAGTGTTGTGTTTATATTTTTTATCCCGTGTACACCTTTTCCATTTTTGGTGTTGCACTTACAAGGGTAAAATCTTATATGAAATAACATGGTTGGGGGAAATTGAGAGGGTAGGAAGATCCTCCCGAAGAAGATGAAAAGGCAAACAAGGGTAAACCATACCTGAGAAGAGAACTTGTTGCTACCGAGAGTTGGTCCAATAATTTACTTGTGTGTGTCAGGTGCACTAATTGCACTTGATACAAAAGGATGTAAATTTCTTAAAAAGTGAGGGTAGAATGGGAAAATTATGCAAAAAAGTTTAGGATATAAAAGGGCACATAAAACAATCCCAAATTGCTTCTCTTTTCGGGTTCTACTAACAACTTTTGTGCATGATTAGACAATCCAAAATTGGTCGACAAATACCGGGCCATCCCAAGCAATAATGGGCTGGCTAAATTGCTAGTAAACACACCACTGTGTGGGACTATCAAGGATATCTCTCCTTGTCGTGGCTAGTAGACATGGTCTTAGGATTTATAAATTATTTTTCTTTAGAGGTGCTACGTATTTTTGAGGGGTTGTTGGTTCTTATTCGATTCTATAAGGTGTGCCTCTAGAGATCCTATGTTGATGTCACTTAAGCAACTCTCTGACGTCATGTGAGATAGACTTTGACTATGACTGGGAGATTTTTAAGTATCTAAGCTCCCTTGTGGTCCTGTAAGGCCTTCTTGGATCATGGCTCTCTGAGATTTGAATCAATTTATCTTCTTTTGACTAGTTTATTTTTTTTGGCCGCTTGTCGAACTCATTGGGGACTCTACATGGACTAGATTTTCAGGGGGTATTTTGGACCCTCTCTCGAACTGGGCCTCCCAAGGGGGCACCATGAGCCTTGCATTTCTTTCTTCTTTTAGATCGCTTGGGTCTCTTTGTGCTAGCCTAATTTTATAGGCATCATATATATGAGGTTTGTGTTACACTTCTCACGTTAATGGGGTATTTTGTTCATTTTTTTAACAACACAAGGAAGAAATTGAGATTGTTTTTTTCACAACAAAATATGTTACTATTTTCAAATAACACAATAGGGCTGGATGCATTTTGCACTTTTTCTCAAGTATATAAAGGGGGTAAAGTGTATCTCTTTCATGTATTCAAAATCTATGTAGAAGTGTTATAAAGAAAGGAACTCCAAGCATGGTGTGACGAAGAAAAGCTTGAATTTTGATGGTGGATGGCAGGTCTTGATTCCCAAAAATAAAAATTTGGCACTCATTCACATCCAGACAGTAATTTGTGTATTAATTTTTGTTATATTTTTCTTTAAGTTGTTATGAAGAAAACCTGAGATGACCAGAATTAAGTCAAAATAATAAAAACAAAGAAAAAAGAGAAGTGAAGCACAAGCACACACACATTGACATGGTAGACTGAGGCAGGAGGGAGTATAACAAAGAAAAGCCACGTTGGCATTTATTTGTGCAGTCCAAGTAAAAGAAAAACGGCGGCCAGCCAGTTGTGACCAGAAATTTGAAAAACAAAAAGTCACGCACTCACATCACTAATTTAATATAAATGGAGGTGGGTAGGAAGTAACAAGTAGTTGCACATTGTTGGCAGATATTGACTTAAATGAATAAGAATAGTTCACATGAGGATTAATAATTTCATCTCGCATCGCAAATGGGATTATTGGAATGCTAGCCTGCCAGTGATGATACCAAATATATATATATATATATATATATATCTGCATAGTGCACAATGCACTGTATTGCGTCAACCAAGACCTACCAAACATAATAATATAACTAAACGTATTTCCGTAGTCCAATAAAGACAACGTAGGTACGTGCTCTTTTCCACGTTGAAAATGGCAGCAGCAAATTAAAAGAGAGGTCCGCTAACAACTACTGCTAGTAGTTAGAATTTTTTTCAAGGACAAACCAATCAATTCCTGTGTTTGTTAGAACATCACAGATTAATGGGAAAAGGTCAATTTTGGGAATTACGAAGTAGTCCTCTTAATTATACTCAATTTCATCTGGAACGCTCCTCACCAACATGTTTTACATTTACTAGTCAAGTCTTGCTTATTATAAATACTTCAAGGGGTTGGTGCTGGATTCCAATTTCATAAATACACCTTTCTTTCCACGTTTATAATATTTTATTATAAAAGTTTAAACAATTATCATATTTTATGTTTCTTTCTTTCTTTCTATATATATATACATGCCAATTATATCTTTTTCATATAATAATAATTTATAAATTTATGTGTGCAAATAAATAATTTTATAATTAATGTTTATAAATAATAATTGTTAAGGAATTACATAGTTGAATTGAGATAGAATTCTATTAACAATAAATTATAATAACGAGTTTTGTTATAACTAATTAAATAAATTTAGTTAAAAATCTTAATATTACCTAAGAAAAAAAAATATATGTATATATATAGGCTATATAATTAAGAGAAAATATGATTTAGAATGAAGAAACATCTCTTTGAAAGAAAGGAAAGCAATATGTGGGACGATTCCTCATTGATTTAATATAATTTCAATTCATTTCACAAAGCACTATTAATCAATTTAAAATATTTTTCCACAATAAGTTAAACATTAACTAATTTTATATAATTCTAAAAGTAGTCTGCATAAGAATTAAAAATTAAAAATGGAAATATGAATATTGTATTTTATAAGTGAAACAAATATGAGGATACAAAATTAATGTTATAGAGATAATTAGTTATAAGATCTAGAATTTCAATAGAAGGTAAAAGAACAAAAAGGTTAATTGTCAATGTTGTCACCAACTGATGATGAATTTTTCATCATAAATATAGAAATGAAAAGATAAGAATCGTGGAGTGGATTAATCATAAATCTAAAAGTACTTATAATTAAGAAGGCAAAATCCAAAACGTAAAAATGCCTACATTTTTATTCAAAATTGAAGATTATAATTCTAATGAAACACAGGACAAGATTCAAGGGAGATATTAATTAAGTGAAACTTCTTAAATGGAATTAATATTTGAGTTTTAATGATCATCAACTCACGTTTTCTAAAATTTTAAGGAAACTCTTATTAATCATTTCATCACATATACATTTACCACTTTTATTTATAAGCATAAACAATTAAACTACAAGATATTTATTCTATCTGTAAGACTATGTTTTTATCTGTATCATAAGACTTCACAATTAAGAAGTTGTGAGTTTTAGTTCCATGGATGTGAGTATATAGTCTGTCTTCATAGTAGTGTCTTATTTCATTATTTGCTTTGAATATATTTGTTGATTTACAAATATTAGTATATTGAATTAGTATTTGATGTTGAAAGTAATAGATGGTGTAGTAATGAATCAAATTTTATTAATATAATACACACACCACATGACTAATGAAATATTCCAAAAAAAAACAAACAAACAATTGAAGCAGTTTTTTCTAACACCAAATAATATAATAATTATCATGTAATAAATAATTGAAAAGGAGGGTAAAAATATAATACCAAGTGTCTTTTCTATCTTCTAAATTTTTCTATTAAAATTGGCTGTGATTTTCCTTCTACCGCAACATTTTGATCACATTAGATTTTTAAATAAAACTCAGGCACTTCTTGAGCATAGGTGCCAGGGATATACAGTATTTCCGATGAGATAATCATAGCTCTTTAAAATTAACAGTTTTTCATATATTGGGATATATGATATACTAATTTTTTACATCAATTAATTATTGTACACCTATTATAAATCCAAAGTAAAAGTTAAGATTAATTCAGAGAAAAGAATAAATAAAAAATAAAAAATATTAAATCTAGAGGATTTTGCTACTAAAAGAAAGAAAAGAATTAACAATTAAATAATAAATAAATATAAATTATAATATTATTTGGATATACACATTTACGATTTATTCACCCCATTAATTGTTTATGATATATTTATTAATTTCCCTTGAAGAATTCTATAATTATTGTAATATAACTTAAATTTGTAAAAGTAAATATCGATATTAATGAGCCCTGATAGAGTAAATAATTTTGAAACTATTTCTTTTTAATTTAAGTTTCTAAATATTCAGAGTTAGAAAAAGACATAAAAGTGAGAGAGGTAATTGTTTTTTTTTTTTTTTTTTTCATACTCTGTCTAGGCGCGGCTAACCAAATTGATAAAAGAAAAAGAAAAACAAAATAATTAATAAATTGTTATTGATTCTTTCTAATATACTTTTCTTCTCCTGGTATATTTATAATTTGATTATATCATATTTCTTTATTGTTAGAGAATTAAGAAGATAAAGATTATTTCGTTTGAATTAATTAATTAATAATTATTTACTTATTCTCATGTTCGTTAAAGAAATTTAATATAGTTTTATAACTATGTTTTGAATTATATCTCACAACTCATAAAACATCAAAGTAGAAATTAAAAATGGAATTTAGTTGCTAGATATGCCTAAGTAAAATAACAATTATAAAAATTATTGATCTGATATACAAAAGTAAGATTCCAAACTTATTGCCAAAAGTTATTGTAAAGTATGCTTGTAAATTTTGATATTATGATTAAATTTGTCGACCCGTGATTAATAGAGTTCTTTTATTCATACATTTTTTCTGTAACAGTACTATGATATTTTAATGTTGTGCAAGTAGCCTAGAACAAGAAAATTTTCTAGTTTACTTAAATATAATTTTATTTTATTTAGTGTTTATTATTTATCTAATTGACTATAAATAATACTTAAATTAATAAATATGTTACTTATGAATAGTTAAAAGAAATTTCATATATATATATATATATCAAATTTTAGCATATGAAATTACTTGACTTGATTGTATATAATGCGTTTAAAAGATGTACATGATATATAGATCTAAATCAGAAGCAAGTTTAAACTATATCAATAGTGATGCGTGCAATTTTAACACAAGTCCAATGAACTTGAACTTGAGCGATGGGCCTGGACTAACGAAGAAAGAATTTGAGAGAAAATGACCTTCAAAATAAAATGTTAGCATTCTGACGCCCAAGTTAGTACTGGATTTGAAGAATAATAACTCGAAATAATAAAGCGTGTTAAGAGAATAAAGCGTGATGACGGAAAAAGAGAAGTAAAATCGTGTTTGACAGTGCAATATAAGTGCAGCAGAATAATAACTAGATCTCCACCGGTTGAAGGTATCCCCGCCTGGGGATAGAATCTGAATCTATAGAGGAGTGTCCTCTTTCGACAGGGAACTGATCGTGCCTCCTATTCCTGAGGTGGACGGCAAAATTAGTTGAGATAAGATATGATCAGGCTTTATCTTTCTGTGATTTTGCCGTTAGGGTCGCTATTTAAGTGAGGAAGGGAATCTATATCCAAGGAGGACTCCTGGTCCGCAGGCAGTCTAATTGACTCAAGAGTCCAAGTTCTTGAGGGAACCTCCCACACCACGTGTACTCCATGATGGGGGAAGGGCATACGTGGAGGGTCCAACTGTATGCCACGTGGGCTTCAGAGAGGTATGCGTGCATGGAGGCTAGGCCAACTGTCAATATTTGGGCCACAATATTAGGCTACGTTAAGCAAGCTTCCTCCACCTGTGCGACCGTATTTATGGAAGGAGGTCTTTAGGCCCCCTCGCTCGTTCTTGGGCCGCAATTATTTGGGCCACACCCATCATCTAGTCGCCCCCACTCTAAGGAAAAGGGGCACCTTCAACTCCTTCTCAGAGTAGGGGTCCTTGTCCTCTTTGATCAGAAGGGGGGATCTTTCTATTAACTGAGAAGGGATAACTTGAGATGACTCCATTTTTTTATATTTTCTCTTTCCCGCCTATGAGAGTCTTTTTTGATGTTTGCGCTAGAGTGCCATGCCCTACCAATGCCAAAAAAGGGAGTGATGAGTAGGCTTATGCCTAGCCTCCTTGGTTGACGAGCATTGATAACTGCCCTTACCATGCGCAAGGGAGTTATGGAATCGCCCAATCACAGACGGTTACAAGGGCGTGTTCTTAACTTCTCCACGACGTCTTTAAGCAGGTATTGTTGCCTTGCTTCTTCTTCTTTTCTTTTTCTTGAAGCATCAAGGGTTTCACCTCCATAGACTCTGTAAGTATCTTGCTCCCTCTTTCTTTGAAATTTTCTATGTATTTTCCATTCAAAACCATGTATTCCTTAGATGAGTCGGTTTGTTTTGTGGGTGAGACTTTTGCAGACGATGATCCCTTATAGGCCATTTCGATGGAGATAGGCGGTCTTCCGCCCAGTTTTCCTCGTGGTCGAAGGATGAGTGTCTCCACCAAGCGGCTGCACTAGCCCATCGTCTCATAGACGAGGAGGGCGTGGCGGAAAAAAAGGATAAGGTTCTTCCCCTGGGAGGAAGAAAGGGAGATCTCCCATTCGCCTCTGGAGTGGGCATCTTCTATTCTCAAAATCTCGGGGATAGACCAACTGGTACAGGAGTATCATGTCCCTCCCGCTTTCATCATCTATACCCCGTACCCTAGGAGTCGTCCTCACCTTCCTCCCCCAAACTGTTGATGTTTCTTCTTAACACAGTTAAAGTCAGGTTTACGTTTTGTCGTTCCCTCCTTCTACTCTGATGTTGCTGGTCTTTTTGGTGTCCCTTTGAATCAGTTGGTTCCCAATTCCTTCAAGATTCTAGCTAGTTTTTTTATCATCTTTCGCTTTCATCAATTTCCAGTTTCCGTTAGTATCTTTGCACAATGCTATCGTTTGAAAAGGGTAGAGACAAGTTTTTTTTTGTTTATTACTCATCCTAGTGTATCCTTCTTGCCCTCTCCAAATCCCTCAAAAAATTGGAAGAGAAGTTTTTTCTTTGTTTTACCCTCCCGTCCTTGGTCCTTTCCTGACGGTTGGATTCAAGAGGCTCCCCCTCTGCTTCAGGTTGGGGGGAGAACTATTGCTTTGACCTCTCGGCTGGATATTCTAAACGAAAGCCCTTATGACTGTCGGTCCCTCATCGATGAAAGACAGTTGTGTAGTCCTTGGGGGATTCCCTGGGTATTTTTATTTTTCCTCCTGTCCTTGATTTTGTTGTGTATGTCTCGGATTATGAATTGGTTTATTTTTTCTTGAATCAGATAACATCATGTTTAGCAAGCTGATGCTAGATCATGCTTCGGGGGCTCGAGCTGGAGGGACTCCTTCTCGGTCTCCTAGGGGGACTCCTTTTTCACGTGAGTCCAAGGGAAAGCATACAACCTCTCCTACTCCAGGTGCGACTCCAAGGGGATCTTCCGAAAAGGGCGAAGCTGAATTCCATTGGGGATTCTCCTCCCAGTTCCACAAAGCTGCCTTCAAGGCATCCTCCCCGCCTACTCTTAGTAATGAGAGGGGCGTCTCTCTTACGTATTCTCGATCCTACTCCACTTGTCTGCATACCCGCCAATCTTTGGACCAAGAAAGGGGGAGCAATGCACCGCTGGTGTCTGAGCTCATAAGAGGGGTGCTGTCTATAGGGGATAAGCATCTGTTATCCCCTCTGTTGAAAGAGGAACTGGAAGGGATAGCCTCCTCCTACATGCTTAAGATATTTCTATCTTTTTAACTTTCTTTCCAAAAAATATGTCTATGACGCTCCTTTCTTATTGTTAGGCCATTTTTGTTTGCGAAGAGCTCTTCTCTCGTCCCCCCACCTCTCAGAATGATGCACAAAGGAGGAAATTAGAGGAGAAGGTGGAATGGGCACAGAACACCAAGCTCAGGAAGGACAAAAAGGAAGCAGTGACTCGTTATCAGCAGTTGGAGAAGGACCTGTGAAGGCTACAAAAAGATGACCAAGGCCATGAGGAGGCCCTCAAGCAAGCCAGGGAGAAACTGGAGGGATATTGGGTAAGCCGCCTTGAGCAATTTAAGAAATCTGAAGCCTATCATAACTGGACATTATTTCGAACATGTGGTATGTAGGGAGCAATTCAAAGCACATGGGTATCTACCAGCAGGTGAAGAGCCTACATTCTTGGACCTAGCAGATGCCATGGAAAATGCTCCAGATCCCTTCTCCGACACTCTTACTCCCATAGGTAGAGATCTCTCCCCCGAATCAGGTTTTGACTTCCTAGTCTTCCTTCGCATTATCTAGTGTTATTCCTCTATATCAATTTAACCTGAGGAGGTGTTTTTTTGTATAGGAAGACTTGGAGAATATATTGGACGAGGTTGAAGCTGAGGTGAGGGGTCCCCCCTTCGAAGCAACACTTGACTCTGTAGTGGGAGACCTCTTGGGAGATGTAACCCAGAAACCAAAGGAAAGGACACCCCCAAGGATGCTAGTACCAGTCCACTTGAAGCCTCCACTGTTATTGCCCATCTAACTGAAGATGAGAAAGAAGAAGGCCCCTGCTTGTGGGATAGAAAAAGAAAAAATGTAATTGCCCCCCCCCCCCCCCCCCAATTTTTAGAAGACACTTTTTAGTTTTTCTGTGCTGCCTTTTCCCCCCCTGAGATAGGGGATGAAACAATTTCATGGATAATTTTTTCTCGAGCTCGGCCATGCTTTTAGGCCGAGCTATTTTTGACATGCTTAAATAGAATGGACCTCTTGATTCCCTATATGTGAGGCTGTTTTTTTTTTTTTTCATTCTATCGAGATACGTCCTTGCCTGAGAATGGCCAGGAATTTATAATGCTCTTCTAGGGTTTTTCCTGCATTTTCTTGAAACCAAGATTAAAATCTCGGATTACAGGATAAATAGGTAAAAAAATGCATGAAAAGTAAGAGGCATACGATGGTTTGTTCTTGTTGTCGGATGCCTGCTTGTTCGTTGTCAGGCCTTACTCCTAGGTATTGTTCAGTGCCTCACCTTATCATATGCATAAAATAGAAAATTATACCTCTAGTTAGGGGGATATCCCCAATTTCCGTAAGAGTGACAATTGACTCCCAATACATGTTAATGAAGATGCCATTCTAAAAGATTTTAATCTTTTTAGCGGGGGTTTTAGAGGATGTTCTGTAGGAGGATCTTTTTCATGAGGACATATTTAGAGGGAGTCCTTCAAGAGAATAAAAAAGGAGTCCCTTAAGAGGACTGATTCAGAAAGAATCCTTTGAAAGGACGTACTTAGAGGAAGTCCCTCGAGAAGACTTATTTGAATGATGCCCATTAAGGGGTTTTACTGCCTCCGAAGGAGGTTTTCTTACACATAATATTTCTCAAAGTTGTGTACATTCCAGGGTCGCAAAAGGGCACGCCCTTCAAGGTTCTCAATTTCATACGCACCTCATCCTATTACTGCCGTGATTTTATAGGATCCTTCCCAAGTGGGGTCTAGTTTTCCAACCGATTTTAAGGTATTCACCTTTCTTAGTACCAAATCTCTGACCCTGAAAGCTTTGTGTTTTCACCCTTCTATTGTGGGCATCTATAATGGTATTTTTGTATCTCAGTATGCGAATGAAAACCTTTTCTCATAATTCTTCAATAAGATCCAAGTTCTCTTTTAGCAATTATGTATTATTCTACTTAGAGAAGTGCAGGACTCTATTGGAGGGTATTCAATTCTGTCGGGATGATGGCTTCAGTCCCCACCAACTCGTTCAAGTATTCTCTTGATTCCTTGGACTAGGATTCAGTTAGTAACTTCTACTTGTCCGTAAGACTAGGGGTGCGTTACCGATGTTAATCTCTACTTGATACGCAAACCTTTGCACCAATCTCGTATCCAGTGTCTTTGAAATTGCCGGCCATTTTCAGAGATTATTTCTCGAGGGAGTCCAAAACGACATATGATGTTTTTCCACAATAATTTCATGACTTCTGTTTCCGTAATACGAGCCAATAGTTTAGTTTCCACCCATTTGGTGAAGTAATCAATAGCTACTAGAAGAAATTTTCTTTGACTGGGGGCTAGAGGGAAAAGTCCCACAATATTTATCCTCATTGAGCAAAGGGGCAAGGCGACAACATAGTGGTGAGTGGTTCTTCCAGTTGATGTATGAGGGCGGAGTACTTCTGGCATTTCTCACGTTTACTTACTAATTGAAGTGCATCTTGTTTCATGGAAAGCCAAAAGTATCCTATCTGCAATGCTTTGTTAGCCAGGATCCATGTTCCTACATGGGCTCCACAATAGCCACTATGTATTTCTTTAAGAATATTCAGTCCCTCTTGTTGTGATATACACTGGAGTAGAGGGTGTGTGAAGGATTCTTGTAGAGGATTCATCATTGGAACAAAAAATGGGGAGCTCGGGCCCTAAGCCTTGCAGCTCCCCACCTATTATCTAGGAAGCGCCCCTCCTCTAGCCATTGGATAAGGGGTGTCCTCTAATCTCCTAAAGTAGATATGGCTTGAATATGAATCGAAGATCTCGATTCAGGGAGGTATTGTATAGTTATTTGTCTTGTTCGGCAATCTTCTAAAGCACTAGTCAACTTGGATAGACAATTTGCTTTGGCGTTTTCTTCTTTGGGGATTTGCACAATTTAGAAGCTTTCAAATGTTGTCCTTAGTTCTGCTATTTTTCGTAGGTATTGTCTCATGCTATCTTCCTTAGCTTTGTACAAGCCCTTCACTTATTTGACTATTAGTTGCGAGTCTGAATAAGTTATTTAATGTCTACCCCCTACTTCATGCGCCATCTTGAGGCTTATTACAAGTGCTTCGTATTCAGCCTCATTGTTGGAAGCCCTAAACCCGAATTTGACGACGAATTTCAAGTCTTCTCCTTTGGGTGAAGTGATAACTATGCTTGCACCACAACCATGAATTGTAAGAACCCATCTACACGCAGTAGCCATCTCTCGGCTTGAGGGGCTTCTTCATCAGAGGTTCCTATTATCTTGGAGATTAAGTCGGCTAGAGCCTAGGCTTTGATGGTAGTTCGGGGTACATAGAAGATGTCATATTCACTTAATTTTGTCGCTCATTTTATCTAGCGTCTGGACGTATCTGGCTTATCCAATGTTTGCTTCAATGAGAGATTAGTTTTTACTCCAATGGGAAGTGAGAGGAAGTATGAGACGAAGTTTTCTGGCGGTGATGACCAGAGTAAAAGCGATTTTTTCTATGGGGGCATACCGGCCTTCTACTCCATTGAGTACCTTGATGACATAATATATTAGCATTTGCTTCCCATTATCTTCACGAATGAGGATAGAGCTAACAACTTGGAAGGTAGCCAATAGGTACACGTAGAGCATGACCCTGGAGATGGTTTTACTAATAAGGGGAGTCTTGCTAGATATCGCTTGAGTTTTTCACAGGCTTGTTGACAAATATCATCCCATTCAAAGTTTTTGATTTCTGTAGAACCTTGAAAAAGGGTAAGCTTTTTTCTGCCGATTTGGAGATAAAACAGCTGAGTGCTGCTACTCTTCCCATTAGCCTTTGTACTTCATTGATGTTGGAGGGCACCTTCAAGTCCAGAATGACCTTGATCTTTAGGGAGTTGGCCTCTATTCCTCTTTGAGTGACCATAAATCCTAGAAAGCGTCCTCTTTTTACTCCAAAGGAGCATTTCTTGAATTAAGTTTTAGTCAATATGTTCTCAGAATAGAGAACGTTTCTTCTAAATTTGCAGTTTGGTCTTTGGTCTCTTTGCTTTTGACCAATAGATTGTCTACGTATACCTCGACATTTTTTTTAATTTGTGGGCAAAATATTTTGTCTACCAAACTTTAATAGGTGGCTCAGCGTTCTTCAAGCCAAATGACATAGCCACATAACAGAATATTCCAGCGTACTTGATGAAACGAACTCTTTTGCAATCTTCTGGAGCCAGCATTATTTGATGATACCCTCGAGATACGTCCATGCTTAACAATCAATTGATCAATTCGAGGTAGAGGATAAAAATTCTTAGGGCACGGCTTGTTGAGGTCACTAAAGTCAATACATATTTTCCATTTTCCTCCTGGCTTGGGTATTGAAACCACGTTGAATAACCACTTGGAGAATTGTATTTCTTCGATGTGACCTACTACCAATGATTTTCTAACTTCAGCTTGGAAGATTTTGTCCTTTTTTAGTCTAAAGTTTCTCTTCTTTTGTTTTACCGGCTTGATGCTGGGATCTATATTAAGGTGGTGAGTTATGACATTAGGGTCAATACTCTCTAAATCTTGGGAGTCCATGCAAAGATGCCAGCATTGCGATGCAAGCATTGAATTATTTCTTTACGTGTTGCGTCCTCCATTTGAGAATCGATACGTGTAAATTTCTCTGGCTCCCCAGGTATAAGTTAAACATTCATCAATTCTTCAGTCGGTTGAACCTTGGGGTATGCCCCCTCATTCTCTTTATCTTCCATAGCTCCCTTCTCACGCTTGTTGGGAAGTGTTTGTTTAGGTACTTCTCTCTGTTTCTTTTTTTCCCTTTGCGTGCGTCCTCCACGTAACACTTATGAGATTGGAAGGGGTCTCTCTATACTTCTCCCACACCTCTAGGCGTAGGGAACTTGATTTTCATATGATAAGTGGAAATCACGGCTTGGAAGGCATTAAGGGTGGAGCTCCCAAAATGACATTATACACTAAGGGGTATCCACTACTAAGAATTTCAATAGGCATGTCTTCTGAGTGGTACGGTACCAAGGTCAGAGGGAGTGAAACCATGCCCCGAGGATGGACTACCCCCACACAAATCCATACAGGGAGGTGTTTTCCTTTACTAAGGGGATGTCCCCTAGCTGATCATAAGCCTCTCCAAATAATATGTCCGTAGAGCTCCCTTAATCTATGAAGATACGTCATACTTCATAGTTGGCTAATAATGCTGTAATGACTTGGGCATCATTATGAAGACTTTTAGAACTCGATCTTTCTACTCTCTTAAACTGGATGAGAGGGGCGTCCTCGATAACCCCAATATCCCGTGTCTCTTTTATGGTTATGCTATGTGCTTCTTTGACTTGAGCTTTCTTGGCATGATGAGAATCGCCTCCACTTAGACCTCCTGCAATCATTCGGATGATCTATTTGCAAGGAGGGTCGTTGGCGTCAGTCTTGCCCCCAAATGGACTTTTATGCTCTTCCCCTAAGGGAGCTTCAGGGCTGGAAATATTTACTTCTTTCCCTTTATCAGTCTCTTGCTTTCTACATGGCCTCATCTCCCGGGTTTTTTCCCAGCAAACATACTCCTGCAGATATTAATTTTGGATAAGCCTTTCGATCTTGTTCTTTAAATATCGCTACTCTTTAGTACTATGACCATAGTCATTATGGAAATGATAGAATTTGTCCGACTTTTGGCGTTGGGGGCTTTCTCTCCAAGACTTAGGACGAGTTAGTAGACATTTTCCTTCTACTACAATTTTAGCACGCGCCCAATAGACTTGAACTTGAGCGATGGGCCTGGATTGACTAAGAAAGAATTCGTGAGAAAAATACCTGCAAAACAAAATATTAGCACTCCGATGCCCAAGTTGGTACTGAATTTTAATAATAATGATTCAAAATAATAAAGTGTGTTAAGAGAATAAAGCGTGATGATGGAAAAAGAGAAGTAAAATTGCGTTTGATAGTGCAATACAAGTGTAGCAGAATAATAGCCAGATCTCTGTCAGTTGAAGGTATCCCCCCGCCTAGGGATAGAATCTGAATTAGTATAGGAGTGTCCTTCTTCGTCAGGGAACTGATCGTGCCTCCTATTCCTGATGCGGACGGATAAAGTTAGTTGAGATAAGACATGATCAGGTATTATGTTTTAGTGATTTTGCCGTTAGGGTCGCTATTTAGGTGAGGAAGGGAATCCATATATGAGGAGGACGCCTATTCCGCAGGGAGTCTGATTGATTCAAGAGTCCAAGTTCTTGGGGGAACCTCCCACACCACACCACGCGTACTCCATGTTGGCGGAAGGGCATACGTGGAGGGTCCAAGTGTATGCTATGTGGCTTCATAGAGAGACGTGTGCGTGGAGATCAGGTCGACTGTCAGTATTTGGGCCACATTATTGGGCTATGTTAGGTGGCCTTCCTCCACCTGTGCAATCGTATTTATGGAAAGAGGTCTTCGAGCCCCCTCGCTCGTTCTTGGGCCGCAATTTTTTGGGCCACACCCATCAAATAGTAACTTTTTTGAATAATCATTACTTCTTTATAGTTAATCTTTTAACAAATATCATTAACCCTATTTTCATTTAATATATTTCATAACTAATATAACACAGACATAAAACTTTGGATAATGATATTAACAAAATAAAATTTTAAAATCTAAAATAAAGTTCACACGTTTTCTGTGTTTCTCGCATTTTTTGTAATGCTTGTTAATACGAAATATAAACTATTGAGTTATTTTTACTAATAAGTTTAATTAGTATGGGTAGTGATGCGTTAAAAAAACACACAGGTCCAATTGATATGGACTATGCTCAAAATTTGGCGAAGCGGATGCAAATCCTGAAAGGGGGACCTACAAAAAAGGCGTTAGCATTTCGACTCCCGAATTAGTATCTAATTTAGGAGAAAAATAATCGTAAAAAATAAAATGTAATGAGAAATCATGATAGAGTAAGTAATTTCGTGAGATAAATCGTGCTAAGAGTGCAATTTGAATGATAAAGTAAGATTAGAGAGTGGTTTTCCAGATTTTGGAAGGTGCCTCTATTGGTGGACTGAAGGTGTCCCTGTTGGGGGATTGAACCTGTATATATAGAGGGGGTATTCCCCTAGGCTAAACTCTGCACACCTCCTTTGTTCTCGAAAAATGGGGCAAAATATATGGAGATAAGGCATGATTCGATCTTATCTTAAACTGATCAGCTCACAAACAACACGTCTTTGCCTAATATAGGACTCTTTTCATGCAAGGACTCCTATTTTGTGGGGACTCCTTCTAGGTTTAGAATCCTGGGTCTTGGGGGCGCCTCCCTTCTCCTGGGTTATCGTAGTTGCTAGGGGAGGTCCTCCTATGGTTGATGTGGTCCAATATAGATGCTGACCTCAGGGTTGATGAGATACCATGTTCAAGAGTGGGCTACCACGTGTGTGGGCCTTTTGTGCCGAATATGTTTTTTATGATTATTTTTCTCCTAAATTCGATACTAACTTGGACATCAGAGTGTGCTAATGCCTTTTTTGCAAATCACCCCTTCAGGATTTGCATTCGTTTCGGCCCAAACTTTGAGCATAGTCTATTTTTATTGGACCCATGTATTTTTTGAACGCATCATTGGGGCCGTCTGCTGGAAAACAAATCTAAGACGTGAGATCAATGGAAGGAGTCCACATCTCCTTGGAGGACTCCTGCAAAAGGACGGTCTCCTCACGCTAGAGGAGCTCCTACGACTGATTACTACCTCTGTTCAATGCCCAACTTCAGCGGCTCTATCATCATTGTCATTTAATTCTAATGTTCCCACTAATTCGATTGTTAATGTTCAGTACGTCTCCATAAAAGAGCAGGCAAACATCTTTCTTGTCCTGAAATAGGCATCCTCATAAAAAGATCCTGCACCAAGGGGCATCCCCCTCAGAAAATAATCTCTGCCCCAAGAAGGCATCTCCCTCACTGAATAAATTTTCACATACAAGTTTCCCTCAAGGAATATCTTTAATATTTTAACTTAATAATTTTGGAGGTCTTATTTTACCACTTTTGATGTGATAACATATGTTTGTTGGTAAGAATTTCACGAGGAATACATCGCTCTCATAAAAAGCTCTCTTCCACACAAGCACAAAAACTCTGTCTTCCACACAAGCACCCCAGCCCTCTTTCAAGCAGGCACTTAGGTCCTTCTTTGGGGGATTTGTAAGCTTTGTCCCGTGCAGGCACCTAAGCCCTCCTCTGAGGAAGCATCTAAGCCCTATTTTCGACGGACACCTTATTCTTCCTCCGAAAAGGCTCATAAGTCTTGCTCCAGGAAGGGTCCCTGCTCAAATAAGCCCTCATCCAAGGAGGCACAATAATTTTTCTCTGTGCAAAATCTATTTGTAATGTATACATGTCTTTGTTATTTAACAAAAATAAAGCCTAACACCAGAGTAAGAACATAAGGCACTCATTAAGCCCTACTCCATGGAAGCACCCTCAGGCATGAAGTAAGCTCCCTTTTATTCTAATCATGCTTATGCTACTGACATTCTTTGTAGGAACCAAAAAAAAAAATCAAAAACAAAAAGAAGTTCCTTCTTCGGACCTCAGCTCTAAAGACGACTACTCTAATAAATATCGAAATCTCTACTTATTAGGGGGGGTATTGATGTGCATAAAAATAGACTGGCCCAAACAATTCAAAATGAAAAGAAAGAAACGAGAGGTCTGTAATATCTTAAGAGGCCCAAGAGGGCCTGATAAACGGCCTTGGTGGCTGTCCCCTAAAAAACAGATTGGCAAAGGAATGAGGTTGAAGACATCCCCCACTCGAATTATGATCAAAGCTCGATAAATATTCGGCCCAAAAGGCCCATACACGTGGCAGCCTACTCTCCCACGTGACATCTCATCAACCCCGAGGTCAGCATCCACATTGACCACATCAGCCCTAGGAGGACCCCCCTGGCAACTAGGACAACCCAGGAGAAGGGATGCGCCCCCAAGACCTAGGATTCCTAAACTTAGAAGGAGTCCCCACAAAATAGGAATCCTTGCACTAAATGAGTCTTCCCCTAGGCAAAGATGTGTTGTTGTGAGCTGATCAGTTGAAGCTACAATTGAATCCTACCTTATCTCCACATATTTCGCCACCTTTTTGGAGAACACAGGAGGTATATAGAGTCCCAGCCTAGGGGAACGCCCCCTCTATACATACACCTTAGCACGATTTCTCATAAAATTGCTTACTCTATCACGATTTCTCATTACAGTTTATTTCTTATAATTATTTTTCTCCTAAATTCGATACTAAATTGGACGTCAGAGTACTAACGCCCTTTTTACAGATCCCCTTTAAGATTTGCGTTCATTTCGACCAAAGTTTTAAGCATAACTTATATCAATTTGGATCAATGCATTTTTTGAGCGCATCATATAGAATGTTGCAAGAATAAGTAATTAAGAGATAAAAGACTGAGAGTTACTGCAGCAGCGATGGATGAATATTGTATTGAGTAGTGCATAGGAATGATGGAAGGAAGGAGCAAGAGGTACAACATAACAGGGTAGACTTTTCTATTCTTATGGTGTTTTTAAGGGCAACTGGGCAGCGGGCAGGCGTGTAACGTTTTTGACTTTTGAATTAACAACATAATGGGCCCGGCGAGGACAGGGGAAAAACCAAAAACCGGAATTCATTAATACTCAACCCAATAGAAGAGAAAGAAATGCAACAGTAACACCCGCACTTTCGTCGACTCCTCCAGTCCTTCAATATTATTATGACGATGATGATTTTGACCAATTTCTTACTCATCTATATAAGTCCTCTTCATTTGTCCCACTCTTCAAACTCAATTCCATCCTCCCTACAATTTCCTATTCCAGCATTGCTCTCCTATTTCAACCTCAGTCTGCCTGCTCCTCCTCTCTCTTTTTCCCCTTTTCTCGATTGGCCGCCGGGAAAAGGTGAAAAGGTTAATCCCTCCCTCAACCAATCAGAATGGAAGCCCCCCGCCGCCGATCAGTTAAACCTGCCTTTCAGCCGCAACCCCTCGCTGACGGTTCCCTCAAGGCCTCCGATGCCCTGCCCCTTCCCCTCTATATCACCAACGCCGTCTTCTTCACTCTCTTCTTCTCCGTCGTTTATTATCTGCTCCTCCGATGGCGCGAGAAGATCCGTAACTCCACTCCCCTCCACGTCGTCACCCTCTCCGAGATCGCCGCCATAGTCACCTTCGTCGCCTCCTTTATCTATCTTCTCGGTTTCTTCGGTATCGGCTTTGTCCAGTCCCTCATTATTCCCCGTGCTTCCCACGAAGACATCTTGGATGAAGACGAAATAAATGATTATGATAGTTTGATGCTCAAGGAAGATACACGTGCCATCCCCTGCGCTGCGGCCCCCAAATCGGATGATTGTAGGATTGCTTCTCCCAGACCCACTAACAAGATTATTGAGGATCAAATACCGCCTCCTGTTATTCCCCTCTCCTCCAAGGAGGACGAGGAGATCGTCAAGTCGGTGGTAGAGGGGAAGACCCCTTCATACTCCCTCGAGTCCAAGCTGGGCGACTGCCACCGGGCTGCTTCCATCCGCCGTGAGGCCTTGCAGCGTACTACAGGAAAGTCCCTCTCGGGTCTCCCCCTGGATGGCTTCGACTACGATGCCATTTTGGGCCAGTGCTGCGAAATGCCTGTCGGTTACGTGCAGATTCCAGTCGGCATCGCGGGGCCTCTCTTGTTGGACGGAAAAGAATTCTCGGTTCCCATGGCCACCACGGAGGGATGCCTGGTAGCCAGCACTAACAGGGGATGCAAGGCCATCTATGCATCCGGAGGGGCCACTAGCTCCCTCCTCAGAGATGGAATGACGAGGGCTCCCGTAGTCAGGTTTGGC
This sequence comes from Sesamum indicum, assembly GCF_026168435.1. Taxonomy (NCBI): domain Eukaryota; kingdom Viridiplantae; phylum Streptophyta; class Magnoliopsida; order Lamiales; family Pedaliaceae; genus Sesamum; species Sesamum indicum. The sequence continues at coordinate 117,188 of NC_142666.1, forward strand.
ACTGCCAAGCGGGCTGCAGAGTTGAAGTTCTACCTGGAAGATCCTCTCAATTTCGAGACCTTGTCGCTTGTATTCAACAGTTCTAGCCGATTTGGCAGACTTCAGAGTATCAAGTGTGCCATCGCTGGCAAAAATCTCTACATCAGGTTCTCCTGTAGCACAGGGGACGCCATGGGAATGAACATGGTCTCAAAAGGTGTGCAGAATGTCATGGACTTCCTCAACAATGAGTTCCCAGACATGGATGTTATTGGCATATCTGGTAATGTCCTAGTATCTACAGTTTAACTTATTTATCAAAGGAGCAAACACCTATTGCTCGTTTTTGTTTTCTTTTATGTTAGCTCCAATTTGTACTAAAAGCAGAAAACTCATTCCATGTACGTTTGTGACTAACCAGGAAACTACTGTTCCGACAAGAAACCTGCTGCAGTGAATTGGATTGAAGGCCGGGGCAAGTCAGTCGTGTGTGAGGCTATCATCAAGGAAGAGGTGGTAAATAAGGTACTCAAGACTGATGTTGCTTCCTTGGTGGAGCTCAACATGTTGAAGAACCTTACTGGCTCTGCGATGGCAGGAGCGCTGGGTGGCTTCAATGCTCATGCTAGCAATATCGTCTCTGCTATCTATATAGCCACTGGTCAAGACCCTGCGCAAAACATTGAGAGTTCTCACTGCATCACCATGATGGAAGCGGTCAATGATGGAAAGGACCTTCACGTCTCTGTCACGATGCCTTCCATTGAGGTATAGCTGTTCTCTAGATAATACAAGTCTGGTTACTTCTGATTGACTGGCCATAAGAGTTGGGTAAAATTTTTGTGTTCTGCCTTTTTCAGGTTGGTACAGTTGGAGGTGGAACTCAGCTGGCCTCTCAGTCAGCATGCCTGAACCTGCTTGGAGTAAAGGGTGCCAGTAAGGAGGCTCCAGGATCAAACGCTAGGCAGTTAGCCACCATTGTTGCTGGTGCAGTTCTCGCTGGGGAGCTCTCTCTCATGTCAGCAATTGCAGCTGGGCAACTTGTCAAGAGTCATATGAAGTACAACAGGTCTAATAAAGATGTGACCAATGTTTCATCTTAAGGACCTTTATCCCTTAAATTGATGAATGAAGGGTGGCTACTGGATTTGTAGTTGTTAAGACAATAACGGTGGTAACCCAACCCGTCCACTGGGAGATAATTGTTTGTTTTCTGCACTTCCATACTTACAAAGTGAAAATGATGAAATCGTGTAAATGAGGGGAAACACTGAAGAATGTTTCATTTACTTTTTTGCTCTATTGGTTATTCTTTTGTAGACTTTGTACGAGTTTCCTATTTTATCAAGAAACATAAAAGCTTGTATTTGAATAAACTTCTCACTTGTATGAGAACTGAATTTCCCAAATCCGCTTCTGACCATTGAGTTGCACAAAGATCTTTAACATGTTTGACGGATGAATCTCCTATTTTTGCTCTGTGTGGATTAGTATTACTTATATGGACAAGAATCAAGCCGAGCCATCTGAAATTTGAGGTATCTTTTATTGGGAGCTTGTTGCATGTTATCTGGACAGTTTTTCAGTTTCAGAAAGCTTTAGATGACAAAGGCCGCATCTTTTTTGGAGTTTAACATAGTGAGATGCAGTCTTTTCCATCATTCTGTAATCCCATTCCCATAGTCTCTCAAAAGCCTATTGGTAGCATATAAGAATCAACTCACCAAGATGTTTGCAATTGTGACACCTTAAGCCGACGTGCAGGAACATGATATATATAGCTAAGTGAAGAAGACAACTACTGTGAGTCATATTGACACTTGAATGGGGTTTCCTGGTAAAGCTCTCAACATCATCATAAACTGCATCTTCTGTCATATGGTGTGTTTATTCACTATTCTAGTATTCTTACTTTCCGGCCCAAGGAACTGTGTTGGATCAGCATGTGCTTCCTGGTTGTTTTTACATTGACATTTGCAGCATTTGGATCAAAGGATCTCCATTTCAGCGTCATATTTATTTAAAGCTTGTTTTAGTAATACTGCTTTTATATCGATTTAAATAATTGAATTGTCACTATTTCATCCGTTTTAAGTGTTTAGTTGAATTGACAGAAGTTGGTTAAAGAACCAATTCTGAATATCATACAACAATTAGGTCCGGAAATTTATGAAAGAAACTTATACACTTAAAAATGAATTTTTGACAACCATGAACTGTGGCAAGCATTCGCATTTTCTCTTGTTTCTGAAATGCAAAATTATTGTAGAATCGATAATGAATGAGTGGACAGGTTTGTTGGCAACTGGCAAGCACTTTTCTTCCCTAATGTTCTCTTTATGCAATTCCACAAGCAAGTGGTAGAATCAAATACCCAAATGGGAAGGTGATCCACATTCCAGACCAATTGTCGGCCTACTATAGCTGTTGGCAAAGACTCAGAAGAACAAGTTAACAATAACAAGCGTACTATGCGTATTAACTTGAGAGGCTAGTAAAGATGATATAGAAAATGAGGGGAAGGAAAAAAAAAAGGTTTTCGTATGATTCAGGGAGGAATTAAATTATAGTCTAGGTAATTGGCAATATCGCACCCCCAATTATACTTAATTGGGACCTTCCACTCTTAAATCCTATATTTTACAATTTGAACCACAAACTAATTTCTAGACAGATTTCCACATGAAAATCCAAAAAAAAAATAAAAAATTAGTGGGGGCTCTTAGACACTCTAGGATGTTTTGGAAAATAGCCTAGATTCAGGATTAAAAGTGGAGTAACTATTTCTGTTTACTTTTCTTCTCTTCTTTCTTTTTAATGCCCCCCTCCCATGCCTTGTAGGTGGGCCTTCTATAGGTGGAAATAAATATCATCTTGGAATAAAATCTCAACCCCATATGTTTATGGGATCCTACTGTCTAAATATCATCTTCATTGGATTAGCGTCATCACAATCTTGTTTAAACTAAATCGTTACCGCATATATCCGTTGGATCTCGTCTCTGAAATACTATCTTCATTGGAACTGGAGTCGTCGTGATCTTGTTTTGAACTGAATCTTAACTGCATATATCTGTTTGATCCTGTTTCCTAAATGCTCTCTTTATTGGATTGGCGTCGTCTCGCTTTAGACTTGATAGTGCTAGCCCACTTGTCTCTTCCCTAGTTCTCTTATTCATTCACGCTCCTTGCTTGTATCTTTCTCATGGGGGCGACCTCATATTTTTAAAGCCCTTCTCTTGCCTTTCACATAGTGTTTCTATTTTGTATTCTGGTCCGGCCTCATACTCGTTCATAGCGACATGCCTCGTATCTTCCTCATGGGGGCAACCTCATATTTTCAAGGTTCTTATCTTGTCTTTCTCATGGTGTTTCTGCTTCATATTTTGGCTCGGCCTCATTTTCGTTGATTCCATCCCCTCGTGGGTTGTCTTTCCAACATTTTATTTGAGTAGTTTTTACCACATAGCGCCCCAAACTAATTTCCGACGAGATCTCTACATGAAAAGTCAAAGAAAAAAATTAGTGGGGCCAATTTTGTATTTTTAATAAGTATTTGGGTGGAAACATGTACATAATGTTTGGATTTATATTTTGAGTGTTTTGTTGTATTTTGTGGAAATAGAGAGAAAAAAATAAAGATAAATAAGTGTGTGTTAGAGATAGTATGTATGTTTGAATTTGTTTTTGGAGATAATTTAAAATAAGTATTGTATGTTTAATGTTGTGTTTTGGAAGACAAAAATTACTATTCATTATCAAATTATTGTCAAATCATGTCTTTTTTATATATATATGTATGTATTTATGTTAAAACAGTTTAGAACACTTAGATAAAGTGTTTCTAAATGATGACAAACATTGAGTATATTTTGACTCATCCGAAAGATAACTTAAAAATAAAAACAAACATAGTGATAGAGTTGCTACATAAAATGTCACTCTCCAAATTTACTCTCACTCATCTCCTTCTCTTACAAACTAGCATTCTCTTTCATCTTCTCTTCCAAACTAGGGCTTGCGTATTTCTACCCAATTCTCTTCATTCTTTCTTCTAAAAGTTGATCCATTGAACTGAAAATTTACAATATTGAAACTTTATGAATGAGCCATGGTAGGAATATTGAGACAATTCGATGACAATATACTTATATGATCTCAAGCTCCAAAATATTGTTGAATTTAAAGCTAAAGGCCATAATCAAGAAATCAAAACTCAAATTATGGGAGATCTCTTGTGTAATTCTTCATATATGCAAAACAGAGTTGAAGAAGTTCTTTAAATAGCGTATACAAGAGGGGAGTAATAATTCAACTAACTCAACGGATTACAGCTACTCTGTTTAACAACTAAAACTGCAAAGGTGCTACATAACTAATAGAATCGCTACAAGGAAGAAACACGATTATACAAATATCGTCTTATATGCAAGTAGTCTACAGAGGAGGGTTAGAACTCTGAAACTCTCATCAGCCACCCTTCAAGCTGAACTTGGGCTGAGGAACCAAGTGTAGGTTGGACAGAAATGAGTGAAAAACAGAGGCGGGAAACAGCTTAGTAAAAATGTCTGCAAGCTGGGATTTGCTGGAAATATGCAGAGGAAGAACGAAACATTGTATTTGTCATGGACCAAATGACAATCTATCTCCAAGTGTTCAGTGCGCTCGTTGGAAAACTAGATTCGCAACGATGTGAAGTGCAACTTCATTGTCGGGATGAAGGGAATGGGAACAGAAGGAGGAACCTGGAGATTCTTAAGCAGGAAAGAGATCCACTATAACTCACAAACGATGGTGCCCAAGCTCATATACTCAGCTTCAGCGGTGGATCGAGCAACAGTAGGCTGTTTCATGGTTTTCCATGAAATCAGAGCTGACCCCAAGAAGATGCAATAACCAGTCAGGGAGCAGCGACAATCAACGTAATTGGCCTAGTCAGCATCGCAATACGCTGTGAGAGTGAGAGGATTAGAACTGGGAAAGAATAGGCCTTGATCAGCGTTACCCTTCAAATATTTGACCAAATGAACCGCTGTCTGCAAGTGAGATTGGCCAGGATTGTGAACAAACTGACTTAATTGTTGCGCGCAAAGGAAATGTCAGGTCTGGTGAAGCTCAAGTACAACAGACGACCCACTAAATGGTGGTATGGTTGGGGGTCATGGAGAGGAGCAGGATCATGTGAAGACAGCTTCAATCCCAGAGGCAAAGGAGTAGCAGCTGCTTTAGCATATTGAAGGCCCATATCTTAAATAATGTCTAGAATGTATTTGTGTTGGCCGACAGAAGTACCAACTGTGGAACGAGCTATCTCCAAGCTAAGAAAATATTTCGCGGGGCCAAGATCCTTAATGGTGAATGTGGCATCTAAGTACGACTTGACAACATCAATTTGAGAGAGGGAAGGACATCCTCCACATACACAAGTAGAATCAAAAGACCATCTGCAGTATTCATAAGAAACAAACAATGATCATGGGATGATTGAGAGAAACCAAACTCAAGTAGCTTGTTAGTTAACTCCAAATTCCATTGGCGAGAGGCCTGCTTAAGGTCGTATAAGGATCTCTTCAACTTGCAAACCTGCCCAGGACGCACAGGATATCCATCAGGGGCCTTCATGTAGATGCCCTCATCCAAGAATCCATGAAGAAAGGTGTTATTAATGTCTACTTAATGAATTGGCCAAGCAAAGCTAGAGGCAACAAACAATAGAACCCTTACTGTAACAACTTTGGCAATAGGGGAAAACTTCTCAAAATAATCCACCCCCTCGATTTGGTTGTAACCCTCTACAACTAAACGAGCCTTGTACCTGTCAATGCTTTCATCAAGTTTGAGCTTAACTTTATAAACCCATTTGCAGCCAATGGGTTTCTTTCCTCGAGGAAGATCCACAATCTCCCATGTGTGGTTCTTCTCCAAAGCAACAATTTCGTCTAACATAGCTTTCTCCCAGTTTGCATTCCCTTTAGCTTGCAGATAATGCCCAGGTTCCTGGAAAATAGACAAGGCAGCCAAAAGATCATTTTTATGCTGGAGAAAAAGTTAGAGAACCAGAGGACATATCATAGTGAAAGTCATTGAGCCATGCAGGAGGATGTGATTGCCTACTAGAACGTCTGAAGGGTAGGTCTGAAGTGGATGGAACACGGGGAGGAGAAGGAATAGAGTGTTATGTAGCAGATGGAAGAGGAGGAGTGATGTCATACGAGGGATCAGAGGGATTGAGTATAGGAGTCGGGATAACTGGAAGAGAAGACGTAGGAAGTGGAACAAAGACCTTGTAAGGAAAGACGTCTTCATGGAAGACAACATCTCGAGAGACAAGAGTGATATTATTCTCAATGTTAAATAACTTGTAAACCTTTTGGCCAAACATGAGTGATATTATTCTCAATGTTAAATAACTTGTAAACCTTTTGGCCAAACACATAGTCTATGAAAACAATTTAAAGGCACGTTGATCAAATTATGATTTCGAAGGATTAACATTTGTAGCGAAACAAAGGCAACCAAACGTCTTTAAATTGTCATAAGAAGGTGATTTGTGATATAAAAGCTCAAAATGAGACTTCCATTTTAACTTGGCTGAAGGAAACTTATTGATAATGTATGTTGCAGTAAGAATAGAATCAACCCATAAAGAATTTGGTAAACCTGATTCAAACATCAAAGCTCTAGCAATTTGTAAGAGATGGCGATGTTTTCTTTCGACAACACCATTTTGTTGTGGTGTATATGTGCAACTTTTATGATGAATAGTCCCAAGATTCTGAAATAATTCTTGACAAGCAGAGTTTAAAAACTCAGTCCCATTATCAGTGCGAATAGCTTTGACTTTGACCTTAAATTGAGTTGATACCATAGCAAAGAAGGATGAAAAAATTATGGTAATTTGAGACTTGTGATGCATTAGAAATGTCCAAGAGGCTCTAGAGTAATCATCAACTATGGTAAGGACATAGTGGCAACCTCTGATTGGAGGTTGTTTGTAAGGTCCCCAAACATCAGTGTGAATAAGATCAAAGGGACTAGAAGTGCTAGATTCACTTAGAGGAAAGGGCTTCCTTGTCTGTTTAGCTAAGGGTCAGATAGAGCAAATGTGTTTTAAATTATCATTATGGAGATGTAATTTAGTAATATGACTAAGAATATATGAGCTAGAATGTCTCAAACGTTTATGCCAAAGATCATACGTTTGTGGAGTAACAAAATTATAGATCATATGAGTAGAATTACAAAGAAGAGAGACTGTATTAAGGGAGTTGACATTCAGAAAATAGTGCTTTCCTATTCATGTCCCTACAGCCAGAATATGATCATTCTTTAGGTCTTGCAAAACACTCAAAGAATTGAAAAAAAAAAAAAAAGCAAAGGTGTTGTGAGCTGCAGAGTTGAGAAACTGATAACAGATTATGAGCAAAACTGGGAACAAGGAGAACAGAGTTAGAAGTGAAAGATAGTTGAATGTCGCCACAATAGGTAGCTTGTACTTTGCTATTGTTTGGAAGATGAATATTAATGCAAGGATTTAAAGGTTTCAAAGACTGAAATAATATTGTATCTCCACACATATGATTTGAGGCTCTCGTGTCTACAATCCATTTCCATGAGTGATCATTTTCAGATTTGTGATGTAATGCCATACCTGCCACTTCCTCAATCTGTGCACGGTGAACTCCTAGGATCATGAAGCACTTTTCCTTGCACAATTTTAAGAGCTTCCATCAAGTCAGCCACTAAATCGGACCTGGGTGTTTTTGCTTTGTCCATAGCTCTAGCCTTGTTAGCACTGTACTGCCTCATTCCATTTCCAGTTTTCTTCCTCTATTCCATGAGATCTTTATACCAATCAGGAGTCTCATGAATCCAAAAGCAAGTATCTTTTTTATGCCCTGATTTGTTGCAAACCTCGCAATACAAGGATCGCTTATCCATTGTCTGCCTTTTCTTTATGTTGGTTTTAAGCCCTAAGTGAATCCTATGTTTTTGCCCCTTGCTGAAGTGGGCATAGTTTTCTCCATTATCAGCAAATTCCATATTAACCTGCCTCTGTCTCTCAACCCGCAATATCATTGAGTATGCTTTATTCACATTAGCAATGGGTCTAATACCAGAATCTGATTACAAATGTTATCATACAAATCATTAAGCCCTGTAAGAAATTGGATCAGTTGGCTTGCCTCTGTCTGTTCAATCTTCATTTTGTTGTTGTCGCATGTACATTGCCCACTAGTACAAACAGACATGCCAGTTCATCCCACAGTTGCTTCAGGTTAGTGTAATATGCAGTCACGCTCAAATTACCTTGCGACATTAAATTAATTTCACAGTTGTATTTTATAAAGTAAAGGTCCATCGCACCCAGCATATGGAGCCTCCAAATCTAGCCACAATGATCTTGAAGATGTAGCATATAAGTATGCATTGACGATGTATTTGGATATAGTATTGAGTATCCAAGTTCTGACCATCGAATCCGTTATCGTCCATTGTCGTAGTTCTGCGGTTCCATCTGCAGGTTTTGTGCAAGTCTCATCTAGATAACCTAGTTTATCTCGTCCTTCAAGTGCTATTCGTACTGACCTGTTCCACGACATCCAATTGTTGTCCGTCTAATGGAGCTAAAATCATCACCATGCCTTGGTGATCCAGTGTCTGCATTCTTGAATTTGTGTTCTTGTTTCCAGAATTCATACCACCCCCTGGAATCGCGTTCGTTGAACTCGCCATTGTAGAATCTCGAGTGAAAAGGAGATCAAGTAATCGTTGAGTATTCAGGGACTATCAAGATGATCGCTCTGATACCATTTTGAATTTAAAGCTGAAGGCCATAATAAAGAAATCAAAACTCAAAGTATGAGAGATATCTGTGTAAATCTTCATATATGCAAAACAGAAATGAAGAAGTTGTTTAAATAGCGTATACAAGGCGGGAGTTATAGTTCAACTAACTAAACGAATTACAGCTACTCTGTTTAACAACTAAAATTGCAAAGGTGCTACATAACTAATAGAAACGTTACAAAGAAGAACACGATTATACAAATAAACGTCTTATATACAAGTAGCCTGCAGAGGGTCCGAACTCTGAAACTGTCATCAAATACGATAATGTAATTTAATTTCACTTATCTTTATATCATCTTGTGATATTAAAATATAAATTATAGTGTAAGAAGGTTTTGGGCATTATTGTAACAAGGATATGAGTGAAAGGTAAATTTGGAGGGTGAAATTCTATATTTTTCCACCACATATTTGTTAAAAATATAAAATTGCCTGGTTGATTTTTTTCTTGAGATTTTTCAGTGGAAATCTCACCAGAAATTGGTTTGGGGTGCAAATAACTAAGAATGTTGTATTTGAAGGGTGCAAAGCAAATAAATCTAGTCCTAGTAGTCATGAGTCAGCTGATTATTAGGACGAGTAGAAAGCGTAAAAGAATTAAAAAAAAAAAAGAAAGAGAGAGAGAGAAAAGGAGAGGGCCCCAGCAGCAGCAATGCAGTATAGTTGCAACCTTGAAAACCCGAATAAAACAGGCTGTGATTGTTAACATTACAACCCACCTTTCCTTTGAGAATTTGAGATCTCATTCCTGACCTTGAATCCCCACCCCCACTCAGGTCCTTCTCTCCTCTTTTCCTTCCAATTCCATTTTGTTTTAATTAGCAGCAGAAGCAAGGAAGTTGGATCCAGTTTCATACAATCATCCCTAACAAAAAGCTGCTACGAGAATGAGTTCCATGTTCCAGCTGCAGAGCAAGCAATCTCTTCCGCTTTCACAAGCCCAAACCCAACAGCCTGGAATTCGCCGGAGGCTTTCTTCTCTCTCACTCAACCTCAAGATCCAGCCCTCCTCTTCCCCCGCCGCCGAATGGGCTCTCCGTCGCTCCAAATCCATTTCCTCCATGGGAGAGTACGCCGGCAGTTCCATCAGGAAGTGGTGGGTTTGGGGATGGGACTGGATCCTCTCCCGAAAGCCCACCTTCGCCACAGATCTGGAGATGAATGAGGAAGAAACAGCCGTCCTGGGCACCCACAACAAGGGCAGCTGGCGCCACGTCTTTTACAAGGTCACCTCTCAGCTCCGCCGCAAGCTCGGTGGCGCCGAGAATGTCGGACTCCCCCAGACCTGCCGGTACGATTCCTTCAATTACTCCAAAAACGGCAGGCCGGCCTCCCTCATCCGCTAAGATATTATATTCTTCTCATCCATCCATCCAATATTCCTCGCTCCAATAATATTCTTTTGTAATGCCAATCTCCCTTTCGATTCGATTCCTTTCCTGGGTGCAATACCAATAGTATATGCATACAATTACGCGGTTCTGTAAAATGGAACTAGTTCCAGATCTTCACGGCGCAACGCATCACATGAATTAGGCGATCCTGATCCTGATCCACCTTGGCCAATCGGCATGATCAAATTCTCATTTTGTGCGTGTGATTGTTATACGTACCTAGTATATGAATTTGAATTTGTATGATACTCTTGAATGAATGATGATTATTTCATTATTTTTTGTTTTCTTTTTGTAATTTGTGTTTGCTATTTGTAGTTGTATTTAAGCGAGCAAATGTACAATTAGCACCTTTTATCTTATATTTGTTGGTGGGGAGATGCACTTGTTCGTTCTACTCCAATTTCCTTCCGATTTCAAATATGAATTGTGAATTGTGAAGAGGTCTGGAGCCAGCCAGGTAGGCGGGTCCATAGTAAAGATTTTCTTTGTTTTATAATAATAATAACAATAATAATAATAATAATAAATTTTGTGTGGTTGACAGTTGGACTTTGGAGGAGTAGAATTTGGGTTTGTAGAGCACATGGCGACACCCAAACATTAATTCATTAATGAAATGAATATTGCAACTACTTAAATCGAAGCCGGTAGTGTACTGTACTACTGCTCCTCAACGATGTGCAATTGCAAATGCAATCCCCTCAGTTTTTTGTAATGCAAATCCATACCATTAACATCATGTGTCTGTGTCGGTGCACCATCTCTGTTCGTTCATAAAGTCATTGGGTTAGAAATGGAGAAATTATTATTAATTAAAAAATAAAATTAGGCAAGGTCAGGGTTGTCGGTGGATGGTTCTTTTTTCTTTTTTTTTTTTTTTTTATATACGAGAAATCAAAGTTTGCTTCGAAATGTAATTGTGGGAACCCATGGGCAGTTCTGTCTTTTTGCGACATCACCAATTGAATATTTAAATGAGTTAGAATTAGAATTTAGAAGCAGCACATGATTTTCATAATTGCCTTCTGCTGCTGCTGCTAATATTATTATTATTATTATTATTATTATTATTAAAACTAGAGAAATATAAGGAAGGAGTAGGACTGCTGACAGCATGGCATCAGCCTGCTGACGGTAATATACACATTAATTCTGTCCATGCCGGCTGCCAATTACCATTCATTCTCCATTTCATCGCATAATTAATATACATACACAATTTAAGGTGTATAATGGGTCGAATTGGCTCAAAATCGACACTAACCAATTCGAAAAAACTCAATTTAGGATTCGTCCACTGTTGTTCATGATCACTATTGAGTGGTCCTAAGTCTTTAAATGGCCAATTGGGTCCATTTATAAACTCAGACATAGCCCGTCAATTGATCTTGTGTCAAATGTGCGTATTTCTTTTTTTTTTTTTTTATAAAATAAAAGTTTTCTTTTGAACAATTTCTTAAATTTATGGTAGTATTATGAAATAAAATAAACAATAAATTAAATCACACAAAAAAATCATAACTAGAAAAAATAATCAGTTAAAATCATATAATAAACTTGGATGATAGTAAATTTAAAAGGAATTTATAATAAATTGTGCCCTTGCTGTGAAAAAACAAGACAAGCCTCTGTTCAGGACAAAAATTCGGGTCACACAAAATAAACCCGAACCAGATCAGGACAAGAAAAAAAGAAAAATTTTTATAAAAAGAATTAAAAATTAAAAAATATAAAAAAAACAAGGATAAGATTGTCGGCAGAAAACAACAAAGGCCAACAGTCATCAAAGTAGGAAAGCCAATTGGAAATTACATGACCGACAAGCCATTATGACCGACAGTTGGAAAGGACGAGGCAATGACGAACGTAGTGACGTCATTCGAAAGAGACAAGATGATGACGAATGCAATGACATCATCACAAAACAAGTTTGGAGTCCGAATTTGAGTCTGCGGACGCTTATAAATAAAGATGCAATGAAGCAGAAGGGGAGTATCAGAAAACTTCTCCTACTCTTCAAAGCATTAGAATTCTGAGTCTTTTTAATCTTTTGTAGTGTTTTAATCTTTCAGTTTATAGGGGTTTCCCCAACGAGTCAAGTCCTCTCTCTTATGAGAGGCTAAACAGTTGTCTCGTCCAACGGAAGATAATATCTATGTAATCTTCTCTATATTTCTTCAATAAAAATAAAGCTTCTGTTCAACCTGTTTATCCAAAATTCTCTTAAGTCCCTATATTGGAATCCCTTTTACGCCCTAAAATAGGAAATGAAATAGGGTTGTGTTGTTTGTTCTGAAGGAGCCAAGTGTCTGAGGACCATCTGCTGTGGTAGTGTGGTTGGAGAAAGTCCGTAAAACCGAGAACTTGAAATACCCGAAAACAAAGCGGTCAAAGCAAAGTATGAATTTATGGGTTTTTAATTTATTACGAAAACATGTTGAGCCTATTTCTAAGCATAAGGGGTAGATTATCTAAGAATAGCAAGAAGATTTGATTAAAGAACCAATATTGTTAAAATCTGGAAACTAGGGGACCATAAGTGTCGACCACAAAAAGCGTGGGACTAGAAGTGATAACAGCCTTATCTAATGGGACCAAAAATGCATTTTACCTAAAATAATTTAAGTTTGAATAAAAATTATATAAATAATAAAAGAAAGTCTATGGGATCATATATTCATCTCTATATTCATTACTTTGACATTTCTTCTACCTTTTCATAATTACAGAATACCCCTGAGAGCATTTCTATCATTGAAAAATTATATTAAAATTTGACCAGGTCAATAGGGATATTTTGAAATTTTAAAGGTTATTAGGGGTGGTTTCTGTAATTTTTCAAAAGACAAGGATGATTTGTGTAAAAAACAATAAGTGAGGTGTGTAAATGTAATTATTATTATTATGATGATGATGATCATCATCATCATATCATCTTAGTGCTAATTATTTTCTCAGTCACTAATTATTGTAAGTTATTTGTTACTTATATATTAATTTATTTGTTATATAAAAAAATAAATACAAACATCTATACTATTATAAAAGAAAAGTCTTGAATCGTATCAATTTTTTATTGCTCAATTTACCCTTCAATCCATTCTATATTTTCAAAAAAAAAAATTGTTCACAATAGTAATTTAAATATTTCTTAATCATTTCATAATTAAATTTTTTTCCTTTCAACCACGACTCCATTTCTCTCGACCCACTACCCCATGTTTCCCCTCACCTTCTTCATATTTTTTTTTTCACTCACAAACTTTCATATTTTTAATAAATTCATAAGTTATAATTTATTTTTTTATTTTTTACCTTCCCCTACATTTATTTCTTATCATATACTTCTTTATTCCTTTTCACCATAAACTACGCTTGTATCTTTTCACAATTTTTTTTCTTAATCTCATACTATGATTCTTTTTAGGAATAATTGCAATCTCCTCCCTTATGATTTGGTGTAATTACTCATAGGCTTCCTATAATTTGAGAAATTAAATTTATCACCCCTAAGGTTTGCTTCTATTTTACAAATAAGTCCATTCGTTAGTCAAAATTCAAAACTAAACTTCAATGGTACTAAATATAATTTTTCGAATCACAGAAGATCTACTTGTAATTACACTAAACTTCAGAAAATGAGAATATAATTATCCTTTCTTTTTATATGCTCGTAGAGAGTGCGTACAACACCACTAATATATATAAAAAGAATTAATTAACTTTCTTCAATATTTATGGAGGTGCAATATGTGAACCATACAACTTGATACAGGCGTAATATATATAATAGTATAGATAATTTCATCTCACAAGTTGGTATACTGTCCACCACCACTCATTTTTGTTGCGGACAAAAACTAAAACAGCAGGAACAGGAACTAGCCAGCCATTGTTAATCCTTCCTAGTGAGCGTGAGCGCGAGCATGGCCATTGCATAGCAACAGAATAATAAGAGATATGGCCGCCTTCACCAGTACCTCTATCCTCTCGCCCTCTCAGCAGCTGCAGCGCCACCTCCGTCTCCGCCCTTCTTTCCTCTCCCCAAACAGTCTTTCTACCGTCCGCTCCCCTCCCAATAATAAGCAGCTCAATTATTTTGACATTAGGGCAGCTGCTACTCCCCTTTTCGCTGATCCGGACGTACATGATTTTGCTTCAACATCTCTTACGACCAGTAATTTCATCAAATTTCTTTAACACTCCTACAATCTAGTTCCGCCTAAAATTCTCACCTTGATTTACTGTCCAATTAATGGATCGATTTATGTATGTAAGTATTGTTGTTCATACGTATTTGTTTCCATTTCATCAATGAAGGCTGGGCAGAATTTGCTGAAAACGTATCCGGTGAATGGGACGGATTTGGAGCCGATTTCACGGTGCAGGGGAAGCCCATCGAACTACCGGAAATGGTGGTCCCCGAGGCTTACAGGGAATGGGAGGTCAAGGTCTTCGACTGGCAAACCCAGTGCCCCACTCTCGCTCAATCCCATAACAACTCTCCCTCTCTCATGTACAAGACAATTAAGCTCTTACCCACCGTCGGGTGCGAAGCCGATGCCGCCACCAGGTACAGCATTCAGGAGAGAAATATAACTGCACAACATAAATCTGCCTTTGCATATCAATCTACGGGATGTTATGTTGCATTATGGCCTACGGCTAACCAGATTGATAGTGCAAATAAACCAATGCAGTTAGAGCACTGCTTGATTGATCCTACTGACAAAGAGTCGCGGGTTAGGATAATTCAGGTCCTTGAGTTACAAGAATCTGACTTGAAATTGAAGAGTATTACAGTCTTTGTTGAACAGTGGTACGGTCCCTTCAGGAATGGGGATCAGCTGGGCGGATGTGCCATACGTGATTCCGCATTTGCTGCCACTCAACCCCTGAAAGCTTCACAAGTTTCCGGTGTTTGGCAAGGCCTAGCTGCTGTTGCCGGCTTTAATACTTGTCAAACTGTATGTAATAACTCCTAGTATCTATCCTTCTTAGTAATAATTATTTCCATCCTACATTTGCATACATATAACTTAGTTTATATATAATGGAATTGTTTCTGTTGGGCAAAAGATGATCCAACAACTTGGGGATGAATGTGTACGCAAGTCATTCAGAGATGAGGCTGACCTCATATTGCTCCCAAAGCAACTTTGGTGTTCACTGAAGAGAGTAGAGGATAAAGGAACTTGCTGTGAAGTGGGATGGTTGTTGGGTGAGGGACGAGCCATCACTTCAAAATGCACCTTTTCTAGCACCGCAGAGCTGAAGGTAAGTTTGTTCTCTTTCGTGGTGATGTACATATATATCTGCATAATCACCAATTTTCTCTTTTCTTCTCCAATATACTACTCAGTTGATTAAAATACTATCATTAAAGGCTATTTCATGTCACACTACGCACCAAACTGTCGTCTAGGTCTTGATGCAGAATGTTCTTAAGGAAAAGGATGATTAACAATTTAACATTCAAAACCAAACGCCACCAAATGTCCTCTGCTCCAATTATATCTGTACCACCTGCCCGAACCCATGTATCCACTTGTGCTGCTAGGACTTTGTGCAGTTGATGGATTGGTGCCTACAAGAACAACTTTAACTAGAGATTAATGTACAGGTGGTCCTACTCTGGAGGGATGGTATCCCCATATGCGGATTGCCAATCAAAGAAAAAGAACTATATGGATCCTTTGGAATACAATGAATCATCAATTGCATATGAATTAATTTGTTCTGATGAAGATGCATGCAGAAAACAAAATCAGCATTTACTTCTGGTATTTTGTTAAGATACTGAAATTGGTAACCTTGCCCTATGCCCTTCTCAATTTGAAAATCATCCCTCCCCTCCCCCCAGGTTGTAAAGGCTTTTCTCCATTACTATTTCGCACACCCATGAAAGTATTTACTTATTTGCTGACATGTTATGCAATTCCCGTGCAGGAGATTGCCATAGCAAGTGAAACTGCTACTCCAGTTTAGTTCCCAATGTGCCTGTTGTGATGAGTTCCATCATCTAAATCACTTGAAGAAGTTCTACAGAATAATTTGTGCCAGGATAGTCAGGCAAAATCTATACGATATGCTTTTATGCTGGTCTTCAACTGTACCATGAAAGCTACATATAGTCAAACTTGTGCATTGATCCCACAAATTCTGTGATCAGACTTGACGTGCTTTAACTTCATAATCCAGCAAAGGATATCAAACCCCTAGGTATGACTCTTCGGATGTGGCGCAGAAAGGCAAAAAAGATGAGCAACTGAAGAAAAAAGCTAACATCATTGGATTCTGTGTATTATCTTAACTCAAGATTAACTATCTTCATTGAACTGATAATGGAAGATCTAAGAAAGAAAAACAGAAAAAGCAAGAACTAGGAAGATATCTAAATATTTTTTCCTTGAATAATAAGCATGAGGGCTGGAAGAAGTATAACAAATAAACATAGCACGATAGTGTACTAGCGTCACGGCTGCAACTATTCACCCTCCAAGTTCAAAGAATTACAATATTCTTATTTCCGTTAGTACATTCAAAATATTTACAACGACCTCTTTGGTTACAGCAACACAACTCCAGTAACTTAATACTGTTCTCTGTTCTGAATCGCCAGGTTAGTGAGGAAGCAAATGTCAACTTTAGAAAGCATCTGAACATTTGACCCAACATACTATTTGCCGAATCTCCTCAACCATCCTTCCTGCACACAGCATAAGTCATCTATATTTAAGAGGACCATTGCGACTTTAAAAGCTTCATGATTGAAATGATCCACGTAGGTCAGTAAGGGTGTCCCTTTTCCCACATAAACATGATACTAAAAACCACAAACTTAAATAAACAGAACAAAAGGATAGAATATTTATGTAATATTTATTACATTGTTATGCATTTGGAAGCAACTCCTTTTAGTTTCGCTATGCCCATGAAAGAATTATAATACTTGTTCTCTGTGGTTGATTGATTCAGAATTCCTTGGTATTATTACTATAATATCGAACTGGATGTGGTTGAAGCAACTAGGTTTGTACTAGTTATCCTTCCATCTCATGCAGTATCAGAAACAATCACCATTCAAACCATAGTGATTCTGATTTTGGATGCAAAAGTACATGAACTCTGACACACATCAATACAAGCAGGTTGCATATGCTGATTGACAAAATATGCACATGGAAATTATCATGAATGATGCTCTTAAAAGTGAATATGCATACGACTACATTCTTATATACTGCTTAGCTAATACTAAATGGAAGTATAAGCACAAGGGAAAAAATATTAACATATGAGGCAATGTTTTACCCAGTTAATCGCGAATCTACAAAAACAGAAATCATTTCAGGGGCCAACAGTAGTACCGAAATTTAAGGGAGTTCTATATAAGACACAGGATATCATGGTTATATTTCCAAACCACAAAAAGTAGAGGAGTCTTCTAGCAGTAAACTGAGGCAAACATAAAAAAATGCCTTTTTCTAATATACAATAATCTCAAACCGGTTAACATGTTCTTTATTTCCCCTCCACATAAATCCAAAACCATGCAAGTCAAACAATTGATAAACTGTGAATTAAAAGTTGTATTTTCCATCATGAAGTTCTGAATTTTAGTTGCGGGATAATCTCAGCTCACATGAAACAGCCGCTACGGCTCAATACTCTATTCCATTCCTTTGATATGAACCCACAAGGATGCAAGTCAAAAGTTGAAAAACTGAACAATCAGATGAGCCTTCAAACAGAATGGGATGTTTAGCAATGCTCCACATTATTCTCATATGCATCCTCAATATTTGTACAGTTTATGAAGGATATGGACATACACTTAGAAATGCTTTCGCAGTTATAACAAAACTAGAAAAGCAGAAAAATAGCAAAACTGGCTAACTACCAGTCACATGTTGAATTGAAAATCAAAGAGCTCCTGGACCATCTTTCATGCTCATATTCAAGCTGTTTCGCATTGTTCGCCTTCCAATGCCAGCATTCCCTTTTGTCATCATAGCAACAAATTCCCCGTAGTCAATCCTACCATCCTAAAAAACATATTTGATAGAAGTAAGCAATAAATTACCTGTATATTTTTCATCTTGCAAAACTCAAAGGCCAAGATTTTTCAAAAGTACATAAATGAGATAAAGTAGGTCAATTTATCACACTTTCTACAATGTAAGTTAAATAAATCATGGGCTTACTGCAAATACCTGTATCAGTACCTTCACGAATAATATCTTTTGGAGTTGTGATAGGATAAACTATGAAAATCAGTTAAAGTCATTAATCATATCAAGCTTGGACATAATCTATAAAGTAAAAAGGACTTTCTGTAGTCAGGCAAGACGTGGAAGATAGTGCCATATACTGAAATATGTTCAGAATAAGAATTTTTCGTGTGATAATAAGCAACTTGTTTCAATCAGTAAGCGTAATGGTCAGTTGAAATTTCACACAAAACATCAGCTAACATTTGTGCGTATTATTGAGAATTTGGTTTTGGAATTTCCTTTGGTTCCTAGAATTTCATTCAGAAGAACAATAAAAGAAGTACATCAACGTTTGGCACCCAGGTTGAACGTGATGCCGGACTTGCATTGTTGAATATTCGTGCCAATATTTAGCAACCACAAAAGTCAATTTACAAGATACATCAATATGCAGAATGACTTACATTATCTTGATCAACTTCCTTGATAATATCTTCAAGCAAAACATCTGTCATGCCATGTTCTACACAAGCCTGTTGAAGTTCATCGACTGTAATATAGCCACTTCCATCCTTGTCAAAATACTGGAATGCTGCCCAAAGATGTTCCTCACGTTCTAGTTTATTCAAGTGAATTGTTGCTGCTATAAACTCACCATAGTCAATGGTTCCACTATTGTCTACATCAGCCTGCAACAATGCGATGATTCAGCGACTACAATTGACTATAAATCTCCAAGACCAAAGCACAGAAACCACAAGAAGAATCCTTTCTGATGATTAGTAGGCATTGATTGATAGATGTGGAGGATAAAACCAAAATTGCAGATACACATCTCAGGTGAAAACTCTGATTAGCTACGGACAGCTGAGCATCACTAACATTTATAGATTATTGAAGATGAGAATAGCATTCTGTGTAGACTCTGAACTGGTATGTGAACTGGTATGCAAATAATCATTATAAACAAATGAACAGAAAAACTAAGTGTCTTTATCCTCAATTGCATGTGCAATAAGTGGTTTAAGAAGACATATAACTGAAGCACTAAACAAAATGCCAAAGCCAAGAATAACCTATTGAGAAAAAAGATGCTATACCGCATCCATAAGATCACGTATTTCTGTATCCTTTAAGGTGGATCCATATTTTCTTAAACCAGCTTTGAGTTCATCAAATGTGATTGCTCCGCTATTATCAGTGTCCATGGCCTTAAACATCTCTCTTAAACCAGCAATCTCCTCTTCTGACAAGCTTTCAGCTATTACCTGGAGGAGAAATAGGAGACCATTTAATTTTCATTTCCAAAAATTTGTGTTGAATCATGTATCTGCTGCTGAGAAGCAACATTTACATATGATTTGTGTCATGTGTAAACCAAGACATTATACTTGGTAAAACGATGTCTTGACCTGACAACAAACTCAATGTTTACAAAATTATCTGAAGCAAAATATAAAGCTCATGTTTGTACTTATTACGTACCCTTAATGCCATCTTCTTCAACTTGTTCATTGCAGAAAATTGTTTAAGACGAGAAAGAACAGCTGGATCCAGGGCTCTGTCAGGGGCTACCCCATTTTCACATATCCAAGGATGACCTTTATATTTTTGAGATACAAGATCAAAACAGTTAGATCAGCAGCACAAGAAAAAACCAATATACAATGTGATTGAACAGATATATAATCACTATCTCAGTAACATCATCTATATATCCACACTATTAAAGCTACCAATAATGTTACTGACATGCAAAGAACAACAAAAATGATATCTCTTCTAAAATATGTGGATATATATCTGCAGGGCAGAAATTTCAGCACACAGCAAACCATGCTGCCATGGAACTTTCATTCTGTTGCATAGAAAAATCAGTCCCAATGTATTGAGGGACATGCAAAAGAAACTTTTTACATACCAATCATATTATAATGACTAAATTATTGAGAAATGAAAGTGATGCTCATCGATCCAAAATCAAAGACACAAGTGGCAGCTAGAAAGAGTAGAACAGCAAACACACATAATACTTCATGAGCAGTCAAACGCTCTGAAGGTCTCATGCACAACATCTTCCGGATAAGATCCTTCCCGCTTTCTGATATCAATGGCCATGGGTCAGAATCAAAATCAATGTGTCCTTTCAAAACAGCATCAAATATTCCCTGCTGGGTTTCTGAAGATTAGCAGAAATTGTCAGTTGACTGCACCAGCAAATGAATCTGTACATTTCGTAGTAAATAAACTTACCAGCCCAAAAGGGAGGCACGCCACTCAGCAATATATAGAGTATGACCCCTGCTGTCCACACATCTGCTTCTGGGCCATAATGCTTCAAAAGAACCTCAGGTGCGACATAATACGGGCTTCCAACAACATCTGTAAAAATCTGACCTGAAGAAGCAAATCATGAATGAAGTTAAACCTACATCCATAAGGCGATCATCCCCTCCGAATGTCCAACACACACCAAACAGCAGCATAAGAATATTGCCAGAGAATAAGTATCTTTAACATCACCTGGCTTGAAGAAAACAGACAGTCCAAAGTCAATAGCTTTAAGAGAGAAATCATTGTCCTTGTTGACCAACAAGAAATTCTCTGGTTTAAGATCTCTATGCATAACTCCAAGCGAATGGCATGCCTCAACAACTCCTACAATGATCCTAGTAAGCTCAGCTGCCTTTCGCTCACTGTAGTGGCCCCTATGTATAATACGATCAAACAATTCACCTCCGGAACAGAGCTCCATCACAATGTGAACATACAGAGAGTCCTCATACGCCCCTTTAATGGTAACTATATTCTTGTGACCAGCCAGATGGTGCATTATCTGAATCTCCCTCCTAACGTCCTCGACATCCTCTTTAGAAATCAACTTCCTCTTTGATATAGATTTACAAGCATACTCAATGCCCGTGGAGATCTCAGTGCACAAATAAGTAGTACCAAACTGGCCCTGCCCTAATTTACGGCCAAGTGTGTAAATATCTCGGATATTGGCAGTCTTGTGACCCAACACAATGTAAGGTTGGTTGGTGGTTCCGCGGTTCATGCTATCTTTTATGGGACTGATGAGGGGTGACAAATTTGTGTTCTTTTTGTGGTTTGACTGGGTGTCTTTGGAGAACTCCTGAGCAACAAGGTGTTGGGAGGTGAAGCTGGTGGGAGAGTAACTATCAGAAGAATTGGAGCAGCCGGATGAAGTTTTGCGTTTGGAGTTGGACAGGTCTTCGGGCTCGTTGTAGCCCTGAAAAGTTTTGCCTCCAAATGATCCACGGCATGTATTGCCCATGAAACACCTAGCGTTCCCCTTGTCTCTACGCTCGCCTCAATTGCTTAGCAGCCTTTTTCCGCATCCAGTTATTGTTGACATCAATTCGAACTATGAAAGAAATCTGAAATATGGATTTACAGAAGGAAAGAAAGATTCGTGCCATTAGCTCCAATTGACAACGTAACCGGATTCAGAAGTTACAAGAAAATAAATGCAAGCAATGAACATTTTCTTCCGAGTCCCTAAGGGGAAAAATCTTACTAAGGAAAATATAAATGAACAAAAAGACGGGAGAAAAGACAAAGAATGAGATAGGTGACAGAAAACATGTGAAATCAGATCGGATGCACAATGAAAGACCTGGCGATAACACCATAGCAAATCAACACAATAGAAGAAAGAAACATGAACACATCCAACTATGAATCGAGAAAAGAAAATTGAAAAAGGAAGTAAGAAAAAATACATACGCAGATCATAAATGGGGATATATACATACATATATATATGTATGTATGTATAAAAAGAAAAGAGAAAGCTTTTTAAGAGAGATATCTAAGGAGGAAGGGAAAATGGGATCTTTGGAGATTATAGTAAAACAACAACATTACCAGAAAAAAAGAGTAACCGGAGGAGACATAGTCAAAGGTGTTTGTAGGTATATGAGTATGTGCGTCCGAGAAATACGTAGATATGTGTAGGAACATATATACATACATATATATATATATATAGAGAGAGAGAGAGAGAGAGAGAAGAGAGGTAGATAGTCTCTGTTAAAGGGGTGGGGGTTTGTTTGTTGGGTTCACGATTGAGGAAGACGATCAGCAGATGTTAGAAAGAGTCTCCACTCTCCATACTCCCGGACTGGACTCTTCTTTCCTTGCTCTTCTCCATCACATAATAATAAATAAACAAAAAGACTCTTCCTTCTTCTTTTTTTTAAAATAAACAAAAAGACTCTTCCTTCTTCTTTTTTTTTTTAAATAATTTTATCATTATTAATTTTGTTACTTTACTACAGCACCTTCTGGTTTTCTTTTAATCAATTTATATTTATTTTATATTCAATAGAAGAAGGCAACATTAATCAACTTGAAGTGGATAAGTGTCAGTCGGTAGGGCTATATATTAATTTAATTAATTAGTAGTATATTTAATTATTAGAAAAAGATCGACAGAGTGGTGAGATGACCAGCAGCAGCTTGCCTCCCTCCTTCCATCTGCTTTCCTTTGATGTTTCCTTGCTGTTGCTGTTTCTTCTATATACTATATTTTAATTATCATACCAAATCACAGCTGATTGATTCGCCCTTCTCTTTTTTATTAATTAATTTAATGTGATAAACAAATTTGTTGTAGCATTTCAATTCAGACAAGACTTTTTGTTTTTCTTTTTCATTATTAGTTACAAATATTTCCTTAGGTGATGTGATAATGAGTAGAAGGAAAAAGGAAGGGAGAATGCAATGGTGTTGACTTTAGCACTAAACTGGTGTCTTTACAGGAAGAGGTAGTAGAAGTATTCAGTTAATTATTAGAGGCAGGCAGCCGCAGCCAGGGTCTGGGTCAGGGATCAAATTCACAAATCAATCTTGACCCACTCCAAATATATATATATGTGAGAGGTGAAGTGCGAATGAACAACATATGAGTCGGTACGTGGCCGAGGGTAGGTATGTACAAAGACAATTGACTAGGAAGAATACTAGTAGTAGTATCATCACTAATATTAAATTGGTTTGTTCGCGGAGGAGTGGAGCTCAGCTCACATACCACCGGTGAGGAGTGTCAGACACCCAAACGATTACTATACTAGCTATATTTTGAAGGCGGTATTTTCTTGTGGCTGCAACGGCTTGCTTCTTTACAACTCATTTTTTACTTACCTATACATACCCTCCTCCCCAGTCCCCCTCATGCCGTCACTGCACCAATTTATTTAATATATATAAAAACTCTGCACCAAATTAATGCAAGCTTCCTTCCCAAGCCTTTCAATTTTGCACTTTATTTACAATTACATTACAAAATAGTATCATTTATCAACACAACATACAACCCAAAATAAGGTCCCACTAACTTGCCTTTCCTGCAATGCTATCTTCAGCCATCATCTCCCCAGGTTGCCAAAACTAACTGCTCTCAAACCATACAACTCTTGCAAGTTTTATCACGTCAAATCAAGGAACAAAACATCAACTCCGGAAATGTCAGTTTATTACCAGCTAAATTTTTTGGTGAAGGATACTAAAATAATAACTACAAACACCACCACATAGGCAGCCTCCAAACGAATCTTCGAGTGAAATGAGATTAAAGGATCATTAGTCACCGCATAGCATATCCCATATACACACACAAAATATTGGCTTGACTAAGGTGCTGCCTCATAGCCCAGTAATTCAGCATCTTTCAGATGCCTTCTCAGCCCTCCACTAGTAGGCCTGTATAGTCCAAACATTAATCAACTAGAAGCAAAAGGGAGTTATTTTGTCCAGGCACAAACCAAAAATTACACAATTAAATTTCAGAACAACTGTTTTAAGTCCTTGCTTTCTCCAAGTATATGTTTGGATCACACATCCTAATATGCACGAGAAATATCTGAATTTTTGTGGGTTGACCTACTGCTATACCCAATCTACAATTTATTTTGCCCTTGTCACTTACTTACAGCACCTCTTTTCAATGCCCACTTGTGTAGTTTGCATTCCAGTTTTAAACTTCATGCATGGATCCTGTTTTTTGGGCTGATATCTTTCATGCGATACCTAGTTCGCTAGGGCTACCATCACATCCTTTACAACAACTGCTTAACTATAGCCTTTTTGGGCATCTACCATATCAAGCGCCAATAACACAATGATGCAATTACTTGTTTTATTTGATACAGAAGAACCATGCATAGGGGCAGAAAATGAGGACTGCAAATGATACGGCCCTGGCAACTAAAAAAACTTGCATGTTACTTAGCTACAGCCAAACCAAATCAGTATGACATCGCAGCCCATGTGTGCTAGAGAGACTGTTTATTAAGGCAAGATTCAGGAAATTAAAACTGAAGGTGTTAGTCATGTAAACTAGAGAATGTGTGGTTTCCATGAGTGGAAGACAAGAGTGTCATTCTTAAACAACTCATTCAGATCATTAACCACCATCTTTTATTTTGATTTTTTCCGTAAGATAGCAAGATAGCATAAGATTGCTAGCAAAAAGCATCAACACTTGAAAAAGTCACACTTACAGTCCATTCAGCATTTTGATGCTGTCATAGAAAAACCACTGCAGAGTAACAACAGGACCAACAATTGCAATTCGGACAGGAAGACTTCTAGTAAACAAATTGGCCAGCCCAATGTTTTTCACAGCCTGCAAAAATACAATTTATACCCCTTTATTCCTATGTAAACAAGTATACTAGGACCTATACAGAACAAGTATACTAGACTTAATCCCAAAACCAATACCTGCATTACAGTTGCAGCCTTTTTATTGTAAAGAGATGAAACTATATTGTCAGCAGGATTAGAGATTACAGAACCAACAGCTCCAGCAGCATAGCCAGCTAAACATGTCACACCAAGTTGCTGGGCTTTTGAGCAATCTTCCCTCTTTCTTTGTATAATCTTGCGATACATCATTTCCACAGAATGCTCAAATGTTGTGAACATAACCATGGAAACTGAAAGGAGCAGGCAAGTTAGGAATTAAGTACACAGAAAAATTAAGAGATGAGTCTACGCAACTAGCATCATTATTCTCAAACATAAGATATTATTTGGTGAAGATATGTATCTCTTCCATTACTCTGCTCTAAATGCGTATTTATATGAAGTACATAGAAAACATGATTACCAAAGTAGTCCTAACTATAACAACAATGTTATCCATGGAATGCAGATTATATGTTTGGGAAGGTTTAAACTAGGATGCTTTGGTGCTCTTCTACTGACCTAAGAGGCAGTATCTAGATTTATCACTGAACACACAGTACGAAATGTCTTAGTGCCAATATAACTGGAGAGGCAAAATGCAAGTGGTCCAACATCCAACAGTTTTCTCTAACTTGAATTGCAGGGAGTTATAAGGCAGAGCTAAAATGGGGTATTGAGTACAACTTTTAGTTATACCCTAAAGTTAATTGTTGGGGTAACATCATGTACTAAGTGCATGAAAGAGGTCTTAATTGGTAGGAATTCCTAAAAGGGATATACCATCACATAATTGTTGATGAAGAAAGTAGCACTCTTACGCGATGAATTGAGGTCCAGGAGTCACAGTGCTGAAAGACCAACATTGAATAAAAGTCTTAAACAATACAGTTTCTCCAAGAAATGCAATTTGAAACCATCACAGAAAATTCTTCCAAATCAAAGTAGGAGAGCGTCAAATAGAAGCATATCTAGGCAATCAATTATAAAGTAGCTCACTAAATTAAGAACGTTACATGGCAAGTTACGACCCCAAAGTGGCAGAAGACCCTTGTAGAATCTGCAACCAATTTAAGTGCATGAATATCAGCATTGTCAAAAGAGAGATATCCTATTTAAATTAACCTCAGCTGTTATGCGTGCTTCAATTACCCGTAAAGTCCTTCATTAGCATAAAGTTTCGGAAATCCATCAACCAAGCCCTTGGCAAAACTTGACTGGGTTTGGACTCGAACTTTGACAGCTTCAAATGGGCAAAGAGCAACATCAGCAAATATTTGAGCAGATGCACTGCTGAGGAAGAATATCACACCCTTGCTCTGATCTTCCAATTGATCGCCATATATCTTTTTGAAATATTCATAAAGACCAAATCTACATCCACCTTGTACACCATATCCAAAAAGTTTGCCAGACCAACCCCTCCAAAGAGCAGAAGCGCCTTCTTCTCTGCACAGAGTACTAAATCCTGATAGTATGCCGCTATATTTAACTGGATTCACCTGAAACGTACATATATTACCAGAGGTATCAATCTTTCAAAAAATGTAATGAGGGCAGTGGGGCCTTTGGAGGTTTGTTTCCCTATCTTCTTTGTTTATTTATTTATTTATTTTTCCCTGTTTCGTGAGGAACAGGGTGGCACTGGGAACCTCACTTGAACTTGTATACAATGAAAATCTTTTCTGAGTTACTAAAGGACAAATAGTATCATCCGATAAAAGGGGCGAGAAAATGAATACCTAAGAGAAAGAAGTGCAGCGGCAAAGTGAACGATAAGAGAAAATTAGAGCATGCGATCAGTTAAATAGCAAATGACAACGGGAAGGCTGAGACATGCCTAAAGGATATTGGAAACAAAATCAGAAGACAGAGAAATTGTACGCACTGGCACAAAAGCGTAGAGGAGAAACTCCCAAATCTCCGAAGGCCGTTTCTGCGGTTTCAAGTTACATAGCGACCGAATACGTCAGCAAAGAGCCAAATGATCGGCATTTTGGGACGAAGGTAACGTGATGAGGAGAGAAATTGAAGCATGAAGTGCAGGTTTGGAAGTACTGCGAACGAATTTCGGAAAAAGAAAGGCTGAGTTACCATTTGCAGAGTCCGTATATTTATTAGAGAGAAGGCAGAGCAGGCGGTATGAGAATTGTTGCAAAAATTTCCATTTGGGGTGAAATGATAAAGAGGAAAACCTGCATGTTGACCTTCAAGACGTCGAGAGGGGTGATGGCAAGATGGGTGGCTCCAGCGCTCAGCATTCCACCAGCCGCACACACCCCGTAGTACTCTGCTGTAAACTCCTCTACTCTGCCTCTGCGATTACTCATCATCGCAAACACGCACCAAATGTGCCTGATGTTGGTGTTGAAGACTACTGAAGGCGGTTCAGTTTGGTATTGTTAGGCCTGGTTCCAACATTTTAGGAATGGACTGACGTATCCGAGAGAGAGAGAGAGAGAGGGAGGGAGGGAATCAACAGCTTTGTCTGGCTCTCAAATGCCTCCACGTTTTCATGCTTAGACCCGCAGGTTCATTACATTAGTCTATAACCAAAAAATGGAAATCATGCAGGCTGCAACCCTAATCCTTTAATTACTTATTGCCTCCTCTTGGGCTTGGGCCTTTCATTTTAGAGAAGTAAATTATTGGCCCACTCCCACTCTCCCACACAAATTAAAATAATAATAATAATAACCAATTCTCTCATTCTCTAAATTTTAATTTATTTAAATTGTTTTATATTTGCATTCCGTTTTGTACCCAAAATTCAAAACCCACGACATTTTCTCCGACTATATATATTTTTATTAATTTTTAAAATAAAAAATCAAAGATTCCAATTGAGTTTGAGACTGCATTTTAGTGTAGTTGGATAAAAGATTGGAGTGTAATTTTACGAGACATTTATTATAATATTTGATGCGTGTGATTTTAGCATGATTCTAAAGTTATTAAATTTTGATGTTGGATTTAGACTAATTGAATGAAAGCACTTGAGAAAGATGACTTGCAAATAAAAGGTTAGCACATCGATGCTTAAATTAGTCCCGAATTTAAAAATAGATAAATATAAAGACAAATTATAACGAGAAATCGTGAAAAAAAAAATGAGAATTTCGTAAACAAGAATTTGAATATCGGAATAATAATATAGTAGTGGAAGATTTCTTTGAAAGTGGCAGGGGGGTCCATTTTGAGGAGCCCCTTGTATACTAATGATCATCTGGTTACTATGATCTATTTCTTGAGAAAAAAAATACCTGGCAAGGAGTGAGCTGCCAACTCAATAAGTATAGCTAATTAGTCTATATATATAGATACATATGCAACAAGTAAAATATAATGCAACTATACCAACCAGTAAATATTCATCATATAATAACAACAGATATAAGATAACACATATCCATGATCATATATTACTCTACGACATCACATTTGACATTATCATTTATTTTCTTAGGGCCTTGCTTACCCGAACTAGCGTACATCATTCAATGGTTTTGTCGGCCATCCACATCTCTTTCAGTAGTATACAACACAGGACACCCGTCAAATGTGACATCCCCACACCACCCTAGTGTGTAGCAATATCACGACATGATATCACAATGAACATGGCATCCCCACACCATTCCAATATGTAGCTATCAGCACAAGATATTCCCCTCTACTTGGAATACCCTGGTACCCGTCGCGCCATGATACCTAGCTTTTTATCATTTTTTTTCCCCATACCATATATTATATCATCAATTACATCGCCATCACAACCCACAACTCGTCTCAATTAAATGATCGTAAATCATGGAATATGCTCCTCGTTAGGTAAGTCATCTTTTCATCTCAATTCACAATATTTTTCATCAATATTTTGGTTATTTAGTTTCAGCAAATAATTAATTTTCTATTGATAAGTCATCACCCAATACATTCCCCCATCAAATATAATATAGGGATAATTATACTCCCCTCTCCTGATGTGTGGTATGATTATACGTATGCCTTTTGTGGTTTGAAAAAGTACATTTAGCACCCCTGAGTTTTGTTTCGGTCTAGCAAATAAGTCCTTATGTTAGTCAAAATTCACTGAAGTGCTTATATTAACAAAAAAAATAAAAAAAAATTCTATATTCACGCCCAATTAACTTATTTAGGTCAACTAAATTATTTTGTAACCAAATTATCCTCATACGTCTTCACGCATTAATACATGTGATGAGGTATATCTTCATCATTATAAGAGTAGTTTAGTCCAAAAAAAATGTTTGGCCTACAATAAGAAAGTTTTAAGTCAATCAAAGAAAAATATAAATTTTTATTCAATTTTTTTTTTATAATATCAGCAAATTCAGTGAATTTTAACAAATGGGTGGACTTAATTGTTAGACGGAAGCAAACATCGAGAGCGCTAGATGTAATTTGCTAAACTACACAGAGTTTACATATAATTACACCAAACCTGAGCGGAGGGGAGTGTGATTATCCCAAACAAATGATACAGGTGAAACAATTGGTACATTTGATGATCGCCTAGATACACATGAAAATACGGCAGCAAATAGAGTGATAGAAGTCCTACTTTTGTTAATCTCCTTAAAGAAAATTTATGACAATCCTTTTGTTTAGGACTGTTTATGGCTGCATACTTTCTGGTTTGTAGGAAGAATACATCACAGCGGGCAATTGTGCCCATCTGCCATCCTGTTTATAAATTTAGGTGTAACAGGAGGGAACCAAGCAATTAGGTAACTTGGTTTCTATGAGGAACGAGCTTTCATTAGTAACTGTTGGAATTCAAAAGAAAACGAATACAGAAAAAGTAGAAGAATTGGGGGAGAACGTAGAACTCCATTTCAGCAAAATATCTCTGTAATTTCTGTTACGACTAAGAAGATGAAGAAGAGAGATATATATACACAAGCCACATCAGCTAACTACCAAGTAACAAACTAACAGCCTAGGCAATGAGGTGGCCCAATGAAATCAAGAATAAATGATGTAACAACCCACGCAGGCAACTCAGCAAAATACAAAAAGAGCGCATTCTCATAATGCGCTTTGTCCTTCACCCTGTATCCAAGAGTTCTTCAACGTCTGCTTCATTCTCATCAAGGTGTTGAAGCTGCTGCTGCTGCTGGAACTTAGATTGATGGTGAAGGTGATGACTAACTCCAATAGCCCCCCCACAAGTGGGACTGGGATCGAAGGAAACCAGGCCCAACTTGGAAATAAGCGACAAGAAGGATTTCAAAGGTAGAGATTTTGTAAAAACATCTGCCAACTGCAGAACACCAGGAACAAACGAGGGGGAAATAAAGCCATCCTTGTAGGCGTCGCGTACAAGGTGGCAATCCAACTCTATGTGCTTAGTACGTTCGTGGAAGACAGGGTTCGCCACGATGTGCAACGCGGCCTTATTGTCACAAAATAATTCAACCGGCAGAGAATGAGGAACATTGAAGTCAGATAGTATATAAGAAATCCATCGAAGTTCACACACCGTCGAGGCCAAGCTCCTGTATTCAGACTCAGCAGTAGAACGAGAAACAGTCGACTGTTTCTTAGTTTTCCAAGACACCAATGCATCCCCAAGGAATACGCAGTACCCGGTAAGAGACCGCCTAGAATCCAAACACGACGCCCAATCAGCATCACAGAAAGCACGAAGATTAAACGAGCTAGCAGCTGGAAAATAGAGACCTTTAGCGGGACATCCCTTAAGATAGCGCACCACATGTAACGCCGCCTTCCAATGTGAGTCACAAGGTTGATTGAGGTATTGACTGAGTTGTTGGACGGAGTAGGAGATGTCCGGTCGAGAAAATCCCAAGTAGAGTAGCCGTCCAACAAGTCTCCTATAAGAGCCAGGATTAGAAAACAAAGTACCAGATGCTGCAGCCAACTTCAGTCCAGGAGGAAAAGGACTCGACGCAGGTTTGGCATGAAGAAGTCCAGTGTCCCTGACGATATCCAAGGTATATTTTGTCTGAGCAATGTAAAGACCAGATGAGCTACGAGCTATCTCAAGCCCAAGGAAGTATCTTGCATCCCCCAAATCTTTAATGGTGAATAAGTCATGAAGATAGCATTTAACCCGAGCAATATCATCAATAGAAGGACCCGTGATGAGAATGTCATCCACATAGACAATTAGAGCCATAATACCTGAGGAGGATGGTTTCACGAACAAGCAGTGATCATGAACAGATTGTACAAATCCATATGCAGTCAACTTCAAGGTAAACTCTGCATTCCATACAGCCTTGGATGTAATTTGATAGTCTATGACTGATAACCATTAACCAGTTTTACTAAAAACTCACATCAGATCTTATTTAGGCTTTTAATGTTTATTTTATTTGCCATTACATGACTACCTTCTATTACTACATTTGACATTTGCTTCTATTTAATACATAAATTTCGGGTAAATTGTAATTTACCTATCTGTGTTACATAAAATAGACAAACAATCCCGAATAAAAATAGAATATTAATTTATCCCTCTGTATTTTTTAAAATGTAACAATTTACCTCCCTATATATTTAAAATCGAAGCAATTTACCTCCTTAGGCAGGGAGGTAAATTATTTCATTTTTTAAAACACAGGGGGTGAATTGCTATTTATTTTTCATAGGGGATAATTTGCTCATTTTCAATATCATAGGAGGGTAAATTGCATTAGACCCCATAAATTCTTCTATAAGTCAAAACTTACTGAATTTGTTAATATTACAAAAAAGTCATATGAAAATTCATTTTTATCCTAATTAATTTAATATCGATTTTTTATTTAATTTTTTTGTTAATATCTACAAACTCAATAAATCTTAAAAAATGAAGGAATCTATTTATTAGACGAAAACAAATCCCAAATATATTCTATATAACTTTTTAAATCAGAAAATTTTATATACAATTGTATTAAATGTATCTATCCCTAATTTTAATTTGTGAATATGCAAGACTCAAATTAGTGACCCAAATGGATGGCATCAAACAAACTAGGTATATATATATACGTATGTATATCTTAGAGTCAATTACATTATACCCCTTTATAAATACAAAATCATACTATTTCCTAAAAAAAATAATATTATACTTGCACCATTTTTAAAAATTCATTGTTTTTAAAAATATCATAAGATTATTAGAGGACTAGTCCTACAAAATAGAGGTTAGCACTCCGATATTTAAGTCAGTAACGAGTTAAAGAATAAAAAGAAAGAAAATATTAAAATAAAGTGAGAATAATGTAATATGTGTAGTGCAAATTATAAGCTTGAAATATCCTAAAAATCGAGAGAGAATAGTGTAGAAAAATGTGAGTATGGAAATAAGTGTGATGTTACCAGAAGTTTGCACAAGACCTCTATTTATACACTTGTACAGAATTGGATATAAGATCAATTACTGAGTTACATACGCCAGTAGAAAGCTCTTTGAGTTAGCTGTCCTCCGCAACAAACTGTTGAAAATTTGAATAAATATTCACTAAGATATATAAACTGTACTGAGCCCTGCCCAAGTCTGCCTAAAAATTTAAGAGTTGGTTATTTATAGATTTTTCAACTCATTTGACATCGATTTACTTAAAATCACTTGGAAATATTTTAGAGTGACAATAACAAATGTGTTGGCAAGCTATACAATGATAGATCAAATTTTAGGAGAAGAAAAAGTAATTATCCTAATTGACAAAAAGGTTGACCAGAGTCCAGAGTGGAGGCCGTTCGCGGAAAGTTCCAGCCAGACGCCAATGCCGGTTTCATGGACCGACGCCTAAAGTTAAGTTCCTTTTTCTCTAAATTTCCGAGTTTACGTTTCCGTATTGCATATAAATTCTCCTCTGCTTTGTAGTTCGTATGAATGAACAATAAATCTCATCTTCCGTCAAAATATCTCATACCCTCCCCCCATCATTCTCCACTTTTTCCTCATCTTGGGATGTGCAGACCCATGACTCAATATTAACAACCTTCATTAAACCAACAGATACAGGATTCCTTCCTTCCTGTTAAATTTGAATAGGGTTATTTTCACCTCATAATCCCACGATCTATCTATTTGTTTCATCAATTCATCATCCTATTCCCACGGCTTTTATTCATCAATTCGATGGGGTTCGAGAAACAAAATGAAGCTGGGTCATCCACCAATTCGCTCCGCTCCTTCCCCAGAGAAGACACACCCTTATTGTCCTCCCACGCCAATCCCCATTCCCTTTCTTCTCAACCCAAAACCTTCGCCAATGTCTTCATTGCCATCGTCGGCGCCGGCGTCCTTGGCCTCCCCTACACATTCATGCGTACTGGCTGGCTAACCAGCCTCATCATGATTTTCTTTGTCGCTGCTCTCACCTACCGCGGCATGATGCTTCTAATTGCTGCCCGCAGGAAGCTTGAGGGTTCCCCCCACTGTGCCTTCTCAAAGATCTCATCTTTCGGTGATTTGGGCTTCGCTGTTTGTGGCTCTGTTGGCAGATTTGCAGTTGATTCAATGATTGTTCTCTCCCAGGCTGGCTTCTGCGTCGGTTATCTCATTTTTATTGGTAACACTCTCTCCAATCTTTTTAGCTCCCCCCTGACCTTGTCTGCTGCCAGCCCCAAAATTTGGGGGGTTTCTGCCAAGAGTCTTTACATTTGGAGTTGTTTCCCCTTTCAGTTGGGCTTGAATTCGATTCCATCGCTAACCCTTTTAGCTCCTCTGAGCATATTCGCGGATATTGTGGATTTAGGTGCAATGGGGGTGGTGATGGTTCAGGATGCCCTCGTATTTGCCAAGCAAATGCCGTTGGTTGAGGCTTTTGGCACTCTGTCTACCTTTTTTTACGGATTGGGTGTGGCGGTGTACTCCTTTGAGGGGGTTGGGATGGCTCTGCCGTTGGAATCCGAGATGAAAGACAGGTCCAAGTTTGGGAAAATTCTAGGCTTGACCATGATTTTTATTGCTGCCATGTATGGGGGATTTGGGGCATTGGGGTACTTTGCATTCGGTGACAACACGAAGGACATCATCACGGCCAACATGGGAAAAGGATTGTTGAGTAGCTTGGTTCAGGTGGGCCTCTGTATAAATCTGTTCTTTACGTTTCCGTTGATGATGAACCCAGTTTACGAAGTGTTTGAGAGGAGGTTTTGGGATGGGAAGTACTGCTTGTGGATGAGGTGGATGCTTGTGCTGGCAGTGAGTTTGGTGGCGTTGTTTGTCCCGAATTTTGCTGATTTCTTGTCGTTGGTGGGAAGCAGTACCTGCTGTGTACTGGGCTTCGTTTTGCCTGCACTCTTTCACTATCTAGCCTTCAAGGATGAGATGAACTGGAGACGAGCTAGTGCAGATGTGGGCATCATTGCCTTGGGTGTTTTTCTAGGAGTTACTGGAACTTGGTACGCCCTCCTAGAGATTTTCTCTGTGAAGGTATGAGGAGATGGTTCTTCAACACTTGTGAATGCATTGAGTACTGGATGATTTATGTTCTAGCTACTGATCATAGTGTGTACACCATATTAAATGTCTCCATTGCAAAAAGTATACATATTACCTGCTATAGATTCCGACATATATATATATATATATATATATATTTTACTGTGTAAAAGATTAGCCACATAGATGTTTGGTTATGCTTTACTCAATTATTTGTTGATGACTAAATCAAAACCAATATGTTACAGGAGCAGTAGTATGTTTGTCATCTGAAGGTGTCATCGTAAACAAGTGACCGGGAAAGTTTATCTAGGTAATAGACTTGTATGCTTATTATATAGTTGTTTGCTTTTAGTGTATATTAGCATTTTTCTGAAAAATGAGTTATTGCACTATTTTGGTGGTCATTTAGTTATATCTTCCGTTTTAGATTTCTGTTTTTTTTTTTCTTGTTACCGAAATAACTTCTTAATTGCCAGAAAGATGTATAAAAAAGCAGTAAATTTCTCTTTTAAGCCTCAAGTGCAGAATTATTTGTAAGATTTTGAGTTACTCAGTATTTCAACATGTAGAACTTCCATGTCAAGGGTTGCTGGAGCCTGGATTCATATCCTTGGCTTAAACAAAATGATAGTCCTGATCCTTATCATGGAATCAATTGGGAGTAGAATAACATTGAACAACCACATGAAGCCTTTCGACACCACCGTTCTCCTCAAACATCAACTACCAGTTGTTTAGTGTGAGGTTGGCTCTCCACATCAACAAGCGCGTTAAGATTAGCCTTAGCCTAGCAGTGTGAGGGCGGGAAGTTGGCTTATTGGCACTTGTGGTTTTGTGTTGATCTTTCAAGTCCCGATAAAGTTTTATGTTGTGTGCAGTGAAGCCCGATCCAATCCAATCCTCTAGTTGAGCTACAGATTAGATTGAGCAGTTTGAATATGGTGGCGTGTTGATTGAGCATCCTTTAGCATGTCCAACTGAATCGTGTGTTTGTTAACAGTATTTCACTTATGATTTACCCAAGATGTGATGTCATTAATCCATTTAAATATCTATGCATCTGCCGGCCCCAAATGCAGAACAATACATAAAAGAAAGAAATCATGGGTGAAGTTAGATATTTGGTAGGGCCTCCATTTCCTTTTATATGGCTTGCCTTTTATCAGACACTAAAGTAGCTACACAGTTCATGCTTTTGTCCCTCCCATCTTTGATAAAAATTTTAGGATAAAATGCATAAAATTCTCAATATTTTAACAAATTCGCTAAACCCCCCTTCTATTTTAAAAATAGGCAAAAACCTTTTACATTTTATTAAACGTAGCTTAATTGTCTCTCTTTATTAAATCTAACTAATGATATTAAATTTTTTTTTCATAAAATGACTGTTACTTCCTTGCTTAATATATATTATTTTGTATTTCAATGACCATTGGAATAATACTAATATCAGAGCCATTAGGTTTATTCAATTAATCTTAATCGTTGGATTTTAAATTTATAAAAAGATCAAGGGTTCAGATTTGGGAAAAATGCAAGCAACCCCCTTGTGATACCGCAAATGAACAAACTACCCTCTTATGAAAAAATAAATAGCGATTTATCTTTCTATAAGGAAATAAATTGCTTTATTTTAAAAAGTACAGGGGGTAAATTGCTATTTTTTTTTCATATGGAGATAATATACTCATTTTCAATATCACAGGGGTTAAATTGCTATCCACCAATTTAGATTTTATTGGTAAAAAAAAATGTTAAAAAAAACACCCACCCCCACCTTGTTGCCTACCCCCCTCCCTGATCACCGCCACCCCGACCCCTGTCTCGCCTCCCCCTCCCCCCAAACCGCAACCCCCACCGCTTTCCCCCTCCCCCTGCCTCCACTCTCCTATGTAGATGGGGGTGATGCCGTTGCCCAATTAAGAAATGTCGTTGCCCTTCTGTGCATGGAAATAGGGTTGGCAGACGAGTCGAGCGGGCTCGATTTTGAGCTCGACTCGAGCTCAATTCTCTTTGTTTATCAGTTTTTTCTATTTTTTTATTTTTTATATATTTAATTTCATATTCAATACTTCATCAATTTTATATTCAAAATTGACCATATATTATAATTATTAATCAATATCATACAGTTGATTTTGAATAATAATAAATTGTGGTACTTTTATTTATATATTTAATTTTTATACAAAAATAAAACTTAATTAACAACTTAGTAAATTATAATATTTTTTATAATTAAAATTATTATTTAATATGACACATATAAACTTTATGTTATATTTTAATATATATTTGTATTGTGTTATACCTTTTTTAAATTGACAAGTAATTCACTTATAGTATTTTTATCTATTTCTGATTTTATATTTATATCAAGATACATATTATGCATTATGCAATTTGTTTTATTATTTATAAATTTATGTCAAAATTTAGTGATCCTATGAATTAATCTTAAAATAATGATAATAGTCATAAAATAAATTAAAGGACCAAATCGCAAATATTTGAAAATAATAAAACCAAAATTACCAACTTCAAAGTTAAAAGACAAAAATTATCGACCACTATAAATACTGAACCAAAATTGCAATAAACCTTTATTACACAGCCCACGCCCTGGGTCCAACTTCCACTATTACAGTCATCATTGAGATTTGGGGCTCCACTTTTTTAATCAGACTTAGATTAGAGCAAAACTCTGCTATATATCATTAAGAAACTCAAAATGGAGTGACTATGAAACCTTAATAAGTGACAACGAACTGCAAGATCTATTCTTGTTCCAGTTTTAAGGAAAAGCAACCATTTAGTTGTTCTCTGCCCTCTGCAGTCCGACAAAATAGAAGATTCTATGCGATGCTATACAAAAAGAATTTGTATCGCAACTCCTCGCATTCCCATTCCCACTTCCTCCCCCTCCCGGTTGATATGTGGAGCAAACATAATCTTCCTACTTACCCCAAAGTCAGTTATTTCCTTGGAGAGAAAGGGGGTAAGGATTTGCAAGACGGTGAAATTTTCAAAATTAGAAAAAGAAAAAGAAAAGAAACAAGAGTGCCCACTATGACTATCATCACATAAACAATGGCAGCTGTCGCCAGTCCATGATTCTTCATTTCCAATTCCCTCCCAAAGCCAAAAACCTAATACTAATAGTACCACACAACAGCACTACCCCACACTCCCACTCCACTCCATTCCACACCCCTCTCTCTATCTATCTATAACTCTCTCTCTCAGTACCCCCACCTCCCACTCCTCCTCCTCCTCCTCCTCCACCCCTTCAACATGTTCATTCATCTTGTATTCATCATTTTTGCTTCTTTTCTTCTTCTAGCTCACTCTATCATTGACTCTAATCACAATAATAATAATAATAATGCTACATCAGCTGCTACACTACAGCCTCTCAAACTACGCCCTCTTCCTGATTATGCTACTAACTACACATTTAACCCTCAGCTTCCCCCCAGATCCCTCTCCGCCTCCAAGAAATTCGAGGGCTCATCGGAGCTAGTCAACCTCCGCTATCACATGGGCCCCGTTCTCTCCTCCCCGATCAACATCTACCTCATCTGGTACGGAAAATGGGCCCCCTCCCAGCAGCTCCTTATCAAAGACTTCCTCCTCTCCATATCCACCTTCAATCACCGGGCCGCCCCCTCCCCATCCGTCTCCGAGTGGTGGAAAACCGTCTCCCTCTACACAGATCAGACCGGCGCCAACATCTCACGCTCCATCCTCATTGCCGGCGAGTACTCGGATCGTCTCTACTCCCATGGTTCCCACCTCACCCGCCTCTCCATCCAGGAAGTCATTGCTACAGCCGTCAAATCCAAGCCCTTCCCTGTGGACCACAAGAACGGAATCTACCTAGTGCTCACCGCAACCGACGTGACCGTACAGGATTTCTGCCGTGCAGTGTGCGGATTTCACTACTTCACGTTTGCATCGATGGTGGGTTACACATTGCCGTATGCCTGGGTGGGGAATTCAGGGAAACAGTGCCCGGAGGTGTGCGCGTATCCATTTGCGGTGCCGGGATACATGGGAGGAGGTGGGCCAGGAGCGCTGAGGCCACCGAACGGTGATGTAGGGGTTGATGGGATGATAAGTGTAATAGGGCATGAGCTGGCGGAGCTGTCGTCGAATCCGCTGGTGAACGCGTGGTACGCGGGAGAAGATCCGACAGCGCCGACGGAGATAGGGGATTTGTGTGAAGGGTTGTATGGGACGGGGGGTGGAGGAGGGTATATAGGGGAGGTGATGAGGGACGGTGGAGGGAGGACATACAACTTGAACGGGAGGAGGGGAAGGAAGTTTTTGGTGCAGTGGATTTGGAGTCCGACGCTCAAAGCCTGTGCAGGTCCCAACGCTCTAGATTAGACTACATTATTAAATTACCCGCGCCTGTAACTCAAGTCAGCTGCCAGTGTAGTGGTGGTAGTAGTAACTCTACTCTCTCCCAGTTTTTAATTTTCATTATATTATATTGGAATATATTCATTTCTTGATTGACGATAGAAATATAACAGAAACGAAAGAAGGTTGCTAGTCTTAATTCTTTTCTATCTTCTTGAAATCAGTTGATTGTTTGTTTGTTGGAGGCAGAGGGACTACTAATTCTAATTTAGTATAGTATTTCCAAATACTTACACACTCGAAATTAATTCAGACAGTTAACTGGTTGGGATTATGTGCTTCTGCTGCCGGAATGCAGAAACATACAATTAAGGTTAAGTAGCTAGCTGCTAATAAAACCAGTAATAACATAGTCTTAATTTTGTTATTAAAGTCTATAGGATTTTAGTTTTAATTTTGTTATTAAAGTCTATAGGATTTGAGTTTAAGCACATAGTCTGATGGTGGTGCGTGCGTGGGCTGCGCCCTCCGTCTTCCATCTCCATCTCCATCCATAAACAGAAATGATGATAAATAAGAAGGCATGGTCGGAAGGAGTTATTGGTGTTGAATGTTAATGAGCAACAGCTAAGCCAAGGACCCACCATTCCATTCATCATCATTATCAACCACCTCTCAATTACTACTACTATGTCCCATTCACTCCTTGGGCCCCCTGATGGCCCATTCAATAGGAAAATATCATTTTGATTCACATTCCCCAACAACCTCCAAACGTACTCTCAATTCCTGTATTGGGCTTGCTTCATTTTAATGGGCTCTCTCCCAATCACAAGTGCAACCAACATTTTCCTCTTATCCCAACAAGATCGCACGTTTAGTGATGATAGAAAGAATCCAAATTGGAGAGTGAGGGGGAGAGCAATAGGAATAAGTTTGCACGTGGTGGGGAGTGAGTATAATTTGTACGACAAGTGTACACTTTGCTTGCCACGTTTCAGCATTTCCTGCAATACCTACGCATCAGAAATCGGCTGCTCTATTTATATATTGACAATCCTGGACATAGAAAATGCATTTATAACACAACGGTGTATTGCGTGCGGCAGAGGTAGAGGTAGAAAGAATAGATATGGCGGATATGAGAGGAAGCGGCGTTGTGTGCGATGACAGGTGTGGCTGTCCATCTCCCTGCCCTGGTGGCATCGCTTGTAGGTGAGAATGAGATGCTCATATATTTTCACTATGTAAAGTAAAAGAAGGTACATCCTTAACTAGTCACAACTGGAATATGGATTGGTCGTTGGTGCAGGTGCTCAACAGGGGGCGGGGATGATACGACAACGGAGCACAAGCAGTGCACCTGCGGGGAACACTGCGGGTGCAACCCCTGCACCTGTTCCAAGTCGGAAATCAGGGGGACTGGGAAGGCCTTTTGCAGGTGTGGTACTGGCTGCACCTGTCCAACATGCGCTGCTTGAGACACTCCCTACTAGTTTATCTTATGAACATGATATCAATATTCCTATACTATGCATTTTGTATGTATGTGCGTGTTTGTAGTGCCTTGGGCGTTTAGTATGTTGCCCGCTCTCGGTTGCTTTACAGGCTACGTCCAATAAGAGCGCATGCGCCTCCTAAGTTATATGTTATAAATGATCAGTTGATGCTAAAACTCATGCCTAGATATTCTGTTGCAATTTCTTGTTTGCTCAAGCAATAACAACATGACTTTCGCAGCGGCTGGTTGATACCATACAAAGTATGTAATTCAATCACGCCCAAGTTGCATGCAACAAATATTATTTAGAGAAACCTTCCTTTCTTTTCGTTGAAGGCTACCCTATAGTGGACTCCTTTCCATCCATATGCATCCACAAGAGCCCTACCCTGTGTATATTTCATT
This sequence comes from Sesamum indicum, assembly GCF_026168435.1. Taxonomy (NCBI): domain Eukaryota; kingdom Viridiplantae; phylum Streptophyta; class Magnoliopsida; order Lamiales; family Pedaliaceae; genus Sesamum; species Sesamum indicum. Next base: position 158,060 of record NC_142666.1, read on the forward strand.
TCAGCAAACTGGCAGTAAATACATATACCTAGTCTTCTTGTGATCTCGCCATTCTTTGGAGGTCACCTTCTCTCTCTTTCGATATGATAGCTTATTGTCTCCTCCTTCCAAACACCGTCCTCCAGACTTCTTTCGTAGAAGGATACTGCTCCACTTGTTTTCAGAGCCACTGCAGAAACACTTCTTGTCCCATATCGTCCCTGTCATGTTTCACAGAATCAATAATGTCCCTGTGAACTGGGGTTGAAACCATGGAAAATCCGACAAATAATTCTTATTACCGAAGGTGTATCTGCATCCACAAAAATGGCACTCAAAAGGTACTCAAAGGCAGGAGGATAAATGTGAGGTAGCTCCTCTTCATCATCATCCTTAGTAGTGTCGGTCATTAGTTTTTCAGTTATCTCTTCCATTGACATTTCAGCATCACAACATTTTTGCACTACATCCTCAAAACTGTGTCGCAACCTTTGAGCCTGCAGTCCAATATTGAGAAGAAAAGTAGACATGTAACTGCTGTTTATATTACATAAACTATAAAAAAAAATCACAAAAATAAAAGCAAACAAGGGAGCACTTATATAAATTTTATGGCTTACTGATATGAACCAAAAACTACAAAAATGGTTATCCCAATTCGAACAGGATACAGTTCCTGAAATTGAGGAAGATGGAAGATTTTTTTGAATTTGTTCTCTGCCATTTCATTTAATCACCTATATATCAATAGCATAACGTATATATAATAATACTAGTGGGCTAGTGAATCTCCTACTTCGACATACCAATATCTCATTCTTTGGTCTAACACGATGGTTCATTCCTATCATTGCCGTCCCCTTCAAGTGGGCCTTGTCCTCAAGGTCCAAAGGTAGGAAAGCCTTGAAGCCATGTCTGTGGCCCAAAGAAGTTGCAGCAATCATGAAGGAAATCCCTTGCTCCAAGATTTCACCAAGCCTAAAATAGTGCTGGAAATTAAATAGAGGCTTCCAAGTAGCAAATTCCACCGAGGAGTCTCCACGCATTTTGAAGTTGAGGACCCGTTTATCAAGAATAGTTTTGCAACGGTAGTAGTAGAGATTGTGTGAAGACTGTCACCAACCTAAATTGAACCAGCAAGGAAGTGGGTCGGCCAAATGAACACACTCACTGATAGGGCCCAGAGGAATTAGTAGAGGGCACAATCTGATTGTAGGCCTTTTCACACTACTCACCCCCATTAACTAAACAAGTATCCGTAGGGCCCAAGAGAGGAAATTGAGCAGCAAGGGAAAATAGCATTCTCCAACAGGAGCGATGCAGGGCAAGCCATCTAAAGGCCCGGCTAGAGAATCCTAAGTTGTTTGACATGAAAGCATGGTGTGGGTATAGATAGTTAAATCTTAACACAATACAAATAACATGTTGACTAAGTTGCTCCTCAAACCTAAACGCGTCGACCTCATCAATAAATACTCTTTGATCAATCCAACAACTGCACAATATCTCAGTCATTCAGTGAAAAAGTGTTATTTCACATGCTAGTCTTTTCCGTAAAAATCGACCTTGCTCAAGACGTTGCTAGCGTCCATTAACTCCTATTGCAGCATGTACGCAAACCCCCTGATCCAACAATATTACAAGCAAAGTCATATAGATCAAAAGTATTAGGATACAAAGCATGGGCAAGGTGTCAGCAAATGATATACATCAGAACTATTGGTGGCAAATTAGATACAAAAAAGCATCATATTACCTTGGGCCATGGAGTGTCCAATTTTGCATTTGACAAAACATGAATGCCAGGAGAAACTTCTATTATAGATGGACCATCATCTTTTGGCCTGTTAGTAATGTAAAGCATGGTCATCGAGCAAAGATCAGCAACTATTAGATTGAACCCATTATACTGGTTTGCTTCTCCAACGAGTTCCTCAGCAAATTCTTGGGGGCTTTTTTGAGTCTGCAAGATGGCAAAGGATAAGCATAGTATGCAGCGCTAGCGCCTCAAAATATTCATCAACAAGAACAACCACAGTAAACCTCAAACAAAAAACTAATACATATGAGCTAAAAACAAAGCATTGGCACCGAAAGATAATAGTCAACGAAAAAGTGGTGGTGCCAATGTGGAAAGTAAGGCAGTGGCTTATCTACTAGTCCTCCTCTGCAGGACTGCACCAGAGGAGAACCCTGGTGGGTGATGGCACTTTAACCCTATATCACTAAACACAGATTACCATAGTTTTGAAATTAATTCAGAAGATGGTTAACTTAATGGACTTCACCCAAATTTTTTTGCTTCTTACAAGAAAAGAATAAGGAAAAGGTTACAAGTGAACTGTTACCTTCAAAAAGCGAATAGGGAGATCTCCTCTGCTTTTGACTTGCGAATGGGATGGGATTTCTCTCACATTCGTAACAAAAGCAACCTTTCCATCCTTGGTGCAAGCCAACCAGGTTCCACCCGCCCGCCCATCTCTTCCACCGACTATTTCACCGTCCTCCCACCACCTCAACGGCGTCGTTGGCCTTTAATGACAGAGTATACCAAAATTTCAGTTGAAATCACATCCAGCAGGAAAAATAGCATGTTAGGAACATACCGATTGTGATATTCGTCTCTGTTGAGCAATAGGAGGAAAGGGTAAAATGGATGAGATTTCCATATGAACACCGCTATACACATTATTTGGTTTCCAGACAACAAAGATTCAATTTTGATAAAAGGGTTTATGCCTATTTGTTTATCTTCAACTTCATCTGAATCGTCGTCGTATAAGCATTAATAAAACATATGCTGGTGGTGGCGGAATACAAGAATATCGAATTGCTTCTATCTATATATGCTCAGTCACGTGTCACATAGGTCGAAGTCAGTGGAGGACAATCTTTCCCACTTTGCCTTGCTTCCCAATATTTTATCAAACTTTCTTTAACGGTTATAAATTATATACAATCATGTTTTTTATTTAAAAAGGAAATAAAAAAGGAAAAAGGAAAAATTGATCTGGAGATATTTTATCAAAGTCGTCTTATGACCTTCCTGTTAAATACCTTTGATTTTTGGACAAGCTTTTAAAACCTTATTTTTGATTAAACGAATGTCTTCATGACAAAATCTATAAGCTCTATGGACCTTAAGATTGGGTAACCACCAAATGTAACCATTATATAATTTTAATATCTATGGCTCATATAAAATTGTACAATTAAGTGTTCTCCATAAATATCGACCCTCTATGGATCAAATATAATTTTGTCTACTCTATTTTTCTTAAGACCATTATACTCTTAAAATATCTACTAATTTAAGTATTGGGGCTTTCTCTAGTTTGATTCTGATCGTGTTGTGTTTTGTAGGCAATGTGTATAAAAATAAGTTGGCCTAAAGGTTCAAGTGGCCCAAGAAGAAGAAAAAAAAAAAATAGAAGGTCCATGGTACCCTTCGGAAGGCCCAAGACATCCCACGCCCATAATGCTCTCAAGAAGCTAAGGATGTCCCAGCCTACTATCTAACTAGACAAGCCCAGACAGCTCAAGAAGCCTAGGAAGAAGGGAGGAGGCCTAGGACATCTCTCGACTTAGACCATGGTTAAAGCCCAATAGAACATTCGGTCCAAAAAGCCCACATACGTAGCATCCCATACTCCATCGTGGCATCCAGTTGTCTTAGGTGTCAACAATCACCTCCAAACCACATAAGCCCTAGAAGTCCCACGTGAGCAAGGAGGGGCCCTCTGGCGGTTGAGACTCCTCACAGGCACGGGGTCTCCCAAGATAAAGCGAACTCCTATTGAAGCACTCCTAGCTATAGATAAGGATAATTTATCCCTTATTTCAACCATCCCAACCAACTTCGCAAGATTCTCGGGAGTGAGATACACCCCTTGTAGATGGGGACACTTCCTCTATAAATATTTAGTCCTCCATATGGGGGGACACCTCTGTTACTCTCTAAACCATCTCTCTTGCTCTATAAGCATTATTTAAATATTTTTCGACCATTCTATAAGCATATTATCATGCGTTCTTGCACTTTTCATCAATTTTATTCACCATGAATTTTTCAATCAAACTTGTTTACATTTTGGCTTATTCAATCTCAAATCCAATACTAATTTGGGTGTTGGAGTGCTAACGTTTTATTTGTAGGTCCCCTTTTACGATTTGCATTCTCTTCGATTCAAATTTTGAGTGATAGTCCAGTTTCATTAGACTCGTGTGTTTTTTACACGCATTAATAGATATACCTCTTAAATAATTGAGGCATACTCATTGCACTCAGAGCAGCGATCACCCCAGACTCATTGAAAAAAACTTTATTCTATTTTAGAATAACAACAATAATGAATTAATGTGCTCATTCCATAGGTTGAATTAAGAGGCTTTGTTAGTGAATGTGAATGATGTCGTGTCGACATCATTAACAACAAGAGGTAAGAGGGTTTTTTAAAAGTCAAATAAGACCTTCTAATGAAGGTAAAATCCAGGGATCCCATGTGATAATAGAAATATTAAAAAAAAAATCCTATGAACATTAAATTATCAATTACCCTCCCCCTCCCCCGGTGATATAAAATAAAGTTAAAAAAAATCCCTTTGCATAGAAATTGGACTACACGCGTTTTGACCGCGAATGGGCTATGAAAGTACACTTATTGTCCCAAAGTTTTTCAGAATTTTAACAGTATTTGGTTTTTTAATCAAATCATTTGCTTTTCTTTGATAATAACCCCTTATGCTTAAAATTAGGTCCAACATGCTTCTCAAATAAATTAAGCCCTAATAAATTCATACCTTGTTTTGACCGCCTTGTTTTCGGGTATTCCAATCCTTAGTTTTACGAACTTCCACCAACCACACTACCGCATCAGATAGTTCGCAGACATTTAGCTCCTTCAGCAATAAATATGGGTGGCAGACAAGCCGAGCCAGCTTGAGCTCATCGATTAAATTAGTTAACTGTTGTAGCCCTAACAACTTTCCACAATCCATTTTTTAAGGCCAAACCTCTAAAAGCAGATGTTTTAAAATTTGAGTGGAGGTGCCTGACACAAAACCTATGCTCAGCATTAGGAAACAATTCCTCCAAAGTACCCACAAGTCCCTTCTGTTTATCTGACATGAACGTGTACTTACAATCTTCCTCAATGTGCAAATCCATTTTCAACAAAGTTAAAAATCATTCCCATACCTCCATGTTCTCCCTCATTACCACAGCATAACAAATAGGGAAAAAATTATTGTTAAGGTCAATGCCAACAGCAGTCAATAACACTCCCCTATGTGGACATTTAAGGTGACACCCATCCATACATATTACTGGTCTACAACCAGCCAAAATGTTTATTTTCAGTGCATGCAAACATACATAAAATCTATCAAACAGATTCACCCCATCTGAATCATCAGTACCCAAAACCACTGTTGATCCTGGATTACTTCTTTTTATTTCATCTGCATAATCCCACAACAACGCATATTGAGCACTGGGGCTGCCTTCAAGTATCAGCAATGCAAGTCGTTTTGCTCTTGCAGCTTGATTTTTGGATATATTCACCCTCACATCTTCTATAGCATCAATTCTGAATCCTTTTACTCCTCTTTTAGGATCACTTTTGAACTTATGAATGTATTTTTGTGACAGCCAACTTGATTTCATGTTTCTGACATTAAATGAGATATTACATGTATGTCCTGGGACATAATTCCGAATTTGAAATGTGCATTCACCTTTCAATCTACAAGCATGTATTCACCATGGACAATCTTTGTCAAAACACTTTGCACGCACTCTCTTTTTGTTATTTTTTGTAAACTTTATGTTCCTTTTCATTTCAATTATATGTGATTGGATTGCAGTCCTGAATTCTTTTTTTGTGCTAAAGATCAATCCTAACTCAAAATGAGGGTGAAACATGCAAGATGGGTTAAATACAGGGAATGTTTCTCCCTTGTCTTCATCTTCATCTGACCCCTTCTTGGAGTTTAATTCATCTTCACTCCATACTGTGTTCTCATCCCCAAACAACTGCTCAAATTCAGTATTCTCGACCCTTAGCCCTTCTACATCAGGTTCTTCAACATTGACCCCATCGTTGTCTCCCTCATCACCCTCATCATCCTTATCTTCTTGCATTTTATATTCATACTCATACTCATTGTCTGAATCATCAAATGATTCACCCCCTGAATAAGACTTATAATCGTTCAAAATATTCACCCCCTCAAACTCTTCACCCTCCTCAGCCACTAACTGCCCGTTTATATATATTTCAATCTCCCTGAGATGTTCAAACTTTAGAAATATATCTTGCAAAGTCTCATTTGTTGTGATTTCTTTCATGGAGTTTTCTTCTTTTATGAAATAATTCTTCTCTCCTCTAATCCCCACATAGTTGCTCAAATTATTTAAAGTCCCAAGTCCTACAAATTTGTGCTCAACATGGTCAAATTTATAGCTTTCGCCTCCCACATATTCAGTCTTTTTCATTGTTCCCCCATAGTGAACTATCATTGTTAGGAGCCCACTATTTATGGCTGGGATAAAAAATAGAAAAAAAAAAAAAGAAAAACAGACAAACAACATAAAAGAAAATAAATTATTAAAACTCAATAAAGAACAGACTAAAACATGTAAGCATAAGTACCAACTTTTGTATCAGAATATCAATACTTATTCTGATACATATCAAATATCAGAGAATCCATAATTAACTTCAGCATTTTTGATGTATCCCTTTAAGTGCTTATACAACATTAGTAAATGTAATATATCTTCCAAAGACGGGTCATATTTATTCCCTTATTCCAAATAATTAGCTATCAACTGTTATAACTACCACAGAGAAATCTTATAGCTTTCATGTTCAGCTTTCTCATGCAAAGACTAATTATAATGTAATACAAGATTTGCTATAGTACAACAACATGGAATATAAGTAATCTCAAAGTATATCAAGACCCTGTTTGTCTTGAAACTTTTGGACAGGTTATGATTGTGTAACATCATTATGGAACATATCAAAATAAAGTCAAGTATTCTTAACCTTAATAAGTAGTGAATTCAAAATTTACTATACAATGAAGATCATAATAAATTACTAAATGTTTGGAAATGACTATGTAAAGGGAAATTGCAATTATAATTCAACTGATGTCTTGCCTTGAATTCCGTAGAAACAGTGAAACCAAATTGTCCTAACCTATTATCTTGTTCAGCAAACTTTCAGATACGATATAAATTTGGCCCATATTCTATATTATCATCATATTCAGATTGTCTGCAGGTCATAGGAGCAGACAAAAAGATAATCCATATATTGTTTGATAATCTAGCAAACAAAAAGATAATCCACATGCTGGTAAATTATTGCCACAAATATACATTTTTACTTCAGTGTCGCCCAACATTTCTGTCAATGCAAAAGGGACCACAAACTTTTGTTTGAGTAAAAAACTAAGGGACCACAAAGTAGTCAAGTAACATTCCGACACAAGAGACCACAAAGTAGTCAAGTAGCATTTCAACACAAGGGACCACAAAATTATTCAGAGAAAAAATTAAACAAACCATTGTTGGTCCTCGCAACACAAGCCATTCCGATTCAGAGTAAAGGAGGAGAATAAAAAACTTACCGTAATCAGGGAGAGGCTCGCCATTGCGAGAAGGGTCTCGCATCACCACTATTTTCGCACCAAGTGCCTCTTCTCAAGCACAGTGAAATCGGGGGAAAGAAGAGAGAAATTAGGGCAGAGGAGTTTGGGGGAATTTGGAGAAAATCGTTCGCTGAGAAGTCGTTGTCTTTTCTTTTTCTTTTCCCTTAAAGCCACGTCATTACACATTTTTTGCAACATAAGCATATTAGTAAAAAAAGAATTCCACGTCGATGCTTACTTGGATTAATCAGCCATGTTTTTTACCACATCAGATTTTTCCGGTCTTAATATCCAAATTCGACGGAAAATTGGAAAGAAAACCCTAATTCGGATGACATTTATACCTTTCTGCAAATTAATGACTTTAAATTGATATGTACAAAAGTTAGAGGACTAAAATTAATCGATGACAAAGTTATATGACTAAATACTTTTTTTTCCCAATTGTGTTTCATCTTAATAGGAAAATTGAGATGGAATGTATTTGATTGAAATGAGATTTTTTTTAAAAATATAAGATTAGATGTAAAATAAAGATATAAGTATAATGATTGATGTGATGTTTAAAATGTGTTATTTAAAAAAACTATATAATAATTATAATAACATGATATGTTTTTTTTTAAAAAAATAATGAAATGTATTTCAGATAAATTTTGATTTGAATGAGAAAATCATCTGACAATAAAAAAATCACCTAAGTTGATTGGATAGAGTGAAATGAGAATTAATTAATGGGAGGCAAGCGCAGTCTTAAGGCTTTTTTCTATTAATCACAAATTTGAGTTGGAAGGCAAATTTATTGTGAAGGTTAGAAGGATGATTACTACAGATTACTCTCCGGCTCTGCTCATTAGTGTAACCGCTAAGCATTAAATTACCTTAGATGATTTCCATTTTAAAATTTAAAAGCCCCCCCTTGACCCTATTTCTCTATAAATTTAATATCTATATCTATATTAATATATATATGAAAAAAAGTCTTTCACAATTGATGGTTAATTATATCACTTTGTAAAGTCGAAAATGCCTTTCAACTAATAAAAATCCAAGCTTTACATTAATTGATAAAATTAATTTATTTTCCTTTTTTTCTTTAATGTAATGTATTGATTGATATAATTTACTCTTATTTATAGTATATTTTAAAACGTAAAAAATTATTTATTATATGCATGCAGAAATAACGTGCCACAACAACTAGTTTTATTAAAAAGAAGCATCACATATTTTTTGTCATTTAAAAAAAATATTTTTAGCATTATTTTATTAATTTTTTCATAATTGTCACGTCATCCATTTTTCTCGACTTTTATATTTGTTTAATTAAAATATAATTTTTAAGATTACACACAATTATTTAGATGTGTGACACGCGGTAATATATATAATTGAGTTTGACATTTTCCAGGTGATGGGCGTGCAGGCCGGCAAAGTGGAATTGTGAATCATATTCAATCAATAAAAATTAAGCAAGTAAGGATGTTTGTTTCCATTGCGATTGCGTTGAAGCTAGGATTGGGACGTGGCATCATATTCATCAAACCTTTGAAAATTGTGAATGTATGCATTTGTCTATTGCTTCTCACTCCCAGTTATTATTAATTTAATTGTAATTATGTGAAAGATGAGGTGCATATGCATATGCAGTGTGGTCATCAACTCCTGACTCTTAACTGCCATTGCATGCAGCTCATGTTTACATGGAAATGGAACTCCCAAGTCTGACCAGTCGGCAGTCAAATTCCTGCTCATGATATGTTTGACTTGACTTTGTCTGGACGGGATCGATGCAAAGTCTTCCTTACTCTCTGTCACTGTCTCTGTCTGTTCATGCCAAATTGTCAATGCCAATGCCAACCCCAACCCCTAAATTTGTAACTACTGTCGTGTCATGTAACCTTCATTCACCAAATTTACCCACAGACATGACATCTAAAAGGTAATTAGCCCCTCACTAACAAATTACTTATAATCATCGTTTTGTTATATATAAGAATTGAAGAGAAGAGGTCCAAACATATATATACTACTGTTGTTGCTCTTTTATCTAATAATAATAATAATAATTCATTCCCTCAACCACCAACAGTATATAGATAAACTGTTGAAGAAGAAGAAGAAGAAGAAGAAAAAGAGGAAGAATTTTGTGTGAATATGAGATCCCTCAAACCAACCCTATGATTTGATTCACTTGTACTGTCGTTTTTCTCCAAGAAACAATTAAAAGCTGGACAGGTCCCGAAAAATATCAGATAGCTAGCAGTCAGCTCAGCACTACTGGTGAATATATATATAAATAGTGTGATGGGAAGCTGCTTAAGTAGTTGTGCCTCCGTTGATCAAACGAGTACTGTCCAATCGAGTTCAGGTTCGCTATTTCAATATGATGATGGTCATTTGGGATTGCATCTAATTTATTTATTTATGTCTTGCATACCATGAGATTGAGTTGTATGTTTTTGTTTTGCAGCGGCAATATCGGAGACGACGACTAGCGTGAGCACTAGCGTTTCTGGTAACACTAACAGCATATTCTCTGCTGGGACAAGTAGTAGCGGAAGCAGTGATGTGCAGGTGATGAGTGGGAGCGGGCAGATGTTAGCCCACCCCAATTTGAGAGTTTTCTCGTTTTCGGAACTCAAGTCTGCCACAAGAAACTTCAGAAGTGATACAGTTCTTGGAGAAGGTGGTTTTGGCAAAGTTTACAAAGGTCGGTTGCTCGATTTCAAAAACGGTGCAGGTGAAGGGGCAGGATCCCCCATTGCTGTTAAGAAGTTGAATTCTGAAAGCATGCAGGGGTTTCAAGAGTGGCAGTCTGAGGTGAATTTCCTTGGAAGACTTTCTCATCCTAATCTGGTCAAGCTGTTGGGCTACTGTTGGGAAGACACAGAGTTGCTTCTTGTCTATGAATTTATGCAAAAGGGCAGCTTGGAGAACCATCTTTTCGGAAGTAAGGGTTTAATATCCTTAATTTATAAGTGCTAGTAAGTAATTAATGAGTTAACTCTTATTAACTTTTTCAGGGGGTTCTGCTGGTCAGCCACTTCCATGGAATGTTAGAGTTAAGATATTAATTGGAGCAGCTCGTGGTCTTGCATTCTTGCATGCATCAGATAAAAAAGTCATCTACAGAGACTTCAAGGCCTCTAACATATTGCTTGATGGGGTAAGACCCCTACAATTCGTATTCCACAATATATTTTAACTCATCATCTCATTCACTTTTTCACCTATGATGTTGATCTAATTTTTTAGCATTTCTCTAATTTATTTTGCTCTCAGTCATACCATGCCAAGATCTCTGATTTTGGCCTTGCAAAAATGGGTCCAACTGCTAGTAAATCCCATGTGACAACACAGGTTATGGGCACAAATGGTTATGCTGCCCCTGAGTATGTAGCAACAGGTAAATATCCTCATTAATTCCTAGCTTGATCAGCTTCCATATGGATAGCTAACCCCATAATAACTTAGTACTGCACTTGATATTAATTCTAATGGCATTCTTTTCTATCAGGACACTTGTATGTTAAGAGCGATGTATATGGTTTTGGTGTTGTCCTAGTCGAAATGCTCACGGGGTTGCGGGCACTCGACCCAAATCGTCCATCTGGAAAACACAATCTGGTTGAATGGATCAAGCCTCATTTACCTGACAGGAGGAAGTTAAAGAACGTTATGGATTCACGTCTGGAAGGAAAATATCCTTCCAGATCTGCATTACAAATTGCTCAGCTTGCTCTAAATTGTCTTGAAAATGAACCCAAAAACAGACCGTCAATGCAAGAAATTGTTGAGACACTGGAAAGAATCCACTCTGATAATGAGAGGCCTAGAGATCCTAGAATACATTCTAGTTATTATCAGGCAGCTGATAGACATGGGCAGCAACATCTGCACTATCGTTCTCCAGAAGTAAATCAAGCCTATCCACTCCCACCACCTGCATGATCATTTTCATCTGAAAGTTAATTTGTTGCCAACAGCCGATACTTATGGCTCCAAAAGTTTTCCAGATGCAGTGAGCTTCTTGTTGTAATATTAATTCAATAGAGTTGAAAGAATTGGAAATTCGTCTTGGGAACCCTATCATTTTAGTTGTGCGCTACTAAAATGTGCTGATGTCAAGGCTTTTATTAGCTTGTCTGAAATAAGGAGATTCTGATTATTATATGCTTACAAGTGCTAGCAGAAGATGTCCTCCATTTATCTGAATTAACAGAAGACCAGGATATACATGTCAACTATCCTAAGGTGACATTGATATCTGGTAGTCATTCTTACAAGCAATTCAGCGGAGCAGAGCTGTACGTACAAATTTCAGAACCTCCAGAAATTATCATGGGAACGAATGAATCTGTCTGGTTTGAGATAAACTGGTAAGGAGGAGTGCCCCAGGCGGCTTCTTCTCTGGTCAGCATCTAGAAGTACACTCATCATGATCAACTGATCATCATAAAATCAAGCATAAAAGAAGAAAAAATCAGTGATCTTTTTCATCCGAGAATCAAATGGGATATAATATGTAAAGAGCAATCAGGAACCCTTATACATATTACATGTAGTACATTAGTAGGTCTTAATCTTACTGAATACAAAAACATAAAAAGTGCAAAGACCAATCACCTCACTCCATTATTGCCAGTGTTCACTTTTCCTCCGTTGGATGTCAAACGACTTCAAACACAACTATTATCAAATATTTTCGACTCTAAGAAGCCAAAAAAACCCCACTTCAAGACAAAATCAAGTATCCTATATGGTAAAGGCCACTTCAAGATGGCCCCTCGCTACGAAATGAACCTTGAATATGTGAACCACAGGCTTGATTGACGGATAGTTTGATTGTTCGACTCTGGGATGATCTGTGTAGATCAATACATTCTTCAAGATCAGCATCACAAGTCAAAAGCACCCACTCAGCATCATCGTCGAGATATTTTAAGTTAATGCTACCGCCATTATCTATGTTAATACGCCTCAAGACCTCTTGCTTTAAATCTTTAAAACCCCAGTGTGGCTGCAGACTGAATCGGATCTTTTCTTCCCCAAAAACTGCTTTTACTCTAAAAGTACCCACATGATGTGCCTGATTGATATCATTTGGCACAGCTGGAGCCGCAATAGCGGTGTGATCACTGAAAATCTTATAGCTATATGATCGAATCAAAGGCTTTGCTTCCTCTTGGCCCTTTTCATGCAATTTTGCTTCACTCCGTGTTCTTTTCAGCATCCCTCTAGTCTCTTCTGCTGATAGAGCATCTCCAAGGCTGGAGACCTTGACAGGGTTAGATGATTGCTTCACCCCAGTAGAACAAAAATAACTTGAACTGGAGCTATGACTACCAGAAGATGAAGGTGATTTTGAGGCAGTGGTTGCAGGACTTAACAAGGTGCCGTCAGGCTGACTGGTCACCTGCTGCAAATTACCACTCATCGTTGACGTCGAAAAGTGGCTGCTTCCTGGTACATTTGGAGGCACAAGTTCTGGAAAGTTATTATAGAAAGAACTGAGTTGAATAGAACCGTCTGTACCATGGACAGAATCAATCACAAGTTGTAGTTTCCTCAATGAGTGACCAACTTTCTTGATCTTTCTAGATGGCCAGCGAGTGATTCCATGCTGTCTGCATATTCTTTTCAAGGTAGTTGGACACACTGAAATAGGGAAAAAAGGATAAGAAATCTTTAACGAGCTGTAATTAGATTTGAGTTGATAATGGGCAAAACTCAGATACAGTATCCTGTTAAATCCACCAAGAATGCCAACCAAAAGTTCAAGCTTGAGGGTCCAATAAAACTAATAGATTGCACAAAATATAGATCTGAACAATGCTAGTATTCTCCTTATGTTAGATAACTATCTAAAACTGGCGGGAGATGGGAATGTATGCACTAAACCACTGAGCACTGACTAGAAAAGACTGGCTCTAACATGACTTTGTGGCTGATGTTCAAGATTGAAGAGATGTGGGCATGTTAAGTACCAAATAAAGAGCATATGTACTTCTGGTGAATGTATTGTTTGCAACCTCTGATGAAGGTTTGCTTATTTTCTACTTTCAATGTTAATGTAAGGTGTGGATGTAGCTTTTATCAAGTGTCTAGAATGTTAAGTTGTGAAGATTGATTTGAAGAAGAAAAGGATAACCTGATTCAACTTAGAATTCCCAAGTTGAGTTGGAGAAGGATAACCCGATTCAAAGTTGAGTTGGAGAAGGATAACCTCATTCAACTTAGAAATCCCAAGTTGAGTTGGAAAAAGGATAAGTCATGGCTATATATACTACTCTTATTAGCATTGTTTTATAGAGCAAAGTAGAATAGAGTAGAGAGAAAAGAAAGAGTTGAGACGAGGGTGAGTGTTGTTTTTCACGTGTGGTGAAGACTTGCATACAAGTGTGTGTGTGTTGTACTCCTCAATTTTCCTCCTCTTTGAGTGTTTTCTCCTGGCTTGGTATCGCCCCCAGACGTAGGATTTATATCCAAACTGGGTTAACAAATTCGTGTGTCTTTTATCGCCTTCATATTCCACCTGTTATCCATCTTAACCCGATCCATTTCCTTACAACTGGTATCAGAGCCTGGTTCAAGGAGTTAAGATGGAGGGAAAGTTTCCAGTCGAACGGTTCAATGGTTCCGACTTTGGGTTTTGGCGTATGCAAATGGAGGCCTACCTGTACGGGAAGGACCTGTACGAACCACTTGCAGAGAAGTCCGAGAAGACGAGTGATGAAGAATGGAAGGTGCTCGATCGAAAGGCGATGAGCGCAATAATCCTGTCGCTCTCTCGGAATGTCGCCTATCATGTGAAGGGAGCAAAGAGCACGAAGGAAGTTCTACAGACTCTTGCCGATATGTACGAGAAACCCTCAGCAATGAACAAGGTTATGCTGATGAAAAAACTATTCAGGTTGCAGATGGAGGAGAGGAAGTCGGTGGCCGATCACCTCAATGACTTCAACCAACTCACGACACAGCTGGCGTCTGTGGATATCGTGTTTGACGATGAGGTAAAAGCGTTAATTTTGCTTTCATCTTTACCTGACAGTTGGGATGTGGTTGTTACTTCAGTGAGCACTTCGTCTGGGAAGGAGAAGATGAAGTTCGACAACATCAGAGACATGATGTTGAACGAGGAAACCCGTAGAAAGCAAACGGGTGGATCATCTGGCTCTGCGCTACATACAGAGTCCAGAGGGAGACCTGACACACGGGGTAAATACCGTGGAAGGTCAAGGTCAAGGTCCAGGGGGAAGAACAAGGGCAAGAAGGAGATGGTGTGCTGGAACTGCGAGAAGCCCGGACACATGAAAAGCGAATGTCGGGCGCCAAAGAAGGAAAAGGAGGGCCGAACAGCGAATGCCGCGACGGAGGAGATCACGGATGCACTCTTGTTGAGTGTGAGCAGTTCTTCCGATGATTGGGTTGTGGATTCAGGGGCCTCATTCCACTCATGCAGCAACAAAGACATCATGGAGCCATACACCTCAGGTGATTTTGGCTTAGTTTATCTTGCAGATAACAAACCCCTCAAGATTGTAGGAAAGGGAGATGTGCGGATCAAATCAACGAATGGGTCATGCTGGACCCTACATGATGTGAGACACATACCAGGACTGAAAAGGAACTTGATCTCAGTCGGACAGCTGGATAGTGATGGATTCCACACGACGTTTGGAGACGCGAAGTGGAAGATCAGTCGGGGAGCAATGACTTTGGCTCGAGGACTAAAGTCGGGAACGCTCTACATGGCGGGAGGATCTAGTTCAAACATTCCCTTTGCAGGAACTGTATCGCAGGCTAACCTGTGGCACAATCGCTTGGGCCACATGAGCGAGAAAGGAATGAACGTGCTGAAGTCGAAAGGACGGTTGCCCGAGTTAAAATCGGTGGAGGTGGGTCATTGTGAACACTGCGTGTTCGGAAAGCAGAAGCGGGTGAGCTTCTTGACCACAGGAAGAACTCCGAGGAAAGAAAAGTTAGAGCTTGTTCACACCGATTTGTGGGGACCAGCACCAGTGTCATCTCTTGGTGGATCAACGTACTACATGACATTCGTCGATGACTCCACTAGAAAGGTATGGGTGTATTTCTTAAAAAGAAAATCTGATGCCTTTGATACATTCAGGAGATGGAGGGCACTAGTGGAAAATGAGACAGGTCTACAAGTGAAATGTCTCAGATCGGATAATGGTGGCGAGTACAGCAGTGAAGGTATCAAGAATTACTGCGCCGACCATGGAATCCGAATGCAGAAAACAATCCCGGGGACACCTCAGCAAAATGGCGTTGCTGAGAGGATGAACAGAACACTGAATGAGCGTGCGAGATGCATGCGATTGAAGAGCGGACTACCAAAGATGTTTTGGGCAGATGCAGTCAACACGGCTGCTTTCTTGATCAATCGAGGGCCTTCTGTCCCGTTGAACAACAGGATACCAGAAGAGGTATGGAGTGGTAAGAAAGTGGATCTTTCTTTCTTACGTACGTTTGGTTGTTCAGCCTATATTTTGAACGATGATCGGACTAAGCTGGATGCTAAGTCGATTAAATGTACATTCATTGGGTATGGGACTGACGAATTTGGGTATAGATTCTGGGATGATCAAAACCGGAAAATAATTCGTAGCAGGAATGTTATATTCAATGAGGATGTAATGTACAACGACAGGAAGGTAAGCCCGGGCGATGACAAGAAGGAAAGGGAATTTGTTGATCTCGACATTTCAAATTCCGGGATCATGAGACCAGCAGATACGGATTCAGTGGGAGTTCAGACGGACGAAACCGAACAGACGGAGATAGAACCAGAACCAGTATCGGAGGAACCGATTACTGAAAGCAGCACACCCTTGGCACTGGGTCGAGAACCGAGGCTGAGAAGGGCCCCAGATAGGTACTCCCCCTCTCTTTATTACTTGCTTTTGTCTGATTGTGGAGAACCCGAATGTTACGCAGAGGCAGTCAATGATGTCCACAAGAGCAAGTGGGAGCTTGCGATGAACGACGAGATGAACTCGTTGAAGAAAAACAACACATGGGAATTGTGTCAGCTCCCAAAAGGAAAGAAGGCCCTACAGAACAGATGGGTCTATCGGGTTAAGGAAGAATCAGACGGGAAGAAGCGGTACAAGGCAAGACTCGTAGTAAAGGGATTCCAACAAAGATACGGTATTGACTTTACTGATGTTTTTACACCTGTTGTCAAGTTAACTACTATTCGTCTTGTGTTGAGCATGGTAGCGGCAGAGAACTTGGAGTTACAACAGATGGATGTAAAGACAGCCTTCCTACACGGGGATCTTGAGGAGGAGATATACATGGTACAACCAGAGGGGTATAATGGAGATGATCAGCAGGTGTGTCGCCTGAAGAAAAGCCTGTATGGATTGAAACAGGCTCCGCGGCAGTGGTACAGGAAGTTTGACAACTTCATGCTAGAGATAGGTTTCTCTAGATGCAATGCTGATCATTGCTGCTACGTGAAGAGGTTCGATGAGTTTTTTATCATTCTACTCCTGTATGTTGATGACATGTTGATAGCAGGATCAAATGTCAAGGAGATCAATAGGCTCAAGGATCAGTTATCGAGGAAGTTTGACATGAAAGATCTTGGCGAAGCAAGACAGATATTGGGCATGAAAATCACAAGGGACAAAGGTATTGGTAAATTATGGTTATCTCAATCTGATTATATTGAGAAGGTATTATGCAGATTCAAGATGGAAAATGCAAAACCGGTTGGAACGCCATTGGGAAATCAGTTCAAACTATCCAACAGTGATTCGCCCCAGACTGACTCCGAACGTGCAAAGATGAGAGTCACACCGTATGCCTCAGCAATTGGGAGCCTGATGTATGCTATGATCTGTACTCGACCGGATATAGCACATGCAGTGGGAGTAGTTAGCCGTTTTATGAGCAATCCAGGAGTGATGCACTGGGAAGCTGTGAAATGGATTCTTAGGTACCTGAGGGGTACTAAGGACCGAGCATTGGTGTTTGGTAAGGGCAAGCTTACCTTGTTTGGGTTTGTTGACGCTGATTTTGCAGGGAGTGACTATGACAAAAGGAGGAGCACTACAGGGTACGTGTTCACATATGGCGGTACAGCCGTATCCTGGGTCTCAAAGTTGCAGAAGGTTGTCACACTGTCCACGACGGAAGCTGAGTACGTGGCAGTTACTGAGGCAGCTAAGGAGCTCATTTGGCTGCAACACTTGTTGGGTGAATTAGGGAAACCTCAGGCAGATGTGATTCTTCATAGCGATAGCCAGAGTGCGATCCATCTGGCAAAGAATCCCGCGTTCCATTCGCGGACAAAGCACATCGAGATCAAGTACCATTTCATCCGACAACTTCTGGAGAAGAAGGCACTGCAGCTGGAGAAGATCCAAGGAGAAAAGAATCCTGCGGACATGCTGACCAAGGCGGTTGCGATGGCGAAGTTGAAGCTGTGTACGGCTTCGACTGGCCTTGATGACTAGAGTGGACAAACCCGGCGGTACCAAGAAAGAAGTGGAGAAAAGCTAATCAATCTTCAAGTGGGAGATTGTTAAGTTGTGAAGATTGATTTGAAGAAGAAAAGGATAACCTGATTCAACTTAGAATTCCCAAGTTGAGTTGGAGAAGGATAACCCGATTCAAAGTTGAGTTGGAGAAGGATAACCTCATTCAACTTAGAAATCCCAAGTTGAGTTGGAAAAAGGATAAGTCATGGCTATATATACTACTCTTATTAGCATTGTTTTATAGAGCAAAGTAGAATAGAGTAGAGAGAAAAGAAAGAGTTGAGACGAGGGTGAGTGTTGTTTTTCACGTGTGGTGAAGACTTGCATACAAGTGTGTGTGTGTTGTACTCCTCAATTTTCCTCCTCTTTGAGTGTTTTCTCCTGGCTTGGTATCGCCCCCAGACGTAGGATTTATATCCAAACTGGGTTAACAAATTCGTGTGTCTTTTATCGCCTTCATATTCCACCTGTTATCCATCTTAACCCGATCCATTTCCTTACATAGAACGCATGCAGGAGGCTTAAGAAGCAAACTTTCCACACTGCTCAGGTTTATTGTCCATAATTACCATCAAGGAAATGAGAAGTTCGTAGAGTAAAGATTTATAGAAATCTTCTGGAGAGTTAAACCAATCCGATGAATTGTAGAATTATGGATTATAAAAAAAATCTGAAGTTTATGCAGTCAACTAACAAGTTACACCAATACTACTTAATAATAGTGTTAAAATGATATGATCTATTAATGGAAATATCAACTTTTTTTCACTATACTTAGAGGAGTTTGTCATACCTCCAATACTCCGAGCAGCTTCTTTTAGGCTCCCAGCAAAATACTGTCTAAGTACTTGCAAGCTAATACTCTTCTCAGTCTTTGTCCGTCTCCTTTCGCTGCTTGTTTGAGCACCTAACGGAAGATGCCCAATTGTCAAAGAAAAGCTTCCACCACCCTCCCCGCTTCTTCGGGGTCCAGAATCCCGCTGGAGTTCGTCATGCTCTAAAACTGCTGGCACATTCTGAAAGTCTGAGCCAGAGTTATCCCATTGGGTAGTCAACTTAAACTCTCGTTCTGGTTCCTCCATGCGATTAGAAAAAGAAACAGCAATTCCTTTGCCCTTCTGTTGGGAATCCACCCGGCTCGCAGCAATCCAAGGTGAACCATCGAGCAAGTCTTGTTTGGAAGGAGATATTACCAGCTTTGGATGCTTTTTTTCATCATCTAATCTCCCAGCTGAAGTGTTGCTTCTTTCTCTGCCTAAAGTTTCTTGAGCCAACTCCTGATCAGTTATTACTTGTAAACTCTGGCATGTTTGTTGTATAACAGATGATAATAGGTTAAGCATCCGCATCTGATGTTGGGTATCTTTGCAATTTAGGGGCAAGAAGAACTCTAAAACAAAATCAGCTGTTCTGTTGTACGTACTTCTCAGGCGTATTGCTGCAGAAGCACACAAGTGGAACACCCTCGCATGATGTGCAAGAGGATACTCTGTTTTGCTAAATGCAGTAATGTCCTCAGCAAAACATGGTTGATTTGTAAGGAATGCTTTCCCAGCAACACCTTCACCTTTGAGCAAGTGGTGTTCAGAGCATGCCTCATGGAAGCCAGAAACTTGTGGATCAGCCACATAGCAGGCTGAGTCAATTGTTGAAACACATCGTGCATAATTCTCTACAGAGTGCCGGCAACCCCCTTTATTTTGCTGAACACATGAAGCCCATGTCTGAGCCAAGGGCAATTTGTGTGTGTTGCAGACAAATTTCAAGACATTATTTATCTCGGTTAGAGCACCTTGGTAAGATTCTTCACGGTTCTGATATTTGAATTAGAGGGCTGTGTCAGGGCTGAGTTTCCAATTGCAGATGGTTTTAACTGATAAATTTGAAATATGTTATATTACCTCTATATTGGAAGGACTCAGAATGTTGGAACTTTTTAAATCAACAGCCTGCAAGAGAAAAATATTTTCAGAAAAATGAGAGCAACTGTATGCTTTGACATCTTATATGACACGAAACACAGATACAGAAAGCATAGGACTCGAACAACCACCGTATATTGGGGTTTTTCTATCAATTCCAAGAAAATGAACCCCAATGAAGAGATTTTTAATTATAGAATCACAGTCACACTAAAAGTTGTTAGTGGAGATGGGCAGGGCTGATTTTGTGGTGTTCCTTTGGCGTCTAGAAGTATGAAAATCTCACCGGGAAATTATCAACAGAAGCATGGAGACCATGGACTAAGAGATTGCATCATAGGTAAGAAACTGTAAACAGCATATCAAAATGGGTGTAAGGGTCGATGAGTTATACAAAATGATGCAACTTCAAACTTGTTTAAAGATCCACGCATACATCTCTACAGACATGGTAGTATGCATAACTCGGGAACAGAAAAACTAAGGAAAGGTAGAAGAATAAACTAGGCTCCATGACTTGTATGTATATAGAAGGCAGATCATGCAGCTAAAGCCGTCAGGACACAGCTTCACAAATTTTCATCTACCTTTTTGGCATGCAACAGCTTTGCACTCTTGGAAAGTCTTTTTCAGATTTTACTTAGATTTGATTACGCTATGAATTTGAACAGAAACAAAACACAAACAATTAGGAGAAAAAGAAAAGACCTCTAAAGCTTTGCAGATGTTTTCAAGTTCAGGGCGATAATTGACTTTCTGACTAGTTGTCACAATCTCAACCACCCCCAAGCAAATACCACTGCCCTGTTCGAAAACTGGAAGTGCAAGTGATCCTCTAACGTTGTGCTGTTGGGCGTCGTTAACACGGGGATACTCCTCTCTTTTGAAAAACCGAACATCTGGAGTCCATTCAGGCAACTTGTTCAAGAATACACGGCCAGGCAACCCAATGAAATCCTTAGAGTCCTCATCTGCTGCAAACTGATAATTGCGGGAGACATCTCTGTAGTCTGCAAGATTCTTGCAGTTTGCATTCAGCGAAAATGGTTGGTTGTTAGTTGTGAGGACTTGCCTACCTCCTCTCTTTACAGGGATCCAGATCTGAATAAGGACATCTTTATCACTGATAGAGTCTTTGAGGCAGCTGATAGCCTGCACTAATCTCTTCTTCACAGACAGAGTACGAATTGGGTTTCTGTTTGGTCCAACCCACAACCTGGTGTTAACATGGGTTTCCTCGACAAGAAAATTTGCAGATTGGTTCAAGGAAGCTGGAGGGGTGGTAGCTTCATGGATATGTGATTGCGTTTCAGAAAATTCATCCATTCCTAGGTAGCTCAAATTTGGGACGTCAAAAAAGTTTGATATTGCTGATTCTTTTAAGAAACTGTGATGAGGTGGATCAGTATTTAAGGTGTGAATGTTAGTCTCTGAAAATGAGGTGGAATTGAAATGGGTTAATGGAGTTGAAGCTGCAGGGTGCCAGAAGTTGGATAGGTCGGTAGTCTCTAACCAGAATCCACCATACAAGAGTTCATCCATGAGATTGAAATCAAAGTTGGAGTGTGAAAAGGTTGGCGACATGATATTAGGTGTGAAGGAGCCATCTTCCATGGTGGATATTTGTCAATCACCCATTCTATAAATCCAAAAACGCAATTAGTGGATCATGAACCAAAACAAAGAAGCAGCCTGAATATGAAAAACAAGAAGAGGAACTTCCAGGAAGGATTTTTGTCCCCAATCACTCCCAGCGCCACAAACATGGTCGTTGACAATAATTTCTTTGTAACTGAGAACAAAGTAAAAATGCATTTGAGAGAGCAGAAATCAAAGAAGCCTTCATCAAACAATTAATAGAAGCAGCGATGGCACGGTAGAGCAATAAAAACAACCACTAATTAATATGACTAATTCAGTTCAGTCATATATACTCTAAACACAACTCTCTCTCTCTCTTACAAAATTCTTAAAAACAAAAACATCTGTTACAAAAAAAGACTAGTCAATGATTCTTACAACTATAAATTCAATAACCAGACCCTAGCTAGCTACGCGCGTCTGTTAATAAGTAAAGGTCAAGTAATATAAGTTGAAATATGATTTGAGAAACAAGATAGAGATGGAGATGGAGCGAGAGACGACAGCAGACTGAGGAAAAGGAGTAGAAAAGATTAAGAAAGTGAGGGATATGCATATATATGATGTTTTTTACGTACGTACCTCTCATTAATCTAAGAATCCCATCAACCAGAACCAAATTCTGATGAGCAACAAAACCATTTCTTGTGTTGTGTGAAACTGGAAAAGCAAAGGCAAGGCTGTTGTTGCCTCAAATTAACTTACAAACTTGTTGACTCTCTCTCTCTCTCTCTCTCCCTCCGCATAAAATCCATCAAATAGACAATATTGTTTGTTTGAGTACAACATGGGATGTGATGGGATGGGAAAGAAAGTGGGGAAGGGGAAGAACAAGAATCTCTCTCTTATGCTAACCGGACCCCACTCTCCCAAAAACAAAAAGAATCACAAGTGCAATCAACGCATCTATATAAAAAAAGATAATATAGGGAGGGAGTCGTTTTACTTTAACCATGTATATATATATATATATATAGCTGCATTATTGGTAGTATACTATATATGTGGTAATTGTTAGAAAAGAATGCATTATTGGGCGCGCAGTGTAATTAATGAATTTGCTGCTGCAGGGGCCAGGATGATGATCCAGAAGTAGAAGCATCACAAGTGATGATGAAAGATATGATGCGCATGGAAATTGCAATGCATGATCTGATGCGTGGATCATATATCCATAGAGAGCTAGTGTTGGATGTCTGGCTTGGCAGTTGGCAGCCTTGGCTTTAGTTTTTTGTAAAAAGATTTGGATGGTCATTGGAGGGTATTCACTGTTGAGTCATTTGTTTTGGTGTTTGTGATATAATTAACATAGGAAGATTCTAATTCTGGTGTTTGTGATCATTATATATATACATATAAACAACATACGTCATCAACCAATGGCTTAAAACTACTCTGCTACTTACTACTGCTCTTTATAATTAATATATATATATATGATAAAGTTGGCTCATCCATCCAATTCACTTCAAAATTCTACTTAATTATATATTACATTCATGCTTAAATTGCCTTACCTATATATATATATGCACAATTCCAATTACTATCTACTATACATATACATATTTATAGTATTTATAAAAGCTCATCAGCCCATCAGCATAACTGATTTGGTATGTGACTTACCCCTAGTTTGCGCATGCGTATGTCCCATCTGTTAGTATATATGTACATAAAAATTGAAGTGAGTGTGTATGTGGAAACTAGTATAGAGGAGTAGCTGTCTTCTTCAGCTCCGGGAGGCTGCATTTACATTATTATTATTAATTCTGGCCCTTGTTAGTGCGCCCCCGATTATGTATATATATTTCAATTTACTTGATTGCTCTCATCAACTCTTAGAATATATATTTAAGTTGAGTTAATAATATATAAAAAAAGGTTCAACTTTTGTGCAAGCATCAAAATGACTCTCAAAATGCTGGAGGGCCACACGCCTCTCTCTCAATTCTCCGCATGCATTTCCAACTTTGGCCTTTCACCTTTAATATGTTGCCATGTCATTAATTAACTAATTAAAAAGTATGTAATATAATGTAGAGTTGAATTGTATGTAGAGGTGAGTCATATATATCATCACTACACTCATCATCTATATCATATATTCCTTCCAATAACGTTCCCATAAAGACATTCACATCCACATCCAGAGCTACCCTACCTTCATTACTCTTTCTGCTTCCACTACATACTCTCCCCCCCACAACCATCCATCCTCCTGTTGCCTGCTGTTGCCTGTTGCCCGTGGGGAAACAGTACCCAACCAAAGTTAATTTGATTAATTAGGACATACACACCCTTTATTATTATTTAACAACTTGGACATGTATATATATATAATTAGTCAATGGCTGACGTCTTTATTATGACTTCAAAGGTTGAATTAATTGTTAGTGAGTTAGTTCAAAGGGTAATTAATTAGTATGGTATTAATTATATGCTAATCATCACATCTCAACTTATTAATTAATTAGAGACAACACAGCCAATAGAATCTGGTGCTGATGATGTCATGATCGTCTTGTTGGATTCTCCAATTAAATGAATCATTATTATTTATTCTAATTAAGCTTTTTTTATATTTGTCTGTGGTGGAGGGTGAGGGTTGGTACTTGGGGGTCACCAAAGGCTTTTCCTACTAATTAATAATAATAATAACCACAATTACATATATATATATATATATATGTATAGATGGTTGGCATGTGGGGGTGTAAATAAGATTAAGAGGTGGGTGTTAGCTGTTAATAATAAGAAAGATACCAGTACCATAGTACATCTGATCATGAATCCTTATCATGAATATTTGTGTATATACGTTGAAAGATTCCTTAAAACGCTCATCTCACTACCACCTCTAATTATTCTTAATTATTAATTATATCACCTTAACTTGCGGACAGACTTCTTATAAATATACAGCAACTGCCCTATAATTCACCTAAATTTTTATTTGATGAATTAAATTCTACAGTATTAACATACAATTATATATGTATATACTGATGAGATTAGGGGTATATATATTTAGCAGTAGGGGCAGGGCAGCATGTATATATATATATATATATATATATATGTATGCATCTAGTTTTCATTTTTATTGTACGCGTCGCCAATCCAAACATTTCAGACTAATTTCAAGGCATACACTCGACGGCCTTGTATCCTTCCATAACACCATCCTCCTCCAATTCCTTGAACAAGTACAATATTGTAAGCAACACTTTGAAGGTCATTTTGCTGTACTCAAATTTCAGTAATTAGTCCAACTTTTGATTTTTGATTCAATTCGATTATAATAATATATTTAATTGATAAGAGAATTGCATAATAAGAATTCCATATATAGGGTGAAAAATAGTAACTTATATAATTATTCTAAAAGTGGCTAGAATTTGTTTGATGTGGACCAAATTAGGGGACTTTGCCCACTAGGCATTTTTACGAGATAATTACACTGTCCTCCAAAAATTTTTTGTAATTACATGTAAACTCCTTATAATTTAGAAAATTACATCTAGTATTCCTAAGGTTTGCTTGTGTATAACAAATAAGTCTATCAATTAGTCAAAATTAATTGAACTTGATTATATTAACAAAAAGAATTGGATAAAAATTCAAATTTATCCCCAATTGATTTATTACTAATTTATTGCAGGTTAAATTAAACCCCTACCTCCAACCCCCGTCGTCGCCCGTTATCCCCCCTTTCTGTGGGGAATGGGAGGTAGCGGAGGAGATGGGTTAAGGGAGGGTCTGTTGGCCAGGTAGGGGGACAGGGGTAGGGGTTTAGTTTTTTATTTAAATTTATATTATATAAAATAATAATATTATTTTTTATAGTTTATAATTATCTTAATTTTTTATAATATTATTATTTGAATTTTTTCGTTGTGTCAATAATATCTTAAGGTGATTCATTTTCTTTCTGTCTTGAATTTTTGAAATTGATGTATGGAGTTTTATATTTTATTTTAATTTATAATATATTTTAAAACTTATAAGATTATTTATCGTTTGCACGTGTGGATATGGTGTCAAGACAATTAGTAGATAATATAAATTCCAAAAGTTTTTCTTTTTAATGTAAGCACTTATGTAGCTGAAGAGAGATTAAAAAAAAAAAAAAAAGTCCATTCAGTAAAAAAGACCACAAATATGAAAAAATACTTTTTCCCATATGTAGTAGGGAATTTTTTCATTTAAGCATTTATGTGGTAGATGACTGATAACAAAATGCTAGTCAACAAAAGCCCCAAATAAAAAATAATAATAATAATTTTGTCCATCTCAACAAATTTTGGTAATTGAAGTCCTACAATTATCGAAAATAAATTAATTGCAAGTTACTATTTACCATCTCCATATCTTGAATCCTTATTTTGTCACTCCAGTCTTACATTGTGATTAATTTAAATTTAATGGAATCAGATTTGAATTAGAATTTCGGGTGTAGAAGAGTAAATGCAATTAAACCCATAATAACATAACCACCTTTTCTATCGCCAGCAAAGCATACACACTTACTAATGCTGCCCTGCTCTCAGTTGCCCTCTAAAGCAAACTGCTAAATCTTCCTCGTATTTTTTTGTTATCTTTTGGGGGAACTTTTAGAATGCATAATCCCAATGCTGAATCTCAACCAAGCGCTGGGTATTGAACCCTTAAATTAATGGAGAGGCCCTAATTACTATTACAAATTAGTGGGTATTGAACCTTTAAATTACAACCGAATTATAAATTTACAAATCGATATACACAAAGTATTAAAGCAATAAAAATCGAACACACAAGGCTCAGAGAGCCAGATCTATTGTTTTGGCTTTACTCACGATCACAAAGATCGACAGCCTAAAATCCCACAGTTGCTTAAGTTTTGACACTTAGCCCTTTCCACAAAGATTTTCCCACAGAGGCTAACAACTGGGTTCAAACAGAACCTTAAAAAATCGGACAGAGAGTGAAGAAGGAGATTATCACTTTTGCTTTGCACACTTAGTTGTCCACAACCAAGAACCGACTACTATTTAAGGTGGCTTTGATTGTAGGTGAGAAGGTGAAAATGGCGCTGGTTGAAGTCCCAAAGACATGGAAAAACCACGAGAGAAAGAAGGGGGAGAAACTAGAGAAAAAGGCGATTTGAAGATGAAGAAGAGAGGGAGACAAATGGTAAATGCTAGGGTTTAAGTAGTGGGCAAACCGGGTTATGGGCAGGTCGGGTCTTAGGTTGTGGGTAGTGGTCTAGGATGAAGGCAATGTGCCATAAAATACCGGGCTTTGAGCTATCCAAGTGGGTGCTTGGGCCTACCTATTTGGTCATGGGCCACACATTTTTTCAACAGTCATGTTGGAGGGTAATTCAATTCTCTAGCTTAGCTTGATCTCATACTAGTGCATTATCATTCTCTGATGCTTTTTGTTGGTTTAGTCTTGCTTTATTGTTTCTTTGTTTTATGTTAGTGATGATGATGGGATGAGTTCAAAGGAGATTAGCGTTTGTGCTTTGGTTAATTAATAATACTTTAACAAAATTGCTCTTGTTTAGCTGATTAAGGAGTGGCCGTGGCTGGTATTACAAAACTCCTATATTTCAAAAATTGGCTGCATTATTTGATACTTGATAATCTTTGGTTGAAATGAGAGAGAGACCCATGCTATTTATGTATTATGTTCAGGAACGATCAGTTGAGATTCAATTCAGAGGATTTCTAAGGTGCATCACCAGTATTTGGAATTTGGAACACTAGAATACAACTTACCTTCACTTGCCTATAAGAATTGTTAACTTCAACTAAATGATCCCTCTGCTAGTGATAAGGAGACTGAGGAAATAATGGAAAAGATTGTTGGAGGGTTAATTGTTCTGTGTTTTAGCCATGCTTGTAGTTGTGCCAATTCTTAGATGTGCTCGTAGTGGACTTGCTGAGATGGTAGCATCGTTGTTGGATCAAATATTAACAGACCATTTTAGCAAGATTAATCTGTTCACAGAGGATGGGAACCTCACCAGGTCGTCTCATAGGCCAATTTTGTGCATATTTGATATCCCCGTCGCAAATTAACATTGATGGAGTATAACCCGCCTTTGAAAAAGGACAAAATGTCCTTTTTTAGGGTAAAAATAGTAAAAATGTCACATGACCCACGTAGATAAAGTCGACTCGAGACTGACGTGTCTATCGTCTCACCACACGATCTCTGACAGTGGATGCTTTTAGATGAAGCCACGTGGCACACTTGTGAAGTAGATTTGAGCCTATAAATACCCTCATTCCAGCACTTTTATGGTAGGACATATTTATTGCTTTCTACCTCACTTATTATTTGAGGTCACCTACTTTCCATCTCGGACTCGAATTGACTTGAGCATGGGTCTTAACAGGGGACAAACCCAGCTAGCCTAACGTATATGTTTCTTCTCAAGTACCATTTCGATATCTGAAAGAAGTATTGCAAACTCGAGACCTATCTTGAAGGGATCACATATTTTGACTCGGATCAAACATAATTTTAGATATAAGCCTCTTATCCACGATATGCTTGGTTTAAGACTTAATAGATTGAATGTCGGAAAGGAAAAAGGTGGGATGAAATCCTATGACTTGATCTCTTGGGCCTCATTTTGGGCAACAAATGGGTCATTAGAATTTCCAAAAATGGTTGTAGAAATCGAGAGGCAATTGCATAGGTACCATAAAGATGTTGTTGGGAAATTGAATAAACAATTTAATATCATTTTGAAATTGATAATTAAATATATATATATATAAATTTATGAAATTAAAACACAAACAACCACATCGGAGCGATATAACAGAGATAATAATTAGATATGTTGTTTTACGATAAAATTAAAAGGATAACTTACAACGAGAGTTGTCTCGTAACAACCTCGGTCCAATAGAAACTGAGAACAAACCGAATTGCAGAAGAAAAAAATTCTACCCGTTTTGAAGAAATTATACTTCCGGTCCAAAGGGCATCGAATATTACGCAAATCCTTCTAGGATAAGATGGTTACATTTGTTTAGTACTGCACTTATACTGAAAAATACCTCAACCAACACTCAAAATTTTTTTACCGAGGCTAGAGCTCAAAACTTAGAATTTTGAGAGAGAAACCGAGAGATAGAGATGAGAGAAGAAGAGATTTCAGATTTTGGTGTGTTGAAATGAGGAATGGCTTCAGCCTTTTATAGGCATGGCCAGGCTCATGCTCTTAGTGCAACAATAAAAACTTGGCAATTAACTTTACTGTAACAGTCTGCAGTTTCAGGTTTAAAACCTGAAACAGTTGAAATGGCTTCAGGCTTTTTTATCCAAATGTTAATGTTAGAAATTCAAATGTATTTGCTGCAAAAAGATATATTCTAAGACATTCGCCCTAACGTATGTGCCGGAACCGGGATGAGACACGACAGTGACACGCACGTGTGAGGCAACCGCATGTTTATAACATTTCAAACACAACTTGAACTTGAACTTAATAAATGAGTTTATTTTGAGTATAAACTTACAATGTGGGACAACTTTGAGTGTAAAAACACTCACCTCTACATCCACCTTAAATATACATCATAACTACTTTAATTCCCATCATATTCCTATATGGGATATGCACTTCTCAATTTTTTACTTCTTAATCTGTGGATTTAACATGTCATTTCAATTTAAAATTACAACAATTCCCCCACAAATCCACATATTTGAATTTAAGTTTCTATAGCTTGTTTTCGACAATGGTACTTTTTTGTTTGAACCACTGTCTAAGTTATCTAATGTCAGTTGTCGCCAGGTTAAATGGAACTAAGCCTTGAATTTTGAGCTTGTGATTGTGATAGCGTTTGTTAGTAACAGCAAATTACAGGCTTTGTGTTGATCTTTAGGGTTGAGACTTAGGCCATGAATCCTGATCCTATTCATGAATGCTTTTAGGAATAACCCAATTCCTTCGTTGCGGCAAAACAACTGCATTACTTAGCTGGGAGTCTCCAGGGATGCACTGCTAGCATCTCGTCTAATAGACATGACCTGTTTCAGAGTTAAACACTTATTGAACTTACAGTATCGACACATTCCAGAATTACAGGGGATAGACTCCAAATACAAAGTATCAATCTATTTTTGATACTCCGACATACCCTACGACTTTTTAATACCACATTTAACCTTCTTTGTGGGATCTTCACTTAAAAAGTTGGGTTGCTATTGTAGATATGTCACTAATTAGTTTTCAGTCCCATCCCCAATCTAAATATTTGTACTTGTGATAGATCTTATCCTTTCGTTAAAGGATCAGCCACATTGTACTTTTACCCCCACAAAGCCAATGCATATAACTCTGTCTGGCATTAATGCCTTTATACACTTCAGTCTAACTTGGATATGTCTTTTGGTTGTATTTACGATTCTGAATCTTTGGAATTGTAGTTTGACTATCACATGTACAATAATAGGTGGAAGAGGCTAATTTACAACGAGAAGTTGTAATAACAACCCATATAGCTATTCTGCCTCGGTACCAGTCATATCCAACGTATATAACTCGACTTCAAAAGTAGACTGGGTTATCAAAATCTATTTAAAAAAAATTCAGAGACCTCCCCTGTGATAATAGGAATGTTTAAAAAAATCCCATAAAAATTAAATTATCAAATACCCCTCCTGTGATATAAAATAAAGTTAAAAAAAATCCCTCCGTACAAAATTTGGATCACACGCGCTTTGACTGCAATTTTTCTATAAAAATACTTTTTCTTTTATATTTTTGCCCTTCTCTCACATTTAATATATAATATTATATATATTTATTAATAATAAAATATTATCTTTATAATAATTATTTAAAATAGTATTTTTATAATAATTATTTAAATAAAATATTATATATTTTTATTAATAATAAAATATTATATCTTTTTATTAATAATAAAATATTATTTTATATAATAATTATTTAATTATTTATATAATAAAATATTATTTAAATTAAAATATAAAAAAAATTAGTTTCGCCGCCGCCGCCGCCGCCGCCGCCGCTGCTAAAGAGGAGGGTGCCGCCGTCGCCCAACGCAGCGAGGGCGACGTGGTCGCCCTCCATTTTGGGCAACGCCGATTGTCCAATCGCCTAGAAGGGGGTGGGGGAGGGAAGGGGGGATTGGAGGCAAGAGAAGTGGGGGGGGGGTGGAAGAAGAGGGCGGGGGGAAGAAGACGGTGTGGGGTTGGGGGGTGGGGAGGGAGGCCGGGGGGGGGGGGGGTTAGGGCGTGGGGGTTTATAATTATTATTTTAATTTTTTTAAAATTATAATTATATATATTATAAATATATTTTAATAGTATTAAATTATATATATTATAAATTAAAATAATTATATATTAATAGGCCTAGTTTGACCAGTTGACTGAAAGGGGTATTTTAGTTATTGTTTCTTGAAAAATAGGCTCAAATTGATCAAGGGCAGTATGATTTTTTATTCGTAACATGGGGGTGATTTTTTATATTAAAAATTTCATAGAGGGGGTTTTGATATTTTTATATATCACAGGGGGTCAAAATGGATTTAACCTAAATCTATTTTGCAGACTTCCATGAGATTGCGCCCCCACCTAAGGTAAATACATATCCTGAACATCCATTACTATCAGAATTTTTGGCTATCTAGCTAGCATCATTGTATCCCTAAAAAATAGTAAGGAATTTTCCATAAAAGAATCATATGCGGTCTTAGCAATTCTATTATTCTCATAACCAAATTTCTCAAATCTTCTCAACATAATGATAAATAGCTATCCCATCAGTTGAATGAATCAACTTGATACCAAGAATTACTTTAGTCTCACCACTTCCTTCATTTCAAACTTATTAATCAGAAATGACTTGTTCAGTTATAATATCTAAGCATGATCCTATTAAAAAAATGTCATCTAAATATAGGCATCAAATAATAATTTTATCTCCTTTAACTTTACAATAAATACATTGTCACTCTCATTACAGTGAACCCAAATACAAAAATAGTTTTTTCAAACTGTCCGTGCCACTATTTGGGTGTCTGTTTAAGTTTATAGATAAACTTAACAAGTTTACAAACTTTATACTCGTTACCATGAGCTACAAATCCCTCAAGTTGATCCATGTATATTTCTACCTCGAGTCCACCATACAAGAAGGTTGTTTTGACGTTCTTATGGTGAATTGGGAGACTATACACTAAAACAAGTGCTATGAGCACTCGAATTATAATCAATTAGGTTATCAGAGAATATGTATCACAATAGTATGTTTCTCCTTTTGTTTAAAATCCTTAGCCACCAATCTATCTTTAAACTTATTGACGGTCCCATTAGGTTTTAATTTGTTCTTAATAATCCACTTACACCCAATTGTAGTATACCCCGGAGGAAAATCGACTAGCACCCATGTTCCGTTAGAAACAATGGAGTCCATCTCATTTTCGACAGATTCATTCCACTACTTAGCTTTTGGAGAAGTCATAGCATCTTTGAAGGTTACCGGATTGTCTTCGATATTGTAAATTAAAAAATCACTTCCAAAATTCTAGACAACCGTAACTCTCTTACTCGTCTAGGTTTAATAGACTCTTCATGAGTCGGACTAATACTACTTGAATTAACCTCCACATTTGACATTTTTTTTACATGTTCAGGAATGGACGTGGAAGTAAGTGAGTCATCAAGAGAAACACTTGAAGCTATTACTATTTTCATAGGAAATAAATCTTCTAGAAAAATAACATCACAAAATTCGGCTATTGTGTTTATCTCAATACTTGGAATTCTGATTTAGTAACTAAAAATCTCAATGCATAACTTGTCTCCATATAGTCAAAGAACACAACATCAACAGTCTTACGGCCCAATTTCTTTCTTTTGTATTCTGGGACCAACACTTTTGCTAGGCACCCCCACACTCGAAAACATTTGAGGCTTGATAATCTACATTTCCATAATTTGAAAAGAATACTCGTATTGCGTTTCAGATGGACTTTATTCAAAATATGGCATGTCGTTTTTAAATCCTCTCTCCACGAATACTTTGGTAACCCAGAGGTTAACAGAAGCTGTTAATTCTATCTTTAAAAGTTCTATTCTTTCATTCAGCTATTTCATTAGACGAGGGGAATATGGAGGAGTCTCTTCATGAATAATGTTAAAATTTTGACATATTCATTGATCTTACTCGACTCATATTCTCATCCTCTATCAGGTCTTAACCACTTAAGCTTCTTAGCGTTTGGGTTTCTACTTTATTTTTAAATAAAATAAATTTATCTAAGGCTTCATCCTTATTTTTAAGGAGAAAAACATAACAATATCTACTACAATCATCTATAAAGGTGATAAAATAACTTTTGTGGTTTTTAGTCAAATTTTCGTTGTGCACACTAAATCAAGTATTTTCGAATTCCTTTCAACTAATTGATAGGATTTCCAAACTTATTTAGCTTTTGCACAAATTTGGCATCTGTGACCTCGTTTAATATTATGACTAGGAATTAAATCAAGATTCACCATTTGTTTGATTGAACCCAAATTTAAATGACTTAATCTACTATACCACAAAGTAGAAGATTCAACATTCCAAAATAACATAATCAGAAATATCAACTTTATTAGTTTTAACTCAAATTTTAAATAAATCATTAAACAAATAACTTTTGCCAATAACAACACCAAAATGTTGAATTAAAATTTTATTAAATTTAAAGGACAATTCATAGCACTCACTAACTATTACAGAACCACTTATTATATTTCTCCTAACAGTTGGTACATGATGAACTCTTTTTAACGACAAAATGCCACATGAAGGAAACTTCAAGTCCTCGCTTTCTATCCCAAGTACTTCAGCTGTACTAGAATTCCCCATGCTTACTGTCCTTCCATTGATGGCCTGATAAGACAAAAATAGAGATTTATCAACATAAATATGCATGTTTGCTCCAGCGTCAATCAACCATCAAAAGGTTCATAAATAGTTGGGATTTTGGGTTGTACAGAAATATACACTTTAGTTGCTCCTGAGGTGCTAGCATAACTAGAACCTCCCACAACATATTAACAATTGTCTGCCTAGTTTTGGCCTTTTTAATGACAATCTTTAGCCCAATGTCCAACATGCCCACAGTTTCAGCAGAGTTTTTTGCTTTTGGTTTCTTATTTTTTACAGCTTTGTCTTTATTGATGATTTTTGAGTTCGAGTTCAAATTATTTACTTTCTTTTTCCCAATTATTAAATTTGCCCGTGCTTGATGCTCAATAGTCATCTTATGGTTCTGATTTTTGTGCTCTTCTTCAATACTGATCGCGATCATGAGATCATCCAAAGATAGTATCCCTTTTTTATGTTTGAACGTCATGCCAAAATTTTCCCAAGATTTGAAAATTTTATCTATTATGGATATGACCAGAAAGTTCCCAAGAAACTTCATCTCAGCATCAGACAAAGCATGCTCAAGATTTATTATCTCATGTGTCTGTTCAGCTACAAACCTCCCCTCCACCATCTGATACCTCATGAACTTGGAAGCAAAATACTTTTCAAGCCCTTGATCTTAAGTATTATATTTCCTATGCAACTCATCCCACAGAGTTTTTGTAGTGTAAGATTCAGAACAATAGATATCAAAGAGTGTATTTGACAATGCTGACAGAGTAGCTCTTCTGCCTATTTGATCCCGCTCAATCCACTGTGCGATCTCTGCAGTTTTGAAATCTATCTCAGTTGATTCAGGTCTAGTCACCTGAATCATTGTCAAAAGCCCTTTCATTGTTAACCATAATTTCGTCCGTTGTTGCCAGCGTTTGAAAAATTAGCCCGATAGCTTATCCAGTAGACTGGACAAGTCGACTTTTGGGTTGATCAAAATAACAATAGAAATAGCCTCGGTCATTTAATAAT
Source organism: Sesamum indicum (assembly GCF_026168435.1). Classification (NCBI taxonomy): domain Eukaryota; kingdom Viridiplantae; phylum Streptophyta; class Magnoliopsida; order Lamiales; family Pedaliaceae; genus Sesamum; species Sesamum indicum. The sequence goes on from NC_142666.1 coordinate 192,709, forward strand.
TAGATAATTAAGCACAAACTTAAACAGAAAATCTGAATTTAAAATTCAAAACAACAATTTAAAACTATTTGTGTTGTAACAAATTCGATTTTCAAAAACCGTATAATTTCTTTAAGATTATTAGGAAAATTGAATAAACAATTTAACATCGTGTTGAAATTTACCATCGGATATATATATATATATATATATATATATATCAGTTTATCAAATTAAAACACAAACAACCATGTTGGATCGATATAATAGAGACAACAGTTAGATATGCTATTTTACGATAAAATTAAAAAGATAACTTACAATGAGTGTTGTCTCGTAAAAAGTCTCAGTCCAATAGAAATTGAGAACTAATCGAATCACAGAAAAAATTCTGCTTGCCTTGAAGAAATTATACGTCCCGTTCAAAGTGCACCGGGTACTATGCAATTTCTTCCAGGATAAGATGGTTACCGTTGGTTTAGTATTGTACTTATACTAACAAATACCTCAACCAACACTCAGAAGCCTTTTACCTAAGCTAGAGCTCAAAACTTAGAATTTTGAGAGAGAAACTAAGAGCTAGAGATGAGACAAGAAGAGTTTTGATATTTTGGTGCGTTGAAATGAGGAATGACTTTAGCCTTTTATAAACTGGTATTGGGAGCAGAGGGATAACTCCAACCCATTAAGCTGCGTTAGCAAATGTGTTAACTGTTTATGGTACAACATGCGATTTTAAGTGGAAACATAGTTAGTATATGCACTTGAAGATGCATATGAGGGTTGAGGGTTAATTAAATCCAGTTGGGCGGTCCTCGTTCTTTGTCCTGGACATGGATGTTATGTTGGTGAACAGGTAAGAAATTTCCGCGCAATAATGTTCCAACATATATGCTACAATATTGAAGGTTAGGAGGAAAAAGGAAAAAGGAAAAGATATCCGTGGTAGATCTATGTCATAAAACAATAGATTTTTAGAGATCAACAATACATTGTAAGAAGGTTGTGTTGAAGAATGAGATGAACACAACAATATATTGTAAGAAGGTTGTGTTGAAGAATGAGATGAACACAACTCTTGGTAGATGATCAGAGTTATTACCAAAAGAAAGTGGACCTTCGAGAATGTGAAGGTCCAAAAATAGAATAATAATAGTAAAGTGATTAGGCACCACAGCAAAAGGGTCAACTCAACAGCCTCGAAACTTCCCTATTTATCATTTTTTCCCTTCTTCCCTTCACTCCTTTTCTCCTTCCCCTTCATGAAACCCCACCCCCACCCCCACCGTCGCCATCAAATCCCAGTCAAAACCCTCACTCCATAACCCTAATTCCACATCTAGAAAACATTTCTAAGTATTCTTACGATTCAAAATGTCGAGACGAACACTTCCTCTCCTCGGGCACCTCCTCTCCCGCTCTCGATTCACCCGATCCGTAACCTACATGCCCCGTCCCGGAGATGGTGCACCCCGTGCTGTTACCCTGATACCCGGTGACGGCGTCGGCCCACTCGTCACGGGCGCTGTGGAGCAGGTGATGGAGGCGATGCACGCGCCGGTGTACTTCGAAAAATACGAAGTCCATGGTGATATGAAGAGCGTGCCCCCGGAGGTGATTGAATCAATTAAGAAGAATAAGGTTTGCCTTAAGGGCGGGCTGAAAACGCCTGTGGGTGGAGGGGTCAGCTCGCTGAATGTGTTGTTGAGGAAGGAGCTTGATCTTTATGCTTCCCTTGTGCATTGCTTTAATCTGGAGGGGCTCCCTACTCGGCACGAGAATGTCAATATTGTCGTGATTCGGGAGAACACAGAGGGCGAGTACTCAGGCCTCGAGCACGAGGTTGTTCCTGGAGTTGTAGAGAGCCTTAAGGTGTTTTTATTTCCTTTAATATTTATCTTTTTCTAATGCTCTGTGCTGGAGTTGGATTTTGGATTTTTTATGCATTTTTTATGCATTTTTTATGCATTTTTCATTTATGTTTGCAAATTGTGGATTTGAGGGTGCCTTACATAACTAATTCTTTGAGAATTAATAAAGGTATGTTGTAATGATGGTTAGATTGCAGAATATAGTCACTGCATTGCTGTTTTCCTCTTTATCGATTAGGAAAAAAAAAGGTGTTGTGTATTGCAATTCAACAAGCATGTTATGCATCGTGAAACAACATAAACACTGGTGGGAGTGCAAATTCTCGAAATACATCTTTTTCCCTTGGTTGTTTCCATTTAACTTCAAATTATATTATATTGTGATTTAACCCTCTTTTTTCTGAAACCAGATAAATTAAGCTTCCTTTGACATTGTCGAACATGTTTGTTGCATGTCCTTGAATACTCTGCTACCTTAATCTGTGCAAAGTAGAAATAGTATAAAATTTTCCGACCTGTCACCTACATCCCCTGTCCGCATAACTCAACATGTCAAATAGAAACACTTTCCATTTGGGTAAATTGTAGTCCCACTTTTGCATTTAGAAATATCTCTTTCTCTTGGTTATTATAACTTGTGCTACAGCCTTCATCTGGCTTCTGATATCTTAATATGCATGTTTACAATATCAGTGAATTTTCTGGTAATTCTGTTTCTCATTTAGCCCAATTGATAGGTGATTACAAAGTTCTGTTCAGAACGAATTGCAAAATATGCCTTTGAGTATGCCTATCTCAACAACCGGAAGAAAGTGACTGCTGTACATAAAGCAAATATTATGAAACTTGCTGATGGATTATTTTTAGAATCCTGTCGTGAAGTTGCTAGTAAGTACCGCAGCATCCAATACAACGAGATGATCGTGGATAATTGCTCAATGCAACTTGTTTCCAAGCCAGAACAATTTGATGTTATGGTAAGAGACCAAAGTTCGCTATTGCCTTTATCATGGTCTCTGTACTGTTTTGGTCCTGCTGATGTTGATTTGACCTTGTTGTTACATGTCATAACTTCTTTTCTTTCTTTCTTTTCGTCTTTTCTTTTTTTCTTTTTAGTTGTCATGTTCAAAAGGTTGAGATGCGTAAAGAGTGTAACTAAGAAAGTCTCACCATACACCAAATCAATTCCTTTGATTCAAGAAGATCTGTACAACTAATTCTTGTAGCTATGAGTAAATTGGTAATTAGATGATGCACAAAGCCTCTTAAGCTTAGGAATACATAGTATATCTGTATTATCAAGGGATGGCTATGGGCCCAGGTAAGCTAGGGGTGGGTTCGGGGTGGGTCTTGGGTTTTACCCTGGACCCGCCCCTGTTATTTTTTTATTTAATTTTTAAAATCTTTAATATTTATATACTTACGTATGATTATAGTTATTAGGAAATTATTATTAAATCTAAACTCTCAAACAATTGATATCCATTTCTATGTAAGAATACAAAAATAGAAAATTAGTTGAATGTATCTCTTGAATCATATAACTCATCTTAGATATTAAATAAAAAAAAAAAGAAAACACTATGTTAAAGTGCCCAATCCTAAAATGATATCTTATTGGAAAAATTAAAAAAGTAAAGCAAGAATAGAAGCTTACATTAAATGAATTATAAGAAAGACAATTGAAGGCGGAAAATAGAAAACAAAGATGGATAACGGAGAGAAAAAATTATTTAAAATAGTTTAAATTGTCAATATCCTTTAATCAATTTGAACAAAAAAGATGCATAAGTTACTATGAATGAGAAATAATATAAATATAGTCTTATTTGATTGTAATGAAAAATAAATACATGAGCAATTTATGTGGAGGGTAAACAATAAACTAAATAAATTGTAGTTCAAATTCTTACAAAACTTTTTTCTTTTTATTTTTTCCATCCAAGTAGTGTTTAAACAATCATATCATATTATGCAAATATGTAGGCTACTAGGCTTAAAAGATTAAATATGTATGAAGTTATTAAAGACTTGGACTAAAATTAAACTTACATTTGCAATACAAAAAACTTAAGAAAATAAAATATATTGCTTGATCGGCGGGGGCCAAGGCTAGGCCTTGTCCGGGCTGGGGTACGGGCGGACCCACCCCAGACTCGCTCTGTTGCTGTACTAATATCTTATCCATTAAGCAAAACATGCTCTCTACTTATCCATAAATATTTAGTGTTCAACTTCAAACTCCAAATAGCCCTATAGATAGAGATTATGCTCACAAATAAAGCTAGGGTAGCAAAAAAGGTATACCGAGTCGTTGACGGCATATGTTTATTTGTAAGAGTGAGTTATATGATTTCATGTGAACCATTCATGCACTTCCTATTGTAAGGTCGTAATGAGTTCGTCCATACTTGGGTTTAGACCAAGTTAAGTTTGGTGGTATGACCTGATTGCTTTGTGTACGGATCAATGCTTGTTAAAGTATAGAAATTATAATTGGGAGTTTTTTTAGCCATTTCAGGGTACCAAGGTGTGGTTCCTTCATCAATATCCTTCAACTTCAGGCTTGATAATGCCACATGGCATCTTTTCCTCTTTAGTTTGAAGTTCTCTCTTCTACCTAAAGCTTAACAATTAGCAAATATTTATTTAGGATAACTACAGTAACACCCCTTTACAAATAGTAAAATTTCACAGACCATTCCTATATTTTTCATGATTACATTGTCACCGCTGCGACTATATATTGTCTACATTGACATCCCTCCTGAGTCCTGGCATATTCCTCTGTAAAGTGCTGATATCATCACAAAGAAACTACAAAAATTCAATTTTGCTCCTAGATTTGCTGGTCAACAGTTTGATAACCTTTTGGGGACAAACACACCATTCTATATGAAAAGGGTTTATTTGATATTATATAGTTTTGGGGGTTCTAAATGTAATACTTTCATAAATTTGAAATTCCTCATGAATTTATTAACTCAAGATTCTTATTTATTTTACTGATTTTTAGTTTAAGCAGAAACTTTGAGCAAAATGATACTTTTCAATTTCTAGGAGTTTTGGATTAACTTTCTTGAGATGAAAAATCGATCAATTACTATATTATAATTTAACGAATTGATTTTTCAAACTTTATTTTTCACTTGTTTTGTCTTTTTGTAATATATAATTATGTAACTAGTAGCAAATAAAAATATAATTTGAAATTACTTTATCATTGCCTCTTTCTTTTTTCTTTTTCCTATTTTTCCCCCTTATGTATTTGCTTATGCACGTCTGTTTGTTGTAGAAAGAGAGAAAATAGTTTTTTTTTTTTTTGGGGGGGGGGGGCGAGAATTATTTTAGCTTTTAACCAAAAGGGTAAAGGGTTCCCAAAGTCATTTTAGTATGGGACAATTTCATTTTTTCCCCAGCTGCCATCAGATGAGCAGGAAGATCTTTTTGCTCTTCCCAATCACTTTTTACAACACGAAGAGTGTTAGTGCAACTATCCGAAATACAATGAGTGGTTTGCATATTTTGACTATATTTAGGGGGTTGTAAACGTAGTTATCCCTTCTCATTTTGCAGGTAACTCCAAATCTCTATGGGAATCTGGTTGCAAATACAGCTGCTGGAATTGCTGGCGGAACTGGTGTCATGCCAGGTGGTATGTATCTTGAATACCTGTTAAAACTTTTATCAGCTTTTCAAATTTGGAAGAGTGTATGTTGCCTTATCCTTGTGAAGTTGGCAGGTAGCTAATCTAACTACTAAGATGCTTGACTTTTTAGGTGGCGGTGGTGCTTCCAGCACTCCCCTTTATGCTGTTGCGCAATGTTTTCATATTTCTTCTGTGATTTCATAAATGATAGATCCAGCTTTGATGACTTGCAGGGAATGTGGGGGCTGATCATGCCATTTTTGAACAAGGTGCTTCTGCGGGTAATGTAGGAAATGAGAACTTAGTGGAGCAAAAGAAGGCAAATCCAGTAGCTTTGCTGCTTTCTTCAGCTATGATGCTAAGACACTTACAGTTCCCTTCATTTGCTGATCGACTGGAAACTGCAGTGAAGCGAGTCATAGCAGAGGGTAAATACCGAACTAAAGATCTCGGCGGTGACAGTACCACCCAAGAAGTTGTGGATGCTGTCATTGCAAATCTTGACTGAACTTTTTGCAATCTGCGGGGCTGCTGGACTTTGCAGTAGGTTGTGAGCCAATCTTGAGTATCATTCTTGTAATGTTTTTTTCTTTTTTTTTTATTTTACATATTTGATTTTTGTGCTCCCATATTCGGAGTCAAATAATGACAAGAGAATCTTCTCAGTACGACAAATTCAATCATGATCACATTTAATCGTGTGCAATGTAATTTGGTTGACACTTCTGGAATCTATCAATTGGAAAAAGTTGTAAACTTCGGACAGGGGGTATATCCTTGATCTTTGAGAATAATTTCTGTTATGTTGCTTAATTTATGCTCAGCCCTTTAGGGTTGTAAGCCTCGGGTTTCATAACATTAATCACTATTATGAATACCCTGCCTGGCACATTGATCAGGAATTATTGACGTTGCCTGATCCCTGGGATGGGTGGTGTCATTGAGCAACTTGTCGTGGTCAGTCCCAGAATATCAACCCCAAACCAGTTGCATTTTTTGAACCCTTTGTTCGTTGCCCTCAAATTAATTGGCCAAGGTATGTACCTTAACCAGGAGGAGTTCATCTCCATTCAAATTTGAAGTAATAAATGTTCAAGATCTGGTCTTCAACAGTGCGCATTGAGACCAGATAAAAGACAAAAAAGTAATCAAAGGGCCTGGGCAAAGTGCACACACTCGTTTCATTTGGGCCCTTGCTTCTATCCACCATCTTCAAAGAAGTTCAAGCGATTTCAATCTACTGAGGAAATGATATTGTTTTCGATAGCAATAAGGTTGAATTTTGGACTAGCTATGAATCTCCATCTAATAAATGGAAAACGATAAACAACAATAGTACATATCTAACTATTTCTCTTCCAAGCGACGGAGAATTGACTCTGCAAAGCTTTGTTGCCTGCGAATGTATACATAGAAAGATGAGGAAGATAATATATTCAGTTACTGTTATTTTGGCAATGAAAATCCACTAGAAGCACAAAATTTAATCAAAATGTTACAATTATTGATGCGTAGATTTGATATCAGAAAGTAAAAAAGCAGTTTGTCTAATGGGTCCCCAATCATTGACAGACTGAATATATTATAGTAACCAATTACAAATGGCCATATAAGCAGCGGATATCCCCCCCCCCCCCCCCAACTTTCTCTCTCTTAATCTCTTGCTCTTCATTCTTTTTTCCATTTTGGGTATGCCAGGGGTTTCCATACCTTGGAAAGCCCTAAAACTCGGTTAATTAAGTAGCAATGTCAACCTATTACACGTTGAATGAATTAATGGATTCAAGCACCATGATATGAAACATTTGGCCATCCCTTAGAAAAAAGATTCTAGATTTATAAACTTTCATGGAATAGAACAAAAGATAACAAGGCGAATGAAAGATATCGGGCAATGAAAGCTTACTTGCGTTCACGATGCTTCGGACTAGGCCGAGAGTACTTCAAATATCCATCCCAAGGCACCTTTCTGAGGCCGGCCCGAACAGAAATAATGTCCCTCACCCTGAAAACACCCCCAAATTCAGTACTTGAAATTTCTTTTCTACAATGTTGAAGGAGCCAGAACGCCCAGAAGCAATTCATGTATTCATGAATGTAAACTTACCTCTCTGCAAATTCAATGGGTGTTTCCCCAGGTTTCAGATTTTGAGGCTCTAGGTACCAAACGTCACAAACAACAGCCCAGGATGTCATAAGCTGCAACAAGTGTGTAGTGAAGGATTGCCTGGACACAAGGTCTTAAGCATATTTTTAAAAGGTCTTTAACTGATAACACAGTAGCTGATTGGCATCAGTTTCGCAGGGAGCAACATCATTAACCAAGAGTAACAAAATAACAAAGTATCCCCAGAATTTTCCTGAGATAGCACATTCAGCTATCCACAGAATAACTGAATTGTACAAATTAGTAGTGGCAAATCAAACAAGTGCCATTGGCATAAGAAATAGGACCGTGAAAACTTACTTTCGGCTATTCCAGAAGGCATCAACAAATATCTTGTTGTACTTGATTGCTATTGGACAGACAGTGCAGCCAAGTTCAAATGCACCCTAAACACCACAGGAAAATGAGATGAGATAAAAAATGAACTGTTGGCATAATAATGAAAAACTTTAAATGATCAATTATGTGACCACCATACATCTCTGTGAACTCCATTTTATCTTCGTCGCCCTTTTTAATAACAAGAATTTTACTAGGAAAGATCTGTATTGTGCAGTAAAAAGTGTTTACAGAAAACAGGACGCTACATTCTGGTAAAATTACCATGTGTGTGGTCAAAAGGTTCAGTTTTCAGATAAGAGATCTATCCATTATCAGAAACACGACCCTTAATTTATATAGTAAGATGTACATTGGCATGTAAATAATGACAACCTTCTTAAACATAACAGTGTAATGGTTATTCACACAAGTTCCTTCCGGGAATATAAGAAGAGGATTGTTATCAGCATCATGGACATGTTCCCTTAGCCTGGAAAACAATAAATGAAAGATGTGGGTAAGGACAATGATATAGTTCACAATATTAAGGCCTTTATAGTAAGACATACTTTTTTGCAACAATTTCACGATCCTTGGACTCTGAGCGGTTGAACCAGATACATCCTAGACTTTCCAAAATTGTGCTCTGCAATAATCCTGTGCACAGTGAAAATCAGCAGAGTAAACTACAAGAGAAACATCCATCTGACACCCACCCGAATTCCAACTCAATGAATGAATATTGTAGTCACCAAACTCTCCACTAGCACTCACCATAACTTCTTTGGTATCTAAGTGAACTATTTATCCCCCTAAGTTCCCATTAATCCACTAATTAGTCCATGAAAACCAGACACTGTAGGCATTAATGTCTCATTTCCATTTCCAGCATAATGATACACAGGAACAGTCCAACTCGAGAAAACAATACACATACACATGCCTAAAATTATTTAATTACTTATTCCACGAGGTTTTATAAATGTTCATTAAACAAATGTTTCAACAGCTTATCCCCTGTATGACTAAAAGAAACTTACCAACCCACCCAGGATGCTTCTGCATAATCACTGCAAAAGCAGTCATTTGTTCCAAAACAATGAAATCAATCATGGATGTGTGATTCGCCACAAAAACCTGCAAAATAAATAAATAAAATAAAAAATACGTAAGTGCATAGAATTGAACTCATCTAAGTAGACTATATGGAAAAGAGATGATTGAAGCAATAGTCCCACCTGCTTAGGTCGCATGGACGGCCGTGGACCATGATACTTGACAACCCCTGTCCATGATGCAACGAAGAAACTGCAAATCAACTCCACTAGACCTCTCTGAATAAAAAAAAATACACAAAGTGAGACAGTTAGAGAATATAGCTCTATGTATATGACTTATCTTCTGAAAAAAAGCAACTAATTATCCGATATTTTCCATAGGAACATTGTCTAGTCTAATATTCAAATCCTCCTTTTCTTCCCCTCTGTAATATCAAACTCTAAGTTTTCTGTCTAGAGTACTTTTCAGTATATCATGATTTGCCTAGGTCCTAATTGAAATGTAAAGCTAACGAACTCCCTGAGTCATATGTTAACTAAGTCAATGCTGAAACAATGGTAAAACTCTCAGGCATACATCCAGCAAAAGCGTGAAACATGTATACACAATATATAAAGAAAATTGATAACAAAAGTTGCAGCAAAATGGGTGGGAAGGGAAAATTAAATACCTCTAATCTTTTCCTCAATTTGTCGTGCCCTCTTAACAGGAAATGCACAGGAAAATAGCATGATAGAAATATAATCCATCCTATTGTCAACACTATTACCCTGCATTTGAGGTCAAATGCATCAGCATTTGCATGGAAGCCATAACAGGCAATGCGACATTTAAATTACTTCAGTAAGTACATTCTAGAATAGATGCAGCCTCTGACCATAATTGTTCGCGCACAAACATGGGAGACAGCTATGTGCTTCAGCAAAAATATTCAGAAAAACAGATAGCAACTGGATACTTTTGATTAACCATAAATCAAGTAAAGGAATTATACCACTTACCAAAAACAGTACACAAATTTAGTCTTTTAATTTCGAAGGAGTAGGATCAGTCCTTGCTAATTTGTCCAGGATACAGCATATTATAGAATAGAGATCAGTAGCTATCATCATTCACTTTTGTGCTTTAGATAAATGAAGTTTAGTGAATGCTTAGACCTCTGTAGATGTATACAAGATTATTAACAAAAATTAGACGCAGATGCACACGCATACAGCAAACAAGTATAAGCACACACATACACATGGAGGGCTTTACAATATTCTTGAAAACTTTATAATCTTAAAATTTTTAATGTAAAGACAAACTACTAGCACCATCCCGAAAACTAAACAATAACAAATTAATCAAAACTTCGTTTCATGAAAATGAAAGAAAAATACTTGGTGTATGTTGTCATTTTTACCATAGAAAATAGTGATCAAAATCTCTCTGAGTCACATCATGTACTGAAAGGAAAAGTATTTTTAGAATTCACAAATAGTAGATTTTAGGAAAGAAAATACAATGTGAAGAAAAACTGAAAATGCCTAGAAGCTGTTAATCCTGGATGAAATGAAGTTTAACTTTATCCTGTCTGAATAAAACCAACGTTTGCAACCAAAAAAAAAAAAGTTTCCACCTCTAACGAATCATTGAATGCATAGCTCGTGTGCCGGAAACTCACCTTAATGGGAAAAGAAGGCCATATCTGATGACCACTCCCAAGCACCATAAAGGAAACAAGTATATGTTCCAGTTCCAGGGTTCTGGAGGATTTGACTTGAAGCATCTGGTGAAAGAGTCCTATAGCAAGCATAAGAAATAGAAGAAAACTATGTTATATTTCTTCAAGGCTATAAAACTGAGGCATAGGCCCACATAGATGGGGGATGATAATATGAAGAACACTAAGGATGCAGGGCAGAGTAAGTTAAGACACTAATAAAACATATTAACAGATACAACGCCACAAACAACACTTTGTAGTCATAACAGGGCATACTTTCCATGTTGAGTAAAGCATTCATTGAAATAAAAACCTGTAACGCTTCAGAGGTTCAGCAATAAGACTCCTCAGGCTATGGATCAGCTAGAAATAGTGAAAGAATTTATCGAAGAAATAGAAAAATCGCATAAGAAAGAAATAGTGAAAGAAATTCAAAATTAAAAATATAAATATAGTATTGTTTCCCCTAATTGTATAGATTAGCACCAATCCTACAGGCAGAGAGAGAAAAAGGAAAAAGAGGCACTTACATCAACAATTGCACCAGCGGCCTCAGTGAGAGTTGGTGAAATATCGAGCAAATCACGCCTAAAATGACGACAACTGGTGAGATAGCAGAGAAATAATAAAAACTGGAGATAGGTGGAGAGGTGGAAGAAGAAATTACAGGCGGAGTTTGCCGTGAGGCTCTTGAATGGATCCGGATGGGAGATAGTCCTCGATGTTGGGGCGATCAAAATCCAATTCGGAGCTGGATGTGTTAAGCTTACTCATTCTGCTACTTCAATTCAATAAACATAATAATAGGTAAGAGAATTGAGAGTGGGTGAGGGGCCGTGTGTGTGTGTGTGTGTGTGTGCTTGCCAATTGCCCCTACCACTACTATTAATTTGGTTTTGCTTCTGTTGCTGCTGGTTGAGTGCGAGTGCCGGTGAGTAGTGTGTGTGTGATTCACTGCGCTTATTGTTAATTGTATATACCAAATACTATTGCTGTGGGACGGCCGCAGTCAGAGTCATAAGAGTTGCCGAGTCCCACACGCGGACACATCAATTTGTTTGGTGTGGTCAGTGAGCAGTAGGTGTAGGTGTGGGTGTTTTTTTCCATAAAACTACTACTACTCACTGACCACTCATTTTACGCAATTCAAAGCCACGTGACTCGCCCACATTCCCATTTCATGCCTCTCTCCCTCGGCCTCTTTTATATTGTTATAGCCCAATTCCACACCTCTCTCCCTCGGCCTCTTTTATAATGTTATAGCCCAATCCCACACCTCTCTCCCTCGGCCTCTTTCATATTGTTATAGCCCAATTTTACACCTCTCTCCCTCGGCCTCTTTTATATTGTCATAGCCCAATTCCACATGTTTTTGGGCCTATCCATATCACTGGAATGATGATGATCATCATCATTACTAATAATATATTAATTAATAATCTAACCAAAATACAATCAATTCCGCAATTTTGGATCAGCTTTTGACGTTCCAAGACCATGTACATTGCAAGACATAATATGCAAATGCAGTTTAAATGGAAATTTTTAAAAGAGAGCAAAGAAAACTTAAGAAAACAACATTTGTCGTTGTTGTTAAGAAACATCATGTAAGTACTACTGATGTTTCAAGTTGTTATGCTGTTGCTGTTGCTGTCATGCGCACCTACGTATGATTAAAGAATGGGAGTCCTACAAATAAAATATTCATTCTCCAGTCTCCAGTCTCCAGTCTCCAGTCTCCACCCCTTAATCATGATGATGATGATGATGAAGAAGAAAATACAAAGAGATGATGAATCCATGATCCGACTGCAGATATTATTAGAGGATCTTGTCTTCTCCCGCCACCTCCACCTCCTCCCCCTGCTCTCCACCGCCTGCGCTTGTTGGCTTCTTCTTTTTGCAGCTCTCTCCTTTCTATCTCCGCCCATCTCCAACCACCACCTCGCTCTTAAAGCCACAGTTGGTTGAGTGTATTGTATTTATCTTGTTGCTCTGCTCCCTTATGCTACATCACTGACTTTACTCTCATTGCGTTTGTATTTGTGAAGTTTCATGATGGAGTCGGTATTCACATGAATGTCGAGAAACAAAATGTGTTTCGCATTCCGGTGAGTGTCATGATGACTGACTTCTTCTCAACTTGGGACTACTTTTCCACACTCCTCAGCGCTACAATTATTTGCTAATGAGCTGGTTTTTTATGAACTTGTAGAAGAGAGGAGGAAGCTCAGGCCCCGAATTATGGACTTCACATCAATCCAAATTCTTTTACGGATGCAGCAATGCCAGCAAAAACTTTATAAGTACACTCCCATTCCCATGCATCTATAGCTTACTGTAGGCAGACAAAAAGTTGAGTTTCCATTTTAGCTACTATATATATACTGGATTTTGTATTATCTTGTCTTCAATTCATACGAGTTGCGATTAAATATATGTTGCAGCTGCCAGCATGAGTACACGACCTGATAGGTACTTGCTGATTACAACTAGTGGAGGCTTAAATCAACAAAGAACAGGGGTGAGTCTCTGTTGCTAGTCAAACCAAAATGCATTTTCTTAAGACTTAATTTTCTTTCTCCTTGATGGTTGAAGCTAACTAAAATCAAAAGCTACATACAAAGCCAGGTCACTAGGATTTTGTTCCGAAAAATGTGTAGCAATACTACCTAAGATAGATCACTATGATTGTTGATCCATGTCTGCATAAGCCTTCAACCTAAAGACCACGAATTCAGTATTTCCTTGCCAGCTCTTATAACTGTTTCACTTTCTCCGAATCTCTGAAATAACTCTAAAACAACCCCTTCCCAGTATTTCGTGGCATTCCTCCCGATCAGTTAAAAAACACGAAAAAAGAAATTAAAGAAAGAAGCAACAGCTAAATCAGTAGTATAAATGTTAAACGTTTGGAAATTCTTGTTCCTGTTACCAATATGCATCTCCAATCATCAAAACATAGTGGTTTTGTTAATAGCGAGTCAGCAATCCTTCCTCCTATGGTCACAGATAATAGATGCTGTTGTGGCTGCTTATATCTTGAATGCTACACTGGTTGTGCCTAAGCTGGACCGAGAATCCTTCTGGAACGATTCCAGGTTTGCTAGCCATGACACAGTAGACATTTTAATTCTTTATAATCTTGTTACTATCCTAAATGCCGTTAACTCATGGGGGAGTATTGCAGCAACTTTTCCGACATCTTTGATGTCGACTGGTTTATAACGTACCTGTCGAAAGATGTGAAAATTATAAAACAGCTCCCGGAAAAGGCAGGGAAAGTCATAACTACTCATGTTCCGAGGAATTGTGATCCAAAATGCTACCAGACTCGCATCTTGCCCATATTTGATAGAAAGCGCGTATGTATTTCCCAACAGAATGTAATGTCTTTCTGATTTTTCCTACAATTGGTATAATTTTGATATATAAACTGAGACTCTTGACAAGAAATTGTGATTCTGTGTCTGGATGTCGCAATTTCAGTTCATTATCTGTATTTCCTGCTACATAGATTTTGAGATGCTCTTAAGATTTTTATATTTCAGAGTTAAGTTATCTAGAGTTGCTTTGTGCCAGCAACGTTTTTCATGCATTGAAGAAATGAGTTGTTTGTTAAGACGCTTCAAAACTGAAGCTGGGAACGTTGCTGTCCTGAGTTGCAGGTTGTTCACCTGACGAAGTTCGATTACAGGCTATCAAATTGGCTTGACATGGATTTACAGAAGCTGAGATGCAGAGTTAACTACCATGGTTTGAGGTTTACTCATCCCATTCTTGCAATGGGTAGGAAATTAGTTGAGAGGATGAGAACGAAAGGCAAGCATTTTTTGGGATTGCACTTAAGGTATACAGACTATGTATCAATCTCGATTCCTTATTAATTGATTTGTTGTCATACAAACTTCAGTCCCCTGTCATGCTACTGCTTGTTAATAATTTCATGCTGCACTAATGGATAATATCTCTTCACATCAGCATGCATGATGATGCTAATGTGAAACAAGTTTAATCAAGGTGTCGTTGCGTATGTTTTATGTTTTGGAGAAGAATAATTATCAGAGGAAGTAGGGGACAGTTAATGCATCGCATGAAGAAAACAGAGCAGAACTAGTGTTGCTGAGATTAGGTAGCTTTAACACGACAGATTTGAAGCAGATATGCTTGCATTCTCTGGATGCTACTATGGCGGAGGAGAGAAAGAAATGAAAGAACTAAGTGAAATGCGAAAGAGGTGGATAACTTTACATGTGAGTCCACCCTCCTCCTTTAAACACCATCAACTCTGCTCCTTTAAACTAAACTCTATCTAATTATTGACATTGTTTTGCAGAAAAAAGACCCTGACAGGGAAAGAAGGCAGGGGAAATGCCCACTGAGTCCTGAAGAAGTTGGGTTGATGTTGAGGGCATTGGGGTACGGGGATGAGGTGCATATTTATGTAGCATCAGGTGAAATATATGGAGGGGAAGCAGCAATGGCTCCTCTGAGAGCTCTTTTCCCAAATTTACATACAAAAGAGAGTATAGGCAGCAAGCAAGAGTTGGCAGAATTTTCAGCATATTCCTCCCGGATGGCTGCAGTGGACTTCATTGTTTGCGATCAGAGTGATGTATTTGTGACCAATAACAATGGAAACATGGCGAAAATACTTGGTGGGAGAAGGTAAGTAGGCAGCTAGATCGAGAATTAATATATAATATAATATAATAGTCCATTTTGATTTGAATTTGCAGTGAAGAGGTTGGGGGATTTGGTTTTGCAAATTGCAGGAGATACTTTGGTCAGAAACCAACTATCCGTCCAAACGCCAAAAAACTCAACAGGTTGTTGGTGAAGAGGAATAAGATGAGGTGGGAAGAGTTTGCTTCACAGGTGCGGACATTCCAAATCGGTTTCATGGGGGAGATTGAGAGTGGGAGTGGGAGTGGGAGTGGGAGTGGGAGTGGGAGTGGTGTGTTTCACGAAAACCCACTCTCTTGCATATGCACAAATTCAACTGAAAACGGAAGTACAAGAAGGAGAGATGATGATGATGATGACGAGCTAGTGTTGTTAGAAGATTTATCAAAATATGATGATGATGATGATGATTGAACCCCAAGGAGATTGGATGGTGGGAGACATTGATTGATGTTCAATTTGATTCTTGAAGGTGGTTTCTGAGGCAATGTAAATGTGATCATCCATGCCTCTTTTTCAACTATATTTTTCGGCTCAATTGATGAATTCCAGAAAAGCTTAATAAACTTTTTCATTAAGAAGCCTCAATTGAACAATCCCTCCTACTTTAAAACAACATTATGGTAAAAGAAAGGAAATTATAATTTCCCAATTAATTGAAAGCAACAGCAAATTTCTCAATGCTCTTCATTGGCTCATTCCTGTAGGAGGTGGCTCCAGGTTCAGTTTGATAGGGTTGTGCCCACCTACGCCTTCTTCAGCAGTTGTCGCATGTCCCATTGTCGGCTCAATAGCTATTCTCGAAACACAGTCGTTTTCCTACAATCCCTAATTCTCATTTCATGCCCTAATCCATTCAAAAGGCTGTCGTTCGGCCCCCTCCCCCTTTATATTTTTTTCCCCTAATCTAAGTTTTTCCTTTAATCGTGAGGTTCTCATCAACTCCTTCCATCAAACGGTGTTCTTTTAAAGTCACAATTCCTTCTAAGAGCGTTGCATTCCCTCCTTTTTTTTTCTCCGTGTCCCCAAGGATCAAATCCTGGGAATTTAGCTGCAACTGCAGGATAATCCTCCCAAGTAGCTTGGTCCACTGAAGAATGCGACCACTGAATGAGAACTTGGGGTACCCGACATTGTTTCGACGCACCAACCTTCTAGCTAGAATAGTAGCTGGATAAATCTTGAAGACCTCATCTTCAAATTCGGACAAATCCACTGAGGGAAAATATTTGGACCTCATTTTCTTCTTCAGAAAAGAAACAT
Source organism: Sesamum indicum (assembly GCF_026168435.1). NCBI lineage: Eukaryota > Viridiplantae > Streptophyta > Magnoliopsida > Lamiales > Pedaliaceae > Sesamum > Sesamum indicum. The sequence goes on from NC_142666.1 coordinate 209,412, forward strand.
GGAAGATTGGGTGAATTTTTTTAGATTTAAGGGAAAGAGCAAGCTTATAGGCTATCTTACCAATCTTTTCAATCACCTTGTAAGGCCCAAAATACTTTGCACACAACTTTAGTTGCCTTCTAAGAGCTACAGTAGTTTGTCTGTATGGCTGCAGCTTAAAGAACACCTCATCACCAACCTCAAACTCCCTTTCAGACTTTTTTCTATCTGCATAGATCTTCATTCTCTATGGGCTTGGGCTTGTTGCAGATTTTCTCTCTATAATTGTGTCGTCTTGATTCTGTTACGCATTAAGTCTTCTACATCAGCATGGTGGCTTTGCTGATAAGGTCCAATTGATAGTTGGTTTGGGGGATAAGCGTATAGAGCTTGGAAAGGAGTGGTTTTCAAAACAGAGTGGAAGTTGGCGTTAAATGAAAATCAGCAAGAGTAATCCATTGTGACCATCTTTTTTGGTTGTTGATGACACATCCACCTCAAATACTTTTCTGAGCACTAGTTAATCCTCTCTATTTGATCATCACTTTGAGGATGTGATGGGTGTCGAGACCACCAAAAATAATTCCTACAACACTTGTAAAAGTGGGGTAGGGTCGAATCCACAGAGACTGGCTTTAAGTTGATTTCTTTAAGAGAAATAGCGAGACCACCAAAAATAATTCCTACAACACTTGTAAAAGTGGGAGTAGGGTCGAATCCACAGAGACTGGCTTTAAGTTGATTTCTTTAAGAGAAATAGAAAATAATGGGAGAGATTTGATGATAAAAAGAAATAATTAAAAACTAAATAAGCTAGAAAATAATTAAAATTACCTGACGAAGATACAAGAGAGAGATTTTCCGGTTAAGAGTGGGAGTGGGAGTGGGAGTGGGAGTGGTGTGTTTCACGAAAACCCACTCTCTTGCATATGCACAAATTCAACTGAAAACGGAAGTACAAGAAGGAGAGATGATGATGATGATGACGAGCTAGTGTTGTTAGAAGATTTATCAAAATATGATGATGATGATGATGATTGAACCCCAAGGAGATTGGATGGTGGGAGACATTGATTGATGTTCAATTTGATTCTTGAAGGTGGTTTCTGAGGCAATGTAAATGTGATCATCCATGCCTCTTTTTCAACTATATTTTTCGGCTCAATTGATGAATTCCAGAAAAGCTTAATAAACTTTTTCATTAAGAAGCCTCAATTGAACAATCCCTCCTACTTTAAAACAACATTATGGTAAAAGAAAGGAAATTATAATTTCCCAATTAATTGAAAGCAACAGCAAATTTCTCAATGCTCTTCATTGGCTCATTCCTGTAGGAGGTGGCTCCAGGTTCAGTTTGATAGGGTTGTGCCCACCTACGCCTTCTTCAGCAGTTGTCGCATGTCCCATTGTCGGCTCAATAGCTATTCTCGAAACACAGTCGTTTTCCTACAATCCCTAATTCTCATTTCATGCCCTAATCCATTCAAAAGGCTGTCGTTCGGCCCCCTCCCCCTTTATATTTTTTTCCCCTAATCTAAGTTTTTCCTTTAATCGTGAGGTTCTCATCAACTCCTTCCATCAAACGGTGTTCTTTTAAAGTCACAATTCCTTCTAAGAGCGTTGCATTCCCTCCTTTTTTTTTCTCCGTGTCCCCAAGGATCAAATCCTGGGAATTTAGCTGCAACTGCAGGATAATCCTCCCAAGTAGCTTGGTCCACTGAAGAATGCGACCACTGAATGAGAACTTGGGGTACCCGACATTGTTTCGACGCACCAACCTTCTAGCTAGAATAGTAGCTGGATAAATCTTGAAGACCTCATCTTCAAATTCGGGCAAATCCACTGAGGGAAAATATTTGGACCTCATTTTCTTCTTCAGAAAAGAAACATGGAAGACTGGGTGAATTTTTTTAGATTTAAGGGAAAGAGCAAGCTTATAGGCTATCTTACCAATCTTTTCAATCACCTTGTAAGGCCCAAAATACTTTGCACACAACTTTAGTTGCCTTCTAAGAGCTACAGTAGTTTGTCTGTATGGCTGCAGCTTAAAGAACACCTCATCACCAACCTCAAACTCCCTTTCAGACTTTTTTCTATCTGCATAGATCTTCATTCTCTATGGGCTTGGGCTTGTTGCAGATTTTCTCTCTATAATTGTGTCGTCTTGATTCTGTTACGCATTAAGTCTTCTACATCAGCATGGTGGCTTTGCTGATAAGGTCCAATTGATAGTTGGTTTGGGGGATAAGCGTATAGAGCTTGGAAAGGAGTGGTTTTCAAAACAGAGTGGAAGTTGGCGTTAAATGAAAATCAGCAAGAGTAATCCATTGTGACCATCTTTTTTGGTTGTTGATGACACATCCACCTCAAATACTTTTCTGAGCACTAGTTAATCCTCTCTATTTGATCATCACTTTGAGGATGTGATGGGTGTCGAGACCACCAAAAATAATTCCTACAACACTTGTAAAAGTGGGGTAGGGTCGAATCCACAGAGACTGGCTTTAAGTTGATTTCTTTAAGAGAAATAGCGAGACCACCAAAAATAATTCCTACAACACTTGTAAAAGTGGGAGTAGGGTCGAATCCACAGAGACTGGCTTTAAGTTGATTTCTTTAAGAGAAATAGAAAATAATGGGGGAGATTTGATGATAAAAAGAAATAATTAAAAACTAAATAAGCTAGAAAATAATTAAAATTACCTGACGAAGATACAAGAGAGAGATTTTCCGGTTAAGGCTAGGATCATGCTTGATTCTTATGGGTTGATCATTGATGCAAGAATAACACATGTATAGACAAATAAACCAGTTATGGTTGTTGGTACTACCTAACAACCTCACATTTTCTTACCTTTGCGTCAGCCAAGGTACGACCGTTGGCTAGATTCCTAATTAACAGACAACCCTGGGAACATCCACAAGATTTAATCTATTAACAACATTAAGAATTAGAAAGGCCTGATTCTAATTAACAAACTCCTACGAGGATAATTCGTTTAAACTAGATCATGCATTTTCCATAACATAACTAATTACTATGACATAATTAATCATGCTACGTTGCTACTAAGCATTGAACTAAATAAACAATTACACGGATTTATAAAGTCCAATTAGCTAAGCAAACCTTCTTGATAATGAACAACCGGCCGAATCATTTATAAATCACGTTTGTAATTAAAGCACAGAGAATAGCATGAATATTCGTTTGACAAGTGTAGAACGCAGATTAGATCTCACAACATAATGGGAATCAAGCAATCACTATACCTTAATCAGAAAATAAGGAATTTAGCCGGACATGTTAATGAAAGAACACACTAGAAAGTGAAATTCCATTAATTCCGGTTGTAAAATAAAAATAAAAGAGAAAGGATGAACAAAGAATTCTATAGAGTTCTAATCAATAACTGACTCCCTTCAAATGAAGAGACCCCCCTATTTATAATAAAAGTCTCCTACGAATCTAGACGTAGGGGGGAGATAAATACGTGATTAACTCTAAAAAGGTAAATAAATCACAAGAGATAAGTCTTAAAGAATCCTTTCTAAATCTAAACACTTCATTCCTTTATCTATTGTGGAAATTACTCGTATTCCTCCTTATCCCGAGTTGACCACTCCACTAAGCGTGGGCACGCTTAGTCAATTCTGTAGAAATTTCCTTATAATCTCATTTTTTTCCTTTTTGATGCCTTTAATTTCGATTTTAGCTTGATTTTTGCCATCTTTGCCTCATATCTTCCTTTTTTGCTGAATATGCAATAAAATCACATGATTATGGATGTTTTGGCTTAAAAAGAAAGATTAAATCGCTATAAAATCATGACAATTACAGAGTTATCAGGATGATATGTAGAGATACCCCAGTTAAACTGAACAACTCTCTCCAGAATTTATTTGTGAACACTTTGTCTTTGCCAATTACAATGTTAATTGGAAGTCCATACAACTTATAAATGTTGTCAAAAAAAAAAATCTTTGCAATACTGATTGCAATATAAAGATGTTTGAGAGGCAAGAAATGTGAATACTTGATTAATCTGTCAACAATTACTAATATAGAATCTTTCACTTCAGGTTTTGGTAATCCTTCAATAAAGTCCATAGAGATGCAAGACCTGCCTATTCAGGAATGGATAGTGGTCGAAGTAGTCCTAGGTAGGCACTGTTATCATATTTGGACCTTTGGCAAACTTCACATTCCCTTACCCAAATATGGACATATTCCTTAAGAGTAGGTCGGTAAAATAATAGCTTCAACCTCTAATAAGTACCATTGATTCCAGAATGACCTCCCAATGCTTAATCATGCATTGTCTTAATGATCTTCTCTCTTATTTCCCCATGACTGCTAACACAAATTTTGTTGTTTCTTCTCAGTATCCTTGGTTCATATTTATATTCAAGATGAGACTAAGCATCCAAAACCTTAGCTTATATAATGGCTTGAAGCAGTGTATCTCTATTATAACTAGCTTGTAATTCTTGCACCCAAAGGGTAATTGTGTTGAGATAAAATAGGATTGAGCCTCTACTAGGTCATGTTCCACTCTTGACAAAGCATCAGTTGCTCTATTGTCATTTCCCTTCTTATAGTGAACTTCATGACTAAGTCCCAGTAACTTAGTTATCCAATTTTGTTGTAGGATAAAATCCACTCTTTGATCTAGGAATGTTTGAGACTTTTATGATCAGTGGTGATGATAAAGTGATTACCTTGTATGTAGTGTTTCCACTAAGTAACAGCAAGCAGCAGGGCCAGGAATTCTTTCTCATAGGTGGATAATCCCAAATTCTTTACTGCTAGAACATTGCTCAAGTATGCAATGAGTCTGCCCCCTACATTAATACAGCCCCAACGCCTCTTCCACAAGCATTTGTCTCAACCACAAATGATTTAGTGAAGTCAGGTAGTGCTGGCACAGTACAGTAGACATTACCTCTTTAAGTTGCTTAAATGCAATCTCAGTGTCATCATTCCATAGAAATCTTTCATTTTTTAGTAAGGATATTAGGGGTTTAATGATGAGTCCCCTTGATAAATTTCCTGTAATACCCTATTAATCTCAGGAACCCCCTCAATGTCTTGACTATGGTAGAGATAGGTCATTTTCTCATACATTTCACCTTTTGAAGGTTAGTAGACACCCCTTCAATTGAGATAATATGTCCTAAATACTCTACATGTGTCTGTGCAAAAGAGCATTTGCTTCTCTTAGCATATTAGTTTATGCGTTCTCAACAATTCCAACACAGTCCTCAAATGCTGCAGATAAGTATCCCATCCCTTGCTATAACCAAGATGTCATTAAAGAAGACCAGTACAAATTTTTTAATAAATGGCTCAAAAACTTAATTCATCAAGGCTTGGCATATTGATGATGCATTGCACAATCCAAAATGCATAACCAAGAACTCATAGTAACCACTATGTGTAATGAAGCTGGTTTTAGATACATCTTCCTCCCTCATTTTTATCTGGAAGTATCCTGATCTCAAATCTATTTTTGAGAAGTATCTAGCCCCATGCAATTCATCCAACAACTCATCTAGCACAGGAATAAGGAAATTATGCTTGATGGTGAGTTTGTTAAGGTGTCTGTAATCCATACATAACATCCACTCTCCATCCTTTTTCTTGACCAGCAATACTAGTGAAGCAAAAGAGTTTTGATTGTTCTAATAATTCCATTATTCAGCATTTCTCTCATAATATTTTTAATCTCAGTTTTGTGCCCATAAGCATACCTGTAAAGGTGTTGTTTTCTTGGAATAGCATTAGGTATAAGCTCAATCTTGTGCTCTATAGACCTTATAGGAGGGAGAGAATGTGGTTCCTGAGACACATTCTCAAACTGTTGGAGTAATCCAAAGATTGTTGGGTTCTGTAACCCTTTTCCTTTCATTGTATTAGCTGAGAATAACTGAATAAACATGCTATAAGCTCATCTTCCCAAGAACTCACTCAAGGAATCTGTAGTGATCGATTTGAAATCAGTTTTTTGTGATAATAGTTTTCAATATTACCTTCTTTCCCTTTTGGCTTATAGTGACTATTAATTGATGAAAATCCAACTCAACTAGATTGTGAGCTCCCAACCAGTCACAACTCAATACAAAATCACAGCCTCCAAGTTTTAATGCCCTCACTGGATAGGAAAATTGGTGGCTCTGTATCTCCCAACTGAGTTCTGGATAGATGATCCTACTCAGTAATTTGTATCCATCTGCTATACTCATCATCATTGAGGTAGTGCATTCAGTTTTGATCCCTAGCGCTCTTATCACATTCTCATCAACAAAAGTATAGGTGTTGCCACTATCAATAAGGATGTGAATTTCCTTACCATTCACTGAGCATTTGACCCTTAATGTACCACTACTCATACTCCCGCACATTGCATTTAAGGGACAATGATGTCCTCTTCTTCGGCTTCTTCCATCTGTTCTTCCATTTGCTCAGTATCCTTTTCATATGCCTTGACTTCTTTTTCATTCATTAACATGTAAGAGTATCTCATACCTTAATAGTTATAAAACAGATTTTTCTCCTTCATAGCTCTCATTTTTGCATCGGTGAGAAGCTTCCTAGGTTGGTTGTTTTCATTTTTAGCTTTAAAAGAGGGATTTTGTGGTCTGTATAGGGGTTTTATCTGGTTGTTTTTCTGGGGATGTTGGGTTTTCTTGAGGATGACATTCACTGACGTGGTTTCTTGTTTCCTAGCAACACAATAGCTTGGTTTAAGGTGGTAGGTCTCATTGTGGCAACATACTCACTTATCTCCTCTTTTAGATAACTGATAAATTTCATCATGAAGAACTTCACCCAAGTTTTTGCTGAATATAAGCATTTGTGCCTCTAACTCTTCAAATTCTCCAAATAAGCATTGACAGTGGTTTTCGGATGAAGTTTGTTAAACTTAGATACCACTCTTTCATAGTCAAGATCTTTAAATCTTTATAGCACAACCACAATCAACTCTGTCCATGAGGGTACTCCTCTATTCTCAACAGGCCCTTAGTACTAGAGTCCCGCCCTCCCTTCCATGTGGATCGAGGCTAAGGGAATTGTTTGATCCTTAGATAGGGATCATTTGGAAATACCTTGTATATCTTCTAATCCAAACTCTTGCATCCTCTCCATTAAAGAGGGGAAACTCCATCCTATTCAGAGCATTATAACTTCCAGATTTAGACAAATTTGTATGCTCATTTCCGGATAGATGATGTGCAGTCACACGAGAAGAAAACCCTCTCTCCATAAATGCAGTGAGTCATTCTCCCAAAATTGATTTACTTTTCTTGTATTGTTGTAGTTGTTCCACCACACTCTAAAGTTATTGCTGAATTGTAACAAGAGTATGCTCCAGATTCATGATTGCAGCTTGCCGCCCATCTTGTGCCTCTGATATCTGATCCAAAAGAGCATGTGTCTGCTCTTCTCCAGCCTGTCTTCTTGCTCTTTTTTTAATCAACAAGATGTATTTCTTTTTTTAAGCTTTCTGAAGCTCTTTCAATTTAGTGACATCTGCCATTGTTATGTTTTAAGGTTTGAGGATTTTCTGGCTCTAATGCCAAATATAACAAGTTTAATGCGGAAACAAAAGAGGAGAGGAGAAAGAAGAGTTGAGATGGGAGAATTCTAGAAAAGTTTAATAGACTTTTTCATTAAGAAGCCTCAATTGAACAATCTATCCTACTTTAAAACAACATTCTGGTAAAACAAAGGAAATTACAATTTCCTAATTAATTGAAAGTAACAACAAATTTCTCCATGCTCTTCATTGGCTCATTCATGCAAGAGGTGGCTCCAGGTTCAATTTGATAGGGCTGTGCCCACATACGCTTTCTTTAGCAATTGTCGCGTGTCTCATTGTCAGCTCAATAGTTGTTCCCGAAATACAGTCGTTGTACCACCCCCTTTGCTACAAGGGCTATATCTACCCTAAACGTCATATTTATAGTAATCCCTGTGTTTACAAATATAAATGCACAATATAATTTAATCCATATGTTACGTAACCCCGACGTCATAGCAAGCGTAATCAACCTACAATATCATATATGCACATCAAACACCACAAGTAGTCCATCATAAGTAATCTCCACACTTACGTTCTCTCTATAAAACAAAATGTATTTTGTACTCTAACTGACAAAGAGGAGAAAACCACGTGTAGACCTATTCTTCAACAGTCAGATACCTCAAAGTCTACTCCTGAAAGAAAATGTCAGCAGGGGAATGAGCCTGCCACTCAGTAAAACAAAATGTATTTTGTACTCTAACTGAGAAGAGGAGAAAACCACGTGTAGACCTATTCTCAACAGTCAGATACCTCAAAGTTTACTCCTGAAAGAAAATGTCAGCAGGGTAATAAGCATGCCACTCAGTAAGCAAATAACCAGTCCTATCTATATATGTATACCAAATATAACCTCAAACAAGATACATAGGCAATATGCATAGAATGTATAGTCAATTTGCTTCCACATAACCATCTTTATTACACCACATAGTTATCACGCAATATGATAATCAATTAAACTTCCTCTTTTTCCCTAGTTTGCTTACCAAAAGGTGATATTGTGTTTTTCCCGCCAACTCAATCTCACCATTATTAAATTTAAGTGAATCCCCTTGACAGCCGGCTCATCAATCTCATCTCACACATAGCGCTTTCATTTCGCACATAGCAGTTTCATTTCGTACATAGCACTTTCTTTTCGCACATAGCACTTTCATTTCGCACATAGCACTTTTCATATCGCCTTATAGGCTTTTCAACACATCAAGGGGTATTCACACCACAATTATATTCAATTTCCACCACTCCCTCATTTTCACATATCACCATTCCTGTAAGCAACTAGTAACGTAAAACAGTATATCCATATATTCTCATTTTCAGACATCCACAACATATCAAACAACAAACATAATATTTCAACGTATTTTCTCATTCCACGTACACAATACCATCAATCAAATCAAATCATCCATCACTCATATACTTTCAAATAAATTCATATCAGCACGAACCACAAATTCAGAGGGAAAAATCCAGTGACTCCCCCTGTGATAATAGGAATGATCAAAAACCCCCCTATGAAAATTAAAGTATCAATTACCCCCTTGTGATATAAAATAAAGTTTAAAAAACCCCCTCCGTGCAGAATTTGCGGCTCACGCGCGTTGACTGCGAAGCTGGGTATGAAAATTACATTTTTTGGACATTTTTGCCCTTCTCTCCCCCAATTTAAAGGCTGCTTCATCCCTTCTTTCTATCACACTTTCTAACCCTTTCTTGCACCTTTCTAACCCTTCTATCCCCCAATTTAACGCATCTTTCTCTTTTTTTTTTTTTGCTTTTTTGCAAATTTTGATGCCATGTCCACACAATCACGTCGACTAAAAAAAAATCGAGGATGCAAGGAAGTGCTCGATTTGAGGTTTTCAGCTTCACCATTATGTGGATGCAATTCAAAGGCAGAAATTAGAGTAGTGGAATCTTTAAAAAAACCTTCTAGAGGTAAGTTATATTATTGTTGTAGATTTCAAATTTGTAATTTTTTTCGTTGGGTACAACCCGAAAGAGCTACATGGGCACCAAGCGGGTTTCCGGTAAGTTTTGATTGTGGAGCATACACCGGGTTGAGGGACAGTGCATTTGCAACAGATGAAGATGAACCAGATGGTTGTGATATAGATGATGTGATATCGAAAGCGTCGAATTCCAAAAAATCAAATATAAATGTCGAACACAATGAAAAAGTGGTTAGCAATGTTAATTTTTGGATTGGAGTTAGTGCAGTTTTATGTTTGATGGTTTTCATTCTGTTAATCAAGTAGAAATCAAGGGTTGTTGTAATTGTATTCTAATTCCTGAAATATGCAGTTGATTTTTGTTTCTAATTGCATTGTAATTCAAAAAATGCACAATTTATTTTTGTTTCCAGATTGCAAGATCATATTAGAATATTGTCCAATGCTTTAAAAAATACTACATAAGACATCTAAAAGTGCAAAACAATAAAATGCTTGATTTCATTAAGCACAATGTAAGCATTCATATTGTATCTGCCAATTAAACAATTTACAACTTTCAACTACACTGCCAAATTTCTCAAGATTAAGCCTAAGCCAAAAGTATATCCAACCTCATTCAAAGACATTACTACCTCCAAAGGTGCTGCCAGTAATTTCTCTCCAAAAAATACCAAATAAATCAAACAGGTAGCACCATTTAGAGTAGCCAAAAAGTACATCCAACACCATAAAATGGTTAAAACAAAATTACAACTCTATTTTCATGGCCTCCATGGCCTTTTCTTGGACCTCTCCTTGATTCTTTCCAGAACTTCGGAAATTGATGGCTTTTTGTTTCTATTTGTATTTATAGGTCCTCTTGAGCTTGTTCCAATAGTGTCTCCCATCAAAACGGCATTTCTACGTCCTTGATAACCAATTTGTTGCTGATAATATAAAAAGAGTTTAAAAACAATTGCATAAAAATATAAAAATCAGGAAATATATAATAACAAAACTTATAGTAGATGGATGAGTGCTTGTGGGGGGTGTTGTCGCAGATGACCCAACAATTGTTTGTTCATTCTACATTTCAAGAGGATTATATTTTAATTGCTCACTTGTACATAGTCACAAGCATTGACAGCCAATTTCTTGTTATTATAAAAAAAAAAAAACAAAACAAAAGAAACTTACGGTGCTTACAATAGATGGAGGAGTGTTTGTCGAGTGTGTGGCTGCAGATGCTCCATCAATTGTTTGTTCAACCTGCATTTGAAAAAAGAACATGTAATATGTCAACAATATTGTAGTAAACAATTGTAGCAAAAAGAACTATATTTTAATTACTATCAGAACTTACAGTGCTTACAGTACATGGAGGAATGCTTGTTTGTAGTGTCTTTGCACTTGTTCTTGTTTTTTGCTTCTGAAATTCAAAATAATTTATTCATATTTGAGTAGTAGCTAATATTTACATTGGAAAAAATATATTAACTTACCTTGGTTGCTCTTGTAGCCTCAGACTGCAACTCATTCTCTTGGCTTGTTGGGGGAATTTGAGAGCCTTCGACAGGTATTTCCTCATGACTTATGCCCTGCAAATAAATGTTTTTACTCAACATAATTGTCAAAAAAGAAAAAAGAGAGACAGAATATTAAGTGAACAATTTCATTTAACAAACCTTGTAAAACTTTGACTTTTGGTGTGTTGGATTCTTGCAAGTTTCCTTGTTGTGCCCTCTCTCCAAGCAGTTGCTGCACGTATGTGTTAGACCTTTTCTTGTAGAAGTGGATTGCACCTCATCTGGACCCCTCCTCCTAAGTCTTTTTGGTCTACCCCTTTTCGTTTTAACTTTTGGTGGTTTTAGGGGTTCATAAGTAGTTTGAATGTAGTCTTTTGCCCCAGGAACAGCATGGATCATCTCCCCATAAACCTTTAAGTATGTTGATTTTTTGTAACAAATATCAACATACTCATCAATTGGAACCCGTTTGGTAGATATTGCTGCACATGCATGGCAGCAGGGGTAGGCATTCAACTGAAACATGCCACAAGTGCATGTTCTTTTTGCAAGATTCACCACATACTTATCTAGGAAATGATCTACTTCATACTCATCCATCCCACACCACAATGTAAAACAATTCCTAGCCATTAACTGTTGCTTCTTGATTTTTTTAAGAATATTTGGGCAAATGTCTCCCTCAAACTTATCCATCCCTTCCCTTTTTTGCTGCAATCTTGACATCAATTTGCATCTAATCCATTCAAACATCGTGATTATCGGCTTATCTCTACCATCAAGTATGTAATTATTAAAGCTTTCACAAAGATTGTTCACCAATATATCACATTTACTATGCAAAGGAAAAAAAGCCCGACTCCAATGTTCTGAATTGATTTTTTTCAGCCATTCAAAGGCTGTCTCAACTTCATGTTTCTTTTTGGGGTCAATTTCTTCAATTTTTTTCATGAACCTTTCAAAATCCCTTTTGTTTGTTGTTGATGCAGCTTTCCAAAAGAATTGTTTCAGTTCTTGGGATTTAAACTTCATTTTGAAGTTTTCATACATGTGCCTAATGCAAAATCTATGTTCAGAATCGGGCACAAGATCTTTTAAGGCCTCAATAAGTCCTTTTTGCCTATCACTAATGAAAGACCACATCGAAGTCCCCATCCCACCTATATCATCTAGCAATTCCCCCAAAAACCAAGTCCAATTTTCCCTGTTTTCTATCTGAACTACAGCCATGGCAATAGGAAACATGTTGTCATTCCCATCCCTCCCTACAGCCACAAGCAACTGTCCACCATAACAGGTTTTCAAAAAACAACCATCTAGACCAATGATCGGTCTGCAACCATTTAAAAAACCATTTTTAAGTGCTGCAAAGCTCACATACATTTTATCAAAGACTGGTGGCTTTGAGCCCTCAACTTTTTTAATAATCATCTTGCTACCAGGGTTAAAATGCCTCACTGTCTCACAATAATCCCACAGTTTTTGCAGGGTTAAAATTACAGGGGAGGCATGAATTCTCCAATTACAACCCTCAAATTTGCATTTTGCAGTCACCCTTGATTTTTCATTTTTTATGTATTCAACATCAAAGCCTTTTCTGACGCACCAGTCTCTCAAAACCTCCCTAAAATGCTTTGCATTATGAAATTTCATCCCAACAACCAATTCACATGTCTTTACATTTGTGGATTCTTTAAAAAAATCATGTTTTGGTTGTGAATCTTCGTTATCAGAATTAGGCAAGCTTTCAAGTCCATCACTTTCAGCATTATCACTAAACCAGTTTTCATTTTCTTCAGCATTTTCAGTCTGAAATTCTGGTTTTTTCATTTTCTTCTTCATAACCTTTCTCAATTTGTGCATTAAATCATTTTTAGTTGGGTTCTTATTCAAGAATATGTTATCATCACTTGACACTTCAAGGTCTTCTAAAACAAGACTTGGGGTTTCACTAATTCGGTGACTTGCATCGCTAAATCACTAAAACAAGAATATGTAATGACTTGCATCGCTTGAGTATATCTCAGGCTGATTATAGTCCTCATCAGAAGAATCATCAAATTCTGATGAGGACTGGTTTTCAGCATAGTTTATTTTTCTTTTGCCTTTTTTATCTCTCAAATTATCAGTCTCAAACTCTTCTTCACCACCCTCACCATTACCACCAAGCCCTTGTTCCCCCTGCCCCTCACTATTCAGCCTTTCCTCAACACCCTCACACACAGATCCTATCCCATCCCTACCCAGTCCCTGCCCCTCACGATTCAGCCTTTCCCCAACACCCTCACACACAGAACCCGGCCCTTGATCATCCCCCCCAGGAAAACTATCATCTAAAGCATCTTCAAAATCAATCCCATCTAGCAAGTACCTAATTTCTTCCTCATGTTCATTGGAAACAACATTACCATCTTTATCTAGTGCCTGAATGGGCTCACAATCACTGTCTTCTACATATATTTCTATAGGCAAGTCTATCCCTCTATATTGATTCTCCAAATCACATATGCAAATGTCAGGGCATTCATTGCTAATACGTCTTAAACCAAGTTCTAGTGGTAACCCTGGAACTTTATAATAAAAGGTCATTGTGCCTTTCTTCCCACCACATCTATCATACATTTCTCCTAATTCAAACATTCCTAGAAAATCAATATCTATCCCTTCAAAAATCTTTTTTGTACCCCTACATATTTAGATCTATTACCATCCACAAATCTACCACCATACCAGAAGTGAACATCATGCAAGTCATTACTCTGCACATGGAGGGAAAAAAAAAAATAAATACAACTTTTTAAAAGGAGCGCATTATAAAAGTAGATACACAAGTTTATCATAGGGAGTTTTATGAATATTTATATTATCACTGGGGGGTCAATAAATAACTATCAATTTTCAAACAGGCCCATATTTTTTAAAATATAACAGAATATAATAATACAATATAATAATTCTCAAACATGGACCACATATTATCATAAAAAGTCTAAAAAATATCATGAACATGGTAATAGCTGCAATATAATAATTCTCAAATGGGGACCACATACTATCATAAAAAGTCTAAAAATAGATCATGAACATGGTAATAACAGCAATATAATAACTCTCAAATAGGGACCACATACTATTATAAAAAAATTTAAAATAGATCATGAACATGGTAATAACTGCAATATAATAACTCTCAAATAGGGACCACATACAATTAATAAATTAACTGACAAAAAGAACTCAACAAACAGAAAATTCGGTGACTCCAGAAATTTATCACACAATATCTATTGTATCTTTCCTAGTTTCATTTATTAAATAAACGAAAAGTTATTCATGATGACATAATAGATTAATATCCTACTATTTAAGATCTTATTTTCAGCATTTTCACTTTCCCAACACAATGCAAAAGAGATTAGCACTAATGAAGACACTCGTTTGCCTAAAAAGTTTTCCTTCCATTCCAGAATTATATAAAGAAGTTTGTACCCAAACTACAAGGTGAAGGTGCCAATGTAGATATTCCACACTGCAATTCCATCCAGAATGAAAGAAAAGAAACTTGTATCATCATTTCCTTTATCTAATTTCTGAATGTGGGTATGCATTCCTTTCCTAAGACCCATCAACGTAAACAGAAGATGTGAAACTGGAAAGACCAATCCATTCACAGAATACCATGAAGTCCATAATTCAATGATAATTTTATTGTATATCTTTTATCACTGATTTCCAAAGAATTGTCAATTGAGTATTGTCAATTCAGCATTTTCACTTTCCTAACTCCTCTATATGCTTTAACCATGGACATGTTCAATGAGGGACCACAGATATATAATAATGCACATAAAACAAACATACCGTCATTACCTTGCAGAGTTCACCAAGTCCTAATCTCCTTTTTCTTTTGTCTTTATATAAATCTACAATAAAATAACATAACTAAGAATCAATTCTTTAATCGAAATTTTTTAAAAAAATAAAAAATACATTAAAGTAATATGGAAAACTAACCTCATATACTGGTTGAGCCTCTTTTATTTCTCTCCACCAGAAACCACAAAAGAAAAAATCCTATATAGCGAAAAACGCTAGATCAGTTCTTGTAGAGAGAATTTATTTTTAAAAATCAGAAAAAGTACCTTAAAGTAGTAGATCTGAAAACTAACCTGATGTATTGTTGAAATATCGTCGATTTCTCTTCAGCCGCAACAAAAAAAAGAACACCTAAATAGAAAAATTCAAACTTTTATGCTTAGAAACTTAATAAAAAACTATAAAAACCCTAAATCATAACCTAAATTATAACATAACTATAAAAATTATAAACTATAAAACCCTAATGCAACATAAACACCACAAAAAATGAAAAAAAAAAAAGCGAAAAGTAGACAACTCACCTTCTTTAACCTCTTTTTGTTAATTATATAGAGTTTTCTTCGAATTTAACGGTCAGTTTTTTCGATTTTTTGCAAAGAAATCGAATAAGTTTTAACAAAGGGAAGGATTAGGGTTTTCTCTCAAAGTCGAAGAAGTCGGGTTCTGTGGTCTAAATTGGTCAACAGCCTTTTCATATATATGAAGGGGTATTTTAGTCTTTACCCCTGAAAAATTAGACTATCTTTGACCGGGGGGCAGTGTGATTTTTTTTTTATAACAAAGGGGGTGAAATTGATATTTATTTTTTCATAGGGGGTTTTTTGATCTTTTGGCATAACACAGGGGGCCAAAATGAATTCAACCCCAAATTCAGATAATAGTAAAATCACAATTAAAGATACATATATAGACAATACTAATTATTTACTTACCTCGACCTTACAACGCTTTTATCTATCCAATAGATAGTGGTTCGATCTTTTCACTGTACCTCGTATCCTATAATGAGTTATACCACACACAATTAATATATCGAGAATATCGTAATTTCTTTTAAATATAATATTGACTATCATTTGTACAATTTCTAATAATTCTTTAATATTTCATTTCTATCGAAATACAAATCTTCGTTTTTCCTCTTTATTAACATAATATTTCTTAAATATAATTTTCAAGTCATTTCTATGAATTTTCTACCAATTTATCGTTGCTATATAATTTAATTAAGCAACAATACATAGAATTACATATTTCGTTAATCATTCCGATGAAGTTGTGTAAATTACCTATAGTAATAATTAAATCTAATAAATCTAATATTTTAATTACCCAATTATATCATTTTTATAGCAATTGTGATATTTAACTCGACATTAATTTAAATAGCCAAAATTATAAAATACTCCGATTAAATAGTTCACCGCTCAATATAAATTATATTTAATAAAAGAACTAATTAAATAATATGATTATATAACTTTCCTTAGTTAATATAAGTTGTTCTAAAATATTTTAACGAGCTCCAATTTAACCCGTTCAAGTTTTATTATATTCCAATTAAGGAACATAATTTATTTACTAATTAATTAAATTTTATAAAAATTATCAATTAATCCCCCAATTAGATATTATAATATTTGGGGCGTCACAGTCGTCTTCCTCCAAATCACTAATTCTCATTTCATACCCTAATCTATTCAAAACGTTATCGTTCGCCCCCTTCTATAAATCCCCCCCCCCCCCCCCCCCCCCGCAAATATGAGCTTTTCCTTAAATCCAAAGGCTCCCATCAGCTCCTTCCGTCGAATGGTGTTCTTTTAAAGTCGCAATTCCTTCTAAAAGTTTGACAAATTACATGATATTGATAATTTCACAATAATTCTCAGCAAAATATCTTCTCACTCAAACCCTTTAAGAAGTAGGGAGGAGGTTATCCTGCCACCCAAACGCCCTTAACTCTGGTAGGTAATTGCACTACTAGGGCACAGAGGAGAGAGAGAGAATTTCCTCCACAGCATTCCACACTTGTGCGTGTTTGTCCTCCTGCTGAACGAGAAGGAAGAGTATAAACACAGCAAACAAACATTATACTAAAACCCTCACGGTCTCACCTATATAATCTTCATTCCTTTCCATACATAAATTCCAAGCAATATTTTATAATCTCTCTAGATTGTGATTTGTGATGATGGCCAGCAGAAAACTCGCCAGAGATTTATTCCTCTCCGAACACCTTGTTCTTAGCCGTCACCAATTATTAGCATCTCAACATGTGTGTTTCTTTCGCTTTCTATTTTCTTTTCCCTTTTTAGAATAATTTTCACATGTTGATTGTTTCTCTGTAGATCTACAGTAGATTGCCCAGTCTGCAATTGTTTCCGCCCAATAGAATTTTCTTTAGACGCGAATTCAGTGTGTTCGATGAGTTCTCCAAGAAGATTAAAGGTGAAATCGACAGGTATTCCTTTTTACATTCAAGTCTCGGTTTCTACTTTCGTTATTGGTTCATATTTGAATTAGTTTTTGCATGTAATACTTAATCTTGGTTGTCTTTACACGATGATTATTTAAAAATAAATAGATAATCATAAGCTTAGCCACCTCATCGCCATTGTCGAGCTGTGAAGAGCATTCTTTACAGTCAGCTCTTTTAAGTCCTCATTAATTGACAAGATATTTCCTCCACTGCTTTCAAGTTCTCATAGGTAGCATTGATATTCTGGGTTTTGCGTAATGCTGGGATTGGGTAGACATTACTGGACATAATGTTTACAATGGTTGACCTGTGAATAGCTCTCTCTTTGTCAATTATGTAGAAGCTTTTTTCCGGAACTCAGGGAATAATTTTGATGCTCTGGCAACTAATATGACTTAGGATAAACATTTCAATGTGGTTAACCATAGCTAAAAAGTTGATATTATATGAATCTTGTGTTCTTCCTGTTGAAGTTGTTCCTTTCTGTGATTTAGGTTTCTTATGTTCAACTTTCTTTAGTGATAAGCTTTCAATGTTTTCAGCTCATTAGCATGCCTTTTTTGGTTTTCCTTTAATAGCTCAAATTAATATCCTGATCATTTGGATGTAGGAACCGGGAATTTCAACAATCTGTGAAGGAGATTAAGGAGAAAGCAGAGGACTTGAAAGGGGTGAAAGAGGATCTGAAAGCTAGGTAATGTTACAACAATATTTCATTCTTGTGTTGTTATGGAGCTCTTGTTTAACTATTTAGAGGCTGAGACATACTGTTGTATGTCAAGGCTGGCAGACACTTCCAATGGGGCTTCTGAGATGGTGAAATGGCGAAATGCAGAACAAAGCAGACTACTGAGCAGCTGTACACACATGTAGATGGTGTTTGGACGCAGGCTGAAGAAAAAGCAAAAAAGGTATAAATCATCCTCTAGTGGGGCTGCAGTGTCTTCCCAAAGCTGAATTAGCAATATGGAGTTTGACTTAATTGAAGTACTTCTGGGCATATATTTTGTTTTCCCCAACTATTTGCTACTAAAGGAAATTTCTGGGTACCTTTATGTGGTTAGAGTGCTGCTACTTGCATGATATATCTTTTAATGCAGTATTCATATCTTTGGCATCCAACTCTACTGTATTAGGAGATCCAAGTACATTTTGGTAATTTGATTTATTCAAAACTGCAGGTAGGTAGGAGGATAAAGAGCATAATAGTGCCTTCATTTTTGCTTCTGTCTTATCTATGGAGTACTATTCAGAGTACTAGTTATTGTGCGTCCTTGTGTGCTGTGGAGGGGGATCTGGGGATGCACAGTAAGTCATTCACTATTTGCTGTCCAGTGGTTTTCTTAACAATAAAAATAACTTCAGGTTGCTAAATGGGTCATCTGAATCCATCTATTTCATAAGCTGGACAAGATTTGTAAGAACCTTTTGGTGGCTTTGATGAAGTGCCATTCGTTGTTCTCTTAGGTTGCTTTCAATAATTAGATTTCGGAGTCTGTGGTTGTAACATAAGAGGACAATTACTTGTGTGATGGCCTTGTGGGCATCCCACCATGGAGCGTCCGTGCCATTAATGTTCTGTGCAAATTGTATGATTATTATGTGATTTAAAAAGATTGTGAGATTGAGGTGTCATGGATGGTAGCTAAAAGTTGGATATTGTGTACAAAGCTACAAGCTTGCACCTTTTGCAGATTCTTTTTGTATATTTTAGTGAATGTTCACTCTTGGCTTTCTTTGATTTGTTGGAGGTTTATGCTGAGGTGGAAGAAAAAATTTCGGCTGCTAAAGAGGAGGTTCGTTAAATTATTTGCAACAAATAAAAGAAATTTCTGTGTCTTCTTGTGCGATAAAAATTGTTTACTGATAGAGAAGTTAAAACTAAGATTGTTTTAATTTTGATTTAGGTCAAGGAAGGTTTTGGGATTGGGAAGCAAGAGTCTACAGGATGCAATGGAACTTCAGCTAGTCACAGCACAAATGACAAAGATGGAAGCAAGTCTGCATTTGGTGAAGAAAAACAACAGGGTCAGCAGCAGCAATCGGAAGCTAGTGATAATGCTGAAACACTATTTAGCAAGGTCAAGTTTGGTGTTTCTTCCATGTCACCGAAGGTTTCATTAGCATTTCAAAAATTGAAGGAAGCAAAACCCATTGACATGGTGAAGAAGGGCTATGACATTGTGAAGGAGGAACTAAAAGGTAATCCAAATAGGAAAAAGCACCTTGAGTATGATAGTTCTTCAGCTGCTCCCTCACCAAGCACTCAGAGAAGTACACGCACTGATATTGTTGTGCTACCTTCAAAGCAGTCTCGATGGAGTAAGAAATGGGAGGCTTTCAAGATTAAGGTGATATGCCTTTTGCATCCATTATTTACCTATGATGGTTACTTGTGAGTTCTTCCCACCTGTTCACCTGATTATTGTTATCTCATGTTTCAGATGCAAGGCCATCCTATATTCAAACGTGTTAGTGGGTTTAGCGAGCCTGTAATTGAAAAGAGCCAGGAGGTATTTGCAACTTAAAATGCTTTTTGATTTTTTCTTATCTATAATGAGTATGCTCTGTTATTGCTTACTCTGTGGCAGCTTTGTATTTCAAATTGGAAATGTTAGAAGCCAGTTTCCGTGCTTGAATCATCAAATTATCATTGTAGAAAAATCCCTGTTTTTGCTTGTGGTTTATATTTCGTAAATCCCAAGAAGATTTGTATATATTGATGTTCATTTTTGCTGCATGTAGCAGATTACATTTGTTGTCAATAATGTATGTTAAAGTTTGTGCTTGTTCATATTAAACTGCCATTGACTTGGATATTCATGTTATTAGCATATCATTATTATTTTGCAATTCAGATAGTTATTTTTTGAAAATTTCTTTTCCCTAATTTTCAGATGTTTCTTCAGCATTAATCTTGGGTTGCAGATACAGGAACATATTAGAATACTAATAGTTGCAACTGAACGATATGATCTGTATCTTCCTACTTAAATTCTCTGTCCATTGGTATCATTACTCTATTATTACCCTTTTCTGCCTCTAGCTGCCACAACATCACCAGACTAGGTGGAGTTAGGAGGACTCTGGCTTGTTTTTTCCTTTAGAATCTTGCAGAGGAGACCTTATTGCTCAAAACATCTACATTTATAACTAAATAACATAATTTTTCCATACTTCCATCTTCATTTATAGAACTTAAATCTACAGATTGCAGAGGATATGCGGGAGAGATGGGAGACTAGTGATCATCCAGTTGTTCACAAAATCCAAGAGTATGCTGTCATCTTATTCCCTAATTTATATTTCAGTACTTATACTTGGTGACTACTAGAAATATTTCAAAATTAATCATCTTCCTTAAATTACAGTATTAGTGAAACTGTTCTTGGAGAGTCAGATGCTGCCATGTCATTTAAAGAGATTCGTCGCAGAGATCCGTAAATTACATGTGCCCTATCTGTCATTTTTAAATAATAGTTCTTTTCTATGGACCTTATATATTGATCTTAAAAATTGCTTGTGCTAGGACTTTTTCTTTACCAGAATTTGTGGCTGAGGTTCAGGAAGTGGTCAAACCAGTTCTTAATGCTTATTTCAAAGTAAGTCTTGAAGTTTATTGCACACCTGGTGACCTTGATGCACCCCTGGGTGGTCGATTGGTCACATCATTTATGAAAATTTTAGTTGTTTCTGATATAATCCTTGTGGCTTTCTCTTGAAATCCTCTGATGTGCACATGGAGCTGTCACGATAAATTGAATGTGGATTTGTTTATAGAAAGTATATAGTTGCATATATCATTGTGTTGACTCTATAAGGCCAACAACTTGCCATTGAATAATTGTCTTCTACAACATGATGGATCTTGTGTCTTGCTGTCTTCAGGGGGATACTGAAGCATTAGAGAAGTACTGTAGCTCTCATGTAATTGAGAGGTGTAAAGCAGAGCATAAAGCATTTGAGAGCCAGGGGATCTTTTTCGATAACAAGGTCAATACATAGATGATTATTCTGCTTGTTTTCATGCCAAAAGATAGGAATCTTTATCAAACATTTTGTTGACTGCTGGACGAGCTAAAACTGTAACCTTTACTGTTGTTCTTTGCTCAGTCTTATAATCTTCTTTTTGGAAATTTTCATTTAATGTTATCTGAAGTGAAACTAATGTGCTATAATGTTCAAGAATTGAGAAAACCATAATGACTCTATACGAGTGACTACTGGACTTTGGATATTGTGGGTTATTATGTGTCTTTAAAACCTTGTGTAGGCTTGATGCATCTTTATGACAAAATTGGTGTCTCAACATTTCAATGAGAATGGTGGTGGTAGTAAGTGATGCATGCAGTTGATAGAAGTTGGAGGTGGTGGGCCTGGTGGCATTGAAATTGAACTGGAATGTGTAATGAAATGGAAATTGAGTCTTTTTACAGTTACCAAGAATGGAGCTCATTCCCAAATCCCAATGTGTACATGATATTAGATGCTGCACAAGGAATTGAGAACAATGTTTTTGACCATTTTGTTTCGCTAATTGAGAGCTGATTGCTTTCCATATGGACGCAAAAGAGAGGGCTCGAACTGCTTGCAAAAATGATTCTTACTATCCACAAAATTTTACATTCAGCTGCTTGACTGATAATTTTTTGTTTGCAGCATCTTTGCTAATTCAGTTGCGCTTGGAATTAATAGTCAGTTTCACTTGACTTTAGTACTTACTGGGTGTTTGCTGATTCAGTTTCTTGAAATAATTCATATCCTGCATGCAGATTTTACATATATCGGAAGTGGAAGTTCGAGAGACCAAAATGATGGGAGAAACCCCCATAATCATTGTGGCAGTAAGAAAACCAAAACACGGATATACTTTTTTGGATTCCAGGACTTTAGCATTTAATCTTCTATAAACTGTTCTTCCCTTTTTAATGTTTTGTTTTCAATAGAAAATTGTGGAGATTTGTGATGGTCTTCCCTATCTTTTTGTTGTGCATGGTGCGGAATCTGTTAGTGGATTAACACCTCATCTATCAGCTCTCTCAAACAGATGTTCGGTGCTCACTAATTCATGCTGATTACTTTTTCTTGAAAATTCTTGCAGTTTCAGACACAGCAAGTCTACTGTATACGTGATAGACTTGGCACCATAACAGAAGGTGGCCAGGTAAATGCCAATGCTTTCTCGTATTGGAGTTCCATTTATTGTCCATGTGTGTCAAACATTCTAATAAAACAAATTCATGAATTTGGGAAGAGAAATTTAAAATTGTTGCTTGTGCATCCAACATTTAGAGTGTCTGGTTGCTTGCTCCTTTATATGAGATGGTTAATATAAATTCAGGTAAATTTACAACGCACTAGATGAAACTTTACATATTAGGGGCCACGCCTGACGTGTTAGCATAAGTTTTATCCTTCCTGAGGAGTTGGAAGATTGAAGTTTAGAACCCAAACTTGTTCCCCTCTCCAGATGTTTTTCCTTTTACCATACTGAACAAAGAGAAGGGTTGTCTTCTCCATGCCTCAATTCCAGACAACAGATGGTTAACTGGACCCCTCACCTACAGGAAGCAGTAGAACCCCATCTCTTCCTGTTTCGCATCTCCGTACCTTAACTCCAACAATGCCCTTAGTCTGTGAAGGTTTGGATTTTGTGACCTGCTTATGTTTTTGTTACAGAAAAACAGTAAGAATATGTAACTCTCTGATTTTGGTATTATTATGCTTGAACACTTTGGTGACCATGGTACGTGATGAAAAGTATATACGATTCCATAATATACCATCTTGACATATTCAAATTTGTTGCCTATCAGGATACCATTCATACGGTGTATTATGCCTGGGCAATGCAGCAGTTGGATCCAGAAGAACTTGGAGAGGGTGCTCCTTACTCCACATGGAAGCTTAGAGAAATGCAGCAACTTGGCGTCCGGGCCCTAATTTGATTATATTGTTTTAGCAATGTTGATGTAATCTTGCCGGACGAGGATTTTGTTCTCCTAACTCTGGTAAGGGAGAAATTTTGAGGCCTCTCCCACTTGAGACTGAAGGTGCTAGAAATTTATATCAACAATTCTGCCGTATTTCACCTGCAACTTGACTTGGTGCTCGGATGGCAGGGTATCTAATAAACATGTAGGTCTCAAAAGATGATGAAAGTGATGGCGAGTGAGATGAGGAGGGTATGGCCCGAAGTTGCAATATGAGACAATTTTCATTTCTTCTGGCTAGCTCTCTTACCAAGTGCTTCTCTGCAATAATGATATTGGTGCCATAGAAAATGAGGGTGGGGCGAAGTAGGTTGTAGTTTGTAGCAGAGGAATCTGGATCCTGTCTGCCGGCCCCCACTAAATCGGATTAAGGATGTGGATTGCAATAAGTAGGGGGACGTGGGGCCTACTGAAAGCTGGCATTTAGTTACCAAACCCATTGAGGCCTCACTTTTTTTCATATCCATTCTCCATTATTACCTCGTTACCAATACTCTCAGCCCAATCTATTCTATAATAATAATAATAATAATAGTCTGATTCTTATGATGAGATTTAGCTTTAGTTTCCCATATTCCTAAAAGAGCATAATGATTAAAAATGTGATGGGTAGGGTATGGTGGGGAAACCAGACGAGATCCTCACCGGCAGCTGTTCAAAAGTTTCACCATACATACTTACTTTTGGGGTCACACTCACTCACAGCTCTTTTTCTTTTTGTGGTACGTATATACTTGACTTTAATAAAGATAGGGAAAGGGGTATGAGGTGCGGTGCAGCATTTGGATATTCTCATTCTATCCCTTTATTTGACTTCAACTTGCATTGCAACCTTTCATACTCGTCATATTCTTTTTCTTTTCATCACAAAAAGAGAGAGAGAGAGAGATGATGAGTAACAAAACAAAGGACACAAAACCCAATCCCAATATGCTTTTATATCTCTTCTTTTCAGTACAACATTTGATGATCACATATATAAATCTGACTGCATTAGCTTTTGACTACGTAGCATTCAATTTGGATTTGGTACTCTTAATGTAGTGCAGCAGGCAGATGCCTGCAGCCATTCGCTTTGCAATCCACATACCCCGAAATCAAGACTACTACTTTTTGTTGCACCCCACCCCCACTACCAATTACTAATATATCAAATAAATATTTTTATAGAACCTCAACAATTTTGCCAAACTTATTTTTATAGAACCTCAATAATTATTGCCAAACTTATTTTTTTTATTATTTAATTTTTCTAACATGCAAAAAAGAGAAAATACTCAATTATTCAATAATAAATTATTATAGGTAAATAAAAATAAAATTGTCATTGATATTATATTTACTGAAAAATATAAATTAATATTATAAATTATACAATTAGAAATAATCATTTCATTAACAAAGAAAATATTAAGTGTATATCTATATTAATATTTGACTAGCATGAGTGTACATATATGTTATCTTTAGGGATAATTATATTTACACCCCCTCACCTATTGCTTTTTTACACAAATCATTCCTATTTTTTGATAAATTATAGAATCCACCCTAACAGCCTCTAAAACCCAAAAATACTTATGTTGACTAGTTCAACTTTTAAAATAATTTTTTAAAGACAGAAATGCACTTAGGGTGCTTCTATAATTATCAAAAGGTAGAAGGAGTGTCTAAGTAATATTTATGAAGATGAGTAATATAATCCCATATATTTAAATTTAAATTATTTTATTAATTTTTTTATTAGATCTCTATATAAAATTGCACCTTTTAATAATTAAAATATTAAATTATTTAATTTATATATAAATAAAATTAATTAATAGATTATAAGTTTAAAAATTAAAAAATTATCACACTTGTATATATTATTTAAAATTATTAAAATTAAAAAATTAATTATCTTTATTTCTTTTATTTATAATTAAGTTTTACTAAAATAAAAATTAAAAAGATATTTTAATAAAATGGGGGTTAGGGTGGTCATGGCGGGTGTAATTGGGAACGAATGGATAATTTTTTAAAAATAAATAATTTAATAATTTAAATATCTTTTTAATAAATATATTTTTTATTTTAATATAATTTATATAAAATACACACATTATTTTAGTTTTAATTTCAATAAGTTTAGTTATAAATAAAAATAGAGGATAAATAATCTTTTAATATTAATAATTTTACTAAGAAATAATTTATATGTAAATCAAATAATTTAATATCTTAATACTTTTTAATAATTGGGTATTTTTGTCCTTGAAAAATTATTTTGAAGGTTGACAAAGTCAACTAAGGCATTTTTAGATTTTAAAGGCTATTAGGGGTGCTTTCTGTAATTTTTCAAAATACAGGAGTGGTTTGTGTAAAAATCAAAGGTGAGGGGGGGTGTAAATGTAATTATCCGTCATTTTTACTCAAAAGTTTAGTTAATAATTCGTCATTTTTTTTTATGATTGTAAAAAAAATATCTATCAAATTTTTATTTGGAATTAAACTAATGTGTACTGTTTATAAAAGCGTTTTAAATTTTTTTTAAGTAAAATATGTTAAGAAATAATAATTTATTTAATTATAATAATATCATGCCCATTTTAGTCATTTTACCAAAAAAACTTTATAATGACAAACATCCTAACATCTTAAAAGATGTTTTCACATCTTATAAACTTTAACATCTTATTTTATTCAAACTCTTTAGGAACTTATTTTTAAAATAAGATCCAACATCTTATAAGCTCCTAAAACATATTACAAGATTTAGGAACTTATAAGATATTTTAAAAAAGTTTATTCAAATACACAGAAGGACAAAAGTAGTATGTCTTTCAGGTTTTTTTTTTTTGTTTTTGGGATTTTTGGTGAGAAGTCTAATTCTATCATACTGCAAACAAATAACATAATAGTGTAATATATATATATATATATATAGATGGTGTGGATGAATCCTATTAATTAATGATGATGGGCACAAGACAAGATTATGTATGCTCCTCTACTTTTTGTTATTATTATGAATCAATCATGTGCAAAATATTACATTCCACATTGCTGTATAATATTCTATCTATATTAGGAAATATGCAAATGATAATAATAATTTGGGATAATTATATTTTTTACCTTTTAGATTTCATATAATTATATTTAAATTTTATAAGATTTAAAAAATTATATTTAATATTTTTAAAATTTATTTTTATCTAACAAATAAGTCTCTGTATTAATCAAAATTAAATGGATAGTGGATGGCAAGTGGAAACATCTAAAAAAGGCAGGTCAAATAATAATAATAATATAATAGTAGTGAGGTCAAATGTAATAAATCAAAATAATAAAAAAGAGAGAGAGAGAGAGAGGCATGAGTCAAAGCCTACTCACAATTCATTCTCTTTCAAGATTCTTACTTTCTGCTATACCACCACAGTCACACTCTCCTCTCCTCTCCTCTCCTTCTCCACCTCTCCTCCCTCTTAACCCTTTCAATTCAAACAAACAATAAAAAAGGAAAGAAACACAATAAGATTCCTTCTTCCCTTTTCCCTTTTTCCCAACCCTAATTAATTCTTCCATTCCCCCATCCTTTATTCCTTATGCTTTTCCCAACTTCACTCCGCCTTTTCTCCTTGTAACATGGGCTGTGCCACCTCCAAGCTCGACGACTTACCCGCCGTCTCTTTATGCCGTCACCGCTGCGCTTTCCTCGACGAAGCCCTTCGCCACCGTTTCGCTTTTGCTCAAGCCCATGCCGCTTATCTTCTTTCTCTCAAAGCTGTTGGCCTCTCTTTGCACCGCTTCTTCAACCAACATCTCCCCCCTCCCTCGCCTATTCTCAACCTCCCGCCTCACAGAAAGGGGCACTATGACTCACCCCACCCCCTCCTTTCGCCTTCCGACAAACATCTCCACTCGCGCTCCGACTCCGCCGCTTCCCATCTCCATTTCCACTCCGACTCCGACTCCGACGATGATGATCGCTCCGGTTCGGATTCCTTGCATCCTCCTGATACCAGCTCGCCTGTTCACCACAAGCACCCCTATTACCTGCCGCAATACGGAAATCTCAATCTTCCCGGACCTGGCGGAGGTGGCGAGTTTATGAATTATATGAAAAACCAAACGGCGCCGTCTTTGTTGTATACACAACGGCCCATGAGTCAAGAAGCTATGCATGTGGGTGAATTTTCGGCTGCTTCTTCTTCCTACTATCCTTATCCTGACTATCAGAATCCCCCTCTTTCCCACAATAATACTTCAAATAGTAACTATAATGGTTATTCAAATTACGGTGCTGGAGGTACAACTGTTGGTGGTTCGTCTTCCCTAGAAGTGGCTTCGAGTTCCAGAGCGCCACCACCTCCGCCCTCACCACCAAAAAGCTCCACATGGGATTTCCTGAACCCGTTTGGGACCTTTGAGAGAGATTATCCAGCTTATACTCCAAGCCACGACTCAAGGGA
The DNA here is from genome assembly GCF_026168435.1 of Sesamum indicum. Taxonomy (NCBI): domain Eukaryota; kingdom Viridiplantae; phylum Streptophyta; class Magnoliopsida; order Lamiales; family Pedaliaceae; genus Sesamum; species Sesamum indicum. The sequence goes on from NC_142666.1 coordinate 237,257, forward strand.
GGTAAGGGAAGAAGAGGGAATACCTGATTTGGAGGATGAGGATGATGGCAACGTGAAGGAAGTTCTCGGTGATCACAAGTTTGTGGATAGTGGAAGAAGTAGTCACTCAAAGCCGGGGGTCCGCCAAGAGGATGCTCGCGTAGTGAATGATGCGGATTTACAGCATCGGGTTCGCCCGAGTGCAGGTATGGGGAGTGATCCTGTGGAGTACGAGGTGCATATGATGGAGAAGAATACCGTCGATGCTGAGAAAAGGTCGAAAGATCGAGGCAATACCACTGGATTTAAGCCTCGTGGTGGGTTCAAGGGCGATGCAGAAGTTGTGAAAGAGATTCAAGTTCAGTTCGAGCGAGCTTCAGAGTCCGGAAGTGAGCTTGCTAAGTTTCTTGAGGTTGGGACGCTTCCATATAAACAGAAACACAGCAGTCATCGTGGTAAAGATTTGATTTTTATGTATAATTGCTGTCAAGATTTGATTTTGCATTATGTGAGGGTAAGCAAATTTTTATGGACTTTTCTGATATTTGAACAACTGCTCGTTCAAGTTAGGATATGCTTGATCAAAATGAGATTTACGTGCAATTTTCTTTTCAAATGTTAACGCGTGGTGTCTTGTGGCAGTTTCTCCCAAGATACTGCATTTACCTGTGGCGTCCTCACAGCCTTCAGTCTCTAAAAGTTCTGATAATGTTGATCCTGCCTTCTTAGACGTTGGTGAAGATGTGGAACTGAGGTCCAGAAATCTTTCTTCCACTTTACATAAGCTGTATTTGTGGGAGAAAAAACTTTACGAAGAAGTTAAGGTACACTGTTGATTTCAATAACTTCATGTTGTTTTTTATTTCTTTTCTTTTCCCTGCTGCAATGTTCTGTGCTTCTAAACCTTTTGGACAACTGTATCTGTGCCATCATCCTTGCATATTATAGTGACTGTTTCGTATGTGGTCCCCCTGTTGGCAACTGTTGTCCGAGTAGGCATCATAGGCATTGTGTCTTCTGCCCTACATGATGTCATTTACATTTAATTCCCCATCCATGTTTCTGGACAACCACGAGAGCTTATGACCCTTGAAGTAATCAATAGAGTTTCTGATTAATACATTCGCCCAATTGAATATCCAATGCAGTATGCTTCAATCGCGTTCATGTCATTATATTGCATTTCATTGGATTTGCTTTTTGTTTCTTCCATTATGAATTTTTGATTGTTTGAATGAAGACCAAGTAAAAGAGTTTTCTGCCACACCTAAGTACTCTTTATGCCCCTTTTGCAGGTTGAGGAGAAAATGAGAGTCCTCCATGAACGGAAGTCTAGAAAACTGAAGCGTTTGGATGAAGGTGGTGCTGAGGCTAACAAAGTTGATGCAACCAGAACTTTGGTGAGGAGTCTCTCCACAAAAATCAAAATTGCAATTCAGGTAGTTGATAAGATCTCAGTGAGGATAAATAGCTTGAGGGATGAGGAATTGTGGCCACAGCTGAATGATTTCATTCAAGGGTATGTTCCGAATGGGTATTTCACAAACTGCTTGTCTTGCTCATATCCGATTTGTTTGCTCTTACTCACATTTTAGCTGCTCACTTCGTAAAAACCTGTCCGCACTCTTCCACATTCACCTCTCGCTCCCTCTGTTTTGCTTGTAGGAGGGCATTTGGAACACTTTGCATAAATAAATCCATGGTTTAAACTTTCTTTTTATTTTTTTAATGTTGTCCTTGTTACCAGTATTTGGTTTAGTGTTGGGTCGGTTTGTTGGACGACATTATTTAAATATAATATCTTTGATGGTTGTATTTGTACCTCTTTTCATCCTAGGTTAACTAGAATGTTCAAGTCGATGCTTGAGTGCCATCGTAATCAGTGTCAAGCAATTGGAGAGGCCAAACGGTTAGATGCCATTGCACTCCGCAAGCACTTCAGTGATTCTCATTTAGAAGCCACTCGTCAGCTTGAACATGATATTATTAATTGGACTCTTGGGTTCTCTTATTGGGTTGGTGCACAAAAGGGTTATGTCCGGGCCTTGAATAACTGGCTTATGAAATGTCTCCTCTACATTCCTGAAGAAACCCCTGATGGAATAGTTCCATTCTCTCCTGGTAGGATTGGTGCCCCCCCAGTATTTGTTGTTTGCAACCAGTGGTCGCAATCTTTGGATAGTATTTCTGAAAAGGAAGTGGTAGATTCTATGCGAGACTTTGCATCAAATGTCCTTCAGCTGTGGGACCAGGATAAGGCAGAAATGCGCCAAAGGATGTTGGCAAACAAGGATGAGAGGAAAATTAAGAGCCTGGAAAAGGAAGACCAGAAGATACAAAAGGAGATTCAGGCATTAGACAAAAGGATGGTGCTAATTTCTGCTGCCCAGAACGGTATGCCATTAACTGGGCGTGTTGTGTATCAGAGTGAGGCCAGTAAAGGGGGAAGTCTGCATGCAAGCCTGCAACATGTCCTCGAGGCCATGGAGAGGTTCACTGCTAACTCTTTGAAAGTTTACGAGGAGCTATTGCAACACATTGAAGAAGACCATCTTGCTCGTGAGAGTAAAAAGGTTTCATAGTGTTGATAGTGGTGAGGTTTTGTTCATTGGATCATGGTCCTACTGAAGTCATATATGGAATCAAATTTGGAGTTAGTTTCATTTTCTCTTCTATCCCAGTTTCCTTACTGCTCCCCCTTGCAATGAAGATGAGGTTGTTGCTGCTGTTTTTATGCCTTGAGAAGTGGATTCTTGCTTTTGAAATAGTTGTGCTTGAGGCACATAGATTCCTGTAGCCCAATTTTATTTATGATGATTACTTGCTGCCAAAAATATCTAAAGAGCCCGAGGCAGAGTAAAGCTTAACGAAGACGACATGCTGCCAGATGAACTGAGAGCTGTTGCCGTGGGGCCTTACAGAAAGGGCAGAGGTTAGCAATAAATGAGAAGCAGTCCAGCTATCGGCTCAAAATCGGTGCACAATTGCTCTAAGCAAGAAAATTGTGTGACAAAATCCTTTCAGATCTTGTGGATTCGATTATTGTCACCATCACTCCAACTGCAGGCCTCATGGGCATAAAGGCTGCCTACTTGGATTACAAGTCCTGTAAGTTAAAAGAAATTAGGTCCTGTATAAATTTAGAAAGTCCACAAAGTTAGTAGTTCTTACGGTTGAATTTTGTGTAGGAAGCTTTTATTTTTTCGAGTCAAATGTACCTTGAATAAGGTGGGATGGAATGAGTCCTGTTCTTTGACAAAACGGAGAATGTATTGGAAATGGTTAGTTACCAAGCGCAGTGTTCATCATCTCTTTTACGAAAGCTAATTCCTGGTGGATTATTGGAATGATTAGTAAGTAGAATTAAATGGAGCTGGTAAATCGCCATTTTATGTATTTGGGATATATACATGCGTCGGATAGAACTTCCATCATTATAATCACACAAGAATATGTTCTGCATTCTGAGCGTTTAAGTGACAGAAGGCCCCTTTATTCCTCCATGAAGCTTGTGGGTTATTCAATTCTGCGGAATGCTAATTTTGGTCTCATCATGCTGCGACGGCAGAGAGATGAGGAAATTGGTTGTGTCAAATTTCAATTACTAGCGGAGACTCGGCCTCCCTTTTCATGTAGGGGAAACACTGGTAATGAGCTGAATTCTGGAGGATGCAGGCATGTGAATTGTGATATTGATTCATAGAAGATGTACCGAGAAGCAGGCAGCGAGACATTGCATAGACATAGCCGATTTCATGCATTCCCTTTTACTGTTAAACAGGAAACCATACAAATATAAATAATAGCACAGATTGGTTAATATTGCGTCTCCGCTCTGCCTGGTGGATTGTCTGTATGCTCTCATCTGTGTGACTCTTGGCCGGTGAAGCCAAAATACTTGGGATAAATTATTTTTATCTTTTGAGCCAAACATATGCAATCAGCATTCTGCAACACCCCACATTCAGGCATTCATAAATTCCAACACAGGAGGAACATAGAATTGAATCTCCCTCGTTTTCAGCTACTGGCAAACAATGACTCACTAGACTCTTACACCGAGACGTTATGATTCAGGAAATATTTTCAGCTTCAAATGACAAATACTGCCTTCCTATGTTGTCTCCTACTATATTTGTTGTTTATTTATTTGCAAATTGTACATCCGTGAACTGCATGCACGAGCCCTCAACATGAGAAAACAATGGAGTCGCCCTTTCTTGGAACGAGGGACAGTCGGTGACGCTCGTCCACCAATAATTTAAACAACATTAAAAAAAGATGTTAACGCCTATCAACTCATAATCACATTTGATGCTGCTTATGATATAAAATTGTTTTTGCAGGTGAGTTTCAAGACGTGGTAGGAGAAACATGGCGTGGACAGTGCTCGACAGTATCCGACATCCAAATCAACATTACCTCAACATCGATGAATATAATACTCAAACTGAGGGGCATTCTATCTGTCCCCTCAACTCCGTCATATAAAAAGAACAAATGCCAAAGTTGGTGCTATACAATTTCTGTGAATTTTTAACCTTTCAAAACAAAGAAAAGCAAATATGATACCTACTCCTTTGAGGTCCAAAATTCTAAGCCAAACTCGTTCTGCTAGCTTGCCTTCTAGATCTCACCCCCTCGTACCCCAATTCACTGACCATTTGCATAGACTAAGAGCTGGCGATGCCACACCTTCATCCATGTCATCAATCAGCAAAAAACTACACAATCTTGACGATTTATTCAATTGTGTTGATGATTTGCTGCATTTGCCTCATACGCAACAAGTTTTCACCAGAGAATGCCATGAAAAATGGGTTGAACAAACACTGGATGGATATCTTGGGCTTGTGGATGCTTGTGCCACGGCCAAAGATTTCATCTTCCATGCCAAGGAATATTTGCTGGATCTTCTGTCAGCCCTCAGGCGAAGACGTGATTCGGATGATCATCTTTGTGGGTTCTTGAACTCAAGAAAGATGGCAAAGAAGATGATACAAAAGTCGTTGAGAAATATCAGCAGTTTCAAGAATAGGCCCTCTGTTTTAGCACTGGACAAAGACCAAGGGACCATTGCTATCATAAGCATGCTCAAGGAGGCTGAGTCGATAACGCTGGACCTAATTGAGGCTCTGTTGTTCAGTATTATGGGGACAAGGGGCCATTCAAGGCCAAGTGGCTGGTCCCTTGTTTCCAGGCTAATCAACCCCAGAAAAAATTCAGGTCAAGATCACAAGGATACACTTGAATTTGAAGAGCTGGATGCTAGTTTGTGCAAGCTTGTAAGTTTCAGGACGTCAAAATGTGATATAGGCATGCAAATTGATGAGTTACAACAGCAGTTAAGAGATATGGATTCAAGCATCCAAATTGTTGAAGAAAAACTGGAGGGCTTGTTCAAGCGTCTGATCAAAACACGAGTTTCGCTGCTCAACATGCACAGCCAGTAGGCGAAGAGTTATAGTCACATTAAATATCTGTAGTAGGGGCAAAAAATTGTAGCTATGCCTGCATCCTACTTGTACATGACATATACTTGTATCAAATTAATATTACTACAATCAAATGAAATGCTGATACGCATTCATGTCCATATTATATCAGTTCATCCGCACCCCCTCTTTTATTGCTTATACTCTGAAATTGTTAAGTTTTACTTTGTTTTACTGTAAGACTGTTTTTATGCTGTGTAAATGATTTCATAGGGGAAAGAAATTATTGACAAATTAATCATATGTTCTTGCTTTGTCCTCAATCCATCAATCTTGATAAAGCTTAGAATTAGCATAATGAAATGTCTTAATGACAATGCTTATGTCTCAGGAAAGTTTGTAAAGTTAGAACTTACCTCTTTTCAGTTTCATGTTGTAGTTAATGGACTTAATCCGGTTAAATTATTATTCCTCAGTTTCAGGAAAATGCGACCAATTATGGCCACACGAGGGCCTCCAATAGTTTAGTAATATCATAGTTGGCAAGATTCCAATTGTCTGTAAGGAGAGGACAATCACTGACCAGATCATTAAGGAGATCTGAAAGAAGCCCCTCATGAATCACACACGCTTTCACAAATGTTTTAAAGAATAACAGGGCAGTTTGTCTTTTCTGTTTGTTGACAATTTGAATTCATTCGTGTGTGCCTATACAAGATTGAGAATGATGCAAATCCTACCTGCCTCCATAATGCAATAATTTTGTGAGATACCGAGGCTAATTAATCTAGCAGACTTGCAAATAAAAAATGGGACTCAGACTTGGCATTATCCTGGCCTACGAATAATCAGACATGCCAAAAATTGTTATACAGAGTCAGTCATATGATCAACATTTACCAGCTAAACCTAAAAGCAGCTCACATGTAATAATGCTGGCCTTGTGAGCTTGTTTGTAGCTGTAATGCAGTTCGTAAAGCCACTCGTGCAATACCTTTTAAATAACACATACTTGCATGTTGTATTGTGTTAAGAAAATACAACTAAAACACATAGTAATGATGTAAACTGTGTATTGAGATATGAGGATTCATTAACGCGGTAACCCCAGAGCTGCACCAAACAATCATCCATGCATCCCGTAAATTCTTGCACAAGATTACCTTACATGCCATATTTCGATTCTTGCAAATTTTAAACTGGGAAAATAAATCTGATAGAAAGGAACTAAAATAGGTCTCTTCTTGGAAATGTGATTCCAAGATGTTTGTTGTGCTATTAATGAATAAATATATTGATTAATCTTTGATCGTGTTTGTGCTTGTTAATTCTAGGAACCTCTAGGTGACACTGTTATCTCCAGCAATGCCAGCTCACCTGTCATTCATATTGGCTGTCAAGAGAGACCCAACTTCCAATCCAAGAAGGAATCTTCAGCTCCCCATGCACTCAAAAATTTTATAAAGCCAAGAACGATGGTCCTATAGTTTCTTCTTAGACAAGACAGATCCAATAAATGCCACTCGTGCACTCACTAATAATGTGGATCAACCCTTGAAATTTCCAGATATATTATTATGCTAACAAGTGCTTAAATATAATTCCTTGGTCTTGATGGTGGGAAACATTGCACAAACACCGCCACTATAGTTGTGAATTCAGATCAAGATCACATTACTCCTTGTTGAGAAGAGAATCCTGATTCCTTATGTCCCCTTCAACCCTATATATACTTACCAAATGCTTAACGTGAGACATCACAACTTTCTTCAGTCACATAGTTCTTCATCTGCAAACCCCTTCTCCAACAAGAAAAGAGAAAAAATGGCATTCTCACCTTTGAGGTCAAAAGCCCTTCACCATGGCCGTTCCCTTAGCTTTCCTTCTAAATTAAATCCAGCTACATCTCAGTTTGAAGAAAACTTGTCCGCTTTAAAAGGTTCTGAGGCCTGCTGTTCTTCATTGTCATCAATGAACAACAGAATAAATGGCCTTAAGAACTTGTACAAAACCATTGATGATTTGCTTCTGTTGCCTCACATTCAACAGATCATTTCACTAGAATCCCAAGAGAAATGGGTCGACCAAGTCTTGGATGGTTACATTACGCTTTTGGATGCTTGCACAACAGCCAAAGATCTCTTCTCACACACAAAGCATGGCGTACAAGAGCTACTTTCTGCTCTGAGGAGAAAAGATGTGCATGGGATCCACTGGTATCTAAACTCCAGAAGGAAGTGGAAAAAAATTATCCAAAAGTCTTTGAAAGATTTAAGGAGTTTCAAAAGCAAAAACAATGTTGCATCCTTGGAAAACGACGACGAGGCCATGGTTCTCGTATATATGCTAAAAGAAACAGAATCAGTCACCATTACCATGCTTGAATCCTTGTTGTCCTATTTAAGTGGGACTAAGGATCAAGCAAGGCAAAGTGGCTGGTCATTGGTATCCAAGTTGATTCATTCAAAGAAAGCTTCCTTCCAAGGTGAAGGAATGGATGTCAATGAATTTCAGAAGATGGATGCTTTGTTGCAAGTAAGCCTAGAAGACATACATGTTGAGGAGGTTATGGCCCGCTCAAAAGAGATGGAGTCAAGCATTCAGAATCTTGAAGAAGATCTAGAATGCTTATTCAGGCAGTTGATTAAAACCAGAGTTTTCCTCCTCAACATTCTCAACCACTAGGCTTTTCCCTCCTGATGGGTTAAAAAGATTTTGTTATTCAGGAAAAAAATAGGTGTCTATACTTGTACATGAAAATATACTTGTACATTTCTTTTGATGATAAATGGAAAAGAAACAACACAGATTTCCTCTACATGGCTTGTCTGATATTTTGATATTTGAGCATCTTGTTCATTCACTATGCAAACAACTGTCCCATATGACAATTTTCAGCTTTGTGAGCTTTTATCAGACTCATTACATTGAATACATAAGACAGTAAAATAAGTGAAACTTTTAATCCTTACCTCGCTGTACTTTTTAGTTCAACTTCAACATAGAACTTGCCAAACATTGTCTCATTCTTGACAACAAACTCGCAACCATCTTCGGGAGATAAGCGGATATTTAACTTTTAGTAGTACATAGTTGGGCAAGATGGTTGCATGGATGCATATCAAATTTAATGCACTAAATAAATAAGACCAAATCCATAGGTAATATCAGAAATGTGGAAGTTGCATGCAAGTTCCTAAGTGTTACAGTCATATAATGATTTTGAGAGAAATTAAGCATCAGAATAACTAGACTGATGGCAGGATAAAGTATAACAATGAAATAAATAAATCGATGTCTTAGAGTCATATAAAAGAGACAAATCCGTCTTGATTTTATATATACTTCATCATGGTTAGATGTTTAGTAAGGCCACATAGGATGTTCAGTTTCATGGTAAATTTTTGTTTGCATATCATCTCTGTGGAAAGATCGCCGCCAATTTTCTCACTTCACTTTTGCTTGCATAGAGATATTTATTGATTGATCAATCATCAACCCTTAATTCTACAAAGTTTCATCAAAGGAGAAGTGGGTTGGTTGTCCCTTTTGTTTGGTGAGAAAACTTAAATAACTACACAACAACCTTCCACCATGCTGCTCTGTATAATTTGAAAGATAATGCAGATCCTACCAGCTGATTTTACCATTATCTTGTGAGATCTCCAATGGATATATTAACATCAAATCTTGCGAATTTGCGGGCCAGAAAAGTGATTCATTACTGTTGTGCACGGGTGTTACGAATTGTCGACCAGACAGGACAACCATAGCACTCGTGCACTTATTATCTTGTAGATCATCCTCCAAAATGTGCATTATTATATGTTAAGATCTCTATATTGCTTAATATCCTTCTCTAGTTCACGATCAAGGTAAACCTTAACTCGTTTGTTTCCTGAAGGTGGGAGACAGACTATAGACATTTCTAGGGTAGTTGTTTGATTCAGAACAAAACCATGCTACTCCTTTTCAAGAACAGCGATAGAGATTCCTTCTGCTCAGCACTATATATACCTATGAGATGTTGGATGAAGCAACAGAACTTGCCTGGTTCAAATTGACCAACTAATCACAATTCCCATCTGCTGCAAGGAACAGAGGAAAAGCCTTTCACCATACACGTCCTCATAACTTTCCCTCTGGATGAGATCCTGCCACAATTCATTGATGAAAACTTTAGTCTGATGCCATCCCTTCAACATTGTCATCAATGAATGACAGACTAATTGGCCTTAAAAACTTGTACTAGAATGTTGAAGATTTTCTTCTACTGCCTCATATTCTACGAATCATTTCACCAGAATCCAGAAAGAAATGTGTGAATGAAATCTTGGACAGGCATATCAAGCTGCTGGATGCTTTATCAACACACTAAAGTATCATTCTCGTGTGCAAAGAAAGATGTCCAACAGCTTCTTTCTGCTCCCAGGATTTCCATTGCTAACTGACCTCCAGAAGAAAGTTCATGATGAAGGTTCTAGTGAAGTGTTGCTGATTCAAAGCTATGCACTAGACTATGTCATCTTTTGTCTTTAATATTTTGTAATATAATGTACTAGAAGTTTGAAAATGTATGTGATATTCCTGAATTTAGGCTGCAACTACAGGGAAGATAGCTCCCTAAATCCTGGAGGTTGGTATTCACTTTTACTTTTGTATAGTATAAAAACTCACTGCTGCAGAAATGAATTGAGTGAAGTTCCCTGTTCCTCTTTGAGTTTCTTCTCTAAATGCATACTTAACTTTCCTACAGTTCACAAAGTCTGTTCAAAAGTACCTAAAAATCTCAAGTACCAGAATGAAGCAGAATTTCCAAGTTTTTTTGGAGAAGGAATATGAAAAAAAGAAGCTATTGTAGACATGATAAAGGAAGTCGAATGAGCAACTTCAGCCACGCTTGAGACGCTGTTTCCATACGTAACATGGACAAACGTGCAATCTGGGTGGACCAGCTGGTTCTTGGTATCCAAGCTCATGCACACAAAGAAAGTATCAACTCAAGGTGACAAATAGAACTAAATGAATTCAACAAGGTGGACATTGCCTTGCTTTCAATCATTGACCGTGAAACAAACAAAGAAGAAGGTATTAAAATTGATAGCCTCATGGATTCATTTAAAAAGGATGGAGTCAAGCATTCAGGTTCTGGAAGAGACGCTAGAATGTTTGTTCAGAAGTTTGATCAAAACCAGAGTTCTCCTTCTCAACATTCTTAATCACTAACTAGCAGTGATGCAATTAGGGATCCAAACTTTGCTTGTAGAATGAGAATCTGTTGCTAACTTGACATAGTAGATGAAAAACATATACTTGTATAATACAGCTGATAAATACTATAGAAAATAAACCAAAAGTTCTACTGCAACTCCTCTGATTTACTGATCGTTAAGCTTAGTACTTAATAGATTTCCAAGGAGACAACTCAACTTTTTTATCACCCTTATGTTCAACAAGTTTTATGTTGAATCAACCTTGGCATGTAGTAAAACATAATTAATTTATTGGATTACAGTAATCAAGACTTGGTGAAATTAATATACATTTGTCAACTAGGAATTGGAGCAACCTTGATGCTTGTCAAGTGTCTTTGGCCCAAATCATCTGTAAGTCAAATTTTAGTATAGTTCAGAGACTGAATTGGCACATTGGCAAGTAGGGGGTGAGATTCTCAAGTGTCCACAAACAGTCTTGGTTCCAGTCAATGCCGATTTTAGGCACTTGGAGCTCTGCTAAATTCTCTATCCCGTTTGGTAACACTAGGCCAGTGCAAGTCGAAATCCTCCTGTTACTGCTTGTCGAGTTCACATCCTCAAACTGATCTGAGGACGAGACGGGGTGCAGGGACGATGTTAGTGGCGATGGAGAAGAGTATGTCTTGACTTCTTCCTCCATTGCAGCTCTCTGCTCCAGCACCTTTAAGGAGGTTGCCTTCCTATATATTTTACACAGTACTATATCCTGCATTATTTACATTCAATCAGATTAGTCAGCCAAGCTGTAAGAGTAGATGGATTCTAGAAAACACTAGTATATCCACCAGTAATATAGAGTAAATACCTTGGATGGGGGGGAGCATGAATCGGGCAAGCGGTACTCATTCATGATCCAGTCAGTCCTCCTTCCACGTGGTGCTCTGCCCTCATAGAACACAAGTGTTTTCTTTAGCCCCAACATCTTCTTCAGGTCCGACATGCTCAGTACTTTCCTATCCGACCCGGTTGCTTTCCAGAATCCATTTTTTGTAGTTCGACTAGGCCTCCCTCCACTTCCATGTTTCCTGTCCCTGGGTACGAAAAAGTACCACTCTCTCTCTCCAATTTTTGCCAGACCTGTTTCAATTCAGATTGAGAAACCATAATTCAGTTACGTGAACCATATTATACAATGTCATGAGGTGGTAGAAATATTACCTGGCAAGTCCTTAGGATCATGATTGTAAATATTCAAGAAGCCAATGATATCTCCACGTAATTTCTTACCCAACACCATGCTTTTGAGGTAAAAATTGAGAAGCTCTTCTTCAGTGGGGTGAAAGCGGAATCCAGGCAAGTCAAGCTGATCATGAGGTTCGTCCATGGAAGTGGAATTAATACGTACAAACAAGCTGTTTTGCTGTCCGCTGCTGTGTGAGAAGTATTGGTATTAACTTGATGAGCACAGAGTGATCAAAGGCATATGCAGTTAAGTAAGCATGTGGAGGGTGAATCAATTTATACGCCCAAGGTAGTTTGGTTTCATGTGTATGTCCAACTCCAAGAATGGGAGAAGAAATTTACAAGCCAAAGATGGGGCCCTTGGGTGGAACGGAAGTCTTGTGAATAGTGGACAAACACTTGTAGACATGCTTATTCAGTGTTGACCCCTTCCGCCCTCTAATTTCTTGATATTTGAAAAGCTGCAGCAAAGTTTCTTTTGGCTTTTATTTCCAAGTAATTTCAATGTCCACGCAGCAGCATTTCTTCTTTTGTTTGTCTAAAACAGATTGAGTTTTGCAGCTGTTGAGGTCTAGACTCTAGTCTAAAATTATGGGATGTTGAGTTTCATGATTATCATTATTAAACTATAATACTAGAATTTAGAGGAATTCGAGAATAAGTGGGCATGTTTAGAGAGTATCTAGTCTAGGATGATTAAATAGTCCATTACTGATAGTCTGCACGCAAAGAAGTCGTAGTCTGTGTATTGTGGTTGGTTGGCAAGAAAGTCGCAACACTTTGGAAATTTCCAACACCATAAAAACGCGTGCTGGCCATGAATGAATATGAATATGATGATGATAGGGTGATTCTTGGCATGTATAAAAGAATGAAAATATAAATGTATTGTAATTGTTTAATTTCTTTGATTAATTATATAATAAATATATTATACTTACCACATGATTAATTTAAATTTGATCAAATTGAATTTGAACTAAAATTTCCCAACATCCAGACCACACATGACTTCAGTCATCACTTGACTTGGAGATTGACTACCCAAATATTGGGTTTATATGGAAACCCGCTCCTTGACAACCTGGGCTACTTGCGTTTTCTGTTCTCCTAGGCTTATGGGCTTAATCTGTTACTGCTGCTAAATTTCCAAGAACACATACTTATTAACGGTATGGGCTTTCTTAAAATCTCATGAATCATTTGCCAACAGCCCAACATCTGCATGAGAACAGGAGTCTAGCCCTTTATACATACTTTATCATCATGACCTAATTAACAACAAAATATTTCGTTTTTAGCTTCTTCCAATGGAAACCATACCTGACAGGTACTATGTTACTGTGAAGTTTGGGGATGTACGTAACTCCTTATCCTAAGGCCATTATGTTCGTTACATTTCTCTTCAATAATTTGTTCACCCAATATCATCTGCTTTCCGACAATTTAATAACAAGGAGATGTAATTAAACTGTGTGTTCATGGACCGCCCTGTCAATATGATTATATGCAACTTTGAACAAATACTTTTTTTTGGTCTGACCAGTACATTGTTATTCTGTGGTTGTAAAAGTGATAGGACCACCATGTATGTTTTCCACACCAAGCAGCAATGTGGAAGGTACGAATTGCTTTACCTAAATACATTGCATTTTAGACATGTCTGTCAAATAAATGTCCCATGCATGCTGTTGAAGCCCTTGATTTCGAGCAAACTTTAAACCTCAACTGAACTTCTGTCTCCACCTTCATTTATATAAATCCCACCACAGAATTAAGGCTTTATTTCTCATCAACAAATAAGTTGCTAAGTTTAGGTCTTCCAGATCTCTCACTCGAAACAATCTTGCGAATTTTCCCCCTCTTGAAGATGATCAGTGCCAAGAAACTCATCAAGATGGCCAAAAAGTGGAGAAAGTATGCTGCCCTCCAACGCAAGAGAATCTCATTTAACCGTGATGGAGCAGAGAGCTGCTGTACCAGCTTAGCAGTGGTTGACAAGGGGCACTTTGCAGTCTACGCTGCAGACAATAGGCGCTTTGTACTTCCCTTAGCTTATCTTAACAATTCATTGTTTAGACAGCTACTGAAGATGTCTGAAGAGGAGTATGGGCTGCCAAGCAATGGTCCTATTGTATTACCATGTGATTCGCTCTTCATGGACTATGCCATTTGCTTGATCCGACAGGGTCGAACTGGAGATTTGCAAGAGGATGTCCTTGTTAGAAGCCGATGCTCGTCATCATGTTTATATAAAGGCCAAATGATGCAACAGGTGCTTATATGTTAGCACATTAAAATTATAACTACAGTTAAACATTCCAAAGTCATGAGTGGTTAAGCATATGTAGCGAACCCCTGTCTTTGAATCTGTAATTTTATGATTGTTCATTTTGCAAATTGGTGGAATACTGAGATGCCGCAATTCAATCTTCTATTTTTACTCGAGTTAAGTTTCCTCGAAAACTATAAACTAAATTTGTTTGTTTTCATTTTTAAGTTACGAGTCAAAACATACCCAATGTTTTCCATCATACAAAAACATCTTATTTGGGTATTTTTAACTATTTAAGCATAAATTCATACATATATACATACACAGACATATACATAAATATATATAAAAGAAGACATGATTTGACACTAATTTGACAATGAATAGTAATTTTTGTTTCCTAAAACACAACATTAAACATACAATACTTATTTTAAATTATCTTCAAAAATAAATCCAAACATACATACTATTTCTAATACATACTTATTTATCTTTATTTTTCTCTCTCTATCTCCATAAAACACAACAAAACACTTCGAAAAAAAATCCAAACACTATGTTTATTTTTTACTACATTTCTTCTATGGACTCTCATTTATAGCTTTAAAAAACATTTAATCTGCAGATTACGATTTTCATTGGTAATATTTGATCCAGTGACAGTTTTGTACTAATTATCTCTAGAAAAGAAAGATAATATCTAAGAAATTTATGTTGATTTGCATTAGATAGTCTAGAAAATTGAATTTATGTTAAATTTAAGGCTAAAATGCATTTTATTCCCCATGTTTTGTTGAAAAAACTAAGACCTCTCTATGTTTTGTAAAACTCTGCAGAAAAATATCCCTTTCATTAGTAATTAACGAAAGGTGCATTACACGCGCTCCTTAGAGTAAAAATACCCAAAAAACTGAGAGGACCGACATGGTATATGCCTGGGTAGGGTTTTCAAACCCTATCCGCCTCAGGACCCGAAACCTGCATCCATATGAGCAATCCGATCTCTCACCACACAATTATGGACAAGGAACGCTAGGATGACGCCACATGGCCCAATCCATTTCATACATGTAGGCACTATAAATAACTCGAACCTGAAGTATTTATGGTAAGACACATTTATTGCTTTCTACCTCATTTATATGTCCAGATCGAATATTTCTACCTCAAACTTAGCTAATTTGAGCGTCGAAGGGTTTTAGTTTGGGACGAACCTAACTAGACTAACATATTTATTTCTTCCTCAGGACCCATCTTCAACATCTGGGACGAAGATATAGCGAACCCGAATCTTTGAGTAGAGGTCGTATATTTTGATCCAGATCAGACATGAAAAATTTTCGAGTTAGTGGTGCAGTTTTTGGTATCCAGAATTGAGATCAGGAAGATGAAGTATAAAAATGGTCTGATATGTAGGAACTTAAGTTTTATGAAAACCAGAGTTATTTTACCTCTTACAGAGCATTCTTATCTTGTATTTTTCAGTTAAAATCTTGAATAAGAAATGAAAATATGTTTGTGGACAAGGAGCAAATCCAAAAACTAGATGCAGTTTCTACCTCATTACAAGGGCAGAAAACTTGAGCAGCTGATATTGCAAAAGATGCCAAGTTTGTTTATCTTTATGAACGATTTTTCTGCCAACTTTTCACAAATGAAAAACATCAAAAGTTTCTCCGAATTTCTCCATTTTGTGGATGAACTGACAGGCAACCTAACAGGACCCCTTCTTGTTGTCTAACCAGACAACAGAATGGAAAATCCTTGTAACTATCACTACCATACAAAGGTGACAAACCATCCAGGGGAGGGGGAGGCCACAAATTCTGCCTGGTTCGGTTGCTCCACCTGCATGCTGGGTCCAACATGCCTCATCTTGCACCTCCCAAACCTCCCTTTCTCATTCAATTTGAACACAAAATTCTACGGGTGTTAGCTCTGAATTGTCTTATATCCAGCCTTTTTGGACTTGTGGCTCTCAGGAGTTGAGGCCTGCCAGCTGTTGACTATTTTAAAAAGCTTGGACCCTTTTTGTAATCCACCAACTCAACACGAGAATGAATGCAAAAAAAGCTAAGCACAATCAATCCAAGATCCCGACATCGCCACCCTCCAAATCTTCTTCTCTTCTTCACCTTTCACATGGCCTTGCAAACCTGAATCCCCACAATCTCATAGCTACATTTAATGTATGTCCATCACCTTCCGATATATAAAACCATACCCCTTCACCAGTTTTCTTCATCTCAACACAAACAACAATCATTTCAAGAAAACTTCTCCCCTCGAATTTTCATTTCAAAATATAGAAAATGATGATGATTAGTCCAAGAAAACTCATCCAGATGGCAAGGAAATGGCAGAGGGAGGCAGCCCTTGGAAGGAAACGTATATCTATCCCAAGAAAAGTCGAGGAAGTTGGGACAAGTGACCAGTCCGACTCCTTAGAGCTGGCGGAGAAGGGCCATTTTGTAATGTACACAACTGATAAAGTGCGATTTGTCTTCCCCATAGCTTATCTCAACAGCTTAATTTTCAGGGAGCTATTCAGACTCTCTGAAGAAGAATTTGGACTGCCAGGCGATGGATCAATCACGTTGCCTTGTGATTCACAATTCATGGTATATGTGAATTCTTTGATGCAGAAGAAGGCAGCCAAAGATGTGGAGAAAGCTTTGATCTTGTCAATTGCTGCATCTAGATGTTCATCATCTCACTATTTACATCAACAGCAAACAATCCAGCATATGCCACTATGTGGCTGCTGAGATTATGTAAACCAAAGTTTTGTGAAGTATCGAATGATTCATATTTTTGCCTTGTATAAATTCAAATAACGATGGCCAAGCATGTATGATTTATTGCACCACTTACTTCCACGAATTAATACTCTTTATAGCCCACATTTGCACTGCACAACCACACGTTTTACTGCTTGTGTTCTTATCCAAATTTGTCATGGGCCGAAACCATTGCCTTCGTGTGGAATAGTCATAAAGGTACCCCAAAGGCTACTAAAAAGAGCCCAAACAAGTAGAGAGGAGAGGCTAAGTGCAAGCCTTTTAAGTCCCATTATCCTGGGAGTACTACTTCAGTTAGGCCCAACCAAGATCAAATACAGAGAGAATTCCTGTTAAGTCAATCTTGTCACTCAGAATGGATAATTATCATTTATCCGTATCATGTATCCACTGAAATTTTTACAAGAATGAGCTCTGTGACAGAAGATGCACTCACTATAAATCAGAAATACTTTTCCCAAAAATTGTTTTCCTCATTTTTTATAAAATGACAAAATTCTACATTTGGCAAATGCGTTAGAAGGAAAGCAATGAAGAGACAAGCGTTAAACATTCACTACTAACGATAAACACAAGATTCAGATTTGGTCAAATTAAGAGGCTTGCCCAGATGGTTACCTCTCAAGGCAACTTCACATAAGATTTTCTTGTAGAACTTTGTCTTTACCAGCCTTCCCAAAATGTAGGCCCTTGACCTCATTACAAATGTCAGATTTAGTGGCACAGACACGGTTTCAAGATGACCTTCAGCATCACTAAGCACTGGAATTCCACCATAAAGTGGCACCTGGTGCCCCTGAACTACTACTATCACTTTACTCGAACTCCTCCTCGGCTGATACAACTTTTTCATCTGCTCCACTCATCATATAAAATAACAGCGGACACAAATTAGAGCAACAGAAGCAAAAGTATAGAAGGGAAAGCAAGAAAAATAAGAAGAGAAACAGAAAAAAGAAAACATTATGCTAATGATCAGATGATACTTGTCTTTAGCTAGGATAAGTGCAAAAGGTGCAAGAAAAAATGGACTAGGGAATAGAGATCAAACTGCAGATTACTTTGTTAGAAAATTGTAGTGCTAGTCATTTGTACTCATTAATTGAGGTGATTATGAGTACTTGTCAAACACAATTGTGTAATTCCAACATCAAGATAATTGATCTTGGTAAAACATGGAACTAACCGAACCACCTTTTATTTTGCCCCTATGTTACTACTCACAAGAAACTAGGAAGTAGTTGCAAATGCACAACTCCATAAGGATACTTTACCACTTATCTACCCTCAAAAAGATAAGAAAGAAAAGAAGAGGCCAACTTTACTCCAGTAAGTGTACTTAATTCAAAAGTGGGAAATATCACTTACATGGCCAGAGGCAACTTTGAGGTCAAAATAGTGAAGCTCAAGAGGAGTTGATGTCACGTGGACGCCAAAGTAGGTGCCTGGATTCTTGTAGAAAATCCGGACCGTTGAATTCAATGTCAACATATCTGTTGGCACCCCGGTACTATCCATCCCCGCTTGTACATTGAAATTCTCAAAAGAGATGTTCTGCGCAGTGCACACACCACATTAAAGCAGTCATATTCTGTATTTAAGTAGCTAAACTGCACCATCTCAAAAAATAAAAAAAAAAGGTAGCTAAGCTGCAGACTGACAAAAGTCCCTTCGCAGCTCTGAACTTATTGCAATAGGGCCCTAATCTAAAGGAAGGAATTTTACCACCATCCTCCTCCCATGACTTCATTACCACATATAATTGAGACTAAACATCTGTCCGGCCCCTTCACATGATGGCCGACTTAAGGCACCCATCGCCTGGTTCACTCAGATTCTTATGGATATTGAACTGCAGCACTGCCTAATGGTAATGAATAAACAAATGTAAAAACGAGAAATTGGTAACGAATGAAGCTATTAAAGTGGTTTTTAGCTCCTCCTATAGTAAAGACTTTTCCTTTCTCAGGCAATGGAACAGAACTTCCGAGAAGTTCGAAGTCAGCTCATGAAACTTTCAGGAATTTTTCCTTCGAACGAGGACGATGGGAGTCACCAAGTGAACTTGAAAAAGAAAACAAAAACTTTTCCATCCAAATGTCCCTGATAGCAGAGTACCGCGGAAGGTAGGGAGAAAGCCAAACTTGACTCACCTGTTACAATTATTTCGAGTTTCTAACTACAGATTACTCGTGCATTTATGATTTTGGACAAGAAGGAAAAGGAAAGCCTCAAAAATGAAAACTTGGACTCACCATGACAATTATCCTGGGTTTATAAGCCAAACTCGCAGCCCAAAGAATCAAAGAAAATATGGTGAAAAGCACCAAAAACGAGAACAAGAAGCATGCCACATAAAACATGACTTGCCCGTTCTCCTTCCTCTCATCATCCCCCTCACTCTCTCCATCCTCCTCCACTTCATCCCCAACCTCATTGTATTTTCTCTGCACCCGCCGCCACCCGCCGCCCGAGTTTCTAGGATTTTTCAAGGAAGCGGAAAATCTTGAAGTGGAGGATTCACGCGAGTGGTGAATGGGCGAGCAGTGGTAGTGGAAATGGTGGGTGGGTGACCCGAACGGACTGGAGCCATACGACATTTTCTCAAGATCATGTTGTGAGTGTGATGGGCTTTGCACGTAATACAACGGCCGGCGTGGAGAGCGCGGCGGCGTTGAGGCATCGATGCTGGTTACTTCTGAGTCGGACTTCACATGCATCGCAACGCCCATTTTTGGAAGAATTAGAAAGCAGTCAACACGGTAACATGTACGTTTGTTATCAGAAGGAGAGAAGCGAGGAATGGGGTTTAATGCAAAAGGGGAAGGTTTTGAAACAAAAATTAATAGTGATAGTGGGGACTAATGAATTTCTACTTTGGACTGATATTGTTTTGTGGATTCCGAGGTTAATGCGCATTTAGTTCGCGAAATTGTATTCGTTCTTGTCTAGTTTCTTTTGGTATGGGCCAAATGTGGTGTCAGTGAGTAATCACGAGAGGCCCAAAAGAGTTGTGTGAGTATGAGCATTGAGCTGTGTTGGATTGGTAGTTTATTGAAGTTGAAAGAAGAGAAAACAATGACAGTCTGAAATCATAATTTGATCACTTGTTCAGTGAATGGTGACAAAAGAAGTAGTGGAATATCATATTCATATCCCCATTCCCATTCTACTGCTTTTATATAACAATTGATTTCACTGAGAAGCAGACAACAGTTGATGCCAATTATATATGTTTTGAAGAATATCCTTCACCAGCCCAGCCCAGCTTCTGTCCTCATTACACTAAAATTCTTGGAATCGTTCTTGTTTCCAACGTAAGCAACTCGTATCTTGTGTACATTTCCTCAAAGATTCACACATGGATATTCCAAGGCCGTCAAGAAATTTACGTTTTCGTTTTCTTAAATATCCCTGTCACGGCTTCAGCTACTTCTACCTTGTTTCAACAATTTTGTCCTTGTTAGATGTCTATATCATGTGATGCCACTTAGCAGAATCCTGCATTCTGTCTTCTAGTTTTTTTCTCATCTAGCAGCGCCCTTGTTACAAGGTTCTGATTCACTAAATAATAGAACAGGTTGCATTTCATTCGGACATTATCATGTCAATCTTTCTTAGAAGTTACCAAAGACTCGCAGTAAATACATGTTAAATACGTAAAAGTTAAATGGTTTCGTAATGCAGACAGTGCTGCGGAGACAGGAATATCAGCTGAAATTGGAAATGCTACGCCCAACCGAATTCTTAGTTTTTGTAAAATATCAAAACACTTTCCTGTTATCATTGTCTTCTTTGACTTTACGAAAAATTAAGTTCAAGATGCCTATAAATTCTCAGACACAGTTCTAATAGAAAGCAGAAAACAGTGAACCAACCTGCTTTTGCTATGGCTACAATATGCATGCCTTCGTTTCTTTGTCTCATTTTTGTTTTCATAGCCAATTTCGTCCCTCTTTTGGCTGATGATGCGACCCCGGTCATTTTTGTACTTGGGGATTCCACTGCAGATGTTGGAACTAATAATTTTCTGCATCATAGCAAGGCTAGAGCCAATTTCCCCCATAATGGTGTTGACTTCCCTAACTCACGCGCAACTGGGAGGTTCAGCAATGGTTTCAACACTGCTGATTTGCTCGGTAATTAGAACAACTCTTAATTAGTACATCTTCACATTACTCTAGGTTTAAACAGACAAAAAAGGTCAATCTGCCAGCGTTAATATGCCATGTTATGTTGATAACTTGTCAGCCAAACGGTTTGGACTCAAGAGAAGCCCACCGCCCTTTCTGTTTCTGCGTAAACTTAAATGTCATTGCAAAAAGCATCCGTTCAAAGGTGTAAACTTTGCCTCAGGGGGTTCTGGACTTCTAGATATAACTGGTTCAAAGCCGGTGAGCCCCTCATCTCAATCAATAGCCTATCAACTGATTATTTGCATCACTTCTCTACGTGTTAACATAGTTGTTTTACTCTGGGAAGATTTGGTTAGAATTTTCACCCTTTGATACTATTGTCTTCATGTCTGTTTCCCTTGCTTGCCAATAGACGGTTGTCCCCTTATCAGAGCAGATCGCTCAATTTGCTTCAGTACGCGATGATTTCGTTGCTACCATGGGTCCAGCTGCAACTGAAGCAATACTCTCCAAGTCTTTGTTCTTCATCAGTATAGGGAGCAATGACATTTTCGGCTATTTCAAGACCAAACATAGAATGCCTGAAGACAAGTTCCTTTGCCTTCTCATATCAGCATACTCCAAACACATTACGGTAAGAGCTGTCTTCTTCCTATCAACGAATCCAAATATTCCTCAGTTGCACACAACACCACACACACACATATACACACCCCTTAAACTGATTTTGTGTTGCATGTTACTAGACCTTGTACGAGCTTGGAGCTAGGAAATTCGGCATCATAAGCGTGCCGTCAGTAGGTTGCTGTCCAGCTCAAAGACTTGTACAAAAGCATTTAAATGGTAGCGATGGTTGCTTTGGAGCCATAAATGATTTTGCTCAGGCATTCCACTCAGCCCTCGACACCCTTTTACTTAACATCAGCTCTCAGCTCCCAGGAATGAAGTACTCGCTCGGAAATGCATTCAGAATGACACTTGATATCATAGCTAATCGAGAATTATTCAGTAAGAAATTCTACATATACTAGTCCACAATTTTAGTGGTTGCACTTTTCTGAACATATATATAAGAAGGAAAGGATAGTTCTTGTTACTAATATTTTGGTTTCTCTAAATTGTGTTAGAATTTAAGAATGTGACAGCAGCATGCTGCGGACACGGGACCTTAAACGCGCAAGGTCTTTGTAATGCAACAGCATCACTTTGTCCAGACCGCCGCAAGTATTTGTTCTGGGATATGGTCCACCCTACACAGAAAGCCTCAGACCTGGCTGCTCAAACGCTCTTTAACGGTACACAGTATTACGTATCACCAATTAACTTTTCACAACTGGCAAAGGACAATTAGCGATTCCGGGTGAGGTTACAATCAAAGACGTGTGTTAGATGTGAGGCTATGTATTTAAATAAGCGCAGGAATGAGGAATCACGGTTATGTGCTGATCCTGTTAATGGACGTGATAAGCACATTCCTGCAAATATTTGCAGCTTCCGTGTAATGTTTGGCCCTTAATTTGCTTTTGCACTCAAAATATGCTCTCAATCTCATCCCACAAATAAAACACTACAATCGATTATATGAAAGTTATCAGTCATTATTCTATTCACATGTGGTCAATTATGCATTCAAAACCAGAATTTATTCAAAGAATGATCATAAACTATGAGTGTAATTACAATCCCATCTAAACAAACTCCCTCCGTGCGTATCTAATGGCATGCCGTCTCAGCCACAGCTGATACATCACCATATGGAAAGCATCCAACGGCTGAGGCTCCTCCTCATTCCACACCAAATGTTTACTACTCGCCATACACGCTTCTCTCATCTCCACATACTGCTCCTCACTCACCCCATTCAACAATTGCTTCAGCCGCTCAGCGCCCCCATGCCGCACCGCAACCAGCAAACTCATGTCGGACCATCTCAAAATATCCATAAATGGAAAGTCCTGAATCGGGCGATCCACAATCACCACCGGCACGCAGCCCCAAGCCATCGCCTCCACCATCCACGCTACATCGCCATGGTAAAGAAACAAACAGAACTTACTTTCTTTAAGGCTCCGGACATAATTCAACGGCTCGGAGTTTCCGTCGACCAAGAAATAAGCATCCCCCTTGAATTCGTTGACCAAATTGGGCTCCGTCTTTCCATCCCATCTCAGGTAACCCAGAAAAGAAGTCTTGGTTGAGTTTTGGCCCGGGGTGTCGGAAAGCGGAAGCGGGGATGGGTTAAAGGGAGGCAAAGTAATGTCTTTATGCGGGATAAAATAACCGGAAGTAACGGGAAAAACGGAAATCTGAAGGGAATTTTTCTTGAGCTCGAGAACATTCCTGTCGGATGAATAGTCAATACCAGCAGGCGAGAGAAAGAAATGATCAGCTCCGAGAGTGCGGTTCCAGTAGGGGTGGTTGTTTCTGAGTTGTCTGATAAGTCGAGCCAAAGAGCGAGTGGAGGTGTCGGGGGAGAAGGGGACGAAGAAGAGGTGGGCTTCAGCGGGGGTATGGGTGAGAAATGGGCTGCGTAGGAGGGAGTTGTAGAAGAGAGAAGCGGGGGCGTCGGGGAAATTGAAGGGTGTAGGAGGTGTGTAGATGAAAATCTTGAAAGCTTTGAGCATGTTTTGGTAATTCTGGACAAGAGTGGCGCCGGAGAGATAGGGGGACGGTGAGCTGGCGGAGAGAGATGGGAGGGGGAGGAGGAGGAGGAGGAGGAGAGAGAATATCGCCGCCATTGGAAATGGTGGTGGGTGATGGTGAAGAATGGTAGAGTGCAGGTCAATCAAGGCTGCATTTTTGCGTTGGTGAAAGTTGACAATAATTTGGTTAGTTTCAACTGAACTGAGAATGATTGGTAATTTTAATTTTTATTGTAATGGAAAACTTTCTTAATAATCATTACTTGTAATAATAATAACTCAACCGACAAACACAAGTAGTTTAGAATGGAAAGGTTTTGATTGAGGAATGAAGTATGTGAGATTGTTGAGTGCATAATTATGGAACTCAACCCAAACATCACTGGACTTGGGAAGCATTAACAACATGTCTCCAATAGTCTAAATTTTGGGCCCAACGCCCATCACAACTTGAAGATGTATACCCACATATGCTTATATGTCTTTGTTGCACTTCATTGGACTATTGGAATTGGATTCCACGCTAACACCCCCCCACTGCCACAAATTACGACCAACTTTACCCTCTCTATATGCAATATGATATATGATCACCCTTTTGACCTTGTAGTTGGACCCCATTCCATTATTCTTTTTTCCAATTTATGTAACTTTTTGATCACTTGTCAGGAATTAATGGTGGGATTGTGAGTTTTTTTTTAAAAAAAATATGATGCTAATAAAGTTTTTTTAGTCCAAGAAAGCAACGGAAAAGCAGTGGTTGCTAATGTTTGATGCTACTATATATTATTAATTGTAGGGATTAAATTGGTGTGCGTGGCTTTGCCTTGTATGCCTGAACATGATGATGAACCTCTTTTTAGTAGTGATTGCAAAAGTTGGCATATGTTTGTTTCACAATTAATTAGAATAGAAGATATGTAGGATGGACATATCAAAATAAATACGCCACACTCAGCTATGTCTGTTTCTGTTATTGCAATCAGACATGGAAAATACAAAGGAAAAGCCAGCAGTAAGTTAACAATCAGACATGCCTGCCCTCTAATTCATCAACTTCTTATTCATTCAACAACACAACACAAGCAATGCTCAAGACCACAATATAAAAAGCATAGAATTGGTGTTCCAAGTTTTCAGTCATGGATACGCCTCAATAACAGATAAAACAGTTTGAATGTGTCTGACCGTGAACCTGGTGAACCCAGCTGCCTTCACTACATATTCCCATTCTTTTCTACTCCTCTCTTTTCCTTTCTCCGTGTGAGCCAGCATCACCATGTCCAACGCCAAACGTACATCCACATACTCATCCTCTTCTCCTTCATCCATTACTGCCTCTACAATCATCACTTTTCCTGTGTCTTTCGGAATAGCCTCTCGACAATTTTTCAATATGTCTATGCACTCATCATCACCCCAATCATGTAGTACAGACTATATTCCGGAAAATTCAGGTGTTAGAGCTTATAACAAGTATAAACTAAATTAAAATACTATAAAACTATATTTCTTGAAATTGTTCTTCATGGAAATTAGTAACATTTAGGTTAAGTTAATAGATGTGTCCAAGTTACCATGAGGAAAGCAGCATCAGCATTCGGAACGATTTCAAACATGTCGCCACTGACATGCTCAATACCATCATATTGTGGGGCCACAGATACGACGTGAGCCAGATCGAAGTTTATCCCACGAATCCAGGGACAGGCCTTCACCAAAATCTGGAGAGCAGTCCCATTGCCACCACCAACATCCACCAATGAGCTGATCCCCTTAAATGCCTCAGGATACCGGTTGATAATTGCTGACATAGCCAGCCTTGCATGGCAGGCCATTGCATCATTGATTAGCTTGCTGTGGGACGGATTTGCCGCTGCATACTCCCATACATCCTCACCATGTGCAGCCTCAAATGATGAAGCTCCACTTGTTAAAGCACTTTTCAGTCTATGCCAGGGAGAAAGCATCACTGGACTGCTTTCAAGCAGAATAAAATCAGCCATGCTATTCCCTCCGTTTCTTATTAGCAAACGGGAAAGCGGCGTTTGGACGTAGCAAATTTCTGATTCTTGGGTTGTGAGCTCCTGCTTAAAAATCCCACGGTGCATCAAGTACCTCATTATGCGGTTGAGGGGCAAAGACGAGCAGCCAAGAGCAGCAGATAGCTCGGAAAGTGTGATGCCCCCACCATGGCTTTCCAAGACTTCTGCTATTTGGAGTTCAATGGCACATTTGACCACAGCCATTGGAGTGAAACCAAACACATATTTCCATATATCCACTTGTGCTTGTGCTTCTTCATCTACTTTAAATGATTTTGTCTCCATTGATCTTTCTTCTCTCGTTTCTGATGTGTAAGATAATTAAGCAGCTGAAGGAGATGTAGTTAGCTTGTCTCAAAATGAACAGAAAGATTCACTTTATAGGTTGTATGAAGGAAAGAAGTGAAAGTGAAGTCTATAACATGATATGATTTAATAATCGCTATTTGGCAAGTGGTCATACAATAAGATAAATTGCTGGATTCGATGTCTCCTTTAGCAAGATATGAAAGAGCAATACCAGGCCTTTTTCACAACTCCTGCTTGTCCCACAGACACTATGATAAGTAAGGATTAGCCAACCATTCCTAGTTAATTTAGTATAGCAACCGACATTAATACACGTTAATCAGGATGCTGACTGCTAAGTCGTTCATTTTTTGTTTTACAACTATTACCTATAATTTTCCCTCCTAATCTGAACAAACTAATAACAAGTGCAGAAGCAGGTGATATCCATCTTAATTTAGAAAATAAACCTCTGGACAATCTATGTCAGCCGAGAAAGACAGATTGCTCATGGAACATGGATATGGTGGACTAAAAAAGATTTGGACTAGGACGTAAGACTTAATTGTGATTGATGTTTAATTATTCATTTCGTAAATCATTAGTAAGATTGCAATTGTCATTAGGTCATCAAAGATTAATGATTTGCATCTTTATTGTGATTGATGTTTAATTATTCATTTCATAAATCATTAGTTAGATTGTAATTGTCATTAGGTCATAGGTCATCAAATATTAATGATTTGCATCAAGATGCAGTAAAATAAAAGTATATGATGCACACCCCACCTACACTTGCATATTGTTTACACTCAAACTGAAATGTTGGACTAATACTGGGGAGGGGCCGCGCGAACGCAGGCCCCCTCTACCACAAATTATGATGTAGGCTCGACCACTTGGGCCGACCTTAGGCAGGCGTCCCTCCCAAGTGCAATGTAGGTTGCCAACCTAGGCCATGGACCTTCTTGATCATCCATTGACCCCATCCAGGTAAGTATGGATAATACTACTTTTTCTTTAATTTATGTAACTTCATGTCCTACTGTATCCCCTGTCAGAAACTGATGTGGGATACTTTCCCTTCAGCTTTGTGCCTGAAAACTATTTCCTTTCTAAAGCGGAAAAGGTCCCTTACTCAAGGCCGGTTTTCGCATTGCCTCCCACCATGGGAGTCGCTGCTCATTGCATATAGTGATTTTCCTCCAGTTTGGTGCTGAAATTCTAGAAAGAGAAGGCCTTAAAACTACGCCATTGCTACCAAACCATGACAATGTCCACTTATTTTGTGGAATAGAAAGGCAGAACGATAAGCATTGCAAATACAATTAGACTTAACATTGTAGCGAGGATTTTTGCTCCAATGAAGAACGGTTATGGTGGTTTTGTTGTACTTCACCATGGCGCCACCACCCGTCTACAAGAAGCTGAAAGAAATGCTGGTCAAGAGATATAAAAGCACAAGAACTCAAGGAATTCCAAGGAAGACCTTTCAAGTATCACTTCCTTCTGCAGGATGCTGATTTCGTGTTTTCTCCTCAGGTGGGGATTATACAGTTGACAGGACAGAATTTGGTAAAAAAAAAATACTTCTGTCTGGGAATGGATTCTGTCAGCCGGAGCTTTACAGCAGGCGCTAACAATCCTACACAAACTGTATTTTGGTCCGGAAGATTGAACTCTTAATGCTCAGCTCCTCTGTGTTTCAGCAGCTGTCTGAACTTCAGCAAGTGCTTAAACTTCTCCAATCAGTATGCTTACATCATTTCATTAATTGTATTAAAAGATATATGCAGGCTACATGTCATTGGGCCTAACTTCACTAAGATGTTAATACATATTACTTCTTACTAGGATACTGTAATCAATCAGGACTCAGAAAATGTTTTAGCAAAATACATTAGTAAGTTTTATCTGCATGATTCTGCATCAGATAAGGAAAAATAAAAGGGGAAACCAATAAATTAATAAAAGAAACCATGTCTTTTTGTAATTGCTGGCATAAATAAACCATTCCACAAACCCAGAAGATGAGTGACCAGAATCTACTTTTTATTCGCTCCAACTTCGACAAACACAAGAGTTCAACATACAACAGACGGAATGGCAGCTTATTTAACAACTTAATAGAAAGATATCGTTTGACGAGATAAATGAAAAGCATACAATTGCTATTCAAGTTTTCACTCATGGATAGGCCTCAATCACCGATATAGTGGCTTGAATATGTTTGACCGTGAACCGAGTGAAGCCAGCTGCATTCACTACGTATTCCCATTCTTCAATAGTCCTCTCTTTTCCTTTCTCTGTGTGAGCCAGCATCACCATGTCCAATGCCAAACGGACATCCGTGTACTTGTCCTCTTCTCCTTCATCAATCACTGCCTCAGCAATGATCACCTTCCCTGTATCCTTCGGAATAGCTTCTCGACACTTTCTCAATATATCGATACACTCATCATCACCCCAATCATGTAGCACGGACTGTATCCCGTAAAACTCATGTTTTAGTGCTTATAACATGTATAAAAGAATTGAAGTACAAGAAAACTATATTCCTTGAAGTTTTGCTCATAAAAAAAGTAACAATTGGACTTTCAATCAATATTCCGAAAGTAAAAGTTATAGCACCATACCATAAGGAAAGCAGCATCCGCCTTTGGAACGATTTCAAACATGTTGCCTTGAACGTGCTTTATACCCTGACATTGGGGGGCCACAGACACGACATGAGGGAGATCAAAGTTAATGCCATGAATCCAGGGGTAAGCCTTCACCAAAATCTGAAGAGCAGTCCCATCTCCACCACCTACATCGACTAATGAGCTGATCCCCTTAAATGCCTCAGGATATTGATTGACGATTGCTGAAATATCCACCCTAGCATGGCAGGCCATTGCATCGTTGATTAGCTTGCTATGGACTGGGTTTGCCGCTGCATACTGCCATAAATCCTGACCATGTGCGGCCTCAAATGCCGAAGCTCCACTAATAAGAGCACTTTTGCTCAATCTGTGCCAGGGAGCAAGCATTGCATGGCTGCTTTCCAGCAAAACTAAAGCAGCCATGCTATTCCCTCCATTCTTTATAAGCAAACGGGAAAGTGGTGTTTGCGCGTAACAAATTGATGATTCTTGGCCTCTGACCACCTGCTTAAAGATACCACGGTGCATCAAATATCTCATTATGCGGTGTAAGGTAGAAGACGAGCAGCCGAGAGCAGCGGATAGCTCAGAAAGTGTCATGGCTCCACCGTGGCTTTCCAAAACATCAGCTATTTGGAGTTCAATGGCACATTTCACAAGTGCCATTGGAGTGAAACCAAGCACATACTTCCACATATCCAGTTGTGCATTCGCTTCTTCATCTACTTTAAATGATTTCATTTCCATCTTCTTGTTTATGATGTATAAGAAATGTAAGGAGCTTGATAGAATGTGTTTTATCACTGGAATGCATGTCTAATTCAACTGTTTTATAATGAATTTATTGCTTTGATAATTGAATTATGCATTTTTTAGGTGAAGTATTGATGTTAACCCCATTTGAAGAAAAGAAAATCAAAAAGCCAAATGAAGCAAAAAAGTGATCAAGAAAAGATTTGATCCTTTCTTTTTTCTTTCTTCTTAGTTTATGTTTTTTTATAGGATTCACGTGTTATCTAGCTAATTATCTTTCTAATTTCAGGGAAACGTCGAATTCAAGTGTTATGTTTTGATACCTTAGTTTTAATCTAATTTCGTCTGAGTATTTCTTTTCTTGACTTATTGTTTATGAAATGATTATTATTGATAGATATGACAATTTGATTCGATATTAATTGTTCTAATGTTATCCATGAGTTCAATGATACATGATTATTATGAATGATCGGTATGAGTAGCAAGCAAATCAATTGTGTGCTTCGCATGATTTATTTTTAGAGACAAGAAAACTAGAAGTGATAATTGCTTGAGATTGTTTAGTTGAGGTTCAACTGTTTTCAATGATGCAAATGCTATTGCTGAATTGAATGGAACGCTATTGTGTCCAGTCATGAGATAATAAGTTTTGATTTAGATGCTTGAGTTAAGTCAATTACAATAGGAAAACAGTAATTTATTCATACTTGAGTCAAGTATGAATACTTGATTGTAATATTAATCTTGTGTGATCAATGATTAATATAATGATTGGGTGGTACACTCTCTGGGGACAAAATTATTTCTCTACTGATTTTTTTCTCATAATTTATTTCTGCTTTCTCTTTAATTTATATTAGTTAGTAGTAATTTTTAATTCAAACTACCCCATTTAGTTATCGCAACTTGACCGAGAAATTAATTCGTAGCTCGTTAGGGATTCGACCTAGTTCCACTAAAGCCAATTAGAGATTATACCAAATACAGTTAATTTGGTTTTCTCAAAATGGATAAATTGTATCCAAGAAAGAAGTGAATGGAGAAGGGCGAATATTATCTAACATGATATATATGACTAAATAAAACATTATTGACTAGTGGCACTTGAGGATATAGCCAAGTCTACTGTTAATTTTACATGTTTTCTTGTACAACAGCCTATAATCTGCTTCTTAATTTAGACAAACTAACAACAAATGCGCAGCAGATACAATCCATCTTAAGCAACCTCTATGAGATGAATGCGGTTGAGTGAAAGAGATTAGAATTGTGAACAAGAAATGAACATCAGAATCAAGTAACATAAGATTTGACAGTAACTGATGTGTGATCATTCATTTCGTGAGTCATGACTAAGATTGCAATTGTCAGGGGTGTTGAAAAGTGAGAGGACAAAATGCATAGAACCCCCATATATTTTAAAAAGTATATAAAAAATACTTTTATATTTTTAAAATAGGCTAAAAATCATCTACTGTTTTGTTTTAGTCAGCAAAAAACTCCTCATTCTGTTAGCAACAAACAGGAAGTGGAGGAAACGTGCGTCTGCTGCATTTTGTAGTCATTTTCTGCGGTTTAGGTTCATATTTAATGACACTTTGGACTAAAATACCGCTATATGAGTCTATATAACATACAAAGAGTTTTTTAGCTTGTTTTATGTCTTTCTTTTCCCATTTCTCACCCTAAAAAATAAGTATTAAATTTGCCTTGATAAATTTAAATTGAAATATTAAATTATATTATATTTTTAATTTATTTAATATTAAATATTAAATTAAATTATATTTAAATGCAAATAATTTTATAATTATTAATTATTAAATCTAAAATTATTTGTAATTAATTAAAACATATATTTAATTACAATAATTATTATTAATTAGCCAAAATATTTAATGATTATAATTATTTAAAATATTATTAATTAACTAAAACATATTTTAATTAATATAATTAAAATTAATTTTAAAAAAAAACTGTGATTTCGCCCCCTTTTCGGTGGAAATTTGTTTCTAAGTTTTCGGCACCGTCCGGATGAATTTTCGACGGTCAATAGTGTCATTCCTCTCTTCAAGACGAATATTTTCATATCTTCAATTTGGGTTTTCATCAATCAGAGAGAGTGAGCTCAAGCTACGACCGCCGAACACGTTTGCCGAGATTCGTCTCCGTCCAATCGATCTCGGTCTCAGACCACCACCATCAGACTCGTCTTTTTAAGACGATTCTAATGAGACCAGCCTCACTCAATTTGGTAAAGAATTTATTCAGATACAAGCGTTGTGTTTGGATTTGTGTTTTAGTTGTTTTGTTTTGTGTTTTGAAAATAGAGAGAGAAAAATAGAGATAAGTAAGTGTGTGTTGAAAATAGATGATATGTTTGGATTTGTGTTTTGGGGTAATTTAAAATATTTTAAAATAAATGGTGTAGGTTTGATGTTGGAATTTGGGAGACAAAAATCACTGTTCATTGTCAAATCATATATTTTTATTTATAAATATGTATATATATAAATATTTTATGTTTAATGTTGTATTTTTGGGAGACAAAAATTACTGTTTATAGTCAAATCATGTTTGTTTTATATTATATATATATAAATATATATTATATATGTAAAGTTGAAAACCAGAAAAACACGCAGATAAGGTGTAAAAACACAAAAACAAACATTCGGTGTGTTTTATCTTGTCTCGAAAAACGTGAAGAGTGGAATCCAAACAAAGCCAAGGATTTTAATAAAACTGCACCGCAGCGACTAGATGATGATGGGGGAAGGGGGGTAAGGGGGTTGGGTGGGGTAGTTAGTTTTTTTTTAATATATAATAATAATATATTTTTAAAATTTTAAATTATTTATATATAATATAAATTAAATAATTTGTTGAATTTAGACCTTTTATTTTTTTAAAAATCTAACGGTTGAGATTACTTAATTATATCTAACGATTAATATTTGATCAAAAAGATCCAACGGTCATTAAAATAAGAAATAATATATATTAAGAGTATAATGATCATTTTCTAAAAAAATTAACACCGTTAATTGGATTTAACGGAGAGAGGGCGATTGAGATGAGTTTTACAAAACACGTGGGAGCTTTTAGCCTATTCTCATAATAGGAGGGTTTTTTTTTTTGCAAACTTTTTAAAATACAGGAGGTTTTATGCATTTTGTCCGAAAGAAAAATAATTTTCCGTAAAGATGCAGTGGAATAAAATGAAATTACAGAATAATAAAAAGGGAAAGACAAACTTATAACCGTGAATGCTTCAAGATATATCATAGGCATATACAATCTTAATCAGCTCCGGTGAGTAGACAGATCAGGGGACACTTATCAAATTTGTTGCTAATCTCAACTCCTAGCACTCTTGGGCTTTCAGACATTCAGCTGCTAAGCATAAACACATTGCACCTCAATACATACACTCACATATGCAGTAGTCAATTGAAATATTAGAGTAGTTTTGGGCAGTAGCCGCGCGAACGCAGGCCCCCTCTACCACAAATTATGATGTAGGCTCGACCACTTGGGCCGACCTTAAGCAGGCGCCCCTCCCAAGTGCAATGGAAGTCGCCTACCTAAGCCATGGACCTTTTTGATCGCCCATTGACCCCATCCAGGTAAGTATGGATAACATTTAATTTTCTTCAATTTATGTAACTTCATCTCCTGCTGTATCCCCTGTCAGAATCTGATGTGGGATACTTTCCCAACTAGTTGTTCTTCAAATGCAAAAATTGCAGCGACAACCCATTTCAGAAACCCAAAAAATGAAGCTGGCTGAAGATACAAACACAAGAGAATCAACATACAACAAGAGGCATACTGGCAGAGCTCATTCACAACTCAAATAGAAGACACTCTTTGACAAGATACACAAAGATACAATTTCAGTTTCAAGGTTCCACTCTCGGATACGCCTCAATAACAGATGCAGACGGCTTGAATATGTGTCACGGTGGACCTAGTGAAGCCAGCTCCATTCACTACATATTTCCATACTCCAGAAGACATGGAAGAAGCAACATTTTATTCATTCAACTTCTCAAAATATTGATTCGCTCATCATTGCCCCAGTCATGTAGCACGAACTATCCCATATAAAACTCGGGTTTTAGTGCTTATAACATGTCTCAAAGAATTAAATTACAAGAAAATTCCTCGACGTTATTCTAGTAAAAGGTAACATTTAGACTGTGTCGACTACCAATATGCCAAAATTGAATAGCAAAATACCATAAGGATCAAAGCACCTGAAATAATATATATTATTCATTTCTATTATTTCCACAACTTAGACAAATACAAGTAGTGTTCCTCATAAATATGGAATGGCACACACAGCTTATTCGTTAAAGAATATTCAAGTACAAGACATATTATTTGACAAGACGATACATATATTATAAGGATGGCAGTGCATGCATTAATGGGCAGTGTAATTTGAGTCATGGATACGCTTCAATAACTGATATAATGTCTTCAATAGGTTTCACTGTGAACCTTGTGAACCCAGCTCCATTCACTACATACTCCCATTCTCTCATGCTCCTCTCTTTTCCTCTCTGTGTGTGAGTCAGAATGACCATGTCCAATGCCAAACGAACATCTCTATATTTGTCCTCATCTTCTCCTAATTCATCGTCAATCACTGCTTCTGCGATTATCACTTTCCCTCTGTCCTCTGGAATAGCTTCTCGACACTTTCTTAATATGTCGATACACTCATCATCACTCCAATCATGCAGCACCCACTGTATATATACATATATATCACCAGACAAGTCAACTCATCTTGTAACATACATATATTAATGAATTAAAATTCCGAAATGATAAACTAATAATAACGCATATATTGATTGTACCATGAGGAAAGCAGCATCCGCCTTTGGAACCAATTCAAACATGTCGCCACCGACATGCTCAATACCATGGCATTTTGGGGCCACAGATACAACATGAGGGAGATCCAAGTTAATCCCACGAATCCAAGGACATGCCTTCACTAAAACGTGAAGAGCAGTCCCGTCTCCACCACCAACATTCACCAATGACATTATCCCCTTAAATGCCTCAGGATATTGATCGACAATTGTTGACATGGCCAGCCTAGCATGGCAGGCCATTCCATCATTAAATAGCTTGCTATGCCCAGGATTTTCTGCTGCATACTTCCATACATGGTCACCATGTGCAGCCTCAAATGCTGAAGTGCCCTTCATTAGAGCGCTTGCACTCAGTTTATGCCAGGGAGCAAGCATCACTGGGCTGCTTTCCATCAGAACAAAAGCAGCCATGCTGTTCCCTCCATTGCTTATGAGCAAACGGGAAAGCGGCGTCTGGACGTAGCTAATTTCTGATTCTTGGCTTGTGGACATCCGCTTAAAAATTCGACGGTGGGTCAAATACCTCATTATGCGGTGAAGGACAGAAGATGAGCAGCCAAGAGCAGCAGATAGCTGAGAAAGTGACATGGGTCCGCCATGGCTTTCAAGGACATCGGCTATTCCGAGTTCAATGGCGCATTTCATTACTGCCATCGGAGTGAAACCAAAGACATAGTTCCATATTTCCACTCGTGCCTCCGCTTCTTCATCTACTTGTTTAACTGGTTTCGTTGCCATCTTCTACGTCCTGATCGATATTGTATAAGATAGTTTAGCAGCTACACACACATATATATACTTATATATAATCAAGCTAAGTTTTAAATAAGTTTTAGTTACTGTCAAAAGCTAGCAAACAAAGTCCGTTTCAACAAGTAACAACAACTATAGATATATCCCCAGTTTAATTAGGTGATGAATTAATATGGGTAACCACCTCTTACGACAAACACAAACTTAAATTAAGTACCAAGCAAGACTTAATGATGTATGATTAATAATTGCTAGTTTAATTATGATTCTTGAAATTCATGAGGGACTAAGTAACTATGAACCCCATCAATTAATATTTACTTTACACTGATGGATTCCCTGTACGGGATTACTGTGCATTCATTGTCCTTGGTCGTGTAAATGTTGTTGCTAAATTGACGAACTCTAATAAATGAACTCCGTTATTCCAAACGTGCTTACAATACAGATAATAATAGTAACAGTCCCACATGGGTAGATTAGGGGAGTGTATGAGTAAAAGCAAAGAGATGATATAAATAAAAGTCATCTTTGCGCTTGGGGCCTGGGGCTGGGGTTGAAAACTATTTCCATGGGCCTCCCTTTAACACTGAATAAACCCCTACAATCACCTACTTCTTAATTTTCTCAGATCGTCTAACTCCATTATTGAGTTTGGTGAAGTTGGTTCATTTTTTAGTTTATCTCATCACGATTTCATTATTTTTTAGATATACTAGTTCTTATTATACACGCTTCTCCCCAACATATAAAAATATCACTATATCAGATTAAAAGAAATTATTAAAATTATGTGAGATTAAAATAAATTATAATTGACAATTAATTAAAAATATAAAAATTTGTGAGTGAAAAAATATGGAGAAGGTGAGAGAGAAAAAAATAAATTGTAATTATATATTTATTAAAAATATGAAAGTTTGTGGGGAACAAAAAGAATATGGAGAATGTGAGAGAGAAATATGGAGTAGTGGATTAAGAGAAAAAATAATTATATAATTATTAAAAAATATTGAAATTACTATTTTGACTAATTTATTTTTAGTAGAAGAAACGAATTAAAGGATAAATTTGAGTATTCAAAAATTGAAACGACAAAAGAATTTTTTTTTATAATAATTATTTGTTATTATACGTGATTCTCATGAGTATATAAAAAATTATATTGTGAGATGAAGAGAAAAAAATTATAAAAGACACAAAATGCAGTGGGTGAGGAAAAAGAAAGAAATATGTGAGGAAAAAAATAAATTATAATTGTGAATTTTATTAAAAATACGAAAAGTTGTAAGAAAAAATAAATATGAAGAATGTAAAAGAGAAAAAATTAATTGTAATAGAATTGGAGTAGTGGGTCAGATGAAAAAAAATATAATTACAAAATAATTAAAAAATATTAAAAGTACTATTATGGGCATTTTTTTCAAAGAATAAAATAAATAAAATAGTAAATGGGCCAACCAAAAATTGGTACGACCAAAGGGTTTTTTTTTATAATAGTATAGATATAGATAATAATTAGTGGTTAGTAATTTTTTCCTTAAAAAAATGGGGAAATACTAATAATGTTTGGTCTAATCCTTTATTTTCATTTTTCTTGTCACTTTAGTCTGTCATTTTCATCGTCTAACAATGAATTTCAAAATGAAATTCATAACAAATTTGAAATTTACGTTTTTAAGATGATAAATTATTTATAAGTTTGTATTAAATTTGTGCTTGCATTTTTATGGATTGATTAAAAAAATACAAAATTATTATTTTATTTTAGATTTGACCAATTAGATCGAAGCATGTCCAGAAACAACCTATTAAGAGATTGATCTATGTTAAAACCGACGATGTTCAATCCTAATAGAAGTAGCTACATAACCCCTGTTCATACTTACCGATGCATACTGAATTTCAGTTGCACTATAAGAATAAAAGGATTTTCAAAGAAATTCAAAGATTAACTAGGGCTAACCTGCAAAATAAAATTTAGCACTCCGATGTTTAAGTCAATGAGAGTATGCTAATAAAAATAAATAAGAAAACTTGAATCAAAATGAGAATAATGGTTGAAAATAACGTTGATATGATATATATTCGTATGGAGTGCAAAAGTATGCTTGAAAATAGTTGTAAAGTCGAGAGAGGAATGAGAGTTTGAGTGTGAGAGTAAATATTATCAAATGATTGCATAAAACCTCTATTTATAGGCCTTCGTGGAGCAGAATTCAGGGAGTTGTTGGGGTGAAATCGATATCAATGGCTAGTTAAATGAGTTAACTAAATAATAAAAAAAGAATATCAGGATTTGTATTTATCTTAAAAGAATTATGACTTTTTGATTGAATCTTTCCCAGTCTATCCGAGTCATTTGGGATTCAGTAGTAAGTTTGTCACCAAACGGCTATGAGTTTATTAGAGATATTTCAGAATAATGTGTCCCAACGTATTGGCAATCTATGTGATGTGTCTACCAAACTATATGATGACGTGGAGAGTTGATAATGAGCTTGCTCATGGGCCTGCCATTTTAGTACAAATGAAAGAAAGGCCTTTGTATGCCTTTCTTACCTGCTCATGGACCATCTGGTTTGATATAAGTTGGGCTGGTGTGTAAGCCTTGAGGTGGTACAAAAAAATGTAGAGGTGATATCACCTATAAAAGAAAAAAAGAACATCTACCACATTGTAATTCATTACATGCTAGACAACACATATACAACAAGTCAAAGGGCCTCGAGTCCAAAATTCTCTGACACAAAGAAATCTGTAATCGCGAATGTCCCACGTCTTCCTTTTCATAAAATTCTTAAAGTTTTGATACTATATTTTACGGTTACACGTGATTGTCTTCCACGGGTTTAAATGAGATCGCATTTCTACATTCAAAAATAAGTTTCACGCCATTAAATCAACATTATGAGCGAAAAATCAGGAATAATTTTCACACCAACTATTATAACACTTTTTGTTGATAAATTTTATAATATTTCACTTGTTGATATTTTTTTTGTCTGGTAATTTATTTTTAAAGATTCAAAGTTTATTTGAATAGCATCATTCCAGAAAAAAAATTACTGTAATAAATATATTTTATGCCTCTAGAGAGTAAAAGGAGAACTGAAGAGGGAGTTAAAAAAATTGATGTGATCGGTTAAATTACACTTTTGGTATCTATATTTTGATTAAAATTAATTTTGATCTGATCATTAAATTGAGTTTAAAAATATTAAGAAGAAGAAAATTAGACGGACGAAAGTCGTAATAACTATAAGGATAAAAATGGCATATAAAAAAGACTAGGAACCAGAAATTGATTGACAAAGAATGTAATTTACCCTATGTGATCCATCTACATAATTCTCCTCAAATTTTGATTATATATATATATATATATTTGAAAATTAAAACCACATTCTCTTAAATTTATCATAATTATGAATACCTCTTATAGTTTGAAAATCAAACAATAAATATTTTTTTATATTTGATAAAATTATGTTATTTTTGAATGAATGTATGAGATTATTAATTTTATCCTTACTCTTTCTTTTAAAAAATTGAAAGGGATGAATAAAAAATAGTTTATAAAAAAATAATAAAAATTATGGTTCTTATTCTAAAAAGGGCATTTTTGATGGAAAAAATAGATAAAAATGTAATGGCAGCTGTAATTTAGTTTATAATCTATTCCTCATAATAATGGTGCGGATAATAAATAAATATGGTTTGACCATACTCGTTGAGGTACTAACCAATCGCGACGGCCCACGTAGCCATATGCATTCTATATTGCTTCGTTTCCGTCAACCCACCTCATCTCTTTCCCTCTCATCGCCACCATTTGCTCCTCACTCTAAACCCCACTTTCTTCAATTTCTGCTAAAATCCCAAGCCCACAATACTGAAAATAAGGTAGATATTTCCGTTATGGTTTTCTCAACAGTAATGACGTGCTCTCCACATGTTTGCTTCTCCAAGGCCGCTCCTCCCGTTATTCGCCGCACAATCCGGTGCTCCGCCGCTTCACTTTCTCCTAAATTTGATCTTAAGACATACTGGACGTCTCTGATTAAGGAAATTGATCAGAAACTCGACGAGGCAATACCAGTGCAGTACCCACAGCAGATCTACGAAGCCATGCGCTATTCGGTTTTGGCGAAAGGAGCTAAGAGAGCACCGCCGGTGATGTGCGTCGCTGCTTGTGAGCTGTTCGGAGGGAACCGACTCGCCGCCTTCCCCACCGCCTGCGCTCTTGAAATGGTTCGCTTTCCGTTTCTCTTTTAATTTTTTCTGCCTTTTTCCTTTTGCATTTTCTTCTTCTGTTTCTTGTTTATCTTAATCTATGTTTTGGTGGCGGAGTCAACTAGGGGGTAGTTGCTTGAATCCTAAGTGTATTGAGGATTCCTCTGTCTCGAAACTTTTCTGCTGTATGGATTTGCAATATTTTATTTTTCTGATGATTTTGATTTCACAAATTTCAAGATTGTATTTTGTTGTTTGGTGCGATATATACTATGCAAATAAGTTTTAGATGAAATCTACTAAATTGTTCACTGTGCTTGGTTCTTGGTTCTTCAATTGTGGACAGACAGGGAGGCTAAATATGGCAAGTAGTTTACAGATGTTCTAATCAAAGAATGATTGGTGTCTGCTGAAGTTCAGAGAATTGTACAAGTTTTTCTTGTTGTTTCAACGAGATCAAGAAAGGGTGGGTTCTAACTCATTCCCACCGAGGCTCAGCAGCTTTTAACCAGAATAGGAAACAGAAAAATACTCAGTTGGACAAGTTTTATATAATATATGAGATAGCTCGGTCCAAAACAACAGAGTTAATCGGACTAAAAGTTTTGTGCATCCTCATGGTATGATGCTGCTATCTGCTTCTATTAGTGTTTTTATTGACTTAAATCATTTGTTAGGACTGTGTGCTACACGAACTAGGTAAACTGTATAAGATTGTTTGGTGCTTCATTGCCATAGTTCATCAGATGCTGCCCTTTGACTTTTCGATGCCGGTTTGTTCAAAGGCTTGTTAATGGAACTCTAACCTTCTTTACAGATGCATAATTTAAAGCAAGCGTACACTGCACTAACAAGAGGAAGGTAAGAGTAGGTCTAGGAAAGACAATCGCATAGACCACAAGTGCTGGCAAGACTGGGCTTTTCGTGAAGAATAGGAAAATTTTTAATTGGCCAACTGATAAATTATATTAGGTGCTCTCGGGACTAGTCCTGGAAAAATAAATGTGGTCTTTCTGTAGGATTTTATATTTATGAACTGGACTATTATATGTTTGTGGTCCATCGGTTATATAAAATATGGTGTGTTTACTTAAAGATACAGAAACTACGCCTTCCATTGGCAGAAAGGTCAGAGTAAACTTGCAGATCTCACCAACACCCTCTTATTCAAACTAGATCTGATGCATAACCAATATACAATTTGCAGTTGTGAATCTCGTTATAGGGACTTTACATTAGTTTATTTCGTTTTGCACTTTTCTGATATCAATTTTAGATTTTGCTATCTGAAATTTGTACAATCATTTTCTTATAATCCCAGTATCAATCTCTGAAGCTCAAGTCTTCCACTTAAATGTATGCTTCTACTTATTGTACTTCTAGTTGTATTTTCCAACTGTAACTTTGTTTGAACTAGGCAATTGAAAGAAACCTACCCACATAGAAGCTCAATCACAGCTGGTTAAATCTTCTGATTCTTTATCACAAAGAGTGACCCACGTTCCATTGAAGACTAGGTTCAATGCTGGTGACACAATTTCCTTTTTCCTGATTCGTTGGTTTTCTTAATATTCTCTTATTCCTTATCATGTGTCTGCCTTTTAATAGGTTCATGCTGCGTCATTAATACATGATGACTTGCCATGCATGGATGATGACCCATCACGAAGAGGTAAACCCTCGAACCACACGATATTTGGTGTGGATATGGCAATATTAGCTGGGGATGCATTGTTTCCGCTTGGTTTCCGCCACATTGTTTCACACACCCCAACTGATCTCGTCCCTGAGACTCGCCTCCTTCGGGTCATTGCAGAGATTGCGCGGGCAGTGGGGTCCACTGGTATGGCTGCTGGGCAGTTTCTCGACCTTGAGGGTGGTCCAAATGCGGTTGATTTCGTCCAAGAGAAAAAGTTTGGCGAAATGGGACAATGCTCTGCTGTTTGTGGAGGCCTACTAGCCGGTGCTTCAGATGATGAGATTCAACGGTTGAGAAGATACGGACGGGCTGTAGGTGTCCTGTACCAGGTGGTGGACGATATCTTGGAAGCCAAAACGGAGACAGCGAAGAAGGATGAGAAAAACAAAAAGAAAGGTAAAAGTTATGTATCAGTATATGGGGTGGAGAAAGCGATAGAGGTGGCTGAGGATCTAAGATCCCAGGCTAAGAAAGAGTTAGATGGGTTGGAGAGATACGGGGAAAAGGTTCTACCATTATACAGCTTTGTTGATTATGCTGCTGATAGAGGTTTTAGCTTTGCGGTGCCAGTTTAGCTTTACAACTAGAATGATGTTAATTTGCGTGCACTTATTACAGACTGCTATTTCATGTAACAAAGCAAGGTGTCCTGTACCTTGTTGTTTGTATGCTTGTATTTCTATACTTGAGATCATAAAACAATAAATAAGGATTCTAACAGAGCAGTTTCCTTATCCAAGATGGATGGGAACATTGAGCATGTAATGTAGTGTAATAAGAAGCTTTGATGTGGGGATTGTTCATCACTTCCACTCTCCTCCGGAGTTGTTTGGGATGTTGTGTTGATGATCCAATTAAATCCTTTGCGGCCTTTCACTGAAAATTTCATGTTAGTTTAATGTTCTTTTTCAGATAATAATTGGAAATGGGGCTTCCTTGATTGTCCCTCTTTTTGTCCTCGTTTTCTTAATGCAAACATCAATTCAAGTTGTATGAAGAAAGAGTTGGAGGGTTATGCTTATCCAGCAGCCTGGCTGCCTATTTTGTGGGCCACATAGCAAAATCCATTTGGATTAGGAATTGCTTCAATAATTGGACCCATACATACCTGTCTAGAGTTCATTTTTAGCCCAAAAGATTATATATTTATTGCAACACCCCCTAACATCTTATTATTATTATTATTAATTATATTATTACAACTTTACAATAAATATTTTATAAGCTTTTGATTCATTATCTCATATTTTTATTTTAAACTATAATTATGTCTAACGAAACCAGCTTCTTGGATCTTGCTTCCACTTAAAAATAGAAAAAGTTATATAAATTCTTTTTTCCGCAAACTTTTAACAACTAATGAATGATTGAGGTTGGAAGGATGGATTTGAATTGAATGGTTTGCTCTTCAAATAAAATGGCATGTGGTATTTTAAGATAATCTTGAATATTACAAAGAGTTGACCTTGCTATTACCATGTGGAATGTTCATTTTTATTGAAAGCTCTCTAATGATGGATATATTGTACATAGACTGAATAGTGGATCAAATTCCACACCCTCTCATTACTTGGCCGTTTTTAGGCAAAGGATGAATGAATCCCATCAAATTGCCTATTCCATCAACCCTATCTATTAATTATTTGGTTTATGGGTTGTCTTAATTAATGACACCATGCACGTTTATATTTGAGTAATTATTTGGACTGCTCTGCACACATTTCCAAAACTTAAAAATGGATGAACATGTGATTAAGTTGATATATATGTAGTCCGTCCGGTCCCGTCCCCATAAAACGTTTAATTGCTTACATC
Source organism: Sesamum indicum (assembly GCF_026168435.1). NCBI lineage: Eukaryota > Viridiplantae > Streptophyta > Magnoliopsida > Lamiales > Pedaliaceae > Sesamum > Sesamum indicum. The sequence continues at coordinate 280,103 of NC_142666.1, forward strand.
TAATCATGTCCAGATTGGATGAAGCTACCCTGCGTCTAGGTTCTTCATTCTTGAATCTTGGTCTTTTCCATCCACACCACAACCCTCTTTTCCAACTCCCTTCCTTTCTTTTAAAAACAAATTATTTGTTATTCAACTGAAATTTAAAATATTTTGTCAACAACTTTAATAGAAACATGGAGGGAATGTGGTGTTGGTCCCCGCACTGCACATATACAATTTTGTGCGTTCTAATGTCCATAAATATATAATTACGTTTTGTATAGATGGAAGCGAAGGGTATGGCGTTTTAGTAATAGAAAATAGTAGTGGCAGTATTACTTGGAATTGGAAGATATATACATGAAATTGAAATAGCTAAGAAATAAATAGAGGTGGATGGCCTTTGGACAACCCCAAAGGTCATCCCATTTGCCATGTCAGCTTTTTGTCCATGCATCCACGTCTGTAAAATAAGCATCTTCTTAAGGATAATTAACATAATTAGGAGGGAGCAATAGCAATGAGCAGCGCAGGCTAGGAACTGCTTTGTCATGCTTCACGTACCAATTAATATTTATTCAGACTAATATATTCACGATCCTCCTCCTCCTAAAACTCGCTGCTCATTAAAATAATCTACATAATACTCTTCACCATCTAAAGAGCTCATTTCACTTTTTTCCTTTTTTCGCAATCACCCAAACACTGTAATTATCTTTAAAATATATTAATTCAAGGACAAAACTCCAACTCCAAGTTGAAGCACAGCACGCTAGGAAATGAAAAGATGTGACATTGTCTCATGGCCCCTCTGCCAACGTAATGTGCTCTTTGTTGGTGTTGCGTCTCAAGTTACAATCAATTTTCAATCACCCTTCCCACATCTCGAGTCTTGATCGACTGTAATTATGTGTTTTCGACATTTAAGCTCGCTAGCACGACATCTGAATGCCTCTCTATGTAACACTTCGTGCCCGTGCACTCATCTACTCAAAATATCCATATTCTCCGAGGCTCTCGGCTTGCAAACCCTCACGAGTTTTCTTGTCCGGCCCCGACTAGCTAGTCTACCGCTATGCATCTCACCCACAATCTTGGATCCTTTCGAGGCATCCCTCAATGGCAAGAAGCATCCTCGCTCCGCCTTGGCATTATGGGCTCCGCATGCAGTCGCAACACCCATCTCATGTCCAACGCTTACTCGGTGCATCTTCATCGCACACCTTTGTAGTGGTCGTCCTTTATGCCTCGCCTAAGTAGGATTGTATCATAACTCCGAGACCCATTCGGTATGCCAACACTTTGCATTGATCGGTATGCCCAACATGCCTTCTTGTCTGTCAGTTTAACAAACCCCTGCGCATGGTTAGAATCCAATAGCGCATGCCACGAGTTGGTCCACTAGACATTAGAGTGCTTGACTCGATCACCCATTTAGCCCAGAGGTGTTGCCCTTAATTTCTCGCAACCGGTAGGGCAACCTTGCGCTCACGTGGAACCTCTGGGCTGCTTATGTGCCCAAAATAGGCCGTCCTGGCCTTACGCAATCCGTCCCATTCTCATGTCTTTTGGAGACTCTAAACACTAATTTGAGATGCCTAAAATCAGCTCTTAAAGGCCCACATGCCCCCAAGAGAATATTCATTTAGTGTCACGCTGCATGGGGCGGACTGGCTGCAACTCACCAATGCATACCCCCTTATAATAGGCTTAAAAATATTTTTTCTTTTTCAGTAGTGGACTTTGAAATGGCTGAGGAGCGCACCTTTTCTGTATCTCTCTCGTCCGATATCCAAATCACATGCTGCTTGAATTGTTGCGTGGCCTACGATTTCTATATCACAACTCAAGCATTTCAGCTCCATTCGATCATTCATCATTGATGAATTGTCCTCACAATATTTTGAATCATTGTCCGACTATTGCATTGGCAGACTCCAAATGTTATCGTCTTTTTCTACCCAATCTAAACTGTCTAACTTTGAAATATGGTGGAGGTGTCTCACCAAGGATAAAGCACTTTGCTTTACTAGCTCATACATTAAAAAAGTTGCCATTGTATTACGATTCCCAATCGATAAGAATAATACTAACTAGCTATTTGTGCGTCTACGTATAGAGCGACATCTTCTTACGACCCGCACGTTATTTTTGAGGCACTGCCGACCGTCTTGATTGAAGTACGGGCAGTGACACATCGGCAGGGTGGAGTCTGTATTGTCTACGTCAACAACACGACCCATCTCATTAAACGTACAAAATCAATTACAATGTTGTTAATCCAGGCAGAGATTATCTCTCTCAAAGACTGATACAGATTTATGGATGGGCCCCAATGCCACTCTCTCCATCATTAAATCACTTTAGTTTAATCCTCCCCTCCCCTGCCAAGCCAGCTATATATCTCTTAACTCTTTTTTCAGTAAGAGAGAGAATCAATCCTAAGAAGAAAGAGAGAGAAAGAAGAGGATATGGATGAAATGGAATGAAATAAAACTACTAACTACTACTAATAAGCCAATTCAAAACCCATGTTCATATACCTTCTCAATCCAATCCCAATCCTTTTTTTTCTTTTAAAAAAAAAAAAAACTAAATATATATATATATATATATATTTCTGATTATCCTCCTCCTCAGGCTATAGTCCTTTTTCACTACTTCTAGTAGTTGTTAATATTATGGAGTATACAATTTTTCGTTTCAAACCCATCTCAATTCTCCATCTACTATGCTTGATTCCGCCTCCCTCATGATGATAATTCCCTCTACGTAAACTGGATCCAATTCCCCACCAGGAAACACCTCCACTCCTGATTATCCTACCTTTTCTTCCTTAATTTCAAATGGTGATGGCGGATAATGAGAGTTGTGGTAGTCGGGAGGTGGAATCTTCGCCAGCCAACACCCGCCTGCACCGCAAGAAACTCGAGGTTTACAATGAGGTTTTGCGCCGGCTTAAGGAAGCCCACCACCCCGACGCTCAGGACTCCGCTTTTGACGATCAGCTTTGGGCGCATTTCAATCGCCTTCCTGCCAGGTCGCCTTTACCTTTTCTCTTCAATCATCACATGTTAACACACCCTATCCCTTTTCTTTTCAGCTCCCAACACAACACCTTTTGCTTCCATGTTTTCTACTTGACTCTTCCTTTTTCCTGTCGGATTGCTTTTCCCCTTTGGATTAGTGAATGGTTGTGTTAATGTCTTTTGTTTTCTACCTTTAGATCTCTTTTCGCTGTTTGTTTTAGGTTGGATTTTTTGAATGTCTTCTTACAATGTAACGTAGATGGCATGATTCATTTCGACGCAATCGGGGTACAAGGGCGTAAAACATAAAATGAATGACTTATCGTTTAAACAAGTGTTGCATGTCCCGGATTTTTGTTGTTTCTCTATACTAACACACTTGTCCATGATTTGGTCTTCAATGGCAATTTGATGGGCGATTGACGTTGATGCACCGCAGGTACGCAATGGATGTGAATTTGGAGAGGGCAGAAGATGTTCTCACACACAAGAGACTACTGCATCTGGCCCGCGATCCTGCTAATAGGCCGGCTTTTGAAGTTAGGCTTGTTCAGGTGATTTGTTCTTATAGGGTCCCCAACCTCAGTTGTTGTATATCACACCATTCTTTTGATATTCTGTGCTCATTTCGGGGTAATCTGTCTGGATGTGATGGTACATACTCATCCTATATCTAAACATGAGTTTGATCTGGATGCACGAGTCTTTTACTTGAGCATGTGCTGTTTCCACCTTGCATGTTTTGATTCTTACAGAAGGCAGTATTTATGATCTTGAATTGATTGGCAGCTAATGATGAGATGTTTTATACGACAAAGGCAAATGACACTCATGGATCTGTAGCTTTCTGAATTAGAGAAATCTCACATTTTGGGTCCAACAGTTGGTCCATACTGCTGGTACTTGAGCATATTCCATACTCGCAGTATTTTATGTGGCCACATGGTGTATTTGATAATATGGTTTAATGGTAGAGAGTACACTAGTTCTAAGATATTGTTGCTGACCTCTCTTGTACTCTGAAGTTTACTAAAAGTGGACATACATTTCCATCATTGTGCACCCCAAGTCCAATTTCGATGCTCTCGTAAAGTAAAACTGTGAATCTGGATAAAACTGTATCACTAGCATCTCAGGTTTCAATTACCAGAGAAGGTACATGTGCATTCAGAAATTCATTGTTTTTTGCATCATTCTTGTAGCTACATGTTTTTCATGCTTGTGGAGGAATTTTATTTTGGTGATATAATGTATTGTTCACTAAATGGAGTTGCATCAGTTGTTAATCGACAACCTTCGGTCTGTGTAATCTTATGGTACCTTCATATCATATTTCTTACTTGGTCAATCCGCTGCATGTTAGACAAAACTTTCTTTTCTACAGGTTGTGCCTGCCTCTGATGGGAATTCAGGAGATTCAGTACATTCACGCTCTCCAAGAAGGGGAAGGTATTGCCCGCATGTTTTCATATTTCCATTCGTCATAAGGGCGTATTTGTTGATTTAAATTAGCAACTGTTTTATTCTTTTGGGTTCATCATCTGGTGTTTTTATGTGTTATTGGATATTTCATGATACATTTTCTGTACAGTGTCCATCCACCACCTGCCTTTGGTTCTTCTCCTAATCTTGAAGCACTTGCACTTGAAGTAAGTAAGTCAGAAGTACAAGATGGTGACAGTGGTGTAAATGCTAGCACAAAGTTTCTAAGGTATACTATATTGAGATGTTACAGCCTGGTCTTATTCTTGTACGTGAGTGCTCATCCTTTGACTTATGTCCATAAAAACAATAATGGGCTTGTGCATTTACTTGTCACCGCCGAAGCAATCTAACGCATTCACTCTCTAACATGCAATTGATTCTTTGTAGTAACAGAATAATTGGGCTTTGATCCGAGAAATTTTCATACCTTATTCTTTTGATACCTGTTTGGCACTATATAGAAAGTACATGCGGCCAGTCTCTCTATGCATTTTGCAGTATCTTATTGACACTTGTGTAATGGTTTTGTAAATTGACCTAACAAGTCATTATTTTAAATAAAAGTATCGTCTAATGTTTTGACTTATCGTTGAGCTTACTCTTTCTCTTAATTGACATGCAGGCCCATGCATGAGATTACTTTCTCAACAGATGACAAGCCAAAGCTCCTCAGTCAGGTAATGATCCTTCTCTCTTATGCTGATGGACCCATCTTTGATGCTCATTAAAATGGTTACCAGCTTGCATGAACAGATGCCCGAACTTCTCTTTGTCCATTGAGGACTATCTAGAAAAGCTTCTATCTCAATTAACCATTTTAGATGGGAGTTCAACTTGAGTATATTGAATTGGCTGGCTAGCTGTTAAAAATCTTACTATTCTTGGTGAAATACCAGGTGTAAACAATTGGCAATATTTCTGCTTTTGTGGGAAGTTTGCTGTATTTTTAAGCCTCAATACTTCGTTATGTGTGGATGGAGAGGTTTTTTCTAAGCTTGCTTGTGCAATATTCAGTAATTGCACAGAATTGAACAATTAGTAAAGGATATGTTTTAGCCCTTGACTGAACTATGTAAGGGTGCTACTTGCAGTTGACTTGTCTATTAGCTGAAGTTGGGTTGAACATCCAGGAAGCACATGCCTTTTCCACTGCGGATGGCTATTCTCTAGATGTATTTGTTGTTGATGGTTGGCCATTTGAGGTATCTCCATCTTCTTTTCCATTATCGCTCTTTCTTGGATTATTCACATCTTTGGCTCTCTAATCTGGTTCTGGTGGAATGACTGAAACTTTAACAGTCACCTTTTGGACTGATCCATATGTTTTAACTTGTCAGGAGGTTGAACAGCTACGCACTGCCATTGAGAAAGAAGTTCTGAAGATTGAGGTACTATTCTTCTATGCTGGTGCACTTATGAATCTCTTGAGCTCTGATGGACACCTGCACATAGGTTATTTTGCATAAATAAGATTTATCCACTGTTACTATTAACTTGTCAATTTTGTGTGTGAGGTTTATCGGCTTTGAGCTGATTTGCTATCCCCAGAGACTTGTATGCAGGCGTTACTATCATACAATGCTTATACTACTAGCTAGAGTGTGAACTTTTGAAAAATTCAGTGAGAAGTTCGTTATTAAGATGTGGATTTGTTGAAGAATTATTTTGCTTTCTGAGTCTTTCTTTACATTCAGCAATTATCATATCATATATAGGTGATTTTCTAAACTTGCTCTTCCTTAATGCAAAAATTATGAAAGTACTTTTGTTTCATGCAGAAAACTTCTTGGCTGAATGCACGTTCTTTGCCTCTACTCAATGAACAAGAGCCAATGGAGATCAAACGTGAATCTAATCATCTGACAATACCCAGTGATGGTACTGATGTCTGGGAAATTGATCCTCAATATTTGAAATTCGAGTCCAAAGTAGCATCAGGATCATACGGCGACTTGTAAGTACCAGAGATATACTTTTGAAGCTTATGCTTGTAGTTTTATTTTCAACTTACTCTGAAAACTTTTTCTCCAGATACAAAGGAACATACTGTAGTCAGGAAGTAGCAATTAAAATTCTCAAGGGAGAGCGCTTGAATACAGAACTTCAGAAGGAGTTTGCCCAAGAAGTATATATAATGAGGTTCATCTACATTAACTTGTTTTTTCGTAGACTATTTTTTAAATAGCCCAAGATGGTCTTTTGTCAATCCTTACAAGCTTTGGAGATTTGAAATGGTTATGAATGGGACACTTATGTTTGGGGGTAACTGTTTCAGTTTGTACTCACTACTCAATAAGCATACTTATTGTTCAAATGCACATAATATGCCTGTGATAGCACACTAGTTTATTGGGTTCAGTTCTTGCAGATTCTTATGAGACTTGATGTATTCACATATAGCGAAATCTCATCATGGCTATGAGAAAGTTCTTAGTTTCACTGATTGTTGTCAAACTTTTCTTCATTTCTGTTGAACATTGCTATATATTATTTACAGAAAAGTTCGACACAAGAATGTTGTGCAATTCATCGGGGCATGCACCAGACCTCCAAACTTGTGCATAGTGACAGGTCTGTTTTGACAAGTACATTTTCTTGGGAAAATAGGGAAAATATGAGAGTTTCCTTTGCAACTACTGAAGCTAAACATCTTGTTGATGGCTATCAACAAATTCTGGTTTAATTTATATGTTTATTTAATTGCAGAATACATGTCTGGGGGAAGTGTATACGACTATTTACACAAGCAAAAGGGTTCTTTTAAGCTTCCTGCTTTACTTAAAGTAGCCATTGATGTATCAAAGGGAATGAACTATTTGCATCAGAACAATATAATTCACAGGGACTTGAAGGCTGCGAATCTTTTGATGGATGAAAATGAAGTAAGCATTGAGCTTTTCAGCTGAATGAGTAATTTTCATGTTGACCAGGATTTGTATGGTTCCTGGTATTTCATGTTGCATGTTTATCTACATTAAAGGTTAAACTTGGTATTCAAAGAAAATCATGCCAACTCTATATTGTTCTTCTGGATAGAGATGAGGACAGAAATTTTTCTTTGAGAACAAATTAAATTATCTCTTTAGGCTGGCAGCCCATTTTATCTGCAAGTTTTCAGGCATTTAGACATTCCATCTTCTGAAGGTCTGGCACTTATAACAAGCTTTATTTGTTATGACTTTGTTTCGATTTTCTAGTCTGAATAAGTCTTACTTTTGTGGCTTGGGAAGTTGGGAAAATTTAAAGAGCTTTGTTTTCAGGTTGTTAAGGTGGGGGATTTTGGAGTGGCCAGAGTGAAAGCTCAAACAGGTGTGATGACAGCTGAAACTGGGACGTATCGATGGATGGCCCCTGAGGTATATGCCCTTTTATATCAAATTAGAATTTAGGAGACTTTTGACATCTTTTAGTGAAAAGCTGTTTTATATGGCCATGATACTTTTTAGTGGACTCATTTCATGATTGCTGCAAATAAATTTTGAATGTTCTGATCCCAGCTCGCTTTTCTATACCTTTGTGGTCTGGGAGGTGATCTTGACATTGTGGTCTGTCATGGTTATTAATTTCTGTTGCTAAGCTGTTATCATTGAACACTGAACCTTGATAATTGCTTTTTCAACATTGTTCAAGTATCATTTTCTCGGCAATCTTATGCTTGCATGTCCTGGTGTTTATAATGTCTAGATAAGGTCTAATAGAGAACATTGGATTTGGGGCATCTTTATAGGTCTGCAGTGGATAAAGAATCTAGGTAAAATGCCACTGGAAGCTGAGAGGATACAGGAATAAATAATATGTTCGATTAGCTGTTTATAGTACCTTCTGTACTCCACAATTCTCTAAGTGCTGTTCCTGTGCTGATTCTAGTTGGAAATTATGATACCCTGCAATTGCTAACAAGTATTCTTTCTCTTTGAAGGTTATAGAGCATAAACCCTATGATCATAAGGCTGATGTTTTCAGTTTTGGCGTGGTTTTATGGGAATTGCTGACAGGAAAGGTATTATTTTCTTCTCCAAAGTGCTGGAATCATCACTCTTCTGATTTGTTATTGCTTAAACATTTTGATATTTGGCTTGTCAGCTTCCTTACGAGTACTTGACTCCTTTACAAGCAGCTGTTGGAGTGGTCCAAAAGGTAAAGCATCTAGGTTGTTGTGGTGTTGGTTATGTCATTTGCAACTACCATGTGGACATGATTATCTGGAACATAGCAGTCTGAAGTTCTCTGGACACATACTTGCAAATTGAGTATTTTCTTTTATTGTTTGCTGAAGGCAGTTCTTTTTTCTATTCTTTAAGGGTCTCCGGCCGACTATTCCAAAACACACACATCCAAAGCTTGTTGAGCTGCTTGAGAGATGCTGGCAGCAAGATCCAACTTTGAGACCTGACTTTTCTGAAGTAACAGAAATCTTAAAGCAAATATCTAAGGAGGTACTTTTTCATCAACTGTACTTGGAAAATCAACTTGTCCTTTGTTATGCATTTTTACTAAGTAGCTTCAAGCAGAAAGATGCTTGCCTTGCTTTAGTGAAGTTGCATCAGACTAATTAAGAGGTGTGTTTTTCTCACACCTGTTTGCTATTTCTCTTACATCCAGCTGATTCTAGCTCAACCATCAGTTAAGTCAGCACGAGATATGTAGTTATTCAGTTATTACTTGTATCGAAATAAAATCAACCAAGTCTTTACTTCTCACGCTTTGTATGAAAGGAATATGGTCAATCCATTCTGAATTCAATGGTCACTCGAGGATTCTGAAAAAGAGTAGGAGTTATCTTCTGTTCATGTGCATACAAATGCTTAATCACCCATTCTCTAGATGACACCTGATGTATGTGGAACAGGTTGGAGATGATGGAGAGGGACGAAAGGAGAGAGGATTTTTTTCTGCCCTGAGACGCGGACATCACTGAAGGGATAAAACTTGGAAGCTCATCGGCATATATATTCCTCTCCAATTTTGGAACATTAACCCCCTTTAAGTCTGTTGGCATTGTACAATACCCCTTGCATCAGTTTCCTGCCAGATTTTCTTCCTTGAGATTGATGTTTACTAATTCATTTTTCCGATTTCTTCAATCGTTCTTATTTGCTTCTGGTCTGTCTGCCTTGCCATCTCTTCTAGTTGAGAGCAGTGTAAAAGTCCAACCTCAGCCGCAATTAAGGATAAAATGTGTTCTGGTGATACTTCTCCAAATGATACGATGGTTGCCTACTTGTCTGCTGTTCATTATGGTCCAATAGGTGTATAATATTTTGACGCCAGGTTTGATTTTTTGGTGTTAGGCGATTATGAATGTGTAAGACAACAAATTCATATCCAATTGTAATAAAATGAAGATCAAAGGAGGGCGATTATCAAATCCATTTTGCAGTAGAGTTGCAATTTTTTAAATTTATTTCTTATAATATTTTAACAAATAACTCTGGCAATCCCATAGATTAATTTGATGAAACAAGGTGGATTTAAGGAAGAAAGGGTTGTAGGCTGTTCCTGTAGCCCATCCTTTACCTGTATGTTTAGACAACATTGTTCTGGTCAACTGTAGTAACAGCAACATAAATACATATGATGGGGGAAGATGTCCAAAAATAATAAGAGTGATGGATTCAAGTAGAAATTGGCAGTGTACAAGAAAATGACCAGAAACAACTCATGCTAAGGTATCTTGACATTTCCCAAGACTCGATTAATCATTGGAGAAATCAAATCATTTTATGAATAATAGGCTAAATTTCATGTGTTGCTCAAAAAAACTTATTGAAAAATAAAAACACAATTCATCCCCTTCAATTTTTAAAAAACTCTCCTCACCTAAGCTATGTAAACCACCGCAAAGCCTTCCCCTTCCTCCTCCTCCACTTGCACCACCCGCCTTCCACTAGCCTCTCCAGCGCAGCCCAAATTTTATTTGTGGGTATCTGTTTTACGGTAAGAAACACTTTGCACCCCTAAATTATTATTGATGTAACATTTACCCTTTTAAATTAATAAATATAATATTTATCTCTTAAAATTAAATTTTTGGACAATATTACCCTTATATGATATATATATATATATATTTAGTTCAAAGAATTTTGTTATTTAACAATTTTGCATTTTTAGTTTACTTAAAAAATTAATTGGAAAATAATATTTTTATTATAAAAAAATAAAATATGATCGGTGAATTAAATAGTTCAAATTTTACTATAGTTTACAGCCTCAAACTTAAGTAATGAATGATCAAATAACTACACAAAAAACTTTTCGTAAAAAGTTTTTATTAATTTGATTAAGTTATTAATTATTTATTCTTTTAGATAAAAATAATTAATTACACAATTATTTTTTGAATGTATTTTCTCAAAAAATATGATAAAATATATTTATTTACTTTTCTATAAAAATATTAAAATTTTGATTAAGCATATATATTTGTCAATTTTTTTTTAAAAAGTATATATGAGTTGTTGGTTATATTATATTTATTGAAAAATCTACTATATATATTAATTATACTCCACTTTTAATTTAAAATTTTTATTTATTAAAAAAATTAATTAAAAATATTTTATTAATAATTTAATGTGTAAAATACTAAAATATATTAAAAATAATACAATTGTCAAGATATGAAGAGGCATTTTTGTCCAATTAAGGGGTTAGGCGTTGTATTTGTTAATTTAAGGGGGTAAATATTACATCAAGAATAGTTTAGGGGGAGGGGGAAATGTGTTTTACTCGTTTTTTTATTAATACTAAATGGTGATGTTTATTTAGTTGGATTGGGCCAAACATCCATCCCAATCCGATTTAGACTGTGTTTACCAGCTGGAACTAAGGCAGATATCAGCCCTTTTTTTCAGCTAGTAGCTGGTTTACTTACCAAATGGGAGGCCCGGTAAAGTTAGCCGAGGCCCGATTCTCTCCGGACTATGCAAGACACTACAATCACCTTCTGGCACACTGGATACAGATTTCGACCGCCTGGTTCATCTCGTTTTATGGATGAATGTCTTAACATTTATTTTTTGACCTTCTTCTTCCTCTGTTTAAAGTGAGAAGTGGAGGACTTGCAGACGCCACTTCCCATTGTGGTTCTTAGGTGTAGGTCTTGGTTACATTGTTCTTCAATATTTTTTTGTTCCTCAATAACTTCATATTTTTCCCTCCACTTAGCTAGTATAAAAATTGATGTTAGGTAAATTGTATGTTATTTAGTTTTGAAAACTTCCTTATCGGAGACGGCACTAACATTCTTTTCTCAGATCTGCTTCTCATTGAGGTGTGTCTTCGTCGAAAGTTCGAGAAACCGTCTGGATAGCTCAGGTATGATAGATCCCTCTGTTAATTTCTTTCACTATTGGTGCAACCCTTTCGGTTGTCTTGTACTCTAGTATGTAATGTTGCAAAATGTGGTGTGCTGTTGTTTTTTTTTTGGTCCGAACTCTAGTCCATCTTTGTCGCTATTAAAAAATTTTCCTTCATGACACAGTTGTTTTAAGCTTATACCCCACATCTATAATAAATATCAATTTGTGACAGCATATGTTGCTGGCATTTACTACTTACTGTAAATTTTGGTAATAATAAAACCTTGTTCTGTGTTCATCGAGAAGTGATGCAAAAAACGTTGTGTCAACTGCTCAAGACTGGAGATAGTTCCAACAAGCAGTTGGTTGAATCACGCGAAAGCATGTTTGGAGAGCGTAGTGCAGAAGATCTTGCAATAGGTGGCGTCACTCAAGTCGTACCAATCAATTTTAGCATAAATTTTGTCTAAGTGTTCTTACGGTTCCCCTATTCCATCATATTTTGACAGATTCGATACTTTGACGCCCGCGAGGGAGAAAGGGCTTCGCTGAGGAGGGGCTACAACCCATGGCAAATAAGGATCCTCGACTCCCCTAGGCAGTAGGGAAGCTAATGATTTTAGACTGCAGGGGTTTTGATCTTGGGTCCGTGCAACCTCAAGTCGAGAGATTTTGCTGTTCACTTTCTCCCGCCTCTGCTCATTCTCTTCTGGAGTTAAGGATAATTCTCGACTTCTGCAAGGGGAAAAAGGGGACGGGTTCACGGGTTGTTGTGCTACAAATTGAGTCACGACTTGTGCTGCCGCTCGAGTAGATGCATCACGAATCAGGGCCAACAAAGACTCTTATGCCAGTTGGACCATCAATTCTTGGGGTGGAACTTTCGGGGGGAGTGCTCTCTTGGAGAGCGCGGGGGGAGATTGTCGACGTGGTCGAGGGATCTCCCCATTAAAGGGGGTTTGTTCATGAGGTAAGGGGGTTACCTCCTGAGACGGCGACTGTTCGCGAGGTGGGTCTTGTTCTGCCCCGTTCACTTGAGCTTTCCTGATCATGTCCAAATCATGGACGTCACGAGTCCGAGACCTAGTTTGCATTTCCAATATCGAGTCAAATTTTTTCCATAGACGGCGTCAATAATGTGGTTGTGATTTTATGAAAGGATGAATGGGAAATTTTGCCCATGACACGATTGCGTACCAGGTGAAATCAATGTCGATTTTGAAAGAGAGTTTTTTTATGTGGGAGAGGTCAAATCAATGAATAGTCCTCATTAAAAAATAATATTTTAAGTATTTACAGTAGTGTTAAAAATTATATAATGTAATAAAATAAATACATTTATTATATAACTTGTATGTAAAAAATTACTTTTGTACCCTTATAAATAAATAAATACTAATCAATTGCTGTTGCCATTTGAAGAGTATGATATTTAATGAGTGGGGCTGGAATTCAAAAGAGTGAATGTGATTGGTAGTCATTGACCACCATCAACTAGTTTCTCTTCTTGTCTTGTCCCTTTTCAATTCAAACAAACAAAGAGAGACTCCCACTGCCGTCTGCGTCTCCAAAAATATCTATCTTCATTAATTACCAACACACACTAATCACTAATCACTAATCATAGTAAATTAGTAGCTAATCCCCTAACCTAACCTATTCTTAAACCTTTTCCTCTGCTTTTACTCCAATACCCCTGAAAATCTCCTTTTCATATTTTTATCCACTCAATTCAAACAGTTGCTGATGTGTCGCAACGTGCTGGACATTCTCACAACTCATGTTCGCACTAGATCCAATCCCACCACTCCTCCTCCTAAACAATTAAAAGCACCCGCATTCACTCTTGGCTTTGCTTTGCACTCCACTTCCAGCACTACTTTTTTCACTTTTCTCCACCCCCATGGATTCTCTCACTCTCTTTTGCACCGCCTCTCTCTTAGCCGCCGGCTTGTACTGGTTCGTCTGCGTTCTTGGCTCCGCCGAACAGAAGGGCAAGCACGCCGTCCAACTATCCGGCGGCTCCATCGCCAAAGAGAAAGTCCAGGACAAGTACGAACAGTACTGGTCTTTTTTCCGCCGCCCCAAAGAAATTGAAACGGCCGACAAAGTCCCGGCTTTCGTCGACACCTTTTACAATCTCGTCACTGATATTTATGAGTGGGGTTGGGGCCAATCTTTTCATTTCTCTCCCTCCATTCCTGGAAAATCACACCGGGATGCTACTCGCATACACGAGGAGATGGCGGTGGATCTCTTGAATGTCAAACCCGGAGCTCGAATTCTCGACGCGGGCTGCGGTGTTGGCGGCCCGATGCGCGCGATTGCAGCCCACTCAGGCGCTAATGTTGTTGGGATCACCATTAATGAGTACCAGGTGAACCGGGCCCGGATGCATAACAAAAAGGCTGGGCTTGACAAGCTGTGCGAGGTGGTTTGCGGCAATTTCCTCCAGATGCCCTTCAAAGACAACACCTTCGACGGAGCTTACTCCATTGAAGCAACGTGTCATGCGCCGAAGCTCGAAGATGTTTACAGTGAGATCTACAGGGTTCTGAAGCCCGGGTCCTTGTATGTTTCGTACGAGTGGGTGACCACGGAATTGTACCGTGGGGATGACCCGGAGCACGTGGAGGTCATACAAGGGATTGAGAGGGGAGACGCATTGCCGGGACTCCGCAGCTACAAGGATATAGCCGAGGTGGCCGAAAAGGTCGGCTTCGAAGTGATAAAGGAGAAGGATTTGGCGAAACCCCCGGCAAACCCGTGGTGGACCCGGCTGAAGATGGGTCGGATCGCCTACTGGAGGAACCACATTTTGGTTACAGTACTGGCGTGGCTGGGGATTGCGCCAAAAGGTGTCGTTGACGTGCACGAGATGCTGTTCGTTACCGCCGATTATCTGACTAGGGGTGGGGAGACGGGGATTTTCACTCCGATGCATATGATTCTCTGCAGAAAGCCGGAGAGTAAGGTGGCTTCCAGCTCTGCTTAGGAGATATGTGTAACTTTCATTGCACGGAGATTGATCAGTCATGGTTAATTTCGTGCTCTTGCTTCTTTTCTTTTCTAATTGTGTTTTTATTTTGTCTCATATTGGATTATGCTTCTTTAGATTAAAATTTGCTTGTTTTTTTATAGAAAATGGAGACTGCTTATTTTGCCTAAGTTATCGTCATTGTTGGAGACTGGCCTTAGTTTTATAAAGTTGGTGAAAATATTTATCTAACTTAACGGGAGAGGAAAGGTTTAAGAGTTTCTGTAATCTTGAAAACTATCCAATGATGGACAATTTTGAGAAGTAGTCATATGTGGCTTAGCTCAATGCAGCAGCTCAGACTGCAAAGTAAATGCCCAAAGACTTAAACCATTTACCTATTTTGTGCTTGCTTGTTTGTTAGCTTTGATGTTGTTAATTTCTAAAATTAGCGGTGAGCAACTAATCTCAGGCGTGAACAATGCTGGCACTTATTTGCTGGAAATTGTATTTTAATGGTTGGACACAGCACGTGATGCCGATCCGATAGCTGTACAACGTAGTATCTTACAAGTAGATGAGTCATGTGAGGTCTATTCCTATTCCTTTATTCAGAAACATGGAAAAAAATATCATCTTTATTGCGGTTATGTAATTATTTAGCTGAGAGGGGGTAAAATGAGGGGGGATGTGTTGTGGGTTTGGCATATAAGCTGATATTTGAAGCAACATGATGGGGAAGCTATAGTCTAATTGCGGACCCCAGAAGAGAAGACTGTACTTCATTAAAGCAGCTAGACTTGATTGATGAAATGTGAGGTACATTATTAGTCATTAAAATTTGATACCTTGTGAGGTAGTGTAGTTGGCGTACCAAAATCATATTTAATGCGTTTGATTGCATTAGAATCTTGTCGCATCTGGCGAACCCCAGATGTTTTCTTGAGTGTATACAGGAGGATACCTGTTCATTGGGAATCCCTGGCTGGCTTTTAAGAAATTATAAATATTCTTGTTTATACTATACTATACACCCGTGAATTGGGGATATGTCTGAAAGATTACACTTAAAATTTGTGGTTTGCTTCCATCAAATAAACTTGAGGTGGAGTTATGGTGAATAAAGCAGGATGAGCATGTTTTAGGTGTATTTATTTGGGTATGGTTGGTGGAGTGTAGATTTGTGATGAATATGGTGAGATGTGGTGTGGTTGAATAGTTTAATGTTGATAGCAGAAGGCAATACTATCTTGTGTGCTGTAAATGTGGTATAGCAGATCCACATCCAAATCCACCTCACCTGAATGTCCACCATAATATATTTTGTATGGATATAAGGTATCATCATTTCTGCTTATCTTTGCTGCCACTGATAGTGCCCAGCTTTCTGTTACTCATACCTTTTGTTTATGTCATTAGTTTTTGGTGTTTTAGGGTCCAACACTGATCCAAAAACTGATATGAGGCCGGCCCACCCCCTCTCTCTCTCTCTCTGAGAGACCACCTAATTAATGATTCTAGAAAGAAATTAGAATGATGGGAGTGGGTAGCTAGCTAATGAAGAAGAGAATGATTAGGTGTTCCAACTCATTCATCTCATAATTTCATAGTGGATTTCCTCAGTCCCACCCTGCCTCAAACTATTATACCTGTTTTTACTCACCCTACCAACTTAATCAATCACTTTACATTTAAGAATATTGGAATGGGAATGGAATTCCCATATCAATTCATTTTCTCAATTTCACTCTTCTTTCTTTCCAGGGATTTTTAATTTGAGATCAATGGTTGTCATGTTAATAATAAGATCAATAATCAAATTCAATTTTTCCAACCTTAAAGAATTGAAGCTCACCACTTGTCCAAATTCAAACTATGCATTAATTAAAACTCATACTAATTGGTTTCTAATTATAATATAAAAAAGTAAAATTCAACACCAGTCGCGTATTGGCGCTATAAATACCTCGCATTTCCATAGATTCATCAGCGCAGAAAACCGTACAGAAACTAGAGAGAATTGCACATTCGGGGAGCTTTATATATATTTCTTTATTATATTATTGGAAATATATATTGAAGATGGCAGAAGAGAAGTCAAGAGAATCCAAACTCATCTTGAGAGCCGCCAGAAACCAGAAGGGCATTCTCGAGGCGATTGGGGACGGCACGCGGATGAAGAAGGAAGATATATATACATTTATATGTAAGGTATTTTGAATTTGATAGGCATATGATTATGAGGTGAATAGAAGAAGCCGTCTACACCCATTATTCCATGCTTCCTAATACTATTCCTTTCTATTTCACTAGTCTTGCCCCATTACTCATCTTCCACGTAATTTAGTGTTAGGTAGTTACTATGTGCCACGTACTTTGTATTTTTCTTGGTTATCCTGTATTCATTTAAAACTTGCTGTACAAAATCCATGAAAATCAAAGTTGGTATCTAAAGCATGACAGACAGTGCCAAGTTGCAAAAAGTTAGGCTAAGAAGGATAGATTACAAAAGTAGCGTGAATCATTAATTTACTAATCAAGGAGATGCTTTGAACGAGCATACAAGAAACACACCTACTTTGAATGAACATACAAGAAACAAATTTCCCGTCTTCCCTTTTTATGTTGTCTGATTTTAGTTTTAGTTTGAAAGATTTGCTAAAACACTAAAGATGAGTTTCAAGACATCGATAATACTCACAAAAGAGATGTGTTGGTTTGACTGACTGGTGACTGCATTACCCGTAATAACAACAAATCTGTATTGTTTCTATCATACAAACAACTTCAAATCTTTCTCAAAATTTCAATCCTACCAATACTGTGTGTGTATGCATGTACTGTACAGCCTACAGACATTATTCTTTTGTGAACAGAGCTTAAACAAAAAAAAGCCGCTATTCTCTTTTGTCAATCGACTTCTTCACCATTATCCACCTGTAATCTTTCACTCCCTTGCTCGGAGAAACATCAAGACGACGCCGTTGAGGCAACCGCAGCAACTCTCCGTCAATCTACTCCACCGGTAGCGATGGTGTTCCTCCAGCTCCGCCCCGATGGGCTGCAGGTAGGCCCACGCCGCGTGCTGCAGCAAAGGATCCTTGATGGGAATCTCGCGCCAGCTGCTGGTGGGAGAGGCCGTCCAAGGGGGAGAGTCGTGGAGCAAGTCCTTGAGACTGGTGTAGCTCTTACTCTGCAAACCAATCATCTCTATATGGTGGTTGGAGTTGGCGCACTTTTTGTGGTTGCTAATGGGGTTTGGTAATGGGAAGGCAGGATGATTACAGCCGAAATTATGGGGTTTAATGAAGTAGTTTCCCATAATACAATCGGAAAGATAAAAAGTATTAAGGGGTGAATGATGAATTCAATTCAGAGACTGTGTTTTCCTATTAGGAGGATTATATTACTACAATTACCAAACAATGTGTGTGCGCGCGCGCGGGGAAGAAGGAGAAGGGAGAGTGCGAGCGAGTAGTACTAGTGATTTAGGTGAGTGGGGGAAGTGGGGTCCATGGAACACGTGTTGAAACAGTGGGCCCCCCCTGCCCCCACCACATCCCTGCTCAAAAACTACTTCCTCGAATTTTGATTTGCAGATGAATTTACGTAGTGGTTAAGCTAACAGAAACAATAATATTTGATCCCTAATCTCCTGTACATGTGACATGATCAACATAAGATATTTGCTCAGAGAATCTTCATACCTTCCTATATTCTTCTATTCTTTTATGCACAATACTTTTCCACACCATCAAATCTCATCTTAACCCAATCCCCACAATTATTCCACTTTCCTTCAGCTTCTTTCTCTGCTCCATTCCACTGCACAAACACTCCAGTACACAGTTGATGGTTTTTCTGACAAATCTCAACTCAAAAACAAGAAACAAAGTGAAAGAAGCCATTGTTGGAGAATGAATTCCTGTATCACCAAAGCTGTGATGCAGGCTCCTTTTTAAATTCAGCGGCAGAAGTGAAACGGATTAACTACTGTTAACAATGTTTAGTTAGTTCTAACTCACCTCTAACTAAGCTAACTAATGAAAAGTGCTATTCTACTTACAAAGGTGGTACAAGTGAAACAGCGACTATGAGTGAGCTTACAAGTGAAGAATACGTTACTTCACTTAAACGAACAATTGCGATATAAGAAAAAGTAATGGCTCTAAGTGCGCGTCTTTTTCACTGAATGTAACGATGACAGTGGCAGAGCTTGCAGATCATGAAGAGCTGTGGAGAGCATGAGTTCCTTCACTCCCCAACTCAGGTTGCACATGGTGCACTTGATGTATGCAATAACGAGCAACTTGTGGAGTATGGCATCACAAGCAACAGATTGGGTGTCTGTTTCCGGGTGTACTTGGAGGAACACAGGATAACCTGAAATTGCATTGGAGGAGCATACCCCGAAAGAGCTCGATCAACATGATGCTGCAACTAATGAAGACGAGATGAGCAGGAGAGAACGGAAGGGAAAGGGAAGAAATGGAGGCAAAAATGAATCAATTCATTCAAGAATCAAAATGTACATAATAGATTTCAGCAAGTGAGAAGAGGTGCCAGCAATTTGCAAACAGTAATGTGCTTGCAACACATGTGGCCGCCTATTACTCAGTTCTTCACAAGTGCAACACCTCAGAATTTAAAGGAGACTCTAGATCATAAAGGCATCATTAGCAGGAATAAAGAATGTATAAAAGATGTTTTCATGCAGCCCAGGGTCAGATCCAGTACTTTGGTATATTTGCAAAAAATGAAAAAAAGCAACAAAACACACACAAGGAAAAGAAAAGCCAAGTTGAAAATCAGGTGGATAAGGCCAAGATCATTCTTTGGACTAACATATCCAAAATAAAACACGAAGCAACGTGCAAAATTGAGGCCACAAAATACCCTATGCTAATACGTATGTGAAACAGAAACAAAGCCACGACTCCACAAAATAAAGTACAGGGAGATCTAGCAATGCCCTCCAAAGAAAAACCACTTTATTACTGCATCAAACACAAAATAACACCTCGGATTCTCTCACAAGGACAAACATCAGAACTTTGAAGCAATGACTATAATCTCACCACTGTAAATTTTTCGAAGAAAGCAAGTGTGAATCTCTTTATACTGTTACATACATATACCCTGATAAGAACAAATATACATGTGTAAGAGAAAATGAAGGTCTATGTGTTTGGATGCACATCAATGTATGTGGGAATGTCTCTGTCTATAGAGCAATTGTAGCTCTGCTTAAACCACATGATACATCTCCAACCGGAATCCTTAATGGTGTATATCAATGGTACAAATCCATATTAGCAGAATATTACCTCCAACTTCTTTGAATTTTAATTTGTCTCCACGAAAGTACAAATAAAGGAAGTTTTCCAGCATGAGGCCTCAATACCAATGTTAACAGTGTGGTTAGAATATAGAAACCAAGCAACACTCCAAAACACTTATGAGTAAATTGAGTTTTATGTGTTTCAAAACACAAATGTAGGGGAATATTCCAACACCAAGCAAGATGTGCCACTAGCGACAAAAGAACTGCAGCATATAGATAGAAAGTTGATACCCCTTCGTCACAAGATAAGAAACTTAAGAAGCTATTATAATAGAATTCTCAGCTTTTCAAATAACGTGAAGCTACAGCCATTGAGAGTTCAAAACAAGAAGAAAGCAGTCAACTTCTTCGCGTAACAGATGGGGGCCTTTTATCCAAGCAAGGCCAAAAATGATGTGGATAAGGTCATGCGAACCACCTATAACTGGTGTGTGCTACTGAACACTGCACGGTAAGCTATAGCTACAACACAGAGGGATAAAGTTTACAAGAAGAGAAAGGGTATGAAGGTATGTTGCAGTAGCTACCTTCAGTTAAAACATTTAATTCTTTAAGTGTACAACCTTCTATTGATGCTACAAAATGCTCTCCTTACACCTCTCCAAGATTCTTTAACAAGTCACTTTTGCCTCTGAGCAGCCTGACACCAGAAAAAACATAATTAGAATAACGGTGAAGAATTCACCTAACAATGATAAGAACTCAACTCTTTTGTTGATCTTTTAATCAACCTAACCCCCCAAAGTAAGATGTATCAGAGGGGGGAAAAAAAGGTAGTTGCATTCTACCTGCAACCATAAGATACTAGCAAAACCTATGGACTAAATCAAGAAAAGTTTCCAGTATTCTACTAGAGCATAAAATGACTAGACCAAACTTCTTCAACCCCCACCCTCACTACCTCATCTCCAATGTCAATAATAATTATCCAACCACATCAATGTTGATACATAGATTAGAAAAGTATTACAAAAATAATTCAAAATAGCCTGCAAATAAAAGACACCAGTAAGAAACAAGGTTCTCTTGTGAAGAAAAAGCAAGGAGTCGGTTATAAAAGAAAAGCTGCCAACCGCTGTACAATGTATCAGTCCAAAATTAAGGGGTTATAATTCCATACCGAAGACAAAGAGAAAGAGAAAACTCAGAAAATACGTGTATTTCTATGCAACCTTTTAAGACCTTAAATCGAACCAAAAAAGTTTAAATTAAATAACGTGAAAATTGCCCTGAGTGAAAAGAAGAAAAGACACTACAGTTCCCAACCTTTTTCAATTTTTCAAGTACTGAATCTTCAAATGCCTGATATCCAGCACCAACCAGCTTGCTCAATTTTGGACCATCAGAGTCATTCTTCTCAGCACTAAAAATTACCGGTGACGAAGCGGGTTGAAGAGGTAACACTAGGAGAGGATTTGAAAGATCGCCCAATACATTCCCAGTAGCAGCAACCTGCCAACCAAAAGTTCTCATTGGGAAACCCAAAAGATAGTAAAATGAAATCGAACCAAAGATTTTTAAAAAGTCTTATTCTTACAGCAGCATCCTTAGAT
The DNA here is from genome assembly GCF_026168435.1 of Sesamum indicum. Classification (NCBI taxonomy): domain Eukaryota; kingdom Viridiplantae; phylum Streptophyta; class Magnoliopsida; order Lamiales; family Pedaliaceae; genus Sesamum; species Sesamum indicum. The sequence continues at coordinate 301,777 of NC_142666.1, forward strand.
GCCATTACTACAAGAGCTGATCCTTTCTTCTTGGAACTCTTGATGACTACATCTTCTACAGCACCAAACTTCTCAAAAATTGCTCTAAGTCTATGCGCCGAGTAGTCTTCACCAATCTTCTCCCATGAAATCTTGAGAACCTTCTCCTTATCCAATCCATTACCACCTCCACCATCCATACTATCTTTCCCCTTTTCTTTTGTATCTTGCTTGAAAGGTGTTGCAGCGGCTGGTGTTTTGTTGGCTTGCATTGCACGAATTCTAGCTATCTCCTCCTTTAGTTTCCGAGATATTCTCTCTTCCTCTTCTCGAGCTTTCATGTTGGGGTCAACAGCAAAGGCAGATCTCTCTCTTTCTTCAAGATCTGACATCATCTTGCGGCGCTTGGAATCTTGTTGTCCTTGGCGATGAAGCTTCTCCCGTTTCACTCTAAGTAGATCATCAAATAACTTTCTAGCCTTTTCATCCCTGAGAACTTCATATGAAGTTTGAAGCTTTAAAAAATCAGCATGTGCATTAGGGTCATCTGGTCTCTTGTCCGGATGCAGCTCCCTGGCTTTTGATCGATAGGCTTTGCTAATCTCTTGCTCTGAAAGCCTGGCGCCTTCCTCACCGGAAGGGAGGCCCAAAACAGCATAATGGTCGACTTCAGCATCCATACCACGCAGTATTACTCAACTGCAACAACACAGTAGCATGTATGATGCAAAAGGGTGGGAAACAGAAAGGTATCAAATTCACAAGGTAGATGGAAGTTGAACAAGTCATCATAATGCTGAAAAAACAAAAAGGAAGCTCATAAATCGAAATATAAAGCAGAGAGAAGACACAGACACAAAGTGAGATAAGGTAACATATTTTGCTAATACCGCTTAAAACACAAACACAGAGCCGCGGCAGCAAATAACTAAAGCCCCATCCCCATGTAAATTCGAGATATCAATTGAGAACAGAAATTACGAAAATAATACTTGTGTGTTTTAACATTGACAACAAAAATACCTAGAAAAAGAATGAAATTCACTGAATTAAGAAAAAACAATTATTAAAGAAAATAACCTGGAGCGGCGGCAGTGGAGACGACAGAGAGGCGGATCTAGCGGTTCTACTGGCAGGCGGGAGCGATGGTTTCGATTGGAGACCTGGGGAAGGTCTTGGGGTTGGTTGAGGCTGGGTGTATGCCGGTGGGGCTATGGAGGACGATGGGCGTTCTTTTTAGGTTTAAATAAATTGACTTAAATAGATAGTCCACTTATTTGAGGAATAATTACAACTCCACTGCCAAAAATTAAATTTGGTATAATAGCACTTGGACTTTCTATGACTTACAAGTTTATTATATAGTTTTAATACCCTTTGTGTTCGTTTAGTAATGCTAATGTTGTATGTTGGTGGGTTTAGAGATACAACCAAGGATTTCTTGACTTGGAGAAATTTTTTGGAGTCTTTTAGGCACCTTTAACCCCGGTTCAACTGTTTCCAACCTACAAAAACTTTTAATTATTATTTTATTCTTTATACAAGTGACAGTTTTTATGCCCCATTTGCCAGAAATAAAAACATGAACACGCACTTATGTAAAAATTCTTGATAATATACTTGAATTTCAGAAAGTTGATCAGGGTTTTGCTTCAGTGTTGGCAAAAGAATTACGACATGTCAGTGAGATATTGATTAACGAATGCACAGATATATGAGACGTGATATATTTGTTCTTTGGATTTACAACATGTGGAAAGCAAAATAATCAGAGGAATACAAAGACAATAATCAGGAATGCAAAGACATCATCAATTCCAGTACCACATCCACGTTGCCCCTTGCAAAATGCATCTGATAACCAGTTAAAAGGCCAGAGACAATTCTCATTTATTTCTTAACATAATGGTACAGAACACACCCTGAACAAAACTGTCCAGCAGCATTAAACACCATCTCACAAACTCATAACTTGAGCAAATAGTAGAATTATATAATGGTGACTCTAAACTCCGCAGAAGCCACAAAATGTTTCCAGACTTTCATCTAAGAAGGCAGATGCACCACTCGTCTAGAGCAACACAATAATACAAACGAATTACAGGGGATCTAGCTGGTTCTCTTTCGAAAAAATATTAACTATTTTGTACTGCCATAGAGCCTTGGCTTCCGTGGGGCTCAAAAGATCTCAATCTTATTTTGAACCAGAGAGGAGATACACAACCCAACAAAATAACAATATGAAGAAATGTGCATGCCAAGGCAGTCAAACAGAAGACTCCACTGCAAAGAACTTGAATCAATATCAGTTAGATGCATCCCTGCTGTAAAATTGGTCAAGTGTCTTTCCTGGAATACGGTGAAGAAGTTCTCGGGGAAAGATACGGAGCAGGGCCCACGCCAAATCAAGGGACTGGAAGATGTTGCGTGTGTCATAGGCTCCTTGAGTGACAAACTTCCTCTCAAATTTATCAAGGAACTCAAGATATAGCTGTACATCCATGTGGAATTGGTAAGCTAAATTATTTCTCACTGGAAATTAATAAAACAAAGCAGTTATGCACAAATAACAGACCAGATCTTCCGAGGAAAGTGCTTCTTCTCCAACCACAGCTTTCATTGCCTGCACATCCTTCCCAATGGCATAGTTTGCATATAACTGGGGATATGAAAACATAGAAGTGTCAGATAAAAAACAACCGTATTGTAGAAACCCCAAAAAATAGAACAGCTAGTGCCAGTTAGTAGAAACTGGATTATATTATGTGAAACCAGATTAGACAGTTTACCTGGTTAGACACATCAGAGTGATCCCTACGAGTCATGCCCTCACCAATAGCACTCTGCAATACATTGAAGCAGTAGCAGGAACACCACCCTCATTATCCTCTATAATTCTAAGCACATGAATCAAACCAAATAAACTGAGTATTGGTTTAGTTACCTTCATTAGACGAGACAAGGATGGCAGCACATTGATTGGAGGGTATATCTGTCAGTTGAACCAGTCAACATCTCTTTAGCCAAATTTTGATTCAACAGAAAAGAAAAAATATATCTATATAAACAAAGATAATCCAAGGATGCCAGGTCTCTACAGTTAATCCACCTTTCCTGAGCGTCAGAATCAAGAAGTGATAAGGCGCAACCATCTTCACTATTACAAGGCGCTTCACCAGATTATCTTAAGGAACTTTATTATAAGATAAACGTCTATAGGAAGTTCTTTTAAGATTTTCTGCAGATAATTGACCTTGACATAAAAAAATGTCATACAGGAAGTTCTTTTAAGATTTTTGGAGATAATTGACCTTAACAGTCGAAGGTCGTACCATGCTTTGTACTTGACCAAAGAGATACTGAATGGGTGAATCATGAATCAATCTCCTTTTACCTGTCTATTATGAAGCTGTCTGTCAATGTATATCTGCCCTTCGGTAATATAACCCGTAAGATCTGGTGTGGGATGTGTGATGTCTGTTCAAAAAAGGAAAACATAGTAAGAAGATCCATTATTGCAATATAAAGAAATTAATTGCCAGATGGCTTTGGATTGCATTACCATCATTGGGCATGGTTAAAATAGGAATTTGAGTGATGGAACCCTTTCGTCCTTCTATACGTCCAGCACGCTCATAGATAGTTGCCAGATCAGTGTACATATAACCAGGATATCCACGCCTACCAGGCACTTCCTCTCGAGCAGCAGACACCTAAAGAGGAAATATGATCTCTAGCCTCTAGTTCTTAATTTACTTGAATAAAGAATAATGAACACTTCACAAATACTTAATCACAGCCTAGAAAAGATGCATTGGGGAAAAGACATACAGAAGCCATTATACTTACTAGGAAATGATAGAAAAGGAGACAAACACTAACAACTATTAAAGGAGAACCGTTGTCAGTTGAGATAGCTCAGAAAGGTGGATGTCTATGCAAATATTACCTCACGAAGAGCATCAGCATAAGAACTCATATCTGTCAATATGACAAGCACATGCTTCCCGCATTCATATGCCAAGTACTCTGCAGTTGTGAGAGCAATGCGAGGAGTGATAATACGTTCTATTGTTGGGTCATTGGCCTGCAGCAAAACTGACGTTAAGACATATTGACCGAGGTTTATGTCAGAAATTTAATTATGTAAAAGAAGGCATTAGCATAATTACCAAGTTTAAGAAAAGGGTCACTCTCTCCATGGATCCATTTTCCTCAAAGTCACGTTTGAAGAACTGTGCTGTCTCCATGTTGACTCCCATAGCTGCAAAGACGATGGCAAAATTGTCCTCTTCATGGTCCTGTAGCATAGAGTAGATCATATGAATTATGTTGATAAAGGAGCAAAATTCTGAAGATATCAGACTTAAGGAAAACAAAATGATGCATGAATTAAATACCAAGCAGTCTAAACAATAATATTAAATTTTCTCGACAGGGTGAGACAGCTGGTGAAATTAATTTTACATCCCTAGGCCTTAATTCTCTCAACAAGAATAAGAGAAACATATCCTGTCTACTACATTGATTTATCTCCGTGTATGGAGAGATATTGGTATCAGAAAAATGGCTTTAACAAGTAATAAGCCAAAACTAAATAGTAATGCCTATGGTTCTGCAATATCAAGCAAAAAAACAAAAGTGATTATGGATGTCAAACATGAAAAGCAACCTTGCTGCGGGCTCAACATAACACGGAAACTAAAATTCCTAGAAGAACATTTGTGTGGTTATAATATACCTGAAGAAGATCATCAGCTTTCTCCAAACGTTTCACCAAACCAGCCTGACGACAGATCTGAGCAGCTATTTCATTGTGGGGAAGACCAGCAGCAGAGAAAAGAGGAATTTTTTGTCCTCGGGCAATTGAGTTCATGACATCAATAGTTGAAATTCCAGTCTGTATCATTTCTTCAGGATAAGTTCTCTCACTAGGATTGATGGAACTCCCTGAACCCAATAAGTTAACAAAACCATCAAATATGAACAGATGACATGCATACAGAAAGACACAACTTCATACTCCAATTGATACTTGCCAGAGATATCCAAGTAAGCCTCAGGAAGAATAGGAGGGCCATTGTCAATGGGTTTCCCGGAACCATTAAAAATACGACCAAGCATGTCCAAAGACACGGGCGTTTTTAAAACCTGTAAAAAAGTTGCAGCATGAATTCTTGTGAAGTAATGCTTAAAACAAAAAAGTAAGAATTAACCATCTAAAGGAATTGATCTTGAATCAAGAATGAATCTCATTAACAAAATAACTAAGCCATATACAATTTTGAGGGGGAAATACAGCATAAATCAATTCTAAATAGAATTCAAAACCCTATGCCTGCTTTCTAGAATGCACTTTGTGAATTTGAAACGGCAGTGGAGAGCTTATTGACCATATACATTAATCTGGCACTGCTTAAGTTAAACACCCAGTTCAGCCCAATTCAAGAGGACGGACAAACCGACATACTACACCGGCTAAGCATGTACTTAGAACTTATTCGCACCCAACTATCAATCATTGTCAGCAGTTCGTCATAGAAAGAGAAGACACACAACATATGTGTCCATTATATTGAATGCAATGTTTTGAAAAATGGATTGATGGTTGGACCGGTTTTGAAAAAATCGGTTGACCAGAACCATACTAAATACATGTATAAATATAAATATATATATATAGCATATCAATACATTATATATTCATTGTTAAACTAAAACACAATATATTTACAAATAAAAAGCTTTAAAGATTTCAAAGTAAATTTGATTCAATTAACAACAACGATAGTTCCCCAATAAAATTGAACATAAACACAAAAAATAAATACAACAATTTATAACAATATATAAATATTATAATTTATTTCCACAATTTATAAAATAAATAAATTAATTAAAAATTCAACTTTGTTAAAAAAACATTATCATTAAAAACTAATAAAAACTAATAATTAAAGAATAATTGATAATATTAACACAATTGAAGGGCATAGGGAGCCGGCTGGCAAATGGTCTAGGACTCAAGATAGGCAACCCTTCTTCCCCCAGTTCCTTCTCTTATCCTTTTCTCTTCTTCAAACAGAAGAAAAAAAAAAGAAAGAAATAAAAATAAATCCATTTTCTTGGTTAACCCATCAATGATCATCTACAGCCTTCATTCTATTCGATGTCAGCACTATACAAAAGCAAAAGTGGATATTCAACTGTATTGAAACTTGTATTACCTAAACCAGTTCCCAACCCCCCAACCCAAGCACATTACCTAAATGGATCTGGTGGTCTTTTAAACTACGGTATTAAACAACCAACTTCTGATCTACATAATCATTTGAAAATAATACTAAAAATCAGCATCATTCTCTTAAAAGTTAATTGTTGCTTGGCTGCCTTTGTTCTTTTTGAGTTTTTCCTTTATTTATTTATTTATTTCTGAACATCTGAACCGGTTTCAGCGGTCCTGGATTTTGGCGTTTTTATGGGTTTTGACCGGTCCATCCCAGTTTGACCTCTCCGATTTTTGTGCTCATACCCAGACCGGACATAGGTCCAGCTCCCGGTCAGGCCAGTCAAACCGGCTGGTTTGATCATGGTTTAAAAACATTGATTGAATGTGATGAAACACATGACCATGAAAAGTTCTATGGATGGATATGAGTATTAATAAAATTACACGTCTCAAACAATCTGTAAATAGAATTGCAATACTAAATGCAAGCTCATCATACATCATGAGAGATAAGTTATGAATGCCTATCATTTAATATTCAAATAATTTTTGACAAATTCATTCCAAGAACAAACATTTTCTAGAACCTGGGAGAAGAATAAATCTAGAAGATTTTGGTAAAAATAATAAGAGAAATGGGAAAGAGAAGAATTTCTCTTTCTTATTTTTACTGGGTTTTGGGGAATGGAACAGTTGACTTGGTGGAGAAAACTAATTAATAATTGAACACGGAGTTCACATCAGTTCAAATACTTGGAATAACAGCATGATTTTCAGGGAAAGCAAGAGCAACTGCAAATTACTGTACCTCTCCAGTGAACTGCACAGTTGTGTATTTATTGTCAATTCCAGATGTGCCTTCAAACACCTGGTCAAGAGAACAAAGCAATATAATAAGTGCACCGCCTAGTTGAAGAATTAGTCTCAAAGTACTGAGGTGACTGAAATTAGAAAGTAAAATTTAAGAAAAGATGAGTAACACAAACAATTGAAGGAAAAAGGATCTCTTAAGCAGGTAGCTCAACCACTGTCCTTATTAGAACTCTGAAGGCTAAAGAAGCAAAATGCATTTGTTTCTGGATAAGAGGATAGTAGGGATAAAGCTTTTGGTTATAATACAAATGAAGCAGAAAATCTCAAAATAGCAAAATTGAATAGATCTCAGAAGCCACATTAGAGGTGACAAAACAGCAAAAAGAAATCAAATTTCAAACCGGAGTCACTGTACCTGAACTACAGCCTTCTCTCCATCAACCTCCAGCACTTGCCCACGTCTGGTTGTTCCATCTCCTAGGCGAATGTTGACAATTTCATTGTACTTGGGTCCCTGACATAGTTTCATAGAAACATCTAAAATGATCATGATCCCATTCCCAGATGCATACTCACAAAGAGCCAGAGATATTCACCTTCACTTTATCAAGGATAACAAGAGGTCCAGCAACACCAGAGACAGTTCTATATTCTGAAAAAGTCCAAAAAATGTCAAACTATGTAGTAGAGAACAGAAGCATGTTTTAGGTGGGAAATATTTCAAAAAGCAGCAACGCTAGATCATATGGAAAGCTTCCAACTAACTAGCTTAAAGAATAAATTACTCCCATCATCAATATTCCTCACATGAATAGCTCGTGCAAACCATAGTTGCCTAACAATTGGCTTCCAATACACCCCATCTTAACGGCCACATGGTATTAAGGAAAAAGGAAAAACAGTTTTATTGGATGATTCTGGAACAAGAAATAACCACAGGTACTTGAGATCTAAGCTCAAACACATGAAAATATAAAGGAAAAACCACATAAAGTGAGTGATGCATATACATAGATAAAGATGTGTAGATATACATAATAGGCATCTAAATATTAATGCAAACTGAGAGGAGATTAGTTAGACGAGAATATACCCATTCCAATCTCCAGAGTTCCCTCCTCCATATCGACATTGTTTTGTGCAAAACCCATACTGAACCTACAAAATCCACAAGATTTGGGACCAATCAGGAAATTCGGAGAGAGAGAGAGACAGAAAAACAAGAATCAAATCCTACTTGAAGCAATCAAATTCAGTCACTCTCAGTTTCAGATCATTCCAAAGCTCAAAAAACTGAACAACGATCCTAGCATGGATGACACCCTAATTACAAATTTTCACGAAAATGCAGAGAGACACAACATATATGTTGTCTTCTGCCAAGTGTAAACTAGACAAGACTTGCCCTAGGTCCTGTTCCTTTATATTGTTGCTCAGGGTCAACTCAATGAGATGAGAGGAAGAGTATCTCTCTAAGCTTGATAACCAGTAAACTGGTCTTCTGATCCCAGTTCTCAATCATTTGATAAATAGAATCATTCCCGGGAAATGATCGTTGCAGTCAGTCCAATAAAGCTAAATATGTTTTCCCCTTTTTTGCCGGTCAATCTGTAACAAGGCCTGAAGCTGGCAACAATTTGAACGCCTAAGCACACGAGCAACAGAATTAAAAAGCAGGAGCATCAACATTCATCAAACACAAAGTTCCCACTACGCCACTACTCAGCATAGTGGCCTGGTCCTTGCCTAACTAAGTCTATTGAAAATGAAATGGACCATTGCGAATTCAAGCTTTGAGATCGGATCGCCACAAACAAAAAGTCATGAGTTGAGCAGCACATGCGGAGACTGTAGCAGAAATCCTATAGCGGATACATATTCAACTCAATCACCGCGAAACAAAGTAGCTGATGCAAATATAAGTCTAAACTGCATAAAAGAATAACCAATCGAAGCAAACTGTAGCGGATTCAACACTCGTATGCATTCCAGATCGATGAACAAAAATAAAAATCAAATAAATCAAAATTTTACGAACCAATTGAAAGTGAAGATAGTGGAATTGGATCTGGAAAGTCACGTACCTTTTGACTGATTCGTAATGCGAGAGAAAGCGAAGAGAGCTTAGGGAGGAAATGAATGAGTTGGATGGGCAGAGCAAAAACGAGAGTGAGATCTAAGAAATGAAATAAATTTGTGAGTATTTTTCAATCATGTATCGCGTGGAGACTTTTTCTTTATTTAACAGTTTAGAAGAATCAATCAAAATAATGAAAACGAAGTGGAGCGTAAGCGCGATTTACTACGAACACTGTAATAATTGGAAACTTTTTACCGGAGAGAGTACAACAAAAGAAAAGCTGGCAGATGGGTGGTGTTGGTGTTATAGCAGTAAGGACGGACGGACTAAGAGATCACACGGCCTATTATTTGCTTTGCTGATGGGACCCACTCACATCACACCCCTTACACTAACAAAATTATGGTCCACATGAAATCTCATCCAACCAAACCAATTTCAAACCCATAAATTATGAAGAATACTAATAAAAGATAAATTCTTCATCATCATCTAATTCATTTTTTCAAATATACTCAACAATATATGGTAAAAGTAAACTTATTTATTCATATGTTAAATTAAGATGAAAAGCATAATTTAAAATTTAATTGTAAGAGACAAGCATTTTTTATATTAATATAAGACAATTGTAAGGAGATTTGGATCACTCTTTATCCATAGAGCTGATCATGCCCGCTGGAACATGGCCGCAGCCTTATCAGTCCCTCAAATTAGTGATGGCAACGGGACGAGTTTGGTACGAGTTTGATTGGATCCGAGACTTGCCCTGCCTAATTTTTTGTATTTCTTATATAGAGTTGAATATATGCAAAAATTATTTAAAAATTTACATATATTACTATAACTTTATTAATAATGAATCATATATTAAAAATTAGATAATAATATATATATAATCCGAGACCAGATGGGGCGGGTTTGGGCCAATACCCGTACCCCCCCCCCCCAACTTGGTCGGGTCTGAATCAAACCACCCGGAACTCGAACCCCAATTCGTCTCAAACCTGTCAAATTCTATATCAAACTCTTGTGTTTTAAAAAAATGAAGCAAACCCCCTCATCAATGATTTAAATAGGGAATAAATTGTTTCTTTTTTTAAAATATATGAAATAATTTATTATTTTAATTTTTACAAAAAAAAAATATTTATTTGTCATATTATAAAATGATAAATTGTATTTTTCCCTATTATGTTGTGGAATTTATAAAAACACAAGATATGAAAGTGAATGGAGCACCCAATTCCCAAATTGGAGTAGTTCTCCACATGGTATGATTGGGAAGTAGTCCTGATGTTACAAGTTTGTAGCTCTGTAAACGCGTACAACTATGTGTAGTGGTGTGTTGCACTTTTAGAGGGTTGCCACTTGCCTGCCTCCTCATTCTTTTATTTGCTAAAGTGGATCAACTTTCCTTCAAATTTATTATAATTATGAGTATTCAATAATTCTTTTAAAGTTATTAACAATTAGTTTTGACTTTTCATTACGATTTTTGTCAAAAATGATTTTTAAATCATGAATTATAAAATTTAAAATTTTCAAATATTATTTTTTATAATAACACCCAATCAACATCATTTATTTTATAATAATGGCAGTAAAATATTGATTTTTTCTTGTTAGAATTAAAATGAATTTGACATTTTCACCTAATCGTTCAAAAAATTACATGACATATAAATGAATGATTGATAATTTTTTAAAATAATAAGAAAGAATTTAAAATTTGAATGTATGGTATATATATATATATATATATATATATAAATTATAGTAATAAATGTAATTAAAATGAAAATAGGCAAGTGTTGAGTGCTTAATATCCTTAATCACCACCTCATCATATATAAGAATACTTCCAAGGAACACACACAACACCACCTCATCTCCTTCCCTTCCACATTACTCACTCTAATGAAAAAATCTTTTGCCTCCACCGTTAAACAACATTCCTTATTCACACACACCTTCCCACTCTCTGTCTCCCAAACATGGCCGCACCCCTATCCGTCCCGCCCAACCCCCGCACTGCTCCCACCCCATCCAGACTCTCTCCCGTAATTAAGCTCTTCAGCCGCCGCATGTTAGCCCCACCTCTCCAAGCTAGCTCGCGCGCCGATGACTCTGCGCCCTTCGATATGTCTGTTGAGAATGCCCTCAAACTGTTGGGAGTCTCCGAGGGTGCATCTTTCGATGATATTCTCCGAGCTAAGAATTCTATTATTGCTTCCTGTATAGATGACCAACAAGCAATTGCTCAGGTTCTTACTTTTTGCTTTTCTATTTTCTTTATCCATTCCATGCTAATTTGGTACTGCTTCTTGGATGCATACAAATCTTATTTAACTTGCATTTCCTAGTTTCTTACTATCGGTTAGTGTGTGATAAGCTGCAGCATCTTACTAATCAATCACTTGTGTGATTACTGTGTAAAAGCTGGAATTCTTGTGTGATCCTTGGTTCTTTTTGGCATGAGCATAAACAAACCCGTAGGTTATGATCCTTGAATTCAGGGCACTGAATTTCGTTTTCTTGTAGCTGGTAAAATACTTCTTAGCTGTGGTCTTTCTGATACTTTATTCAATTATCAGTCTTAATTTGTTTAGGTTTTATACGTCATTCACTTTATCAAAATTCCTTGTCAAGAAACTTTTACTGTATATCTGCCCAACCCTTGGTTGTCTGTCATTATTTTGCTTGAGAAATAGGTTAACTAGAGCTTTTAGTTATGGAGTATAACTCTTATCAGTTTATAGGTAGAGGCTGCATATGATATGCTGCTAATGCGGAGGTTATCACAACGGAGAGCAGGGAAAGTTGTAAATAGTGGCATTCGTTATGCTGATGTTAAACCTGTAAATGGTCCTAAAATGGGGTCAATGCCCAACTGGCTTCAGATTTCTGTGAAAAACTCACCCATTTCAGTTGAAGCACCCTCAGTTAACGAGTTGGGCGTGCATGCTGGGGTGTATGGAGCTCTGATGGTCTTAACATATGTTAATGGAGCTTCAGCATCTTCTACTGTACCCTATGCTGGAGCTGATGTTCCTGGTCTTGTTTTGGCCACTGGTTTTGGGGCATCCTTATACTTGATGACCAAGAAAAATGTGAAATTGGGTAGGGAAATTTCTTTCTTTAACTTGATGCAGTCTTTTTGTCTAGGCCTCTTGCAACTACTTCTTGTTGTTACTTAAATATCCTGGTTTTGCATCTTTTAATTCCACAAAGAATATCATGCAAAACTTCTCTCAATGTGATTCTGTGTGGTAGTATTCAACTCACTGAGTGACTTTTAAGCTAAGCATGTGTCTGCTAACTAGAAATTGGAACCACAAAGTAACTTGCTTCATTTTGTAGAATTATAATCATAATAGAAACTAGTCCTTGCACCATGTGGTAGCACTATTTACAAGGGAAGGTGTATAAAATAAATAAACGTAGAAGATTTTGTTCATGAACGCAAATAGTACTTCTGACCACTTCAGACTGTAGAATGTTCCTAACATTCTCCAAGGCTCCAAGATTAGCTAATATTGAATCCATGTTAAAAGGACTATTCTACTTCAAAATAATTGTATAAACCGATCTTGCTCTGCTATCAATGATCTTGGACTGTTACTTACGCAGGGAAGGCAACTGTCATAACGATTGGAGGGCTTGTGGCTGGTGCATTGATGGGCTCAGCAGTTGAGAGCTGGTTGCAGGTTGACATCGTCCCATTCATGGGGATACACACTCCAGCTACTGTTGTGTGCGAATTTGTACTATTCTCACAATTTTTAATCTCCTTATACCTAAGATAGAACTAGACACGATTGTATTGGGCAAGTCTGGGAGGGCAACTGTAATCTTTGAATAAGGCTTGCAATGCTTATCTAAGATGTGGAGCTATATGCGCATTGCACATATATAATGTTATCACAGAATCTACCTAGAAACTGTATCACTTTTGAAAGTTATATAAACATTCGGTATTAGCACTTCCTCTGAAATTATCATCTTTGTTATTGAGGGTCTGTCAATTTTGTCCTCTATATAACTTTTGAGATTCTTGACTGCAAAGATGAATGATCAGGAAATGGACCTCCAAGGAAAATTGTGTGCAGCATCTGGCTAAATGTTAATACTTGCCAATGACAAAGTAATTGATGAATAAGCTATGTCTCAGCGAGTTTCTTCGACAGTTTCTGATTTACAACATTTGAAGCTTAGACCCTGCAAAGGTACAGCAAAAACATCCATAGAAGCATTTTATCTCATTTGCTGCAAATTTCTTGGGCTTCCCCATCTACCATGTAAGGTGGTTTCCCAACTTTCTCCAAGTTCTCAGTGGTGGCGAGGCCAGTATACATTTTAAAAGCAGCACTGGAGAATTCTGTAATAGACTCGAAAAGCCCACCAAACCCCGTCTGGAAACCATTTAGGATTATCCTTTCTGTTTCTTCCATGCATTTACGATGTTTTTCCTTCTCCAAATCAACCCTTCTACGGAAATTCTCCAGCATATTCTTCCTCTCTGTTAAAGAATCCACGCGATCCTCTATCTGCCCATCTGCATTTTTGTCAGTGACCCTAAACTCAGAAATCCTATTCTCAGCCTTCTGGAACGCCAAAATCTTTTTATCTAGTTCTTTGGACAGGCTATCAACTTTCCGCTTTTGTAGCTGTTCCTCTCCTTGCTGAAGCCACAAAGCCCTCACATCCTTAACACAGCTTTTCATTGCTAACGAAACTGCCTTTTCTGGTAACACGTTCATGGAATCCAACCAATCAAGGCAAACTATGAGAAGTGGGGGCCCATTGAATCGATTAGGCCGAGCAGAAGCCCTGTCCCTGGAGTAAAATTCGACCTCTGGAGCAACAAACTTAGATAACCATCCAAGAAGGGCCTCAATATATACTTTCTGAGCAGCAATGTATTCAGCAAAGCAAGCACGCCAATTGACAAGCTCGGTTTCAAGCTGAAGCGTTGCTAGCCGGTGAGATTCATTGCAGAATTTTCGATAAGATGGGCAGGTAAAAGTTTTGACTTCAGATATAATCTTATTCTGGATTTCATGAGACTCCAACATAATTTTCCAAGTTCTCATCATACTGCATTAAACACAGAGGCAATGAGAACAGGGGAAATTCAAAACTAAGATCATATTCTTTTCTTCAATTATTTTTTCCGGGTTCAAGAGTAACTGTGTTTTACCCTTGAAGTAATTCCTTTATTTGCGGCTCCAGTTCTTCATCTCTCAGTTTCTCAATTTTTGTTGAAATTGTTTCAGCACTTCGAATTGATACAATGATCCTGCTATATAAATCCTTGACTGCTGCTCTGGTTTTGTCCAGTGCAAACCCTTCATCTCCTCTAGCATCTTGGTTTACAAGTTGGTTCCATTTCTTTCCGTAAGCTCTCCGGATGCTATCTCCTTCCTAGAGGCAAGTGGGCAGTCAAGGGCTAGAAGCAGATAACTATAAATTGCATAAACATTATTATTGCAGAAGGTAAAATCTACACCAATGTGGATAGGACAAAGCCAGTAAATTACAAGTCTAAGGTTCACAATGCAATGCAACCATTGAACCAATTACTGTTGCCCATTGTCAGGCAGCAGCTCATCTTGATGCACACAGAAATCCAGTGAAAATCACAGCACAGAACACAGTACATCACTTAATTACCTTAACTTCTTCATAGAGTTTCTTTTCCCAGGCATACAGCCTTCCTAGCGTTAGTGAATGGCTTCCGGAAGCCATTCCTCCATAATCATCAAAGAGTTGGTTGCTAAATTCTATCCACGTGGAAGAGCTTTTCAGACCAGATGCTACTAAACTCTTACATGATGATGAACGAGAAGAAGCAGAGCGCCATGTGATAGCCTGAATTAATTTCGTCGAGTTCTCTGCATCCACATGAGTTGTCTGTGAATGAATTCACCAGGGAATGTGACAGCAATATAAGGCAACAAGGAGTAGGAAGTTTCCAAGCACAAAAGAAGCCTTTTAAAATCCAGAAAAAAAGAAGATTGGAAAAAATTATGATCATTGGATATCTTGAAAAGGTCAGTAGATTTCTGAAAGGACTGGGGGGAAACACAAAGCCCGTTACAAAAAAGACCATCCATGCCCATCAGAGCATTTCCTTTTGGAAAATTTTCTAAATTGAAGCAAATCACAGACTCATTATTCTGATCATCCAATTCAAAAAAATCAAGAAAAGGAAATGTTAGAAATTTAAGAATAATAACAGCCTACAACTGATCAGAGTAGAAAGGAAGTATGAAAATAATACTCCTATTAACATATGCACCACAATGCATCAGCAGAAAACTTGAAAGAAAAGGTTAGACCTTTAATTTCCTCCATGTTAGAGTGCAAATGCACTCTGTTGCACTCTAACATCCTGGAAACTTCTTTTCCAGAATCATAAGCCCTGATGAAATGGTCTTCAATATCTTTCAATGCTTCCAAGAACTCCCTCCCTCTCACTGGTGTATCAATCAGTCCCTTCTCTTGCTGCTCCCCCTGGCTCCCCTTAGCACTCTCCACTGCTTTCACCACCTCAACCTCATGCTCCTGCTCCACACTAAGTGTTTTTTTCTCCCCTGCAGCCTTTTTCTCCTCCTCCACTCTTTCCCCTTCTTCATCTTCAAGTTCTGGGATGCCTTCTTGTTCTCTCACCACCCTCAAATCCTCCTCAGAAATCCTATTATAAACACTAATTACTTCTGACCTTGTTGCACTGGCAAAAGGGTTAAAGAAATCCCACCCAAAATCTCTCTGGGGTGAAGGTGAAGGTGAAGCCACTGCCTCAGGCATATCCATGTAAAAATACCCACATACTTGTTCTACTTTCTGGTTATTCTCCTTGCAGTCTTCCTCAGAATAGTCTGAACTAGTGGAACTACTGCATGACTCACAAACAATGGCCTCCTTGGTGGGTTCAGAAGGGGTTTGCTGAAGAAACAAAGGGTTAGAAACCACATTTTCTTTGGGAGTACAGGGTGGTGGAGAAAGGGGAGGGAAAGTGATGTAAAATGGTGAAGGAGGTGAAGAATGGCGAGCAACAAAGAGATTTATGGCAGCAGAGACTCCAAATAAGGATTGGCAGTACCTATAGTGTGCATCTGCCAGAGCATATCTTCTCTCCACAGCTAACTTGAGTTGATTTTTCCTTTCTCTACAGATGGAAACTACTTCTTCTTCTTCTACTAGTAGCCTTGAGGCCACGCATCCCATGTTTCTTTTTCAATGAGGGAGCTTGGGTCAGCTCTAAAAAGGTGGGCTACAACATCAAGAAAGGTGGCTCAAATATGCCTGGAACTGATAAAACTGGTGGTCTTTTGCCAAGATACATTTTTTTCTCCAGACTTTTACAGGTATTTTAAGAGATTTAGAGGAAAAACATTTCAACCTCTTAGAGATGATTCAAAGAGGATTTTGCCCACAGAGACAAAAATGGCTTTACAGAAAACGACCCATATAGCCATCTCTTTTGCTAAGAAAAGAGATGTTCATACGCTCAAGGGGGTAGGAGAAAACCTGTGAAGAGAAGTGAAAAGATACACGGCTTTATTGTTATGATTTTACCATTGCCTTGTGCAACACAATGAAGGCATGTGATAATATTTCACCAGATTAACAGAGTTGAAAGATGGTAATAGTCGTGAAGCAGAGAGGGAGGAATCTAAGGTGTTTGCATTGGGGGAGGATGGTGGTTAAGTAGGGTCGGGGCTCGAGGAGGAGATGATGGCATTCTTGTGCTTGGTAATGTGAAGTGAGTGTGTACGGTTTTTCTCTACAGAATTGTGTGTGTGTGAAGTGTGGAGTACAACCTGTGAAAAATTAAATTCCAATTCCCATCTGAGGAAGAGTGAGAAAGAAATACAAGTCAGTCAGCAGCTGTAAAATTTAGCACAGAATTCACTGGGAGCCACATTGAGCTCAGTCCTACTGGTCATTTTGGGGTGTGTGTGTGTGTGTGAGAGAGAGAGAGAGAGGAGGTGTTCAGTTGACAATATAATGTCATTGTTTGGTTTCTGTTAACAGCTAAGCTCGTAATTACTACAAAGAAGAGGAATAGTGGATGTCTGTTGTGAGTTTATAGGCTGCTCTTAATTCAGCATTAACTAGTAGATGACTTGACTGTCATGCAGTAGCTGCTGCTGCTTTAATATCAAAATGGCCATTGCGTCCCTGCACATAGAAAACATCTTGGAAATTTGTTACTACTCCACTCAAATACGTAATGTGTGTTTTAGTACTGGTGATATGATTGTGAGAAGATAAACTAAATTACCATCCTCCAAAGATTCCTCTGTGAAAAGGTTAAGACACACATCAAAATTATGTAAGATTTTTTATTTCTTAGTTTGGTATGTGGTGTACTCCATTTACTTGGAATTATTAGTCTGAATAACAAAATTATCAGCCCCCGCCTTCTTTAACCTTCTCCCTCGCCCTCGCATAAATGCAATTTAGGGCTTGAACTTGGAATTGACATCTATATTCAATTTTACACCTTATAAGGCCAAACCTGTTTTCAATTGAAAATGGGTTTAGGGCAAAGGTAAACAATATATTATGTTTCATCTTAGATTCTTTTATCACACGTATAATTCAAATTTATCCTATCACTCAATTATTCCTATATGCAAAATAAATGGAGTCTAAAAGCGATAGCAATCGCTTGACCTTAGTGTTGTATCCAAATATATATGATATATAATTATATTTTTGAATTTTTCGTAAAATTTTAAAATAAACACATGTCAATTACTTATTAATGCAACGCCAAAAGGTAAGGGAAGATCTGAATTATACCAATTTGGGTACTAAAACTGAGAGTGTGTTTGGGGGAATTGTGAATTGGAGCGTGGGTGTGGGTGTATGTGTTGAGTACAAAGAAAAATGATGATTGAACCGGAGCGAAGGGCATTCCATGGGATTGTGACTTGTGAGAATATACCTGAGACACACACACACACACACACACAGAGTCTCATATTCAAAATCATCATCATAAAGAGATGAAAAGACAAGAAACCACAGCTTGAGATGGGCCGTAACTCACAACCATCTCTCTTACAGGTATGTATTGTTCGAATTTGGATTAGCTATACTTTTTATTTCTAGTACGATACATCTCCCTTTTCCAATTAAAAATTGTTTATAAACTCATGTCTCCCAATTTGAATTAGAGTAAAAATAATCCCAACGGTTGCAAGTCGTTGGGTGTTGATGGGCAGGAGCTTGTAATTTCTATTTACAAAACAAGTAGCAGTACACGCGCCTGAGTCACGTAAACAAATAAAAAAGAAAAGAAAGCATTCCCAGACCTCGCTCTGCTGCTGCACCACCATATCCATTCTCTAGAGTCTACGATGCTCAGAAAGTGCTACCATCATCACACCGCATCGACCCAACAAAAAATAAGCAGAAAAACGCACAAAACTTGTTCCACTTTCACCTGTAATCTGCTAAACTCATCTCAAATAAAACAGGATTTACACAAGTGAATTCTTGATCAAATAAAGGAGGTAACATGTGCAATAACATGACTAGAAAGATCTGCCCAGAAAAACGTAACTACGATAATTGTCACCTTGAAGCTCGACTTTTCCCAGTTTCTCTCCTTGGGGACTATGGAACTATCCCAAGTACTAGTCTTCAGTTAACAGTTACAGTATAGATTAAAGAATTCAAGGGCTGCTCTTATCTTTCAAGAGCCTACCTGTATTCACAGGAGGAGGGTGGTAACAAGAGGTACAAAACATTAGAGACAGCAGTGTCAAGTTGGGACGGGTTCCATTGGTGTGGTGCAAGGCGCCAGACTGTTGGGAGGAAGACTTATGCCGCCTCCTTTGACGGATACGTTGGCACCCCGGGCGGAACTTGCCCGGCTCACAAGGTGTGAATCGAGAAACACCACAACCACTGTGATGTCGTCATGGAAATGACGACGAACCCCACGGTCAATCTTCTTCAAGTCCGAGTACCTCATTTCCCTTTTCTTTGCTGCCTCTTGCAATGCTGCTTTCACTAGTCTCCTCGCGCTACCCTGCGTGATCAAGGGAAACATAATTGGATCACTATCTCATTCAAGGACTCAAATCCTTGGTTCAGGGATAGGAGAATCAAGTATCAAGAACTGGTAAGTTATTCATTTGTTGAAAGGGAAATCAACAAAAGAACAGCAGATACATATAATAACAATTTTTTCTACTTTTCGAAGACATGATACTTTAAGTAGCTCATAATGCGTTCTATGTACCTCATTTTTCAATCTACTTCTCATTTGGAATTCGGATAACGCAAACCATCCAGCAGAGACTTCTTTCTTTTTCCGCAGTATTGATCATTATACTGACTTGGAGTTAAAACTGCTAATCATACTATCTTATCTTGAAACCAGAAATCAATTTAATCATGCCAGTCCTTGCTTTGATGGTGAGTAACATGTAAAAGTACATTATCAAACTCCTTGATGATAACTACTTACAATATATTAAGAAGATTATTATTATCAATATGAAGAGAGGTGACTGGGCAACAAATAGCTGTTCGAATCAGCAAATACTGTTTGCTATTGAGAGCAACAATCACAACAAATAACCTAAGAGCCAGTTGTGATACCATGCTACAGCTGATACTTGTGATGGGGAGCTACACTTTCACGAACTTATAAAAGACAGAGCAAAAATAATAATAAGCTATACCAGTCTGCTGACTCTTCACAACAATTGAAACATAAAATCTCAAGAACGTGGCACAGCAGTACAAGTTCTTATCAGGAATCTGCTAATGCATTTTAGTATTAAATATCTTACACTGCGTGGATGATTCTGAACTAGATCAACTGCTTCTTGGTTGGTAAGGTGCTCCCAAAGGCCATCCGATGCGAATATTATGAACTGATCATGAGGCAGCAACTGGTGCACAGTTATCGATGGTTCTGAGCTCAAAATCGGTCTTTGGAAAGGTTCACGAAGTCGAAATTTCTGATATAGTGGCTCCCTGTTGAATTCAGCCTTTTTCAAGTACACATCTCCAATTGACCTTGAGATCTGTACACAACATACTCGTGTCAACTCTACAGCGAGAGACCCAAAGCACATGAATTATATAGTGTGGACTAAAAGAAACCCAAAGGCTGCAAATTAGTATCTGAACAATTAATAGTTTCACAGCATACAAGAGGCTACTCTCAATAAAAGTCTGTGAGATATGCGTAACAACAAACTCATGAGGATATTGATTGTTCCTTTGATCTCAATTGGTATGAGCATGAGTAGTAAACAATAATTAATTTCTGAAGTTCTATCTAAGACGCAACAGAAAGGGAACATTTCAAAAGTCTTCAGGAAAAAGATCATCCAAGTGGTTGCTTGAGAAATGACAAACCTACCTGTATAAGACCCTTAACTCTCCATACATTATGCTTTAGAACTACAATTTGCGAGTCATCAGGGTGTAGAGACTGCAACTCCTGTCTCACTGACTCAAAACTTGCATTATGCTCTGCTGAGAGTTGAATAGCAAGTACTTCCCCTGTAGCCTTGACGAGCCTCCCTAGAACAGCACGGGAATCGCCAAGGTTGGCAACATAAAGAGTGCCACTGCAGATGACTCCAACAAGGCAGCAAGAGCCAACTGCTGCAATTTGCGGCTTCAAGGGCCATTGTCTGCTGACAACTGAGAAAAAGCCGTCTTCAGTTGCTTGAAATGCCTTACGAATGACCTCCACAGACATAGATTGCTGCTCTGCAGTGAACCCTGCACAATCCAGAATAAGAAATCAACCCACGACAACTTTGGGAACTAAGAGAATCCCGTAAACTAGTCATATTTTCCACCATTATTCATCCTCCACGTTTCAAATTAAACACTAGAAGAAACATTGGCGAAATAAGAAGTCAAAACTTGAGAGTGATACCCTATTTGCTTCACATATGTAATCATTTGTATTGGATAACACATACCATAAATTAGCTTTGACATCATAAGATCTCAACCAATGTTTTTTTTTTTCCCGTGACAAATTAGCATTTAACTGACTAGAGTTAACTTACTCTTTAGATGTTGGAAGAGGTGATCATTTATGAACCTCGAGGTTTCGGGACCTCCATGCCCATCATAAATTCCCACAAAAGTGCCATATGGTCCTGAATCACTTGAGCTGAGAGAGCCAGATTCAAGCTGACTCTGATCCTCTAGTAAATTATTTGCTTGAACAACAGCCATTGAAAACTCTCCATTGAAATGTTGCCCCGAGTCTTTATACCATAGAAGGCCATCTTGACGACCGCTAGCATCTGAACCGGTGTGAACATGTCGATCTGCCCTCGGCCGAAAACAGGCCCGCAAAAAGTTCATCAACCCTGATAACATCCCTCATCTCACCCAAACCACCCTCCAAATCATCAACATCTAATGAACACTTGAGGTACTTGGGCACAAATACAACTCGGTCGAATAATCATGTATCAGTTTCCTCCTCAATAAAGCAGATACTAGGCGCAATAGGAGTCTAGCAACAAAAACAGGAACCAACAAAATCAGAGTTTGAACAACAACAATCTTGTATTGCAGAATGAAAAGCAATAGACACGTATGCTATAACTTTGTGTTGAAAATTCAGCCGAAGAATAGCTGCTATAAGACCGGTAACAAAAAAGGAGTTCCATTGTGAAATAGATCTCTGACCATGACCCGAAAACCCATGAAAACAACCGCCGCAAAAATAAAAAAAAAAAAAAAAAAAAGGAAAATTCAACAGCGAGGAAAAAGAGGGGATGGGGAGGCTTTGAAAAGGAAAATAGTCAAAATCCACCTTTTTTTAATTTTGCTTGTGAAAACTGTTTGATCAACTGCTAAAATTCGAGAAAGCCCAAGTGAAGAAAATAGAAAAAGAAAAAAACCCGAATCACAAAACCTGTAATCAACAGTAGAAAGAAAGAATTGGTGACAAGAGGTAGTGAAGAAGTAACCTGGAGAGGAGGAGATAGAGAGGGAAGAAAGATCTGAAAGAGGAAGAGGAATAGATCTGTGGATCCAAAGTTGGAAGTGGGGTGGTATGTGTTGTCCTTAGTGCTGCAAACTTTGCTTGGTGGGCAATAACAAGAAGATGATGAAGTTTGGGTGTGGAAGAAGTGAATTAAAGCAATGGAAAAGAGAAAGTAAATGGAGAGAGAGAGAGAGAGAGTGGTGTTGGTATTAGTTCAAGTATAGTATTGTATAATGGTGATTGGGGGGGGGGGAGAGAAACTCTCAGCAGACAAACCCCATTAAAAACCAACAATGGAGAGCTTAAAGCCAGCAAAGCAGAGGACCAGTTTTGGGCTCCACTCCACACAATTCACATTTCACATTTCACATTTCACTATTCACTATTCACTATTCACTATTCACTATTCACTATTTCTAGAGAGAGAGAGAGAGAGAGAGAGAGAGAGAGAATGAAAACAAACAAACACACACAAACTACTCACTAACTCTTCTTATCTCTAATACCATTCTTCTTCTACAAAATGAAAGCAATAGAAGAGAATACAAACTATATATATCTATTTGAATTATAAATAAAGTGGAAAAGACACGCTATCAAAGTTGGATAAAACATTTGCATGGATTTTTCATGCTTACTCACTCACACCCCATTTCTTTTTCCAAATTAATAAATCCCTCTTCAACATTTTGTTTTTCGTTTTTTTATTTCTTTTTCCACTTTCATAATAATCACAACCAGATATCTAAATGTAAATTCAATCAAATTTTCTAACTCAAAATTATAATTGATATCATGAGAAATACCATAATATTAACTTCTCCATAAATAATATTTCTTCCACTTTCTCATTCAAATATTTTTGTGACTATTTATCTCATGACATATATAGTAGGTCAGATTCGAATATTCAAAACTCAAGCTTCTCCAATCTATTTTTAACTTTTATGTTTAAAGTTTTGATTCATAAAGTTCATCAAGTTTAAGTTAATAAATTGATTTAAATGCTAATCAAAAAAATGATAAATATTGGTGGAAATATATACTATCATTTGCCACAAAAATTACTGCTTATTAATTAGTAAAAATAGAGAGGATTAAGAAGTGAGAATTAATTTAACAAGTAGTAAATTATGTTTTTTCTTCCTTTAATTCTGTGTTGGACCCAAAACATACTTTAATCACCAACATCAACAATTGGTCCATTTCATGTTGCACGTGGCAGTGTAGCAGCCCAATTGCACAGGAAACCGATGCCCATCAAACACAAACTCACAACCTTTAATATCAATCCATTGTTAAGGTATGGTGGTTTACTGCTTCAATACCACCAATTTCAAACTCCTTACTCTCTCCTCATCAAAATTCCCAAAAATAAAGGTCCTCACTCATTTAAACACTATCTCACTAAAAATTATGTGCCACCATCACTAATATATGATAAGGTAATAGTTCTTCTAACAAGCAAAAAGACGAAAATACTCCTCAATCAAAGAAAAATCACTAAAGAGGACAAGATTCATGTAAATGTCATCGATTCGACCCACCCGAAACAAAGACTCGGATTGTGGATTTTTGGATCTTCTAACGAGTTTTCTTTCAAATATTGTCACGTGGAGCCTTCTCATATGGTAGAGAAAGCTATAAACATCACCAATCGTAAATGTTTATGGTACGTACATTTAATGCTATTTCGACTTATTAAGCCTTTCAGGTAGCATTCGACCCCACTTTTCTTAACTTAAGTATTGGAAGGTTTTAATTGGGGTTTTTCAAATAAGTCTAACGTGTTTTTCTGTTCTTTGGATCCACTTATAGAGAGCTTTGGGAGAGTCGTGACCGAACTTACATCTATTCAAAATTACGATCCGACCCATCATTCAGCGGCCTGAATCAATATATTTAATAAAGTGATGCTCACATGTGGAATCATAGTTTCCTATTTTTTATTAAAACCTGAAATGAGAATAAAATATATTTAAAATTTACCATATTAGTAATTGGGATTAAAAACAAAAAACAAAAAAAACAAAGCTAACCGGTAACCGCTAATGTGTAAAGATGAAGGGGTGGGGTGGGTCGCAAGTGCTGAAGCTCGGCTTTTTGTGTTGGGCGGCCAATATTTCAACTTAGCCGACCTTTAATTACCTGTGGACGTTTGCGCTTCCATCAATGCTTATTGCCTTCCCTTTCCTTGACATTTTTTCTTCTTCTTTTTTTTTTTTATTAAAAAAAAACGATTATCTTTATTAACATCAAATATTTATATTTAATAATTATCAATACCTATAAAAATCATATATAAATTATTAATATTAAATAATAAGTCTAATTAATAATTACCACTAAAATAGAACAACACATATTATTCTAATATAATATTATTCCACACATTTATGAGATTCAAACTCAAACCTTATAATTATGGAATTTTAATTGAGCTAAGTCTCACTGACACCAACCTTTCTTGCCAACATTGATTATTACCCATTCAATTCATAATTTTGACTTATGATTCAACAACTTTTTTTTTTTCAAACCTGTCCAAGATTTCAATTCTTCACTAAAGAAAAAAAAATCATCTTTGACAAAACATGATATTAGTCACAAGGGTGATATTATGACTGAAAATATATACTAAACCACATATATGAATTATGCATAAATTACAATTAACAACATATTTATTGTGATAACAGTTTGTCGTTGATTCACTAATTATTTTCAATGATAATTTTATGAATTATTTTTTTGTTACCAATAATTGTCGGTAGCGTTTCTTTACACGACAAATATCACTGTTACAACTATGAAACTCGTTGTTTTACAAAATAAAAATAATAGATATAACAATAAATGAAAGTATTAAAATTATCAAGTGTATGTTGAAGATATCATATAATGAAAGCAAACTCTATTTTTGGACAAGACCAAAACCAGACACAAACAATGTCGGAACAAAAGAAATTATGGACTCAATTTTAATTAAGGGATTTATTGAAATAATAATAATAAGTAAATTAGAGGGAGCGTTGAATCATACCAAATTGATGATAATCGGTCGGTCAGCGTAGAATTTATTCAATTTCAGCCCCTTCCTCTCCCACTAAATGAAATAATGAAAAAGGACAATGATCTAATGTAGGGACGCCCACTTCCATAAATTCCTCCAATAATTGTCCGAAATCAGGAAAGTGCACTGCCATTTTACTCCTTTTACCCATTTTCATCACATTGTATAACTTTCTCCAATTTCTCACCACCCCATATTTTTCAAATAATGAAAATATATATATAATTATGGCAAACATTGAGAGAGTTGGCTACAATTTATCCAAATATATACAATACTTAATAGTTTTTTTTTAAAAAAAAAAAAGAAAAAAAGGTGTAAAATGAAAGAAGACAACATATTCACACATACCTAACAACCCAAATTGAGCCCATTCTTGGGATCCATCCATCTATCTATAATTTGCATCTACACCCAATACTTGTTTGCAACTTCCCTCCTACCTACGTATATACCTATACCATTACCACCTACTTATAATCATATAATAATTCAATCATTAATTGGTGTGTGTGTGTATATGTTAATAATAACATGTAAATGCAGTTTTGCAAGTGTTTTTGTAGGTATGTATGTATGTGTAACTGACATATCCAATTCCAAGCAAATATAGTCAAATATCCAGACATGAATAGGTCATTGCTGCTCTAAGCATCTTAAATGATATTCTTTATAGTTGAAGCATGTATGATTATTAATTCCACACATCAATTCTGCAAATATTTATATTTAATCATAATAATTATTGGCATTAATTATTTTGAATGTCGCAACTCTTTCTTTTAAAGTATGTGGGTTGGGAGATTAGTGTTGTTATTACTATTATTATTATTATCATTATGTAAATTAAATGCACCCTTTTTCATTATTGTTATGGAATTCTAGACATTGTGCAATGAATGCACCCACATCATTCACTTTTATATTTTCTACAAATACCTAATCAATTATACACTCTTTTTTTAATAATTGCTAGCTCTCACCAAACAAGGTTTAAGATTCTTTTTCATATGTATTAACGCATGTCAAAACATTATTTAAAATAAATAAAGGAACCAAATATGGATTTTTATTTTTTATTTTTTTTTTTACTAATATCAATAAATTTCATGAATTTTGATCAAGGAAATAATGTATTTGTTGAATAAAAATAAAGACTAATGGCACTAATATAACTTTTGAATCACATGAGATTTACATATACTTACATTAAAACTTTAGGTGGGGTGGTGTAATTATCACATTTATCATTCATATCAGAAGAGGTTAGAAGGTGGTCTCATATTTGGGGTGGAGGCTGATAGAGGACTACCAAGTGGGGCGGCAGACTTATGGGCCTCTCTGGAACCCCATTTGTAGACTAAGTAAGTGTTTTCAAACATTGTTAGTTGTGCTGGATTCCGAATCTTCTCGAGGTTGAGGTCAAAAGGAACCACCTCTGATGTATTACACCAATACGATGATATAAAAAAATTAGTATACGATACAATATTCATATGATTATATAATATATATATTATTAATTTTCTAATAAAATTAAAATATGTAATAAAAATAATATCAAAATAAAATATAAAATAAGCATGTCTTATATCTATATTTTAACCAAATATGGCTTCAAATATATAAATAATTATTTTTTTATGAAAAAGTATACAATGAAAAATATTTAATATTCAAATTAATTCAAACATCATGATCATCTCACAACTTTTAATAATTTCTTCTCAAAATTTTTAGTTGAGATGAGTGAATTAATTCTTTTAATTTTTTATTAGTCAATTTCTTTTTATAAAAAAAAAAATAGCCCAATTTTTTTTTTAAATTATAAAAATAATTCAAAATATGTTAGACACACCAATATTTGTGTACGGCATCATGTCCAATTTTTTTTCTTTTTTTTTAATTTAAATTTTTGAATGCAGTAATCTGCATGTTTAAGAAATATCAGTGTCCAACACGTGTCCAACATTGTATTTAGGTAATTATTCAAAATATGCGTGCAGGAAGCACTAAACAAAAGAAAAGGCACCACATTCTTTTTAAATATTATTTTATCGTTTGCTAGGTGACCTGTATTTTGCTTTTGATAGTTTCCTCCACTCAATCCCATAATTAACTCCTAATTATATTTTTACTGTAATGTAATCTCCTCATAATCACGGATTGATTGTTTTATTTTAAATTATATTATATTTTCTATTTCAATTAATATTTATGAATCACGTATATAAAGGCTATATTATTTATTTTATTTTCAAATTCTCTATATATAAAATATGTAATATAATTTGAAATAAAAAATACAAATCCTTGGAATGGTGATTTATTTTGAGGCAATCCCCCAACAATTCTAATTGGTGTTTTTATTACAAGTCAAAATTTTGAAGACGCTTACAACAAAACCAAACATGCATCCTCGTGCAATAATGCATGTGCTCATTACGAAATTTGTCCTACATATGTATATAGTTTGTAGTATTGATAAGTGGAAATTTTACTCCTATTAAATATGATTAAATTAAATTAATTTTATGTAGAAATATTTTATATATTATGTGATTAATTATTATTTTTTAAATTATATACTAATCACATAATATATATATATATATATTTGTCATGTTAGCAATTTTGAACCGACTAATTATAGAAATTTTCATGTTGAATAATAAAGCTATACGTGTCGACCTCCTTTCCTTTCCTTTTATGTATCTAATAATAGTAGAATAGTAGATATATATATATATATGTATATAATTAATAATTCTTGGACCCATATAATGACGTATGCATTCCTGTAGGTAGTGGCAGCCGTGTCATAAAAGTAAGTCATCCTCTTCTGCTTCTGGTGCTTGTACTTATAAGCATATGAATCTATTTCATTGTGGATAAATCTCAAGTAAATATAGTGTTTCAA
The DNA here is from genome assembly GCF_026168435.1 of Sesamum indicum. Classification (NCBI taxonomy): domain Eukaryota; kingdom Viridiplantae; phylum Streptophyta; class Magnoliopsida; order Lamiales; family Pedaliaceae; genus Sesamum; species Sesamum indicum. The sequence goes on from NC_142666.1 coordinate 329,871, forward strand.
GAAGGCAATAGAAGCTTGGAAATGGAGAAAAGCGTGGAAGATGTAGTGATTGTGGGTGCTGGGATTGCTGGCCTCGCCACATCTTTAGGACTTCACAGGTATTTTCATTTCCTCAACAAAAACCAACCCTGTTCTTCTTGAAATTAATTTATGTTGTTTGGTAATAAGATAGGTTAGGAATACGGAGTTTGGTTGTGGAGTCGGGAGATAGTCTGAGAACGAGTGGATTTGCTCTTGGAATATGGACCAACGGTTGGAGGGCACTTGATGCTCTTGGACTTGGAGACATCCTTCGTTCAAACCACAAACAGCTAACAGGGTGCTGCTGCTGCTGCTGTTAGGATTTTTTATACATTCCTCTTCTTATTTTTGATTCAACTGTATGTAATTATTACTGCCTGTCTTGTTCTTGCAGTACCATTACTACATCAGTAATTTCCGGGCTTACCACTTCTCAACTCCCTTTTACAGCAATACATTCATGGTGAGTAATTTTTCTGCATGGGTGATTCTGTACTGTGATTTACCAATATATAATTGATGATTGTCTGTCTCTGTATTTGACGGTGGCCGTTCCTGTATTGCATGTAGGGGTAAGAGTGATCATGAACTCCGGGCGGTGAATAGAAAGGTGCTGCTGGAAACACTTGAAAGTGAACTTCCAAAGGGTACCATCAGGTTTTCCTCCAAGGTTGTCCATATAGAAACTGACCATCATCATCACTTCAACTCTCTCCATCTTGCTGATGGAACTGTCCTGCAAACCAAGGTAGTAAATACAATTCACCATTGATGTGTTTGTTTTCAAGGGATTTCTTCCCCGGCCCATCACTAGCTAGGAATGAAGCATGCTATTTATTTGTCATAATATGTATTCAGTCAATAATCCTTTTTATGTAATTAGGTGTTGATTGGATGTGATGGAGTGAACTCCGTGGTGGCAAGATTTCTAGGTTTCAGTAATCCGTCTTTCGCGGGCCGATCAGCAGTTAGGGGCTTGGTGCATTTTGAGAATGGCCATGGTTTTGAGCCAAAGTTTATGCAATTCTTCGGAAAAGGTATTAGATATGGTGTTATACCATGTGATGATCGCACAGTTTACTGGTTTTTCGCGTTTAGTCCTCTCCAAGGTACGCTTGTGTTCCTTTATTACACTGAAAAATTTGCTCTTGAAATTTCCTTTTCTAAGCATATCAACTGTGAAACTATGGTGCAGAGACAGAGACGGAGGTAGAGGAGGATCCAGCGAAGTTGAAGCAATTCATACTGAGCAAGCTTGGAAAAGTCTCAGATCACATAAGGGCAGTATTTGAAAAAACTCAAGTACAGAACATGGTATGCTCACCATTAAGATTCAGACTTCCTTGGGAACTGCTATGGGGAAATATTAGCAAAGACAGTGTTTGTGTAGCTGGTGACGCCTTACATCCTATGACACCAGACTTGGGGCAAGGGGGGTGTGCAGCGCTAGAAGACAGCATCGTTTTAGCACGAGTTTTGGCAGAGGCCTTGAAGGAAAAGGCATCAGAGAAGGAGCATCAGAGAATCCAAAAAGGGCTGGAGAAGTTTGCAAGGGAGAGAAGGTGGAGAAGCATTGATCTCATCAGTACAGCATATATGGTTGGTTTGATGCAGCAGAGTGATGGGGTGGTGATGAGCTTTGTGAGGGACAAGATAATGGCTAGGTTCATGGCTGGGATGCTGTTGAAGAAGGCTGGTTTTGATTGCGGCAAGCTTACTGTTTCTTCATAGATATTGCTTTGCGATTTGCATTCATCTTCATATATGGGAACACACAGCCTCTCTTCCCAATGCTAATTAGTTTGTTTTTTTAAAACTAAAAAATAATGAGAGAGATTTTCTACTCCAAATTCTGTTGCATTTTCTATTCTAAACTTTTATAATTTGGAATACGAAATACACTTGGATACTAAAAGACAGTAGTGTTTATACTGGTTTATGTTCTTGTTGTACACCTACTCCAAATATATCTATCACTCCTTCCAAATTTCTACCTCAAGTGCCTTCATCTTCTTTTCATTGAAGCTGAAGAACAGGTAATAAAGATTGTGGAGTACATCGGATCCACGACATAGTGCAAGAAGATGAAGAAACATTCAACGTTGGGAAAACTAAAGAAGAGTATGATTATAAGCAGAATTTCTAGAAGTGTAAGCAGCAATTTGAATGTTGATGGAAGTAAGTTGAGAAGAGTGTCAATATTGGACTCTTAAGGAAGACAATCTTTTCATTTAGTATACTAGACGTGAGTGGCACATTGTCCCTACGTGCATAAAGTAAATAATATTTTAAAATATATTATGAATAAGAATATAAATATATATATATACATTTTTAGAAAAAAAAAATAATAAAAGGAAGAAAGAAAAAGAGCAACCGACCGTTTGTGAGAAAAAAAAAAGCCTTCTCTTATATATTAACTAGCTATTGTGGCACTGTTCCTAGGTAAATATAATAAATAATATTTTATATTTTAAAACATATTATTAATAAAAATAAAATATATAAATTAATACATTACATTAATAACAATAAAGAAAGAAAAACATTATCAATTAATATAAATTTTAAAAAGTTGAATAATATAGTTAATTTATTATGAAAGGCACTTTTGACATCACAAAAAATTGTGCAACAGTGTCATTAACCGTCGTTTATAAATATGGAGGGGCTGTTATTTTTATATTAGTATAGATAAGAGCAAAATATACAAATCAATACATTATATTAAATAATTTACTATTTTATTTATAAAAAGATAATTTACTCATTTCAATAAGTGGGCAATTTGCTTTAAACCCGAATTAAGGGTAATGGGATTCCTTAGCCAAATAAATGTGTAGGAGCAGGTAGGTAGTAGACAGTAGACACTCCAAATTTAGCTCTATTCATATTTTTACCATTTACTTAAATATATAAATTCTAAATGACAAAAATGACCCACTTCGGTTCATCAGCCTCAACTCATCACATTTGGGGCCGTCGGGTGTTCGTCACTCTACTACTCCCTTTTTTGGAGAAAAGATCCTCCAACCCAAACAAGCCTTACAATTTTAGGGTTTTTCTTTAAAATTTATCAGAAAAAAATCATCGAATCTCCAGGTTCTGATTCATCTCACCCTTTTTCTTCTCCGCATACATATTTCTCCATACACGCCTTTTTCTTCTTTTTGAATTTCTGGAAATTGTCATTTTTTGTGTTCTGACTTGTAGCCAAAGGAAGTAATCCAAACCCTCTTTTCGCAGCGTTTCAGATCAAATCCTATTTCAAGAACCACTTTTTTCACTCAATTCAGGTAAAGCGTAAATCTAACCGAACAAGAAACAAATGGAGTTTCCAGTTTTTATTTCTGTGTTTTATATGTCGCTTATAGTTGCCGTTATTTCTCAGATTTTGGCAAAAATGACTCAAGACGTTGAGATGAAGGAGCAGCAGGCCGCCCCATCCAATTCCCTTTCTTCGACTTCGCCCTCTACTCTGCAGCGTAAGTATATAATTTAAACAGTGCATAATTCTTTACTTGTTTATTGTTTTATTCCGAAGGGATTTTCTTGAGTTATGGTATCTTTGGACCTTAGGTTCTGGTGAAGAGAACAGAAAGGACAGTGCTCTTTATTTAGCTGTGTTTAGATGAGAAACGAGGGAAAAGCCACTGCATGTATAATCACATTGACACAGAAATTTAGGAGAATGTATTTATAATCTTTTTTTGAAAATAGGCAGGAATCGTTTTGTAAATCTGATTTTCTGTACAGAAGAAATGCCATGGTAGTCCGTTTTCGAGGGTTTTTCTTTCCCTTTTCACTTCCTCTTAATCCTAGATCCAGGTGAATTGTTGGCAGTTTGGAGTTTTATTTTTTCTCTTTGTATATTAGATTTGAAAGACATAGCTGCATGGATTGAAACGGGAGCTTACACCCGGGAGGTTCGGAGGATTGTGAGGGCTATTCGGTGGACAATCCAGCTGAGGAAAAAGCTGAATGCTTCAGTGCTTTCTGCGTTTCTTAATTTTTCACTTGTGCCTGGATCTGAGGTGCATTCTCGTTTGTCTTCATATGTTCCTAAGGTAAGCAAGTTGGGTTCTTGAGCGAATTGTTGAAATTCTTTTGTGGTATGTTATTAGTAAATTAAGTGATTCATAGCTGAGGCTAGGGACACTTTTGTCTTGGAGTAAATCAATCTATCAGAATTTGCTATATGGTCTATTATATTAATTGCCTTTTGTTTTGGGTAAAATAACTTTATCATCAATTAATGGAATAAGATATGAGCCCACCTCATGGTGTTTTAGTTGCTCCCATTTCTGATAACTGCCATATGTTTCATTTCAAAATTCTTTGTCTGTTTTTTCATTGTCTTATGTGTCCAATATTCAATATTTCTTCATTGTTATCTTTACAACTTCTAAGATGGAATGTTATAAAAGAAAAACTTCATATCTCCCTGTGGTGCTATTCTCCTGCAGAGGAATCTACTTGTTTAGAGTTTATATCTGGATAGTGTTAACAAATTGTGGCATTGAAAATTATAGTAATTTCTTCTGTTAACAAATGGGTTCTACATTTCCCTTGAATTAGAGAAGGGAATTAGTTACACATAATGTATTGAGAAAAACCTAAACTCCTATGAGAAAACATGAATTAAAGAGAAAAAGGGAGAAAAACTGATAGATGCTGCTGGTTTCTTCCAATCTCTCGCTCCAAACGCTCAACAAGTCCTCATTGTCGCCCCAAATTCTCCTCTTTGATGTAGTAGCTCGCCTTTCTCTTTCCTTCCAGCTTGTAGCCAGGAAAATGAAACAAATCTCAGTCAAAAATCTTCCCAAATCGCCCATTTTCATGCAGGCAGACTTGAGCATTCAATAGGGCGTAGTCACGCCGTATTGAATGTTCAAGTCTATTTTGTCCTCCTCTTCCGCTTTATCACTTTCCAAGTCATTTTAACGCTCAACAAGTCCTCATTTCGCCCCAAATTCTCCCTTTTAACTAGCAGCTTGCCTTTCTCTTTCCTTCTAGCTTTCAGCTTGCTGTCAGGAAAAGGAAACAAATTTCAGTCAAAAATCTTCCTAAATCGCCCATTTTCATGCAGACAGACTTGAGCATTCAAGTAGGGCGTAATCACGCCTTTATTGAATGTCCAAGTCTATTTTGTCCTCCTTTTCCTCTCTATCACTTTTGAAGTCTAATTTAGCGATTTTTGATGCTCAACAAGTCCTCATTTTCGCCCCAAATTCTCCCTTAACATAGCAACTCGCCTTTCTCTTTCCTTCTAGCTTTCGAGCTTGCAGTCACGAAAACGAAACAAATCTCAGTTAAAAATTTCCCATATTGCCCATTTTCATATAGACAGATTTGAGCACTCAATAGGGTGTAATTATGCCTTATTGAAGGTTCGAGTCTGTTTTGTCCTCCTCTTCCTCTTTTTTACTCCATTTTCACCAAAGCTTGTCATAGCAACTCCCACATTCAAAATATGGATAATTCAAGGATCTACGCAACAAAATCCTTCCAAAATACTCGAAATAAACATGCATAGGAGTGTTAAACTATGTCTTATCAATCTTGTCTAGAAAAAACCATTGTATATTATATTTATCGTCTTATTTACTTATGCTTGTAGGAGGATGAGCAGGATATGGAAGTGGACACTGCAACATCTACTACTCAAGCTCCTGCAAAGCATTCCTTGCCTGAACTTGAGATCTATTCCTATTTGCTTGTTCTAATATTTTTGATTGATCAGAAGAGATACAATGAGGTGTGGTCTCATAATTAATTACCATAGAAGTCTTGTATTATGACATGATGTGTGAATGTATGTTAAGCTATTGATGATTCTTTACTACTACCAGGCTAAGGCTTGTTCTTCGGCCAGCATTGCACGTCTAAAGAACCTTAATAGACGAACTGTTGATGTCCTGGCATCCAGGCTCTACTTTTACTACTCTCTAAGCTATGAACTTACTGGTGATCTTGCTGAGATACGAGGGTATGGCTATGCTTCTGCTCTGATGTCTTAACCCCTGGGTGATGCACAATACTTGAATTTCTAAATAACCTTATGTTTAAGGGAACAACGGAGCTGGAATGTTATGCTATTCTTCTTTTACTAGTATTTCTTGTGAAATTATGGTGTTGCATGATATATAAACTGACATTATTTACAGGACTTTACTTGCTTTGCACCGGACTGCAACTTTGCGGCATGATGAATTGGGGCAGGTCTGTTTACAATTGTATGAGCTATTAATTTGTCATCTTGGTAATGCTTCCACTATAAGTCATGATTGATGACATACATGTACTGCAGGAAACTCTTTTGAATCTGTTGCTGAGGAATTACCTCCATTACAATTTGTATGATCAAGCAGAGAAACTGAGATCGAAGGCTCCGCGTTTTGAAGCACACTCAAATCAGCAGGCAAATCTTATGACACTGCTTGAATTATTTTATGTCAATCAATCGCATTCCAGTTTACATGTTTGCGTTGAGATAATTTAGGTTGTTACTCGCTCTAATTATTAGATGGACATGAACATTAAATTGGATATTTAGTATTAGTGTAAAGAGGAGACTGCAGTAAGTTATACTGGCAATATCATGGCCTGTATGCCGGCGAATCTGTTCTCTTTTTTAATCTTTAATGACTTGGAACTTCTAGAAGTTGATAGATCTCAACAGCAATACATAAGTGCTCCAGTATAAGTCTCGAAGAGATGAAGATTATTGAACAAGCAATATACATGTCTATACGTAGAGATGGCCGACAGAAGGGAAGATAAGAAGCTAGACTACATGCTAAGCACAATTCATGCCATTATAAGCTATTCCAATACCAAAATGATGATACCATACTTAAACTACTTTCATATTTGCCTCTAATGCTGTGCTAGAGGTAATATTGGTTATCCATGTTGAACTGCTCTCAGTTTCTTCTTTAGCATGTGTGTTGTATTCTTTTATATTTTGGGTATTTATGGTGAAATTATGTCTAAAATTTTGTTCATTGAAGTTTATGCCTCTGAGATCTTGCCCGTCTCCTATGTAGTTCTGTCGATACCTCTTTTACCTTGGCAAAATCAGGACAATTCAGCTAGAGTACACTGATGCTAAAGAGTCCCTCCTCCAAGCTGCCAGGAAAGCACCTGTTTCTGCTTTAGGTTTCCGAATTCAATGCAACAAGTGGGCTGTGATTGTCCGCTTACTGCTCGGAGAGATTCCAGAAAGAACTGTTTTTATGCAGAAAGGGATGGAAAAAGCTTTGAGGCCCTACTTCGAGCTGACAAATGTGAGTATGAGTCTTTAAAGTTCCAGCTACCAGTCTGAAAATTGCTTCACATATTAGTGTTAGTATGTTGCCTTCTGTTTTCCATGTTTTTGTTTACCTATTTTAAGTATACATTGTTCTTGGCAGGATAGTTGGGCAAAATGCAATTACCAATTTACATTATTCTGCAATAATTTTCGGAATTTATGAAGTGTAAATATATTGAGATGGCTGCACTGGAGAGTGATGCACTGCTCTTAATTCTCTCTGGAAAAAGTTTCCATTATCTAATCTAAAGCAAACCCTGAATTTTAACCTGGTGTCTTCTTGAGCAATTTGGCGTACCCAAATCATCTGGTGTTCACATACTTATGTGGGTTGCAGGCCGTTCGGATTGGAGACTTGGAGCTGTTCAAAACGGTGGCTGAGAAGTTTGCCAGCACTTTTAGCTCTGACCGAACAAACAATTTGATTGTCAGGCTACGGCATAATGTCATTAGGACTGGTTTACGCAACATTAGTATTTCATACTCCCGGATCTCACTTGCTGATGTTGCTAAGAAATTGAGATTGGATTCTGCAAATCCTGTTGCTGATGCTGAAAGTATTGTATCTAAAGCAATTCGAGATGGTGCAATTGATGCCACATTAGACCACACTAATGGATGGATGGTGTCAAAGGAGACTGGGGACATTTACTCCACAAATGAGCCTCAGATTGCATTTAACTCAAGGATTGCATTTTGCTTGAATATGCACAATGAAGCAGTGCGTGCCCTTCGATTTCCACCAAATTCCCACAAGGAAAAGGAAAGTGCTGAGAAGAGAAGAGAGAGACAACAGCAAGAGCAAGAGCTTGCAAAACACATAGCTGAGGAGGATGATGATGAATTCTGATGATAAGGGTCATATGCTTGCATTGTTGGTTTGTTTCTGATGTGGTGTGCCATGATTATCAATTTTTTTTACAAGGATTTCTCTCAGATTGGCGGAGCTACTAGCCTTCTGTAGCCTCTCGCCTTCACTGCATGCTGGTATTAGCTGGTCTGGCCCCAAGTATTTGTTGGTTACTTCTTTTGGACTAAACCACAAAATGACTGCTGTATTTGTTTAAGAACTCCTATGACCTAAACTGGAAGTTTTATAAGGAATCATACTTGTGTTGAACATGAAGCAAATTTGTGCACATTTAATTTTTTCGGAGTACATTATCTGTTGGTGCAGGTTCTGTCTTATTCACTTTGCTGTATTTCGTCCATATTTCTTGTCAGATTGTTAATAAGTTTGATTCTTGCACAGTGGGAAATAAACGTTGAAATGGTCCCTTTGACTCAGCAAAGTGCCAGGGCATCAACTAAATGAAGAGTATTATGATTTTGAGACTGCATCCTCGTATCCTAGAACTTGGGCGGAGGTGCTTGAAAACACAAAATCCTACTCTTGTGATGCATGTTCTGGAGTAACATATAAAGTACCAGTTGTGTTCTAACATGCTGGAAAGATGGCTATGAACTGCATAAATTGTTTCATTTGATTGTTTCTTTGGGTATTCTGACTAAGCGCGCTGGTGTATTCTCCAAAGGCCACAGGATTTTCAGTTCTATCTTTGCTAAGACATCCTGTTCAAGCGGATATTTCTACCCCAGCAAGTACAGTAGTTGCAGCTTCGAATAGCTTTTGGACACAAAATTTTAACATATGCGAACAGGGGCCAAGATTTCTGGTTAATTTAACACTAAAATATTACACAACCTAAACAAGAAAACTGCAGAACATGCACAAAATCATTGGATCGTACCCGTCTACAGGGTGGTTGTTCTACATTTAGTTAGAGAGATAAGCTGGGGTGTTGTTTCAGCCGAAAAATGGAGGGTAAAGAAAAACCAAAAGCTTCAGCATAGGATAAAATGGGCAATGGTATTTCAGCATCATCCAGTTGTAGTCAATCCAAATGACTTGACAATCGTGGCGACTCTTTCTGCAAAAGTTTTGGAAGTTATCTTTTTACCCGGAACATGAAATGGGTTTGAAACTGCATCCACATAGGCAGCATGGAACCTCCTGAAAAACTGTAGAAGTTTCCACAAACACAGGCATTAAGTTAGCTGCCGCAATACAGATACTGAACATCACTAAGGGCCTGTAAAGCAGCAACCTAAATGACATTCAAAGTAGAAAGAGTAGGATTCTGAGAATCAATAAAATAAGAAAGTTTTATTGATCTCATAAACAACATACTGTTGGCAACTTAAACAGATTCCAATTTCCAAGGTTGAGTGATTCTAACATAAAATTCTCACTACAAGATCAGATAAAACTTAACTAAAATGAGGACAGAACGAGGCTCATGGTCAGAACTGATGTATATTCTACAAAGCCAGAGAAAAATTGCAGGAAATATGATCAGAGACCGATTTGGAGTTTTGAATTGAAGCTCCAAATCTCAATAAAGCAAGAGAAATGCTTAGGTCAATCCATAAGATGGTAACTCTCAGCATTAGTTGTTAAGGACCCGAAAGCAGCCAAAAAGAGAAGGATCTGTTAGGTAATACAATAACTGACGTCTTCCAAAATGTTTTTAAGAACCTCTACTGCTGAGAGTAGTTCAAATTGTAGGAAAAAGAAGTTAAGATGAAAGTACCATTTCATGCATAAACAATACAAGAGTCTGACGTAGCATAAAGTCCATATCTATATTGTAGAAAACTTACGGTTCGCATATCCGCATCTCGGACATCGAGATCTGTTGTCACCAATATGAACTTCACCTTGGTATTGGTCAAGTAACCGTACCTGTAAACATTGCATCATGATCAACAGAGAGCAAGAGGAAGTAAGCTGAAGTCCTGTTCTCAACCACAGTTACAGAAAAATAGATTCTTCGTACTTACACTTTGTAGTTTTCAGTTGGACAAAGCAAACCAAGAAACGTCTCATTTATCGTTGGGCCAGACTTTTTCGGATTGTCCACTGATGATAATAGAAAATTACCAAAAGAAAACTCCATTCAGCCATACTATTACAGGTAGAAGGTCATGGGAAAGTGCTGCATACAACGATTTCCCTAAGAAAACAAAGCAATTAACTAATTAATGAAATTAGCATTCCATGGTTGGAAAATTCTCTTCTTCAGTTCGACGCTATAAAAATCACCTCCAAAGTGAAACCAAAAAGGGTCAGTATCCTTTTCAACGTCTAGTTCAATGTGTTTCTGGTTAATCCACTTTCCTCTGAGTTTAATGCTGATATGAATTCCAGCAAGTTTGCATTATTGGTGCATCTAATGGCCGCCTCTAGATGTGCCGGAATCAGATACATTTATACATATGCTCCTAAATCATGTTATTAATGCAATTGACAGTTGATGTAATTCACGACTAACATTGGTGAATCAGGAATTTTGGTTTTTCACATAATTTGATCTCTTCCACAAATTTTCTCTGTCAGTGATGTTTATCGACAAAACACACATTCAATAAGCAAATTGGAAGGATCTAATAAATAGATTAACCTCTTTCATCAATGACGTCGACAGAACAATGAACCATGTGATGAAGCTTAAGGGCATCATCTGCTTCAGTGAAACTCTGTATGTAGAGCGGATTGTTCTGCAAATCACAAGAAATTCAAACCATATGTTATCATGATTAAGAGTTTTTAGGTTCATGTGTGAAAGCAATTGCTATAAGACTGATAGAATCATATCTGGAACGTGAAAACCGGAGGACGGCGGGGCACCTGGTGGCCGACGACGGCGAGGCAGACGATCATTTTCTCTGCGCTTGGGCTGGATTCTTCAGTGTCGAGGGTAATGTGAGAAAATTACGAACAATAAATTGCACATTTATCCAGAGAATAGGAACATTCACATGTTTGGTCCCTTAACTCCACAAAATCTACAAATCTAGTCCTTTAATTTTACATTATGTTTAAATCGATAGATCAGTAAAAATTTAAAAGTTTTAGTAAAAATTCCTTGAATTTATGTCCATCATTCCACATTTTAAATCATTTCAATTCTTTTAACTTTTATTTAGAATTAATGATTGTGGCATGTTGGCTTTATGTGTATATAATAAATAATATTTTACATTTAAAAATATATTATAATTAAAAATAAAATATATAAACCAATACTTTGATAAAAAAAAAATCATCAATTAATAAAAAATTAAAAAATTGAATAAAATAGTTATTTTATTATGAAGGGTATTTTTAACTTAATAAAAAATTGTACAGTATTGTCATTAACAGCCATTTATAATTGCAAATGACCTTTCTTTTTATATATTAGTTTAGATTATATTTCATAAATTAATTATAAATTTTAATTTCTTTCAATTGGAACTGATGCCTTTTTCTTATTTGAAGCTGTAATAATTATATCAATATTTGGATAAATTAAACGATATAACAATTGAACGAATAAATTACAATAATTTATATAAAATAAAATAAATGCAGATATTCAATGAGGGTCGAACCTTAAACTTATTCATATGATATTAATATTAGTCACTAAAAGTAAGAGATTGGTAGTAAGTTATGCGTTTTGCAATGGTATAAGAAAGCATTTTACTTTACTTGCAATTAAAAGATGAATATTATTATTATTAGAAGCATCAGTTTTTGCATAAACTAAAAAGTGTGTTTTGTGAATAATCTAAAAACTTGTTGCAAAAGAGAGAATAAAAGCAAAACATTTCTATTTAAAACTTCAAACTAAATTAAAACGTTTAGTTATATTTAATTGTTTTGAATTTTGAAAAAGAAAAAGAGATAATAAAAGGAAGGAAGGATGGAGGGGGAGTCTCACAACTTCAACCAGCCTGTAATCACAATAATGCCCCTAAAGTCACAGCTCTCCTCTAGCCTATTACCTATAAGCTCAGCGGCTCAGCCTGTCACGCCATAACCTTTCTCTCTCTCTCTCTCTCTCTCTATATATATATATATACACATACATATATATACACACAACGTTTACTCTCGCAATTAATAGAATAGAATCCCCGCAGAGGAGCGGCGCTTGTTTTTCTATTTTCAATCAACCGACTTTCGCCTTGAGCTCCAATTCAAAAGGTAAATCATAGCCTTCACTTTCCTCACTCCATTTCATGCGCAATCAATTCATTTATTTACATCCGCGTTTTTCGATTTTTTAATTCGTTGGTGTATTTTCCGTATTTATTTTTGACTCATTGGTGAGAATTTGTGTATGCAAGGATTCATTTGATCTTGTTTTGGCGGAATATATTCTTGTCTTCTCGTTTGAAGGGATGATAATGAGTTTGGAGCTGGTCTAGGGATTTCTTTTATGCTCCGCTGTTACTTATTTAGTTGTTTTCTGTATCAGGGTTTTAATTTTAAAATGCTAATTATCTTACTTCATTGTTTCTTTACTCCGTGGCAGTAATGGGATGTTGTTAGGGGTGTCTGTTTCAAATCGTAAGTGATGGGATTTGTTTTGGTTACTGTGTGCTGAGTGAAACACAGTTAATTAAATCGGTGGAGCTAAATAAAACATTTTCTGAAGATGCTCTGAACTCTTTCCAAATTTTCAGTGGTCATTGAGTTTCTGCAAATGATTTTCCATTAAATCGTATTTGTAATGATATAGTTCCTTTTATGTGCCATTGAGAAAGGTGATTCTGCTTATGGAATAATTACACTTGCAATGACTGTAGCAGCATAATCTCCCCCATAACTTCTCCAGGAATCACAAATATTGGTATTGGTGCATCTGTTGCACTATTATCTGTAAATGTCATTTTCTTATTTCCCTGTGAAGGTTGGTCATGTGCCTTCCAAAGTGGAATACCTTTTGTTCTTAATTTGTCAGTGCTATAGGTCAACAATTTAGCATATGTTTATCAATTTAAAAAAAAAAAAAAAGAAAAGGAAATGTTGGTGTATCAGATGATTTTCCCACTACTTTTGGCATATTGTATTGACTATGAGATGGGGGCTCATACAAAATTGGTGTAAATTCATTCAAATCCAACTGTCGGTCTCGATGCTAACGCATCGTATTTTGGATCATTTGAATGATACTGTTGGTCATTTAAGAAGAATGTTATTAAAACTATATGGATATTTAACGTCAGGTTGTGATGTTCCACTTTTGCCTGCATTTTGTCTTTATTTTGTTTTCTGATGGCAAGTTCCTAACCATGATGATTGGTTCTCCATTTGGAAATGAATAAGAATAAGTGAAAAATCTGTTAAAATGAATGTATTCAAATCTTAAAGACTTATTTTCGTGATAAAATGTTAAATGGCATCATAATAAAACCCCTTAATCCAGTAAATCAGGGGCATGTGAACAGAAAAAGCTCTATACAGTCCAATGAACCCTTCTTTCCGACTTGTTAAATATAGGGTAGTTAAAATGTGTACTCTGTGTGTGTCCACGCATACATTAGCGATCTATCCCACAACTTTCTAAATGGATTTTTTCTGCTTACCAGATGGGGTCGGGGCAGCATTGTGATGTTTTGGATGTTAATGAACCTACAACTACTAATGCGAATTCAGAACAAGGTGATTCTTCATCGTGTGGGTCTACTATAGAACCAAACTCGAACTATGAAAATAAAGCTGGCGAGATTCTCAGGAACTTACAGAATGTCTCATACATCTATAGACAAGATGTTGTCAGAAGCAAAAACAAAACTGAGATTGGGGTAGTGACTGAAGTGGCTGGTGATTCAGATTCTGATAGCAGCATAACTGATGATGAAGACGAGGATGAGGAAGAGGATGAGGATGAGGATGAGGTTGAGGATGAAAAAGATGGTGAGGCTGGTTCCAATGAGGAAGATGATGTGGAAAACGAAAAAAACCCTGCTGAGAATGCTGCTGAGAATACTGATGATAATGATTACAAGCACAGTCCGCTTACTGCTGACCAAGTTAGAGTGCTTTGGATGGATGGGTCTGAAACAACAGAGAGTATTAATGATGTGACAGTTGTTGATAGAGGATTTTTACATGGGGATTATGTGGCCGCTGCTTCTGATCCAACAGGTCAAATAGGTATTGTGGTTGATGTCAATATTACTTTCGATTTATTAACACATGATGGATCTATTCTAAAAGATAAACCATCCAGAGAATTGAGGCGCATTAGAGATTTCACCGTTGGCGATCATGTCGTCCTTGGGCCCTGGCTAGGTAGAATTGAAGCCGTTTTTGATAATGTGACTGTTCAGCTTGATGATGGTTCTGTTTGCAAAGTGATGAAAGCGGACCCATTGCATCTTAAACCAGTCGGGAAAAACATCCTTGAAGATGGGCATTTTCCATATTATCCGGGTCAACGTGTGAAGGCAAGCTCTTCATCAGTTTTCAAGAATTCAAGGTGGTTATCTGGATTATGGAAAGCCAACCGATTGGAAGGTACGGTGACGAAGGTAACTGTAGGATCGGTGTTCATTTACTGGATTGCTTCTGCTGGATACGGGTCTGACTCTGCCACTACTCCAGCTGAAGAGCAGGCTCCAAAGAATTTAAAACTATTATCTTGTTTTTCACATACGAATTGGCAGTTGGGTGATTGGTGCCTACTTCCGTCATCCCAGGAGTTATCATGCGCAACCTTGAACAAGGAAGTATCAAAACCAGATCCTCATGATACTGCTAAAGATGAACCTGAATCTACTGAAGTAAGTGACGAGTCTGATGCAGAAGTGGCCACTATGGCGGAATCAACTAGGAATAGTAAATTGATGGGAAATGATTCAGAGACTTCCTTGTGCAAGAATGGTGAAATATCAGATAGTAATGTCTCAGCGGAAAAACTATGCAATAGTTCAGTGCCAGCTTCAAAGGAAGGTGCCCATGAAACTTGGCCTCTTCATCGTAAAAAGATACGGAAAGTGGTTGTCCGAAAGGACAAGAAAGCCCGGAAGAAAGTAGAAAATTTTGAACGAGCACTTCTAATTATCAATACCAAGACAAAAGTTGATGTTATCTGGCAGGATGGCACTATAAAACAGGGCCTGGATTGCACATCTTTAATTCCCATTGATAGTCCAGGCGATCATGAATTTGTTGCGGAACAATATGTAGTGGAGAAGGCTGCTGACAGTGATGAGGCTGTTGAAACCAGACGGGT
The DNA here is from genome assembly GCF_026168435.1 of Sesamum indicum. NCBI lineage: Eukaryota > Viridiplantae > Streptophyta > Magnoliopsida > Lamiales > Pedaliaceae > Sesamum > Sesamum indicum. Next base: position 345,279 of record NC_142666.1, read on the forward strand.
TGGGGTTGTAAAAAGTGTCAATGCAAAAGATAGAACTGCTTGTGTCAGGTGGTTGAAGCCCGTCGCCAGGGCAGAGGATCCCAAAGAGTTTGACAAAGAGGAAATGGTAAGTGTATATGAGCTAGAGGGGCATCCTGACTATGACTACTGTTATGGAGATGTAGTTGTTCGACTGTCACCTATTGTTTCGCCAGCCAAAATGGAATCCCTTGTGCACTCTATTGAAAACATGCCACTTAATAGCTCAGATGAATCGAAACATGAAAACGGGAAGCATCCAGGGGAGGATGCAGAAAATGTGCTTGCTCATGACATGTCTACTGAATTTTCAGATCTCTCTTGGGTTGGGAACATCACAGGGCTAAAAGATGGTGACATAGAAGTCACATGGGCTGATGGGATGATATCTACGGTAATATTTCTCCCGGCTTGATGACAATATCCTGTTAATAACTCATTTCTTCACTTATATTTCGATTTTCCTGTTTTTGTTAACTCTGGTTTCCATTTAAAAACTCTGTTTTTATATCAGGTTGGTCCTCAAGCAATATATGTTGTTGGTCGGGATGATGATGAGTCCATTGCAGCTGGAAGTGACGCCAGTGATGATGCTGCCAGCTGGGAAACTGTTGAAGATGACATGGATACTGTTGGAGATGACATGGGTAATGTTGATGAGGTAAAACTACTAGAGCATTGTATTTGATTACCTTCATTATCTTAGGCTTGCTGTGCCAGTGTCAAATTCTTATGTTTAGATCCTTTCTTTTGAGGTTTTGCCAAATGCTTCATGGCTAGTGTGTGAAACAGTTCTTAGATTGGGATACGTTATTATTAATTACCTTCATTTGTCACAACCAGAAATGTCAACAAGCCAAGAGCTTCAGTAAAGCCACTCACTAGAATTGCTTGATGATGATGTGTATTATCTCTGCAAATAGCTTGAAGAGTAAGCTGGCCCTAGTTCAGCATTTTTTTTTCTTCAATGGTTAGTTCAGTTAGCACATTCTGAAACTAGCTGATGATATACCTGCTTAGCAGAATATTTTTCCGGCAAATCTTAAGTAAATGTCACATTCCTTTATGGTTGAAGAACTATATGTGCATCTTTATGCGGTTGAACTAGAGGTATGAAGGTTTATAGGGGATTAACAATAAAAGATTTTACTAAGGGTTCTTTTGAATAGAAGTAACTGAAATCAATGACAATGTAATACGATAAATTAGTTAAGTTAATGTATTAAAGCATTTCGGGTACCAGCATTGCACCTCGAACCAAAAATCAAATGTAATTTTACTAAACAAATGGTGTTTTGTTTAGCTGATCTATGCTGCCACTTTGTAGCATCAAAATTGTGATATTGTATGTCTCAAGGACCGCTAGGCAAGTGGAAGGATGATCTTGAAATCTATTTATTAGCAGTAGATTGATATTTCCATAGAAATTTTTCTCCAATTTATCTGATACAATTTGTGTGAAATTTGGATGTAGGGAAACGGGACAGAAGACGCTGGTGGCATCGAGGCCGACATTGAAGATAACAGCATTGTTGCAGAAAATTCTGGGATGAATGGAGCTCTCTCAATTCCGCTGGCTGCAATTGGTTTTATGACCAGACTAGCCTCCGGAATATTTTCAATGGGACGGAAGCAGTCGGATCAAATGAACTTAACCAAAAGTGAAGATGATCTTCAACCTCATGATTCGACCTCAAATAGAGATTCTGATGGAGAATCCAGCTCTCAGAAACCTAATGATATTGACAATCAACTTTCTAAGCTAACTACTGGTCGACAAGGGGAGGAAGATGAAGTTGCTGAGGCCTCTGATCTGTTAGAAATTGCAGAAACTCTATGTAACTTACATTTATCAGAATCAGACGCTCGTCCACATGAAGAGTGTATTTCAAGATTCAAAGGCTTCGACATTGTTAGAGATCCCCTGGATCATTACTTTCTTGGTGCACAGGGACAGGTTAGTAGCTCTACTCAAATAGATAATGCAGTATCAGAAAAGAAATTATGCATGTGATTGATTCGAGTACTGCTTCCTTAACTTCTCTTATTTTTGGCCCTTGTATGCTGGCAAATGTTTTTCCCTTATATCTTTGAGATTTAGTTACTAAGCACTTGTACAAATTTGCAGAACAATGCTGCTAGGAAGTGGCTGAAAAAAGTCCAACAAGATTGGCACATTCTTCAAAATAATCTGCCTGGTATGCTTCTGCCCCTTCTCCTAATCTATGACATGTTAATTCTTGTTATCATGCTGAAACATATTAGAAGCTACCATTAAAAGTTAAAGCACTGTTGAACAGAGGGCATTTATGTACGTGTCTATGAAGACAGAATGGATCTTTTGAGGGCTGTGATTGTTGGAGCTTATGGGACACCTTACCAGGATGGGCTTTTCTTCTTTGATTTTCACCTTCCACCAGAATATCCAGATGTTCCACCAGTAAGAAACCTCTATTTCTGTAGGTTTTAGTGAATTTCTTTCTCAAAAGGTTGCAAGATTAGCTTGTTTGCATCTTTAATCTCAACTTCTCCTTGATGCTCTAAACCCCTTTTAGTTAGATACTGGTTGCATTCTTTACTCAGATAACCGTCTTTTCTTTATAGTCGGCATACTATCACTCTGGAGGATGGCGAATAAATCCAAATCTATATGAGGAAGGAAAAGTTTGCCTGAGTCTTTTGAACACCTGGACAGGTAGAGGAAATGAGGTCTGGGACCCTTCAACCTCAAGCATTCTTCAGGTCCTGGTTTCACTTCAGGGGCTAGTACTAAATTCCAAGCCATACTTTAACGAGGCGGGATATGATAAACAAGTTGGAACAGCTGAAGGGGAGAAAAATTCGTTGTCCTACAATGAGAATACATTTTTGTTGAACTGTAAAACAATGATGTATCTGATGCGGAAGCCCCCAAAGGTGATTAAATCAAAATTTAGCTTCTCATCCTGCCTAGTTGCTTGTTAGGGATCTCTGTGGCCACATTATCAATTATAATTTCTTTTAATGACATTCCCCCCTCTTCCTATTTGTTTTATGGTTTTGTTTTTATATTAGTTGTTTCTTTTTGGTGGGGTATAGTGGAACAGATGAGCATTACTACCATGCGTGAAGTAAAAATATCACCCTTCGAGGGCAATGGGATTGATTTTGCTCTGCCTAGTTTCTGAACCAACCAAATTGTATGTTGAGAATAAAACTAGTTTGAACATCATTAGAAATATATGAAGAACTCTAGTGACATTGAACTTCCAAAAGACAGCTACCAAGTTCTCTCTCTTGCTTAGCATATAATAATTTATTGCTTCTGTCAATTTTCTGTATCTTTCTCCTCTTATAAAACTGTTGTAGTGGTCACTATCCCTAATGCATCAATGTTATTTGGGACTTATGCATGGTCTTATTCCATCTGATGTTGATATACAATTGGTTGCAGGATTTTGAAGAGCTTGTTATCGAGCATTTTAGGAAGCGTGGTCGTTATATTCTCAAGGCATGTGATGCTTATATGAAAGGTCACCTGATTGGCTCGCTTGCAAAGGATGCTTCTATAAGCGGCACTAATATGACCTCAAATTCATTCGGTTTCAAGCTAATGCTTACAAAAGTTGTACCAAAACTTTTCTCTGCTCTATCTGAAATTGGAGCAGACTGCCAGGAATTTGAGCATCTGAATCAGATAAAGTTATAGCAACGTTCTTAAGGTACTCTGCGCGCTACATCTTAGTTGTAGAGGCAAACCTTCGGTGTCACTGGATTCATTCGGATTCTGCACTCTGTGAGCATAAATGAGTTCTAACTCAAAAAAGACATGGTTTAAATTAGGATATTTATACCATAGTCTCATGCTCATATTCTGGCTACAGAAATCTGGTGCAGTAAACTACAAGATTATACGAACTAAATTGTAAATTTTTATGAAACTTATGAACTGACAAACATAAAATTGAGCAGTCTGTTGAGAATTTGTGGTAGTTTTGGCAGGAGTCTCATTTTCTTCCTATTTTTATTTATTCTTTTCTGCTTTTTTTTTGGCATTGGCCCTTCTGCTGCCCTTCTGGTTGAGCAGCACATATTTTTTTGTCTAGGATAGATGGAAGAAAATGTTGTTGTATTATTCAGATTGTTCCATGCATCTTTTGTTTTGTCTAACATATTGGTACAAGTAATGTTGGAGGAGAAATTAAATGTATCTTATTTCAAGTGATGTAAGATGTACTTGAACAGAGATATTCATTTATTTGATGTTATGGTGTGTTTCGCTCACCTTTTAAGTAGGTGGCTGCATACATGTGCTCGATCGAATAGGACTAAGAGTTGCTAACTGTGTTTTTCTTTATTGTTCATGTGCTTTTCTGCTTGTGGTATAAGAGCATAAAATTGGTTTTGATCCCTCAGCGATCCCCAGTGTTGATAGAACGTAATGACCCCTTTAAATATACATTATGTGCAATTTGTCTGGTGACCTTGCTGGCTCTTCATTATACATATTTGTTTCCGTAGTAAGCAGGAAAATTAAAAATCTTTCAACCCCCATATATATGCTTCCATTGAGCTGCAAGTGAACACACTCTATTTTCCACCTGTTGTCCCCATTTTCACTGAGCTTTTGGAAATGCATACAGAAGTAACAAAATCGACAATTCTGTCAAAAGCCTTCGAGTACTTTCAATGGATGATCAAAAAACAGGGCTAGTGTTTTCTGGGAGAACCAGCCACTTGGAATGCACGACACAGATGGCAATTCACTAACACAATAAACAATGCATTGGGAATATACCATACAAAGAAGATAAAGCATGCATTCTTCTAAGTTGAGAGGTAATGCCATGGGAAGAAAACACAGAATGCATAACACAGCGAGACATAATGCATCTGGAGTTCTGTTCACTGAACAAAACCACAGAATCGCATCTACATATCCTAAGACGCAAAACCTATACAATGGATCCCACTTCGGAGGAAAAAGAGTCACTCTCATCTTATAAGATGAGTGGAACAATGTTAAAAACTTTACATATCTCAGTAGTCGCCCTCCCTTGACCAAAAGTAATTAACCGAATCCTGCTAGGAGAAGCTAGTTCTGAAACCTCACAAAGTCGCAACAAAACTTATATGTTTCCTGCATAATGATTAATTCTCTCCTAACACAAATTCATCCAGACTCATAGACCAAAATTTTGATCAGCATATGCAAACTGAAACACTCTTTACCTGTATGAGACCACCATAGTAACTTAAACAAGAACTTGTTACTCAGTCAGCCCCTTTACTTATGTCAAGGTTCAATGTGCTTTCAGTAATAAGAGGTGATGCTATATATGATCGGTTAGCTTCCACCCTTTTCACCTCATCCAATTTTGTAAAGGGAACATTGCAATCATGCGCAGTTGGGTAAATATGACAATCAAATGCCTTTCCAAAGAAGAGTCGGATGAAAACAATGAATGATTAGCAGGTAGCACATAGAATTTTCCTTAAAAGACGAATGCAATTCCGAACGCATTATGCTCACAATATGGCCTTAGGCAAATTTATGAAATATTTGTCCCATAGTAAACCCATAGAATAGCTCAAAGCTAAAGACTTCCATTTGCCATTGTTGCTTTCATTTCGCCAAAGTGGAAATAACTTATCTATGTTTGAGAATATACATAATACTTTCCGGTCAATAACTTGTGGAATTCCTGCTATAAAGTAAACACTTTATCTCATCAGAAGAGGAAATAAAAACCACTTCCATATGCAGCAAGCAGTAAATCAATTTTCGTGATGAGAAGCTTGTATATTTTCAACAAAGGGCATATAACTGGCACAGAAATGAACGCCCATCTGAAAGAAAAAAGATCAAAATCTAAAGTACACAATATAGACCTAAGTGCATTAACCACAGCTTTCTGCCTCTGCTTTTATTCCAAATCCACATTGCATCAAAATGAACAAATTTTGGTAAACAGAGCTAGCTTGTAACTACTAATTGTATCTTTAAAACAAGAATCACAAAAAAAAAACATAAGTAATCATACATTGTTCTTGATGAGATTGCGCCTCGCAAGAAACCGCGCTATCGACGGTGTAAGCGCAAATGTGATCGGAACCCGAACTGGAAAAAGCGCCTTATTAATCAACACAGCCAAAGCCAAAGCACCGCCGCTAGAGGCCGCCAGCTCAGCCGTCCGATTCCTCTCCTTCTCCACTGTCCGATCGTTCCGGAAACCTGAATCAGAGCCGATAGCCGTTTCGGGATTTTCGGCTGGCAGATCGGAAGTTTTGGTTTCCTTATCCTTTGCGAGGCTGGGCATGCCAACTTTCTCGAGCATGGATTCAACATCTACGTTGTTCTTAATGGCAACGTAAAGACCAGAAATTGAGGCGGCGGAGACTGAGAAATGTACGCCCAATCCTACTTTACCATACTTTTTCACCAGCTCTTTGAATCTTCCGGCGAACATCTCCACGCAAATCAGGGTTACAGATACAGGGGTGTTGTGTTTATGTGTAGCTTAGGAGTGAGCGAGAAATGGGAAGTGAGGGGTTTATGAGGTGAGCTAGGGTTTTTCAACTGGAGAAATAACGACTACTATTCAGTGCATTCTTGGGAAAGGGGAAATCGTAATACGACCATGTTTGACTTTATGATAGGCTTCTGTTTGAAATGTTTGGGCCTATTTGAATGGGCTTCTGGGCCCAATCTGTGATAATCCAGCCATTCACATTTGGGCCTTGTTGAATGGGCTATGAGAGCTATTGAATGGGCTTATTGGTGTAATCGTGGAGGGGACAGACATCCTCTAACTTTGGAATAACATTTCTAATTGATGACTGCATCCTTGTGACTATAATCTCTCATTTAGAGTGTGGAGTAGCACATTTATTATTTATTTTCTTGGCCGGTACATGCGAACATAGTTGAATTATAACCAGTTAGCATGTCGGTGAATAATTATTAGTAAGTATGGGTTGAATTTTATGATGAGGTTGAAAGAGAAATAGTATATTGATAGCCGCCTGCCTTGTCTATTTTGGGTTGAATAAAACAAAGGATGGGGTTGAGGAATGAGTGTGTCTTTGATGTTTTGATAGTATGGAGAGGATGAGGAGTGGAGCAATAGCATCTCAACTCAAGTGACACGCGGCCGGATATGTCTTGAGGATCTTTCCTATTACCAACAAAAAGTGAAGGTCAGGATTTCGGCTTCACACTTCACTTCCTCTCTCTCTCAAATCTCAATTCACTTCACGCCCACTAACCACGTCAGTACCATTTGTCCATTTCCCATCTGCCAAACCAGCAACCCACCCTCGCCCTTCTCCTTCTCCTTCTCCCAATCAACCTTTCACTAATTCATTCATTCCATTTTAGTAACTATTTTATGTCAAATTATTGAATGTTTGCTACGGCTTTCTTCTGCGAAACCCATATTGTAATTTAAATTCATTCACTAATCTATGATTCTAACACCATACCTTACGTATTAAAGACAAAGTAATTAGAAAGAAAATATCACCTAAAATATTTGTAATCAAATATAATATCACCAGTAGATATAGTAAACCTCGCAAAATTGGCAATTGTGCAGTGTTACGTAAACACAAGAGTCGTTTTCCTTAGCATGAGAAAACTAGGTGCAATTAATTCTAACTCAAATTGGATTTAGGGGATTTATACCAATTATATTATATATAACATACATTGATTTTATGAATAATAATATAGCACATATTTTCCAATTAAACAGTGAAGTGATGGCTTCCTAATTCTACCATCATCGCTGGACATGGCACTGCAGGCCCTTCCCTACCCTACTCTATAATTCAATGGTCCCCATCATCATACTCACCAAGTTTGCTTTCAAATATTGTAAGAGAGAGACAGAACACAGCACCACCATCACTGCGCTAATTGCTACAATACAGAGGCGACAACCAAAGCTAACAACAAAATATTAAAAAAACTGTACGAAAAAAAGTAGAACAAAGGGAAGAAGAAGAACAGACGAGGGCTGATGACAATAAACATTCTCCTCTCATTGCACACAAAAGCCAACAATTACATAATTAGAGATACAATATAACAACAGATTAATTCAATCTTTCACTTCTTCTTCCACAACACTCATCAGTTGGTGGGGTTGCTCCTGAAGGATCCCAGAGCCTTAATTGCCGCCGCCCTCAATATGTACTGGTGGTATGCCGCCGCCGCCAGTGCTCCCACAAACGGTCCGACCCAGAAAATCCACTGCACAACAATTCATTCATCATCCACGCTAATTAACTTCACTCTCAATAATTCATCTCTATATTCATAATAATCATGAAAAAAACCTCACTTTTATCATTTATTAATATTCCTTTAAATTTAAGGGGAAAAAAACATACGTGGTCATCCCAAACTTTGTCGTTGTTGTAGATGACAGCAGCTCCGAAGCTCCTAGCAGGGTTGATGCCAGTTCCGGTGATGGGGATGGTGGCCAAGTGAACCATGAAAACTGCAAATCCGATGGGAAGTGGAGCCAACACCTACGCGGTACAGTACACGCAAAATTCAAGAATCACTCTCTTATACTCTTCATTCATCTTCCAAATATTTCAAACGAAAATGAAGTATATATGTGTGTGTGTGTGTAGATGTGTTTTTAGTGCATACCGGAACGTGAGAGTCACGCGCGCTCCTCTTGGGGTCAGTGGCGGAGAAAACAGTGTAAACAAGCACAAAGGTACCAATAATCTCAGCACCAAGTGCAGTTCCCTTGTTATACCCTGGTGCTACTGAGTTAGCTCCACCGCCGAGCCCGTTATAGTAGCTTTTCATGAAGGCTTTCACCAAACCCACGCCGCAGATAGCACCCAAACACTGTGCTATCATGTACCCCAAAGCCCGGATCAGCGACACCTTCCGGGCAAGGAACAGCCCGAAGGTCACGGCTGGGTTAATGTGACCACCTGAAAATATTTCGAGAAAAAGTAAAAAATTCAGTAAAGTTCCAGCTGAAAAAGAGTATTAAAGTTTACTTTAGGGTCTTTTGTTTGGGGCCCGAGGGCAACCTGAGATTCCGGCAGTGCAGTAGACAAGGATGAAGATCATGCCGCCAAAAGCCCAGGCGATGCCGAGGATGCCAACTCCGTCGCATTGGTCGGCGGCGTTGAGCTTCTTGTGGCCGATGACCGTAGCGACAGTGACGTAGAGGAAGAGAAGGGTGGCAATAAACTCGGCAATTAGTGCTCTGTAGAAAGACCAGAGCTTGAGCTCACCCACATCAAAAAGCGGAGCCGGCGGAGGGTCGACGTAGTCCTTGCCGTGGTGGTGCACCGGCGGCTCTTCACTCACTTCCTTCGTCATATCTCTCTGTAAACAAACTCAAACCCCTTTCTTTTCTCTGATTTTATCTTCTGCCTTTTCCGTGTAGTGTGTCTTCGCATATGCAGCGAGAGAGTACGTTTATAAGAGTGGAAGACCGGAGGGGAGGATAAAGGGTATTTTCGGAAATTGATTTCCGAGACCCAAACGTTTATTAAATAACTAATAACTCATAATTACAACCAACCTTTCTATTTTAAATTAATATATTATAATAGCATTAAACTTCACATACATATATTATTTTATGGATAATTACACTCTCCTCTCCGAACATCTAGTGAGAAATTATACTTTTTGTTTAACAAATAAGTTCCTCCATTGCTCAAAAATTACCAAAATTGTTGATATTAACAAAAAAATTGAGAAAAAATCTATATTTACTCTCAATTGACTTATTACAAGTCAAATAAATTATTTTATAATTAAATTACCCTTATACGTTTTCACGCGTTAATGTATGTGAGGTGGTATATCTCCATTGTTATAAGGATAGTTTATTTCGAAAGAAATTATTTGACATATTATAACTTAGTAATAAGTTAATAGAGAGTAAATATTAATTTTCATCAGTTTTTTTGTTAATATTATTAAATTCAGTAAATTTTGACCAACGAATGAACTAATTTGCTCGACGGAAGCAGACTCAGGAATGCTAAATGTAATTTTCCAAACTATAGAGGGTTTATGTGTAATTATATTAAATTTCAGGGGAGAAGAGTGTAGTTAATCCTTATTATATATATATATATATATATTTAAATATAATAGTAATTAATATAATTTTTATATATATAGTATAAAATGAAATAGAATATGGATTTATAATAAATAAATTCAAAATTATTAAAAAGAGAGATATGAAAAAATAATGGATAGATAATCAGGTTATATACCAATTAATGATGAGTCATAATAAGTATTAAAAAGATAAGAAATAATTAGTGGGGATTAAAACTTTTGAAATTTAAAAAAAAAAAAAAAAAAAAAAGAATGTAAGAGGAGAAAGAGAGGTGGGGAAAGAAGACAGCAAGACCATGTGCGGGATTGTAGAAGTGGGCGGGTCCACTGCAGCAAAGCCCAAACCCCAACGGTTACGTGTCCTTTTCCTTTCTTATCCCATTTACAGTATTTGTTTTACCTCATTTTTCACTCTTTCCTACCCCTCAAAATCAAATCAAACTATTATTATTATTTACCTACACTTGAAAAAGGCCTTTGCTTTGCCTCCACATCCTTATTTCCTTAAGATAACTATTACTCATTCTTCCAAATTATGCCTATTATCCCAACTGACAATCTATTTTTCTATAAATATTTTATTAGAATTAATAATTGTTTAACAATACCCTTGTAATAGATTATCAGGAGGGATTTTTATTTATTAGACAATCAATAATACAAAGAGGTATTTGTAATTTTTCAAACAAAAAAAGAGAAAAAATAACTGTAATTACGACAAACCTAAAAATAAAATTCATTAAAATCTATTCTAAACACAAGAATATGGGCATTGTTACATAAAACGTCCATGTCTTACTTACCAGTTCCAACATTTTTAAAAATGGTTGAATGATTTTGATATCTAAAATTAAATCATAAATTAATAAAAAAATGGGGTTTTGGATAAGATAAAACATCACTTCATATATAGCTTAATAATGTGTGTGAAAAGAAAGGTAGGTAAATTTTTGTTATAGGTAGAAATGATATGGGCATACATTAGATTAAAAATAGAGAATTGTTGGTAAGAAATGGACCAAACATTCTTATATAAATATAATTTTTGTGAGGTGGGAATTAAGCTCATCTGTCATCAACATATTATATTATATTTTTAATATCATTATTATTATAGATGCTGTCCATTCTTGTCCTTATCCTTTGAAATTCTGTGATGCTCAAATCATATAAAAAATTAAAACTCTACTCTTTTAATTATTGTATTAATTAATTAATGTAGTTGATCATCAATCATATTATATTATATCATATCATATGTCCTTCCATTCTTATCTCTCTTTTAATTAATTAAACTCTATTCTGTGTGGAATTTTCATTCTATTTTCTTTTAACCACAATTGTTAAATTTTTATAAGAAGATATGTTTTCTGACACCTTTTTTGAGAATATTTTCATTTTTTATAAAGTAAAGACAAATTTTTTTTTCTTTTTTTTTCTTTTTTTTTTTTTGGATAAGGACTACTCCAAGTATCTGAGAAAGTCCCAAAGGTCTGTAAAACTTACATTTACCTTATTAGACTATCTAAAAAAGAAATTTCAATGACAATCTTAAAATCTAATTAATCATTTAAAAAGGGGTGGGTTTTTATTTTAATTATTATTATTGTAACTTGATAGGGATTAATAAATCAATAATAATAAAAAAATCATAATTTATATAAAATAAAATGTAAAGCATAAGCTCATATTTATGAATTATATGAGCTTAAGATTGTGCGTTAGGAGTAATGTAGAATTAAAAAAAAAATGATGTGGGAAACAGCTGGCAATGTCAGGTTTGATGGGGAAAGAGAAAGGGTGCGGACCACTTTTTCTTCTCAATCTCTTTTCCCCATTCCAATTCAAATTCGGACATCCACATCCACATCCACTCCACCCCGCCGCAACAATGCTTCATCTACTTATTTTCCATCCCCTCCAATTTTTAATCAAACAAAAACACAAATATTAATTGTTTATATTATCTCTATTTTAATAATTATATAAATCAATACTTACTTTCCAATCAACTAAAAACTATTATAAACATATAAGTGAATTTAACTGTTGTAAGATTGAAGCATTATATTTTACAAGTTTTTTTTGTTGAATTAGGCGTTGCTAATAACTTATCCAATTCAGTTGTATAATACACGGTTCTATCATTATAAATAATATTTTATCATTATTATTATTTAAAAAAAGTTTTATTTTTTCTTGAAAGTAATATATACATATATATATATATAGATTACATGGATGTAATATGATGTCTTATAAGTTTAGTAGATGACATGGAGAAAGTTACAAATTACTAAACCCACTCAGTTTCAGCTACTTCCACACTGAGCTGAGCTCATGAACCAATGCTTTTCTTTGAATTTTTCTCAAACAGAATAATTGAGCCAGGATAGACCGTCCAGAGGCCGACACGTGTGCACCTCTTTTTTCCCATAATTGGGAAGACTGGCTCGACGTTTCCAGAGGGTTCTTGAACCGTTAGAGAAACGCTTTTCTCCTTTTGGATTTTCTTTTTATTAATTAATCTATAATAATAATATAAATGTGAAGGTTATATATATATATATATATATATATATTTTGCTTGAAAGTAACTTGTCAGTATTTATAACAATTATGTTATTAATTGATTCAAATATGTTGTTGTTTTCACACAAAAACTTATGATTGGATTATTAACAAGAGTTGTTACGATATTAACTCTTATTTAGATAAATTTATAATATAAACAACATATCTAATTATGTGTTTCAAACTTTGAAGTTTTTTTAATAAGAAATTATAAATTTGATTTGTGAAATTGTGTATATATTGATTGTTATTTTTGTAACATGAAATTTATAATTGGGTGCGTAGTGGGGGAATGGTGGCATGTGCAAACATATATATGAAATATCACAATTATTGCATATTAATCAGAAGTCGGGAATCCTGTTAATTAGTGTTGAATTGTGACAATAACATGTGGCTGCAAGAACTTGACAACCAAATCTTTGATCATTAATCAGTCATCATCTCCCAACAAATTTGCACAACGAGATACTGTCTGTCTGTCACAAGTATTGTTCACAAATACTAGAAGGTTAACCCCTCATGCACAAATAAATCACTGTTTTCATATATGTTTAGCTATAATTATAAATACTTCTAATACGAGCTTGAGCTTGATATTTTTTTTATTATTATTATTAGATTAAATCATTAAATTTTTACATAAATTTATAAGTAATAAAATAGATTGTATAATGTATACTATGTTATAAATATACCAAAATATAGTATGAAATTTTGATTTATTGTTATAAATACAAACTACTAACTAGTTTAGCAGTAATATAATTAGTAAAATCTATTGGACACAGTTTTATATTTATTTATATTTGATATGAATCGGGTGCCCGAATTTTAAGATATTGTAATTATTGTTTAAACTTTTTCTCTCATTATATATATAATAAAATAATAATTAAAATTGTTCAACCATCATTGTTATTATTATTATTATCATTATTTTTAGATTAATTCATAAAAATCACTAAATTTCAACATAAATTTATAAATAATAAAATAGATTCCATAATACATAATATGTATCTTGATATAAATATAAAACTCAAAAATTGATAAAAGAATCATAAGTGAATTACCTGTCAATTAAAAAAAATATAACACAATACAAATATATATTAAAATATGACATAAAGTTTATATGCGTCATATTAAATAATAATTTTAATTATAAAAAATATTATAATTTACTAAGTTATTGATTAAATTTATTTTTGTATAAAGATTAAATGTATAAATAAAAGTACTATAATTTATTGTTATCCAAAAATATATATGAAAATAATCAATAATTATAATATATGGTCAATTTTGAGTATAAAATTGATAAAGTATTGAATATGAAATTAAATATATAAAAATTTTAAACATAAAAAAAATAAAAAAAACTCACGAACTATTTAACAGAAAGGATTGAGCTCGAGCACAAATCAAGCTCAAAATCAAGCCAGCTCACGATCTCTCGACTCGTCTGCTGCCACTAGTTTCCTCCGAGTGCTTTGCTTGAGTGAGAAAGAGGAGATGGCATAGTTCCATTAATGGGGTGGGGATATAACTTAGAATATTCCGCCTCATTTTCCCATCTTTATGTGACACCAAATTTCATAAGCGGGCAGCTGTAGCTTTCCAATCATTTCGATGGTTCCATGTTTCTGATTATATATCCACTTCCTCAACAACTGTTTATTAATTTATATGTTGTTGATTCTCAAAATATAATCAAGATTATCTTTTTTCACTCCTCACTTCTTTAGTTTTATGCTTGGTTTAAAGTGCTGACTTTTGCTGAAGAAAAACAAACTCAGATTCTTAAAGAAATTCCACTTGTGATAAAGCGATAAAAGCAAACTGAGTAGGTCAAAAATCACCAATAAACATGATCCACACTGTATTTTTCTCGTATTATATACAACTAAACCCTGTTTACACACACGCACAGATGACTTGCAATGTGTAGTCTGTCATTGAAGGGTTGTTAATAGCATAGATGGAGAAATGTAAAGGGCCGAGAAACAATCACCAGCTAAAGCTTAGGCCCACAACAAAATCTCCTAAGGGGTTACCCGATTGTCAGGCCCGGCACATATAAGGCAATGCCCACCAGCCCATAATGTAGAGTTCTGAGTTTGACAGCTGAAATATTTTTTGGCTGATATGGAACACCGGCTGAACCTCAGCAAGAAGTACTCGTTTTTCCTGTTAATGCTGGGAAAAAACTCGTGCTGTTATATCAACGCTTCAACAATTTCATTCGGACTCCAACTCGGAATCCACATATTCCCTATTTCAGGGATGATAATAGGGCCTTTGGAGAGAACTTCCTTCCAGATTGAGAGATGTAAATCAGCCGGATCTTAGCATATACCGCTGATTTCAGTTCAAAAATATAGTATTAAAGCACGCATTACAAGTTCTGCAGGCATATGGGTCATTTACAACAGCAGCTCATGTCCACAATACAGCGCTCCCCACCCGGTCAAGACTTGCTATGAAATAGAGAGAATTGAAATATCCACGCTTCATAACCCAAAAACCCATTGATAGATGCTGAAAATTATTTGATGGGTGTCGTACCATGAAACTTAAAGAGACCTCCTTTATCAATCATGATAACAAAGAACCATTGAAACAATTTTATCTCCTCTATAGACAGCAATATTTCGTGATGCTCCAGATACAACCCGGAGCATTATCCAACATATTCTAGTTGTTGAAGCAAATGGAAAGGTATACACACAGATTAATTGAAGGGACCACAGATAACATACTGAAGAAACTAACATAACCACCAAATGACACATACGCAACTTGTTATCACACCATGATAGGGTTCAGATTTGATGAACCATAGATAAAATAGAACTTTTTCATCAGAACAAGATACCACATATTTACTAACAGCAGTTTGCCACAGGAACAAAGGATAACTACCAATTTATAGACATCATTAAGGCATCACTCAAATGCCCATGCATTTTCCCTGCGAACCTCCTCTTCCTCTTCTGGAGTAAAGTCATTTTTAATGTTGAAAGTCTTACGAATTTCCTCAGGTGTCTTCCCTTTGATCATGTCAGCAACAGTTTGACAGGTAAGGTCAAGCAGGCTCTTGATATTGAGGTAGTTTGCAGCCTGAAGAAAATCCCACAGTTCATCAGAAACAAGAATTTGAAGCTATTCATGCAATCTCACAACGAAACTCCACCTTCTTTACAAAAAAGGTGCCAAGAGCATAACTACCGGAATGCAGAAATATGTGGAATGACAATGTTCGACAAGTACATACTTACATTAATAACAACATACTAAGAGGTCATAAGGGTGCAAAAACTTCATATCCAGGATTCAATTATAAGAGGAAAATTCATATCATGTAATTAGCAGTACCAATAGTTGCATTGGTTCACCATCGGATTAAAAAATTAAGACAATGAAGCATCCATTTAAGGTAGAAATAGCCAATTAAATGAAATCCATACTGTGACCCCTGTATGAAACCATGAAGCTGATAAAGAAAAACTTCAGTGATACTAAAAGTATATATTTGATCAAACAAGAGAAAGAAAATGAGAAATCATGCTAACAGTAAATAAGCCCAGCGAAAAAACTTTGTGACATTGGAAACACTAGAACAATAATGACAATAATCTAGGACAAAGCTTATGCGACAGCAAGATATCCCAAATGTCAAAAAGACATGAAAAATACACATTCCTAGAAAGCCAGAAAGAGTTATTGCGTCCTTCACACACTTAAGCATGCATAACGCAGAAAACCACAACAACCAAGAGCAAACCAAGGAGAGGCTAAGTCAGAGTCCAATAAATCCACAGCTAAGTGGAGATAACTAAAGAGACCACAATAAAAATGTAAAACCAACAAAATTCACTTGACACAACTAAGAAAAAAATATGCAGTTTAAACAGGGAATATTTGAAAAAAGGGAAAACCAAGGGCAACACAATCAAATTCGACAGGTATATATCATGAAAAGAGGAAACGGCAATACGTTTCCAAGAACAAGAAACCACAAGAAGATGGCGAAAGAACAAGAACATAGCGGACATACCAAAATCAGGTCAAACAGCGTGCCCTGATCGACCTTCACAAACTCAGTATCAAACGCTTTCAAATCTTCGTCCACAACTTTGTCAGCCGGCGTCAGGGCGCCATCGGCGTTAGCCTTGGCTGCGGCGTCGACGTGGCGCTTGCAGTATTCGATCACCTTCGCGAGGATCTTCGAAGTAACGTTAGGCAACGGGATGCAGGTGTCGGCGCAGTTGTCCTCGATCATGTGCTTTATAGTCTGTGACTCGACGGCAACCGCCTCCTCCACCTCGAATGTCTCACCGTCGGAGCTCTTAAGAACAATCATCTTTGAAGATGCGGCGTCCCCAGACGACATGATTTACCAAGCGACGGATTTCAGAAAACCCTAATCCTTAGAGAGAGGAAACGGAAGACAGAAAACTTGAGATAGTGCTAATTGAAAGGAGCGAAAAGTAGGAAAATATTCGACCGTCGGTCCAACTTTATAGAACTTAAAGCGTCGATGCTGTGAGCTACTGTAATGCGACTTCTCCATATTTTAAATGAAGTAAAAAGCGTTTTAGGTCGAAATAGGAAACGTCGGAAAAAGAAAGTAGCAGGAAGCCCCCTGGGTACTTTGCTTTGCTTTCTATTAGGTCCTTACGTTTTTGTAATAATTTCAATCAAGTCCTGAATTTTGTTCCCTTTCAATCAATTTTCGTATATTGCTCGCTTTCTTTTGTGTGTGTTTTCTTCTTTCCTTTTCACTTATTTTAATGCTTTAAATTTGAAAATTTTCACATAGATTGGACATTTTTCAATTTAAATCCTCCACCCCGTAGTATATATATTAAAATAAATAAACGATACAGTAAAAATTTAAAATAAAAAATCAGTATAGTATACTTATCATTCCAAAAGAATTCTGCATTGCATTTGCTAAAATTGGTCACTTTTTTTTCTTTTTTCATTTTTTCTGATAATAAGTTAACATATCATTAAAAGAAACGGAAACCGTCATATAACAAAGGCACAATTTTATTTTTGATACTGTATTTATGATTAGCATTTTTTATCCCGTAATATTTTTTTATGTATATATTTAGTTTTTTTTTTTTTACGATTAGTCATGAACATTTCATATTTGGTCCTTTTTTTGATAACTTTGATCATGTTTTGACAATTTTGATGCTAACGACCTATAATTAGAGGAGAAAAAATAATATGTATTCCAATATGAAGAGGAGTAAGATTATTAACACGGGACTAAACTCGTCAAAACAGAACCAAATATGACAAAACTCAATTCGTCAAGAAATAACTAAATATGTAAATAGAGTAAATTATTGGACAAAAATACTAACCAATTATAATTACAAAACGAAAAATGTAATTTTGTGCCAGCAAATATTAAAAAATTGCAGCTACCATATCTTTTGAATTGTTTTAAAGACAGAAGAATTATTATGAACATCAGTTTCTTGTATTAGGTCTCAAAGCCTTTCTGGCTGTAATAATCCCACATCGTCAAGATGCATGATTAGTTGACACTATAATAGTTATACATATTTAATGCATATAAGAAATTTTCGATTGTTACTATTAGTAGAAGTTTAGGTCAAAAGCCAAAAGCAGCTCCGTAAAAGATAGCATAATTAAATATACAATGTCGTAAGACGAAAGATACAAACTATAGAGTTTTCTTATCAAATCTGCATATTTCCTCTAGAGGCCGCCTTCTTCACAGCTTTGAAACAGGCAACCCTGCAAGAAGTTAAGGAAGCTGTACTCAGGGAACTCCAAAAATAATCATGACAAGAATTCACAAACGTTGCTGTTTGTCACGAGTTACCTAAAGCTTTTGAGTTCACGATGCTTGGACAGGCAGCAGGTGGTGGAGCATTCTCGTTCAGAAATGGTTCCACGCGGTTTGGATCGGACCAAATGGGATATCCTTTTATCTTTCCCTGTATTATAATATAAGAAAAGATAATGTTGATTGTCCTAAGAAAGAAAAAGAGTCTTTCTAGTATGAGGTTTGAAGACACATCATACCAGGACATTTAGTGCAGCCAATGTTGCCATTCCTTCACGAGTCCACTGCACATACAGCATGGAACATAAGCATTCACCAAAACAGGCAGCTAATGTGGAATGAAGCAAAGAATTACCTTTGAAGCAGAGGCTATGTGAGGCACAACAATAGCATTCTTCATTTCTGCTAGCCCAGGTTTCATGTATGGCTCATCCTGATTGAAAGTTATTGCATCAAAACACATTTTTGTTGTACTTTTAATCTGATACACGAAAAACATGTCATGAGAAAGACTGGTTACCTCAAAGACATCAAGCCCAACTCGAAACATAGGAGTTGCTTTCAAATGCTCGACAAGAGCCACCTCATCTATTACAGGTCCCCTGCTGCAGTTTATGAGGATGGCTTCCTGCGTAATAAATGTGCAAAAATATCAAGTTCTCAAGATCATAGTTTCAACTAATTCAACTGATGAGAAATATTGTTAGGAATGCATTGCCTTCTTCATCATAGCAAGCCTTTCTTTATTGACAAGATGGTAAGTTGTTTTATCCAGCACTGGATGAAGACTTATCTGCAAAGGCATCAAATAGACTGTGTCTGTTAACATATTTCATTCAAATACTCTGTAGAAATAAAGGGTTGGCCAAGTCACCAGATGAAAGCTTACCACATCAGCCTCTCGAAGCACCTCCTCCATTGTTGAGGCCCGTTTCCATGTGACGGGCTGTTCACCGTTGGCTTTCAGGAACTGGCCATAAGCTGCAATTTGAAGATGAACTGTAAGTATTTGTTATCAGCTGGAAGAGTGATTAAACTGGTACATTGACTAAAACATGCCTGTGACGAACTTTTCAAGACGAGTGGCTTGGTAGAGATCATAGTAGATTAAGTTCATTTTGAACCCTTCAACCTATTTCAGAAGCATCGATTTCCCCCATTAGCATTGTAATTATTGCGATAAACCAAAGGAAACCATCTCTTCTTTCTTTAACGGGGAATAAAGAGAGAACAAATAATGGTTGCAAACATAGCAGACATAATCCAAAGCATTTGTGCATTATAGTTGAGAATATCAGAGACCTACAAACAAAATTTGCTCAAATGAGGTGGATTCTCATCTCCTACTACATATTTAAGGGGGCGAGACAATGAGAAATACCATCATTCTAGCATAAGCAGAACCAATGCGACCTGCTCCAATCACACCGACCGTTTGTCCTTTAAGCAAGTTCCCCACAAAACTACAAAAGAAATCAGCCTAATCAAGTTGTTGCACTGACAAAGAAACGTAACAAACTGTGGAAACTGATTAAGCAAAATGAGAAATCATACAGATGAGGAAGCCATCCATCATATAAGCCAGCCCTCATGAATTCATCTGCTTCAACAATTCTTCTTGCTGCTGATAAAGAAAGTGAAGCTGCTAACTCGGCTGTAGTCTCAGTTAGTACTCCCTGATTCGATAAATATATTGGATTAAGTTGACTATATATCCGATCAGAACGACGAAATGATGCAAGACAGAATTCATGCACCGACCACAAAATAAGCAACTAAAGCTCATCTGTACTAATAATTACTCGACGTAAATCAAGAGTTACCAGTTCATCCATATGTAAAAAATCAACCAGAAGTTATATATATAAAGAAGAAAATCTCACAGGTGTATTTCCAACAGCAACGCCGTACTTATTAGCAGCATTGACATCAACATTGTTGTACCCCACAGCCATATTGCTGAATGCTTTACCTCCAGCTCTGCTCAATGCAGAAAACAACTTCTCTCCCCAGTCTTCAGTCAGCTGAAACACCCCACAAAGATTACATTAGATCAAACATCATTAACATAGCCCGAAACCCAACTCAAGAAACCTTCAACTCAATCGAAAAGAAGAAGAAAAAACATTAAAACTGAAGTAAAATTATAGCTACTCAAAAAACCTTATGTGTGTGATGTGTCTGTGTATGTGAATTTTACCTGTCCAATGACTCCATCACACTTATCACCAATCAAAGAAATGATGTCCTCAACAGACAATATGGTTTTCTTCTGCGTGCAAATCTGCAAATGAAAGAAGAGTGATCAGAACAAAGTGTGAAAAGGCGAAGTTGGCATGAAAAAGTCCAAGAAAAATTACTTCGAGACGACAGTCTTGTTCGATCAAGAGATTAATCCATCGGGTCCCCGGCATAGGTTTGGTGCTAACAACTCTGTATTTCCCATTAGGATTGTAGACCTCAACCTGCAGCGGTTTCGCCATTACAAAACAGCTTCACCCTTGGACTGTCTTACGTTAGTTGTTCTGGTTAAGTGCAATGACGAAGCAAGTTGAAAGCTTATGGTCCTGTGTTTTGGAATGGATATATAATTCTTGATCCTATGTGGGACGGACCATTATAAAGAGTTGAGTCGTGGGTGTATGATCAAATCTTGAACGCCGTTGATCTTGATTGTGGGATGATGCGCATTGGTGTGGTGAGGCTGATGCAGCAGTGGATTGCAGAATGGGAAGGGTATTAGGGGCCTCTCGTTTGTTATGAGATAATGAAATTTGTAGGCTGGTGACACGTAAGAGGGAAGCTATCTGTTCTGCTAAATGACAAGTTTAGAACTTGTGCTCTGCAAACTGTGAGCCACTTACTTGTGTGGGTGCCAATTCCCATCATCTCTCCCACAACACAAATATTCTACTCTTTTTTCACATAAGATTCTAACACAAAACAAGTTTGATCAGTCTTAAATTAATTAAAAAGTGATCAATTATTATTATATAGTTAAAAAAAACATGATCAAGTGCATGTTGTCACTTTTATGATGCTATGTTGGAATTTTGTAGTCCAGTGGCAATAATATGAAATATTAAACAATAAGTACAAGTACTAATCTTTTGAATTTGAGGTCATCTTTATTATATAATTGATCATTCTATATAACGGGTAGCCCCGAACTATTTGTTAATTACCTCAATAGAGATGTGGGCACACAAGCCCAATTAACAAAAAACATCGATATAGAGATGGGCTTCATCTTATATTGACAGTCCAAATTGAAGGCTTTTGTCAATTAAACAACATTGCCAGGCCCAATATTGTAGGTACTGCCGAAATTGGGCCGAGGAAAGATTGTAGTTAGAGATTGTGTAGAAAGCGCAAGCATATACATAGGTATGAAGACGAGATGAAGATTCGTCCACTCCACAGTACTCCACCCACATTGTCGACATTTTCTCATCATTAGTATTTCATTGACATTTGGGAATTGGTGGAGAGTTTGGACAAAGACTTTGAAGCACTTCAAACTCTATAATATTAACATTTCAAAAGATGTGAAAGCCACCAAACCCCATATGCACGAAGAGCACAGTTGTGGACTCTATTATGCCACACCACACCTTCCCTCCTCTATTTCTGCTCCTCCTCAACTCATTCCTTTTTGCAAATTTCACAATTAAGATTAAATTAAAAAATTATAATTATTTAAAGCGAATAAATATAATATCCCGATGTTAATGGGATTTGAGTATGCAACAATAGAAGAATAAAGTAAGAAAGATTTGAAGAGAAGAGTTAAAAAGTAGCAACGCTGAAATTCTTGGATTTGTTGGGGAGAGAGAGAGTAGGTACTATCTTTATCCTTTCCACCCGCCTCTTCTGTCTTCTCTTTCCCCCAAACTCCTCCGACTTTAATAAAGGGGGAGATTATTGGAAAAACTCAAGGAATCGTAGATTAATTTCACTAATGGAGAGGCTGATCTATTCCAATTCAATCCCATCTAAACTCCACCCCAATTCTCCATGTCTTCCACGACTCCCCCCATCCCGGAAGCTCGCGCCGCCACCTTCTTTTTCTTCTTCGACGCCGTCGTCTCTGTTGCTCCAATCACGCCGACTCAACCCGCTCTCTTGCACTCTCAACAACTCTTCTTTGCTTTCCCCCAAAGCTGTCGACGATGGTCTGGGAAAAGATTTGTTTTTCTCTGTCGATTCCGCAAATGGGTCTGAGCCTAAGCCCCATTTCCTCAAACGGATTGCTCACCAGTTATCGCGGCAGCAAAAGGTACTAACTCCCTAGTGATTCTGTTTTTAGTTCATTCCTCGGATTAGGTTTCTTGATCTGTTTTGCTTTCTGTTTTCCTGGATTTGTTTCCTAGAGCTATACAACGAAATTGGTGACTAGAATTCAGATGTGGTTGTTGAACAAGTTTTCTATCCCTGTTTATTTGTTTCCTGTCTACCTCTTTTTTTTTTTAAAAAAAAAAAATATTTTTGTGTTCGCTAGATATGACGAGTAAAATAAGGCATCATTAGTTTACTACTCGTGTCATAATGTTTTTTGTTAGATTGAATGGATATTTTGTGAATTTCACATGTGAGGCTCCATTCAGTATTTCCTGAATGTGCCTCCTGTTACTATTAATCTAAGTGATAAGAGTTGCGATATCTATGAGGAGAGCACAAAATTGGAATCTTGGAAAATTTTAGACTATCTTAAGTACAAAATCATGATCATTCCAAGCATGGATAATACTACATTTTTGTTCCTAACTCGTATTTGGTAGGCATTGAAATGAGTAGCAATGCGGATTCTTGGTTCCTTTGGAATCATTCCCTCTTCCCATCATGAGGATTGCTTATTTCCAGCTAAGTTGGAATAATTAGGCAAAACAATATGACATCATTTTGCAACCCTCTTTCTCTAAAGCATCTCTCTGTTTTTGTACAGAAGCAGTATAGCGGATTGGTAAATTGCATACTCCACCTTGTAGTTGCTGTTTGTTTACAGTAGACTTAAGATGAAATAGGATGGTTGTGTCAAATGTTATTGAGTAACTTTCAATAAATTTCAGGTGGTTAATGCTGGGACAGTGATACTACTATCAGCAATCTTTTTAGCATTCCTGCACCCAGCAGCTGTATCACCCGCTTTTGCTAGTTTCCAAAGTGCGGCCAAGACGGGAGGTCCTGCTGCAGTTTCAGTTGGGAATAATCTGATCCGCAGTGAGTTACTAAGCAGTGCATGGACTGGCTTCTTTGCTGGTTGCTTACACACATTATCTGGTCCTGATCATCTTGCTGCATTAGCTCCACTTTCAATAGGCCGCACAAGGATGGAGAGTGCTGCCGTTGGAGCTCTTTGGGGATGCGGCCATGATGCTGGACAATTGTTATTTGGCTTGCTTTTTTTACTCCTGAAAGATCGGCTTCATATTGAGATCATCAGAACATGGGGGACGAGAGTGGTGGGCTTTACTCTGCTCGTGATTGGTGGCATGGGAATCAGGGAAGCTTCAGAAGTCCCTGTTCCATGTGTTGCCCTTGAAAACGGTGAGTGTGATGTCAGTGAGTATGAAGCCCTTGCGAACCCGTCAGTTGGAAAGAAGAAGATTGGTTTTGCTACATTCGCCACAGGAATTGTCCATGGGTTGCAGCCTGATGCTCTGATGATGATTTTACCAGCAATTGCTCTGCCTTCTCGGTTAGCCGGTGCTGCATTTCTATTCATGTTCCTGGTTGGGACAGTTATAGCTATGGGAAGTTATACTGTCTTTATAGGGTCCTGCAGTCAGGCGCTTAAGGATAGGATCCCTAGGATAACTGAGAAACTCACTTGGGCATCTTCTCTCATAGCCATTGCTTTAGGGCTTGCTATTTTGGTTAGTCAATATTTCGGATTAAGTTTGTATTGATTCGTTTCTGGGGTTTAATGATTTGTCCCTGTAGTGGTAGCTGAAGATTTTGAGAGCAACAAATGTAGTGGATTATTTGAGAGCGAAAGCTCATCTTTGTAGCTTTGCATGTGCAACACGATTTTTGAAGTTACGATAATCTCTTACCTAGAAATTTATTCACTTTGCAAGATTGTTGCCACGTATTCATTTTTCTGATGTTGCAAATATTTCCACTACATAAACACAATTCAAGCTAAAGTTATTCTCTTTCATTTTACTATTAGAACTAACCATTGGAAAGCGCCATCACCTGCATACTCTTATGTAACACTGATTCAAGCCAACTTCAAAGAGGACAACAACATTAGCTGCAGCCGCTAATGCAACTTGGACTTCAATCTATAAAAGTCTTGGTTTCTCATTTAAAAATGCTAGCATTAAAAATTGTTCCCTGCTCAACCAAAATACCTAATTTCAATATGTTACGATCAACTGTACGAACCCAGACTAGGAAAAAAGGATATATTTACCATGAATTGTAAGCACCCAGACTAGGAAAGGAAAAGAGTATCACAAAAGAAACACACAGCAAGAGTAGTTATCATAAAAGGAACACACCATAAGAGCAGTCACACCAAATACACAGTACGACTATGAAGCACATTATGATTCCAAGATCGAGAATAGTGCCTAGCATAATTTAACATGGCATTGACAAGCAAGTTATCTTTTACAGTTCAACAATGGGAACAAACAGATGAAGCTCCGTCATGATCAAAGATGGAGAATAGTGTCTAGCTTAATTAATATGGCATTGACGAGCAAGTTATCCTTTACAGTTCAACAATGGGAACAAAAAAGGTTGACCTTCAACAAGACTACGCATGACGAGAGCAGCCCATGGCTTTTTTTCTCAAAGCATGCTCCACAGGTTTAAGATCATTTGGAGGTTCGATGACAAGCACGCGATCAGCTAGTCACAAATGCTCCTCCATTCAAACATAAGAGAAATACCAATTGTCTGCTTCCTACCGCTTTTTGCCAATGTCATAAAGTATGCATGCATCTGCAGCTGTCTTCATCTGCTACCATAAAATGAATGAGTAGGTTGAATTAAAGATGCAACATAATTAAAGTGAATACTGATAAAAACCAAGAGAGATATCCAGTTTGCGTTAAAAGATTCAACTGTATAAAAGATTCATAATTATGTTTTGCAGTTGGCCAATTTTATGTTATAGAAGTACTTTTAAGTAAATAAACATAAAACATCAGATGCACATGGTATTACACTCTAGCTGGATGTGCCCAAAGCACGATCACAAACTTGATAAGAAAATGAATGCACAATTTACCAAGAGCAATTTGGAATATGGCTCATTAAAGGACTAATTCATTACCTGTATTACATTAACTATTTGCTTTATTACCCATCCAATAAAGCTCAAAGAAAGTAAAGTCAAATAGAGCCAGCTCTGGGTAGCAGCATTTACTAAAACCTGAGAGAAAAATACAGGTGAAAATACAAGGACATAGGTATCTGCCTAATACGACCATAAAAATGATGCAATCGAGTAGATGAGGCTTACTTCAGTCAGTTTCTCAGTTTGATTCTCCGCTAGAAGAAATAGAACAATGTAAAGAACCTAGGGACCAAAATGATGAATAACATAAGATAGCAAAAACTAAAAACAATTCCATGGTACAGATGATATTCACCTCACAGGAAACACAGCAGTAACCCATAAATTTCCGATTCCCATAATAAAGCTTGAATAACCAGCTGCTGCTATCTTTTACATCCTTATGACTAGTTTTGCCCACCAAGAAGGAACTGCAAGCCAAAAGTGTAAGTGGAAACAAAAGTTGGTACTCCAGAAACTGTTGACATGGAATACATTTCATAAAAAAGGTACCTATTTTAACAAAATAGTTTCATTAACTTTTATAAGAACCAAATTGGAAATGAAGAAGGTTATTGAAGTAAATACCTATACATTTGCAACCAATGGCTGGCAATATCTAGAGCAAGCAACGACAAGAAAATCATCCCAGGCCTGGAAACTATCAGGGGTAAGACCTCATATCAAATTAGCAATTACAACCAATAAAGTCAAAACAAATTACCTATAAACTTGGGATAGAATAACCAACAGACAAGCAGTGCTTATCCTGGAAGGAAAACAGATAAATCAAGATAAACTTTGTCAACAAACGGCAAAAAGAATTAAGCACATGGCAAAGCAAGTGTAAAGTAATGGAATAGAGAGGACACAATAAACATGTAAATGATGGATACCTGTCCGTAACCATGTCCAGAACAGCTCCAAATGTTGAAACTGAAACAAAGAAAGTACGGATTGGGGTGGGTGTTATGTGTAATAGGTAGGCAGGCAGGCAGGACTAATCCTATTTTCTCCACCAGCAATCAACACTATAGATGGAAGCCTTCATGGGAGCTTTACAATAAATTCTATCCCATTCATGAGGCATAACGAGAATATTCTGATTTTTTATTGACAAACCAGAAAGCTATTTAGGACTCCTAATTCATATTGATCTCACATGATTATTATTCGAATTGAAAGGGCAATTACAAACCCTAACCTTGATTCAATTTGCGTGCAAACCAACCATCCAATGCATCACATACAAAGCTGAAAACAGACCTCCGTATCAGATTCACAACGTTGCTTCATCCAGAAAAGAAAAACATAAAAACATATGAAATCATCCTCACCTAACAAAATACAGAACGGAGAAAAGATACTTGTCCTTGAAGCATATCGCAAAAGCAAAGCAATTCATTAGAATTCTTACATATCCTGCCAAACGAATGTAAATGAAACATCGATTACGAGGAAGAAAAAAACAAAAGACCGGAATTAAAATCACGGATTAATTAGAGTCATAGAATTAAGCAGTTGGTTGATTATTACTTACCAATTATGTTGGGAACGTAAAGGTAGACAGTCAAGGTACTGGGTCTCGACTTATCCGCCATTGGAATAGCTGAATTTTGTTCGGAATGCTTCAAATCAACTAATCCAATCGCATTAGATTCGTTTTTTCTGATGAATTTCTTGTTTAACAACTCAGATGCATGAAGTACCATCCACTACCTGGAGAATATTGGGGCTGATTTCCAAAATATTGCAACTTGGGGGGCTGTGGGTTTAAAAAACTAAAAAGCAAGGGAGGCAAGCAAAGAATCAAATATTCAAAGTAGCAATTCTTTTTCCCCTAAATTCACTGAAGAGGTTTTAATTATGATAATTACGGATTAATAAATCTGGTTTTAAAAAAAAAAAGAATATAAAATCGAAAAGAGAAATGATCGAGAATCTGTTTTCCAAGATTAAAGAGGTGGAATTGGGCCACATGTTTGGGCCAGGCCACTTTATAAAGCCCACTCCAGTTAAGTCAATGGGTGCATACGGTAGAAAACACTACAGTTTATTGCAGTTAGTGGGACCCTTACTGCAGAGAGGAATTCTTTCTTTCCCAATTCCCCCTTTTTTTCCTGCCCGACTTTGAGAATAGAAAGGAAGTAGGAAGCTTCCTTCTTTAGTGCTCCACTGTTTCAACTGTCACAAAATTCAGGAGTCAACTATACCTTATCAATACTCGTACTCACTACCCCCACCCCATCCATTAACAATTTATGCTAAATTATAATTCACATTCAGTTTGGTTAAATTGAAATTAATTTTATGACAAAGTGTATTATATTTATTGTGTGATTGTCGTACAGTTTGAAAAACACAATCAATCACATAAAAATATATTATATTTATTATGTAATTCAATCGAACCTAATTTGAGTAAACATTTTTCAACAATTATTAATCATGGAATTGAGTTTGGGTTCCCTACACTTACACTAACACTCACCGCAATTCAACATATTAATATCTTCCTTTAATTCAACTTTGAAAGTTGAGATTAAATACAAAACATCCTAATTCAAATTCATTTTCATTCTATTCTATTTTTTGGTCTAATAATAGAATAAAAAAGTGGAGAAGAATGAATGTAAGAATGCAGAGCAGTGAATCCCTAAATGTGAAATGTCATTTTTGTAAAATATAAAAATTTTCAACTTTGGAAGCGGTGCAAAAAGATGTAAGAGTAGGCGAACAGGAATCCTTCATAGGTGAGGTGAGCCCAAACACAAACCACAAACCACACACATGATGTTTCCATAACTTTTCATTACATGTTGATGTTCCATTCACAAAAACCATAAATTCAAAAACCATCAATTTTCCTATATTTTTATCAAATATATGCACATATATATATATAAACACACACTTTTATCCAAGTCAACGTCAGAAACAATGCATCACCCACCTTGTAGACCACAACCAACACGTCCAATACAAGCCAAATTTATGGTTGCGCTTTGTTTGCTTTCACTTTTAAAAAAAAATAAATATTTATTATATTTTTGAATAATACAAACAAGAGTTAATTGCACATAATCTCCATCTAAAAATACAATATTATGTTTTTTCCCAATAAAGTTTTGAAATTATAATTACATCCTTGAAAACTTCTTTGTTTACACTTGATTCCTTTCTTTAGGATTTAAACAAAAATGACTCACGTTAACAGAACAAATTATATAGTATTTCAATTTTGTCCATCATTTAACATTATCATATATATTGCTATATTTATAAATGAATAAGCGTAATGTGGGTGTATATATATATATATATATGGAGTCATTACATTTTTTCTCCTTATAATTATAAAATTATGTGTGAATGTTAAATGATGGTAAAATTGCAGATTTATGTATTTCTTTACTAACGTCAGTATTTTTTATCCAAATTCTAACGAACGGAGTCATATATAAGTAATGAATGTGGGATAAAAAGTGTAAATATAATTCAAAAATAGAAATTAAAAAAATAAATTGGTATGTTAGAGATCTAACTATAATTAGGCCTAAAACGAATAAAAGCAAACAAAAGAAATAAAAGTAATTGGATTGAAATAAAAGGAGTGGATTATAGATTTGTAGAGGATGGAAGTGGAAATGAATAGGGCCTCAGAATACAGCCCTTTTTGCGGACAACCCTTTCACTGCTGTTCCAAAAATGGGCAGTTTGCAGACATAGGTTTAATAGCCCCTTCCGCTTCCACCCAAACACCACGCACACGACACATAATCGCTACTACACACACGCACATACCCAATCTGAGTGTGAAAGTGAAAGCTATGATTCAAACTTGCTCTTTCTTTCTTCCACATGTCTGCTTTTTCTCCGAACCAGTTTTCTCTTTGTTTAGTACAATTCAGAATCTCCTTTGCTTTTGTCAACCAAAATTCACCCTCAACAAAAATCAGCTAACTGTAATAATACTTCTTATAATTAATGTAAACATATGTTGGTTCTTGATGTGAAGTTGCATTTGCATTCAGTATTATATCACTTTCACATATACGGGTTAGATCTCTGTCTAAATTAAAAAAACCCTCTAAGTTTCAATCATAGCTTTTCTGCATCTAAACCAACAAGGTTGTAAGAATGCAATATGTAGCAAACGTCGTGCCTGAGATATAATTTTACATTGTACATACTTGAAGTTGAAATCGATGCAGGCAGAATAGAAAAGATGCAAATCTCAATCTATTTTATTATTAATAGAAGACCTGGAAATGGTTTTGTGTATACGATCTCAAAGTAATCCACACATAAGGTTATATGCTAAGAAAAATACAACACACAATATCAATTTATAATGAGAAAAAATTGAACTTCCAATTAGAAAAAAAAAAAAAGTAGGAAAATGGGATTTTGCTTTTCTTGATGCAAGAAAACCTATATACAAAATTGAATTTGGAAACATTAAATTGCAAAACTAAGCTACATCAATAATAAAAGACAAGTAGTACCGTTCCCACTACCATCTTTTAAAGTATTTTCAAGCAAAATATTTTTTTAAAAAAAAATAACATGGAATTGATAAAGAAATAAATCAATGTATCATAATATACTAAATAAATGGAATTGGGAATTGAGAATTGAGAATTGAAAGTTGTTTGCGGTTTATGAGATGGTCGTATCGACATTTAAAACCAACGTCTCTCAAATAAGATTTTTATTCAAATTAAATTTTATTGAATTAAATCAATCATGAAGTAAATATCACACACTTATTTTTTTTTTAACAATACACAAAATATAATATTAATATAATTAATTCAGGTCCCACTAAAACTCGATTTAGATTAGAATTTTTCATAAAATGAGTTGTTTTCTTTAAAAAAAAAAAGCAGCAACTCCTGGAAAAGGGAAAGGTGCTCCTATTCTGCAGCTGAAAAAAAATAATTCAAGTTGGGTGGATTTAGAAGAAACTTTAACTAGACAAAGGTAAGTACCTGATGAATCAACATCAATATAATATGGTAAAAATGAATAATTGAAAAATCCCAGCCTTTTGTTTTTTTTTAAATTACCGTGGGAAAATTTCATTCATAGATTAAAGAAAACAGGGCAAATAAATTTAAGTAACAAAAGAAAGAAAAAGGTTGTTCATGTTCTATATAAAAAAAAAAACATGTTTAAATTAAATCAAAGCTTCTACGGTAGCTTTCTTTACGGTTCTACAAACAGGGCAGGAATCAAGAAAAACCTCACAGTCTTTGCAGGAGCAGAGGTGTCTGCAGGGCAGCATAACTACAGATGATTTTCGTGAATTGCAGCATTTACACACCATTTTCCTCCTCCTTTTCTCTGTGGTGTTTTCGCAACAAGATTCTGCGTCTTCAGCTGCATTCCCCGCCGATTCTCTCAGCCGTCCGATCCTGCTGTTTAGTGATGCAACCATTGCTTCGTTCTCTTTAGCTATTCTCTGCCATGTTTGGCTCTCACTTTCTAATCTTTTCAAGAAATTCTGGAGCTCCATTGTTCTGTTGGACGCCTTTGCGATTTCTTCTTCTTTCTGTTTGAGTAAAAATTGAGTCTTGGATTCGTATTTCTTCACTAGTACTGATATTTGCTGCTTTCGCTGCTCTTGCATTGCTATTCTCAATCTCTCGTTCTGTTTTTTCAAGTCAAGAATGAAAATTAAAAAGAGGGAAAAAAACCAATTTGATGGAATGATTCTTTTTCTTTTTTAATCTCAATTCTAACCTGTAAATTGATCAAGTGTTCAAATTCCAATCTTTGCTTCTCAAAATGGGCAGAAACAGTGTGCGGCAAAGGCATGGATTGGTGATCATGATTAAGGTTGTTTCTTGGGAGGAAATGAAGGCTACTACCGACCAAAAAGGCGTCATCTTTCTGAAACTGCTGATCAAACTGCATCAGATGTTGATGTTGTTGTTGTTGTTGTTGAGGAAGCAAACACAGGGTATCAAATCCACACCCGCCATTCTCCATCGCCAAATCTTGACCACCCCATCCAAAATTCTCTGAATACAACTGCGCTTGAATCGCCATCTAACCAAACATGTTCTTCAAATATGAAGTGGTTGAAGAAACTTGGTTTGTTCCCTTGGTTGAAATGAATGATGGAGAGAATAGAATACAGAAAAGCCCTCACTCACCCTTGCCCTTATAATCCATACACAAACTAGTACACACTCAAGTTTGGCAAAACCTATGTTAAAAATTGTATTAGGTTAATGGTATGAGGGAACACATCATGAAAAACAAGGAGTCTCCTGGTATTTATATAGGAGGTTGACATTGACAACTTTTTATTTTTTAACAAAAGGGGGGTCTGTATTCTCAAAGAAATAAAGTAAGTGAAAAACTTAAAAAGGGAAAAAAGAGGAGGTGGGGTGGAATTCTTGATTATCAACTCTCTCTATTCTTGTGATGCATTGAAGGAAAGGGCGTAAACATGCAGATTTTGTGACTAAACTATCGGATCAGAGATATGAGAGGGGGTGTTGAATGGGAAATTCAATCCCAAGTGGGGCGGGTGTATTCTTGTGAGGTTTGAGGCTCAATAAATAAATAAATAAATAAATTACAAAAAAAAAAAAAAGAAAGGGTAAATTATTTGTTTGTAATATTAAATTTATGTGGAGAGAGAGAGGAAAAAAGAGAGGGAATCAGGGATTTGTCAGTTTTGGGCATTTGTAAAGGCTGAAGAATAGGATTCCAACCACTCTCGTAATGCTCAATTTTTATTCATTATTGTATTTTAGTTTGGGGGCCATAGCCATTCCCTTTGCCATTGATTTTTTCCACCACCTTTTAATGTTCTTGAAATGCGATTTCCATGTTACGTCAATTTACTTCTTTAACACCCTGTGGACTCGGCTGCCTCTCCCTCTCCCGTCTCCACCATCCCTTTTATAATCATCCTTCAACTACATTATTATTTTTTCCAATTTAATTATTACATTTACACCAACCTCTCACTTATAATCTATTTACATAAATTACAGAAATCATCCCAAACAACGAACAAAAAAATATTAATGTTTATGGGGATGTATATTTAATTTTTTATAAATAGATTGTGGATTAGTGGATGTTAATGTAATTCTCCCCTGAATTTATGTAGGATTTAGAAAGTAAATAAAAAAAGAGAAGGTGCAAGAAATTTCCATAGCAGATTACTGAAGAAAACATCGATAACATCAAATTCCACATTGTTAACACACCAAATACCTTTCCAAGAAACGCGTTTCCAAACTTTTCTTAAATATAAAGCTGTTTTTGACTGCTTGATAGCTTGACCAGCAAGTCAATTTTGTCACAATTGCTTTGGCTTCTTCTTCTCTCTTCAGCTTGTGATCACCTGTTTAATGCTTTTGTGGGTCATCACCTAAGCCACCCAATCAACTCTAATTATTTTTAATTAATTACACTTAACCCCGTTTAAATTTACACTTAAATTGACCCACTTTCATTATAGTTTGGACAAATTCACCGTATTTAATATTTTTATACTTTTAAGAAGAAAAAATATAATAATGTTAATCTTAATTCATATATGTATATATATATATATTATATTTATCTCCTTATAAATACGAAAAATATACATGAGAGCAAAAATAAAGAAATATATAATATTTTTTTATTAATGAAAGTATTTTTCATCTAAATTTTAATGGAAGGGAGGCATGTGTAAATGGAGAATTTTCAGAGGGGATGTAAGTATAATTTTAAAATTCTTTTGAAAAGAATGTGTAATTTCGTATTTTTAGAGAGGATTTAAGTGTGATTAACCTTATTTTTTAATTAATTATTTAATTACTACCATATGGAGAATTGATTAACCATAATATGATCTAAGCCGTATAATAAAATTATACCTTCATTTAAAATCTAGTAATGAATTCCAAAAATCAAGGAATATTTGATTCTAAAAAACTATTTATTATTTTTGTAATGTTTGAATTTGTTTTCATAGAAAAGGCACTTTCATGCCTTGATCTTTTCCCAGGTACAATAACACCACAAAAATTAAAATAACGAAATCTTATCTGATAAGTGTGAATCATGCAAAATAGTTTTCAACATTATACGGCAAATCTAAATGTTATTTTCCTCAGACCCACTCCTCCAAAGGGTGCCAAACGCTATGATTATTAGCCAAACAACACTATATATATATTATTAATTACAACACGACATTCTAGTGCCATTACAAGAATATTGTTTTCACATTAACGTACGTTGAACATATATCGATATATATAGTGGGCCTTTATTTATTTATTTTTCTCAATTTTTCTTTAATTTTTTCCCTTTGTGGTGCCCATAATTATTTGGTGCATCTTACACTAATCCGTCATTATTAAGCTATTTAATTCGGAATATAAAAACGACAATTCCAATGTAGTAAGTACATTGATGAAAGGACAATATATGGTTCTCTTATTTGTATTTGCAATAAGTCTAACGAAATTATTTTTCCCATCCTGTCTAATCTCATTCATTCAAATCCAAGAATTTTGGTATCTTGTGGAGACATCGATTTCAATTTAGAACAACATCAGAATTATAAAATTTATATATGACTATTTTATTTTCTCATCGACCGGCTACTTAAGGTTTTGTTGAAAAACATGAAATATACCGTTTATTATTTAATTACGAAATTTTGAAAAAGAAATGGTAAGTTGATCAATAGGTAAGTGCCAACAAAAGCATAATTTGATTTGAAATATTTGGTGTGTAAGAAATGAATGTGCTTGAGGCATAATTCTCTACCTTAATTTTCACGGCATCTAAGTTGTTGATGAATTCGGCATGAGCATTGAATAAAGTTTGGAATATCATCCAATGAGATTTTATTAATTTTATTCAATAAAGATTAGGTTTTAAGACTCAAATATTATCTATATGTAAATTTTGAAAAAAGTAATTAATTTTATTCACGAAATTTCTTCAAGCTAAATCGCTAGAGTATGATATAGCCCGTTGTAAATAATAATAATACATCTGTGTTTTCTATTATAAAATTATGTTGTGCATAGTTTTCATTTAATCTATACACTCTACATTCATAAATATTTCTCCAAATACATACAACCAACTTAATATTATTTTACAAGTTAAAAAGAAATTCCAGACTGATTATTAATGGATTATATATCTTTCATAGTTTCATCCGTAGTTTCTTGCATTGAACATATATGTTTAGTCAGCTTTCGTTTTTTGCAAAGTTGCAACAAACTCCCATTATGTAATAATGTCAACACCAAACTAACATATATAATGTTGGAAAATTAAAGACTTGTCGTGGACAAACCACAGTCTTGAAAGCGAAATTTCAGTACTATCGTGGTGCAGATGGTATAAATAATTCGTTCCACAAGGTTAACACAACTATAACTCTTTTACACACGTACTCGTGGTAGAAAGTTTGGAACAACAAACAGAAGAACACTTAGAGAAGAGGAAGAGAGAAAATGTAAGAGGAGCACCGAGAAGTATCTCAAATTTTTTGTGGAATGCATAAGAGACTGAGGAGCAGGCTCGGTTGTTTGATAAAATCAAGCATTCGGACTCTTCATCAGCAGAAGCAAAAAAATTCGGCAAGTGAGGAGTATTTTCCCCAACCTCGATGACTTGTTCGTCTTAAGAGTCCAAAACGTGAAAAATGAAGGATTTAAATGTAATTTCCCTCAAAAAAATATAACTGCACGTGCTCAGCTAGGCGCGCATGTGTGGTAATTCTTCTAAAATTCACCCACCCAAACATCTCATTTCTAAAGTAACAAGTTGGTTTAATATATATAGAAAAAAAAAGTATTTATACGATCTATGTGGGACAAGAAAGTTACATAAGTCATTCCCAACATATAAGACCATAAATCGATCCGTATAACCTTAACCTTATGTTCTTCCAATGATCTTTGCGTATAGTCATAAACTTGAAATGAATTCTTATAAACTTTAATTAATATTGTGCACTATCGAATAAAAATACTATATAAAACATACATAGACCGTTGTTTTTAGTCCCGTAAGAATTATTCACTTTACTAAATTTGTGATCGCCTAATAAAACAAGTATCGAAGGCCGATGTTATACTAAAACAAGCAAAAGAATTTAAATTATAATCTACCTCTCTATATATACACACATAAAAATACAATTAATTTGTTATTCTGATTGTAAACTTGTGCACATTTTCCTCATTTATCATCCAATTGGAATGGCTAGACAAGTTGTAGTTATCTATCTATCCTACTAAAATAAGTAGCGGAGGTACGTTGAATTATGGATTGAAAACCACATTTTCCTACCGTTTCACAGCCATTCCATCTCTTACATATATGTTAGAAATTAAGGAAAGTTGTTTTTAATATCTTATCCTACGCTTGGATTCAACCACAACCCTAATTATGAATATTGATTGATTTTGGCTGTGGGTACGACTATTCATATATATATATATATATATGCATATATGCAGTAGTCCTTGTCACTTCCGAGGGCGGTTTCCTGTCCCGTCGTTATCCCCTCGCTTGAAATATTTCTATTATCGATAAATTTACTATTTTTACTTGCAACAATGGCACTACCAAGAAAAGCACTACTTTCACATAGAAAGAAATTTGATTTTAACTAAATTTTTAAATTTTTTTGAATGATCATCTACCATGCACTTTACATAGATTTGATCATATTAATTTCTTTTTAAAAATATAAAATTATATTTTCTTTAAATATTTTAAAGTTACATTTACATCCTCTTTGCAAATTCAGTGTTTACATTCTTTTATTGGGATTTGGACGTAAATATTGATATTAGCAAAAAAAAAAAAAAAAACATAAATTTTCAATTTTACCCATCTTTTAACGTTCCAGTATAATAAATTTTGTATTTATAAGGAAAAATAAGTAATGATGTTAATCTAACTCCATATATATATATCACATTTATTCCTTTATAAGTGCAAAGATATACATAGAAATATTAAATGAGGTGCAAAATTAAAATTTTTTTAACTTACATCAGCATGTTCCATATAAACCCTAATGGAAGTCGCGTTATGTGTAAATGGAGAATCATTGGAAGGGTGTAAGTATAATTTTAAAATTTTTTTTAAAAAAATATAATTTTAAATTTTCAAAGGGGGTTTAAGTGTAGGTAACCCTATTGATAATATAATTATGAATGTCTTAAAATTAAAAGTTGTGAAATCTGTTAGAAATGATGAATTTTGAAGGTTGTTTACAAATGTTCATGACAGAATTGTGGGTAAGAAAGGGTTGAAGAATAAGAAGAGGCAGCAGTCTCATTTTTGACACGGCACATGGAATCTGGGCCACAACCCGAAGACGCTACATGAGTTGATGGCACCTAATACACTAAGAAATGGAACCTTTGATTCAACATATGAATAACGGGTCTGCCACAAAATGGTATTATATAGTACGTAACTCCATTATGTATGGTCTAGGAAAAGACACTGATCCATAATTATATACAAACATCTTCATTGCATTTCCCCATGTATTCTTATGTCACTAATATATTAGAGCCACCATCTCTAGTCCCTAGCTGTCCTGTGTGCACCCACAACCATTTTTTATTTTTCAACCTTAAAGTTACTACCTTATTTTGTATCAGATCAATTGCCGTAAAATCACTGAGAATAGTGTCACCGACACCATTTCTTTTGTGATGGTAATGGAACAAAAATCGTACTACTCATGTGAAACTTTTTCATTTTTTCAATTATTTTACAGCGAATTGAATACCATAAAAATAAATAGAGGTTTCATTTGTTTTCTCATTTATTTTTTCACCTTAGATTAACCACATTTCTATAAATTATTCAGGTTATCATAGAATCATCAAGATGTTTTCTCAGGTAATAATTTAATTTTTTAACCTAGCAGCGTATATTGACAAGTAATAAACATAAGCAAGAAGCACACCCTAACAACATTGTTTTCTTGAAGGAAATCAACCAAAAAGAAAAATAAAATAAAAAATAATCAAAGTAAGGCTAGAAAATGATCATCATCCTTAACAAAGGCTGACATATGGCCAAGTAATTGATACAAATTAAATACATTTCTAGAGATTCCACGTGTAAGAAAACTGCAGTGGTGCAACTCCTGATGGTCGAAAACAAAAAAAACGTAGTGAAGCACGTCATCTTTTTTTGGTCGAAAACAAAAGAGAGAGAGCAAGTAATAAAAGAGAATAGTCTCTCCAGTGTCCAGGTATTGTGCAGTGGCATAGGGCATAACGGCCCATGTGGGCGGGCAGCTAGTAATGGTGGAGGAGGAACGTCGTGGTTGGGCGGCAGCCTCTCAATCCATGTGATAACTCCTCTAACTATGCTGTTCCCACATTTTGACTACAGCACCATAACTTTATGTGCCCATTTCTCGTTTTTGATGATTTTCTGTGTTCCCAACCCCAACCCCACTCCCTCTCTACATTTATCTCATCACACTGCACACACTTTGCCAATGCCAACCCCAACCATCTTCCCTCCCTGTGCCATTCTTCGTTTTTATCTTCTGCCCAACGTGGCACCACTTGTCTTAATCCTCACTCACTCCCCACCCCACTCCCACTCCCTCTCCCTCTCCCTCTCATCACAATATTCTTATCCAAATTATATTTATTGAAACTAAATTATACTTGTCCTGTAATTGATTACTTTCTTTAAATTATATATCAATTATACGACAATTATTACATTTATCATATAATTATTTCAGAATTAACCAAATTCGATCCAAATTAAAACTTCCCCTTTCACATGCTACATATCCATATAGTTATCAAACTACAAGCATTAGATTGACCAACTCTCAATTTTTTCTATCATAAAATAATGTTATATTTTGTATTTATTATTTAATAAATACGTGCTACGTGTATGAAATATGTTATTAAATATGTAGATGATGTGAATTTTATACCCACATTATATACATATTAACTTAAAATATGGAAATGCATTACCAATTTATAATAAAATATTGAAATTGATGCATTTGAATATAATGAAAATATGAATATAATTTGGTTGTCACAATATGTTCTATATGTATGTTTTGATTTAGCTGTATATATATTTATCTAACAAAATTGAATAATACAACTTATATTAAATGGCACTGTTTTGTGTCAAATGAAATGCAACACTCAGATATGTACACAAGAAGTAGAACATGATCTCCATTTTTTTATTTTTTATTAATTAATGATTTATTTTGATACACTAAACTACCTTAATTTATCAGTATATTAATATAATTAATAATGATAAATAAATTACAATAATAAAGAGAGACAATTATATATCCATACATCAAATCGAATTTGAACTTATAACCTTAAACTTATTCATAAGACCTCAATCTTAACATCATTGCTAACATGATTCCAATTTCATTATAATAAAGTGTTATAGATCAAATACTCATTTTCACATTGAAAACGTTAAATAAAGTGATAGTTGAGAGTTGAGAGGCCTTTGATTTCGATGCTTTGAACATAGGATTGGCAATAAATATAATACTATGCATTAATTAGGGAATAGTAAATTAGATCAATAAAAAAAAAGTAAAATTAGGGAATAGTAGTGCACAAAAATCGCGACACATATAATTAACAATAATAACTACCCAATTTTATAATAATAAAAATAAAGTTTTTGGAAAGAGGTTGAATAATATATATATATGGGTCTATGGAGAAAATTCATTTCATCTCGACTTTTCATAATCAAGAAAAATCATCCCAATGACGTTCTTAAGCTTGTCAATTCAATCTTTCAATTCTAACATACTTTTTTAATTTTAAGTTGTCGGCAGAAAATATATATATATATATATCTATATCACCGTTATATTTTTTTATTTTTTATTTTTGAATTTGGCCAATGAAAACCTCGTAAATTAATCCGTTTTTCAACACTTTGGCTCGTAAATTAATTATTTTCACAAATTAAACAATTTTATTTGCTGATCTATCCTGAAATAAGAGGGTGTTTGACAAGCTTATAAGCTCCTCAATATATTTTATAAGATGTTTGAAAATTTATAAGTTATTAAAAATTATTTTAGCAATTTTTTTTTAAAAAATTATAAGATTCTAAAACATCTTCTAAGCTCTTTTATTTTAATATTCGATTAACAAATTCACTTATAACATTATTAATATTTTACTTTTATCTTCATAAAATTGATAGTTTTTCACCCAAAACAAAATCATCTATATATAATTTTAAATTGTAATAGTTTGGTGGCTTTTTTTTTTTTTTGTCATTATTAAGTATGAAGAGCTAATTCCCAAACCTCCTAACATCTTATGAGTCTGCCATATTATTTATTCAGCCACTTTAAAAGCTTAATTTTACGATAAAATTAAACATGTTTAGACTTTTAAAATATTTAATAATATGTAAAAACCTATATTTAAATAATTGAGCCAAACACCCCTTAACCCTGACGAAATCTGCTCTGCACATACAAATTTTTTATTCAATTACTTCATAATTAAACATGACATAGTAGTAATATATAGTCAGTATCTTTTCTTTCTTTTTTCCCCAAGAAATACAAATGTTGGTGGATGATTCCGTGTCGCATACTCCCATAATGCATGTTCACCCCCACATTATCTTTTCTTCTTTCTCTTCTTTTTTTGTAAGGAAAAAACAAGTAAAGGAAAAAGAAAAAAACATTTACGTACCCAAAATCAAATTGCATCTTTTGAGTAATGATGTTAGAAAATTGTCCCGCCATTCACTGCACTGCACAATGCACATAGTCAGTCACACATTGGATTTTGGTACTCATAAATCACTGCCCTCTTCGTTTCTCCAAATTTGACTTTTTCCTACTTTCCCAGAAGCTTCACCCTCTACTCTCTTCTTTGTCCCCTTTTCTCGCTTTTAATACTTCCACACCTTTTTTCCTTTTCAATTTCATTTTAATAAAAAAATAAATAAATTATTTTAGTGCCAAAATTTCCATCCGCCTTCCTAACAGGACCAAAGGCACGATTTTACAGGCAGTAAGAATATCAGGTCCGTCAATCTAGTTCAGCTACCCTATTGATAAGGTAACACCTACAAATAGGTCTTATATCAGCAAACAACTAGACCGTCAAGTCAACCATATTCTACACATCTTGGACTACATCACTCTAAAAGTGCTGGGAACGACGTTTTAGCTAGTTGGAGCTTCAACTAACCACATTTTCTATATTTGCAATTGATTTGACAAAATCACTTTGTGTTAGCATACCATTTGAGAGATAATTTCATGCATCATCCCAAGAGACTAGCACTATGTTTGTTTTT
This sequence comes from Sesamum indicum, assembly GCF_026168435.1. Lineage (NCBI taxonomy): Eukaryota > Viridiplantae > Streptophyta > Magnoliopsida > Lamiales > Pedaliaceae > Sesamum > Sesamum indicum. The sequence goes on from NC_142666.1 coordinate 386,469, forward strand.
ATTTCCAACTTATTTCTAAGACAAGTCAAAATATACTCAATGTTTGCCATCATTCAAAAACACCTTATTTAGGTGTTTTTTAACTGTTTTAGCATAAAAACATATATATATATATATATATACACACATATATATACATAAATATATATAAAAAAGGCATGATTTGACAATGAATAGTAATTTTTGTCTTCCAAAATACAACATTAAACATATAATACTTATTTTAAATTATCTCCAAAGACATGATTTGACAATGAATAGTAATTTTTGTCTCCCAAAACACAACATTAAATATATAATACTTATTTTAAATTATTTCCAAAAACAAATCCAAACATACATACTATCTCTAACACACACTTATTTATCTTTGTTTTTCTCTCTCTATTTCCACAAAACACAACAAAACACTCAGAAAACGAATCCAAACATTATGTAGATATCCCAAGAATTTCAGAGACCTCTCATCTACCTTTAATTGACCCTAAAATCTCTCCAAAACTACCTATGTAAATAACAGTCTAAGATAAGTTAAGCTCACTCGCACAATAGGACTGTTCGGATGCTCTCAATTTCCACACATTCTACATGAATTTGAAGCACTATTCTCACACTTTCAGAACTCCATCTCCGACCTATATAACACTTCATCACAATCCGACGTTCTTACTTGAGTTTTCCATTTTACTTCACCGAATTTTTTACTAACTTAAGCATCATAGTGTCAACCACTATAATGTAGGTAGGTCCTATAATAATTTTAGGATTTTTAAGATCTTTCAATTTTTATAGTGCAACTGGAGTCCATACAAATTAATACGTAAATACTACTTGAGATATTATTTAAAAAAATATAGAAAAATGGAAAAATATGTTGATTATTTAAAGTTTGAAACTGGTTTTAAGCAATTCCTTGGCACTGTTAAAACATAAAAGCATCTGTATTTTGTTTCTGGGCTCAAAATCAGGCAACTGTCCATTAGCACTTCCGATGAGTGGGCTATATGACATTAAGGGCCCAAACTAGTTGACTGGTAAAGCTAAATGGGCCTAATCTATATTCAAATTGGTGGGCTCACAGAATTTAAAATGGGTTTATAGTCTTGCAATTGTTTATACGACTTGGGCCCACAAGTACTTTAGTTGTGAGCCCACCCAAGAGAAGTGGCGGCACAGGATCCGACTCCCGCGAACCCAGACGGACCTTCCTCCTCGCCTGACTGACCCTTAATAGCCGCTGCAGAGAAATCCAATGCACGGCGTCCATCGCAGAGCCCCACGTGGCTTACATCGATTAAGGCAAAGCTCAGCACCCATGATCCAACGGCCAATTAAAATCAACAAAGTGGAATCCTGAGTCTCCAGCTGCTTATTTAAACACCCTACTCTCTCCATTATCTAAGTAAAAGCCAAACACAAACCAGCGAACAAACAAACAAACAAACGAGTGTGTGTGTCCCGTCAAACGTTTGGTGAAATAAAGAAGTCCCACCAACTTTAGCTTTAGATATTTCTCGAATTTCAATCATTCTTGTCTGTTAATTGCTCCTTCTGATAGATACCCAAATTTAGTAAGGAATTTGCCAGTGAGAAAAGAAAAGCGAAAAAATTCTGCAGAAATGGGTGCTTTGGATCATCTCTCAAACATCTTCGACTGCTCCAGTGGCCATTCCAAGCTCAAGAAACGCAAACAGCTTCAGGTTCTTACCCTGCCCCAAAACACACTCAACTCAACTGTGTGTTTTTGCGTGTTCCTGTTTAGTAGTAAAACACACATAGTTACTCTCTTCTCTAGTATACGTCCCATATATCTTTGGTCAGTCGTTTCTAGTTACTCTCTTCTCTAGTATACGTCCCATATATCTTTGGTCAGTCGTTTCTTTTCCGTTTCGTATGTACGTACTTATTTGTGTGCTTTTGGTCATTGATAGTGTGTGTTTGTGTTGTTTCCATACGAAAGTTAGGGAGAAGAAGATCTGGGTTCAGATCTGGTAAAAGACGTCGCTGGTTGTTTTTACTGTGTAATTATTTGGTGTTGGTTTCATTTATTGTTTGTTGGAAGTAAATGTCACAGCTTACATTGAATTGGACCTCGCACCTCACAACCCACCGCATGATGCGGTGGAGATTGCAATTATTAAAATCTTGCTGGAGCATAGTGAATTTTTCGAGAAGATTCTTATGCTGATTTTGAAAATATCAAACGACGTGAATTATAGCCGTCAAGACGTATTAGGACAATGTCATGATCTCATCTATTGCTTTCTTGTGTAAAAATCTTTACTTATCACACATACTGACTCTGCGACTTCTCTATTTTCCCTCACCAGACTGTGGAGATTAAAATCAAGATAGACTGTGAAGGATGCGAGAGGAAGGTGCGAAGATCTGTTGAAGGAATGAAAGGGGTTACCTCTGTGGATGTGTCAGCGAAGCAGAATAAGCTCACCGTTACTGGTTATGTTGATCCAGAGAAGGTGGTGGCTCGGGTGGCTCACCGCACCGGCAAGAAGGCCGAGCTCTGGCCTTACGTGCCGTATGATGTTGTTGAACATCCGTATGCACCTGGTGTTTATGACAAGAAGGCCCCTGCTGGTTATGTGAGAAAGGCAGATGACCCTCAGGTTTCACAGCTGGCCCGGGCGACCTCCACTGAAGTTCGATACACCACGGCTTTCAGCGATGAAAATCCTGCAGCTTGTGTTGTAATGTGATCTTTAGAACATTATGGTATAGGGTGATACGAGATGAAATTTAAAGTATGTTTGAGGTTGTTTGCGTGCAATGTGGTTATGATCGGATGCAGATTGGGGAAGTGGTGCGTTTAGTATTGCTTGTTTTAACACAAATGGTAGAATTCTTTGCTCAAAGTGTGATATTTGTATTTGGTTTGGCTTGCAATGAAATTTTTGTGATATTAAAGAACATGGGTCTATCATAATTTGTCTGAGTCAAGATTAGTCGTTATCATGTCGGGCTATAGAGATCAGCTATTCACATATGTTGTACTAAGTTTTGTGAAGAACATGGTCCCTGTAATTTCAAACTCAGCAAACACTGGTGAAGGGAAAAATGATCTGAAAAATTACAACATCAATCTCATGGTTGAGAAAGAAAGCTAACAGAGCTTTGCGTCTTCCTCGAGTTCTGCTGCTATGCTCTGAAAGTCTGAATGTCCTAGTCTCTGACGCAATTTAGAGAAGTTTGACATTCATGTAAGCCCACCAGCGCCTAACTAAAGAGCTCTAAGCACAGCCAACTGCGGCTTTACAAGATGCTATCACTCAAGAATGAAATGAACAAGAACGGGAATGTAGATTCTGGATATTAAGATGTCTCCATTTGAATAGCGCTTCAACTAACCCTTACGAGCACGTGCACCTGCTGGCAGAACATATGGAAGGGAGATGAAATTTACAGAAACAAAATATGGAAGTTAGACGAGTCTGATAATCAAGTTTGGTTCTTTAGGAATGATATACCAAGTACAAACATCACTGTCTGTCAGATTATATAACATAAAGTTGGAAGAAGGCTAAATTTTCTGAAAATAACATTACAATCAACATCTGTTGAATGCAACTCCAATCAGATACTATACAGCGATTTAACCAGTCAAAAATTTCATCGTAAGAACAAAGACCTAAGCAAGTGCATGCATATGTTTATCACCCATCTAAACAAGTAAACAGATCAAGCCATAGAATAGAAAAACCAAAGCCAAACAATAAAGCTGTCATATCCCATACCACAGAAGCTTTGCTTTCATTTCCTTCAGAAAGCGAGCTAATTTAATTAAGCAGAAAATAACTAACCTCTTCTCTTAGTGCCACCGGTAGTCTGGCTGTTAGACGCACAATTAACACTGCCAAATCCACAACCAGGGAGCTGGTTCGAGCCAGAAATTTGATTTCCCAAACATTGAAGATTGTCAAATTCACAATCACCAAGGCCTTGACCATTAAATGCTCCAGTTTCTGATCCAAGGTGAAGGCAATAAAGCTGATCATTGCACTGTACATTACATGAATTCATCACGTAAGTGCTAGGGGGATTAGAATTAGCAATGTTTTGATAGACATATCCACTTTTTGTGGACTTCTGGTAAGGAAAAGATCCGATTTCTGCTTCAATCCTCCCTCTAATGTCCACAAGCAAGCACTTGAGTCGAGCAACCTCAGCCTCCAGTAAAGCCTGACTCTGCAGCCTCTTCATTAGATGCTGGTTCAGAGCCCTCAATCTAACAACTTCATCCTCCAAAGATGCAGCCCTAGCCTTCTTCTTTTCCCGATATTTGCGTACAGCTTCATTATTTCCTGATGGCCGTTTTTTGGCTTTCTTCCCCACCGACTCCGCCGTATCATCACCGGGAGCATGCAATTCACCGGGGGTGGGCATAATTTGGGTATGGACATGAATACAAGTGTGAGTGTGGGATTTATCAGGGCCCGGCGGATTGCAAGCATGGGCATGGGTGCAGGCATGTGTTCGACCAAGAAGGTCAGGGCAGGCCTCTGTCCCACCAAGAGCATCATTGCAGGCTTGCGTTCGAACAAGAAACTCATCTATATCAAACGAGCAACTACTCTGTGCATTCGCCATATCCAAGCACGATAATAGTTCTTCGCTTGGGAACTCAAGCTCCGTATCATACATTTCAATGGCTTATATTCCAAGTAGCCAATAGCTAAATTTAATGGCAGGACGACGAAAACGCAATAACTTCTGTTGTTACTAAGATAAAATTTTCCGACGTTATCTCAGTCACCAACTTCCATTAGTTGCTGTCCTAGTGAAAGAACAAAGACAAATGTCAGCCAGTTCGCAGTGAAACAATAATGAAGTTTGATCCGCCACAACAGCTCAATCATAAGCCACACATTCTCTTACAAACCAAAAAACCAAACCCTAGAAACGAGACGAAAATCTGCCAAAGATATGAACTTTAAGCACAAGTCTCCTAAGGAGTCAATTCCAGTTCGTATCGGACTAACATTTAGAATCCAAATTTCATTCACAGCAGTATCATGTAATTGAAAATTGAAATGAAGAAGACTTACAATCAAGTAGTTACTTCGACCCAGCAATCCGAGTTTCCATAACTAAATCCTGAACCGCAGAACCAAGAGCAGAAACGGAATTGAAGAAATTTGGGCAACATAGAAGGTCCAAAAGCGTTTTAAGGGAGAGAACAAAACAGAAAAGGCGATAAATCAATGGAGGGATGCAGAGCCGCGGTTGATCCAGCTTTCAAGAAAACAAATAAAACTTTGGCGTCCTGCATTTTGAATTTGAGGGATTCGGCGATTGATCGTCAACTGGTCAGGAATCAGTTCTTTGTTAAATTACGCAGTATTTCAGCAATGGGAGGAGAGAATAATAATGTGTGTGTGTGCGACCACCTCGGAATTCTCTGTGTCTTCCAATCAAGACAAAGAATCCGTAAATATGCATCTTATCCTAATTAACAATAATCATATTATGACAATCACACGTTAGTTATATCCAAAGACTACACATTTGTTTTCTTGTATATGACTTTTATAGTTTGTATGTTTTTTACTACTTTATCTATATGACAAAGGAAAACACTGTTCCCATCCCACCAAATTCATTTCACTTTTATTGTTTTAAGTTTCCTTTGTCCCTCCCTACATCGCAGTAGATTACTATTTATTTAAACTAGAATTTAGCTCACTTCATCCACCTTATAGCCCACTTGCTCAATTAATCCGACAAACTAAATGCTCTATAATAATTTTAATTTTTTTTTTTATCAGATTTATCCTATTTGAATATGTACTCAAAGTAAACGGAACCTTCAGCACATGTTTATTTAAAAAATGTGATAATTGAATGATATAGTTGAAGTGAAATTATATGTGTGATACCATTATCTAATAAAATTTAACTTATTTACTTTAATTTAATGAAAGTCTTATTGAATCAAATTCATCTATGGTATTCGCAATCATAAGAATAATATGAATAGTACCAAGCTTTTATTATAATTATAAATTTCAACTTTATAAAATAAACATTGAACTAGTCTATATTGTTAATCCAATACAAATTAATCCTATAAAATAAAAACCAAATTATTTATCGAGCCATAAAATATTTTAGCATAAATACACAGTTATTTGTTTTACAATCAATGCTTCCAATATATATATATAGGATTTATATAGTGCATTTCTTTACCCTTAACCAAACCTCATCATCTTATTATTTCTGAATTTGACTCTTTTCGCTGCAAGCCTACAGTATTATATCCCATTTGAGTTGGGGCTTATTTGACAAAGGAACACACACTAACAACTCCTTATGATCACACTGCAAACCACCTCATATCTATTGGGCGCAGCAGGCCTTCTCTTTTGATCAACTGTGCAAGAGACAAAGCTGTCCAAAGGCTTTGCAGAAACTACTCTAAACTTGATGATCTGCTCCATCTTTTCTTTAAGTATTCTTCGACCCAAGGAGGGCTGCTTTGATCAAGGCTGCTGAATGATGTACAGTTGTCATTCACGTCAAGAAACGCAAGACTTAAATGCGATTCTGCGCTTGAATCTGGATAAACTTCATCATCATTATCATCATGAGTCTCTGAATCATCGTGTTTCCTACATTCCAGTTTTCCTTCCTCTCCATTCAGGATACTTAGTATCTAAAGTAAAAACAAGAAGAAAATAGGGAAATGCTACATGATATGTGCAATAAAGACATTGATTTGATCAGGTCAAAGTTCACAAGAACTACGGTACCTGGTTCATTGTGGGACGAGAACGGGCTGCTTGAGTTAGGCAAAGTTTGGCTGCAAGAGCCATTTTGTGCATTTCAGCCTCATCAATACTGCCATCCAAATTTGGATCCAACATGCTCTTCAAGTCGCCGCTTTCTAGTTTTGGTTTTGCCTAAATACATAAATAGCTAATGTGAATTCATTTTTCCACAACTGTTACAGTGGTGCGAGAGTTTTGAGGTAGATGTATTTGTTCTTACCCACATGACTAAGCTTTCTTGACCTTTTGTAGTTTCCAGACCAATTGGTTTCCTCCCTGATAGAAGTTCTAGTAGAACTACTCCAAAAGCGTATACATCAATCTTGTCGCTGATTTTACCATACATAAAGTACTCAGGAGCAAGATAGCCAAATGTTCCAACAACATCAGTGTCCATCAGGAAAGACGCCGTCGTAGGTCCCCATATTGCCAGGCCAAAGTCACATAACTGTTGATGAAAGTATGGAAATAAGTTATTAACCATGTTGTCTTATGTGAGAAAGAAGACGATGGACTACCTGTGGTTCTAAATTTTCAGTTGGTAGAATATTCGAAGACTTGACATCTCTATGAATGACGGGCTTTGGGCATTCGTTGTGCAGGTAATTTAGTGCTTCAGCAACCCCAACAGCAATTTGAAATCTTTCTTCCCACGGCAACACAGATTTTTCCTTACTGTTGCCTGCTCCAACATAACTCTTACATCAGCTGATATTTGAACATTAGCTAATAGAAGAATCCTCACTGTTATTCAACTTACTGCATAGATTCTCTTCCAAATTCCCTTTAGACAGAAAGTCATAAGCCGATAAGAGCATATTGTCTTTTATGCAAATTCCAAGCAAAGGTGTGATCCTTTTGTGCTTCACTGTCGTCATTATATCGACCTCCCGCATGAAATCCTTCCATGCCTCTTTTGACGATTCCAAGATCTTCACAGCCACTGGTTTTCCTTCAGGAAGGATTCCCTTGTATACAGAATTGCACCCTCCCTTTCCAATAAGATTTCCTGTGAAAAGTTAAATTAGTTCAAAGGGATTCAGATAAGGGAAAGGAAACTTTCTTCAGGCAGCGTTATTTAAGGTAAGAACCTGAGGAGAACTCAGAAGTGGATTTTCTTAGGACATCATGGCTGAACACATCACAAACTGCCTGATTTTTCTTCAGTATAAGCTCCAAATTTTTCTGCAGCTCTTTCTGACTTGCTAACTCTCCATTTTCTCTTTCCAGAGAATCCTCGGCCTTACGTGTGGCAGCGTCAGATTCAGAAACTTCAGACAATGAACGACGGGGTAAGCTCATTACCCACTGCACGACCGACATTTTTCTTGCTTCTTTTGCTTTTTGAGTTGTTAAACTAGGTGTCTGAAGTAGAGGCCAACCAGGTCTCTGCTCTGTAAAATCTTCCACGGGAAGCGGAATTAAACTCAGAGAACCTCTCTTGTGTCTTCCAACAGGGCTCAAAACATCGTTTCTTGAAGTCATGATGCTGTCTCTTCCATCAAAACTGTACCTTCTTGTTTCTGATATCTCTGATTCTCCAAACTCAGACTGATTATCTTTGAACATAGAGTTGTCGGCTAAACAAAAACCAGGCTCCGGAGTTTTTCCAGGTCCTGGCATCAACAGAAAGTTTTCTTTAGAAACCAAACCGAACCATATGGTTCTAAGTAACAGCATATTCCAGAATGAACACTACACCTTCAAATTGTATTTTGGAACACCTGCTGAAGATAACCTTTCCGTTGTAAATCGACATAACGTCAGTAGTTGGAGGCAATCTCTGTATGCAATACTTAGCAACTGAAGCCCAGCCCCTGAAGATAAACTTCTGTCATGAAATAGAATCTACATAAAACCACAAACAATAGCAAATAAGTATTTGTAGCTTTACTTACTCGAAGGCACTATGCTTAGTTATCCCCACTATAACAGCTGATGCAGAACGTTTCTTTGCCTCTCTCACCACAACTTTTCTCAGTGAATTTCCTTTGAAGACTTCTCCACTAAGAGTAACCTGAACCGACCACCCCCGAAAAGAAAAACAAAAGAAGGCAACAAATTTAACTTGTAAATCTTCTGCCCCTTAGCTTTATCATCCGCTGCAAGTGATAAAAACAAAGAATGTTCTGCATAAGAAAATACCTGCTGTTGTTCACACAGGCCTTGATAGTCTTCCAAGAAACCATCCAACAATGCTCTCTCATTTGATGCACAACCTGCAACCAAGAATTTTGAATTTCATGAGACAACATTTTACTCAGACAAATCCCATTTCCAACTCAAATAAAGAGTTCAACATAAACAAGTATGTGGATGAAACAAGAAGATCGGTATACCGGAATTTCGACAAACATGAATAGCTACAACTTCATCTCCTGGACAAGCTACTTTCATCAATGCCCAATACAGCAACTCTTGAGCATGGCCATCAAATCTTATTCCCACAACCACATTCTTCTTCCCCAAATTAGACATCTCAACTGTCATTTTCCCTTCGATTTCTTGATTAATGCCCGCTAGCAGCACATCCTTAGGCTCTCTTTACGTGCATTTTGACGACACTTGTTCTGAGCATCACAGCCAAAAATTCAAACCAGAAACATTGAATACGTAAGTCCCTCTTTGAATGTGACATTCTCCAGCCAACAGGGTAAATGTTTACTGCTTTTGAAGAAAAGAGGGACTGAATTATTGAACAGAACCTGCGCTTCATTTAAATTTATAATCATCAACTTATAATCAGAAAAATCCAAAAACTTCCAGTTCTAAAGCATCCCGCTACATGAGAAAACTAGTCCATAAAAGCTACCAGCAAGAACAGCAGGAACTGTGGGTGACATGGACTTCAAAATCTATAAAAATTGATTTTTTTTTTTCACAAAAACTAAGGACCTGATAACAAAAGCGCACCTAAAGTTCTTGAATTAGTATTTTTCTTAGTTCAAAGCCATGAAGAATTTAAAATTAAGAAAAATGCGGTGAAGACTGATAGCAAACATTAACACTAAACAACAGATATCTTACTTAAAAAGATTGATCCATTATTATTCTTGCTCGAGAAGCTGAAGAGTAAATAAAGAAACTTTTGAATGAACAGTATAGAAATGATGAGAGAGAAAGGTTGGAATTGCATGGAGAATCGTCGGTGAGTGTGAGAGGGAAATCCCGCTCAAAATGGATTATTAATTAATGCATTCTCGCTAATTTAAAATAGGGTAATTAATAATCTAATAATAATTTGTGAGAAGCTCTAGCTCCTCCCTCCGGGTATCCGGTCACTGGATGACGACCGACAAAAGAAGCGGAGAACTCTCCAACAGCTCTTGGAGGTTCGCGGCTGCCGCAACGGCACACTAACGGCGTCATTAGGAAAGTAAATGTAATTCCAGCTTAATAAAATAATGGGAGCAATGTGATTGACTAAAATACCACTAATTACTCTACATTGACGGTACAGTCCCCACTCCCACTCCCACTCCCAGGAGGGATGTTGGGTGGGACACTTTGGATTTCACAGAATCAAAGTGGCCCCTTTAAAAACATTACTTAAACAACAAATTAAATAATTTGATTTCGTAAGTGACAAAATTTGTATTATTTTCTATTTATGACAACGTACAACTGAGCAGACAGACGTGTTAAGGAAAAACTTATAATAATTTAGTATCTGTTACAAGAGTCAGATAATGTTATTACCTTCATAACAAATATCATTAGGCTTGACAATTAGGTCAATGACTACTCATTGAAGGAAACTTATAATAATGTTTGTTTTGTAATTAATTGCGTTTGGACTGAAAACATTTGAAGAAGCCAACATATTTACTAGATTCGTTGAGACGTCATTTTCCCTGACGACAATGCATGAACGCAGGCTATGGACAGAAGATTCACTTCACCCACCGACGACCATGTATTTCATAGGCCGCATTCCCACGGCCACGTACGTGTTTGAGATTTTCTTTCCACTCTCAACACACAATTCAATCTTAAATAGAATTAGTGTGAGTTGGTGGGTATAATCATAATCATCGTCAGCCAGCTTGATTAGCCAACTAGCTATAATCGCATAAACATATAGTAATTTTATCAATCATAGTTGCTGTTTGTATGTGTAATGAATTATCTGGGGTGTTGGGTTTCGTGGTGAGTATTGCATGCACTACTTGGTAGGAAAATGGAGATATTTTGTGAAGGGAATGGAAGCGAGAATGCACACCCACTGATTGTGTGGGTTTCCACATGCTCTCAACTACCTCATTTATTTTTTGTTTTGAGTTGATGAGTTGGGAGTGGGACATAGACTACCTACAACAAATGCAATAACTGGTAACCTATGCTATGTATCATAATTTTTCTCCAATGAATAAAGAATCCCCGGTAATAAATGTGACGAAGATGATGACATTCAAGCTTAAGTTCCATCAGCAATCATTAAGCAATAAATACAGAATGGAGAAATCATAATTAAGGCTTCCCTTCTTTCAGTAGTAACCTAACTCGGTGTTATTAAATATCAATGTGATTGTTGTTGATAAAAGAGAACTTCTTTAGGTATAATACACATCTTACACAACCACAAATCCCTTCAATCTTGGCCACACATCTCAATCAAGGACATACATGATGAACTATTGCTGAGAATGGGAGGGAAACCACTATTTTGATGCTTCAAGAGACCTCCCTCCCTATAGTACAGTCAGTCAAGAATATATCTCAGTCCTCAAGGCGGAGAGAGAGAGTATATTTAGAAAGATATATAAGAGTAACACCATAAGCGATCATCAAGACTGTTTCCTCTCCTTGGCGTTCCTCTTGTCAATCACAATATGCTGCAGGCCTTTTGACCCTTTCTCTTCTTTTTCTTCTTTTGCTTGGGCGGCTGCAGAACAACCTTTATTGCTGCATCAAAGACAGCCTTCACATTCTGCAATATTTGGAAGAATGTCAAAAGGTATTGCCAACAATTTCAGTAGTAAGTGTTGTTACGGGAACATAAATGTCATTTATATTTATCAGCAAAATTTATAACCTGTTGCGTCTTTGCACTACATTCAATGTAAGCTGCTGCCCCAATCACCCTCTTCAAGTCCTCTCCCTTCAAAATGAAATATTTCAAGCAGGGCAAACAAGTGACTTTTTAAACGATGGTAAGCAGGAGTAGCCTAAGTACTGACTCCGATGACTGGTAAGAATGATTAAACTTAACATGAAGTACGGCAATATACCTGTGCTGTTGTGATGGGCACTGCTCCTGGGTGGTCTACAAAGAACTGTTTGTCCTCTCGGAGATCTGCAAGGAAATAAGATATAGTTGCTCACACTGAACCACAAAAGAAGAAAAAAAAAAGGGGGAAAAAAAAAGAACTTAGGGGGAGGAAAAAAGGGAAAACCACATGTTTCCCCATTATTTTGGAACTAACACGAGTAGTATCCTATGCAACAAAGTAAATGTGGTTAATTCATAAGACCCTCTTATTTTTGTGGACCTGTCAGGACTCAGTATGGCAGCATATTACAGATCACCATAACAACATACAAAATGGTTTAACAGTATTTGCCCTAAGCATCAGGTGTGATTAGCAATTTTAAGGAAAAAAAAGTGGGCCATTTTATTTTCTTTTATTTTCCATTAGTAAAGATTAAGAACCTGTGGCGCTTCCACCATAAACTTTCATAATTGCTCTACAGAAAAGAAAGAAGGCAGAATTCTGTATGATTAGAGCAATCTTACTCTCAGAGGTATTACTTGGTGACATTAAACAAACAAATGTACAGTAGTCCTGTTATGTCTGCAGGAATCTAGTTCAATAAGAATAGGCAAAAAATAACAGATGTGATCAGTTTAACGACACAATGCAAACATGATAACCAGGACACTCATGACCTTACGAGAACTTTGTAACAGGCAGGATGCTATCACTTTAGCATTAAAAATACAAGGCTATAGCAATTTATATCTTGAAGACCGTTAAACAGTAATGTCATGTATCTCTAGATGAATTGTATTAGATGAAATAAACGAGTAGGAAATAGTATTACTGCATTGAACGAGAAAGGCAGAATGAGATCCTCACCGAGCTTTGTCCCCACAAGAATTATTGGGACTCCAGGAGCATAATGCCTCAATTCAGGAATCCACTGAAAATGGAAGAACATAGCAAAAACACTATTAGCACCATGCAATTTTTGAAGCATTTTGTTCTCCACAGAAGATAGTGAGGATGGGGATGGCACATCAGGAATGTAGTACAGTAGCAGCACACATCAGCCCTTTAGCTGATTGGCAGAATATTACATAAGAAAGAGCAAACTTTACACAATTATATATTTATTGCCAGAACATAATTCATTGATCTAGCTAAAGAAAAATTAAATTGGACCAAATGATCCTGGTTTAATTATTTTAATATTACCAAAAGAAAATATATATATATAACTAAAATCAACTAACTCACACTTTTATACCTGTCAACAACTCGGAAATTTAAAAAAAATAAAATAAAATTTAAATCAAGTGTCAAGGCTGGCACCTTTTGACAAAGGCTGCAGCCTTGGCGTGTTAGCATTTGTGACTTTTTCTTTTTTTTTTTTTCTCCTAAAAATGCTATATATATATATATTATTATTTAAATACTATATATTTTAAAATTCAAATATTTTTTAATTATAATCAACATCAAACATTTATTAACTAAAGAAATTATAATCAATTGTTACAAATATTACAATAAATACAAATATTATTTATGATCTGTGACCCCGCATTGATACATTGATGTAAGTTAATTATCGTTGTTATATTAATGTACTTTTTTTTTCTTTTTCAATATTATATATTATTATTATTATATATTATAATTATTTAATTATAAATCTATATATTTTGTTAATTATAATCAATGTCAAAACTTTATTAATTAAAACAATTATAATCAATTGTTACATATTATAATATAGTTAAATTTTTGTCTCACTTTATATAAGTTATTGCAATTTAATTATCGTTATTATATTGATATATTTGTTTAAATGAGTTATTGTTTTGTATATCGAGATAAGTTATTATAATTTATTTACTGCTATTAATAAAAAAAAGGAAGAGTGAACCAATAAAAAATTTCTGTAAGATGCCCGCAAATATGATGTCTTTGTTGAAACATAACATTTTTGTCAAGTTGATTAAACATAATTAATATTGATAAGAAAATTTTACACTTACTACAATCTTATTATTTTTAACATTGATTACAATTAAAAACATATATAAATTTATATTAAATCATTATAACATATAATATTAATAATATATATATAATATTTAAAAAGAAAAAAGAATTACATGAATATAACAATGATAATTAACTTACATCAATGTATCAATGCGCGGTCACAGATCATAACTAATATTTGTAACAATTGATTGTAATTTTTTTAATTAATAAATTTTTAACGTTGATTATAATTAGATATAGTTGAATTTAAAATATATATATAATATTTTAAGGGAAAAAGAAAAAAGAAAAAGTCAGTAAGGCCGACACGCCAAGGCTGGCATGCCTTGATGCTTGATTTAAATACTATTTGTTTAAAAAAATTTCGAGTCATGGGCATCATCCACGACTAGGGGGTTTATAGAAAGAAAAAAAAATTGTATTCACGATCCCGAATAAAAGTGTGTGTTAGTTGATTTTAGTTATATTTTTATTATTTTTTTTGATAATATTAAAATATTTAAACCAATGATTCCAGTGTTCTTTCAACCTCACCCCCCCCCCCCCAACCCCCCAATCCATTTCATTTTTTTTATATCAAAGAAATGGAGAACTCTGGAGAGGTTAGCTACTGTGGCAAAGAAATACATACCTTCTTGGAGACATTCTCATAACTAGCCTTGCTAATAAGAGAGAATGCAAGGATAAAGACATCAGCGCCACGGTAGCTCAGTGGTCTCAATCTATTATAATCTTCCTGGCCTGCACAATACAGTAAGGGTGACTGCTTATTCCATAAATGGTTGAAAGATGAAGAAGAAAGGATATCCAGAATAACTAGCTTACCTGCAGTATCCCACAATCCAAGATTAACAGTGCTCCCATCCACTACAACATTGGCACTGAAATTGTCGAACACTGTCGGGACATAATCCTGTTTATATTACAGGTACAGGGCACGATATCAAAGACGAAAAAGGTTCAGTTAGAAACAGAGAATGGTGTATGGCACGGAAACCTTCATGGACTAACTATAAACAAATACATAGCATGTAAGTTGTGCAGAATTATTTTTGAATATCAGAATTCATTGCAGCAACAAACTCCAGAAAAGGCAAATATAGACTGGCTAAAATAGAGATAGAAACTAGATTTTATGGGTCTGCTAAACAACTTTCTTAAGCACAATGGATGAGGGAAAAAGTTGAGATGTTCCATGAGAAAGTTAACCACCATCCAACACCGGCACGGCAAACTTTTTATGGTCTTGACCATTATCAGCCAACCCACACACATCAGTACCTCTTAGGTTGAGACAGAGAGATGAGTAAAAGATGAGCAGAATTAGCTGTCTTTCTATTTGCTTCTGGAACATCTTATCGAATAAGCCTTAACAATGAAAAGAAGGCTACATGACCCTGTCCCCCACGCACCCTGAAATTTTCAGGAAGAAAAATGGAGAAAGAAAACCACAAAGCTCACACAGAATTCACTGGGTGGACACAGGAGGTTCAGAGCCCAATGCAAGAGAGAAAATATTCTTGTTCAAATTACAGCTGATCTAAGACATGAGCAAAACATTAGAAATTTTCCTTATGGTATAGCACTACACAAACTAACTGAATTCACTTTTGGTTAAGCGAAAATTCACATGCGAAAGAATACAAATACTCGCGCTCACTAAAGAGAAATGAGTACAGGTTACTTCCAACATCGTGTCCATGAAAACATCATCACAAGCAAATAGTGACTGAGAAGACTCCACACAACCCTGGTGCTCCCATAGAAAGTTAAACATCAAGAGAAAAAAAACAAACAGATAGGTACAATTTTTTTTTGATAATTGTAAAGAAAGTAAAAAATTGGCATGTCAAGTTGCCAGTGCACTTCTGGTGCAGTAAAAGGTCAAGTCCCCTCAAATTCTTAACGTATCAAAATAAAAATTATTGGAACAACAAGTTAAAGCAGCAGAATCAGGATTTGGGTGAAGGAGCTTTCTAGGTGCAATTTAAATCAGTTAATAAACGCATATTTCACTTCTTCCGTTCTCTTTTGCCTCTAACTGGTAAAAAACACACCCAGAATCTTTTTCGCTATCTACATTCCTACACCTAATTATAGCAAATAAGGAGAACACAGGGACAGGGTACCGAAACCCAAAAATTTCGGTATCTTAGTCTATGAGACCAGAATTTCCATCCAAATTCAAAAGCTGCATGACGCAACATAACCTTTATTTTCCCAACAAACCCTAGAAATAAATTAAGCATAAAACTAGAGGCGTACCAACACCAAAAAACCCAAATGAACTTTCGATTTCTTCATTCCGTCCCCAAATTGAAGAATCTTAACAATCAAAAAACGCGAACAGAAAGAACAGCACAGAAACACAAAAAAAGGAGCAAGTTGCTTACAGTGGGGAAGGTGTTGCTGGTGTAGGAAATGAGCAAGCAAGTTTTACCCACAGCTCCATCTCCGACGGTGACGCACTTTATAAATCTGGACGCGCTCATATCGTCGCCGGCGATTCTCCTCTCTGGCCGGCGAACTATTTATCTCAAGTTTAATTTCTTCAATCCTCCCTTGTATATAACTTGAACTAACAATCCCCTGCACCGTTTGTTAGTTCCCAATCAAACTAATCAAGTTCAGAGATTACTTGGAGTAAACAATAAGGAAGCAAAGCCCCAACTTGAATATTAAAACCCTAATTAGCTTATGATTATCCAGCACACAACACCTAACCCAACAGCCGCATTAATGGTCCATCAATTTCCACGGGCAGAAACACAGAGAGTGCGTGATGCAACCAGAGAAGAGAAGCACGTACCTGCTAGAGAGAGAAGCACACAAGGCATAGCAAATGAGAGAGAGAGAGAGAGGAGAGGCAATGAGGGAAAAGTTTGTATATAGTAAGGAAGAGCAAGCCAGCTACGAGCCAGCTATCCAGTAGTATTTGCTTTCAGGTGCCACTTAAGCACCCTATCATTTGCCACCACATAACCAATCACAAAACCACCTACCCCACCTTCCCAAACTTCTTTTCAAAGAAATTAGTTCAAATATTAATATTTATTTTTAATATATATAGAGATAGTTCGATTCACTTTCCCACTCAAATCCAACAAAAATTTATTTTTGAAACATCTTATAAGAGTTTATAAAATATTTCAAATAAATTTAGCCAAACACCTTCGATCTCATAATTACACTATGAAAGAATTTAGTTTTATAGTGGCACATTTAGTCCTAAGTTGGTTGAGACTAAAGATTCTGAATGAAGAAATAGTCCGTGTTTTTCATACAATTTTTTTTACCTACTGAAAAATCCTCCACACACTAATTTTTTCTTTCAACTCTTCAAGATACCCTAATTTCTT
This sequence comes from Sesamum indicum, assembly GCF_026168435.1. Classification (NCBI taxonomy): domain Eukaryota; kingdom Viridiplantae; phylum Streptophyta; class Magnoliopsida; order Lamiales; family Pedaliaceae; genus Sesamum; species Sesamum indicum. The sequence continues at coordinate 403,851 of NC_142666.1, forward strand.
GGGAACAATCATAAATCTTATTAAATAAACCATTGTTTTGGGCTTAGATGTACATTGATTTGTGCATGGGGTTTCTTAAACCTGTGCTGAAAACATGTGCGCTTTTTTCAACTAGCTACAATTTTCAGTCTACAATCAACTTACAACTAAGTGTGTCGCCTTAAAAACAATTAGAGAATTGAATGTGCTTTTCATATTTAACTACATGCTCAAATTTGTTCACTACGGTAATTACATCATAAGTGTGTTAATTTACTTATGTTTAAAAGATTGAAGGTTTATTTGATTGGGGTGAAAAATGAATTTATAAGAGATAGTTTGATGTTTGGTTAAAAGGAAGAGATGGAATTGAAGTAGAACTAAATATATATGAAATCCCTCCATAGTCCAACTTTGTTTCTATTCGAAATTGAGTGAAAAAGTATAAGTCCCAAATGATAAAAATGTACAATTTTTATTTTTATTTATGTTATTACCCGCACACACACACACACATATATATATATATTCTCTAATTCCTGCCTCCTTCTCGCTGATAATACTATAGCCAGAGAAAAGATAACAAAATTATTGAAAGTGTGTCTTTTTTTGTATTGCATTCTTCAATATGTATGAAAATGATATACGAAGTTGTTTTTGATACCAACAAAATGCTGGTATTTGAATTCGAATTAGTCAGTAAAAAGATTAATTCTATAATAAATTAATGCACATCACATCATATTAGTTTAAAATTTTGAATTTAATGACGTCATATGGACAAGACCAAATGTCAACGTTTCTTGGTCAATGAGTTGTTGTGGCTGGGGAGACATAAATTTGAAAGTGGGTTTCATGATAATCAACCTAACCTAATTCTTGCCAATAATTTTCTCTTTGGTTACGTGTGTGTGTGTGCTATATTTCTTTCTTTATTTTTTTTTTTTAAGTTCGAATTACACAGTTTGATGGCTATTTGAAAAATTAATGCATGATGCAAGTGTTATAGATCGTGTAGTCAAAGTGTTAGCTCCGCGTAATTGTCATTATTTAGGTCAATGGAGCAAATAGTAGGGCATTATTTATATATATATATTGTATGATCTCTGCACCAACCGGCTTAATTTGTGGTGTACATCCTCGCAATATTAAAAGTCGATAGCAAACTCCAATGAAGTAGAACCATCGAAGTGCATATATACACATATACATAATATATCAGGTCAAATACGTTACATATCTTGAAATTTGATATAATTATAAATACATACTTGTTAGATAAAAAATGACATTTACCCTCCTTGAGATTTGTTCTCTCTTACATTTAACTCCACTGGTAGGGTTCTGATGAATTGATCACATGTTATTTTTAAAATACCCTTGATAAAAAGTTTAACTATAATTTGAACAACTTTTTAGATGAAAATGCCCTTTGGACCAAATTGTAATATTTTAAAATATTAAGGGGGTTAAATATTATAATCTCACATACTTTGTACCTAAATATAATATTTTATTATTTTTTGTAAACTAGCCATTTTTGTCCATTAAATATTACGAAAATGATCTTATATGTTAGGGTGAATATATCCACACCCTCTGAGGTCTAGTATAATTACAAATACAACCTTGTTAGATAAGAAATTACATTATCCTCCTTGAGGTTTGTAAAACATTACAATGCTCGCAAAAAAGGTGTGAAAATATAAAGCACCTTTCATTTATCTGACAAAAAACCAAAAAGAAAAAAATAATTTTGAGAAGACTAAAAATTCCCTAAACAAAACTTCATTAGGAGGGAAAATGTAATTTCCTATCTAACAAGGATGTATTTATAATTATACTAAACCTCGAGGGGCGTGAATGTAATTCACCCTAATATATAAGATATTCCCCGCAATATATAATGGATACAAACCGCTAGTTTAGCTAAAAAAATAAAATATTACATTTAAGTATAAAGTATGTGAGATCAAAACCCCCTAATATTTTAAAACATTACAATTTGGTCCAAGGGCATTTTTATCTGAAAAGTTGGTCAAATTTTTTATCATGGGAATTTTGAAAATAACATGTGATACACTCACCAAAACCCTACCGATAGAGTTAAATGTAAGACGGAACAAACCTCAAGAAATGTAAATGTAATTTTTGATATAACAGAGATGTATTTGTAATTATGTCAAAACCAAGGAATACAAATAAAGATGGATGCAACATGAAATAGGATTGTGAAGTGATATAAACATATCCGAGTCAGCCCATACTAGTGGTGGACATATGGAGTAATGCATCATGAGTTGAAGGAACTTGAAATTCTGGACCCACAAGAAATATATATAATTTTATAATAACCCTTAATTGCGATTAATCATGATATATGTTCTGGACCCACAAGAAATATATATGATTTTACAGTACTGACCCTTAATTGCGATTAATCATGATATATATTTTGGACCGACAAGAAATATATATAATTTTACAATACTAACCCTTAATTGCGATTAATCATGATATATGCAGCAACACGTGAAATAACCAAAAAAAATACGTGACCACATGCATAATATAACAAAAATTCTGAAAAAAGCGCACCAAAATAGAAGAGAAGAAGAGTCATAATCCGAGAAACAGTGAGGGCCATATATTAATTAGGATGGGCATTGAAATCCCCTATATAAATACCACACTTGCCATGGCAACAATCAACAATTGCAGATTGCGGCACCTCGATCACCCTCCTAGTGAGAGAGGAAAGAGGTACCGCAATAACATCGTCTCCCCACTCCTATTGCATGCAAAAAGAAAAACACACACACACAAACACCATAATTAAGGGTTCGCACAAAGGCCAAACATGGCGACTACCGGCGGAATACTCTTAATAGCTCTCTTGTCGTTGCTCGTGGCGAATGCTTATGGGAGTAGTAGTCCGGTGGTCACATACGATAGTCGTTCCTTGATCATTAATGGATCAAGAGAATTGCTCTTCTCTGGCTCTATTCATTATCCACGAAGCACACCTGATGTACGTATATATGAGCTAGTTTTGATTTGTCTTTTCAATTACTATGATTTAGGGAACAATAAATATATCATATATATATATATATATATATGTATGGATTGAAGAATTAATAATTGTGATTGTTTATGTTTGTAGATGTGGCCTGATATCATCAGAAAGGCTAAAGAAGGTGGATTGAATATTATCCAGACTTATGTGTTCTGGAATCTTCATGAGCCTAATCAGGGCGAGGTAAAATTAATATTAAAATATTAATATATTATATCATACACAAGCATCCATTTAAACTTAATTAATTTGCAAGATATTTTTCTTTCTTTTTTATTTTTTAAAAAATAAAAATAAAAAAATTATTTATTTATTAACTTTTTTTGGGGTTCATCAGTGGAATTTTGAAGGCAATCGTGACTTGGTGAAATTCATAAAATGTATCTGGGAGCAAGGCTTGTGGGTGACCCTCAGGATTGGACCATACATTGAAGCTGAATGGAATATGGGGTACGTAAAAACATATATATATATATAATCTCTCTTTCAGGTTTTGTAATTAATTTTATTTTATTTTTCCATCTACGTACTATAAATATATATATATGTTGCAGAGGATTTCCATACTGGCTAAGAGAGGTTCCCGACATCATATTCCGTTCCGATAATGAAGCTTTCAAGGTATACATACATATAATTAATAAGAATATTAAAGAATTTATAATTAATTATACTATAAAATAAATGGTATTAGATGTAATAAGTACTAATTCTATCTTGATGATAATGTGGCATGCATGCAGTACCACATGCAAAAGTACGCAGAGAAGGTGATTAACATGATGAAAAAAGAGAAACTGTTTGCTGATCAAGGAGGACCCATCGTCATGATGCAGGCAAGTACCCATCGGCCATCTTATGAAATATTAATTTTTTTTAATATAATAAAAATATGGAGTAGTATATATGAATGAATTGTGATTCTTATTATTAATTACAGATTGAAAATGAGTACAACAATGTACAATTAGCATACAGAGAAAGAGGTATAAGTTATGTGAAATGGGCAGCAAACATGGCTCTAAGTTTATACAACGGGGTCCCTTGGATCATGTGCAAACAAAAGGATGCCCCTCCCACAGTGATCAGTACATGCAATGGAAGGCAGTGTGCAGACACATTCGCTGGTCCAAATGGCCCTGACAAGCCTTCTCTCTGGACTGAGAACTGGACCGCACAGTACAGAGTATTCGGCGACACCCCCTCTCAGCGCGCTGCTGAAGATATATCCTTTGCGGTTGCTCGGTTCTTTACAAGAAATGGCACACTCAACAACTACTACATGTACTACGGTGGAAGTAACTTTGGGAGAACCAGTTCCTCCTCCTTTGTCACTACTCGTTACTACGACGAAGCTCCTCTTGATGAATATGGTTTGAGGAGGGAGCCCAAGTTCGGTCACTTGAGGGATTTGCACAGGGCTTTGAAATTGAGCAAAAAGCCTTTGCTTCGAGGCACTCCAAAGGTGGAACGCATCAGCCAAGACCTTGAGATCACTACTTATGAGAAACCCTCTGAAAATCTTTGTGTTGCCTTCTTGACCAACAACGACACGAGAGAAGCTAAAACTATTCATTTCAGAGGCAAGGATTACTACTTACCTTCCAAGTCCGTCAGCATTCTCCCTGATTGCAAGACCGTCGTCTACAACACAGCTGCAATTGTAGCACAACACAGTTCTAGGAACTTTGTTGTGCCCCAACAGGCAAAGTTTTCCAAATGGGAGATGTTCAAAGAAACTATTCCAACCATTAATGACTTGAAAGATAGGACTCCCGCGCCCAAGGAACTTTACAGTTTTACTAAGGATGTCTCTGACTATGCTTGGTACAGCACAAGGTATGTACAAGTGTTCCTCCATGCAATTACAACAGGATTAATTATATTGATAAATCAAGAATATTAAATTTTATATATATAAATGTTTCCCCAATTTCTTTAGATTACCTACTCGTGTAATTTAGATTCTTCTTAATTAATTAGACATAATAATTATATATACCATATACTTTGCAGCATCAAGATAGATGCTCGTGATTTGCCAATGAGGCCCGATGTTCGTCCAGGCCTTCACATTGCTAGTCTTGGCCATGCTTTGCTTGCATTCGTCAATGGCGAATACATAGGATTCGAGCACGGTAGCAACGTCGAGAAGAGCCACATTTTCAGAAAGCCAGTGAATTTAACGGCTGGAGACAACGACATCACATTGTTGGCCATGACTGTCGGCTTCCCCAATAGTGGTGCCTACATGGAGAAGAGATTTGCTGGTCCCCGAGCTGTCACTCTTGAGGGTTTGATGTCTGGAACTCTTGACATTACCAACAATAATTGGGGTCAACAGGTAAATTAAAATTAACTAATAATATTTCACACACACATATCGTAATTAATTTTTGAATTATTAATTAATAATGCATGCATGAAAAATAAAAAAAATGACGTTCAGGTCGGCGTCAACGGCGAGAAAGTTCCAGTTTACACAGAAGAAGGAGCAAAGACAGTTAAATGGGTTCCCTTCGCTGGAACCCCTTCACCTGTTACTTGGTACAAGGTAATTTGATTAACAATAAGTAATACACTCCAAAATATTATTTAAAACTAATTATGAATGTGATTAGCTACCTTATTATTGAATTTCATCAAACCTCACATGCTCATGTGTCCTTATATATATGTAATGTTATTCGCACAGACATACTTCGACGCCCCAGAAGGCAACAACCCTGTGGCCTTAAGAATGATGAGCATGGCGAAGGGTATGGTGTGGGTTAACGGCCAGAGCATCGGTCGTTACTGGGTATCGTACAATTCACCGCTCGGCAGGCCGACTCAGGAAGAGTATCACATCCCTCGCGCCTTCTTGAAGCCTAAGAGCAATCTGCTTGTGGTGTTCGAGGAGACAGGCGGCAACCCTGAGAAGATCGATATCTTAGTAGTGAACAGGGACACCATCTGCAGCGTTATAACGGAGTACCACCCGCCATCAGTTAACTCCTGGGAGAGGAAGGGCAATGAGCTCCGTGCTCTTGTCAACCCGGTGAGGGAAGCTGAGCTCACATGCCCCGACAATAAGGTGATCAAGAAGGTGGAGTTTGTGGGTTTCGGTGAGGTGGATGGAGCTTGCGGAGCCTTCAAGCCTGGGAAATGCAACTCTAACTCTAAGGCTATCAAACTTGTTGAATCCTTGTGCTTGGGGAAGAATGAGTGCAAGGTGCCATTTGAGAGAGAAAGACTTGTTGATGTTGGGAAAGACGCTTGCCCCGATGTCTCCAAGACACTGGCTATTCAAGTCGCATGTAGTTGAACTATGTTAGGCTTTTGATGTTTTATCAACCTCTATCCACCTTTTCTTTTTTCTTTTTTATAAATCAACATGTATGCAGTATTAAGTGGGTAGATATTCAAGTATAAATCTGACTTCATTTCTTTTATCTATCGTTTTCTTTTCATTTTTGTTTCCCTTTATGTTTTATTAATTAATTCCTAGCTAGTTAAATAATTATAATAATTCCCAAGATCGTGACAATTAAGAACTAAGTATACAAGTGACAAAAAGAAATTAATTTAAAGACACCAATTCCCGGCAACAATGCCAAAATTTGAGGGTGTCGAATCCGCTAAAACTAATTTTCTACTAGAATTTACAAAAGTAGTGAGTAGGGTCGAATCCACATATTGGTTTTAAATTAATTCTTTCTAAGAATAGAAGTAAAAAGGGGGGAAATTTGATTTTAAAATTAACTAGAATATAAGAGTATTTAAAAGATGAGTAAATATGAGAAACATTTTAGTTAAAGACATGATCATATTCAATTCCACGGTTGATAATAAATGCAAAGATAACAATCATTCATAAAAGATAAATTGGTATTGTTACTAAGATAGAGCACCAAGTAATAGTTATTGTTACTCATTGTCAAGAATATTTGCCTAGCCAATTGAACTTGCAGATTCATAATTATTTGTTTAGTTCAATAACTAGTGGTAACACAACATGTTGATTATGTCGTAGTTTTTTATTATATTGTGGGAATGCACAATCTAACTTAAATAAATTATCATACAAATTTATTGGTTAGAATCGAATCTTTCTAGTTCTTAATGTTGTTGGTAAATTAAATCTTGAGTTCGTTCCCAAGATTGTTTACTGATAGGAGTTTAGTCAACAGACGTTCCTTGACTGTCGACAAGATAAGAAAATGTGATGTTGTAAGGTCGTACTAATGACCATAACCAATTTATTCTTTATGAATGATTGTTATCTTTGCATTTATTATCAACCGTGGAATTGAATATGATCATGTTTTTAACTAAAATGTTTCTCATATTTACTCATCTTTTAAATACTCTTATATTCTAGTTAATTTTAAATCAAATTTTCCACCTTTTTTACTTCTATTCTTAGAAGGAATTAATTTGAAATCAATATGTGGATTCGACCCTACACACTACTTTTGTAAATTCTAGTAGAAAAATAGTTTTAGCGGATTCGACACCCTCAAATTTTGGCATTATTGCCGGGAATTGGTGTCTTTAAATTAATTTCTTTTTGTCACTTGTATACTTAGTTCTTAATGCCACGATCTTCTCGTACAGGTGAACTTGAATTTGATCCCGAGATCGAGAAGACCGCACGAAAACTCTGAAGAAAAACCAAGCAACACAAGAGCGAGGCCTCTCCCTTGTTCGAACAAAAAATAACCCAGAATGAACGATTAAAGAGATGACTTCTCCTGACTTGAATTAACGACATGTTTGCATTGAATACCCTACTTTTGATATTGATTTTGAACTTAAATGTGACCTTATTCACTTACTTCTTACTTTTTGTGGCCTTATAGGTACTCACACAAACACCTTAAAAAATTTCATGTGGTGTGTCCCGACATGAGACCTCATATATACATATATACTTGCCTGCAATTATATTGTTTTTATTATAATTATTTAACTAGCTAGGAATTAATTAATAAAACATAAAGGGAAACAAAAATGAAAAGAAAACGACAGATAAAAGAAATGAAGTCAGATTTATACTTGAATATCTACCCACTTAATACTGCATACATGTTGATTTATAAAAAAGAAAAAAGAAAAGGTGGATAGAGGTTGATAAAACATCAAAAGCCTAACATAGTTCAACTACATGCGATTTGAATAGCCAGTGTCTTGGAGACATCGGGGCAAGCGTCTTTCCCAACATCAACAAGTCTTTCTCTCTCAAATGGCACCTTGCACTCATTCTTCCCCAAGCACAAGGATTCAACAAGTTTGATAGCCTTAGAGTTAGAGTTGCATTTCCCAGGCTTGAAGGCTCCGCAAGCTCCATCCACCTCACCGAAACCCACAAACTCCACCTTCTTGATCACCTTATTGTCGGGGCATGTGAGCTCAGCTTCCCTCACCGGGTTGACAAGAGCACGGAGCTCATTGCCCTTCCTCTCCCAGGAGTTAACTGATGGCGGGTGGTACTCCGTTATAACGCTGCAGATGGTGTCCCTGTTCACTACTAAGATATCGATCTTCTCAGGGTTGCCGCCTGTCTCCTCGAACACCACAAGCAGATTGCTCTTAGGCTTCAAGAAGGCGCGAGGGATGTGATACTCTTCCTGAGTCGGCCTGCCGAGCGGTGAATTGTACGATACCCAGTAACGACCGATGCTCTGGCCGTTAACCCACACCATACCCTTCGCCATGCTCATCATTCTTAAGGCCACAGGGTTGTTGCCTTCTGGGGCGTCGAAGTATGTCTGTGCGAATAACATTACATATATATAAGGACACATGAGCATGTGAGGTTTGATGAAATTCAATAATAAGGTAGCTAATCACATTCATAATTAGTTTTAAATAATATTTTGGAGTGTATTACTTATTGTTAATCAAATTACCTTGTACCAAGTAACAGGTGAAGGGGTTCCAGCGAAGGGAACCCATTTAACTGTCTTTGCTCCTTCTTCTGTGTAAACTGGAACCTTCTCGCCGTTGACGCCGACCTGAACGTCATTTTTTTTATTTTTCATGCATGCATTATTAATTAATAATTCAAAAATTAATTACGATATGTGTGTGTGAAATATTATTAGTTAATTTTAATTTACCTGTTGACCCCAATTATTGTTGGTAATGTCAAGAGTTCCAGACATCAAACCCTCAAGAGTGACAGCTCGGGGACCAGCAAATCTCTTCTCCATGTAGGCACCACTATTGGGGAAGCCGACAGTCATGGCCAACAATGTGATGTCGTTGTCTCCAGCCGTTAAATTCACTGGCTTTCTGAAAATGTGGCTCTTCTCGACGTTGCTACCGTGCTCGAATCCTATGTATTCGCCATTGACGAATGCAAGCAAAGCATGGCCAAGACTAGCAATGTGAAGGCCTGGACGAACATCGGGCCTCATTGGCAAATCACGAGCATCTATCTTGATGCTGCAAAGTATATGGTATATATAATTATTATGTCTAATTAATTAAGAAGAATCTAAATTACACGAGTAGGTAATCTAAAGAAATTGGGGAAACATTTATATATATAAAATTTAATATTCTTGATTTATCAATATAATTAATCCTGTTGTAATTGCATGGAGGAACACTTGTACATACCTTGTGCTGTACCAAGCATAGTCAGAGACATCCTTAGTAAAACTGTAAAGTTCCTTGGGCGCGGGAGTCCTATCTTTCAAGTCATTAATGGTTGGAATAGTTTCTTTGAACATCTCCCATTTGGAAAACTTTGCCTGTTGGGGCACAACAAAGTTCCTAGAACTGTGTTGTGCTACAATTGCAGCTGTGTTGTAGACGACGGTCTTGCAATCAGGGAGAATGCTGACGGACTTGGAAGGTAAGTAGTAATCCTTGCCTCTGAAATGAATAGTTTTAGCTTCTCTCGTGTCGTTGTTGGTCAAGAAGGCAACACAAAGATTTTCAGAGGGTTTCTCATAAGTAGTGATCTCAAGGTCTTGGCTGATGCGTTCCACCTTTGGAGTGCCTCGAAGCAAAGGCTTTTTGCTCAATTTCAAAGCCCTGTGCAAATCCCTCAAGTGACCGAACTTGGGCTCCCTCCTCAAACCATATTCATCAAGAGGAGCTTCGTCGTAGTAACGAGTAGTGACAAAGGAGGAGGAACTGGTTCTCCCAAAGTTACTTCCACCGTAGTACATGTAGTAGTTGTTGAGTGTGCCATTTCTTGTAAAGAACCGAGCAACCGCAAAGGATATATCTTCAGCAGCGCGCTGAGAGGGGGTGTCGCCGAATACTCTGTACTGTGCGGTCCAGTTCTCAGTCCAGAGAGAAGGCTTGTCAGGGCCATTTGGACCAGCGAATGTGTCTGCACACTGCCTTCCATTGCATGTACTGATCACTGTGGGAGGGGCATCCTTTTGTTTGCACATGATCCAAGGGACCCCGTTGTATAAACTTAGAGCCATGTTTGCTGCCCATTTCACATAACTTATACCTCTTTCTCTGTATGCTAATTGTACATTGTTGTACTCATTTTCAATCTGTAATTAATAATAAGAATCACAATTCATTCATATATACTACTCCATATTTTTATTATATTAAAAAAAATTAATATTTCATAAGATGGCCGATGGGTACTTGCCTGCATCATGACGATGGGTCCTCCTTGATCAGCAAACAGTTTCTCTTTTTTCATCATGTTAATCACCTTCTCTGCGTACTTTTGCATGTGGTACTGCATGCATGCCACATTATCATCAAGATAGAATTAGTACTTATTACATCTAATACCATTTATTTTATAGTATAATTAATTATAAATTCTTTAATATTCTTATTAATTATATGTATGTATACCTTGAAAGCTTCATTATCGGAACGGAATATGATGTCGGGAACCTCTCTTAGCCAGTATGGAAATCCTCTGCAACATATATATATATTTATAGTACGTAGATGGAAAAATAAAATAAAATTAATTACAAAACCTGAAAGAGAGATTATATATATATATATGTTTTTACGTACCCCATATTCCATTCAGCTTCAATGTATGGTCCAATCCTGAGGGTCACCCACAAGCCTTGCTCCCAGATACATTTTATGAATTTCACCAAGTCACGATTGCCTTCAAAATTCCACTGATGAACCCCAAAAAAAGTTAATAAATAAATAATTTTTTTATTTTTATTTTTTAAAAAATAAAAAAGAAAGAAAAATATCTTGCAAATTAATTAAGTTTAAATGGATGCTTGTGTATGATATAATATATTAATATTTTAATATTAATTTTACCTCGCCCTGATTAGGCTCATGAAGATTCCAGAACACATAAGTCTGGATAATATTCAATCCACCTTCTTTAGCCTTTCTGATGATATCAGGCCACATCTACAAACATAAACAATCACAATTATTAATTCTTCAATCCATACATATATATATATATATATATATATATATGATATATTTATTGTTCCCTAAATCATAGTAATTGAAAAGACAAATCAAAACTAGCTCATATATACGTACATCAGGTGTGCTTCGTGGATAATGAATAGAGCCAGAGAAGAGCAATTCTCTTGATCCATTAATGATCAAGGAACGACTATCGTATGTGACCACCGGACTACTACTCCCATAAGCATTCGCCACGAGCAACGACAAGAGAGCTATTAAGAGTATTCCGCCGGTAGTCGCCATGTTTGGCCTTTGTGCGAACCCTTAATTATGGTGTTTGTGTGTGTGTGTTTTTCTTTTTGCATGCAATAGGAGTGGGGAGACGATGTTATTGCGGTACCTCTTTCCTCTCTCACTAGGAGGGTGATCGAGGTGCCGCAATCTGCAATTGTTGATTGTTGCCATGGCAAGTGTGGTATTTATATAGGGGATTTCAATGCCCATCCTAATTAATATATGGCCCTCACTGTTTCTCGGATTATGACTCTTCTTCTCTTCTATTTTGGTGCGCTTTTTTCAGAATTTTTGTTATATTATGCATGTGGTCACGTATTTTTTTTGGTTATTTCACGTGTTGCTGCATATATCATGATTAATCGCAATTAAGGGTTAGTATTGTAAAATTATATATATTTCTTGTCGGTCCAAAATATATATCATGATTAATCGCAATTAAGGGTCAGTACTGTAAAATCATATATATTTCTTGTGGGTCCAGAACATATATCATGATTAATCGCAATTAAGGGTTATTATAAAATTATATATATTTCTTGTGGGTCCAGAATTTCAAGTTCCTTCAACTCATGATGCATTACTCCATATGTCCACCACTAGTATGGGCTGACTCGGATATGTTTATATCACTTCACAATCCTATTTCATGTTGCATCCATCTTTATTTGTATTCCTTGGTTTTGACATAATTACAAATACATCTCTGTTATATCAAAAATTACATTTACATTTCTTGAGGTTTGTTCCGTCTTACATTTAACTCTATCGGTAGGGTTTTGGTGAGTGTATCACATGTTATTTTCAAAATTCCCATGATAAAAAATTTGACCAACTTTTCAGATAAAAATGCCCTTGGACCAAATTGTAATGTTTTAAAATATTAGGGGGTTTTGATCTCACATACTTTATACTTAAATGTAATATTTTATTTTTTTAGCTAAACTAGCGGTTTGTATCCATTATATATTGCGGGGAATATCTTATATATTAGGGTGAATTACATTCACGCCCCTCGAGGTTTAGTATAATTATAAATACATCCTTGTTAGATAGGAAATTACATTTTCCCTCCTAATGAAGTTTTGTTTAGGGAATTTTTAGTCTTCTCAAAATTATTTTTTTCTTTTTGGTTTTTTGTCAGATAAATGAAAGGTGCTTTATATTTTCACACCTTTTTTGCGAGCATTGTAATGTTTTACAAACCTCAAGGAGGATAATGTAATTTCTTATCTAACAAGGTTGTATTTGTAATTATACTAGACCTCAGAGGGTGTGGATATATTCACCCTAACATATAAGATCATTTTCGTAATATTTAATGGACAAAAATGGCTAGTTTACAAAAAATAATAAAATATTATATTTAGGTACAAAGTATGTGAGATTATAATATTTAACCCCCTTAATATTTTAAAATATTACAATTTGGTCCAAAGGGCATTTTCATCTAAAAAGTTGTTCAAATTATAGTTAAACTTTTTATCAAGGGTATTTTAAAAATAACATGTGATCAATTCATCAGAACCCTACCAGTGGAGTTAAATGTAAGAGAGAACAAATCTCAAGGAGGGTAAATGTCATTTTTTATCTAACAAGTATGTATTTATAATTATATCAAATTTCAAGATATGTTAATGTACTTGACCTGATATATTATGTATATGTATATATATGCACTTCGATGGTTCTACTTCATTGGAGTTTGCTATCGACTTTTAATATTGCGAGGATGTACACCATAAATTAAACCGGTTGGTGCAGAGATCATACAATATATATATATATATATATATATATATATAATGCCCTACTATTTGCTCCATTGACCTAAATAATGACAATTACGCCGAGCTAACACTTTGACTACACAATCTATAACACTTGCATCATGCATTAATTTTTCAAATAGCCATCAAACTGCGTAAATTGAATTTAAAAAATAAAAAAAAATATAGCACACACACACTGTTGGGACTTTATCCCCAAAGTGATGAGCTAAAATTAATTATCAAATTCAATTATAACAACAATCAGAGTTATAACAATAGTAATATTAAAAATAAAGCGAAAACATAAAAGGATCGGAACAAAATAGAGGCTCAAGGAGAACGAAGCACACAGCCTCGTAGCCGAAATCCCACCACCGATTGCACCAAGAACCGCAACCACAAAGGTTTAAATCACAAAGACCCAAATCTCAAACACTCTCAATTTTCTTCGTAGATGGCTCATAATTTCTTCAGTTCAAGGGGACTAATTTATACTGAAGAAATATAGAAGAATGAGGGAGATTTGGGCGGTTGAAATCATTTCCAAAGTCATTAAAAATGAAGAAGAAAAAATAGAGAACAAGAGAAAGAGGAGAAAGTTGTTGTCTCGGCCAAGAAAGAGGGGAGAGACAGAGTTGCTAGTTTTAGGCGTTTTATTGGGTCGAGTCAGGTCGGGTCATGAGTTGGTGGGCTGGGTCGACGAGTTGGGCCATCAGGTGGTGGGTTGGGTTTCAAGGCCTACCAAATAAAAATGGTCCTAAGCCAAAATCCAATAAATTCCCCCTTGGACCAGGACCCAAAAGGGAACCTAGTCCAATAACTGATCTAGCAATCATTATTGCCATTTATACCTGGAAAAGAAAGATGTTAGCACCAAGGTTAGAAAGATAATATCGCAAGCACTAAGGACAATATAACACACAGCAATTAGCACTAAGCACATGTTACATATGCACATAGCAAATAACACTAAGTTATTTTTTGCACCAAACAGATAGCGACGCTATAAACCCGTAGCCACCAAGGCTAAATCAAACAGTCACTTAGGCTAATTCACGCCACCAAAGCACACAAAGACTCAACTAGCCACTTAGACATAAATCACAAATACATACAACCACACAGGTTCAATTACAAAGACCTTCAGCCACCAAGGGTAGGTCACAAAGACATACAGCCACAAAGGCTCAAAACCACTAAAGAGCACTTATTATACACTAAGTATAAACTTGAACACAACATCCATAAAGGAACATCCTTAATGCACTAAGCATTAATATTACACATAGCAAAAATGCACATAGCGATGGTTTGCACAGAGCCAAGAAAAAAAAATCTTCAATAATAATGCACTTAACGTCAAAATTGCACATAGCATTCACGAAGAGAGAAAACCAAGGATTCCCAGGCCTAATCTCGACCAGATACCCGCGGCCTCAAGGATCCGGCCAGGTGAGGGATTAGCGGGGAATTAAGCCTCAATTTTAATAATAAAATTGTAACAATATAATAACAATAATTTAACAGATGCACTAATCAGAATATATTTGCAAAATATCTTGCACCAAGCAAAATTATAACAATATCATCAACAGAACTCCTCACCATGCAATAGTTAACTAGTTCCTCAAAGAATTTGAAAACAACAGTAATATTGCACTCAACATATATTTTGCACTAAGCAAAATAATTTCAAAAATATTTCGCACAAAACAGAGATAATTTCAGGAAATAGTAATATTATCGACATATTTTGTACTAAACAATCACAAAGCAATATCTATCATCTCAGGCACTTAGCAGTATAAGTAACAAATAATAGCAATAATGCCCCTAACAAAGATCATATGTTTTTCACAAAACACCAGCCTTGTACATGCAGAGCCTTTGAATGGAAGGCCTTTACCAATCTTTGGCAGCATTTTCAAACAAAATCATTCTCTGTTGCTTTATTAAGAAAATTTCGCAATCACCATTAATGTTTTCTTAAGAAGAATTAAAAATATAATTATGCTCCATTTACAACTTCAACTATGACCGTTCAACATATACAACAAATTCAGATTTTCCAGAAAAAGAAAATATTTTCAGAAAATGTCACAAAATTTCAAAAAAAACACTAATTACAGAAATCGCTTAAAGCAGGGAAAAACAGTTAAAGAGGAAAATATTTCGCACCAATAAAAAGATAGGATTGATCTTACCAGCGTCGAAAACGGAGACAAAGCCTAAGCTCTGATACCATTGTTGGGATTTTATCCCCAAAGTGATGAGCTCAAAATTAACTACCAAATTCAACTATAACAACAATCATTATAACAACAATAATATTAAAAATAAAACGAAAACATAAAAAAAAAAAAGAAAAAAAAAACTAAACAAAATCAAAGAGGCTCAGGGAGCAAGATTAGGGAGAACAAAGCACACAGCCTCATAACCGACAACCCACCACCGGTTGCACCAAGAACCGCAGCCACAAAGGCTTAAGTCACAAAGACCCACATCTCAGACACTCTCGATTTTCTTCGTAGATGGCTCATATTTTCTTTAGTTCAAGCAGGCTAATTTATACTAAAGAACTGTAGAAGAATGAGGGAGATTTGGGCGGTAGAAATCATTTCCAAAGCCATTGAAAATGAAATCGAAAAACATAGAACAAGAGAAAGAGGAGAAAGTTGTTGTCTCGGCCAAGAAAGAGGGGAGAGAGAGAGTTGTTGATTTTAGGGGTTTTATTGGACTAGGTTGGTTCGGGTCATGGGTTGGTGGGCTGGGTCGACAGGTTGAGCAATCCGGTGTTTCATAAGCGAATGAAATACATTGAGATGGATTGTCACATTGTGTGCAATGCTTATAAAGAAGGTTTCATTGCTCCCATTTATGTTCGGGGTTCCTTACATATTGCTGATTTGTTTACCAAACCTCTCCCTTTGAAGCAATTTGAATTTCTACTGTCCAAGTTGGGCTTGGCTTCTCTAAACCCCAGTCCCACTTGTGGGGGTGATTTTGGAGTCCATGAGGTCGAAGATGAGTCCTTGGAGCAACAATTAGGGTGAAATATTTAATTATCACTATTTTACCCTTTCCTTAATTACTACTCATTCTATAAGTAATTTTTTTTCGTCCCGTAAATTAAATTTTATTTTATCAATATAATATATAAATATCACAAGACATAATCGATATTGCCAAAAGTTTATATTTACCCTCACAAGATGTCTTCATATACATAACCTCAAAGGAAAAATAGCGTAACAACCAACAATACAAAATTTTAAAAGCAAACCCGACAAACTACTAGAATATCTAACAACCAGCAGCCAAAAACCCCGATTTTAGATGTCACGGCTGACCCACCTAATAAGAATAACAGCACGGCTTTATGTCCAATGTGCATCCATCTTAATTTACTTGTTCCCACTGATTTTAGAATAGAACTTGATTAGATAAGTAGATTGAAGCTGTTAGATTTGTTTCTTGTTATCTATCCTCCATAGTTGGATTATATATCTTTTTACCTCCTCTTTCATTTTAATCGCCGCATCTTTACTGAATTCCCATGTTGACCGTCCGCCAAGACAGTTAATCATTGTAGCTTTTCAAACTCTATATATACTTGAAGCCCCATCCTTCCGATGATGAGTTCATTTACTTGGCTAATTTATCAAGGTTCTTTATGCCGGACATCTTGCTCATGATGATGTTGCTCTTGATGACCACAAAAAAGTCTAAGAAGACGGAATTCGATGAAGAGTGAAATTAACTCACTCTCATCTTTTTTATCATTAAGGACTGCATATAACACCTCATGTTCTCACTCATTAGTCTGTGCATATTCATAGCTCTATGTTTTTAGTCTCTAATCATAATTTGAACATTATTATGTTGGGGTTAGGAAGAAAAATACCTAATTTTTGGGAACATGTAGCCGCGGATGATCTTGTACAACTCTGACTATATAAATTTTGAATAGTTTACTGTCTATGATTTTATAATGATCTTGGTGTAGATTCACTTTGAGATCAAATAAATCATGTCCTCTTCGGATGTGCCTTCATTTGATATTGGACCATCTCTTCGAGGTCATATGTATATTAGCTAATATCCTCTTTGGGCACCTTCATTTGATTATCAAAGATCACATGTAGTTAAATGTAGTCCATTCCGAGTTCCTCCAGGGGATTGTCCTCCCAACTGATAAGCATCAGCTATCTGGTCTAAGGGGTACATGACGAGACGCCTAGCATGTTAATATATGGGGGGGGGGGGGGTGATGGAAATGTCTGAATAGTAATGTTTCTGGATTTGTGGCAGGTTGTTATATACATGGGGGGGGGAGTTGTTGAACCAACCCCGTGGGAAGATTGATCAAAATGCTATAGTAGGATGGGGACACTGGCACTGAGAGGATGATAGAAAGGCTAAGGAGGTAGTAAGACACGGAGGTTCAGATTGGACAAGGAGCTGAAGCTGGTGAATAAGCAGATGCCAAAAGAGAAAGTGGTGTCTCCTCACCAATCCTTGCTCATCCTTTTGTAATTAAGATCGACTTTCAATCTAGAAGGACAAAATCAAAGGATGAGAAACGCCAAAGTTAATCACTGATTGCCTGGCCAACAGATAAGTTATATTATATGAAACGAGTACATATCTTGAATTCGGATCATAATAAATATTACTCTTTATCTATTTTATAGGAAGAGGTGGGGGCGGCATGAGCATGCAAATTATTCAAATGGATGCTTCACTATTAACATATAACAAAAAATGTCACTATAACAAACAAACGAATTTGCCCATACAGGTGATTTATCCAATGATGAGGGAAACGGGGGAAGGGGCGGAAAAATGTCTTCCTAGTATTTATTTACAAGTTCCGCTTCAAAGCAGACAACTAAAACATCACCTCCTTGCCACTGTTTGCATGCGACAAACTCCGTCAGCCTGTACAACACTCATAAATTCAAATCAGATCAGATCAAGTAGTGTTGCTTCGTCCTCATACAAGCAGTCAAACTAAAATCTTACAAAAGAACAATAGCACTGATCTAAGATTTATATACAGAGAAAGACCATCGTATACATAAAATGGTAAAAGGTCTGCAATTAAAAAGAAAAGGAAGAATAGAGTATTATCAGTGAGATGCTATACAAAGTTCTACTTTTACTAAATAACTGACCTCTAATATGTCAGCAGTTCAGAAAGTGCAGTAAGGATCCCCTTATTAAGCATCAAATTGCAACTTTCAACCTTCATTTGTTTGAATCCTAGTTAATCTTCTCTGGATCCGGATGGTTAAGGGATGCTTTATGACAAATCAAAGGATCCTTGCCCTTCACTGATGGCATAAAGTAGTTTCTTGTGCATAACTTCCTATAAAGAGAATCAAATTCAGTACCTTACAGCATTTAACATAAATTAAATAGTAGCAGAACTCCAAGCAAACTTTTGGTTCCAACATGTCAACCACAGACCAAGTAAAGTATAAGTTGACAGCAATGGAGATGGTTTGTTAAAACCCCTCGCCCAGACCAGGTGGGTTGGACCCATTATGCCTGTTAGAAGATATTTTTCTTTGAAGGAAAAATTACAATGACCTCCCTGAGGTTTGGCATAAATACGAATACCCTTCATTGTTTGAAAAATTACAAATACCCCGCTGATGTTTGATGAAATTATGTAATCCTTGGATGGATGCATGAAATTGTCAACTCTGTTCTTACTATATTTTCAGCTTTTTTTAAAAAAAAATAAAAGTTTATAAAAAAATCGAACGGGATGATGGAAAAATTTTAAAAATTATAAAATAATTATTCACTTAGTCCATAAAAACATAAAAAATAAATAAACTTATAATTTTTAATCCACAAGGGAATTTTGGTCAGTTCATCATAAAAAACAAATGGAAACCTAACGGATTTGGCTCATTGTTAAACGACCGTTAAAATCAGAGGGGTATTGGTAATTTTTTAAACAACGAGGGGGTATTCGTAATTATACCAAACCTCAAGAGAGGTCGTTCCCTTTTTTTAAATAACACTAACTTCATTTCATAAGTATGAGATAAAAATATAATTGAAAGATTAATGTCTTGACATAAATTTAGAGCGCATATTTTAGACTAAAATATTAAAACTTTCAAAATAAATGTTATTTATGCATAAATTAAAACTTAATAACTATCAATTATTATTTTAAGTTATAAAAGTATTATTTTTATGTATTATATGTAAGTATAAATAGAACATACAATTTTTTTCATGCGTGTATAAACATGCTTCATATAAATATAGACACTATATAAAAGAAATGTTTAAAAAATACATGGGTTCGGGTCAGCTCCAAAACACCAAGGGGACCCACCCCGAGGTCCAGTTATGGCTAGAGAACCTGCCCAAAACATGCGGAGTTCAAGTCCTCGTCTAACCTAAAACCATTGCCATCCCGTTACACGTAGGGATGGCAACGGGGTAGGTCTGGTCTGGGGCGGGTCCCAAGAAAATTTTGGACCTAAACCTAGGACCACGGATTGGACCCGATGAACCTGGTAGTCCTAGTTAATATTTTAAAATATTAAAGATATATCTTTTTTAAAACAATACTACCATAACTTTATAATTACGAGACAATATAGTTATTGAAAGGCTGATTTTTTTGTAAATTTGTATGGGCATGTTTTAGGGATTGAAATATTAAAAAATCTATAATGTGTTACTCATACAAACATTAAAATGCTTATAAACTATTTATATCATTAATTTAATTTATAAAAATATTAAGTTTAAGTATTATATGTAAGTATAAAAAAATTATACATATTTTTATATATGTACAAATATATTTTATATTTTAAAAAAAATAATGGAGGTAGGTTCAGGCTGGTCCTGGGTCCAACCACTTAAGGCTTCAAAACAATTGCCATCCCTATAATAAATACACAGCCAGCATCGAGAACAAAAGAAGCAAAAAGGTTCTGAGATTTTTTTTCCGTCTAACCTTGGAGGAATATGGTGGAAGCTTCAAGTAATTTGCACATGTCATCACACTAGGTAAGTCATCATCGGCAGACTCTGATGGACCAGAGCCATTGCTGTTCATGCTTGAAGAATGCTGTTCAAATAAAAGAGAAGGTATCAGCACACGCTGATTCTAGTCAAGAGAATATCGATACCCAGATCCTGACAAGCAACATACCTTTCTCACAATTGTCAACTTGGGTTTCAGCACAGCTAGACCACCTGCTGGAAGCCACGGAGCACCAGTGACAAACTGACAGAATGCCCTTTGCTGCTCGAGGGTGAATTCGCCCATAATTTCGAGAAGCTAATGACAGGATAAAAGGCATAAAGCAAATATATGAAATCCAGTGAAAATAATTTTGTGGACTCACTCAAGTGAAGAAGTAACTAACTATCCTTTTTTCATTATTTTTCTAACATCTCTAATTCCATGTGTGTTTTATGTATGCATAGGAACACCTACATGGACAATAGCAGGACTTTTGGACGTGTATCCATGATCAAATTTAATGTGATCCGCAAGCGACTCAGCCTGCATGGAACACAAAACCGTTAACCAGGCAAATGCAGGAATCCAAGTTTCTCCTTCAAGTTCACCTAAAGGAAACATTACCTTCCACAACTCTCTGCGGCCACAGAGGAGATGGTCCAACTCATATGGAGAAAATATTTGCAGAGTAGTGATGTCAAACACCTAAAAACCACAAATCCATAGAATGAACTCTTCAACCCCCATATGACACCCAAATGTGGAAACACTGAAAGATTGATCTTATACTATTACTTCAGCCAGTCCGAAATAATGTGCACATGTTACGACACCCTTGCTGGACGCTATAGTAATTACTTGTTGAGAATTTAACCAAGGCCACTAGTTCATTGGAGAGAGATTGATCTATTCAAGCTACGCAGAAGGCAGAGGTTAGCTTATGGTTTGGGCTGGGGGCGGTTATGCATGGGGTGATTGGAATGTCCAAGTGAAGTAGGATCAATGAGAGAGGAGCAGTCATGAACTTGCTGGAAAGGAAGAAAAGCCTATTTAAAAGTTCTCTGGCGTGGAAGACATATTTGCCATCAAAAGTTAATTAAACTCGAGCAAAAGAAAAACCTGATTAAATCCAGATCTAAATGCTTCCAACTGCCGCATTATCCCAGTGCCTACAGTAGCATCAACCACAAGAGAAACATAATCCCCCAAACTACTTATATCCACCTGTGAATAGAAGCAGTTGAAAGTAAACAATAAATAGAGTAAATCAGGGATGGGTGCCTGACAAGGAAGAAGAAACACAACAACCAGAGAAAGAGAGGTACATGGCATACATTTTCATTGCCTGGTTTCAGAATATATTCAGGGTATCCTGGAAGGGAGAAATCTAAACAAAGATCCCCAATTGAAGCTCCACGAAAACGCAACTCTTCTGGATTATAGCTTCCAGTGGATTCCAAATATTGTTTTCGGCATACAAGGGCTTGCAATTCTTGCAACGTAGTTCCCAGTTCCACATCGAAAGAACTGATATCATGTAAATCCAGCTCCTGCAAAAGTAATGAATCATGAAAACATACTTAATCAACCTACAGAAAAAGCTGGTCACCAAAATTTTTAGATGCAAATATCTCATTCTCCCAACAAACAACATTGAATACACCTACTTGACCAAGGAGAAGCTTATAAAATGCAACTGACAGAGGCAGATCCAGAAGCCTCCCATCTTGGAGCGCCTTAGCTATAACTCGCCCAAGTAATCGATAATACTCTCTCACTTTAGAAAATTGACTACCATCAGAAGTATCAACATTGGGTGGCCAAGGACGAGGAAACAATCCAAGAGGCACATGAATAATATCTTTATCACCCCCAGATGCAGAGATCCCAGCCAATTCTTGAGGTTTTACACCCAACTGTCCATCTACATCAATTTCCATGGATGGTTTATCAAATGATAAACCTGACCTCCACATTCCTAATCCAACTTTTTGAAGCTCGTGACTTAGAAGAGTGTAAAACTCCAGAGTCGGCCCCAATCCTGTGCCAACCTCACCAAAATATTCAACTTCAAGAACAGCCTTTTGACTAGAATACATCTCCATAACTTCTGCAGCAGAGTCTAATATCCGATTCCTGGATACACGAACTTTCTGGCGTTGTAATATCCCAAACCTCCCCTCTAACCTCCCCTCTATTTGGCTCGTGGATCCTTGACCATCAGCACCTTGCTGCTGATGGAGCCGATACAATGCAAGGGACAAACCAAGAGCAGTTGAATAGAAATATTGGCGCCGGGTTTCAAAAGGAAACAAAAATGGGCAAGCTTTAGTCAGCTGGTAGCACCATGATGGAAGAGACCCACTGCAAAGTGCAAGAGCATCCTGAATCTGCCGAGCCAGTTTTGGAGTCAGCTTGCCATTGATAAAATCCTCAGAAGGAACATTGACTCCAGTGGTATTGAGTACATCTAGACTTGAAAGTTTACCCTCAGCAAAGCTGTCAATCACTTGCTGGACTCTCAAACGTGGCGCAAGCTGATTCAATCCCTCTAATACACGCAACAATGCTAAAATATTATACGTGGGATTACTTCTTTCCAAATCACAAGGAAGCTCCCCTTGCAAAATACTATCAAACAGTGATACATGACGTGCCGAGGAATCAGAGACGGAGCTACTTGAAGAATTAGCTTTCCCAGACTTAGATGGAGTTGTTGAGCTTCCAGTCCCAAGTGAAGACCTCTCAGCTTGACCATCTGCTCTTTGATACATTATAGTGTAAATGTCAGTCGAAAGCCTGCTTCCATCACTAGATACAAGATCACTGCCAGCAAACTTATCATCATCATCCTCATCTAAAACAAGCTGCTGTTGAACTGCTTGATAAATAGTCAAGTGTCTATTAAGCTGCCTCCCCCCTGCAGTAAATATTAGTTTTGGTGAATCATTAGAGCCAAATAACGGGCGTCCTTGCCAATCTCTGCCCCAACTTCCACCTCTATTAACAGCTGCAAAGGACATTGCTCCCCTTGAACTAAATGAAATACCACTCCAAAACTCAGCAGAACCTCTGCTGCCAGAACTACATGTAGGATTGTTCTGCACATCACTAGGGGAAAGGAAAGAACCATCTTCTACAGTGTCGCCCAATTTAACATCGTGCACTTTGTCCGGCCAGTAAACGAGGATAGTATCACCTCCCAGTACCTGTCAACAATGAAGATAGTAGCTGAGTACAGCCAATGTTTTAGAACAGACTGAGATGAAATAAATGAAGAAACGCAAACCACAATCCGCTATTTCAAGTAGCAATTGCACCCATCTACTGCATAATATATGACCATAATAAATACTCCAAGGACCTGTTTGTTTGGCAAGGAATGGCATATTTTATGGGAATTTAATTACATAGCATCATATTATTTTCTTTTATAACATTACTTCAAATTTCTGAAACAAAATATATTCCCAAAAATTGGGAATATTGAACCAAAATCCGGGAATGTAAAATGCTAACATTTTGGTGGTATTCTTATTCCTTTTCCTTGGGAGTCTAGACTTTTTTTAGTTTTTCATTATTGTTTGGCAAGGAATGGCATATTTTATGGGAATTTAATTACATAGCATCATATTATTTTCTTTTATAACATTACTTCAAATTTCTGAAACAAAATATATTCCCAAAAATTGGGAATATTGAACCAAAATCCGGGAATGTAAAATGCTAACATTTTGGTGGTATTCTTATTCCTTTTCCTTGGGAATCTAGACTTTTTTTAGTTTTTCATTATTGTTCTCATTTCTTCAATCATAATTTGTGTTTTTACTGCATTTTATTTTTTATCTGTAATATTTATAATTGATTATATATTTGTGTAGTTATGTTCAATATAAGATAAATATTATACATTTATATGCAAATATGCATTCACTACACTTTATTTTATTTAAATATATAGCATATATTAGGATAAGCATAAGTGCATATATATGCATGCATATATAATATTCGTATACCAATATATGTATTACATGTACATATAAATATATGTATGGCGAGAACATTTTTGTTAACTCACCTCAAATATGATTCTCATTCCTTTTCCATAAATGGTATACCAAATACTTGTAAGGGCTTCAATTTATTTTCCTATTTATAATTTGTGTAAGGGCTTCAATTTATTTTCCTATTTATAATTTCCTATTTATAATATTTATTTTCCTATTTAAATTATTCTCATAATTTGTGTTTTTATTGCATTTTAAATTTTTATCTATAATATTTATAATTGACCATATATTTGTGTAGTTATGTTCAATATAAGATAAATACTATACATTCATATGCAAATATGCATTCACTACATTTTATTTTATTTTAAATATATGGCGTATATTAGGATAAGCATAAGTGCATATATCTGCATGCATATATAATATTCGTCTACCGATATATGTATTATATATACATATAAATATATGTATGGCGAGGACATTTTTGTTAACTCACCTCAAATATGATTCTCATTCCTTTTCCGTAAATGGTATACCAAATACTTGTAAGGGCTTCAATTTATTCTCCTATTTAAATACCCTACACTATCCAAACCCCTGAAATGGAACAAGATGCCTAGCAATCAAATTCCTAGCAATTATATTCTATGTATCATATTCCACTCCCGACAAATTGGGTGCTAAAGAGTTATGCATGTCAACCATAAACTCATGCTGGCTCCATCCTACGACTTAAAACCTACAGGGAAACCAGCAATTCAAGCACATAGTTTTCCTCCCAAAGCACCAGGTTCTCAAAACAGTCCATCCTCAGACTTAAACCTTAAGGAAAACCGGAATTTAAGCACATACTTCATCTTCTTACACACGTCCCAAGTACTGCCTGATCCATGAATATTATATATCATGTGAATTTCATGTCTTACATTAGTGAATGAACACTGTCCAGTCAGTTGCTTTACAGTTCCAACATTGAGATTATTCTGATGAACCACAGCACACCTGAATCTTAGATTCTGTTTTTCATACACACCATACTCGTCTAATACCTATAAACAATAAATGTGTTCGTACTACATAACATCTAGAAACCAAGCTTATTGACCAAAAGATGATACAATGTCATTTACCGAAAAGTTATTTCAACCCAGGATATTAAGTCAATCTCAAGCAAGATATGAGATCTTAAGAAGGATAAAATAAACATTGTCCAAAGGACAAACACACATACATCATCATGGTCGTCGTCGTCGTCGTTACCATCATCATCATCATCTGATATATCATCATCAATCACCAAAGCATCGTCAATTTCTAGAGGAGAAATATCCAATTCATCGTCCTGCAATATGCACAAAAGCAACACTCAATATGTAAAAGTTTAAATAGGCATTAAGAACAGGGTATCATCACAGAAAAAGTGGTTAATATTTTCATCCTATGTCAGGCACAAGAGAGGGGAAAACATATATCATATCTGCTTTAGCATATGAAAGTTTGCCTTGTCCAGGATATGCTAATTGACGCCAACAAACATACAAGATACAAGGAAAAAATCCAAAAGCTTGATAAACACAGCACTGTCTTCAGAAGCATACCGAAAGTGGGTCCAAGCTTTCAACAATCCTTTTTTCCCATAAAACAAGGAGGAAAAAAGAATATCGTTTAACTATAAAAGGTTCCCTGCTTCCCTTGAAACTGAATACTAGAAAGCAATTCAATTCTCGTATCTTTCATATCTGCAGATCTGGAAACTATTAACCAGATAAAAGAACCAACATTGATAAGTCATATGCTTCAGTAGCTAGAAAGAGCGCATGTGGACTACACGCTGATTGAATGAAGCAAGAAAGGTGATTAACATATCAAAGAAATGAGAGAAAGCAAGATTTTACCAACTTCTACTAATGTAATGGTGGATTTATACATGTCATTACACCAAAGAAAAACTCAAAGGAGGCTGATTGAATTGGTTAAAATATCAGGTACATCAATATGTCAAGAGAGCAGTCTATCTGTCACATAATCCAAGCCCCAATAGAAAGTTGGACAGCATCAGTGTAGTTTCCTATTGGCCAATAGGTAGGTCCAACCTCCTACTCATCCACCAGCACTACTCATTTTGTGAACCAAAAGCCAAAAATATATATTAGAGAACTAAAATAAAAGAGAAATTCAGCCAAAAAAGAATCAGTGAACAAGAAAGCATACCTCAGAACTGGTGTGCCCTTCCACCAGCTTCATTTCATTATCTTTGTCCAAGGCTGCTCTTCGGCGGGCAGCATTCCGGGTCTGGGGTCCCCTTCCCTCTTCTTGGTTAGGTTTCAGTACTGCTTTTCCTTTGGCTTTTACCGAGCTTGAATATTTTTCAAGTGATGAATCTTTTTTAGTTGTATCACCTATACTAATAGAAGATCTTGAACGAGTTGAATGGCGTCGAGTAGCAGAAGCAGGAGTTGAACCAGACGGCGAAGAAACACCAGTCCCTGCAGGAGTAGTCCTACACACAGAGTTCCAGGCAGACACTGAAGGCTTTTGACCCAGCTCACTTTGTTGAACCATGGGCCACAGGAATTCTTCAACTGCAGCCAAACTTTCTAATGGATCAATCAGTACAACATTTGAAGAGTAATCGCGGAGAGATTTTTCTCCCTGTGCTCGGCAAAGGCGCAGCTTGAATGACTGACACAGAGCACTTAGACCAGAAGAAAGGCGGGCATTTCCTCCAGATGATCGTGAAGCATGGCTCAGCACGACAGGAAAGAACTCCAACGAGGATAAAGCATCTTGAAGTTTTTGAACCAAAATGCTCATGGGAACTATATTCCCCTCGTCAATACTTGAAGGAAGGGCAACAGCAACAAAAGATCTATATCTTTTGATTGCTTGTTGTCGAACCTTTGGCAGATTAACTTCAGAAATTCTCTCCTTGGAGAAATAACCACAAGTAAAGTAGTTAAGCAAGGAGGCAACAGCTCCACTACCAATAAACTCAAAAGTAGAAACCCCATCCCCTCCACTGAGCTCCAGCAGCATCTCAGTTATCACCTCAACCAAGTGGTCCTCTTTACTAGCAGAAAAATCAGTAGGTTGGGGGCCAGAAACTTTTGATTTTCCTTTCGATTTAGTCTTCTGCTCATCAATCCCCACGTTCAACTTCATGCAAAGATTCTTTAAGCGGAGTAGATCATCCGTAACCCTTGTTTCACAAGCCTCTGAATCTGGAGGGAAAAATTTTTCTTTGAAAGCTTTTGCACATGCACTAACTGCCGCCCGAAGATTAGAATTGACTGTTGGAATTTCGACCGAGTTTGCATGTGAAACAATACTTGGAATTAAGTTTTTAGAATCTTCAGCAGGCTTTGCATCAGAACAAGAATTAGCACTGCGCCGGCGATTGCGTCTAGACCGTGAAGATGATCCAGAAACAGAATCATTATCCTTCTCACTGGAAGATGGCTTTGAACTACTTGGACCAGTCAGTATCAATGCATCGACGGCATGAACAACACCTTCCCTTACAAACATTTTAGAAAAAACACCAGGAAGCTTTTCCATCAAAATTTCTGCTATTTGAAGAGCAGGCACCAGAACCTGAGGATCTTTCCAAGCTAAAACCCCAGCTAAGAAACTAAACAAACAAAACGGAGTGAGTACATTCCTCTAGGCTGACAAATCCAAAAGATACCCCTGCAAAAGGAAAGTTAGTAAAGGCATATACCTTGAAATGTTTGTGACATTTATTAAAAATTGTATCATTTCAGCAGGGCTGAAGTACATGAGTTTGCCAATAACTGAAAGACATTTATGGCGAACAGGCCCATTGACACTGGAACCATATATCTGCATGAAATTATGGAAAAAAACGAATAATGTCATGAACTTGAAGTAAAGCAGGTGAGGTACTTTAAAACAAACCTGGATCATGACAGGGAGGAGATCCATTCCAAATTGCTGCAGAAGTTCGGGCTGATCATTCAGTAGTTTCTCACGCACTGATTCCTCTTGTGTACTACTCCCATTTGAATCTTCCGGCTTGGCAGAGCCGCTGCCTGCATGACCCTTCTTAGAGAGAGAACCTTTGACAAACAAACTACTGCTGGGTGGAAGGGAGATTGTTCCTTGAGGAAGAGGTGGAAGAAGCTCATTTGCCAGGTTAACAATCTCAAAAATCTGATGATATAGGAGGAGCCATCAGTTAATGGCATGGAGGATATGTGGATTTAATTTCATACATTATGACAACTTTTTTTCCCAACCTAGGAATTCAATTTAAACAAGCACCTGGTAAATGGGTAAAAAGAAGATTATCCCTGATATAGAATTTGGAAGCAGAAAGCAGGATAAAAATCACATGAAAACATGGCAAGTACTCAAATTTATGAAGAACTGCCTGGAAAATGTTAGCTAAAGGGCAAACTGAGCAAGAAAATGGCCTATACCTGCTCTGAGGGTCTAATTAAAGCGGGTGAAACAGACACACTTGACACAACACCAGACCGTGACAATATGTCTTTCAGAATGCCACTGATCCCAAGGAGGAGGAGGGAGTTTGCTCCTAAAGGAGAACCACTTGCACATGTGGAAAGAAGCCGGATCCAAACCTGCATGCAGTTAAGCTCATACTACCACCCCTCAAATATACTAGTTGACCAAAACTTGTCATTGACCTCACCG
The DNA here is from genome assembly GCF_026168435.1 of Sesamum indicum. Taxonomy (NCBI): domain Eukaryota; kingdom Viridiplantae; phylum Streptophyta; class Magnoliopsida; order Lamiales; family Pedaliaceae; genus Sesamum; species Sesamum indicum. Next base: position 433,044 of record NC_142666.1, read on the forward strand.
TGTATGTAGAAGTGCTAAGGGAAGCCTGACCACCTCCAGAATTGCTGGATGAAATCAGGGCAGCAGCTTGTGTGACAAGACCATGATTGCAGAGTTCATCTAGTTTCTCTGGTGATGAACCAAATGCCTCCGCGATACGCGTCAAGCAAATAGATGCAGATTCCAAAACCTATGAATCACACAAGGATCATGCAGATAGCAAACATGGGAACCTATTATATGATCTACCTCAACCATCATTATAACCAAACTGTATCTTCTTCTAACCTTGGCATCATGATATTGTAGGAGATTTGTCAACAATGGAACAGCTTCCATCACAAAATCAGTTGCATCTGAAGGAAGCTTCTTACACATGTTTGCAGCAGTTGATAAGGCCACCCTCTGGCAAAGAATTAAAGTGAAATTATATTATCTAGGACAAAATGTCAGGGGAAGATACTTCAATAGCTAAATGAATGGGTTCAGAAAAAAAATAAACTATACAATTATCCACTCTTTACACACCTGGACCCCAGTGGAAAAGAAATCAAGATATGAAAGCACAGCCATAAGTGCACCAGCGCGCAAGCAAGCAGTTGGGTGTTCCTGAGATATCTTTTTAAGGGCTTGCAGAGACTGTTCAAAATAAATCAAAATCAATACAGCATCTAGAAACTAAAGAATACCAGAATATTCATAGCAGGGTTCAGCAACATAGTCAACAAAAAACTTGACTACTGTCAGATAAAACAACAGCACATTAATCCAGAGAAATGCAAGTTCCAGTTAAATTCCCAGCAAGCATTGTTATGCAACAGTCATAATCAAGTTCACCTGTTCGGCTAAGTCCATGTACTCAATAGTCAACAGCCGAGCAACAAAGCAAGAGACAGCACCATAATGCACCACTGCAGCACAAGAGGAGGGCAATACATCAACCAAGTGCGTCAGAGCTCTAGCAGCAAAAAGCATGATATCTGGATTACTCTCATGGTTAAGTAACCCCACCAGCACCGGAACAAAAGAATCCACTGAAAAGGTACTCAAAGACTCCTCCGGCCCTATTGAGAGCATGTCACAAAGCTGCGTTAACGCCTCCACTTGCCTGCCTTCCTCCCCATCAGCCCTCAACCCCGACAATATCTTTTTCAACCGTCCACTTTGATGAGAAGAAGAAACAGAACCCATGGCCGAGCTTGGGAGCAAAGCCAAATTTCTCAACAAACCCTGAAGAGCGCTACTAGCGGAAGACAGATTCTGGTGCAAAATGCCAACTCCACCCTCACTGTCGTTATCATCGTCATCTCCATCGTGTGAATCAATGTTCAGCCCTAAGCTCCTCTCCATTTCTCTATGCCTGATTTCAGGCGCTTTTTCTTTACCCTTATCCCAACTAGTAGTGTCTTTATTATTATTAGTAGTAGTAGTAGAATTCCAATTTTGATTAATGCTAGGGTTTTTCCCACGGCGGCTGCGGGTGGTGGAAGCAGAGGCAATCGAGGGGTCCGGGTTGGAGTCCATTGAAGCGGATCGAGCGGCTGTTCGAGAGCGAGTGGTGATCGATGGGGAGTTGGCGGAAGTGGTAGCGGCGGAGGTAGCAGAAAGGCGAGCGCGTTTAGTGGCGCGTGTAGTTGGGCCAGAGAACGTTGCTGAGGTGGATGCCTCCGCCCGCTTCCGGCTCCGAGTTTCCATACAAGAACCAAAGAAAATCGATTAAACTACTCGCCGATTAATCGGCGATCAGATTGTTTCCGACTCCCAGATTCCCATCATGTCGCAATCAGAACCTCCAGAAAACCCCAACTCAAAGCCGAAAATCAGGATCGAAAATCAGCAAATACATCCAAATCAGAAACCTTAATTCGACACAAAACCCTGCGACATTAATACGAATTGACCCAGTTGTTTGAGAGGACGAGCAATCGAACGGCAGATTTTAATTTATGAAAATAGAGAGCGAATGTAGGAGGGAGGAGAGGATGACGAGTTGACGATTGATGGTAAAAAAAAAAAGATGGAAATATTATTTGTTTGTATAAATATAAGAAAAAGAAAAAAAGAAAACCCTAATCGAGAATCGTATGGTTTTGCTCGTAAATATAAATCCAAAGAAGATGCTGCTGCAGAGGCAGAGCAGGTGCAGTGGCTTTTTCTTCCCTTTCTTTTCCCTCGCAAAACGGGTAATTGCCAATTTGCACCCTGCAAATGCCGGTGTTTGAAACTTTTCACCTTTAAATTTAAAAAATATCAATTTGCATCACCTGTCACCACTTTCCACGTTGAAATTCTTCATGTTTGGTCATTACTCGATAAATTGGTCTTTTAAGGGACCGTTCTGATGGGCTGAAAAGGGTGGATATGGGCCCAAATCCAATCCACCTTTATCGGTCATTTGTTTTTTCACTTATCGGCTTGGGTCCAATTTAGGGGGCCCATTACAATTTAGATATCGCAATTGGTTCCTGATGGATATATTGGTAATATTAAATAATTATTGAAGGTATATTGGTAACTTCCACACTTGAGATACACTATAAGGACCTACACTTTCAACACCATAAAATTTCATATCTCACTATAAATACTAAAAATAATATTTTATATTGCAGATTACTATTGATTAATTTGACATATCATATATCCAAAAATTCTCTCACTAAGCAAAAAAGAACAAGACCTAGTAGTATTATTGTGTCGAGGTAATTTTTTCGTTCAATCCCTTAGTCGAAACCACATTGTGGGAAAACATTACCCCCAATGTTGAGTATGTAAACTAGGTATAGAGCCTATGACATTCGAAGTGGACACTACCCATGTAGCACAAATGAATGAAGTGGGACAGCCTTGTGAACAGTCACCACCTTATGGGACAGCCTCCCCTACCTCATGAACAAATATCTCTCAATAGGGAGATCTCCCCCACCTTGTGAACAATCTCAACCCCTGCCCTAAGGGAGAGCACACCCCAGGTATTCCACCTCAAGAACCGATGATACAGCTGACGCAAAAAGCTTTATTGTCCTTGATTCGTGATGCATCCACAAGGGCAGCCGCACAAGCAATGGCCCAATTTGCAGCTCATCACCCCGTGAATCCGCCCCGTCTTCCCTCATCGAAATCCAGAATTATTCTTGACTCCCGAAGAGGAGGAACAGAGACAGGAAAAGGTGAACAATAGAGTTTCTTGACCTGAGGTTGCTCAACTCAAGAGCCAACAGCAGGTGTAGGTGGCGGTCGATGGGTCATCGAGAATAGTGTATGTGACGGCTTTTACAGAATTAGGAGAGGTGGTCGTTGTGTGGTAGTATGAAAAAAGAATATTGAGGGGAGATGGGCTCTAGGCCCTAGGCCTTTGGCAGACAAAATCTGCTAAAACAAAGGGAAATATTTCTAAAACATTACTTTTACTGTCCTAAAACACCTTAAAATGCCCAAAAATAGCCGAAGACAAACCTATCCAAACATCCACCCTATTTTGGCCCACCTAGAAGATGGGTCAAAAACAAAACTGAAGATAATGAATAGACCCAATATTATTGTTTTGGACCCAATTTTTTAAGTGTGATAACATGTATGAGTGATCCTATGTTGACAACTGGGAGCATACTGGACACTAACCATACAAATTTTTGTGATCAAAGAGGGAAGCGAAAATGGATCAACTAGTTCATGGGTCACCCAATTATATCCAAATCAAATTGATCAGATTTAAATAATGAAATAATATAGCCAAATGCCGAGCTAGAATAAAAACCGCTGGCTCAGCGGCCCAAATTTTGTAAACAGTGCATTGGGCTGGGTTAACTAGAATATTCAGCCCATTGCCATGTAGTAAACATGACCGCAATATTGAATGATTAATTAATAATATACTAATTTTAATTTATGAGATCTTATTCTGCAAAGTTAACGCTGCTTAAGTGAACATGTCAGTAAAGCATAACAAACCGACAGTTGGCCCATCTCCAGTAGCGAGGCGTATCGTCGACTCCGAGTACCTCAAACAATCCAGAATGCTCGCTGTGAACTCCGGCCTCTAGCCCTCCAACCAAAGAATTCTTCACCTATCATGCTTTACTTGACGCGTTTTCTCTGCATCTGATTCTGTCCGTCACTCCTTTTTTCCCCAAAATTCAGAAAATAGTTTATTTAGATAAGCTTCAGTGCTTTAAACAATTACTTTCTATGGATTAAGTGCATTTCGGTGGCATGACGCCCGAAGGTATGACGGAAATACGGAGACTGGAGGTCCAAATGGTTGGATCCGAGTGTCGGAAATGAGGAGTACGCTCATCGCATTGCAAGTAATGGCTTGGAAAAGTCTCTCTCGATTTTGTTTTTAGTTTATTTTACTCGACAATGTTGATTTCAGCATTTATCGCTCTCTGCTTGCAAAAAATTCTTGTAGTTTTGAAACAATTGTATATATCATACGTTAATCAAACATTCGCCGCAGTTTGTACTGGTCGAGACCTTTTGTTACTCACTAAATGGAATATCTGTTCGACCGAATATGGCTTGTCTGTTTCTGTATTTCTGATCAGTTGCATGCGTTGGATGAAAAGTTTTAGCATTGAGTGAAATGTATTCTTTTGCAGTTTTGGATCCTTGCATGTAATATTATTTCTAGTATCCAATTATCAGTAGTGCTACAGGTAGAATGGACTTGGTGCAGTAATTATTTTCTCACAGCTCATAGAATGTTTGTTTTTTAGAGTGGTGACAGTATTTAGCTGAATTTACTGTTAAACATAGCTTAGTGGATGACTGAATGGTGTGGAGAGAAGCTGTATTACTTCCTACATTGGATTAATATATTCAACTAATGAAAGTTGCCTTTATATATCTGATTAGTTGCAAACTTTAGTACAAAAGTTCTCACCTTGTATTTGTTGATAGATTGTTGGAGCATAGTTCTTAGTATGTTATTTACAGTTCGACTTAGTGAGTGCTGTAATTTTATCAATTGAAAGTGGACATCCTTATCAAATTAAATGGTTAATTGATTTTGGATTTCACAAGTAGTGAAGTCTAGATGTTCTAATATTACATATGCCGATATGCATATCTACAAATATTCTAGAGGCTTGATTGGCCGCTGTTGAAAGCTACAAAAACATGAAAATGATAAATTTATAATTGAACTTCGCATTATCAAATGGTATAGTAAAGTAAACACTATCTTGATTTATTAGTTAATATTGAGAAAGTTATTAGAAGCATGGAATGTAGAATCCTTATACTCCCAATTCGCGGACTTGTGTCATCCTCTTGCTTGTTCAGACAACACAAATCACAAAGAAACTATTTTTGGTCGGCTAAGACCAATGGTTATGCTAGCTACCACATATTTCCTTCAGGATGTAAATATGTCTCCCAAACGGGGGCAGTTTCGGTTGCTAAAGAGCTTCACAGCATTATGGAAACTTAGTTTGGATCTTATCACTTGTTGCTCATAACTTGTTATGCACTGATTTATATTTTTGTACTTAGCAACTTTTTATTCGCATTAAAATGACATTTTGTCTAAATTCTTCCGGTAACATCTTCCAATGTAAAATCCATATAGAACCCACTAAAAGTATGTTGTGGTTGTGTGCAACTTATACATTAACATATTTCTTCTCTTGTTGTTTCTCATATATTTTCTTTAAATTTACACAATAATAGAATTAATACTGCCCAATGCAAGCTGAATTGAAGTTCAACTAGCATTATCTTTTGGGTTGGGTGTTTGGTGTGCCACATCTGAGGGAGGTGTTCTAGGGAATGGGTTTATCTGTGATATTGTAGCACCTTCACTAAACCCTACGAATTTCCAGCTTTTTATAATTTGTTTCTAGTGTTAAGGTGTGAAGATTGCTTACATGCTGAAGAAGTCAAGGATGACTTCATGTTGAAAAAGTAAAGGATGACTTCATGTTGTGGCTATAAATACTCTTGTTGGCATTGTTTTGTAGTGCAGAGTAGTGAGAAAAACATATAAGTTTTCTGTGTAGTCGAGAGATAAAAGAAAGAGTTGAGACGAGAGTGAGTGTTGTTTTTCACGTGTGGTGAAGACTTACATACAGGTGTCTGTGTGTTGTACTCCTCAATTTTCCTCCTCTTTGAGTGTTTTCCCTGGCTTGGTATCGCCCCCAGACGTAGGATTTATATCCGAACTGGGTTAATAAATTTGTGTGTCTTTTATCTCTTTCATATTCCAGTTATTGTCCATCTTGCCCGGTCCAGTTTCTAACAACTAGTATCAGAGCCAGGTTCAAGGAGTTAAGATGGAGGGAAAGATTCCAGTCGAACGGTTCAATGGTTCCGACTTTGGATTTTGGTGTATGCAGATGGAGGCCTACCTGTACGGGAAGGACCTGTACGGATCACTTGCAGAGAAGTCCGAGAAGACGAGTGATGAAGAATGGAAGGTGCACGGTCGAAAGGCGATGAGCGCAATAATCCTGTCGCTCTCTCAGAATGTCGCCTATCATGTGAAGGGAGCAAAGAGCACGAAGGAAGTCCTGCAGACTCTTGCCAATATGTACGAGAAATCCTCAATAATGAATAAGGTCATACTGATGAAGAAACTATTCAGGTTGCAGATGGAGGAGAGGAAGTCGGTGGCCGATCACCTCAATGACTTCAACCAACTCACGATACAGCTGGCGTCTGTGGATATCGTGTTTGACGATGAGGTAAAAGCGTTAATTTTGCTCTCATCTTTACCTGACAGTTGGGATGTGGTTGTTACTTCGGTGAGCACTTCGTCTGGGAAGGAGAAGATGAAGTTCGACAACATCAGGGACATGATGTTGAACGAGAAAACCCGTAAAAAGCAAACGGGTGGATCATCTGGCTCTGCACTACATACAGAGTCCAGAGGGAGACCTAACATACGGGGTAAATACCGTGGAAGATCAAGGTCCAGGGGGAAGAGCAAGGGCAAGAAGGAGATGGTGTGCTGGAATTGCGAGAAGTCCGGACACATGAAAAGCGAATGTTGGGCGCCAAAAAAGGAAAAGGAGGGCCGGACAGCGAATGCCGCGACGGAAGAGATCACGGATGCACTCTTGTTGAGAGTGAGCAGTTCTTTCGATGATTGGGTCGTGGATTCAAGGGCCTCATTCCACTCATGTAGCAACAAAGACATCATGGAGCCATACACCTCAGGTGATTTTGGCTTACTTTATCTTGCAGATAACAAACCCCTCAAGATTGTAGGAAAGGGAGATGTGCGGATCAAATCAACGAATGGGTCGTGCTCGATCCTACATGATGTGAGATACATACTAGGACTGAAGAGGAACTTGATCTCAGTCGGACAGCTGGACAGTGATGGATTCCACACGACGTTTGGAGACGCGAAGTGGAAGATCAGTCGGGGAGCAATGACTTTGGCATGAGGACTAAAGTCGGGAACGCTCTACATGGCGGGAGGATCCAATTCAAACATCCCCTTTGCAGGAACTGTATCGCAGGCTAACTTGTGGCACAATCGCTTGGGCCACATGAGCAAGAAAGGAATGAACGTGCTGAAGTTGAAAGGACGGTTTCCCGAGTTAAAATCGGTGGAGGTGGGTCATTGTGAACACTACGTGTTCGGAAAGCAGAAGCGGGTGAGCTCTTGACCACAGGAAGAACTCCGAGGAAAGAAAAGCTGGAGCTATTCACACCGATTTGTGGGGGCCAGCACCGGTGTCATCTCTTGGTGGATCAACGTACTACATAACATTCGTCGATGACTCCACTAGAAAGGTATGGGTGTATTTCTTAAAAAGAAAATCTAATGCCTTTGACACATTCAGGAGATGGAGGGTACTAGTGGAAAATGAGACAGGTCTACAAGTGAAATGTCTCAGATCGGATAATGGTGGCGAGTAGAGCAGTGAAGGTATCAAGAATTACTGCGCCGACCGTAGAATTCGAATGCAGAAAACAATCTCGGGGACACCTCAGCAAAATGGCGTTGCTAAGAGGATGAACAGAACACTGAATGAGTGTGCGAGATGCATGCGATTGAAGAGCGGACTGCCAAAGATGTTTTGGGCAGATGCAGTCAACACGGCTGCTTTCTTGATCAATAGAGGGTCTTCTGTCCCGCTGAACAACAGGATACCAGAAGAGGTCTGGAGTGGAAAGAAAGTAGATCTTTCTTTCTTACGCACTTTTGGTTGTTTAGCCTATATTTTGAACGATGATCGGACTAAGTTGGATGCTAAGTCGATTAAATGTACATTCATTGGGTATGGGACTAACGAATTTGGGTATAGATTTTGGGATAATCAAATCTGGAAAATAATTCGCAGTAGGAATGTTATATTCAATGAGGATGTAATGTACAAGGACAGGAAGGTAAGCCCGGACGATGACAAGAAGGAAAGGGAATTTGTTGATCTCGATATTTCAAATTCCGAGATCATGAGACCAGCAGATACAGATTTAGTGGGAGTTCAGACGGATGAAACCGAACAGACGGAGATAGAGCCAGAACCAGCATCGGATGAACCGATTGCTGAAAGCAGCACACCATTGGCACTGGGTCGAGAACCGAGGCTGAGAAGGGCCCTAGATAGGTACTCCCCCTCTCTTTATTACTTGCTTTTGTCTGATTGTGGGGAACCTGAATGTTACGCAGAGGCAGTCAACGATGCCCACAAGAGCAAGTGGGAGCTTGCGATGAACGACGAGATGAACTCGTTGAAGAAAAACGACACATGAGAATTGTGTCAACTCCCAAACGGAAAGAATGCCCTACAGAACAGATGGGTATATCGGGTTAATGAAGAATCAGACGGGAAGAAGCGGTACAAGGTAAGACTCATAGTAAAGGGATTCCAACAAAGATACGGTATTGACTTTACCAATGTTTTTACACCTGTTGTCAAGTTAACTACTATTCGCCTTGTGTTGAGCATGGTAGCGGCAGAGAACTTGGAGTTACAACAGATGGATGTGAAGATAGCCTTCCTACACGGGGATCTTGAGGAGGAGATATACATGGTACAACCATAGGGGTATAATGGAGATGATCAGAAGGTGTGTTGCCTGAAGAAAAGCCTGTATGGATTGAAACAGGCTCCGCGGCAGTGGTACAGGAAGTTTGACAACTTCATGCTAAAGATAGGTTTCTCTAGATGCAATGCTGATCATTGCTGCTACGTGAAGAGGTTCGATAACTTTTTTATCATTCTACTCCTGTATGTTGATGACATGTTGATAGCAAGATCAAATGTCAAGGAGATCAATAGGCTCAAGGATCAGTTGTCGAGGAGGTTTGACATGAAGGATCTTGTAGAAGTAAGGCAGATATTGGGCATGAAAATCACAAGGGACAAAAGAGCTCATTTGGCTGCAACACTTCTTAGGTGAATTAGGGAAACCTCAGGCAGATGTGGTTCTTCATAGCGATAGCCAGAGTGCGATCCATCTGGCAAATAATCCCACATTCCATTCGCTGACAAAGCACATCGAGATCAAGTACCATTTCATCCGACAACTTCTGGAGAAGAAGACACTGCAGCTGGAGAAGATCTAAGAAAAGAACCCTGCGGACATGCTGACCAAGGCGGTTGTGCTGGAGAAGTTGAAGCTGTGTACGGCTTCGACTGGCCTTGATGACTAGAGTGGACAAACCCGACAGTACCAAGAAAGAAGTAGATAAAAGCTAATGAATCTTCAAGTGGGAGATTGTTAAGGTGTGAAGATTGCTTACATGTTGAAGAAGTCAAGGATGACGTCATGTTGAAGAAGTCAAAGATGACTTCATGTTGAAGAACTCAAGGATGACTTCATGTTGTGGGTATAAATACTCTTGTTGGCATTGTTTTGTAGTGCAGAGTAGTGGGAAAAACATATAAGTTTTCCGTGTAGTCGAGAGATAAAAGAAAGAGTTCAGACGAGAGTGAGTGTTGTCTTTCACGTGTGGTGAAGACTTACATACAGGTGTGTGTTGTACTCCTCAATTTTCCTCTTCTTTGAGTGTTTTCTCCTGGCTTGGTATCACCCCCAGATGTAGGATTTATATCCGAACTGAGTTAACAAATTTGTGTGTCTTTTATCTCTTCATATTCCAGTTGTTGTTCATCTTGACCCGGTCCAGTTTCTAACATCTAGCTGCTAATACTTGTTCTAAATATACTACCATGTGAACCCAGAACAAAACTGTTCTAACATAATTTTGGTAAATTTCATTTTAGGGAAAGGCACATCCTCAGAGGTGAGGTTCATGGTCCTTGGATCAAAGAGAGACTGAAATTTGAGATTTCATATTCCTGTAATCTGTTTGAGAAAACACACATTTTGGGTATGACGGATCCTTTTTTACTCTTACGTGCCTTTTCATTTTGTGTTTATCTGAACCAGGGAGCTGCTGGTAGGCGGGAAAGTGATGTAGCTTTGCCGGATGATCCTGAGTTTTGGCTGTATGTGTAGCTCTATGTTAAGGTATAGCCTAGTGTTTCGACTATATGATTGCTTCAGCATGCGTTCATCGGTTCATGTTATTATAGGTTCATGAACGACCAAGATTCAGCCAAGTTGAGTCAATTTGTGTAACAGTTTGCTCAGAGTTTATATATCCCAATCAAGGACCTGAATTTTTATTGAGGTAAGCTTATTGATCTTTCCGGCTGATCTAAAAGGTACTCCAACTGAGGCCGAAAGCAGTTTCACTTATATTGGATCTTGGCTTAGTAATCTTATCAGATGAATTTGATCAAATCTTCAGTACCTGTTACAGAACCTCTGTTGAAGTTGAGAAAGCTTGTGGAACAAATGGACTTGGCAGTCCTCTTTTGACATAAATGAGCCTTAGGTGGATCAATGTTGCATCCAGAATTTGATGTTTCCCTGATCTTCCATTGTTTACTACTTGCCTTATCCCCTAAAAAAGAGAAGTAAAACTCAACAGAGAGTTGATAAAGACAATATGCATTTTTTGAGAATGCAAGATTATCTGTCCGCAAGAGCTGAAGGCTGCCTTGGTCTTTATTTTTCTCAACCTTCAAGAAATACTATACGACTCAGAGGAAGAGGAATATTCGATACAGGGAGCAAATGAAATTTGCTGGCTATCCCAGGGAAAATGTACAATTTCATCAATTATATTCTCCAACAATAACACATATTCTTGTTAGAACATCGACAATGATGGTTTTAGCTGTCAATCTATTGCATGGAAATCTTCTTATGTAATACACTTACATCGTAAGTGCATATCTGTGTTGAATGTCTGCCTTAGGCACTGCTTATTTGTTGTGACTCAGTGCGCTGGAGTATTGATCCAAGAGTATGCTACTATTAAGCAAAATTTAAAATTTTAGTTTATCTAATTCCCTAAATTTTTATGTAATGTAGCTGCACTCTTTTTTTGTAATCTTTTGAGTAAGACATTGGATTTGGTTGGGGCTCAAAACTTTAATGATGAAGATAAATAATAATGTAATATAGTACAAGCAGAAGCTATTCAGGATTGTCTTGATTTTCTGAATATGCTGGGAAAATGTGCCCTTTATATAGTGTGATTATTGCTCCATGTTCTGTTCCATTGTTTAAATGCCTAAATTCTGTAATGGAAGCAGTTTAGTTTCTCTAATTTATCTGGTTCATTACTACATTCCTTGAACACGACTCTTCTTCATTTATCAACTTTGCCCCTCTTCTCAACTATGATGTCCTAGCATTTGGCTTTCATTGTGAAAGATGGTGCCACACTGGCGCAAAGTGCTCTTGATGTTACTGTTGCTGCGGGGTGGTAATCAAGAGCTTGTTCCTGCCCTTTAGCTAGGTCATTTATTTGTATTAAATACTGTATACTACATGTGGAGACAACATACTGCTTCTTTTCATGCCAACTAATACAAATTAGTAGAAAATTGTATGAACTTGTTGGCTTGTTCTGGAGTAAATAAATATTACCATATTGCTGGAATGGGATAGAATATGTTTTGGCCTATGATTGATAACTCTTCCATTCTCTCTTCACAGATATTCTTATTTAAGGAAATCCGGTTCAGATTGGAGGAACACAAGGGTGGGACCATCTGTAGAAAAGATGTTTGTTTGTCTTAATACTGATCTGGATTGCATAACATGGGGATCATGGACAAACATAAAACTATGCATGTATATTTGTCTATATCTATTCTCCTGAGAATATTTGAGCTTGATTTACCAATTTTCACCTAAAACTATATAATCATATAACTTGTCTTTGCCTCTGCAGGCTAGGTAATTGAGGCACTCAACTTTTCTAGAATTCATGGATTCTCCTACTGTGGCGATTATCTAAAACATTAACCAAGATTGGTTCTTTGTTCCCTTGGATGGAATTGAGGCCTGATTTTCCTACTGCGGTACTTGGAATCAGAAAAAACCCAGAGTTGGACAAATGTGAAATGACTAATATTTCTTCTCACTGTCAAGTTTTTACTGGATATTTTGTTAACGTGTCTGTCTTGAGATGATTTTGATCAGAGGACACCCCACCTTTTACGAACCTTTATGGATTACAGTGACCAACCAAGTAATGCTTAATGGCACGACGCTGTATTGATTTTGTTGAATAAAAATCTAATCTTGTTACCATATGTAGCACCCCAACGCTACTAGGGTTATATCTTTCATAAACGTCATACTTAAAGTAATTCTTGTGTTTATTTATATAAATTTGTACATAATCATCTAATCAATATGTATACGTAATCCCAACGTCATAACAGGCATAATCAACCCACAACATTATATATATATACTTATCAAACACCACAAGGTAATTCATAACAAGTAATCCGTATGCTTATATTCTCTCTGTACAAACAAAATATGATTTGTATTCTAACTGACAAAGAGGAGAAAACAGCACGCTGGCCCGACCTGCCTGAGTATAGTGCGTAGACCTATTTTTCAACAGTCAGACACCTCAAAGTCTACTCCTGAAAGAAAATGTCAGCAGAGGAATGAGCCTGCCACTCAGTAAGTAAATAACCAGCCTTATCTATATATGTATATCAAACACAACCCAAACAAGATAAGTAGGCAACATAAATGGAATACAACCAATTTAATTCCAACATAATCAGCTGTAGTACACCACACACAATAAAATAATCAATTAGACTTCCTTTTTCCTATTTTGCTTACAATAATATGATATCGTGTTTTTTCCGTCAACTCAATCTCACCGTTACATAAATTTAAGTGAATCTCCTTGACAGCCGGCTTATCAATCTCATTTCGCACATAGCTATTTCATTTCACACATAGCTCTTTTCATATCACATCTTTTTCATATCGCAAAATCGCTCTTTTTATATTATATTTTCGCCTTATAGGCTTTTCAACACACCAAGTGGTATTCACACCGCAATTATATTCAATTTTCACCACTCCCTCCTTTCCACATATCACCATTCTTGTAAGCAACTAGTAACATAAAATAATATATCAACATATTCTCAATCCAGACAACCACAACACTTCAAACAACAAACATAATATTTCAGCACATTTCCTCATTCACGTACATAATATCGTCAATCAAATCAAATCATCCATCACTCATATACTTTTAAATAAATTAATGTCAGCATGAACCACAAATTTATATAACAGTAAAACCACAAATAAAGGCGACATATATAGATAATACTAATTATTTACTTACCTCGACTTTATAACGCTTTTATCTATCCAATAGGTAGTGGTCGGTCTTTTCACTTTACCCCCGTATCCTATAACGATTATACCACATACAATTAATATATCGAGAATATTGTTTTCTATTTCTATCGAAATACAAATCTTCATTTTTCCTCTTTATTAACATACCATTTATTAAATATAATTTTCAGAATATTTCTATGAATTTTCTATCAAATTCTCGCTATTATATAATTTAATAAAATAACATTACGTAGAATTGTGTGGTTAACAATTCCGATGGAATTGTATAAATTAGCTATAGTAATATTCAGATCTAATAAATGTAAAATTTAATTGACCAACGATATCATTTTTATATCCTATTTGATATTTAATTCGACACTATTTTAAATAGTCAAACTCGTAAAATATTCCGATTAAATAGTAATTGCTTAGTATAAATAATATTTAATAAATAGACTAATTAAATAATATAATTATATAAATTAATAAATATTAATAGAAACCTTGCCTCTGCCGCGAACACCGAAAGAGAAAATAAAAATTGCAATTTTTAAGATTATGTAATTGTGCTGTGATTGAACATATATATATATATGTAGATGTGGGGCGGTGGGTGATGGCCCACCCCCAAATCCTTTATCCTTTATTTTTCTTCCTCTTTCTTTCATATATATATATATGTATATATATTATTTACTAATATATACATATATCATTTACATATATATATTATTTATATATATAATATTATTATTATTTTATTTATTTAATTAGACTTTTCTCAAAATATCCTTTTTTTTTTCTTTTTCCTCTTTCTTTCATATATATATGTATATATATTATTTATATATATAATATTATTATTATTTTATTTATTTAATTAGACTTTTCTCAAAATACCCATTATGTTCCTTCTAAATTTTCTTAATTAATATAAATTGTCCACAAATATTATAATAAATTGTAATCTAATTTATTCAAGTTTTATTATATTTCAATTATGACATATAATTTATTTATTAATTAATTAAGTTTCATAAGAATTTATCAATTAATTTTACAATTAAATAATATAATTTTTGGAACGTCACACCATTTGTGACTATCCACCAAAAACAAGGGCCAGTTGACACAGACCCTAATTTTGCTAAGGTTGAAGGGGGGCTCACATGGGAGGGGAAGGACAAGAAGGGGTAGGTAAAGAGTATTTTAGGACACCCCCACGAGTTTTGTTCTGTCTGTACCTAAGCACATGATCCCCACGAGCTCATGAGTTGGCTGCCATCTTACATTAATTCCAGGTCATTGCCTACTCCATTAGACATGCCCAACAGCTTCTTAAGCATTCCGGGTATATTACAAACTTTCACCAATGTTCTTTTCCTTTTTCTCTGTCTTTCCTTAAGGATTAGACTACTTGTGTTGTTTGAGAGTTTATTAGGCATCCGAGGTGGGATGAACTACGAGTACATTGTAACTGATTGGTACAATTCAACCAGGGCCAATCCATGTTAGATGGAGGATGGCGCATCGATAAAAGAATTAAATGCTGCAATTTTTTTGTTTGTGGCCGGACATTTTAAGTTAAAGAGACAATTACACTCTCATTCTTGAGATTTGGTATAATTATACGTAAATCTCTTATGGTCTAAAAAATTACATATATCATTCTTGAAGTTTGCTTTTAAATATGAGCAAATTCAGTGAATTTTAATTAACGAAGGGACTTATTTGTTATACGAAAACAAACTTCGAGAATGTTAAGTGAAGTTTTTCAAACAATAAGGGGTCTCAATGTTATTATATCAAATTTAGGGGTGGAGTGTAATTATCCGTAAGTTAAATTACTTGGAGGATGGTTTTGAATATTTGTTGTTACTGAGTAATTCTTTATAGCAAAATATATTATTGCATAACTACTTCTCTCTCTCTCTCTCTCTATATATATATATATAACTATACATATGCATACTATGGTGAGTGTTGGTTGAAGAGAAGATAATGTTTGTATGGAAATGAAATCACAAAGCTTGCTATTATTATGAATCAACATCAAAGGTGGGAGCCATTTTTGGAGCATGACAACCGGAAAAAGTCGAGAAGGTAGGTAAAACACACACATGAAATTATGTAAGTCTTAAATCATTACGTACCAAATTGATTAATGGGCAGATTTAAGGATCTTCATTCATGGGCAGAGGTTGCTTTCAATGTTATTTTGGCGGGGGTGGGAAGAGAAAATTAGTTGGTGGTGGGCAGAGTGCATATACAAATTGGGATGGATATAAATACAAAAATGCCAATCAACCTCCTAACCCTAACCCAACTTTGCTGCCTAAACTTGCACCACAAGGTTTGGGGGGAAAGGAAAAAAAAGAGAAGTGGAAGGTAAAGGAAAGCCCACAAACAACTACAACCACACCCACATCCACATCCACATCCACATCCACACTCACTTCTTTTAGCCCCCAACCTCCACCCTTCTAGAAGCCCTTATATGTAACATTACATATTGTGCATGCTGGAGCACCAAATCGAATAAACTACAACCACCACCACCAAGTCTGCTATGCTATCATGACCAAGGAAAATACCCACTTGGAAAATAATCTCTGCTTAATCCCATCCACAACTAACTTAATTACAAAAATATTATTTCTCATCACACTCCCACTTTCTTTACGCAATTTGGATCTACTTTTCTAACCCACTTTTTCTCTGCACGTGTTCTGTGCATGGGATCTTCCCCAAATTCACAAACACTGCATGATTGAGCAAGAATTCACTTAAAATTCTGAGATCAAGACAAAATTATTGGCGTGAAGGGACTTGTTTGTTTAATTCACTTTTGAATTAGACTTTAATCCATGCTCCCCCTCTAGAAAGAACACCTAACTCTTCTGATCCTAACATAATTATTCTGCTAACTTTCGTTGGTGCAAGAACATATATATAGGCTTTTTACAAGGAAAAAGAATATGTAAAAGTACCCTAAACAACACAACAGCAGAAATAGGAGGGTCTACTTAATTTCTGGTACATAGATTGGGGAAGATGTTGCGACGGTTAACTGAATTATTAATGAAAGGTAGTTCAGAGTTGGACAAAAGAAGGGAGGAGATCACACCTTCTCCTGCTGGACTTTATTACCTTGCTTTACACCTACCTAAAGTTTACCTTTAGTTAATATCACTTTTTACTTAAATCACTACTTAATGGTAGTGTTGCAGTATAAATTATGATGCTAAGATCAGCAAAGGACAGTTGCCACCAGCCACTCCACTCCTCTCAAACCCTTCTCACCAACTCGCATCTAGAAGCAATTCTCTCTCTTTCTCTCTCTCTCTCTGATTACTTAGAGTCAAAAGCTTAAATATATAACCCCCACATCAAGTCCTTAAAGTGCCGGCCTTGATGCTCAAGCACCACCAAGCCTTAGACTACTTTCATATTCTACACTAATCCTTCCCAGAATAAAAGAGGTAGCAAAAGAATACCAGCAATAGCACAAGTCCAGGAGCCTGTAAAGCAGTTTGTGTTTGCATCATCACTTGGTTTACAACAAATAATGGGGAGGTCTCCTTGCTGTGAGAAAGCCCACACAAACAAAGGGGCATGGACCAAAGAAGAAGACGATCGTCTCATCGCTTATATTCGTGCTCATGGAGAGGGTTGCTGGCGCTCACTGCCCAAGGCCGCCGGCCTCCTTCGCTGCGGGAAGAGCTGCCGCCTCCGCTGGATCAATTACCTCCGCCCGGATCTCAAACGTGGCAACTTCACTGAAGAAGAAGATGAACTCATTATCAAACTCCACGGTCTTCTTGGCAACAAGTAAGTCTATACTACTCCTTTTACCTTAATTTTAATTCATCTTCACCATGTAATTATTAAAATTAAAAACACTGCTAGTAGTAGTAGTAGTAGTAGTATTACTATAATTAGTTGTTAATGTGTTTCTCTTGTTTTCTTCTTATAATATATAGATGGTCCCTTATAGCCGGAAGATTACCGGGAAGAACAGACAATGAAATCAAGAACTATTGGAATACTCACATAAGAAGAAAACTGTTGAGCCGGGGAATTGATCCCACAACTCACAGGCCCATCAATGAGGCTGCAGTACCAGCTTCACAAGAATCCATCACAACCATCTCTTTCTCTGCTACTTCAAACTCAAAAGAAGAGAAAATTACAACAACTACTACTACTACTGCTGCAGATGTGAATTTGATCATTAGCAAAGAAGAGAATAAGAGCCCGGCTAGATCAGAAAGGTGCCCTGATTTGAATCTTGATCTCAGAATCAGCCCTCCTTCTTATAATCATCATCAAGCTGCTGAGCCATTGAAAACAGGTGGAAGAAGTAGTAGTAGTAGCAGTAGTGGTACTTTGTGCTTTGCCTGTAGTCTTGGGGTACAAAACAGCAAAGAGTGCAGTTGTAGTAGTAATGGGATAATTAGTGGGAGTAGCAGTAATTCTGGGTATGATTTTCTGGGGCTGAAAACTGGAGTCTTGGACTACAGAAGCTTGGAGATGAAGTGAAAATTCAATTCTCATGTCTGGGCTTTTAATTTCTTTGTAATAATAATTAAAACATTATAATTAATCCAAGACTAATAGTTAGATGAAATATTGTGAAGGAGTAATTAAGGTCCTTTTTCGAAATTTTCTTTTGTTTGTACAAGTAACAGTTGAATACTTTTATTGCATATATATCATTATAGCAGCGGTACGGATTATGACGACCCATTTATTACTAACTGCTGATTTTTGCAGAGATTTGGTGAATGTTTCCAATTTAATTGTCTCAGCATTTGCTTTACAGAATGCTCTTCAGTACTCTTCTGTGATGTGGATTTTCTCTGCTCCCCCTTCTCTCCTCTCTTCAGAAAGTTGGTGTAAGATCATAAAGTCCATCTCATGTACCTAAATTGTCTTTGTACTTTGTGCCTGACTGTTAATTTCTCCACTCCAAGAGTCAAGACATTGCATCAAATATGGGGAAAAGTTACTATCTAAATTATGTTTGGTTATATTGGATCAGTTATACAGTGACTGTATGTATTGTATCTGTTCTGTAGTTGGTATATAATTTATAATAATTATAAAATAATTTAAATTTGATCGAGTCCGATGAGGTCTGATGATATTATAAAATCAAATTAGTTTTCCGGTATTCGGTATTTTTTCTCTTTCTTTTCAAAAGGGGCTTGACGAATAGGAAAATTAGAATCCAGTGAGGGGAAGAAAAATGCTATATATGTTTCTTTCTAAAGGAAATTCAAGGAAAAAAAAGTAATATTTCAATTCAAAATTGAATTTTCTCAAGAGTTTGGTGGGGTTGGTATCTTTGATGTATCATGTGAGATGAGATGGAGAATTTGAAGAACTGAGAGACGGACCATTTTGCCTTCATTACTTTTTACTTTTTCTAATTTTAGATTCCCCTTTTATTTTTTCTTTTTTTTCCACCCCCTTTTTGTTATTGTTTGTCTTCTTTAGCAAAAGATATGAATGAATGAAGAGGCAACGGATAAGCTGTGAATGGATGAGAAGAAAAGAACAGGTGTGGGTGTGTGGCTGCCTGCCTCATCTATCTCTTCTCTTCTCTTCTCCAAATATATATCATAACAAAATTACTTTTAATTATCAATATAACTACATATGTAAACTGTGTCAACAAAAAATAGTAGGTTTTTTATAATTATTCCATCCAATATTCCTCTTTAAGACTGGTTACTCAATATTCTCCGTGATTTTATTTACGGCCAACAAAGCTACAAAATTGTAGCAAATATTGTAGTCTTATTTGCATGAGCAACAATTAATAATATTTGCATAACATTGGTTAATTAGTATCCATTGTGATTTCATGAATAATGTTAACAACACACGTATATACTGTGAATATATTAAATATAATACGAGATTTTAATAATATTTTATAATGAAAATGTTTGTACAAAGAGTGCCTACCTTGAAATATTTGGAACTAGCGTATAATCAGTGTTATGCATGAATTTAATTTAATTATAATTATAATTATATTCTATTGAAATTTCAAATACAAGAAAGTCAATCAATTGTTTTAAAATAAATTACCTTTTTTTTCAAAAAAAAAAAAAATAGATATAGTGCATCACATCAATAAAATATAGAAATTTACAATGATAAGAGCATATACATGCAAAAGATATGGATAAAATGAAACTATGTTTCATTTAAATAAATGAAATGAAAAACATCAATGAATTTTCAAGACATAAAACTTATAATTTCACTCCATGGAATATAATAACACCTAAACTTTCTCTTTGGAAGATATAAATATTCTTACAACATTTAATTAATAGGTAAAATGATTTTATAATAAGGAAAAATCTTCATCATAAGGGAAAAAAATTAATATATCACAAACTCAGTAAATATAATGGAGAATTAAAAAAATTAGAAAAGCAAAAAGTATGAATGCTCACTAATAAGAAGTATATTACACAAATTATTTTTTAATCCTATTTTGTCTTTAAGAAATAATAATAGATAATAATAAACCAACTTACAAGATCGCATCAATACCATTGACCTATAGATATACAAACATTACAATATATATTTACATCTTTTTCATCATATATAGAAAATTGTGAAATATGTGAATGTGTTTATTAATAAAATTTGGCGGCTCAACCAAGTTTACTTACCACATCCAGAAAGTCCAAATTCCAACATTTTTAAATGAAATAATTCCTTAAACACATAATAATGTCACATTTATTTATTATAATTAAAGATGCAATAATAATAACGGGATAATTATATTTTTTCCACTAAGACTGGTATAATTAAATATATATCCCCGTAGTTTGAAAAATTACACTTAATACCTCTCAGATTTGTCTCCATTTAACAAGTAAGTTCATTCGTTAGTCAAAAATTAGCGTATTTGCTGAATTACCCAAAAAAAGGGGATAAAAAGTTATCCCAACTGACTTATTAGTGATTTACTGCATATCAAATAATTACATTTATACATCTTCACACGTTAACACATGTGAGGAGGAATAATAGTTTAATCAGAAAAATTTGTTTGACTTGCAATAAATTAGTAATAAGTCAATCGAGAGTAAATATCAATTATCGTTCAATTTTTTATTAATACTTAATACTAACAAATGTAGTAAATTTTGACTAATTCTGGGGATCTATTTGTTAAATAAAAATAAATTTCAAGATACTAAATATATTTTTTAAATTATAGAAAATCTATATGAAATTATATCAAATTTAGGAAACGACAGTGTATTTATTCCAATAATAAATAGAATAAAGTCAGAAAAAAAAAAAAAAAAACTGAAAGCCCCCACAAAGGGAAAGAGGCTCACTTTTTCAACATTGCACTCTTTCTTTCTTTTTCCCTTTCCTTTTCCAATTGTGTTAGGTAGAAACAATAGAACCTTCCATCAGATATTTTTCTTTCCACCCTTTTTCCTTCATTTTAAATAGAAAAATTATAATTTCAAAAGGGTGGGTCAGTCACTACTCCTAAATAAACTAATTATCATTGATTTTTTTATAATAACAATATTTTAATTCAATTAATATATTAATATAATTAATGATAATTATCAAATTATAGTTACATATGTCAATTAAATTAAAAAAATTAATATAAAAATAAAATAAATATTCACACATTTAATAAAATTTGAAATTTATTGGGATCCCCTCTCCCCCCATCAGTGGTGTAATTATTGATTTGTACCTAATCTTGCAACTTTTTGGTTAATTATTTAGGCTCCAACTCTTGCCATCATCACATGTAGGGACCCCTTTGCATGTGGGCCCATCAATCCAAGATGACTTCCATTATTTAACACAATTCAATTCTTTCATCTTCAAATGGAACAAATAAAGAATAAAATATTTTTAAAAAAAAAGGAAACATTTACTCTACAAAGTCAAATTTGCCCTTGTGCAAGCATGTGGTGTGAGTCACATGGAAGATGATCACTATTGTTCATTTCTTTGAAAGAATGGAATAGAAGATTTAACAATGAGTTTTGTTTCTAACCTATACTCTAAAATGGTGTAGATTTTCAAGTTGTGGGATGCCATCTTCCCCATAATATAATATCAATAGAGCAAAAATAAATTAAATTCAATTTTAATTCAAATAAAAAAAATATTTATAGGAATCAAAAACTTTAATTTAAACCCTGTATACTTAATTCAAATAATTGATAAATAATATCATAACAGTCCACAACATCAATTTACCATGATTATTCAAATTTAAAATATTTTGATGTTTTTTTTGGCATATCGTCCTACTTAATATTTATATATTCTTCCATCAAAGTGGAAAATAAGTTGACGACAATCAAAATAATCAATTTATTTCTTTTGTTTTTATAATTATTTTGTAACTAGAAAAGTTAAGTGATATGAATGACTTTAAATAATGATGATGAACAAATTCGAGTAAGATAGCTCCAAGAATTTTGAGATTCCAAAATTATTTCCAAATTGATGTTGGGGTTGGCCATTTGGTAGGGGAGATGGCAATTATGTGAATTAGTGGAAAATAATGGGTCATATGAGTAATTAGGAGAAATTTGAGTCTACCAACTCCTTTCTTTTTTGGGCGGTTGTTGGAGCCGGCCGGCGTAGGCATCATGCTATCTTGTTGCGGCGGTGGGCCCTTCCCATTGTCCACCTCTACCATAATGGGCCCATTTTGATATTGTCCTTTTCTTCTAGAATTATTTGCTTTTTATCATTTTGTATTGTATGTTTTCTTTTTTTAATCAATTTACAAAAATGTAATATATATATATATATAATTAACCTGAACATGAATACCATTCTAGCTTATTCAGAAATAAAAACATTCCAACATGTCGGTTCGTAGTATTTTTTTTTAAATATAAGTACTTAATTTAAATAATTGATATGCTATAACAATTTTTTTTTAAAAATAATATTAATGTCTACAGTAAATATTTCAGTGCGATGATCAATTCCGACCCAGATCCAAGCCAAGGACATAGGTCTCCATCTGCTCAGTTCAATAGACCTAATCCTGCTGAACCAAGCGCAGTTCACAGACCATAAGAGTAACAGGACAATCAACCCAAGCTTGTCCCCTGCTAGCAAGCAGTGCCCAAAAATAGGGTAGCAGCAAGCCCAGTGCCGTTCAACAAGTTCACCAAGTTAGTTGCATTCTACACATTATAGGCCACATCACCTTAACAAGGTGTTAATAGGGACTTCGTTACCAGTTGGATCCGACTGATAGAAGCAACATATTACTAACATTTATATTTCAGTTGACTAGCATGATCCCCTTTTTACTGACATATTTCTTAGAAGATAACTTTAATATCTGGATAAACATTATCCTTATAAAAGAAATATTCTAAAAATTTCGAGAGTATCTCAACCATCTCCTATCCACCCCTAAACCTCTGAAAAAAAATGCTCCTACAAATAAAGATTTAGGTAAATCAATAAGTTAACTAAACCAATTACAATTTTCAAACATCAAAGACTCTTCAATTTCTCCACTATTTTTTTGCTCTCTCTCTCTCTTCTCTTTCTCTTGAGTTCCTTAATTTATTTCATTAAGCATTTTGGTGATTTACGTATTGAAGTGTTAAATCGTATTTTGCAGGTTAGTACTTTGATAATTTTAGAATTTTTCAAAAAAATTTCTTCAGTTCTTGTTGTGGTCTTGGACCCCATGCGCATTACACATACATATATATATATATATATATATATTGATGAAAATCATATTCATTCAATTATCAACTGCCACATATCACTCTTTATCACATTTAAATATTAATGATAAGTGTTCTTGATTTGTCTAAAATGATTTCCAAGTCATTTTCAATTTTTTCTGATTTTGACCAGCCACAAGACTCTTCAAACCAATAACTTCCCCTACTCTTTTCTTCCATGCATGTTCATCATGCTCTTGCTGTCCGATTAATGTATTATTTGAATATAAATAATGTAAATCCAGATAATCATCATAATGTATGAATTACAAGAATTTAACAATTGGAATTTGGGGAAGCAGCAACCTACGACCTTCACTCCTTGGAAATGGATAAAAGGGAGTGGAGGATTTCCATCTCATTATTCAACTGCCCATACTCTGTCCATATATTTTCAGATGTGTTTTGTGCATTAATTGCTGCTACCAACCACTACAACCCCACTTTAAAGAAATTGACTCCCCATAATAAATATGCATTTTTGTGGTGTTATCTTTTTTTTTTTTTTTTTTTTGGGGGGGGGTTTGGGGGGGTGGGGTTGGGGTGTTGAGTGATACAATAATGCAAAATTTGGAGTGCATATGTAAAGAGACTTGAATTGTTCAAAGAAAAATAAATGGTATTGAAATCGTATGTATGTCCACGAGGGGCAATACATTTACCAAGTCAAAAAGATGATAATATTTTTTATTTAGAAACTTCAAGGGTTTGCGGCTTTTTAAGTAAGCCCGACCCATTTGATTCAATGACCTATCTTATCAACGGTTGATTCAAAAATTATTTGGTGGCCACTTTATTAACGGGTTTGATACAATTTATCCTCCTGTGATATTACAAATAAGCAGATTACATCCTTATAAAAAAAATAGCAAGTTATCTCGATCTAAGGGGGCAAATTGCTTGACTTTAATTAACACATAGGCTAAATTACTAATTTTTTTTTATAGGAGGATAATTTGCTTGTTTACAATATCACAATAAATTTGTTTGTATTTTTTTTTTTTATTGACACGTGGTTCGGACGGACTGTGACACATAAGCTTCTACAAATACATGAAGGTGCATTTTACATATATATGTTTATTACTAAGAGATGGTATTTTACGACCACCTTAACCTCAAACTTTAAATTAACTTAAAATTTGTAGGATTTTAATTGAAATCCACGTTAACTAGCTTAAGATTTTGTGTACTAATCAATCTTAGTAATTGTGTAGCAAGTGTGAGATTATGAGGATGTGGTTGAGGAATGGAAATTGGATGAATGTCGAAACAAAGACTCGAGTGTAGAGGAGGTGTAGGGCGAGGGGGAAGATAGGAGAGGGATGGGTGGTGGTGGGAGGAAGTTTGGTGAGATATTGAGGAGAGGTGGGCCCATGAAAGGAGATAAGAATAGGGGAGGCAATAAGGGCCAAAAGCCCATATGAAGACGAAGAATGTGTGGTGGGAAATGCAGCCCACCGCCCCACCGCTCTAAGTCCTTACTCCTTACTACTTGGGCACTTGTCTCCTCATCCCCTCACCAATCCATCATTTCTGTTTCTGTTTCTATTTCTCTCCTTTTTACCTAAATCCTCATCGCCCCCCACATTATTTAGCTTTTTTCCTCATCCACCTCTCTATTTTTATATCCATCACAGTAAATATAATGTTAATTATTTAATCACCAGAAAGCTGATTTAGAGTCCTACATTTGCGTGATTCCCAGATACTCTACAAACTGATTAGATCGAATATTAGGATTTTCGTTTACCTGAAGACTATTGATAAATTAGGTTGTTGATGTGATTGGGCCAAGTTGATATGCCTATAAATACCCATCCCTCCAAATCCTATGTAAATCATTCATATTGCATTTAATGCATTAACTTTATTTTTAAATTTATAATTTGAGTCAAAAGACTTAGAGATATAGCAATTTATAATGGAAAAAATGTAAACAACTCTCTTTTAATATTGTATATGAACAAATTACTTTTTTATTAAAAAAATAGCAATTTATTTTCATAAATTTTTAAAAAGGCGGCAATTAACTTTCTTGTATGTTTTCAAAATAAAACAATTTATCTCCTTCTATAGGAAGATAAATTACTTCATTTTAAAAATTACATTGGAGTAAATTACTATTATTTTTTATAAAAAGATAATTTATTTATTTATAATATGGTAGAAACGTTAATTGCATTAGGCTTAATTAATAATTCAAATAAAATGAGCTGTTGTGATCCAGTTCATGAGGGACGGTTTGAATATGATATTGACTTAGGTATGTCAATTTGAACATGAACATGAACATGAACATGTTGCTCTTTATTTTAGCAAATAATAATATAAGAGTTTCTAGTTAAATCTTAAGGGCCCCACATGTTGAAACTTGCAAGCTTCTGAGTTGGTGAAGACTTGCAACTGTAGCAGACCATCATTTTATTTTGGCTGCGACTGTAGAAAAAGTGGGGAGGTAGATATTTCTGCAACTTGCTACTCTTCTCTTCTATGTGTTAACTACACGTAGTAAATGTTTTTCTTCATCATTCTGCCTACTTATAGAATAGTCAAAGTCATGTATTATTAATTATGAGCCACTTAGTTTTATTGATGATAGAATGGGTCTATTGCCTTTGATCTACAGATGAGAAGACCCTTTGATCACATAAACGGAAAGAATGCTAATCACGTACTTCTCTTGATGAATTCAAGATCTTAAATGTATGGGGTAAGAAACGTCCATTTCTCCAACAAGTGCACGAGACTTGTGAGAGTAGTCATGATATTGAATTAGGGTTGGTGAAAGGATTGATTGGATTGTGACGTGAGGGAACCCATTGTTCATCGATTACATAGTCGGAGTTTCAATGTGACCTGAGAATTGTGTTGATGGTAATTCGTAAGTATCACATCAAGCGACTTGGTCTGTTCCGACTCTTGAATTTGAAATCATCCAAACTTTTTGTAACAAAGAGGAAAGAAGAAGATGGATGTTGGTGAGGAGACCAACTGTTTGAGCAGAAAATTGATCAACTTTGGCGAATGTCCTCTATGAATAACATAAATCTTTGCGGAAACAAGTAGCATCATGATACTGTGCTGATATTACTGCTCATCACGTTTGAACTTCATTTGGGATTGCAAGATCGAGTAATAGCAATTATTGCTGCTACAGTGAAATTGAACTACCTCTTGTCCGGTGGGGTCGAGCATCCCCCACCATTGGTGATTTAATGAATAGAAATTGACACAAATTGACCCCTTAGGAGCGCAAAAGTTACACAAACTTGGTCGCGCTTCACCTTTTGGATGCATGCTGCATTGATTCTTCTTGTTAAACAAGTGTCAATATGGGGGCGGTAGGTCCTTTCGGGTACAGGTGGTTGATATCAGGTATGTGTTTTATGACGTAGCAATAGAATAATTTTTTTTTTGTTACTTCAATAAGATTTGATCGAATCAAATTAATTACAATGCAAATAAAATACATTTTTATAATTAAATTAAACCTGACCAAATTCAATCTGAGTTTAACTTAAATCCAATCAAATTCGAGTTGACCTACAATCATACGCCTAGCCAAGAAATAGCACACGTTTCGGTAGTGCTGGTTTAGCTCCAGGGTTCAACCATAATATCAATCCTTTATGGGCCAATTGTGCGAGACCCATCGATGGACTGACTCCAATCTGAAGATAGCATGTAATTCTGAATACCTGACTCCACGGAGAGGCCCAAGACATGACTTGGTTCATTCAGTGGACCGTCTGATACTTTATCTATAACAAAAATTTTAAAGATGCCAGGTATAGAATCTCTAATATTCAGGTTTTACCAGAGAGGGCGTGAATAGACATTGCAAGATGTTTTCTTAGTCGACAAAAGACATACAATAGAAAACAAGCATATAAAGTACCTCTGAATTTTTGGATCGTATCATGATAAAAATCCTTGAGGGAAATAAATTTGCCATAGGCAACAACAGACCACAATCTGTAATAGAGGTCACAAAAGTAATCACGTAAAAGCATTTAAATACTGCAGCAGACTAAGTTTCCTTTGTTGAAGGGGCCTTCTTGGCAGCCTCTGCAGCAGCTTTCTCTGCTTCTATATCAGCAACAATAGCATCGATTTCAGCTTCTTCAAGCTGCCGCAGCCCGTGCTCTTTAGTCATTACAGCAACTTCAATGTTCTTTCCTCCACTCTCCACAACCTTTAAGTATGGAGCACAGAAATCATTAAGATCAGTAGTGAAAGTATTTCCATGCAAATACTATAGTATATTCTGCCAAAACATCTATGTTTGGAAACCAAGTTCCAGAGAATATGACAAATGTAATAACCAAAGATGGAAAGGAAAGAGGTGCTGTGAAACTCATTCATGTCAAGTGAGAGATGTTTGCCAAAATATATCAATGGCCTAGTTATGCAATTTGTGCCTATTCATCAAGAAGAGCATATCCATGCAATTTGCAACATTTGTATTATTATAAAGATTCTAGTAGAAGTCCTACCATAATCCAACCAGCTCGCCCCATGATTTTTGTCACAGCAACTTTCAAATGAAAAGTTCCACATTAGAAATCCTATTTTCATCCTATCATGACTTGATATGTATTCTCTCTGGGTTCTAATTGAGCACAAACAAGTATTGCCACAAAACGTAATAGTAAAGCCATGGAAATCAACCAGTAAAAAACTCGCTTCATTGTTTTTGGTCCATAACTGAATACTCCACTTTTTCTTGTACAAGTTGATATCACTGTACCTCACTTAGTTGTGGTTCAAGTTTTGACATTTTCTCAACACAATCATAATCCAGGTACTCAATCTGAGACTTGAACAACAGGAATTTCACAATTTAGGGTTGAAGTGCTTGCAACTCAAAAGCCAGAATGGCAAGAGCGTTTAGCACTGTCCTGATGCTTGCAGAAATCTAGACTTTTCCATCAAGGACCAGAATCATTCAACCAGTGCACTTCTGCCATGGTTCCCTCAAAAGCGAATTAGCCCACAGATTACGTCCTTCACAGTTAAGAGAAAATGAGTTGCAACAGTTGGGACTCAATACTAGAAGGGAGCACCAAGTAACCATCAAACTCAATGACTCTCAAGGATGTCCATTTCTCCAAAGGATTTGTGCATAAAAATGTATGTACTTGTATGACACAATTGCAGTGAAGAAATCCAATAGACCTCGAGTTAAAAACCACTTGCAAAGAAGGCAAAACTCATATTTATACAAAAAAAAAAATGCAGTCAGTTATTTATTCTTCGTTTCAGAAAATTAGAAAATGCAATTATGAGAATAAAAGCACTTAGAACAGAAATGTACAATGACAAGAATTGAGTCGCATATACAAAGATATTTACCTCCAGCAAAGCACGTATAGCTAACTTCACAGTTTCTTGGCCAGATGTTTCCTTGTAATTCTTCTCCAGAAACTCACGGATAGAGTTTGAGTTTCTCCCAGTGGCATTGGCTTTCCATGCTGAAAATGTTCCAGATGGATCGGTTTGATACAGGGATGGAGTGCCAGTATGTGGATCGAACCCAATAATCAATGTTGAAAGGCCAAAAGGTCTCACACCACCACTTTGTGTGTACTTCTGCTGAAGACCAGCAATGTAACGAGTTATGTATTCAACAGTTACAGGATCCTCAATTGTAAGCTTATAGCTCTGGCATTCAATGCGTGCCCTATTTATCAACACACGTGCATCTGCCTTCAGCCCAGCACAAGCCAATGCTATGTGATCATCTAAATTGACAATCTTCCTCACTGATCTGAAAGATACAAGTGCAAAATAGATTTTTAAGCAACTGCTGAAACTGCAAGGCCAATTGAAAGTACAGAAATTGAGTTCATAATCAAACATAAGAGATACAATCTAATAAAAGACACATTTCAATAGTTTAACTAATTATATTAGCTTAATAGAAAACAGCTAACTTAGTTTTCTAAAACCTGTGAGAAAAGGTTTTCCCTAGCAATTCTTCCACGGAAATCCAGGAACAAACATTGCACAGCTCCACCATTTTTTACAGATCAATCTCGAGGCAATAAATCAATATTTTAGGTAAAGCCTACTCAGACAGAGAAAGGCACACAGCTGAACAAAGAGCTCGAGCTAGGGTTTAACAGTAATAGAAATACATCACAACTTTCTACAATAACATCTTGACACTAGTACAGAAAATCACTATAAACAAAAACCGGAGCAGACATCTATAAGAAATAACCAAAATCCAATGTTCAACACCAGAAATAACAAAAAGCAAATTTGGCACAGTAGAAAAATCACACCTCAAAATAGCAAAAGCTTAACCCCAAATATAGTCCACTTGTTCATCTAAACGATATAAATCACTAGAAAATGAAAATTTATATCACCGCGATTGGCAATTTCTCGTATGTCCGCGTGAGTTGAGAGAGAGAGAAGAGTAGACCTTGAATCTTGAAGCTTAGGAGTGGACTTTTTCTCGACGGCCAGCACAATGGTGTCAGTCCCGCGAACACCTACGGCGGCGTTTCCTTTACGCACGGCTTCGAGAGCGTACTCCACCTGGAAAAGGTGGCCGTCCGGCGAGAAAACCGTAATTGCTCTGTCGTATCGGGCCATCTCTCACTCTTCTTCGTGTAGTAATAACAGTATGGGTGTATGCGTTGCTTCGATCTGTCTCAGGATTTCCTCCTTCCCTTCTCTTCTCCGAGGCAAGACTGATTCACAAAGGACGGAGGTGAACTGGGGAAGTAGTAAAAGGGAACTGAGCGGAGAGAACTTGGACGACACGACAAGACGCTTCAAACTAACGACGTCCTAAAAGTCGTGTTTCAGGTGGGCAGATTCAAGTTAAGAAGCGCTTTGCTGATAGATCAATGGCCTTTACGACCCGGGCTGTTTCTTATGACTATAACAACGATGGGCCCAAAATTAACTGGGATAAGTTTCAGCCCAGCCCATCTGAATTTGATTAGGACATCAAAATGAATCTTCTATTAATTAATAATATATTTCATATTACATTGTATGTATGTGTATATATAATATATATAAATATCACGACTCACTTATATAAAATATTCATAATTTACTGAACCATATTGATGTATGCGGCCAAGAGCACTTGGCCCAAAAGAAGTTATGAAGCCCAAACTGAGCCTATCAACCTAGAAGGAGAGTTACCCACCAGAAGATCCCCAGATTCAGCCCGAGGGGGACACAGTAAAACACTTTCCAGACCACAGACCCAATCAAAGTAGCCCAGGAGAAGGGAGACGTCCCCAAGATTCAGGATTCCTAAACCTAGAAAGACTCCCCACAGAATAGGAGTCCTCAATCGAAAGGAGCCTTCCCCTAAACAAAGACGTGCTGTTGTGAACTGATAAGCTAAAAGATAAGACAAAATCATATCTTATTCGCATGTAGCTTGCCCCCTTTTCGAGAATATAAGTAGTATGTAGAGTCCTAACGGAGGGGACGCCCCTTCTATATATACAGGTGCAGTCCTCCAATGGTGACACCCTCTAGAATCTGGAAAATTGCTTTCTACTCTTGCTTCAGCTATTCACTTGCATTCTAGCCATAATTCTCTCATGAACTTCTTACTTACATCTCAAATTTCTCATCAAAATTTGTTTTTACGATTATTTACTCTTAAATTAGAGGCTAACTTGGACGTCAGAGTGCCAACATGTTGTTTTGCAGGTTCCATTTTTCAAGATCTTTCGCGTAATCGAACCAAGTCCATCATCAAAATTCAAGCTCGTCGGATCCGTGCTAAAATTGCACTCAAGTGGCACCGTTTGTGGGAACTTTGAGTTAAAGACCTGAGTTACCATGGAAATCCCCATCAATCCTATAAACAAGCAAAAGACCATGGAGACACCTGACAACAATCAGCCTTTGTAGGCCGTTGTAGAAACTTCTTTGACTCCGATTGGTTGAGCATCGCCCCAGCTCTCCTTGCCCTAATGCCACCCCCTAGAGTGATGGACCCTATGGTTGCTCCTCTAAGACAATATACCTCTTTAGACACCACCTTAGGAGGAATTTCTCCAGCTTTGTTAGGTGCAATCCAATAGGTGGTCACCACAGTAATTTGGGAGCAGATGGCAGTGCTTATTCCCACCCACCTAGCTCCTGTAATGGAAACAGACATCACTGAAGAAGGAATGGAAGGAGGCTCATCTGAAGGAGACGCCCCCGTATCAAGAACCCAACTTGAACGTAGCTGGGTAGCGAAAAAACACAAACAATTTGGGGGAGGATGAAAAGGACGACTCATAAAGGAAGGAGTGTACAGGGTAAAGGAAGAAGGAATGTGGAACTATTGGAGTAGCTGATCTATGGAGGAGGTTTTCAGAGTAGAGGACCCCTAGTCTATCGGCGAGAGAGACACTCTCCTCTTCATCTTCATCCTCCTGATGGGATCTTTTCTCCTCCTCCCCAAGAGGAGACCCAGACACCTTCTCCTCCCCAGGAAAAGATCCTTCACCCTCATTTTCCCTCCCTCGTCCTTAGAATCCTCATCTATTAGTTGCGGTGCAATAGCCGTCGCCTGTGGCAGACTCCTCCTCCGGCCACTAGTAAATCGGGAAAGACAGGGCTAGGCCTTGGACGGATCATAGCTCAGGAAGATTTCTTTGAGGAAACGCACAGACTCACTGGAAGAAGACATGGAGAAAGATGAATCTAGGAATAGTAAGAAAGGAAGGCAACACTTACTGGACATGAAAGTGGAATACCCTTTTGCTCCAAGAAAAAAAATTGTGAGCGGAGAAAGTGAAGACAGGTTATACCTAGTCGAGATAATGGACGAGGGGGGTTAAGCCCATGACCCACTTGTAACTGCACGGGAGTGGGTGGTTACCAAGCGCGTGAACGGGTGGTTACCAAGTGCATGGGTGGGCGATTACTAAAACATCACCCTATCACACAACAAATAATTATGGCCATCAAATCAAACTGACAAAAAGTTGGGTATGCTTTCCTGAGTTGCAGAGAACGACATAAATGAACAGGCGACAAAATATTAAAGGGGGACCCCCTTTCTTGCCGTTACAAGGGCTTCTACTTTAAGGAAATAGGGAGCACCCTTCCTCCTTAGAGTTGGGGGGGTGGGGGATTGCATGATGTGTGCGGCCTAAGAGCACTTGGCTCAAAAGAGGTAATGAAGCCTGAGTTGAGCCCATCAGCCTAAAGGGATGGTAGCCTACCAAAAGATCCCCAGATTCAGCCCAAGAGCGGGACCCAGTAAAACACTTTCCAAACGGGAAAAATGCAAACAATCCCCTTGTGATATCACAAATGAGCAAATTATCCCCTTATGAAAAAATAAATAGCGATTTATCCCCCTATATTTTTTAAAATACAACAATTTACCCCCCTATGATTTTTAAAATGAAGCAATTTACCTCCCTGTATAAGGAGGTAAATTGCTTCATTTTAAAAAGTATAAGAGGGCAAATTGCTATATTTTTTTCATTGGGGGGTAATGTGCTCATTTTTAATATCACAGGGGGATAAATTGCTATTCACCCCTTTCCAAACTATAGGCCTACCTTCAAGGCCCAATTATAATAGCCCAGGAGAAAAGAGATGCCCCCAAGACTCATGATTCCAAAAATTAGAAGGACTCCCCCGCAGAATAGAAATCCTCACATGAAAGTAGTCCTCCCCCAAGCAAAGACTTACTATTGTGAATTGATCAGCTAAAGAGAAGACTAAACCATGCCTTATCCACACGTATCTTGCCCTATTTTTGGAGAATACAGGTAGTATGCAGAGTCCTAACGGAGGGGGACACCCCCTCTATATATAAGTGCAGTTCTCCAACGGTGACACCCTCCAAAATCGAAAAAGTTACTTTCTACTCTTGCTTTAGCTATCCACTTGCTTCTAACCATAATTTTCTCATGAATTTCTCACCTACATCTCAAATTTCTCATCACGATTTATTTTTACTATTATTTACTTTTAAATCCGAGACTAACTTGAGCATCAGAGTGCTGACGTATTGGTTTACAGGTTCCAATTTTCAAGATCTTTCGCATAATTCGTTCAAGTCTATTCTCAAAATCCAAACTTATTGAATCCGTGCTAAAATTCGACGCTTCACATATATTTCAAAATGAGGTGATTTGTGTTTAATTAGTAATTACTATAATGGTGGATATGTGAATGGTCGAGCTTTACTATTCAATAGTCACTGGTTTTTGTAATATATATTTTACACTTACCAAAAAACTTTTTGTTAAAGTTCAATTTACGCGAGATATTTAGTTACATTTTTCATCGGGAAAATATAACTAAAATACGGACAGCCAATAAGATAGAAAATTTTCCAACTTTAATTGCACTTACAAAGTTCAATAGTCTAACCTTGTCCTCGAATAGCGCAAGGCATTATTTTCAAATGATTTTAGGAACTAGGGAGTAAGTATGGAATTTTTTTTTGCCAATCAAATTAAATCAATCATAAAAAAAGTATAATTAATTGGTCATTTTATTTGAATTATAAATCTATCACTCAACAAATTGTTGTATTTATTATACAATCATACATAATCAAACAACAAAAAAGAAACGAAAACGATTGGCTAACATTACACATGATCCAACCACACAAAACCAGCACATTTGCTCTAACGAATTTTAATCAGAATTCAACCTTGTAACATCATTATCTTCATCCATATGAAAGATCACGAGGTCATACTCGTAAACGCTACGGAAGTGTGTTTCATCCGTAGAGTAAGTCCTGGTAATAACATATCCACGTGCCATTCTGAAAGCGCCCGTACCTCCAACGATCGGCACTTCCCTTATCTCATCGTACAAGTTATTCCTCCCCAGAATGCTGAGCGTGCTCCCCTTATACTCCCCTTCCGTGAAAACGATGTTGAGGAGCATAGCCAGGGCCATCTCGTGTAAATCCGCAAGCCCAATAAGCCCCTGCATTCGACCCACTTCTTGGGAGTCGATTTCAGGACCAGTTGTTACCAAGTTGTCCAGCACGGACACAGTCCCAAATTCTGAGGGCAAAACGTCAGTGAGATTGCATTGGGCCACTCGCCAAACAGTTTTGTTTTCACCACCCACCAGGTCTTGGAGATAGAAACGAAGCCTGGTTAGCCTTTCCTTTCCCAGGCAGGAATTGAGCCGTTGCCGTTGAACTTCTGCGTTTGACCCAAGCACCAGCATGTTCATCAGCGCCGCTGCCAATGCCCCCAACATTAACGCTATGGTAAGCTTTCCCATTGGCAGTTCAGACAGTAGCGGGAGCAAGACCAGCAACTAGGGTTGATCACAGAGCAGCCGTCTTTCCCTCTCAAGCGGTCTGTATTGGAGAAAATAGCATTTGTGCGGAAGCTAATGCAACGGCTCACATATAGGTAAGCTTTCCCATCTGTGTGTGCTGTATTGGAGAAAATAGCATATGTGCAGAAGCTAATGCAGCGGCCCACATATATAGTGTAGAAAGAAGCAGTGATGGATGGACCACCCTAAGCCTGGATGGACGGACGAGAACCACAGAATCATCGATTTGGGACGTGAGAATTGGATAAACACTGAAGAGCTCTTACAAAACTTGCTTCACGTTTAAAGTTAGGGTTGAAATTCTATTGTAACTTTATGTCAACTTTATTTTGTATCTCATATTATATTTAAGGGATAATTAAGCCAGGTTACATGAAAGTTTTTTGTAATTTGAAAAATAATCAAACACTCATCAAGTTTGCTTTTGTCTAACAAATAAGTTTTCCGTTTGGTTAAAATTCATTGAATTTATTGATATTAACAAAAAAATTGAATAGAAATTGTTATTTACTCTCAATTGACTAATTATTGATTTATTATAGGTCAAACAATTTTTTCAAACTAAACTACCCTTATAACGGTGAAGATATATTTTCTCACATGAATTAATGTGTGAGATATATGAGGATAATTTGGTTATAAAAAAATTTATTTGACAATCTGGGTTAATTACAATTTATTTCCATATTTTTTGTTAATATCAACATATTCAATGAATTTTGACTAGTGAATGAATTTACTTGTTAGACGGAGGCAGACCTCAAGAGTGTTAAGATTTTAAAGATTTCACCATTACTCAAGATTTTATTTGACTAGATGCAGATTAAACTATGATATTTTAAAGATATTAAAACTGATCACTTCTCTGTTCGGAATAAGTTGAAGAAGGTGAAATGTTTAAAAATAAATAAAAAATGCCACTAATAAATGTGATTTTTTAGAGCGATAGTGATGAATCATACATTAGTGTAAGTGACAGTAACGTTCAGAGTTTGGACCTTTTCGGGGGTCCTTGACACTGACGGATACCAAATTGTTATTACTGTCAAACAGAGCTCCAACGATTAGTCATAATTAATGCATGCATATCATCAAATCAAGATTTTAATTTAAATTGAATTTCATCGAATTTAAATTGATTATATAATAAATATAATATATTTATTATTTAATTAATATAAAATTAAAAAAATAAGTTAATTATAAAATAAATATAATTATCAATAATTAATTAATACAGCAATTGGATCCATACCTAATGGAGCCATGCATGTGGACGAGCAAGAACCCCAAAACCAAATTGCCAAGTGATCAGAATTGAAGTACCCAACAATTCTTAAAATAAATGTATAATATTCTAGAATTAAATATACTTTGCACCCTGAATTATATATAAAGTACATTTTATACTCCTAAATTATAAAAGGTAATAAAATGACCCCTCACGATATATACTATTTTTTTATAAGAAAAATGCCCTTATTATGCACTCCTAAAATATTTTTATTACAATCATTCTCCTAAATATAATTTGAATTGTTACAACTTTTTTTTATTTAAAATAAATTCTAACCAAAATTTATAATTTTTATACTGAGTATAAAAATCTGTATAAACTCCATAAATTTATGATTCTTATATTTTTTACACAACTAGTAAATAATTTACATTATTTTTGCCTATGTTGTTATATATGTTGAATTTTTTAAAAAATAAATTATCAATACAAATTTAAAATATTACATCGAACACATATGTACTGTAAAATATAAATCTATGATATAATTTGATGTGCATAAAAATAAATTGGTCCAGAAAGGCCAAAATAATCCAAAAAAAGAAAGAAATGAGAGGCCCGTGACATCCTAGGAGGCCCAAATCATGAGAGATCCTAAAAACATTCGATAAATCAGCCTTGGCAAACGCCCCCTAGAAAGTAGACAAGCGCCTTTAGCAGGTGCCCCGTAGAAAATAGACAAGCGGGTAGCCTTGATAGGTGCCCCAGAGACTAAATAGGCGGGCGACCTTGGTAGGTGCCCCCTAGAAACTAGATAGGCTCGCCACCTTGGCATGTGCCGCTAAAAAAACAAATTGGCAAAAGGAAGGAGGCATGTTTCCTCAAGATCAGCCTAAGAGGGAGGCTCGTGGGCTCGACCTAAGGAAGAGCCCCCCACCTCAAAATCTATTCAAGGATGAAACCTACAAGCTTGGCCCAAGAATGAGGCATAGTACAAAGGCCTATTGCATCTTTTCAAGACCAGCCCAAAGGGAAGAAGATGCCCTCAAGGGGTTGAACTCTTCAGTCTAAGAGGACTCCCCACCAAGTAGGAGTCTGTACGAAGAAGAAGTCCCCCTTCATCAAAAGACTTGCTGCTTAATAAACGGATAAGGTGCAACAATATCCCTCCTGAATCCCGCCTTCCTCACTGGGCATGCGCATCCCCTCACCAAAACTTCTGTTACAGAGGGACTCCTCCTCCATAGATATGGGGGGTACCCCTCAACAGACAGTCCCTTCCACACTCGAGAACTCCTCTTGTTGCTACTCTATTTGTGCTCTTACATATGAATTATCACTTTTATCATAATTTCTGATTATAATTTATTTACATTCATCTATTCTTAAAGCCGGAACTAACTTAAGCATCGGAGTGCTAACGTTTTGTTTTGCAGGTTCTCTTTGTCAAGAGCTTTTACTCAATTAACCCAAATCCAATATCAAAATTCAAGAACTTTACATCCGTGCTAAAATCGTACACATTAATATATAATATTCTATATTTTTTAAGTAATATGATATATTTTTATTATGTGAACATGCAACTAAATAAAAATTTATAAGTTATATAACTTTGGGTATGAAAAGTGAAACTAACCCACATAATTTATTTATTTTGTAAAATATATTTACATATATTCAGCTTATAATACTTTTTGTGTTTCATAATTTATAAAAAAAATATAATTATAAATATCACTTTAAAATAAAATATTAGTAAAACTTTAAATCATTAAAAATAATTTGGTGAGATATTTTAATAAAACATATTTTAGGAAGTAGAATAAAAAAGTACAGGGATAAGTAAAAAGGGCAATGCCCAAGTTATTTTATCAGGAGTGTTTATGTTACTTTTCATGCTTCAAAGATTTAAATGAGACAAAATGCATAATTTAAGGGTGCAAAATATATTTAACCCTAATATTCTATTAGAAAATTTATATTACATCTTTATGGTATGTGTAAAAATATATAAACATAAGTGTTTAAAATTTTCGTCATATGTAAATTTAAAAAATAATATATGTAACGCATAAATGTTAAATGTAAATGCAATATAAATTTCAATTTAATTTTTATATATATCACCTTAGAGTATGTCTGATTGTGACGAAAAATAAATATATTAGAGAAAAAAAAATAGAATAATATAAAAAAATGGGTTTAGTTCAGAAGGATTAAGATGTATTCCAAACTCGTTCGATATTCAATTTTGTTTCATTTTGAAATTAAGTAGAAAAGTGGGAGTATAAAGATGAAAAAACTATTTACAGGCTCTCTTGTTTTGAGCTCCCTTTGACACAGGGTAAGCCCTTAAAAAAAAAAAAAAACAAATCTCTTTTTTATTTGGAATTTAAATGATAGATTTTCTTAAATATTTTTTAGGGCTTTTCATAACCTTATATATGTAAGTAATTTAGTCATTTTCTCACTTATAAATGTTGGTACATGACACCACAATACTAATTATTTTGTTATATTGATAATATTTTTAAATTAATTTTTTTATCTTTTTAAATATCATATATATATAGTTATTTATACTATATTTAACATATAAAATATAATTTATTATATATAGATATTATTACTATTATATAATATATTATCATTATTATTATTGTTATTGTTTTTTTTACTTTTAAAAAAAAATCATTACATCCTACTTAATTTCTTGCCCTCAAATGTTATAATGAGCTCCTGTTTACTCCAACCCAAGCCTTAATATATTCTAATTTCTATCTATAGTTTATTTTAAATATCTTAATAATTATCAATAATTAGTATCTTAATTATGTACAAAATTCGATGGACGTTACAACTATAGACGATTGGAAACTATCTTTGCTAGACGAATCTCTTGAGGACAATAGTTTAATTTCCTTAGAAAATTTAGTTTTATTAGAAATTTATCTTTTCTAGTTTTAATAGAATTAGGTAATTAGTAGTATATAAATATGGATGTAGTTCATCATACGGACATCTTCGAATTTTGGATCCTGGCATCTTTCATTATGTACATTTTTTATAGAATTCTCTCTTCTCTTTTATGTGTTCTCTCATTAGCATGTTAGACTAGCTTTTTTAATTTCAGTTAAAGATTCGGTAATGTTAATTCCAATGAGTTGTGAGATTTCACTTATACATTATACTTTCATTCATACTGATATTTGTGTTATTCTCTATGCTTTTATTACTGATTTATGAATAATAGGGCTTTTATTGTTCAATTTCTGCAATTTCTGCAATTGTTGTTCTTGTGTAATTGTTGTTCTTTTGCTCAATATGTAAATGCCTGCATGTCTCTTATACTTTGCAAGTAATTATTTTATAAATATGAAAGGCTACAGAGTTTTGTGGAAATATAAAATAGATGTAGATATGCACATGTGGGATTTGCACATTAGACCATTGGAGCAATCTGTCAATTATATAAAGCATCACAGTTGAGTATCTGTTCACACTTCACAACTTTACTGCAGAGAACAACATTATGTTCTCTTGATATACTTGAAAATACAACCTAGTTTCTTGAAATGACTGCCATTCTGCATTTTAAGAAACTAGAAGCAAGTAGTAGCCTATATTTCATTTGATCACCAAACCACAGAATTTGTTGGCATGTAAACGGGATTACTGCACAATGAGAAGGACAAATAAACACAATGGAGAAGCAACATATTGATAACACAAAGATCCTGAGTTTCAACTGCCCCCAGGAAACAAAAGTTTTTTCAACTACAATTTCTGTCTCAAAACTACAGTTTATTCAAATGAATATTTTTTTGTCTAAGCAGCAAGTAGCAAATCTGTAGCAAACATCTCATGAATAGAGAGCATTAGACAGACTCGAGTCACAGATAAGATGATCGTAGTATCTTCTACTTGGTTGAAGGTGCTGTCTCTTGCTTCCTCTGGTCTGCCTTAGGTAACCAATCCTGCATGTTTGGAGTATGAACCAGATATCAGACCATGTAAATGTGCATAAGAAGTGTTCAACAACTCCACAAAATTATGGTGGAGCATCATCGTAATACATGCTTCATTTATAAAAAGGTCACCTACTCCAGTTCATTACAAAAGAGAGAGCTCTCAACTAAATAATCATTGTTGTAACTTGTATCCTTTATATATAGTTCAAACTCTCTTCTCTCGTTAACTTTTATGGGGTGCATTCTTCACATTAGACATGCATATCTGAAAGATTTGAAACATTTCTTATGTCATTAAGCCTACATTGTACAGTTTGTACCTTATTATTGTTAATTGACATATATTTTTCAAACTTATTTATCTTCCAACTATTATCTCTGTGCAAAAGATCCTTTCTAAAAATAGTATCAGTATTATAATTCAGAAACTAAAGTTTTATGTATCTTATATCAACAATTTCAAATATTGAATTATGATGCTTTCAAATAGAGATAATCACGAAGGATTGCTTGTGATATAAATCACTTGCTTGTGATATGTGTTTCTTTATAAGAAATTTTTCAAAACAAATCTCAAACACATTTCACTGCTTTAAGAAAAAACTACATCTCATCAACTACGGTATCATACCCAATAACTTTTACATATCAGGCAAACTATTATCAGTACACTTTCTATCTCACGTCCCAACCCACATGCAAAATAATTCCAATCTCATCTGCACTTATCCCATCTCATTTTTTCACACTCGGATGAAATGAGACGAGATGAGACAAGCATCTATTTTAAAACTGTAATTTTAAAATTAGTTTTACATGTTGATATGTCCCTCTGGAATTTTGTGGAAATGGGAAATCTATTTTAAAGAGAGTAATTTTTGCATGATTAGATAGGATCATTTGGATCAACTCTGAATTGAGCTTGGTGGGTAAAACTCCATTTCTGTATAATCTTGTCTGCTATTCGAATGATATCTCATACAAACTTTTGTGAACTATTTAAATGTTATAATTAGGCCTAATATGAGATCATTTATTCCTATTTCTTATATTAGTAGAAAAAAAATCTTGATCTTCAAAATAATGGTTAATTCATCTTGCCTCCTTTATCTAAAAATTGCAGAATAATGAATATTGACCGTAGTTGGATGTGGAGGCGTTTGGATGATAATGGGTTTCTTTTAGATGAATTCGTAACAAGGGTTGATCAGGAGTTCTTGAACTTTGCCTTTAATAACCCACGATTTCTGAATAATGGACAAATCAAATGTCCATGCTCTAAATGCGGCAACACAAGATTT
The DNA here is from genome assembly GCF_026168435.1 of Sesamum indicum. Classification (NCBI taxonomy): domain Eukaryota; kingdom Viridiplantae; phylum Streptophyta; class Magnoliopsida; order Lamiales; family Pedaliaceae; genus Sesamum; species Sesamum indicum. Next base: position 474,286 of record NC_142666.1, read on the forward strand.
TTGAATCGAAGTGATGCGCATTTACACATAGTAAAAAATGGATTTACTCGGGGTTATAATATCTGGTACGCACATGGTGAATCCGTGAACACAAGAGATGATGTGGGGGGTTCTTCAACCGCTCCTCAGGTAGAAACGTCTCGTTATAGAACAATGGTGATGGATGCAATAGGCCATGAGTTCAGCTCAAACTTCACGTGTGCTAAACAACTGCCTAATCCAGAAGCACAAAAGTTTTTTAACTTATTAAAAGATGCTGACGAACCATTATGGGATGGCTGCAAAAATCACACAAAACTCTCTGCTGTGGCCCAACTATTAAGTATCAAATCAGAGTACAATTTACCTGAAGCTTGCTATGATCGACTTGTGTCAACAATCAAAAGCATGCTGCCTGAAGATGAAAAGTTGCCAGATAACTTTTACACGACCAAAAAACACCTAGGTAAACTTGGTCTAGGTTACGAAAAGATTGATTCTTGTGTAAACAATTGCATATTGTATTACAAAGAGAACAATGGCCTTCAAGAATGCCCTATATGTTATCATCCTCGATACAAGCCAATCAAGGCAGGATCACGGAAAAGAGTAGCTTTCAAGGTGTTGCGTTATTTGCCTTTGATACCTAGGCTGAAAAGGCTATATGCATCTAACTACACCTGTGAGCACATGACATGGCATGCAAATAATCCTTCGAGCCAGGAAAGTATGGCACATCCATCTCATGGAGAGGCATGGAAACATTTCGATCGCACTCATCCATCATTTGCCTCAGATGCACGAAATGTGCGCCTTGGGTTATGCATAGATGGTTTCAGTCCATTTGGGAATTCTAGTACTCCTTACAGTTGTTGGCCTGTTATTATTGCTGTATATAATCTTCCCCCATGGATGTGCATGCAAAAGCCTTTCTTGTTCCTGAATATGGTTATACCAGGCCCAAAAAGTCCAGGAAAAAATCTTGATATATTTTTACGTCCATTAATAGACGAGTTGAAAATATTGTGGACAATTGGGGTGCAAGCTTATGACGTGTGCAAAAAACAAAATTTTAACATGAGAGCTGCTCTTTTATGGACAATCAGTGATTTCCCTGCAAATGCAATGGTATCTGGATGGAGCACTCATGGGTTGTTGGCATGTCCTTATTGTATGGAAAGGACAAAATCTTTCAGACTTCGTTATGGAAGGAAGGCATGTTGGTTTGATTGTCATCGTCAGTTTTTGCCTCCTGACCATCCTTATAGAAGACAAGCCTACAAGTTTCGGAAGGGAAAATGTGAAAATGATTCTCCACCTATGCGCTTAACTGGAGAAGACATACGACAAAAGGTGGATGAGCTTCCTGAAACCATCTTTGGAAAACCACCAGGTGGTACACACCCAATTGATGGATTTGGCAGGACACATAATTGGGTTAAAAGGAGCATATTCTGGGAGTTACCATATTGGCACACAAATCTTATCCGACATAATCTGGATGTCATGCATATCGAAAAAAATGTCTTTGATAATATCTTTAACACTATTATGGACGTTAAAGATAAAACAAAAGATAATGTCAGATCTCGAAAAGATTTGGAGTTGTATTGTAGTCGTACTGAGATGCATTTGTTTGAAGGTGCAAATGGAAAAATCTACAAACCCAAGGCACCATATACTTTAACTAAAGCACAGAAGAAAGAATTGTGCTCTTGGATAAAATCTTTAAAGTTACCTGATGGGTATTCCTCAAACATTGCTCGTTGTGTGAATGAAGAGGAATGCAAATTTTATGGGATGAAGAGTCATGACTGTCATGTGTTCATGCAAAAATTACTCCCAATTGCATTTAGAGATCTACTACCGAAACCTATTTGGGAAGCACTGACTGAACTCAGCAGTTTCTTTAAGGATCTATGCGCAACTATATTACGTGTGGAGCACATGCAAAAACTTGAGAAGAACATTGTTGAGATATTGTGTAAGTTAGAGAAAATTTTTCCCCCAAGCTTCTTTGATTCTATGGAACATCTACCAGTTCACCTTGCGTATGAAGCTAAGGTTGGTGGACCTGTACAGTATCGATGGATGTATCCATTTGAGAGGTAATTTTTTTAAGTTCAATTATCTTATATAATTAGAAAATATAAGTTATCTTGTGTAAATTAAAAGTTTAACAAATTTTAGGTTTCTATACCATTTGAAGAAAAAGGTTGGAAATCGAGCTCGAGTTGAAGCATCAATTGTTGAAGCGTATATGATTGAAGAAGTCTCAACATTTTGCTCTTCATATTTTGAACCACATGTAAAATCCAGATTAAATCAGGTTCCACGAAATGATGATGGAGGAATGATAGATTCTTGTGAAAGTCTATTTTCTACACATCCTGGACGACCACTTGGTAATAGAATTGCAGTTAGATATCTGGATGAGGATGAGATGAAGGCTGCACATAGATATGTCTTGATGAATTATGAGAAGATTGATCCATTCTTGCAGTGAGTGATCTAACTCGTGCATTATGTCTTCACAAATGTTTCTTATGACTTGTGTTTATAATTAACATATGATCATCACAAATTCTGTAGGAAATTTGATGAAGAAAATAGAAAACAATTTCCAACAATAACTGACATGGAACTTGAAACATTGCGGGACACAGATTTTTCTCGGTGGTTACTTGCTCATGTAAGTAATAGATTACTTTCTAACAATGTATATATTACCATATTGAAAATTATGTTATTTTATCAATTATTTTTTTTCTTAGATTCGAGATACACGTAACGAAGTTGACGACCTCATAAAAAAGTTGGCTCATGGTCCCAGTCGACGTGTTTCTTGCTATAAAGGGTACTTTGTGAATGGATTCAAATTCCACACTTTTGAGTACGGGCATTCTAAAGCAACATCAAATTATGGTGTATGTGTTTTGGGGAGTACCTACAATGAATATGAAATGGATTATTATGGAATTCTGGAAGAAATTATAGAATTGGAGTATTACGGGATAAGACGTGGGGTTGTCTTGTTTAAGTGTCATTGGTACGACACTTCTGATAAAGGGCTTAAGTGGCACACATCGGGTCTTGTGAAAATTAACCATAATTTGAAATTAAAATCAAATGACCCTTTTATATTGGCCTCCCAAGCACAACAAGTCTACTTTACAAACTTTCCGAGCACCAAAAGAGAGAGACGTGATTGGTGGGCAGTATGCAAAGTAAAGGCTACCGGTAAATTTGACGTCCTATTAGCTGAAGGACAAGACGAGAATATTGAGCAAAGCGTTGATATTGCTTTTCAAGAGAATGAGACATCTGATCCACACCAAATTTTGATTGAAACTGATCGAGATGAGATCAATATTGTTTCGGACGGTGTGGTAGAAGAAGTAGATGCAAATGAATTTGAGGGACTTCAACATGGGGTAGATTTAAATGAAGTCATAATAGAGGATGAAGATCATTGGGAAGGCGAAGAATTCGAACCAGAAGATGATGAGCAAGAAGAAGAATATGATTCAAATGAAAGTGATGAGGATATGGACACTGTTCGTGTAATTTTATTTATTTAATTCTATTGCTTTATATGCATTTTATATCAGCATTGTTTGTCATAGTAATCTCAATCTTAGAACTTAATAGTTTTTTGTTTTTCTTTGACACAGGATGGTGACTAGAGGACGAGCAAGCGGACGTGCACGAGGGCGGGGGCGGGGGCGGGGTAGAAGTTTGCAACTTCGAGATGAGAACGAGGAGTTAGTGGGAGATCACTTATCACAACCCGAAGATAATCCAAGTTCTAATCCTAGTGAAGAGGTGCGTGGACAAAGTATCTCATCTCATATTCTTCCCAGAGGTTCGAATAGTGAGACGCAAGTAAGACAATTTTTCTCATTCTTTTTTTATATTATTTATTATGCATTAGATAATTTCTAATATTGTTTTTTTTTTGTACAGGTTGGTGAAACAATACCTTCAAGATCTGAAAATGAACAAAATACAGGACAAAGTAAAGGCATTGTATCACATGGACGTCGAAGGGGACCCAATAGTGGAGCTCAAATCCCAGATCATCCAAGTAAAAGGACAAAAGTGACAGTGATGAACAATCGGTAAGTTCAAAGCTTCTAAAATTGAGCTTAATATAGTCATAAATAATTTTAGCTCTATTTCTTAATTTTATATATTTTTTAATTTATTCTGTCAAAATAGATTTATTGAAAATGGTGTTACACGAAACCTCACAAATGGTATTAAAGGCATTTTCACTGAAGCATGGCCAAGATGGCACGCAGTGCCAAAAGCATCTAAAGATTTGTTGTGGGAGAACTTTAAGGTAATAAATACTATTTATATTTAATCCAATTTATTCATTGCTAATTATATAGACATATTTTGTAATTATTTAATGTGATTTACTGTTTTGACATGTGATAGTTGAGGTATTGGTGGGATAATCTAACCGACGAGGAAATGAGGAAGGTGTGGAATGAAAATGCGAGTGATCGATTCAAAGAAATGATGTACAAAGCTAAGCAAAAGGCACTGAATGATGCTCACAAACAGTTAGGTAGAGAACCAGAGATGAGTGATATGATTGATAGAGGTCCTTATTGGTTGAATAATCAATTATGGAATGATTTAGTTCAGAAGTATTGGGCCTCAGAAGATTATTTAGGAAAATGTCAAACTGCCCGGAAAAATCGTTTGACTGAAAAAGATGGTTCAATAACAAAACACACTGGTGGTTCTATTCCTGTTGGGGCACATAGGCAAAAAATGGTAAGTTTTAAGTATAAATTAAGTTTTTAGATATCTTTTATGCAATTTATTGACATGTGAATTAATATTGTTTTGTACACTATAGGAAAAAGAACTTGGTAGAGAAGTGACTGATCTTGAGCTATTTCAAAGATGTCATAGAAAGAATAAAGGAATCGGGGAGTTCATCGACAACAAATCCAAAAGAATTAGTGTAAGTATAATTTGTCATTGGATTTAAATATTGATTAGTATATATGTTGAGAAATTTTGCTAGACTTTTATTACATATGTTCATTTGTATGGAATGTACTGTCACAGGAAGAATACCTTGAAAAAACGGGTTGTACTGATGTTTCTTCACAGTCTTCATTTGATGTCTCAACTTGGTATGATATCACTGGAGGTCCTTCTAAAGGACGCTTATATGGATTTGGTTGTAGCTCTTTATCTACAAGTTCAAGTTCAATCAGTTCTACTCTTAAAGCATCTGACCAGCAGATTAATGAGTTAACAAAGGTTGTGGAGGAATTTTCAAAACGAGAAGAAGAAAATAGAAAATTGCTTGAAATTGCTCTTGAAGAAGTTCGAAAGAGGGAGGAAGAGTCTCGAAAGAGGGATGAAGAGGCTCGAAAGAGGGACGAAGAGGCTCGGAAGAGGGAGGCAGACCTACAAGAACTTGTTCGAAAATTACTTCAAGATGTGGGATACACAAATCATCAATTTGCTGGTGGGTCAGGACAACAGGAGCAACAACATTCCAGGAAAGATAATTAGTTTATTTTTTCTGTTGGTTGTTTATCACTTAGTGTATGTTGATTTGGGTTGTACTTTGACATATGTTTGTTGACTTGGGAGTAGACATTGATATTATTTGGTAGTATTTGGATGGTGACATCAATTATATTAGTGTTGTTGTATTTTGAGTATCTTTTTTGTTAATTTTTGTTGTTCTTGTTTGGAAAATTCAGATTTTGGTATTGATGGAATGTATATTTGATGGTATAATGAGCAGGATATTAATTTGGGTACAGAAATTAAAAATCTGCTCAAAAAAAACCAAAAAAAATTAGAGACGGATTAGAGACGGAAAATTTTGAAAACTTAGATACCGAATCAGAGACGGATTAGAGACGGAAATTTGTAAGATTGTAGAGACGGATCAGAGACGGAATATTTTCTTCATTTCAGAGACGGAATTAGAGACGGAAATTATTTTACCTTTGTCAACGGATTAGAGACGGATTACCTACGGAAATCAGAGACGGATTACAGTTAAATTTTCTTCTCTTTTGGCGACAGAATTAGCGACCGAATTTTCGGTCTCAGATTTAGCGACGGAATATTTCCGTCGCTAAATTATTAGAGACGCGGCCTTCTACGACGGAGTTCGGCGACGGATTTTTCCGTCTCTAATTTGTTTTAGAGACGGAAATCCTACTTTCAGAGACGGAAATTTCCGTCTCTGATGCCCTGTTTTCTTGTAGTGCCAATTGAACTTACAAATTCGTAATTATTTGTTTAGTTCAATAACTAGTGGTAATGCAATATAATTGATTATGTTGTAGTTTTTGATTATGTTGTGGGGAATGCACAATCTAATTTAAATAAATCATCGTAGGAATTTATCGATTAGAATTAGACCTTTCTAGTTCTTAATATTGTTAGTAAATTATATCTTGAGGATATTCCAAGGTTGTTTGCTGTTAGGAATTTAGTCAACAAACATTCCTTAGCTATCAACAAGGTAAGGAAATGTGAAGTTGTTAGATTGTACCAATAACCATATAATTTATCTATCTTGAATGATTGCCATCTTTGCATCTATGATGAACCATGGAATTGATTATGATCATGTCTTTAACTAGAATGTCATCTCACATTTATTCTCTCTTCAAGTGCTTTCTTTTATTTGACTTTAGATCTACATTTTAAAACAAAATCCCCCTTTTTATTTTTACTCTTAAAAGAATTAATTTAAAATTAATCTTTTTATGAATTTGACCCTACTCATTACTTTCATAAATTTTAGTAGAAAAATATTTTTGATAAATTTGACACTCATCCAACTGCGTTGACTTGTTAAGTTAAATTCTAAACCCGACCCTCAATCCTATTAGATGAGTCAATACGTGGTAACAGCATGCAATGGAAACTGTAACTATAAAATTACAAGAGATACTAGTCTTTTAGTGAATTGGTATTTCAAGGGTGTAATCGTGTAATAGTTAGAAACTTCACTTTTATCCTTTGGTTGTTTATAAATGACAGTTAATTATTATACTTAAAATTGTGATGATGTCTTTGATTGTCTGAAACTTATATAATATCGTTATAAAAATAAGAATAATCTTATTAAGTTTAATATGAATTTCCTTCTAGATGGAATATATTTATGAAAGAGGTGTTACATTTGATAGTATTAAAGGGTATTATCGTAAAGTGGGTGTTACAGTAATCATTACTTATTTTGAAATTGAATGACCGCGTAATAACTAGTATTTTTCTTTTTTGTTGGATGAGTTTCGACAGAACTTAAATAGTTTTTTTATATTTAGCAGAAAAGTTTTCACTCTATTTTAGGTGTTTAGAGTGTTTGACAAGATAAGTATAATTGTCTTGTTAAGATAGTTATTTGAATTTGTTCTACTAAACTACAAGGATTGGACTGTTAAACAACTAAGGTCCAAAAGGTGCAAGTGAAAATTGTTGGCCCTGACAAAGTAGATGATACTTAGATATTGAATTATGTAAAACTCTTATTCTACACTTTTTCTACTATTTCTTTTGAAGTTAAGTCTATCATGCTCAAATGAATCATGTTAATGAGAGTAGTTATAATTCAAATAGAATATTTTGTGATGACAAGAGATCTATAAAGTTGCATTCCAAGAAAATTGTTACATGGATTGCCCCTTCCCTATCTTGTAGTTATAAGAGAAAAACGTAAATCATGTCATAATTCAATGTATGCAATCTTGAACGATGCATCCCCCACCTATTGTGAGAAGTACCATTCTTGCGCACACTCACCCCAACTCACTCAATAAATACATAGTAAACAAAGGTGGAAGCAAATGAAGGAAGGGAAAGCCCATCAAGAAAACCCCCAAAACACACTTAATTAAACACGAAAAGGCTTTCTCCTGCTCTCCCATCTTACTATATTTAATTGGAAAGCCCATCAAGAAATATTAACTAAGAATTTAAAATTATAAATAAAAAAAAGAACAGGCAACGGACAAGATTCTTCCTAATTTATAGAGGATCTGTTTGAGTAACCACAATGGGACTCCGAACCACATGTTTCCTGTCCACCCAAGAAAGCGACCCGAATACCGCACCCGAATCATCCAACACCAGATTCTTGCTGTCCACTGTTATAGTAACATAGTAACCTAGTCTCCTCATTGTCTCCGAGAAAACCAGCTTCCCAGGCTTCACACTGACCTTCACACCTTTCGGTGGCTCAACCTTGACGTGGTACACCGCATTCGCCTCGCCCACATTCGTCACCATCCGAAAAAACGTCTTGCTGGAAACTCCCGTCAATCTGCTCGGAAACATCGCCGTGATTGATGGGTAATTCAAATTCTCCAGCAATGGCTTCCTCATTGGACAACTCACTTGTGATCGAGTGATCACCTGAATAGTCTTGGGGCCATACTCGATCGCGCACAAGAAACCAACGTAGTCGTTGTCTGTCAAGTCATAAACCAGACCCGGATCCATAGCTAAGTCGAGATTCAAGTGACCGGCGCCGTAATCATAAGGAGTTGCGGGTTTTTTACTGGATTCATCAACCATTGGGTTCAAAGAGTTATCAATTAAGCTTGCGGTGGTCATCATTGCTGACCTTATTGCTGCAGGGCTCCAGTCCGGGTGTGCAGATTTAAGCAAGGCAGCTGCCCCGCTTACATGCGGGCAAGCCATGGAAGTGCCGGATAAGATATTGAACTCAGTTTTTCTGGTATCCGAATCTAAGCCCGTCGGGCCTACTGCCTCAGTCCAGGCTGCTAAGATGTTCACCCCAGGGGCAATCAAATCAGGTTTCAGAATCTCCGGGTTCAACCCATTTGGGCCCCTGCCGGAAAATGAAGCCACCACCGGAGCTGGTTTGACGCCGATTTCAGTGCCCCGGAAATTAATTGTTGCACTTGAAGTAGAATTGGATGCTAAATAGGCCTTAATTTCATCTCCCTCGGAAGAACCCACAGCACAAGCTGGAATCAAGTGAGCATCTCCCACTAAGCCCTCACCATTGGAGACTCCATTAGCGAGGATCATTCCTACGCCGCCGGCCTTCTTGACGACCAATCCCTTTGCTGTACGCGCGCTGCTGCCGCGATCACAGATCACGATTTTGCCTTTCACTGATTTAGGATCAAGTGAATTTTCCATACAAAGGGAAGCAGAAAGCCCTCCGGATTTCCCGGGATAAATCAGAGGATACATTTTACCCTTCAAGGGTTCGCCGGCGTACAAGGATACGCCGGAAAATTTCCTCCCATCTCCGAGAACTACTTCTGCAGGGAAATTACGATCAATTGTACCGGCGCCGACGGTGGTGAGCCAAGGAGCGAGATTTGTCACTGACAACCCGCTGGGTCCCTCGTTTCCAGCTGAAGCAGAGACGAAAATTCCCCGAGAAACGGCGCCGTAGGCTCCGATCGCAATCGGGTCGAGATAATAAGGCGAGGAAATACCGTCGCTACCTCCGATTGAGATTGAGATTATATCAACACCATCATTGGCGGCGGCGTCAAAGGCCGCTAAAATATCAGAGTCGAAGCAGCCTGCGTTCTTCCAGCACACTTTATAAACCGCCAAACGAGCTTTCGGCGCCACCCCTTTTGCGATTCCTGGAGCGTAGCCCTCCATGCTCGCCCTGAAAGCGTGTCTCCCGGCAGCGGTTGATGCAGTGTGGGTGCCATGCCCATCGGCATCCCTAGGCGACTTGAATTCAATCGTCTCGTTAATTCCGCCGAACCCTGAAGCGCCGGCCTCATGTCCTTTGGAGAAGAACCTCGCGCCAATGATTTTTCTGTTACAGTTTTTTATACTGAACTTCACACCTGTTTCACATGTTCCTCTCCAGCGTTGCGGCACGGGCCCCAGATTCAGGTCGGAGAAGCTACGGCGCTCCGGCCAAATCCCGGTGTCAAAAACTCCTATAATAACATCAGAACCATAATCGGATTCCGACCACAGCCCGTGTTGATTGCGCAGACCCAGGAACTGTGGGGAACGAGTGGTGTGCAGGTGTCGGCGGCGGTCTTCAAATGCGGCAAGGACTGAGGGGTGCTGGATAACCGAAGCGGCTTGGGACGGAGTTAAAACGGCGGAAAAGCCATGGAAAACAGTGTCGTAAACGTGGAGAATGGTGGTGGGCTCAGTGAACTGGGCGGTGTACCAGTGGTAATGCGTCGGGAAAACAGACGGCTTGGATGAACTGTCTACTCTGACGATGTAAGTCTTAGCTGTCTGATCAGCCGAAGTTTGGCAGGGTAAGGCTATCAAGAAGAGGAATTGAAGAAGAAGAAGAAGAAGAGGAGCCATGGATACAGAGGGTGGAGTTTGAGTGAATGAAGATGCAGTGATGATGATGAATCACTGATTTAAGAGGGAATTCTTGTCCTGTCCTCCCTATTATTCTTTTTCATTAATCTGTGTCTTAACTGTTAATTAATCAACTTAGCAAATAATTAATCAAATCATTACAGCATATGTGGGAAACATATAGACATGATTTTGTCTAGCGAGGGCTTTAGGGAAAATTTTTAATTCAAAATAAATCTGTATCAAATTTAAATTAATTATACAAGAATTCATGTAATGGATGTATAAATTTAAAAAACTAATCAATAGTTTCATAAATATATTATGCATATCTTATAATTAATTTAATTCAATTAAATTTAACTCAAATAAGAATTTTCGTGATACAGTGAGTCAGCAAAGGCTACATATATTGCTGAGGACATAGCGGCAGATAAATCAGCCCAAATAGCTTATCCAACGACGGCATCCTTTGTTTTTAAGAAATTAATTTTGATTTAAAAAGAATTTTCTAGAAAAAAGTGAAAAAGCATGGTCAAAATCTATTAGTCGCTTTCTTCAATATTTTGGGAATTGATAGTGGGGCACGTTGTTGGTTTTATAAATCCATGCATTAAAAGTTTATATTATAATGTTTTATTTCCCCAAATAATGGAAAATTCTTTATATTATAATGTTTTATTTCCCCAAATAATGGAAAATTTATGTGGCTCTCCACTCACTGTAATGCAAGTATTAGACACAAGAAACTAATTTTAATGCAGCATCAAAATAAGTATAAACCATAATCATGAGATAAGAAAAGAGACAGCTTGTTGGTAATACTCCTTTAAAAAAGGATGGAAATGTAGGGTATAACCACAAGACATAAGAAAAAAATTGTTCATTCTAGAAAGTGACATATATTCTTGACCAATCAATCAATTGAAACAAATGCAATAATGGGAATAATTTGGTAAAGTAAAAGTGAAAGGTTGATTTTCCCATAATTATTTCATCAACTTTTACTAGGAGGTAAGAATGAGTAGATGTGCTCTTTCCTCTTTAGTCTTTACCTTATTCCCTCCCTTTTGATAATGTGCAATCATTTTTTTTTACTTTGGCATATGTTCTCAAGAACAATAGTGGTTGAATAACTTCACATTTCCAATCATCACATTTTTATGTTAAATTTAAGAATTCTGATGGGTACTCGCTCCAACAGTACCATAAAGATTACAGAATTTTTTCTATCTAAAATTATCGGAGCATTAATATATAAAACAAGAGTTAATACTTTGATGCTTAAATTAGTAAAGTATTTGATAAAATAGAATGAGAAAAACTTGAGTAATTAAATATGGAGTGTTTGAATATACAAACCGGAGCTCAAATATGAGTAGGGAGTGCCAAAAAATAACAAGAATCTGACTAGGGGAAGAGAGGTTCCCTCAGGAAGCTAGACTCCTTAACCTAAAAGGACTACTCAGGAAGCTAACGCCTTTTTTACAAGTCTCCCCTTCAGAATTGGCATTTTCTTCAACCCAAGTTTTGAAAATAGTCCATATCAATTGGACCCGTGCATTTTTTAAACGCATCAGTTACTATGGTGTATTGAAAATAAAATTGCATATATTTTATATGTATAGATGTACATGACAATGATTTGTAACGACTTGAGTTTTAACATTTGGATGCTTGGTGTTATTGCAAAGGTGTCATTGGGATAGGATTATTCATAATTCGGTTAAATACGTCAAAATCAAATTGAATCGAAAATTTGGTTCAATACTCGATTCGATTTTCAGTTTTATTTAAAAAAATCGATATTTTGATCGGTTTTTTTCTTGTTTGGTGATTAAATCAAACCGAAAAATCTAAAAATATATACTTTAATTTTATTAATTATATATAATAAATAATATATTATATGTATATTTAACTTATATAAATAAATATAAATTACTAATATATTTATTTAATGTATATACATAAATATATATATATATATATAACACTAAATTGAGTCAAAATTGAGAGAGTACTTGACTTGAAAATATTTGAGAACCCTCGCGGACGGCAGAAAGCCAGAAAAGAAAAAAATTGCAACATTTTCTCCACAACTCCATCTTCATTCTTCACGGCTCCGACTTCATTAACTGCTGATTTTTCTTTTTTATAAATTTTTTTTACATTTCGCAGAAGAAATTTAAATTCTTTCAATGTGTTTATTGAAATGCCTGATTTAATTTTTGTTGACTTTGTTTGATTGTCCTTGAGCTTTGGTTGAATTTTTGTATCAATTTTGTTGTATGTAGTTGGGGAATGACAAATGATTGAAAAAATAGTAAAATTATTTATATTTTATTTTTTAAAAAAATCAATTTTTTAATTTTTAAATAAAAAAACTCGAAAAAAAATATTATGTTTGGTTCGATTAATTGAATTCAACACCCCATCAACCCAAATCACATTCTCATGACACATCTTTCCTAAACATATTTAATACATGTCTTTTGTACACAGAAACGGTAAGTAAATCATATCCTTTCTGCAATAATTGATCACCAAAAATTAGTGATATTTATTGATGCGTGTGATTTTAATACGGGCCCAATAGATTCGAACTTGAGAGATGAGCCTGGATTGTGCAAGAGAGAATTCGAAAGAAAAAGACCTATAAAATAAAATGTTAACACTCTGATGCCCAAATTAGTATTGGATCTGAGGAATAATTATTCAAACTAATAAAAAGCGTTAGAAGAATAAAGCCTGATGATTAAAAGTAGAAATAAATCGTGTTTGACAAAGCAGTAGAAAGACAACAGAGTAATAGCCAAATTTCCATCTGATGAAGGTATCCCCCGCTTGGGGATAAGATCCCTATTTATAGAGGAGTGTCCTCCTTCACCAAGGAACTGATTGTGCTTCCTATTGTTGTGGTGAATGGATAAGATTAGTTGAGATAAGACATGATCAAGTCCTATTTTTTAGGGATCGTGCTGTTAGAGTCATTATTTAGGTGAGAGAGAGATTTCGAGGCTGAGGAGGACTCCTAGTCCACAAGAAGTCTGCTAAACTTAAGTGTTCAAGTTCTTGTGGGAACCTTCCCTACCACGCGTACTCCATGCTGGCTAAAAGGGCATATGTGGAGAGCACAAGTGTATGCCATGTGGGCTCCAGAAAGAGACGTGTGCTTGGAGGCTGGGCCAACTGTTGTTATTTGGGCACTATGATCTGGCAACGTGAAGTGGGCTTCCTCCACCAAAATGACGGTGTATAAGGAAGGGAGTATTAGGCCTTCTAATTCGTTCTTGGACCATAATTTGCTAGGCCACACCCATCACTTATATAAATACAGTAAAACATCTTGAGAAATATAATTGCCGAAAAAATTATGTTGTAAATTAATTGAATTGACATCATTTCTGATATTTGTTGTAGGAGGGATCTTCGATTATAACACGGGGGTTTCATCATCATCATTATATATGGAAAAGAAACAAGAAAATCAAAATGGGGTTAATTACTCTTAATTTTTTTTTAAAAATACAAAATTATATTTTCTTCCAAAAAAGTTCTAAAATTGCACTTACACCCCATTCGAAAATTTTCTGTTTACACCTGATCATCAAAAATGATGAAGTTAACAAAAAAAAAATGCACAACTTTTAAATTTTACCTATCATTTAACATTCTCATGTAATAATTTTATAATTATAGAAAAAAATATAATAGTATTAATCTCATTATATATATATTATATTTATTCCCTTTATAAGTATAAAATATACATAAAAATATTAAATGAGGGGCAAAATTGAATTTTTGCTAATATCAATATTTCAAGTCCAAACTTTATCGAAGAAGAGTCAGATATAAATGAAAATTTTTCTGAAGAGATCTAAATATAATTTTAAAACTTTTTTGAAAAAAATATAAATTAGCATTTTCACATAGGATCTAAATGCAATTAACCCATACAAATGAGCCATCACATACACTCATCATCATAATTGGGCCCTTTTAAGCTGAGGCCAGATTTTCCTTAGTCCATTGAGACAAGCACATGATGTTGAAGGCCCACTCGCTATGAAACATGTTGGGCCACCATGGAATTGGCCTACAACATCTGCTGCTTCGAAAAATAGTCTACTCTTCTCTTGCTATATGGTAAATTTACATATTATAGGAGAAATTCAAAAGTGTGTGTGTGTGTGTCCTCTTTTAATCGTTGATAGAATTTAAACTTGTTTTTCAGTTTTCTAATTATTAAATTGGTCGAGTTCAATCGAACATTAGTCGAGCCAAAAATAAATTAAGTTCGACCTGAATTTCAGACATTATTAAATAAATAAATCGAATTCAAATAAATTTCTGACGAATAATTGGTGTTTTGGTGAGGTGAAAAGTTTAGAATTAAGCTGTGAAAAATGTGGTGTTATTTGTCATTTCATGGTGTAAAACGTTGTTGTATGTGAATAATTGGAACACCAACAGACATAATTATGGGGAGAGAGAGTAATTAATTCAACAACTTATGATATATATATACTCAAATCCTCTCCAGTGAAAGTAAGTAACATTTATAGCACCATCCCCCACTTACTTTATACAATCTATTGCTTCAAGAAAACATTCTCGCTTCACTTCCCATCAACTTATTAGTACTATATTCGAATTTTTATTTTTATTTTTTATAAATAAACTTTAAATATATATTTTTACATTTCAAATCATATTATTTATGTTTTAAGTTTGTCTGTATATTATAATGGATTTTTATGAAATTTACATAATTATGAACTACTTTTTCATGTTTTAAAAAACTATCAATACCATTCGACGTATGATGAAATTATATAATTTTAGAATGAAGACTTAGGTTTAAGTCAAGACATACCGATTTGATATTATATGAATGTAAAAGACGAGAATCTTCTTGATCTATTTAATAAAAAAAAGTTGGGGACTTTTGTGTAAATTTTTAAAATTTTGAGGTAGCCTCCACACCAAGAAATGAGGATTAATTATGAGTGATATGACAAAAATAATAAAAGAGAAAATCATGATTAAAGCTAAAATGGAATAAAATTAATTTTAAGGATAATTACACTTCTAGCTTTTGAGTTTGGTGCATTCAAATGTAAATCTTTTATAGTTTAGAAAATTACATCTAGCACCTCTAAGGTTTGCTTTTGTTTAACAAATAAGTCCCTTCATTGGTCAATTATATAACTACAAAACGATGTATCATAATCGCTAATGTGTATATATATATATATATTTATAGAGTGTATGATCAATTTTCTTCTTAATAATAATATAAGTTTAGTATGTTCCCTTGAAGTGGAAGTCATGTAAGGTAGGCTATATTATCATGAATTTTGATGGACATATTTGTCCATTCTATAAAAGAGAATAGGAATACTGTCCCTCTCCAAGTCAACCACAACACACCCTCTCTCTCTCTCTCTCTCTCCATTCAATAATTTTGAAATTGACACTTGTTGTACCTACATACACAGCTCCTAGGCCTTATCTCAAAAAACACATCCATTCTTCTTCAAAAACTGCATTTATTATCATTCCCAAATCCAACACTCTTTCACTCCACCTATAATTATCATTCTTCATACTTCCATATTAATCATCAAAATTTTGTTGGACTATCATTCATTTCAAAAAATATTTCAAATCAACGAAAAAACATTTTTAGTTATAATAAATTTGAAGAGAATTTGTTTTAATTTAGCTTGAAAAGAAAAAGAAAGAAAGAAAGACAAGAAAAAAGGGCAATTAATTGTTTAAAGTAAGAATAATTAATTAGGATGTGTAGTATAATATAATATTACAACTTAAGAGTGCAAATTAGGAGCAGTTGATTTTAGAAATCAAAGGCCAACATGAAGAAACCGCATCTCTCATAAAGTAATTAGAAGATTCCAAAACATGATTTGATTTATAATAATAATAATAATAAATTACGTAAGTCTGTCCTTAATGACATCGAATCCCATCTCGGTTGGATCTGTGGCTTGCAATTCGTAGTGGATTCCATCTAATGCTCTCCGTAGTCCGTCTTTTGACGTCGCGTACAGCATTTTTGCTCTTATTCTTGATGCCGTCGGTGCCCTGCTCACCATATAACAATATTTACCCACCTTAATTCTCAATATTAATACATTTATTAATAATTATCCATAAACTTTAATTATATTAGTAAAATTAATGCATGATTATGGTATGTTATTCTATTTTAATAATAATAATTATAATTTATTTTATTAGTAGGTGTTGATTGTTACAATTGTCGAAAATAATTTGATATTAATAATTATAGTGAATTTATTTAAAAAAAAATAACAATAATGAATCAATTTTATCACAAATATAGTCAATAATCACACTAACGACTACTATTAAAATAAAATAAATTAATACGACTTGAATAAGACGTGAAGTTTGCGAACTAAACTAGGATTAATGGGCATTAATTCACCAAATCTAGCACTTTATAATTATTGTATTAATGAAGTTATTATACTAATATAATAAAGACGAACCAGGCAATAAAGAAAATCTTGCTCTTCCGGCAATTGTCGACGGTGACGAAGTCGAAATCAAAGACGGCGTAGCGGCAGTCGTCGACGGGGAGAGCGGCAGCGAGATCGTCGTAGCCTTCGGCGGCGGCGCCGACCTTGTCGACAGTGAGCTTCTTGGACCTCTCATCAATCTTGAAGACTATGTACCTGTGCACCTTCTTCCACTTCATCTCCATGAACGAGTTCTTGCATTCCTCCGTCACCCGCATACCCGTCATCGCCTTTTTGTTAAAAACACACAAGAAAAGGAAAAAAAACACATCATCAGTTAACTCCTCACACGCATTCCACTGTGTGTGTGTGTGTGTTTAAAAACAGTTTGATGAATATGTATATGTATGTATACCATCTTGAAAGCCATAGCCATGATTGTTGGTTAAAATTCAGGATTGGAAGGAGGGGGGGGGGGTGTTGTTCTTGGCTAAGATGAGTGATCAGATGGTTGAAATTTTATGGGAAGATGATGAGTTTTTGTGGTGATATTTATATAAGATTTTGTTAGGGAAATGCCACTGGCTTTGTGGTATTTTTACCATTCTGACTATTGTGGATAGATCTATGATGTGTATTACGGACATGAATTGACGAAATCGCCCTCACTGAGGAATATGAAGTGAAATGAAATTCTTATTCGTGGGAGGAGGTGGTACTGTTGCCTCATGCCTGCCTCCGCACATTAGCCGCAGATGAAAAAGAATGCTCTCTTCACATGCCCTTTATTCATTTTTCTCATGTTATCTTTCCAACTTCTTTTTCCTTTTTTTTTTTTTTTTGTTTAAATTTAAATTTCTAAGTTGTGAAATTGAGAGACAGAAGTTACATGAAAAATTTATTATTAACAAGGTTTTGTTTTTAAGATTAGGACAAAGCAAGAACATTCAATACATGGTGAAAATTATCTTGGTTCCAAAATATTCTAATTGAAACTGGGTTTGATCTGATCTGAACCAATTAGATGACAAGTGTAATATATTTATTCTTTGTTTTTAATTCTGTTATTGATTTTGTTTTTAAATTGGCTCCTCCTGTGAAGGAAGTTAACTAGCATCTATGTTGTTAAACTCTAATTATCTTTCATTTATAGTATTTTCGTATCCAAAAAAGAAAATTAAAGCACTTGTTGTGTGATTGATGTAGAATTCAAGAAAGATTACTAATCACATTGTAAGTATCTAGTTTGGATAAAAAATTTCACTTGATCCCTTTTTGGACATGAAATGTGAAGATTAAGACTACTATAGAATTGAAGCATAAAATAAAGAGGAAGAATTTCATAACTCCAATGGATGTAGTATCCGAAAGCTCACTAAAAATAATCCGTTTTGCACAAATTGAGCCTTGGGAAGATGAGTAGTATAAAATGGTCCCAATATTTGAGATCATCTAAATACAGTCTTAGAGTGGAAGCAAAGTGAGAGTTAAAGACTTCTTCCACTTGATCTTCTTCATGCATTTAACTTTAATATATGGAATCCCAATCTCCTCCCGAATGTGGGTATAGATTTGCTGCGTATACTATATTATTACCCTAATGTCTGTTATGTTGTAACTATGGAGAAGATATATACTGTAATATTAATTGATGTAACTGGAGATGTGACGAGAGAATCAAGAAATATTGGATAGTTTACAAACGCATGGAGTCTAACAATACAAATCAAGATTGAACGTGGATGATGAGGCGACATGATATCCCCTCATCTTACCATACGTCTCCATGAATGAATTATGAATCAAGCCCCACCCCATCATCATTTATTAATGCACATCTCCTAATTGGCACTTTGTTTGGGAGGATCTAACTTTAACTGAAGCTGTTGTCCTCTTTCATACCATTGCTTTTGCCATCCATCAACTGTCCATCAAGTATTGCCAGACAGAGTTGCTATGCAACACTAAAGGAAGTGTATCAATATCACAAGCTGTCGTGAACATATCCACACATTCTGAGAGGGTGTCTCGTTCACAAAACGTACCTGGTTCATCTTTCAACAGTCACAGAAAATGGTAGGTATAGAAGCTAAAATGGAGCTTTAGTGAAAGATCTAATGCAATATATATTATAACAATTGTGTGTTTTCCAAACTTGTCTCCGGCAAATATAAAATTAAAGAACCTGACCGAGCAGATATATAGTCATCAGCCGCGAGTTGTCTGGGCAAGAAAATTGAACGATTCGTGTCATTTACTGAATTTTCCTTTCTAAATAAACAATTATATACCAGTTGCTGCAACTCCAAAAACAGATTACAGTATCTCCAAGGGGCAACAGACTAATATTGATATTGTACTCATCGCTATAGTTAAAAGAAATGTGATCAGGTCTTTCTGTTCTTATTGTTACGTGGTCGAAATCCGAGTGTCCTCCCACTTGCTCTTGGGTATCTCCCCAGAATCCGCAATAATTACCTTCTTCCTTGGCTTCCCACTGTACGTGCCTGCACCCCCCTCAATGGCATACACAGTATCCATGCCATCAATGACTTTGCCAAAAACGACATGCTCACCGTCCAACCTGTGAAATTTCCTAAGAAATGTGAAGGATTCATGGGCACAACTACGAGAATTTTCACAAACAAGCTCCATCAGCCCTAGAGCAATAATATCCAAAAAGCATAATACTATGAAGGTGTGTTTCCTCAAATTACCAATTAACAAATGGGATATTAGCCTTTTAGGTCAAGTCAAAAATCAACTGCCAATAGTACTTGCAGAGATATATCCCTGTGAACATAATGTTTATAAAGTGATGAACCCATTATCCACAACACAAAAGCTTACCAGTAGGTCTTGACTGTTGTAATGAAAAACTGCGAACCATTAGAATCAGGCCCTGTATTCACCATGGACACAACACCTGCAAAAATTGGATTAAGAAAGTTTCTTAGTGTGTGTGTGTGTGTGTGTGGGTGGGAGAGAACGAGAGAGAGAGAGGGAGATGACCTGCATGCGAGTGCTTCAACTTGAAATTCTCATCACGAAAAGTGCCACCATATATGGATTGATTCCCTCTACCATCTCCAGAGACGATATCTCCTCCTTGTATCATAAATCCAGGTATGATACGATGAAATGGAGTTCCCTTATAGTGGAGAACTTTTCCATTAGCAGCTTTTCCCAACTCTCCTGATTGTAGAAAAAGTAGGTTAGTGAATAAGTAAAAGGTTAAAAGAGCACTCATATCAAAAGCATCCAATACAAGAAATCTAAACACCAGAACAAAGTTGAATATGTCAGATCTTGAAGTACCTGTACACAAAGCCCTAAAATTTTCTGCAGAGAGAATTGTAAAATACAATCAGGAACAACATGTCATGGCAAATGAAAAAAGAAAGTAATTGTAGAATATGGAGAAATTGAACGAGAAGATAGAAGACATTACCCACAGTCTTTGGCACAACTTCACCATATAAACCAATAGTGATTCTCCCTGAAGATATTGAGGGGGACAATATGTTACAGGACATCAAAGAAAATAATAAGGTGTCCTCTCAATCAATACGACATGCTGAACATAAAGTTCCTCCTAGTTTGTTTTTAGGATCTTATGCTCACTTTATTAGGTTTAAATTCAAAAGGAGAGAAATCAGTGGAAGCACATATAGTGACTAGATTTTTGACGACTTGACAGTTGTATCATCTCATGATCACTTCTTATAATAGTTTGAATAAGTCTTATACATGTTATGAATCATAGAAAGGATCAGCTGCACAAAGAAACGGCCTCTTGAACTATAACAGAGACATCAAAGTATAATTCCGCATAAAGGAAAAAATATGGGGAAGTTTATGGCTAGTGCATTGATATGATATATTATCAAGGGATAAATTGTTGCTAAAATCCTTCATTGATATGATGTATTATCAAGGGCTCATACCTATACGTTGCTTATCCATATCAACATCCAAAAATACTCTATGGGTGATTTCATAGACCTCTTCTGGCTTCGCTACCTCCTGGAGATATAAAGAAAAGAAATTAGGAAGAGGCATCCGAATAAGTTCAGAGAACAGGCAACTATATGATTAAGTTGGTCAAAAGTGAACATGATGGTAAGCAAATAGACACATCTGCCTCTCTGTCAACCATGTTGCATATGTGGGCTGAGGACTTAATTGGCTTTTGCATTCGAGACCATTGTCCTGATTAATTTAGTCAACAAGCTCACATGAAAGAAAAATAAAAAAGAAGATGAAAAAAAAGGAAAAGCCTTACAGCTTGCATCTTTTACACGGGGCAGCATGCACACACACATGGTAAATTGTTGCTCGACCAATAACTAATGATGCTGCAGAATATTGGATGAAGTGCCACAAGTAACTGGTAAGTACAAAGGTTTATATTATAACAATGTTATGATGTCTGAGTTTCATGGATTTTGTTAATTTCATCGCTGATATTATACCAGGAGATTTAGGCTGCTATTACGGAATAGAGATTTTCCATCACATTCTTGGTGTTCGACTGCAGGAAAGAATGCATTAGCATCAATTGTTTCAGATATATTAACTCTGGGCAGAAAGGAAAATCTTGTTGTTCCACTTCCAACTAGCCCTGGTTCAGATCAATGGTTGTTATCTTCTAATATGCATAATAAATAATCCAATCCAGTGAGTCATTTATCGACAGGTTTCATTTCCTTACAACTTAAATTAATCAACTCATTTTGTTCTTCAGTCCTATTGGGAAATGGTTAATGAATAATTAAATAATAAATTTATTGTAAATCGTGAGAAGTGATTGGTTACGATTTGGAACACATAATAAGCGCGTGACATGTGGATGATGGTTGATGGCGCCCAATCATCATCCAACCGTATTCAATCAACCGGGATAGTTGTATCCTTGGTTGAAATGATGTGTCCATTGAGTAAAACCCTTTAAATAAAACGATGCGTCTATTTGAGTGAAGTGGTATGTCCTTCGGATGAAATGATGTGTATATTCAGATAAAAGGTCATAATCTTTCGGAAACATCATTTCTGATAGGACATGTCTATTCAATGATGCCTTTCTAATTTCTATAGATAGGTTCCCCTAGTCACTTCATTTTCATAAGTTCATAAGTCCATTCCATTCAATTTGGAAGGCATTTTAGAGCATTTCAATGTGTTAGCAATAAAAGCATGTTGTCTTTTATTATAAGAGTTCCAAAATATTATTTGATTGGCCGTTGCTCAAAGTTTGTGGTGTTGCTACCTTGAAATTATAAATCATTGTATCTTGGGAGACAAATTGGTGTTTCTGTTTGCACCAGAGCGGAGCAATGATTGTTTTAAAGATAAAGAGTCTAACTCTTCAACTCAACTTCATAATACACAAATCCAGCATATCCCTTAATTTTTCCTAACAAGTCCCAGTTCATATAGTTGCTGAATCGAGCTCATTGATGGCACAAAAATGAAAAATCACGCTTTCTTCCACACATTGGTGTGCCAATGGCGAATATACAGGAAATCACCAGACCAAACCCCCTCCCCAAGAAAAATTTTCAAATGCATATGAAAACAAAACCCATGAACAGAAAATTGATCCTCGACCTAAAAGCGGAATCAGATCCAAACAAACAGAGATTGCCCGTTCAGTTCAATCATCAAATCAATAAACATAAAAAAAATCTGAAACAGAATCACAAATATCCGACGAAGCAAGAAACGCGAAAACATCAAATGAGAACAGAACGGGCACTACATAAAGGAAAATTTACCTGTCGAGAGAAGGAAGAAGCGAGAAAGATGAGGACTAAAACCACCAGGAGAATCAGCAAACTCTTTGGCTGAAGCAACACCGAGATCTCACGCCCCATCTCCGTCACTCGTTCTTGCACTCTTCCATCACTCACTGAAATAATGCATCATTCAACTAGAACTACTAGAATTAACCCAAACCTTTTCTGGTTTAAGCACAATTAGCTGCATAAACACAAGCCGAAGCGTCTCAGTATCAGTCCTCAGCTCATCCCAAATGTGGTTGAAAGAATTGATAATCGTTTTTTTCTCTCGTATCGAGGCAAAAGATCGCGGAGACGAATTGTTGCCACTGCTATTATTCTTAATTCTACCTCAACATTTGCTGCTAAGTTATTAGAATTGTCAATTTTCAATTTGTTTGATCGGATCAGATTGAGCTGAATAGGAATTGGGCCTTGACGTGTTGCTTTTGGGTTATATCAATGGACCAGAGCCCAAATATTCTGTATGAACACAATATCTAAGTTTGGCGTGTGATATTCAGTTTGGGCTGATTTTGTGATGGCCCAATAAAGAGTTTCTTGCCCAAGCTTCGTTAAAGCAATCTCAACATCTCTGTCTTACGTGAATCCACACCCTTCCCAAACTAAATACACTTATTATATAATTGATTTTATTACAAGCGAATAATTGATGCTCGAGTTAGAGTAGAAAATAGTGTAATTGAATACTAGAAATTAAGAAAGTAAAAATGAGTGAAATCGAGAATGTTATTCCTTTTTTTTTTTTTTTATGTACAAATGAGAGAGATTGACACTTAAGTAAAATTTTAAGTAGGAAACTAAAGTTCTTCTTTAAGCTTGAATTGTAACATGAAGGTGAAACTTATAGCATAAAGCCCAAAAGTTCTTCTTTCAGCTTGAATTGTAACATGAAGGTGAAACTTATAGCATCAAGCCCAAGTTGCCTTTTGCCATTGAGGCAGTTTTCAATTTTATAGATAATCATCAATTGATTGAAGAAAATCAATTCAACCCACAAATTTGATTGAGAATTCTCACGAATTTGGTGGAGCATTATCTTACAATAGTTGAATTTTCTATAGATTAAGTGGCATGTCGTCTTCTGAAGATTGTGAGATCCTTGGATTTAGTGAAGGTTTTCTTCTAGCAGTTGGAGTTCGTTGTGGATGAGGGCATCTTATAGGAATAAAAATATCTTCCTGCTTTTTCAATGAAGTGTTGAACAGACCCTTTTTCCCAGTCGGAATCAAGCTTTTAGGATTTAAAGGTTACTTCCGGCTAGGGGTATAATGTTTTCCTGAGAGGCAGCTAATCTTATCTGGTTTTGTGGGTGTACCCATAGAAATTTTACGTGGATGCCACCTAGACCAAACGTGAACGTCATGTGATATGAGCTTTGACTTTAGCTAAGGAATGCCAAGTCCCTGAGCTTTCTTGTGAGCTTGTAAGGTCTTTTTGAATTTGGGTCTCCTTTTCAAATGGGTTTATTTTGATCAATTTATTTCCTAGCAGTGCCTTCTCTTGAATTTCTTGTGGCCTCTATCGGGACTAGGCGTCTTAGGGACACCTTGACCCTTACTCAAATTGAACCCTTTAGGGGCATATTGGGGCTTGCATTCCTATAAGCTTTTGTGATCTCTTCCTTCCTTTTGAATCACTAGACCTCTTTGGTTCAATTTATTTTTATGGATATCAAATTCTAATCTGACTAGACTTGATTCGAACTATTATTTTTCTTAAATTGTATTACTCTATATAGAATATAAAAATGATGTATAACCCTTTTTGTTTTTGGATTTCTGGTATGTATAATTAGGTGGGGGTGTAGCAGCCACAATGCAGGCAAAGAGAAGACGCGTAATTACCACGGAAATATCTTTGAGCGGTACCTAAATATCATAACTATTAGCATTTAATTGTGAGGCAAAGACGGGCAATTCGTAGCCGTCGATGGTGCTGTCCTATCAATTAATTGCTTCATCTGTCTTAATCAGCAAGTAATTATCTTTGTAGCTATATTTACAGCCAAACTAGGAGCAAGTGGTGATTTCAAAACCGGCTGTCACAACTCGTAGAAAACTATTCTGTCATGTAATAAAAGAATCAACATCTGAATATATCAGTTTTTAATCTTCTGTTTTAATCTTTCAATTGCACTAAAAGAAATATATATATATATAATTTAATTTAATTTAATTATTAATATGATGGAGCTTGAATTGGACGAAGCTTCCCCAGATTCCCATGGGGGAGAAATGGAAACAAGTGGGGAGATGCCAATATTCCCAAATTGAAAACGATTGCAGAGATTCCGATTGAACTGCTGAATTTTCTTTTTGACTAATAGTAAATATAAATTACCATAATTTATCTTAACATACTTTTATTTAATTAATATATTAATATAATTAATAATAATAAATAAATTATAATAACTCATATAAAATTAAATAAATATCAATATAATTTAAACTCATAATCTTAAACGTGTTCACCGAATTCATCCAAAAATTAGGAAAATGCGGCGTAGTTTCTATTTGAAGAATCCAAGTGCAGTTGTTTGGCTTGGTGGCCGCCCCTTGGGACCGTGCTGGGGACATTTAAAATTGAAAAAATGACCCCAAATAAACCATTCACCCACCTTCTCCATGCATCACATTTGGAAATAATACTCCTATTTTTCAGCTCAAGAATATTTTTTATAATCACAATAAAGATACTAGTAATTTATATAAATAAATATTAGATAAAAAGTGTAAATATAATTATCTTTTGACAGATGAGTTAGCATGAAAGTTGAGTAGACATACATTCTCAGACAAGAATGGACATTCAATAAATCAATTGATTGTAAATAAATATCAATTTTATTCAACAAATTTAGTGAATTTTGACCAATTGAGATATTTATTATTAAAAGAAAGCAAACCTTAATAATGTTAAATACAAATTTCCAAAACTACAAGAATTTTACGTGTAACTTCACCCAACATAATGTAAAGAGAGTAACTGTCCTAATATTTAATGTTGGATGGAAATATTATTTATGATTATAGGTGGGTTGTCAGGGTTCACAAGTTGCACGCAACACATGAATGAATCAAAGGTAGACAAGTGAAATTACAAAAATGAAGATAAGGGAAGGCGGACAGAAACCCCCGACGCGAAAACAACATCTATAGCTATGCATGAGCAACTATGGATTTCGAAATTGACTAATCATTAATCCATGTTTATCTTTGCACCAAACCAGCTATTACCACTACCTGATAACGACAAGAGTATTGTCAATGGGAATTTTTATTTTATATTAAATTTTAATTTAATGCGATCATCAATTTTATTATACTTACAATTGTCATACGAGTTTAGATCTAGTCATGTGCTTGATGAGATCCATCCAATATTAATATAGTTTTAATTTCACATATCAAAGTTAAAAGATATTGAAAATATCATAGTTTTTTTATAACTCTCAGTTTTTTAAATCTATCTTTTTATTTATTCTGTTTATTTGAAAATTTACCATCAGTCATCACCAGTTTAATTACTCATATATAAATTCATTTGTTAAATGTAGATTTTTTAAGAAAGAAATTGTATTTTTATATTGTTAGAAGGATTTTAATATGCAAGTGAAACTTTATAAGATTATTTATAATTAACTTCTCTCTAAAAATACGAAATCACACTTGTCCTTAAAAAAATTTAAAATTAAACTTACACCTCCTCAAAAAATGAGTTGTTTAAACATGATTCTTTTTCGTTAAGGTTTTGACGAAAAATGTTGATATTAGTTAAAAACTTACATAAATTTCTAATCTTATTCCTAAATGAATATTTTCATGTAATAATTTTGTACTTATAAGGTGAAAATATAATGATATTAACCTCACTCCATATATATAAGTATAAAAAGTATACTTGGAAATGTTTAATGATGAATAAAGTTAAAAATATTTTTTTTTACTTATATTAGTATTTTTTATCCAAATCTTAATTAAAAAAGGTCAAGTATAAATTAAGATTTTTTAAAGAGGATGTAAATATACTTATTATTTTTTTTTAAAAAAATAATTTTACATTTTATAGGGGATTAAGTGAAATTAAGCCACATTTATATGATGTGAATATGATTATGGCCCAATAGTTTTTAAGAAAAGAAAAATAATATAAATATTTGGTAGTAGAGGGGTACTACCGACATGACATGAAGCAACCCAGTAGAATATAAAACATTGGAAAGCACGTGAAAATTTAGTAGGGGGGAAGTGGGGCCTACCATGTGGTAAGTCGAGACACGACAAGTTAGGCTATAGCTGTAATATCGTACAGCGTCCTTCCCCAACTCGTACTCCTCAGTTTCAGCCGTACATGTCCTTTTCTTATCACTCCCGCTTTCAATTTGATAAGCGACCCTTCCAATTTTTAGATCTACCCTACATCCAACACTTTGATTACTTCCTTCCAAAAAACAACAAGAAAAGAAAAAGAAAAAAGGTTCCGTCTGGTTTCGTGTCCTTTTTCTCTATTTTTCAGGTCTAATTGATGTGTTGTGCAACGACACGCTCCTTATCACAACGTCTTCTCCTGTTTCACTTCCTTATATTAGCCTATCTATAAGAGTATGAACAACTTGATGCTTTTTTCTGATTGATGCATATGAGTGGCTAATGTTTTAGCTTTAATTCTTCTAGTTTTATATCTTATTTAATTTAAGACTCCTAATTTTCATAGCTCATGTGAAATATTTGCTAATAACTCATAATTTTTCATGTGTTTATAATATTTCTAATTCTCGATCTATTTAATAATTCTTTTCTTATAGTCCTTGTAATTCCGAAAATATTCTAACAAGTCTCTTAGAATAGTTAGATTAGCTTCCACATAAAAAAGAAAAAAAAATAGTGGTAGTTAGAAGTAAATTGTGATGATAGTGACAATGTCGGAAATGCAATTGTCGTTTAGGGAAATGCAAATGGATTGGGAAATATTTAGTGTTGAAGATGAGTTTGTATGTTGCTGGGGGAATTATTAAAGAGATGATGATTGAAGGCAAAGGTTGTTTTGGAGTGTGAGGATATTATGATGATAAGGCATTAGGCTTATATATAATCAATACTCTTCACTCATCTCTGTTTATCACCTAATTATCAAAGCTTGTGGGTGGCGGGACCCACTTAAAGTCAACAACAACCACCGCGGCCGGTGCCTGCGTATATGTAAATGGTTTGGAAGTAGAAAGTTTGCTCCAAATCTGCATCTGTTAACTTGAAGGGCTTCAAAGCGGAGACGTGCCGTACTCATTGACGCCTTCGAATCCACTCAAACAAACAATATAAAATCAATAATACGTCACCTCATCTAATTCTAAATCTAATCTCTCACGTCTATCAAAATGATTCTTGAAAGCCATGATTCACCAGGAGAATGTCAAGTAATGCAACTTGTATTCTACATCCTAATTTCTCCTTATTACTATTACCCAATCACAATTTATTTGATTGGGCAAATTGCAAATAATTCCATGTGATATTCTAAATAAATAAATTATTTTTTTATAAATAAAATATAATAATTCAGTAGGTAAATTATCTCAATTTAAAAAATACAAGAGATAAATTATTTTTTTGTTCATTAAAAAGATAATTTATTCATTTACAATATCACGAAAAGTAAATTTGCATTAAACCCGTATTTGATTACTCAAGTTGATATAACGTAACTATATAATCAATCATTTATATTTTATTAATAATACCGATGTTGCTATATCTTTTAGTAGTTGTGTTTTAGTTGAAAATTTCATAGTAATTACGGGTTAATTATAAATATATTTGAAAATAAAATATAATATTTTGCATGATCAGAAAATATGTTATATAGCTAATGAGACTTAGTTAATCAGAAAATCTCACCAACGTGCGAAGACGTTATTCTATTTTAATAATAGGTGTTGATTAGACAATATATGATAGATTTTGATGATCAATATATGATTGTTATAGTTGTCGATTATTAATAAATATAAATATTTAATACTAATAATCATAATTAATTTATTCAATAAATAATATTTCAATACTTTCATTCAAATATATAAATATCTTATACAAAATATACAGATTGATAAAATATTTTAGATAAACTTAACCAAATACCCTGTAAGCGATCTGATGATATTTTGTTCACAAACATGTTGGCGTGCTATGTGCACCATAGGTGTCATTATAATATTATTAAATATTGGAGTTAACAGTCTAGGAAATATTAATGCGAATGGGAAAATAACAATCCTGTCTCTCTCTATCTCATCTCTGTACTCCATACAATATACGAATGACGACCCCTTGAATCAATTGATATTGTTTATTTTCTTTTGACTTTTCTACGCATGTTGCCCTTAACTTTTTAGATGTTGTATCAAATCAATCTTAATTTTTCAGAACATTAAAACCATGTCTCGTTTTTGTTTTTATTCCTTATGGGAAAAATGGTATTTTTTATCCTACAGTTTACAGATAGAACACATATGTTCCATAAGCCAAAAAAAATAGAAAAAGATAGTATTTGGACAAAAAATTACTATAATTTTTTATCATATGATCGAATAAAAATATGCTAAATTTATAAATTATGAGATAAAAAAATACAATACTTTTTATTATGTAGGACCAAACATGCAATTTTTCTTATTTACTGGCTCTCTCCTTTAGATTTATATTTTTTTTCCCTTTTCTTTTCTCTTTTTTCTTTTTGCACTTTTTTGGGGCATTAACATAGAACATTATTTGATATGTTAATTAATATTAAAAACAGACAGCCCAATATTTGAATTTTGAGGGGTTTTGCATTTTATCTCATAACTATATGTTTTTTTTTTACATTCAACCGTCCAATTTTTATATTTTGTAGCACTTTATAGTTTTTGGTGAATAATAACAAAATATTAGGTTTGCTAATTTCACTGTATATGAGAAAAGGAAAAATAAAAACAAGAAACCCAAATTGCAACATATTTGAAAACCTTAAACCACCATAAAGTGCGTGTTTTCACGCAAACAGACTATTTCATTATTTGCCAACCAACCACATCAAATTTGTACTAATGTTTTTTTATTATAGGACTCAAATTAAATCTACAATCTCTCGATATTAAGAATCAAAATTAAAGAAAAGATCTTATTGTGGAAATACTTCATTAATATAAAAATTGAAATTATTACTTAATATATTGGGGTTAGCATTCTCTTTTTGGTACTAAAATAGGGGAGTGAAGTCGCATAGGTAAAGTATTCGGTATTATTTAACTAAAAATCTTTAAGTCAGCATTAAAATAAACAACATTAATACCAAGACAGCATTAGTAAGTTTGAGCAGTCCAACGTTCTCTCGTGGTTTGCCGCAGCCTGTTCCTTTCCAGGATTAGTATTCCATTTTCCATGTCCTGAATTCAGGAGCAGCTTCTATTGTGAAAGTCGCTATTTATTACGAAAAATCTATGACGATTTTAGTAATCTTTTCTTCTTCTTCCTTTTTTTTAATATATTATTATTATTGTTATCTCTTGTTAATAATAAGTGAAAAGTCTGTCTTTAAATAGTGGTCCGAAACTGAGACAATTCTCACTTCAACTTGAGAATAAGCCACTCTACGAACCTCCCCAAAATCTCACCCACAACACCTTTTCATCCTCTAGTTGTTTAGGCTTTAATGGTGTTCAAACTCTCTCCGGCATCCCCCGCCGGAAAATGGCTGGGATTTGTCACCGCCGTCTGGGTGCAAGCAATTTCTGGTAACAATTACACTTTTTCTAATTATTCCGACGCGCTCAAGTCCCTCATGGGCCTCACCCAACTCCAGCTCAACAGCCTCTCCGTCGCCAAAGACGTCGGAAAAGCCTTTGGCCTTCTCGCGGGACTCGCCTCTGATCGCCTCCCCACACCCGTCATCCTTCTAATAGGTTCCATTGAGGGATTCATTGGATATGGCGTCCAATGGCTAGTCGTTAGCCGCCGAATCCAACCTCTCCCTTACTGGGCTGTAAGTATATGTAATTATTAATTATACATTAATCCCTTGAAGAGATGACTCAACGAAATTTTCTAGTTTATAGATGAATACAGTAGCAATAATATATTATTATTCGGTGCAGATGAGTATTTTTCTATGTATGGGAGGAAACAGCACGACGTGGATGAACACGGCGATTCTGGTAACATGCATTCGGAATTTCCGGAAAAATCGTGGCCCAGTTTCTGGAATTCTGAAAGGTTACGTCGGATTAAGCACAGCTATTTTCACTGATATCTGCTCAGCGTTATTCGCCGATGACCCGGCGAAATTTCTGCTGATGCTGGCAATTGTTCCTTTCGTCGTTTGCCTGACCGCAATCTTTTTCCTCCGAGAGATCCCGCCGTCTTCTACGGCCGCGGAGGAAAGCGACGAGACTAAGTACTTCGGCGTAGTTAACGTTCTGGCCGTTATTATAGCGCTGTATTTGTTGGCATTCGACGTCTCAGGGCCTCACGGCGGCCTATTTTCGCAAGTCTTCGCCGCAATACTTTTGGTTTTACTCGCCTCCCCTTTGTCTATACCAATTTACCTCGCGGCAAAGAGTTTCATCCGGTCGGGAGCCGACACGATAGACGCTGAGAAAAGCGTGACGGAGCCATTACTGGCGGGCGAGGCAGAGAAGAAGGTGGTGGCGACGTCGTTGGAGGAGGTGGGGGAGAAGAGGAGGCCAGTTCTGGGAGAAGAGCACACGATAATGGAGGCTCTGAAAACCGTAGACTTCTGGATCTTGTTCGGGTCGTTTCTGTGTGGAGTGGGAACGGGTCTAGCAGTGATGAACAACCTGGGGCAAATGGGTTTGGCTCTCGGGTATGCGGATGTATCCATATTCGTTTCGCTGACCAGCATATGGGGATTCTTCGGGCGGATCCTATCCGGGTCGGCTTCAGAATACTTTATCAAGTAAGCTATATTTACTTCCCTTTCACACAGTATTCTGCAATTCCTTTTATTGCGTGCGTAGTTACCCTTACACACTTGCATACCAAGTATTAATTTGGGGCATACCGTATATGCTTTGGCGTCAGTGGAATATACTTTACGCAGACGCATCCCCCAATACTTTGATTTGCTTTTCAGCTTGGCGTTTTCTTCCCTTTTTGGGTCTTTCCCAACCTTGAAGTATGGTTTTTTTGAAAATTTTAGCCTAGTGATGTGAAATTTTATGATAAAGCAAAATTTAATTGATAATTTACTCTTAAAATTGCGCTATCATTTTTCTTTTACTGAAATACGACAAGTATAATTTACTTGCTACGTGATTTATTTGAATTTTTTATTTAGGCTCTTTTGGGATAAATCTACACCCCTGCTAGAAAATTACTACATGTTCAAAAGTTGTTTGATTGTTTGCTGCTAATGAAATTTTGTGAAAATTCTAACTCAAATTTGATTTACTTGAAATTGGATCAATTATATGACTGAGTACAGTTTAGAAAAAATGATCAATTAATTAGATGATAAGTCAAATTTGTTTTGTGATTGATTTTATTCGACAAAATCTAGTTGGAATAAAAATTTTCCAGAGTTGAAAAGAAGTGATTAAAGATCTTACATATATGCATTGTATGAAGGGTGGGATAAAGTAAAAAGATATAGCTTTTGAGTTCTATGCAATTGCAATGGATGGGGAGGGAAAGAGAGTGGGCGCATTAGACTTTTGAAAGTGAGATCCAATTAAATAAGAATGGGGCCCGAATTTGGTTCCTTCTCAGAGATCTAATTCTGCTCGTACTATTACCCTCTCATGCCATCCAAAGGTCAAGTCACAATTCCATGGTTGATTTCGACTCATTTTCTCTAAAAGATACGCGGATTTTACACCTAGTAAAGCTACCCTTATTTTCATTGTCATGGACCATTCTTGGTTAGATTTTTCAATCTTCATTCTCCAAAGCACATTCAAAGTCTTTTATCCCCATCCCCACCGACCTTAATAATGCCAAGAACTTACCATGTATCTCAATGTCATGCCGTTTGATTTGATTTGAACGTGCCATGTGCTACCAACAGTTGTAGCAAAAGATGAATTTGGTTAGGAGACTCGTTGAGCAATTGTACTTGTCTGCTCACTCTGTTTGTCACTATATGTAGGAGGGCCGGAACACCAAGGCCAATTTGGAATGCAGCTTCTCAGATTTTAATGGCAGTGGGATACATCCTATTGGCTATGGCTATGCCCGGATCGCTGTACATTGGCTCCATTGTTGTGGGTATCTGCTATGGAGTCCGTCTAGCCGTTACTGTTCCTACCGCCTCCGAACTCTTTGGCCTCAAATACTACGGCCTCATATACAACATCCTCATCCTCAATCTCCCACTCGGCTCGTTCCTCTTCTCCGGCTTGCTGGCGGGCTTCTTGTACGATGCTCAGGCGACGCGCACGGCTGGAGGCGGCAACACGTGCATCGGTGCCCACTGCTACAGGCTTGTGTTTATGGTGATGGCTATTGCATGTGTGATTGGGTTTGGTCTTGATGTTTTGCTGTCTATTAGAACAAAGAGCATTTATGGTAAGATCTATGCTAGCAGGAAAGCGAAGAAATCTTCAGTATCTAATCTCCAGTGAGAATGGAGGGGACTGATGAGAGAATTTTTCTCAGTGACGTCCTGGTCTTCGGTGGTTGTGGTGTTGGGTTTTGTCTAGCATTCTTTGGTCTGTTTTCCCCACAAATTGTGATAGTAGAATTGAATTATTTTTTTTTTTGTCCATCAAATTATAGTATTAGTAAAATTGTATGATACAATTTCAAGACTCTTCATTTAACAAAGGTCTTGATTTGTTTGATTTGTGTATTGGATGATGTAATTGATCGAATTATTAAATAGAAAAAAAAATGTTATT
The DNA here is from genome assembly GCF_026168435.1 of Sesamum indicum. Lineage (NCBI taxonomy): Eukaryota > Viridiplantae > Streptophyta > Magnoliopsida > Lamiales > Pedaliaceae > Sesamum > Sesamum indicum. Next base: position 507,810 of record NC_142666.1, read on the forward strand.
TTACTCTGATATGATGGTTTCATCTCTTGAAATGTGGCAATCAGTGTAGAAGGCCATACTGAATGAGCCCAAGAAGAATTAAGGCATGCGAAGGACTGCCGAATGAAGTGGGCTGATTCATGATTCATGGATCACAAGTAAATTACAACGGCTAATTTTAAATTTTTCATAATTCATAAATATTTTTTATTATTTAAAAACTTTAATTACAGTTCAATTCAAGGAAATATTTGTGGTGGGTGTCGAGATCACCAAAAATAATTCCTACTCCCACTTTCACAAGTGTAGTAGAAATTATTTTTGGTGATCTCGACACCCATCAAATTTTGGCGCCGTTGCCGGGGACTGGCGTTTTTAAGAAGATTTTTTTTTCTTGTTACTTGATTTTTTTTGTTACTTGGTTTAATACTAAAATCTTCTCATACAGGTGAGCTTGAATCTGATTCGAGATTGAGAAGACTGGACGTAGATTTCGAAAGGAAAACCAAGTAAAAAGTTGAAAGGATACCCACTTCTTCCGAGTCATAGTTAGCACAAGAGATATTGGACACTTGGAGTGAACCATTGCACACAACCCAATTGCAATCATGTGGGCCAATACTCAACAGTTTGGGATTAGATACGGCAATCCTCCGGTGAATGAGGTAAATATATCTTCCATTTATGATCGTTTTGATAAACTTTTGTCCCTTGTTGAAAGAGTTGTCGAAGAAGAATTCCAACAAATGGAAGCTTGTTGAATATGTAATTCTATGGCACATCCTACCGATTTGTGCCCTATACTTCAAGAAGAAACCATCGAGCATATCAATATTGTTGGAGGACTTTTTGGACCACCATAAAGAGGATATGATCATCATTTCAACATATACAATCCAGGAAGGACATATTACCCCAGTTTTAGCTACGTTTCGCAATCTCAAAACTCATCAGAAACTTGCTTGGCTTACTGATTTTGTTTACCAACTTGATATTCATTCTTTTCATCTTGTCATTACCGATTTTAACCCTGCCTATTTGGGGTTTGTAGCATCCCTATCTCTTTTACAGGAACCTACATGTTACAGACAGGTTTTTGCTAGTCCACAATGGGTGGACGCTATGAATCAAGAGCTTTTGGCACTGAAACATAATGAAACATGGGAGGTTGTTCCATTGCCTGCTGGCAAACAACCTATTAGATGCAAGTGGATCTTTAAGGTCAAGGTAAAGGATAATGGTTCCTTGGATCGATATAGGGCCCGATTAGTGGCCAAGGAATACACCCAAGTGGAGGTTGTGGATTACACTAAACGTTTTCTCCAATTGCCAAGGCAGTCACCATACCAATGTTCTTGGCTATTGGAACTGCTAAACAGTGGCCAATTCACCAGATTGATATTAACAACGCCCTTTTTCCATGAACACTTGGATAAGGAGCTTTATACAACTGCACTTGAAGGCTATGTTGTTCCTGCAGGTCATGTTTGTTGTCTTAAGCGCTCTTTACATGGGTCGAAGTAGGCATCGCGTCAATAGAATGAAGAGTTCACACGCAGTTTGGAGGCTTATGGTTTTCATCAATCTGGGCATGATCATTGTTTCTTTAGCAAGACAAAGGATTTAGGTTTTGTTGGTCTCTTGGTTTACATGGATGATGTACTAATCATGGCACCTATAGAGGCTTCAGCATTGTTGCAGAGCTTTGTGATGAGGACGCGCATGTTCTTATTTTGCGCTTTTATTGGTAAATAGCATTTCTATTAGTTGGTTAATGCATCTGATGGTTGGCGTGTGCAGCTAACGTGGAGAAGTTAGGTTAGTCTGTTGGCAGATATTTTTCTTTCGACCGTCCTTATTATGTATTTCTCCAAACTATATGAAAAGCTCTCATCTTTCCATGGATTTCTCCACGTTTTAATCTGCAAATCTCTGTTTCAACAACCAGTTTGTATCCTTAATCACAAGTCACACACACACACACACACGGAGAGATTCATAACCACTAAAGTACTACCAAAAATACCAAAGAAACAGAGACACCCACCTCCCACACAAATCTATAATTAAAAATTACAAGTAAAAAACCCATATTATTAATCTAATCGCAGAAGAGGACAAAACCGGACAACATATGAACGTTAGTAATTCCACAATGCTCTTGTGTTTCAGACAACAAACACGCCGTATTACCCGCATTACAGACACACCCTCTCTTCTCCTAGAAAATTTTAAATCAAAATCGAGTTTAATTAAATTTGAATTAAATATATCAAAAATTAAGAGAAAATAGGATGTAGGAAGCACACGTTGGAGAGAGAAGAGGATATTGTGACATCAATTTTCAAGAAAATTATGTGATTAATTAGACCAAGATTCTTGCTCTCTACCTTTGTTTTTCTTTTTCATATCAATTCAAGATGTTCTTCACTAAAAAATTCACCTCATTACTTAACATCTGGTGTGGAAAAGTTTATTAACATCTAAATTAAAAGAAATAGGAAAAAAGAAAAAAAAAACGTATATTTTATTAAATTATAAGTTAAAACATTGTAATAAGTGGACCAACTACTATACCCTATAGGAGTTTTGTTTTTGTTGTATTTATACTTATATAAAAAAATATTTTTTTTATTTACAATTTACTGTTTGTGACACAAGGACACTAAAATTTAAAATATCAATTATATTTTTAAATATTTATTAATATAATTACTTATTTATTTTAAAATATTTATGTCATTTTCTAATCCCAATATACCATCATATAAAAAAAAAATTATTTTTCACTTGTATTATAATTAAAAGCGCACAAAAAGTCCGTAGCACACGGTGGATAATAGTAATATATTTATAATTAAAGGACAATTATAGTAATAGTTTATTGTGATTCTTTATTTAAAAAAGAAACAGTAATTATACGAATACATTATTATTTTAATAAATTTAAGAATAACTCAATATAATAAAAAAATATTAAACATAAGATTATATTGGAGTTTGAATTTGTTGAAAAATAGGTATGGTTTGAAGTGTTTATGTTTAAAAGTGTATAAATAAATAGCTGCAGAAGCATACTTATAAGAAGCAAATGTGGTTAGCTCGAGTGGACCCGCACAGGGAAGCATTTAATGCGAGCAGCGGTAAGTAAATGCACTTCAGTTTTTGAAAACTAACACTGACCGTTGGATTCACAATGCACAACCTTGGCCGTCCGATAAATATTAAATGCTTCCCACCAGCTTACTTTCCCTCTCTTCTTCCTCCTCCTCCTCCCTCTCTTTCACACACAACACACTGAAACGCTACAGCCACCTTCTCCGCCACCGTTCGGCTATACCCAACTCTGAATTACTCGCTGAAACATACCTCATTGATTCTTGGGAAGAGATGAAGCAGCGTTACTCGTGGAATACGGCTCTGTTTTTACTTGATCCAAGTATAAAACTTGTCTTTTTGTTGTTTTTTTCGTATTTGAGTTGCAAAGTTTCGAGCTTGGGATCAATGTCGTCCATCGCCATTTCCTACGGTGACAAGGGTTCCGTTTTCTGTGGTTTAAAATCGGATGGGTCACATTTGGCTAATTGCTATGGTTCGAATCCTGCTATTGTTCATGCAACCCCAAATCATTCACCTTTTCTTGGTTTAACCGCTGGTAGTGGCTTTGTTTGTGGACTTCTCATGGATTCAAACAGACCCTTTTGCTGGGGAAGTACAGGGTTCATCCCAATGGGTTTGCCTCTCCAAATGGTTAGGAATTCAGAGTACTTGGAGATCAGTGCAGGAGATAATCATTTGTGTGGATTGAGAAAACCCTTGATGGGGAAGTTGAGAAACACATCTTTAGTTGACTGTTGGGGTTATAACATGACAAAAAGTTACAGTTTTGATGGGCAGATCCAATCTATATCTGCCGGTTCTGTGTTTAGTTGTGGTTTGTTTGCTCAGAATAGGAGCGTTTTCTGCTGGGGAGATGAGACTGCAAGTAATGTTATTGAATTGATTCCTAAGGAGCTTAGGTTCAGGAAGATTGCTGCCGGGGGGTATCATGTTTGTGGGATTTTGGAAGGGGTTTATTCTAGAGTTACTTGTTGGGGAAGGAGTTTGGATCTTGAAGAAGAAATTTCAGTTGGCTCTCTTGTGTACACTGCGCAGCTTAATATGGATTTGGCCCCTCAGGATCCCATGCTTTCTATTGTGGGGGGGAAGTTTCATGCCTGTGGGATTAGAAGTTATGACAGAAGAGTGATTTGTTGGGGTTATAGTGTCGAAAACAGCACGCCGCCACCTAATGGTGTTAAGCTTTATGAGATTGCTGCAGGGGATTACTTCACTTGTGGAGTTTTAGCTGAGACATCTCTGTTGCCGGTTTGTTGGGGTGTCGGTTTCCCTTCAGCGCTGCCTTTGGCTGTTTCGCCTGGACTATGCAAGTCGACACCGTGTTTACACAATTTCTATGAGTTTAACAATGCAAGTGCACCTTGCAGTTCTCCTGGCTCTCATATTTGCTTGCCATGTAGCACTGGTTGTCCTAATGAAATGTATCAGATTGCTGAATGCAATTTGACATCAGATAGGCAATGTGGATATAACTGTTCGAGTTGCAGCTCTACTGAGTGCATTTCCAACTGTTCTAATGCGGGTAACAGCAATAGTGATAAGTTTTGGTCAGTGCAATTGCCAATCATTATTGCAGAGGCTTCTTTTGCTGTGTTCTTGGTGAGTGCTGTGGCATTGACCGCAGTTCTTTACGTTCGATACAAGTTAAGGAACTGTAGATGTTCTCCTAAGTCCAAAAGAAGTAGTAGTGGTTCTTTCAGTAAGGAGAGTGGGAAGACTCAGCCAGACTTGGATGAGCTGAAGATTAGGAGGGCTCGGAAGTTTACTTATCAGGAACTTGAGAGAGCCACTGAGGGGTTTAAGGAAGAATCAGTGGTCGGAACGGGTAGTTTTTCATGTGTGTTCAAAGGGGTACTGAAGGATGGCACCATAGTTGCAGTTAAAAGGGCTATTGGTTCTCCTGACCTGAAGAAGAACTCAAAGGAGTTTCAAACAGAACTAGATTTACTTTCAAGGTTAAATCATGCCCACTTGCTCAATTTGCTTGGTTATTGTGAAGAAGGCGGAGAGATGCTTCTGGTTTATGAGTTCATGGCTAATGGTTCCTTGCATCAACACCTCCATGGGAAGAACAAGGAACTGAAAGAGCAATTAGATTGGGTCAAGAGGGTCACCATTGCAGTCCAAGCGGCTCGTGGGATTGAATATCTTCACGGTTATGCTTGTCCCCCAGTAATTCACCGGGACATAAAGTCTTCAAACATTCTCATAGACGAAGAACACAATGCCCGTGTTGCTGATTTTGGCCTTTCCTTGCTTGGACCTGTCAATAGTAGCTCCCCGTTGGCCGAATTGCCTGCTGGCACACTTGGATATCTTGACCCGGAATACTATAGGCTTCATTACCTCACAACCAAATCTGATGTTTACAGTTTTGGCGTTTTACTATTGGAAATCCTCAGTGGTCGGAAAGCCATTGACATGCAGTGTGAAGAAGGAAATATAGTTGAATGGGCTGTCCCTTTGATAAAAGCTGGCGATATAGAAGCCATTCTTGATCCAGCTTTGAAGCATCCATCTGATCTTGAAGCTCTTAAACGGATTGCTAATATAGCTAGCAAATGTGTGAGGATGAGAGGAAAGGAGAGGCCGTCAATGGACAAAGTGACTACAGCTTTGGAGCGAGCACTTGCTTTGTTAATGGGCGGGCCATGCAACAACCAACCGATCTTGCCAACTGAGGTGGTCTTAGGAAGTAGTAGGTTGCATAAGAAGTCTTCTCAAAGGTCTGGAAACCGATCAACGTCTGAAACAGATGGCGCAGACACAGAGGATCAAAGATTTGAGTTCAGAGCTCCTTCATGGATTACTTTTCCTAGTGTTGCCTCTTCCCAAAGGAGGAGATCGTCTGTCTCTGAATCGGATCTTGATGGGAAGAACCTAGAAACAAGAAATGTCGGAAATGGCACCGGTGTTGGAGATGGATTGAGAAGCCTAGCCGAAGAGATAGGGCCGGCTTCTCCTCGAGAACACTTGTACTTGCAGCACAACTTCTAACAGCCTTCGGAGCAATGTAATGCATAAATGCAGTTGATGGATATCTCTTTATGATCACTGCTGGTGGAGACTTAACTCATTTGCCCGAATCTTTCTTGTAATTTAGCTCTGTCACTGCTCATATTATGCAAAGTAGATAGGAAGCTCTCATTCTTTCATTGATGTTTTTCTTTCTGAGCTATTTAAATGACATACACTGAACTGTATATTACTAAATTCCTACAATGTTCAGTTTTTTCAATCTCGTTTTATCTGTTCATGACGGCTGTGGGCAAGGATAAATTCTTCTGTTTGTCCTTTTCCGGTTTCTGCTAAAATTCAAGCTGGAGCATTGCAGTCCCCACCATCACTGAACATCTTGAGATCAATGAAAAAGGTAACTATTTTCTACTTCATCAACTTGTAGTAGTGTTTAGGAATAAAAAGGAAAAAGTAGATAAAGATTTTTACATCAACTAAACAACATAATACAACTACTGACACAGTTTTTGCTTACTGGTTCTCCTTGCAGGCGAGCTGGTCGACGGGCTTCCTCCGCCTGCTGGCCGGCTTCTTCTGCAATGACCAGGTTATGAAATCTGCTTGCATGATTATATAGCTGATGATACTTTAATCTTTGTGTAGATTGATCACCATAAACAATGCCAAGATTGACGCTCAATGGGAGACAGTTATTTGGCACTGGATGACCCGTCTATTGGTCAACGAAATTCTCCACTGTTGACGCCCAGTGCCTCAATCGTGAAGATTCGCCCACATGAATGGCAACTATGACAGGCTTGTCCACTTACTTACTCCTCACATTGGTAAAAGAAATAAAAGACACAAGGAAGAAGTCCATCCTCACCAGCTCAATTAACATGTCTTGGCATCAATATGCGCTACTGCTGTTGCGGCTGTCCGGGAATTTGAGATCTTCTTCCCAAGCAATCCAGATTTGCCTAAAGACAAAAAAATATCAAGAGTTGTAGGATGAATATGAATTTTCAGAGTGGTAGATGTTGAATTTACAGATCAGTACGATACCCAAAACAAGCTTGATTTTAGGCCCATAGCCCAATTACCAAGATTTCTTTGGGGCGTTGAAATTTTGGAGTATGGATGACAAATAGCCCAATTTGGTACTCCTTCAACTCTACGTCATGTCCGAAACTGTATAATGGTCCTTACGCAATTGGCATAGGCATGCGAATCGGTAATAATAGATTTCCTCACTGTCTACGTCTACCCATCATTTCACACAAATTCCTTTCATCGTTTTCCATTCTTATCTCGCCCGCGTGAACCACTTTTCGCACCACCAGTTTCAGTCCCAAGCACTCAAATATTCACCAAAAAAGAAGAAAGAAAATATTGATTTGTTGCATATACACCGCACAAAACTTTCCCTTTGACTTGGTTCAGCTCCTAAGTACTCTTGTCACGAGAATGATAGCATACATGCTGCCGCTCGAATTTTTCTTTTAGTTTAGAAAGAATGATTAATTATGTTGCGATGTAATGCAACAACATTTGCACTATAATTGACGAAAGTGACTAATTCTGATTTGAGCAAGAATTTTCGTCAATCTTGTCAAAATCAATTATTCTTGGGTTCTTGCACCATCACGTTGCAATCTAAACCAAAATCATCACTTAAGCCTAACAAAAAAGTTCTCAAGTCCAAAATAATGAATTCATGAGAGAAGTGGAGGAATCATGAAGTCCAAATTACAGTTTAGATAGAAATGCTTGTATAAGATATATAGTGGGGTGTGTGTGCGTGTATAAATGGGTTTGTGTTGTTGCATGTGAACAGGCACGCTGCTCCTCACAAACCAACTGTTTCACTTGTGATTCCCATATTTGCTCTATCTTTTTATTTGTCTTAACCTGACTTTTAACTCATTCTCTGCAACTCTTTACGCTGAAGATCCGCAGAGAGCATGGGAGAACTACTGCTCTTCCCTCCTCTCTTATTTTCCATCCTCTTCTTCACCTCACCCTTTGTTTCATCTTATGGTTCTCTCTCTCTCTCCCCCCTTCTTCTCTCTCTCTAAATATATGTATACAGGTGTGTGTGTGTGTGTGTGTGTGTTGTGATTTAGAATTCTCATTGTATTGACATTTGTTTATCGCAGATGGGCCACTCTACGATTCGTCTGCTTATACTGAGGTATACGAGGTTTCGACAGTCTTTCTTTGGCTTAATTGGGATATTGTTTTCTCAGGAGTGTACGGAAGTCTACGTTTTACGCAGAATTCTTTTAATCTACCGTTTCGTCCACTTGGACGTATTATTTACAGTCATTCAATCCTAGGATGTCCTAATGTTGACATGGCCAATAATTTCAACTTACTTCAACTACATACTTTTCTTACAACGCAGTGCAAATTACAACCTGAGGAGCCACTTTACAATGGAGGGATGCTCAAGAATCAAGAACCAAACATAGAACAGGTCATTCTGGATAATGGTGATCGGCTTCACTCGCTATCGTTCCCACTGACAAACCTCAATCAACGCACCAAATATTGCTTTTCCAGCTGAGTTCCTTCTCCTTTCTCTACTTCCGCATTATACTTAAAAACTGGAACAGTTGCAGTCTTGTAAACAAACAGTTGAATGCGAGTAAATTTAAGCAACAGACTTGAATTTCTTGTGATAACGAACATACTATTGCATCATACGACAGTTTGGATCAAGACAAACGATGCGGATTCAGCTCTCATAAGGACCAGCCTCGTCACGGAAGAAACTACGATAAAATGCATAGGGACTGTGATTGCAAAGCAGGGCTGCTGGTCTTTTCTCAAGGGTGGATTTGTATTGTCGTCATCGTCAAATTCATCTAAACTTTATATCCAGGCAATTAAATATGCTTTCATTTAATAGTTTGTTCTTTTCTTACGTTGTAAATAACCAGAATTTACAGTAGAAGAGTTTCTTATTGTTATTCACAGAGTTTAGACAGCAGAGATGTCAATTTAGCAATTGCCAGTGCTTCTCTGCAGCCTTTCACTGAGGAACAATGGAGATTGAATCAAGAGGCAAAAATCAATGAGGTCGGATTCTTTCAGCTCTACGAAAACAAAAACTCATCGTTCTAGCGAAATTTTCTTGATTGACATTAATGGTGAATTCCTTTTTCGTGCTGATGTGTTCTTATCTGATATAGGCAAGGAAGCGTGCTGTCACCATTCATGTTTCAGACAGACAGGGATCAGAATTGCACGGGGCAGCAGTAAGAGTAGAGCAAGTCTCTAAAGACTTCCCATTTGGATCTGCTATAGCAAAGACCATTATTGGAAATTTAGAATATCAGGTTTGTATGCTCTTTTGTTTACACGCACATCAGCTGGATATACTGCAAAGTAAAGCAAAAAGGGCTTATGATTTTGGTTCTTACTCAGAAATGGTTCGTCGAGAGATTTAATGCAGCGGTGTTTGAAAACGAACTCAAATGGGATGCAACAGAACACATACAAGGGCAGGTGAATTACACCATACCAGATCAGATGCTGGAATTCGTTCGAGCAAACCAGATAATTGCAAGAGGCCACAACATTTTCTGGGAGAACCCCAAGTACACTCCCAAATGGGTTCTAAACCTAACTCGTAGCGACCTGGAATCGGCCGTCAGCTCCAGAATACAAAGCCTGATGAACAAATACAAACGAGAATTCATTCACTGGGATGTTAGCAATGAGATGCTACATTTTGATTTCTACGAGGAACGACTAGGGGCTGATGCTACCCTGAAATTCTTCAAGACTGCCAATGAGGCCGACCCACTAGCAACGCTTTTCATGAATGAGTTCAATGTCGTGGAAACGTGCGAAGATGTTGATTCGACTGTGGATGCATATGTATCAAGAATGAGAGAGCTAAAGCTAGGAGGGGTTTCGATGGATGGAATTGGACTCCAGGGTCATTTTGATGTGCCAAATTCTCCTCTAATGAGGGGCATTCTTGACAAGTTGGCTACTCTCGGACTTCCTATCTGGCTGACTGAGGTTGATATTAGCAACAAATTCAACAAGGAAACACAGGTTAGTTTATCCATCTCCGCCTAAAATGATCAAATCACCATTTGTCAGTATAATTAGTATCATCAGAACATGGTTGTTTGCTTTGTTCACAGGCTATTTACTTAGAACAAGTTCTGAGAGAAGGCTTCTCACATCCTGCTGTGAATGGGATAATCCTGTGGACGGCCCTCCGCCAAGGTGGCTGCTACCAAATGTGCCTTACAGATGGTGACTTCAATAATCTTCCGGCAGGCGACACAGTTGACAAGCTCTTAAAAGAGTGGCAAACGGGTACTTTGGAGGGCCGAACAGATGAGCATGGCTCCTACAGCTTCTTCGGGATCTTGGGCGAGTACGTGGTTACTGCAAGGTATGGCAACAAAACAGTCTATTCAACATTATCGCTCTCACGAGGAAAAGAAACCAAACACTTTAACGTTCAATTGTAACTGGATTAAAATTGTCTGGATTTGATCATCATCAACACCATTTACTTTAAGGTCCCATCTGATCAAGATTCTGGACAGCATTATAAACGAACTAATTAATTAGCCCACGATGTTGATTAAAGAGCATGATTAGGAAGATTAGTGGATAACACCACAGGGCACTATGAGGTTGAAACCCAACCATCTTGTCTGAATCCTGGTAAATACTTTGCATTAATACAAGATCACTTTTACCAGTTCCCATTTCAGCTTTGCCAGAAATGGCTAAGCAGATATGAAACTAGTCCTGCTTTTCACATTCCATTCCAGCTTCAAAATCAATCCTTCAAAGAATGTAGGCAGAAAAGCAGATTGCGGAGGAGAAAAGGAAAAGAAATAGTAGAAACAAGAGCAGACAAGTATAAAGCTATGCTTGTAATTTCCGCAATGGCAACCCCTTTTTTCAGACATCAGACTACATTTTTACACACACACCCGAGGCAGAGTGCTTTTCCTGTCTAGGTTAGACCCTCTTCAGTATCTTACAAAGATTTCTTGGACAAATTTTAAGTAGCAAAAGATTACACTGTGATGTAATAGATTATATGGGAAATTCAGAATTCCTCTCCTAACAACATAAACTTTAAACTGATCAACACCTTTTATGGGAGGGAAGAAAGAAAACCAGCAATACATATACACAATTCAGGGAAAACATAAAGACGTTTAAGTCCTACGCTGTCAGCAAATTAAAATAGTGAGAAAGTGGCTCCAACGGTTCAATTTCCACACATCCTTCTACTTTTTTCCCTATCAAGGCTCGAGTCTTAGGCTGTGCAGCCCAAGCAACAGAGGAACAAAGCTTTACCTTAAAATTACTAAGAAAAAATGGATAAAATGAGAAGTGTTGAAGCAATGAAGCCTGCAGCCCGGAGAGCTGACGGGCAGTAAACTCTAGCTGAACCCCCCATAGCCATATCAGCCATCCATGATCCATCTGCCAACATAGCTTGAGATCCCGACCCAAAATCTGGTTCGGGGTCCGACCCTGTTACCCCTAGCGCGGGTCCTGAATCAGACCCGGCCATGGGCGTTGTGTCTGTCCCTGGTAGAGACGTCTGAGCATTAGTTGACCCTGTTGCCGTCGTCGTCCCCGATAGAGATGTCTCAGCATTAGTTTCCCCTGTTGTTGCTGTTGTTGTTGTTGTTGGGGTTGGATCTTTTGAAGATTTCTGACTGCAAAACACAGCAAGAAAATTGTGTGATTTCACTGCTGAGCACTCGCATTCAATGAGATTTACACTGAGATTGATTATCTTAGCTAAAGACTCATGGGTTAAAAGATAACTGCTTTCTACAATTATTATCAAGAACTGTACCTTACAAACCATATAATCAAGATTTTTAAGACAAAATAACAGATTAATATTGAGGAACAATAATACCAACTGGAATCAAGTAATAAAGATCAAGAAAGATAGGAAAAACAGGTGATTGAAATCAACATTTTCCTTTACCTTGGCATTGAGGGGCAAAACGTCACCGTATAATCCGCGCCGGAGCAAGTGAAGGTGCTTGTGGGATCATCATAAGCGTAGCTATAGGATCTCGGACAAGCCGACTTAAACATCTGAGAGTAAACAGACGGCCGACACGACGCGGGTGAGTTAAACGCGCCGCTGCAACAATACTCCGGGCTCCCAAACGCCTCACACGCGCTCTGGCAAGCTGCCCCACCCCTAACCCGAAGCTCCGACGGGCAGGCCCGGTTGAGATCCGTCACGCAACCGGTCGAAGCGCACATGCCTGTACCGCCCGTTGCTTCGACTATCATGGGCAGATTGTATCCATCGACGAGGCTGACGTCATAAAAGTCTAAACCTCCAGTCCCAAGCGTGAACTCTGCAAGCGTGGCCGGTGGAGCTGCCCCAGACCCATTGCATTCTGCTTGACCCGACCCGCAGTCTCCTGTCTGGCAAGTTCCAGATTCGTCGGAGAATTTGCATCCGGTTCGGCCCCAGAACCGACCTGACCAGCCGGCGGGAGCGAGAAATGTCCGAGAGGAATCTTGAGGGAGCTCGAACCCAGTGCTGTCGAGTGTAGGACTGCCGGCGTTGGCTAGAATACCGGGCCATACCGTGTGATCGCATTTGTTTACGAATGTGAATTTAGCTCCAAATGCAGCTGTACAGGAGAAAAAAGGGGAAAATCCCACTTCAGAGGACCACACAGTTCAAAGATCAAAACAGTTCTGAAAAATAAAAAGAAAATGGAAACGTTCCCACTTCAACAAAGATCAAAACAGTTCTGAAAAATAAAAAGAAAATGGAAACGTTCCCACTTCAACAAAGATCACAAATTTATGCCAAAAAGAAAAAAAAGATCAACAAACCCAGTTCGAAACATCAAACATTTGTCAAAAAACCCACTTAAAAGATCTATATTGAAAACGTGAAGATATATGTAGCTAAAACGAGAGATTTTTATGATTAGTTGTACCTCTGGAGAAGAGGAGCAGAGAGATTTGGAGGGTGAGAATGAGGCTTAAGTAGGAAAACCAGAGATCCATGAAAGCGTTGCTTGAAGCTAACAAGCTGTGGGTTCCTTTCCCCCCTGTTCTTTTTTGAGGTGAATGCTTGGGGGGAAGGGCAATGGCAGTCAGTTTGTACTTGAGCAGGCGGCGAGGCGCAGTGTATTGAAGCAGGAGTTGAGTTGAGTTTCTGGTGAAGTGCTGGCGGAAAGCTACGGCGAGAAATGGGGATATCTGGGTCTACTGATTACTGAAATTAAGTGCATATATTTCTTATTATTTCTTGGGGGAAAGCGAAAAATAAAAAGGTAAAAGACAAAGACAGGGTGGGAATGGGAAGGGGATGGGGACTCTGGAAACTACACTACACACACTACTTTGGTCTTTGAAACAGCAGCCACTGCCACCAGTTCTCTCAAAATTTCTGCAAAACTTTAATCAATCATGTGTTTTTCTATACATATTTGCAAACTTCAAACTTACATGAAATTGTAACTTTTTTTTTACAAATTGAGTAAATATGATGTTTTTTACAACATTATGGGATTTACAATCATGGAATAACTATAACTTTATATGTAATATAATGTATGTAAAAGTTCATTCATATATGTGTTGGAAGTTGGAAATTCATGAACTTTTGATCTAAATAAGATGGCCCATGATATCGATTGTAGTCTTGTTTTGTGTTTGTAAAATCTCTTTAGGGACACCTTTATGTTTTATGACTCGATATTTAATTGTGGAGATGTTGAGTTCAAAATGAATATATATATATAGATTAAAAAAAATTTCAAAATCTTGAATAATAATAATAATTTATATTAGTCGTTAAGAAGATAGGCCAAACATTTATGTATCCCATGTTCATAACACAAGATCTCAATGATGCATCTACATACACGTACCTACCTGTTACTGAGCGATGGTGTCAAATCATCTAAACTAAACACTTTGAGGTCAATTGACTGCTGAGATGGCAGCCATATCTGCCCCTCGGATATACCCTTCAATTCTGTCAACAATACTTTTTCATAGAGCCCGGATCCAATATGATTAAATTTAAGTTAATTATATAAAAAGTATAATATATTAGTATGTTAATGACATCTGATTTAATTGACGAATACAAAGCCCTATAATTTTAGACGTCATGGGTTAGAATTATACTTTATGTGTGAAATGTTGTGTTTACTAAATAATAAATTTGTTGTTTATACTGTAATAATAAATGGTAATTAATTTTTGTTTATTTGATATAATTGATTTAATTTGTTGTTTGGCTAAGTTTATAAGCTCCTAAAAATATTTTATAAAATGTAGGTTTATAAGTACCAATAAAGTATTTGACAATTTTTTTTAAATAGCTTATAAGATCTCAAAATAAATATTTTAGATTTTATAAGCTCTTTAATAAAAAAAATTAACTTTCATAACGTTTTTTATAACATCTTATAAGTTATATAAAATTAATCATAAAATAAAAATATTCTCATTCACACACTTACATACACTCCTCTCTCTCTCTCACACACACACACAAAAATAGACTCTTTCTCTCTCTAGAATTTAAAATTTTTTTGTTACTATTTAATTTTTTCTAACATTTGAAAAAGAGAAAATATTATTTATTTAATAATAAATTATTATATTTAAATAAAAATAAGACTAATATTTACTAAAAAAGATAAAGACATTATAAATTATATGACTAGAAATATCATGCATTAAAAAAGAAAATACAAACTATATTTCAATATTAATATCCGACTAGTATGAATGTAAATATATATTATTTTTATTAAAAAATTTAGATAATAATACGTTATTTTTTATTATAAAAAATTATTTATTAAATTTTTATTTGAAATTAAACTAAATATGTGTGTTTTAAAATTTTTTAAAACAAAATATTTCAAGAAATAACAATTTATTTGATCCTAATAGTATCATGCACATTATAATTATTTTACCAATAAAAAATCTTATTATGTTAAGCATCCTAATATCTTATAAAATGTTTTCATATGCTATAAGATTTAATATCTTATTTTATCTAAACACTTTATAAATTTATTTTTATAATAAAATTGAACGTTTTATAAACTTTAAAATATCTTACAAACTTTTACAACTTAGATAGCCAAACAACCCTTAATTTGGACAGGAATTAAATCCCCATTAGAAGATTGGGCGGAACAGAGGGAGTGGGAGCTTTAAAATGGGACAAGGGTGTCCCGCTTTGGATTCCTTTTGCTCGTCTTTTGATGCATTTAGGTTTGCAGTAGTACCTTTGACCCACACATCAACATCAAGACCCCAACATATATTATATGTAAATCTAACCCTAAATTTCACTTAGGCCTCAATCTTTTATTAACAGAATCAAATGATGGAAACTTCAATTTTATTATTACTCAAAATTATATGGTGTAAATAATGATTAAATTTATTTTCTTTTTCACACTCCATTCTAAGCAACCAAATCAATTATTTTTTTTAATTAAATATAGTGAAAACTATTGTTTGTAAGACGTTGTTACCAAATAGAACATGTGATTGTGTCTTAAAAACATGTGATTTCTTCAAAAGGTTGTGATCGAAAGAAGGCACACCTGTGATGTGATGGACCATTCAACCACTAACAAAGTTACCAACTTTGTGTAACAAAAGAAGGTTTTTTTTGTTTTTTTTTTTTTATTCAAAAGAAGGTTTTTTCAGGGTATTAAAGTCAATATTATTTTTTTTCACTTTCAATAAGAAAAAAAAAAGGGGGGCGGGTTTTTTCTTTTTCTATTTTTTTTTTTTTTTGAATAATGGTTTTGAAACCGGGGTTAGAATATTGATCTGGACTAGTTGGGCTGAGTTCAAGCTAAGACCCAAATGACTACGCCCGTATTAATGATTAGTAAGGCCTAATTGGGCCCATAGGCGTCAATTTAACAATATTTAAGAAGGTTACTTTCAATCTTGATTGGTTAACGGGCAAGGTCCAAATTCAAGCCCAATATTTGTGAGTTCCATTCTAGCTCGTAAAGCAAATGTGCAATTGGCCCAGCCCAATAATTGGCTCTTTTGTATTATTTTTAAATAATAAAAATATTTTTGAGAAAATAAGACAGATTAATAAAATAATATATTTGGATGACTATTTTTATTTTCTTTTTGGAAAAAACATGTAATTAGAGAGAGGAAAGGGTAACCCTATTTAAACTAATTGGGCTCCCAACCCCCAAGGTAGGAATCAACATGATAACTCATAAATAATTGCAAGTACCCTATTCCTATATTTATTTTTATTGTCTCTCAATTTTTTTATTTTTTTAATATTTTTTTCCCTTCTAAATTTTTCATTGTTTCTCTTCTCACTTTCACAGCCCATTTTCTTCTCTCATTTTATTTTCATTATTTTCTCATTTTCTAGTTTTTATTAATCTAATAATATGTTTTTAAAATAATAAATAAATATTTGAACGTGCCACATATACTGGTATTGAATTATTAAACTGCATCCCTCAAATAAACTCATAGCATCATACATAGATAGACATATGAGCTCAGAGTGCTCTGTTTCAATGTCTGAAGAGAACAGACTAGTTGTCTCTCCATTCTACTTGTCTAGGAAAAGGAACAAAATGAAAAATTTTGACCCAACAGAAAGCTTTAATTATTTCTAAGGACAGTTCCTAACTTAGAATTCCCAACAAAAAAGCTTTAATTATTTCCAAGGACATAAATTTTTGCTTCATTACAAGTAAGGACAGTTATTACCAAATCCCATATTTAAAGTAATTTAGCGTGAAGGACAAAAACATTCTCTTTTTTGCTGTCTGATGAAAGGCTACAACTGGAACAGGACTGTATGACTACGAAGCAGAGCAGCAGCAACTGCAAATTCTTCATGTGCTTTTGTTGCTCTATAGTCTATACCAACTTCCACCAACACCTATTCCAAAAAGTAAAAACTAAAGTAAAACAGTAACTATCAGAAAAGGAACAAAACCAAAGTAAAAAAGATTGTAAAAGAAGAAGTAAATTACATTGGCACACTTCATGTTAAGTCCAAATACACAAACTCCTCTATTTTTTGTAAAATTTCAGTTACAACATTTGATATTGTAATTGTTATTACAGGTAGACCGTCTGTTCAGTATCAAAAATTTACACAAACCTCCCTACGGTACAATGTACTAACATTGTTGAGGAGGTATGCTTGTAATTGTGCAAAAGGCATTAATTGTTTATGGATTTAGATGTAAAGTTAAGGGATGCCAATATGATTTAGGGTAAATCACAACAAATTCATTTAAAGTTTGACATAATTATGAATACCCCTAATTATTTGAGAAATTACAGATACTCCTTGATGTTTGATGAAATTATGGAATCTTTGAGTGAAGATATAGAATTATCAACTTTGCTCTTACTGTATTTTTTTCTTTTCTAAAAAAATTGCAAGAAAAAGACGAGGTGAATGAAAAATTTTAAAAAAATTATAAAAAAACATTATCAACTTAGTCCATAAAAGAAACTCCAAATTTTTCGTAAGAATAAGTAAAATTATAATCTATAGTCCACAGGAAAACTTTGGTTAATTCATTATATAGAGTGGACGGAAATATAATGGAGAGTAACGCATTAAGCTAATTGTTAGACAATTAATAATATTAGAGGGGTATTGATAATTTTATATTTATTATTATATCTAATATAAAAAGAGCTCGTTGTAATTTATCAAAAAAATAGAGAAAATGAAATGAGGGAATGTGGTGTACATTTGAACTTAATTTTACAGTAATAGTGAGTGAGAGGAAGAAATGCAGTGAAAGGGGGGACAAATTGAGGAGGGAATGTTGGTGGTCCCATTCAAAATATGACAGAGAGGAAGCAGTAAGGAGTGGAGAATTCATGAATATGTTGTCCTGCAACCAAACACCCCCTTTTGAGGCCTGGTCTTTTTTTGCTTCATTTTTACATATCTGCTGCTCTGCCTATGTTATTACCATTCATCATTACACTTAATTATTATTTGTTACTAGAAAACAAAGTCATCATGTTTTTATTATCATTGCATGACATGTCTGGACTCAAAAAGTTTGGGTTGTTGATGCCACTCAGAGTTTTGCACTTCTTCAAAGTTCAATTTTTTTTAGTCAAACTCAAAAATGTGTGTTTTATTATTTTTGGATTAGTGGGGGAAAAAAGTATTTAAGAATTTTCTTTATATTATACAGATTGTTAAATTATGAGATAATTACACTTTTTTACCTTTAAATTTGCTACAATTAAACGTCGATCTCCTGTGATTTGAAAAATTATATTTAATACTCCTCAGATTTATTTTTGTCTAATAAAGAGGACCATCTTCTTGTCAAAATTTGTTGGATTTGTTAATGTTAATAAAAATAAATAAATAAAAATTTATATTTATCCTTGATTCGTCATTGCATGTCAAATAATTTTATTCTGACTAAACTAGTTTTATAGCAGCAAAGATATGCATCCTCACAGTATCGACATATGAAGATGCATAAAGATAGTTTGATCATAAAAAATTTATTTGACCTATAATAAATCTGGAATAAGTCAATTGAGCATAAATATGAATTTTTATTAGATTTTTTTTTTATTTATATTAGCAAATGCGATGAATTTTGACTAGTGATGTGGACTTATTTGATAGATATAAACAAACATTAAGGATATTAGATATAATTTTTCAAATTACACCAAATTTTGAGAAAAAAAAGTATAATTATTCCTTATATTATTCGATATATTCAATTTAAAAATTGATTAAATATACCAGTAATTTTTATTAAATATAACATATAACGGAACGTAGAATAAACTATAAGTTCCTATAAAAGAAGTATATACTCACATTCCTGGAATTACAAATTTGTAGTCATGAGGATTCAACTTTATCATTTTAGCATACTAATAAACGGATAGGATTCCACACCAAACCTCTTGTCTAAGCATAGACGGTGTTTGCGTAAGGGGGAAAAAAATTAAAGGAAAAGCTAAAAAATAAAAGGGGAAAGAAAATTGTTGAATTTGCTATTCCTTTGTGGGATTTTTTTTTAAAAAAAAAAATCTATAAAATCTTCAAATTGTACCCAAATGAAAGTCTATGGAAAGCATAAAAAAAGATTAAGAAAATGAAAATAAATAAATAAAAGGTAAAATAATGGACATAAGGCTGTCATGGGTTGTACTTGCAAGTAAGAAAACAAGACAATAGGGAATCTAAATGATGAGATGTGCTACAAAATTCATACACCCAAAAGAAAGTAGAGGGAAAAAAAGACTGTAAGAAAATCAGAATTATTTACTTTTACTGAGTCACTGTTAACCATTTTTTTCTTTTTTCTTTTTTCTTTTTTGATATTTTTATGTCTCTCTATTTATTCTTTTAACAAAATCAATAATTATTTCATTTCGTTAAACAAATGAATTAATATTCTAATTACTAATGTGGTTTGCAATTTGTCGGTCTCTCATTGTGCGAAGTATTGTTTACTTTAATTTTGTATGAACTTCGCGATTTTATTAAGAAAATACACTTTGGTAGGAAAATGAGGTCTTGGACTTATAAATCATGCAAGGCCTTTATTTGTAATTAATATAAGACGTTTACTTACATTATCAACTTTTCAAACTCGGAATTTGGGACGGACACAACTCCAAATTAATGAAAAATAAAATAAAGGTGAGGAATAAGCACATTCTAAACACGTATCAAACCATAAGTTAGAAATCTGTTAGCTCTAATTGACCAAATGTCCCTTCTTAGAAGGGTGGAGGGCCTACTTATACTACAAGCATTTAGCGTGGGCGGATGTGAAAATCATTTTTACACCTCCATTAATTTAATTAGATGTCTCTCGACAAGATTAATACAGTGAATAGAGACAATTTAAAAAATGCATGTTCTCTTTTTTTGGATATTTATTTTTTTATTATTAAAAAAATATAAAAATATAATTTATATAAAATTATAACAATTTTATGTCGAATCGTGGGCGTGATCACGACTCGACTAAAAGATTATTTTTTTAAGAAAAAAACCATGTTGTGGTAAGCATCCACGATATGTTTATATATAAATATTAGTTTTTTTTATAAATTAATTATATTTTTATTAATTTTTAACAATATAATAAATTAAAAAATTTCTAATGATAAAATTGTATAAATTTAAAAAATACAATAAATTATACAAATATAATAGTATATATTTTTTATATAATTCTAAAACAATGCAATTAATTTGTAAAAATAGAATAGTATACAAATTTATATATATATATATATATATATATGTAAAAAAACCAATTATTGTAGAGAACCCGCACCTGCACATTTGATTGTGTAGAAAAACATCTTTGTTGGGTTTGTTGTCTTTCACGCATTTGCGGCCAATCTATCTCGTTGTTGAATACATGATGTTTGGTTTCAACCAGGGCGTGTAGAGATACGAATAGTAATATCGTGGATCAGCTCAAATTCCAGAACATCTCAATAATCTTCAGAATGCATATGTTCAAATAACGTAGAATGCGTATTTTTGTAAACCATTAAATTATAATAATTTTTCACCATTGATGCAACATTAATTATGTATGCAGCACATACTTTTTGAGTGTGTCTGCTAGGGATGGCAAATTGAGTCCACTTTCCGTATAAACATTCTTGGTTCGCAATTTTGACAACATGGGTATTGAGTCAATGTCCATTTTGACGTTCTATAACAATCGAGACGGACTGTTGAAATTGATAGTATTTTGTTACCGTATGCTCAACAGAATTTTATTGTCAACGTGTGAATATCTTGTATTCAAAATTCGTCCAGGTTGATTATTGGTCAATATTACACTACTTTTTGTAAACCTCTCATGAAAATAAGGGACATTACGTTGAAGTGTCATCTCAACTGTTGCTGTAAAGTGTCAACGGTAGACGGCGAGCTCCTTTTAAAACTCCAATGATGCATTCTGACATGTTGATTGTAAAAATACAGGTGCACGCCGTGAGGTGGCACAAAATCCAAACTTTCACATACTGCATTAGTACTGATACTGGGGTGACAAAAAAATAAGGCACATTTCGTGTCGTCCTCGTATAACATGTCTGTTCAATTATGTAAAAGTGTCGTGGATCGCATCCGCAACTCGACATAAAATTGTTATATAAATTATATTTTAAGTTTTTTTAATAATAAAAAAAGTAATTAACCCTCTCTTTTTCATCATTCTCTTGTGGAAATGACATTTTTACCCTATGTTCTACTTTTCCTCCCTCAAATACGTTCATCAAATATCACTGGAATATAAATTGTGAATAATTTGTATATTTAATTTAATAATTATTTATTACAGTAATTTAAAATAATGAATTAAATAATAGTAAAAAGATAAGGGTGGCGTTTTGAAGTTTAAAAAGAAAAGAAGAGAGTTTTGGGTAATTGGGGTATTGGGAGAAAGGGACTTAGCCAAATTTTGGGGCATGTGAGAAAAGTAACTTTCTTCTTCTTACAAAGCGACCACGCCCCTTTGCCTGCAATCATTTGGTCTGCTTTTTCATAATTTCCACATTCCTCCCTTATTATTATTATTACCCACCCTTGTCTCCTGTCCTACACTCTCTTCAAATAACTATATATCATTTTTTAATTACTCAAATTTATGAAACTTGTTGTTATTAGAAATAAAATTTTATTGAAAATATGAAAATATGGAGAAGGGTGAGGGTGTAATAATAATAATAATTAGAGACTAGTATTGGAAGTGGAGAAGGAGAAGCGTGCGGACCGGACACCCCTCTCACGCTTCAATAATTATCCATTAAACTAAACTAATAAATTCCCTTCACAACAAGACAAGCAGAGCAGCGTAGCACTACCACCCGCCCTTAATTACACCAAAAACAAAAGCGGATTTCTGCTCTTCCCAAAGTCGCTCTTTTCGATTCATTCCAATACTCCCCTTCCTTCCTATATAAATAAACACGCATACATACATACATATATGTAAATTGCAGCTTGGTGCAAGAAACACACACTACAGAGGGAGGATACATATGGCGGCTGCGGCGGGGTCTGACAAGGTGGTGGAGACTGTTATCGTGGGAAACTATGTGGAGATGGAGAGTGAAGGGAAATCACGAGATATCAAGTCTAAAGTATCAAAGCTCTTTTGGCATGGTGGCTCAGCCTATGATGCCTGGTTCAGCTGCGCTTCTAACCAGGTCTATCTCTCTCTTTCTCAAATCAACAGCTACCTGTCTTTCTCTCTCTAACAATATTGTTTGATCGATCAAATGTTGTATATGATGCCTTCAGGTGGCTCAAGTGCTGCTGACATTGCCATACTCGTTTTCTCAACTGGGAATGGTATCAGGGATTGCATTTCAGCTGTTCTACGGTTTGATGGGGAGTTGGACGGCCTACCTCATTAGCATACTCTATGTGGAGTACAGAACCAGAAAAGAAAGAGAGAAAGTTGATTTCAGGAACCATGTCATTCAGGTTAATTTATTTCTATATACTCTACACACCAACCAAACATACATACATGTATATGTAATAATAAGACAAGAATAGTGCAGTAATTAACGTTGTTTCTCACATGGGGTTTCTCTTCTGACCATTCTTCTTTAATTAAGTAAAATTGTTGTTTTAATTTGTCTAATTCGTAATTAATTAAGCAGTGGTTTGAAGTTCTTGATGGGCTCCTCGGAAAACACTGGAGGAACGTGGGTTTGGCATTTAACTGCACTTTTCTTCTCTTTGGATCCGTCATCCAACTCATTGCCTGTGCTAGGTACCTACTACCTACCCACAGCATTTCAATTTCACCATACATATAAACTATTTCTTTGGTTTTTTTTTTTAATTCTTCCGTGTGTGTGTTTGATATTATTGCAGCAATATATATTACATAAATGACAATTTGGACAAGAGAACTTGGACATACATATTCGGGGCATGTTGTGCTACCACAGTCTTCATCCCATCTTTCCATAATTACAGAATATGGTCTTTTCTTGGCTTGCTAATGACCACTTATACTGCTTGGTACCTCACTATTGCATCCCTACTCCACGGCCAGGTACTTTTTTATTTCTAGGAAAATTTTTACTTAGATGCATCATTCTTTTAAACTATACACCTATTGCACTTGTTGTGTAATTAATTCAGATCCCAGTCAAACTCCATTTGAGTTAGAATTTTTTTAATTTCTACTCTTACAAATTTAAACACAAGATGATCTTTACATTAATCAATCATGGCGTATATGTTATGATATTCCAATGTTGCTATATTTTTATCTATTAAAGTTGAATGAAAGATTCGTTTGTTATAATAATGTTAATACTAAATTTGAACGGACAATCAAATCTTGTGATGAACATGTGAAAGGACGACCAAAGATGTGTCCAATTTTGGTTGTTGATGATGAATCAAATGGAGAGAGTCAAGATTCGTATAATTAGTCAAAGATGTCCACATTAACTATTAATTAATTGTAATTAAATGAAGTGTGTCGTAATTAATGACACAGGTAGAGGATGTGAAGCACTCGGGTCCAACCAAGTTGGTGCTATACTTCACAGGAGCCACAAACATTCTCTACACATTCGGGGGACATGCCGTTACTGTGTAAGACATCCCCTCCCCTCATCACGTAATTTTCGTGTCGTTTACGTTGTTTAATTATTTTGTCCAAGTCATGGATGGTTAGGTCTTTCTCAGCTCAGGGCCAGGGTAGTTCAGTAAATTACATTCCCTAGCTTTAATTTTGTTTATTCCTTTTTCTTTGAAAGGGACTTAACCTTCACCAATATCCACGACAATGACATGATCTCACCGTCCGATCTAGCGATCAATCTTTTCTGTTTCCTTGTATAGTGAAAGAGCTCTATATGCCAAGTCCTTTTCTTCCAAATTCAAATAGTGTCATTCCTCAGGCGTGCTTCTGGAGAAAGTCGCACTTTCTCGGCAGCACAAAACCTTTTCTTTTTTAATTTCCTTTTCCATGTATAGGAGAAAGGTAGATATCTTTCTCCCCCTTTTTTCACTTTATGCAAAACAAAAACAAAAGAAAATTGAAATTCGAATTAATCATACAACGAGTGCATATACCGTTACTGTTATATTTAATGTGATAGTGAAATTCGAACTCAAACATTAGTTGTTATAGCAATAATGTCGGGATTTATTAATTGTTTAGTGGAGTATTGAATTGAATGTCTGGTAGTTGAATATTAATTAGATATATGGGGAAATTATAACGAGCTCTGCTAAAATTTATTATAATTATAAATATTTTTTTATTGTTTGAAAATTATATATTTTCACAATGAAATGCCACGATGGGTTATTTATTGAAAAATTATTAATTGTAAAAGAGTATATGTAATTTTATAAATAACAAAAGAATATTTATAAATAAAACAAATTATACAAAAATCCATTATAATTATATATGTATATGTGTGGGTTTGATGAAGAAGTAATGTTTGGTGTTGGGCAGAGAGATCATGCACGCGATGTGGAAGCCACAAAAGTTCAAGGCAATATACTTACTGGCCACGCTCTATGTGTTGACGCTGACACTTCCATCTGCAGCCGCAGTCTACTGGGCTTTTGGAGATTTGCTCCTCAACCACTCCAATGCATTTTCCCTCCTCCCAAGATCCCCCTTCAGGGACATGGCTGTCATTTTGATGCTCATCCACCAGGTACAATTACATTCATACCCCTCTACTATGTTACAATAAGTTTGATGGTCTTAATTAATTAAATTATTATATGCGCATGCATGCAGTTTATAACTTTTGGGTTCGCATGCACGCCGTTGTATTTTGTGTGGGAAAAGGCGATCGGCATGCATGAATGCAAGAGCTTGTGCAAGCGTGCGGCAGCGAGGTTGCCCGTGGTGGTGCCAATATGGTTCCTGGCCATCATCTTCCCATTCTTCGGCCCCATCAACTCCACTGTCGGTTCGCTTCTTGTCAGCTTCACAGTTTACATTATTCCTGCTTTAGCCCACATTTTCACCTTCAGATCAGCTGCAGCCCGAGAGGTAATGAAACAACCACCTTTGCCTCTCATTTGCTCTTTCTTTCAAATCCAAATTTTTTATCTCTTTGTTGCAGAACGCCGTGGAGCAGCCCCCCAAGTACTTTGGAAGGTGGGTGGGCGCCTATGTGATCAACATATTCGTAGTTGTGTGGGTTCTGATTGTTGGGTTCGGGTTTGGTGGATGGGCCAGCGTCACTAACTTCATCCACCAAATTGACACATTTGGGCTTTTCACTAAGTGTTACCAATGCCCACTTCCTCCGTCTTCGCCGCACCTGGCCGCCAACGCCACCGCTCCTCTTCCGTCTCCGTCTCCGTCTCCGCCGCCACGTATTCACCACCCTTGAGCTTTACTCTAATTGGTTAATGAGTGGGTAGCGCTCTAATTTTACTTCACCGGCAGAAGAGAGAAGTTGGATTAGAAAGGTAGAAGCGGATGGAATTCATGGGTTGGGTGCATCACAAATCAATTTTTGCGCATCTCTTAAACAAAAATCCTGGAATTTGTAATTTAGATTAGAGCTTTCATATTTAGTTAATTATTAAAAGATATGGTCCTGCAATGCAGTTAGTAATTTGCTATTTATGCTTCTCCTCGTTACCACCATATTTCTTCGGATTTCATCTTTTATTTTATTCGATATATATATATATATTTCGTCTGTAAAACTTTTTTTTAAAAATAAAATAAATAACATAATCTCTATATATATATATATATATCTATTAAATGAAATAAAAAATGCAATAAAGTTTAGAATAGAAAATTGAATCCAATATATCTTTCTCTTCCTCTTAAAGAAAAACAAAAACAAATGCTAAAATAACAATAGCTCAACTCAGTAAAAAAATTATAAATTCTCCATTTTTTCCTTTTAATTTATTCTATATATTATAAATATTATATGAGGATTGAATTGATACGATATCCAAAAATAAATAAATAAAAGAATTAATACTCTGTTTGTTTGATAGGGAATGATAACTTTTTCTTTTTATATTTTCATTCAATTTTTTAGGAATGCTAGTATTTGTGGTTCAACTCATTTTGAAATAGCAATTAAAAACAATTCAAGAAGTGTCAATTTTAGTCCAATTTGGCCTAAATCATCATATACAGTGCACTGATCTTAAAAATTTGGAAATTATTTACCGATTTGATCTACGCAATGTCTCCCAAGTCCAGAAATGAACGGCTACGGCGTCGCCCCGATTTGGATCCATCGCCCACATATAGAAATAGGTTGACTCTGCATTGCTCAAACCAAAAACACTGCAGGGGTGATGCAATGTTGCTAGTCCATAAATAGAGAGGGCTATGACAACTGCACTCATTCTTGTCTTTTTAATTAAAATTTAAATAGGTCAAGTGCGACCCACATCACAAATTCCAAACAAATTAGGATAAATTGAATTTAAATTAACACTTTTCTAAGATTACTCTCCTTAATCGTTACTTTGAAATGACCATATGCCAAAAGTGACACCACCCATAAAAAGACTAGATCAAAATTATATTTTTACCTTTTTTTTTTGTTTGAAAATTTAATAGCTAAGTATCACACTTTTCTATTTGGATAGATAATATTAAGGAATAATTTTACATTCTTTTTTCTTGAGTTTTAATATAATTATACGTAGGCTTCTATTGATTTGAAAAATTATATTTAGCACCTTAAAATTTGCTTACTTATAACAAATAATCTATTAGATAAAATTCATTAAAAATAAACAAAATCTCAAAAATTAGGAATATGAGTAGAAAATCCGGAAATATCAAATCTTGATATTGTGATAGTATTTATTTTCCTTTGAGAATCTGCTAATGGAAATATATTTCACAATACGCTATTTTATTATAGTAATATAATATATATTTCCACAAACATAAATGCATACATATATTATATTTGTATATATAAATGAGAATATATAAAAATATCCATCTATGTACCATGGACATTTTTGTAGATTTATTTAAATATAATTTTCATTCTTTTCTAATATGTAGCACACCAAAACATTTCTTAAAAACTTTGATTAATTTTCCAAATAAATACATCGTAATATCATTTCAAACCATTAAATTCCATGCGATTTTATCCGGAATATCATATTTGATTCCTTGCAAACAAACAGGTCCTACTGTTTTGCTCTTGTCTTAACTATTTTATGACATTTTCCCTTTTCCAAACAGAAAACATTCTCTTGAACATGACAACCTTTGTCCAATTATTTTTACAGACTTAAATCATTATTTTGCGAATAGTTTTAACTGTTTTCTTTATCTAAAAAAAACAAATATAACATTATATTCAAAATAAATGGTCAGTCACTGGTAATAATTACCATTGATATTTATCCCAGGAGGAGTTAATTACCCAAATTAACCTTACAGTTATAAAACAACAGCCCATCAATGATAAAAAAAAATATCTCAAAGAAGAGGAAAAAGAAAAGGTACTTTTGAAATAATTGAGAGAGAATAGTGATACACAGTTCATAAAAGTAGAGAAAGATATTTGACACTTTTCCTGAAACCTATGGCCCCCACCCACTCTTTGTTGGGAAATAGTAATAGTATAAAGCAGCAGAGTTACTACTTTCTTGTAGATAGTGACAGCCCATCAGGCTATAAATGTCTTTTTTCCCAACATGAATTGAATTCATGGATCCTCTCATCCTTAATAATGTGTGTGCAAAATCTTCTGGTGATATTGATCTGAGAATAATGGACAGGGTAGGAACTCATTCAAGATCATTCAAGAAAGATACTAAGCAGACAACATGTATATCCATATACATGTATACACTTATCAACAGAACTGGACGGACCTAATCACATAGTAGCAGGAGTTCATAGCAACATCATCTTCATTATAAAATTTAAAAACCCTAAGGAAAAAAGGCGACCACAGCGCAACAAGACAAAGGCAGAGAAGAGTAAATGTAAAATGGTTCACCATCTCAGAAAACCCTTTAATAGCAAAACCACATAACCCAGCCGATAAACATCACAAACACCTGATAAACATGTAAACAAGCATCACCGACACCAGAGTAGCTCAGCGTTCCGCGTTGGGGCAGTCACGAGCAAAGTGTCCTTCTTCCCCACACTTATAACAACCCCCACCACCGCCGCCGCCGCCGCCGCCGTATCTTCCACCACCTCCACCGCCACCCTGAGGACATTCCCTGGCCATATGCCCTGTATCACCACACTTAAAGCAGCCACTCCCTCCACCTCCTCCATATCCGCCTCCACCTCCTCCGTATCCGCCACCGCCTCCGTATCCACCTCCGCCTCCGCCATAACCCCCACCTCCATAAGAACGGCCGCCACCCCTGCTACCTCCGTTAAATCCACCTCCGCCGCTGCCGCTGCCGCCGCCTCTCCCGCCGTAAGATCCGCGGGTGCTGCCTTGCACAGGGGCACCATCAGGCCCCGTCACATTCGCCGCCTTTAGCCGACCATCATCGGAGTATTCCACCACGAACTCCACGGTCTCTCCTTCACCGAGACTTCGGAAACCCTCAGATTTAATAGCTGATTGGTGAACGAAGATATCCTCACTTCCATCATCAGGAGTTATAAACCCAAAACCCTTCTGATCATGAAACCACTTAACAGTCCCCCTCTTCACATCACTCTCCGCCATTGACACAGAACCCTAACCTTTCGCTGATCTCTCTCTCTCTCTCTCTACTCTCTCTCTCTCTCTGCTTTGGAGGCTTGTACCCTTCGAATGACTATATATAAAATGTTTGCGTCGCGGGCTGCCACGTAAGCGGATTTGATTTTTGAATCAATTGATGGCGAATTCCAAAGTGGGGTCCGGGTTTTTTCTTTCTTCTAATTTCCTGATTAAGCATTTTAGGGAATCAAAGCGACGGCTGGTGTTTATCCAGGAAATCCGACGAACAGGGATTGGTAGATCGACTTTCGTTTGGCCGTTGGATTTAGGGCTTGGACAGACGAATGGTCAATTTTATTACCCCAAAACGTAGGTTTTTCCTTAGCTGGATTATTAATTTTTATTACCTCAAAATACTATGTGATATATATATATATATATTCTTGATTATCAAAATTTGGTTTTATCTTAATTTTATATTTTTTATTTTCCCTACTAATTAATGAACCAAACAAGAGATATTAGCGTGTCTTTATTTTATCTTATTTTCCTTATTAAACTCCTATTTATTAATTTCTTTCTTCAATATATAGAATCTTCAATTCATGCACTGTATCAAATTCTAAAAAAAATATTTTTATTCAAATCAAGTCTATTTGGATAAAATCAATCACATAATAAGTACATTATATTTTTATATGATCGGTTACTTTTTTAAAATTATACATCAGTTACATAATAAATATATTATACTTAATTACACTTATCATATAAATAGTTTTGATCTGAACAAACTGGATTCAAATTAAATTTTTTTATTAAATTAGTTCCCAATTTTTTCCCTTGATTAATTCTCCTTTTTAATGTGAAAAATTATCCTTTATGGTTTAAAAATATTAGTTTATTGAAAATATCTAAAACCAGGCCAATTTTCATTTGTTCTTCTTTAAAAATCTTTCTAAAATATTCACTATAGACCATTATTTAACATTTACAGTCTTTTAAAGAAATAGTGTTAGATATATTGGACTCATATCAGAATTTTGGTAGCAACACAAAGATTGAAGAAATTTCACGGAAGGGACTAATTCTATAAAATAAATGTTAACACTCTAATATTTAAGTTAATAATAATTTTATTAAAAAAAAAGTAAATAAATTTTGAATTAAAGTGAGAATAATGGTATAAAATAATTATAAAGAATATATATTTGTACGAAGTGCAAAATGTAGGCTAAAAACAACCTAAAATCGAGAGATAAATGAGAGATTGAGTGAGTTTGAGAGTAAGGAATAATCTTACCAAATGTCTGCACAAGATTCTATTTATATGTGTGTACAGAGTAGATTCATATGGTGGTTGCAAAGTGTCGTACACCGTTGGAAAACTCTTTGAGTTGACTATCATTCGGATAACTTCCAACCTGTGCGACTAAGTGATATCTTTTAGTATGATGTGTTTTGATGCGTCGACAAACTATATGACGTATCCATCCAACTGTATGATAATGTGTCCAACTGAAACGAACATATTTGTTAGACATATTGTTTCAATTTAGAAAGTATATTTATGGGCCTTATATCCCTACTAATTGATCAACTGAGCTTTCAACTAATTAGGGGGCATCAATATATATATTTTAACAAATGTAAAATATTTTCAAAACCAACCATAAGTGGATTTCAAACAAGCTTGTCATCCAATATATTGTAGAAACAAATTGATATTAACAATTCATTAAATTTTATTGATATTAACGAAATATCGAATAAAAATTGATATTTACTGTTAATTGATTTATTATTAACTTATTACAGGTCAAACAAATCTCTTATGACAAAACTATCCTTATAATGGTGAATGTATATCTTTTTACATGCATTAACGTGTGAAAATGTATTTGAGTAATTTGATTATTAAGAAATTTATTTGACCTGCAATAAATAAATAATAAGCCAAGTAAAATTAAATAAATTTTTATTTAATTAAATTTAATGAATTTTGATTAATGATTAAATTTATTTATTAGATAAAAAATAAATTTTAAGTAACTAGACATAAGTTTTTAAATTATTAAAAAGTATGCATAATTATATAAAAATAAGTAGTAAATAATGGAAAAGGAAAGGTAGAAGGTAAGATGATGAGTCAAAGAGTGAGTTGACAGTCAAAGCATGTAAAAAAGAGGGATGGGACGTATCCATCATCCACGCTCTCTTCGTCTTTTTCCGCCTTTTCTACAACATTATTTCTTTTTCTTCTGTTTTCCATTTCTGCATACAATTATAAATTATTAATAATATAATTTATTTCGTAACTTTATTCCCACATTATTGTATTTTCCATCTGTTTTTTTTTAATTAATTAAATATGTAATATTACATGAAACCAATTTGCAGTTTAGCCCCTTAAGTATTCGTATTTTATTTCACTCATCCAACATAAAAACGTATTTGAGTTTTGATTTGAGAATTTTTCTTAATTCGATTTTTCTCAAGGTCATTAGCGTGCTGTATTGACATTTTTATTTTGAGTAATTTGTATTTACATTTTCTGTGATCAGATTAAATTATACAAATATTTAATGTCTTTTATAAAATTACTGCTATAGTCTTTGAAGAGTGTTAACATAATATATTTTAGAATATTTGTGTAAGTTTTGACTTTAAATGAAGAGTCTAAATGTAGTTAAACTATAATATCATGAGATGTAGCTGTAATTTTACGATAAAAACAATAAATTTTTGTATATTTTGATATAATTCAGAGGTATTAATATAATTTACCATTTTATTTCTTCAAATATATATTATGCAATAAAATGAAATATTCGTTTTATTTTTAAAACTTTAATATAACACATAATTAAATATTTAATTTAAATATATAAAATCAATCCATTACCAGCTAATAACACCTCCCAGTGTTAGACCGAATTACCTCGTTTAGCTCAACTCCTTGGAAATTGGATGGCTATGCTACGCACCATTGGCTGTTGTAACCCATGGTTGAATTAAATTAATCTTTTGCTTCGTAAAGTTGAACATTCAATAACAAAAAATAAATAAATAATAAAAAAATTGATATTTATTTTTAATTTATTTATACTAATTTTTTATAAATTAAATATTTTTTTGTGATTAAATTATTTTACAACGGTGAATCTATACTTCCTTATATGCATTAATTTATGAAAATATATAACGCTAATATGATTATAAAAAAAATTATTCAATATGTAGTAAATGAATAATAAGTTAATTGGACATAAATATAAATTTTCATTCTCTTTTTATTAATATCATCATATTCAATGAATTTTGATTGAAGAAGAAACTTATTTGTTAGACAAATAAAAAATTTATAGATATTAAATTTAATTTTTGAAACCAGTAGAATTTACGTACAGTTAGACTAAAAGAGAAAAAATTATAATTACTCCTAAAATAAACGGTAGGCATCATAAGAGTTGATTATATGAAAATATTGGGTCGATTCTATTCTACTTATCACGCTCAAAATACGGTTTGGATCACAAATACCCCCTAAAATTTAAAATTTAAAATGGACAGAAATATGTATTTAATTTATAAAAATAATATATATACACATTATTTTTGGCACTGGAGTGTGCTGTTATTGCAATTTAAATATTTTGAAATATTGTTGGTTGGCTTTTTTGAAATTTCAGCGGCAATTCCGAGTTCGTGGGCCATTTACCCTCCCGCTCATCCACTTCACTTTACTAGGTCGTTTACCGTATACCAGCATATGGAGATCATCCTATGCACAAATGGCAGATACGGTTTTTAGCCCCCCATGGCGAGAGAGGAAGAGGAATGGCGGTGGCGAGCTGTTGGGGATCCATATCCGGAGCAAATAAATATATTGGGCCGATTTGAGTGCTCCTCCACCATCATCATCGCCTCAATTTGGTGTGATAATTTGTTTTGACGTGTGAATTTTTTGTTGTTAGTCTTGCTTGATTAAGATAGAATCCGTTCAATCGGCTTGTTCGTTTGGTTTGTTTCAATTGTATGCTATGCGTGTTGTTTCCGTTGTGGGGATGTGCTTTTTACAGTGCCCAACAGGTGGAACTGTATCAGGTGGACCGAGGTGAGATCCTTCAACTACAGATTGCATAACCAATGCCAGAGCTGACGGTTTCAGCAGTGGAGTTGGAGCAAATTGCATTTTCCGCTTCCTGGTCCTTAATTACGTCTCTTCTTTCTCATTTGTTCATATAGGCTAAATGCTCTGTATACTGTGCTACTTTCAGATATTACTGATGTAAGGGCAAATACGAATGTTGACACCAATTTGCATATATCTGAAATGGTTGATATTTGGAAATTTGATTTTGAAGATAAAATGTTTTAACACGGATGAAGAGCGAAGTGTGGCGTTTGCACATAGAATCAATCTTGATATTGGAACTTTGTGGTGTATCGTGTTTTCAACTCATCCAGTCATGTAAAATGTTAATAATGGTCCACTGTACTTCAGAGCTTGAGCTCTAATCAGGATTTTAAGATAACACCTTGACCAAAGATGACACTAAGCATATGGTTGCCGGGTGTTTATTGTTACCTTGGGTATGTGTATGTCCGGTAAATTAAATATATGTATAGGTCCATGTTCAGTCATGTAACAAACTGAATGAACGCCTAGCTGCCAAAATCCAAATTTACTCGAAGGGTGTCTAAGGAATGTATAAACATTGATGTGGAAATTGCAGGTTTATCCATTTCAGATTATCACTTAGTTTACCCTTTCAACACTTTATTAGTGAACATACTTTCCATTTTGCTGTTTGTTGCTTGACTTAGTAATCTTATCTAAACATTTCTTGTCAACATGACATCTGACAGTATAGTGTACTGTTTATGCAGGTCCTTCAATATCAATACGGTTCCTTGCCATTACTGGTGCATCCTGTAAATTAGATGCTGGTGTATATAGTATTCACTTGAGCAATTTCTGTGCCCAAGTCGCCCCAGTGATACTTAACATTACCATCTCAACCTCGTACCACTGTTGTCCCCCATTCTCTACTTTGAAAGTCCGAGGCATCTTATAAACATTCCAACTTTTTTTATCATTTAATATTTTCTGTTTGTAGAGCTATTATTTTGTCTTGTGTGTGAATTTTCTAAGCCTAGATGATTTATGCCTAGATAAATTCCTTATTCTTTTCCATCCACTCTTGTGATTTCAACAATATAATGGTTGGAAATGATCACGAGTATTTGGATTGCAAGCACGGTATAAATAAGGAATGTGTTACATTTACTTAACATTTATTTGTATTTATGTTTCCTCTATTGTTCACACAGTTTGCTCATAGTCCTTTCGCTCTTGAATCAAGTTTTGCGTGCTTCTGTCTGCAGAATCTTGAGTTCTATTAAGGTAAGCCTCTCTATAATTCGCTCGTTTTAAGTCTCTTTTCATCTTTGTTAAAATTATTAGCAACTTGAAGCAGTTCCGAGAAATTTCTGCAGTGATAGAGTGCACTGGATCTGCTGGCATTGCAGTTGCTTGAAAAGTACTCCTGAAATCATCCTTGGAAATGATCAAAACTTATATGCAACCTTTGTGGTGCAGAGGGTTAATGGAAGAGCTTTAACATTGGATATTGATGGATAACTTAGAGAATAATGCCACCGGCAAGGAGTAGGACATCCAGCTTCAACCCTGTGGGCATAAGTATCCATAATCATCTTCAAATACACGACAAAGACACAAAGCCAAGCTCCCACTCAACCAACACCGAAAGGAAAAAGGAGTTTTCAGAAAAACGAACAACTCAACTGATTAGATTGTGAAATTGGCTGTCTGGTTTCTTGTCTACACATAATGCACCATGGGGGTAAGTTTTAGTGCAACTTCTACAACCTTTGCTCTTGTCTACATTACTTCTTTGGAATATATCCCTCCATCTCTATTGTCAGCTTATAGCAAGATTGTAGTATACAATAATTCTCCTTCAATTACAAATAGGGTCTCATAAATTGCACCAGTAAAGTTATAAAATGATTACATGAGCCCGAATTAGGAGGAGACAATGCACGTTACAACAGGGGCAAACTTCTGCCAATATGATCCCAAAATAGTCACCAATCAACTTCTTTGCCTTAACATTTTCGGTTCCACATGTGCTCTCCACACCCCTAGAAAGCTTGTATGCTTGCCAGGATACACAAAGGGTGGGCCTCATTGACTAGTGATGATTTCCATCTCAAACTCCTTAATTTCTTGAGTCGGTAAGAACACATGATGGAGTACAAAACACTCCATCAAATTCAATATGTAATCAGGTTAATTAGCGAAAGTGAAAGCCGAAAAACTCCAATGTTAAGTAGCAGATTAAGTAGGTTATATTTGATTCATTATGGATGGATGGATGGGTGAATGAGTTATGATGGGCTATTCTAAAATTTTTAATAATTACAAATATATCTTTACTATTTTAAAAATTATAAATATTTTTTAAAGTTGATAGTCGTCCAACAAATATCCTTTAATGATATCCTATTTTCCGGGATATTTGTTAAATGATTATTTATTTCAGGGGAGTATTTGTAATTTTTCAAATAAAAAAAATATACCTATAATTACCATAAACTTGAGGAAGTTCTTTATAATTTATCTTATTTTTTTTGCATTGACATAAATACGTTTACTTTCATTTCTTGGTTTTTAGTCCATGTAGAGCAACAAAAATGTTATTATTTTATTAAATAGTGGAAAAGATAGAAATAAAATGGTAAGTTGACGAAAAAAGAATTTATATTGGGTATTAGAATTGCATAAAGAAATCATTTAGGTGATATTTGGATTCGAGTGATTTGAAACAAAGATTTTAAATGACTCAAAATTTAAAGAATTTAAAATATATTACTATTTAATAAAATATAATTTAAATTCAAATTTGAAAATTTTAAACTTTACTAAATTTAGAATAAAGTCAAAGAATTTTATTAAAAACTTAACATTTATTATTTTAAATCTATGATTCGAATAAAGTATAATAATTCAATTAAAAGTAGAATATTTTTTTTATTCAAATTAAATTTGATCGAATCAAATCAATAATGAATTAAGAATAATATAAATATTAGATGATTATTATTATTTTTAACTGTACACTAAATTACACACAATAAATATATTTTACTTATCATATAATTAGTTGAAATTCAAATAAATCCTATTTGGTTAGAATTTTCCTAAAAGGAATTGCACAAAAATTGAGAATAGATGATGGCATGAGGCTAAAAAAGTCAAAGCACGTGAATTAAAATTCTCTATATATTGAAAAAGAAAAGAAAGAAAGAAATTGGGGTTTGAACCCGAAACCTCGCCTATCGAAGTCACCAAAAGGGTTGGGGCAGCCATTTTTCACGTTGAAACCAAGGCCTCCTTCTCCACCCTCAGATCCGAACCCGTACGCCCCTTTATGCCGTCGATCTACTCTTATCCTCATTTTCACCTACTATACTTAAATTTTTAGCTATATAATCGAGGACTCACAGCATAAAAAAGCTCCTCTTCCTTTCTACTGCAAATCGAATCCGCTTTCTCTCTCTAAAACTCTCCCTCTCTGTCTATATAAGTACTATTCGTTGCTCGTGGTGAGTTTTTGAATTATTGTTTCTTACCTGTTTTTGGTTTTTGTTTTTGCTTGTTATTAAATCATGCTAAACCCTAGTTAAGATTCGCTTAGAGATCTGATTTTACTCGCCTTTCCCTGTGTACATGTGCAGTTAAGAGTAGTAATGAATGAACTGATATGTGTATTGCCTTTTTTTCTTTAATTTGCTTTTTATGCGTTATAATCCATGTATGGATGAGGTTTGACGGATTGGGGGGTATAAGTGCAGGAAGGTTTAATTTCTTTCTTTTATTCTTTTTGTTTTGTGGGTGAGGCACTACGAGTCCCCCCCCCCCCCCCCCCAACCCCCCTGTTGATAATTTGCTTCAAAACGATTTCAAGTGAATTTAGTTGCGAGTTTGCCACATAATTCCTGCGTATGAGTTCATTATGGTGAAATTATGCGAGAATGGTCCTTTATTTTCCGTATAACATAATAGGGTACAGTGATTATTATGATTTTTCATCCTAATTTTTGATTGTCTGGGCCTCTGATGAATTTTATCCTCATTACAGCGCATCCTTTTTCAGCAAATCCCGGCTGTTATAGATTTGGTTTATGTGATGGAAAATGACATTGGCATTGCCAAGGATGCCAAGCCAGGGGAGGGGGATGCTGTTGGCAGTGAAGTGTTGGAGCCAAGTATCAAAGGAAATGGTGATTTGAGTGTAGATGGATCTAAGGAATCTGATGGGAATGAAGCATGTGAAGAGGCAGTTGAGGCAGAAATCCTGACTACTGGGGCCGACAGTGCAGTTCAGTGCTCAGATGATGCTGAGCCCAAGACTGAGCTTCCGATGAGTGAGGAGAATCATGATAAGAAGCAAATTTCTAGAGGGGAAATTCTGAAGGTTGAGACGAATGGATTGATGGATGACAGTATTGCTGGGAACAATGGCAATACTGTGAAGGATGGGAAAGGTGATCATAGCGAAATTGTTGATTCAGCTGCTGCTGCTGGTGAAACTGAGACTCTAAATAATGGAAAAGAGAACTTTGACAACTCCAATCAAAAGCCTGAGGATGGCATATCGAGACATATGAGCTATGCTGAAGCTTTGACTTCTGGAGATGCAAAAATTGTGGATGCAGACACCAGAAAAGAACTAATTAATGAGACGTCAGAAACATTAGAATTGAATGACGTAAGCAGAGCTGGGACCATAACAGAGAAGCTTGATACTTGTGAGATGAGAGATATTCAAGATGCTACTATTGTAAAAGGAATTGATATTCGTTCTGACATCCCGGAAAATGGTTCCTTGAACCATGTAAATTTGGTCGACTCTTTGAATCATGCTGACATGAAGAGTGCAGATGCTGATTCCCTGAAAGAAAATATTCTTGAGACATCACTGGTAATTGGAGAGGCAGATGGGTTAAAAGGGAGCCCTAGCCCAGAGTACAATTCCAATGGAGATGCTCTGCATAAGAATGACGATTCTGGATATCAGCAGGAGAAGCATGAAAGTGCCTCCACTAATCTGCATTCTGAACTTGAAGATTATCAGGCTCAGGAACAGGAGGAAAAGTCATCAACTTCTTGTGCGAATCTAATAAATGATGAGAGCATAGAACTGAACAAACTAGATTCAGAATGCATGCAAGTTGAAAATGTTGGTAGTCCGGATGTTGACAAGGAAGAAAACGGTGGTATTGCAGCTGCACATACTTCTGCTGCTGATCATGCTGAAGAAGATTCTCGAATTGACACTAACTCACATCCTCTCCTTGATGATAACAAATCAAATATGGACATAGTAGAAGTTGAGCCTCATTTCAGCTCATCCGAATTGTTGGCAGAAAGTTCTAGATCATCTGAGCCGCAGCTTGTCGATGCTAGTGCTGAAGTCTCCACAACCATCAATGAAAGACCAGA
Source organism: Sesamum indicum (assembly GCF_026168435.1). Taxonomy (NCBI): domain Eukaryota; kingdom Viridiplantae; phylum Streptophyta; class Magnoliopsida; order Lamiales; family Pedaliaceae; genus Sesamum; species Sesamum indicum. The sequence goes on from NC_142666.1 coordinate 546,136, forward strand.
ACAGGAAGGAGTGAGAGATGAGCAGAAGGAACTATATTTGTCAGGGAGTGGAGAACAGGAAGTGAAACCCGTTAAAGGTATCACATCATCTTCCGGCAATTTTTCCACATCTGGCCTCACTCCTACTGACCCCGCCAGCGTTGAGCATGCCGTTAAGGTAGAGGAACCTGTTTCTCAGGATTCATCAGCTAATGCAGGAAAGGAGATTAAACCTGCACCAGACATTTCCTCCTCTGCTAGCTCTTTAATCCCTCGTCCTGCTGGCATTAGGCATACTCTGCCAGTAGAGCCTGCTTCTCAAAACAAAGAACAGGGATCCAGGTCTGCATCTGATACTCCATCTGCAAATATTACCTCCAGAGCTCCTGCTCGTCCTGCCGGCCTTGGACATGGTGCACCACTATTGGAACCTGCCTCTCGGGTGGTCCAGCAACCTAGAGTAAATGGAGCTGTTGCAGCAACACAGAACCAGCTCGTTGAAGATCCGACAAATGGGGACGCTGAGGAGTATGATGAAACCCGTGAAAAGCTCCAGATGATTCGTGTCAAATTTCTGCGTCTTGCTCATAGACTCGGTCAGACTCCACATAATGTTGTTGTGGCTCAGGTCTTGTATAGATTAGGGTTGGCTGAACAGCTACATGGGAGAAGTGGGGGACGCGTTGCTGCATTTAGCTTTGATCGAGCAAGTGCAATGGCCGAGCAACTTGAGGCAGCTGGACAAGAACCCTTGGATTTTACATGCACAATCATGGTTCTGGGAAAATCAGGGGTCGGGAAAAGTGCAACTATAAACTCCATATTTGATGAAGCTATGTTTAGTACTGATGCTTTTCAGTTGGGGACAAAGAAGGTTCAGGATATTGTTGGGACTGTGCAAGGAATCAGGGTACGTGTAGTTGACACTCCTGGACTTTTGCCCTCTTGGTCAGACCAGCGCCAGAATGAGAAAATTCTTCGATCTGTCAAACGGTTTATTAAGAAAACACCTCCTGATATCGTGTTGTATCTTGATAGATTGGACATGCAGAGCAGAGATTTTGGGGACATGCCATTGTTGCGGACAATCACTGAAATTTTCGGACCGTCTATTTGGTTCAATGCCATTGTTGTTCTGACTCATGCTGCATCCGCTCCACCTGAAGGTCCCAATGGCACAGCTACAAGCTATGATATGTTTGTGACTCAAAGGTCGCATGTTGTCCAGCAAGCAATACGTCAGGCTGCTGGAGATATGCGGCTAATGAATCCAGTTTCTTTAGTGGAGAACCACTCAGCTTGCAGGACCAACAGAGCTGGACAGAGGGTGTTGCCAAATGGTCAGGTTTGGAAGCCTCACTTATTGCTTCTGTCATTTGCTTCAAAAATTTTGGCCGAAGCAAATACTCTTCTGAAGTTGCAAGATACGCCTCCTGGGAGACCTTTTGCCCCTAGAACAAGATCACCTCCTTTACCATTCCTGCTTTCATCTCTCCTGCAATCAAGGCCTGAAGTTAAGCTTCCATCAGAGCAATTTGGTGATGATGATGATGCTATAAATGATGATCTGGATGAGTGCTCAGACTCAGAAGAAGAATCTGAATATGATGAATTACCTCCCTTCAAATCATTGACCAAAGCTCAGCTGGAAAAGCTAACTAAAGTGCAGAGGAAGGCATACTATGATGAACTAGAATACCGGGAAAAACTTTTCATGAAGAAGCAGCTGAAGGAAGAGAGAAAGCGGCGGAAAATGATGAAGCAAATGCAGGAAGCTGCTAAGGATTTGCCACCTGCTGACTATGGTGACAATGGTGAAGAAACCAGCGCGGCTGCATCAGTACCGGTCCCAATGCCAGACTTGGCCTTGCCTGCTTCTTTTGATTCTGATAATCCAACTCATCGATATCGTTCTCTTGATTCCTCCAACCCGTGGCTTGTGAGGGCTGTCTTAGAACCCAATGGGTGGGATCATGACATTGGATATGATGGCATAAATGTTGAGAGATTGTTTGTGGTGAAGGACAAGGTACCAATATCTTTCTCTGGCCACATCTCAAAGGACAAGAAGGATGCCAATCTTCAAATGGAAATTGCAAGTTCAGTGAAGCATGGGAAAGGGAAGGCAACCTCCTTGGGCTTTGATATGCAATCTGTTGGAAAGGATTATGCTTATACTCTACGAAGTGAGACTAGATTTAGCAATCACAGGATGAACAAGGCAGCTGCTGGTCTCTCAGCTACTTTATTGGGAGATGTTTTAACTGGTGGAATGAAAGTAGAGGACAAATTAATTATTGGTAAACGGGGACAATTAGTTGTTTCAGGAGGTGCTGTTTATGGTCGTGGGGAGGTCGCATATGGTGGTAGTTTGGAAGCTACACTGAGAGACAAAGACCATCCTTTGGGACGCTTCTTAGCAACCTTGGGGCTCTCTGTCATGGATTGGCATGGAGATCTTGCTGTTGGGTGCAATTCCCAGACCCAGATCCCTATTGGCCGACATACAAATTTGATTGGTCGTTTCAATATTAATAACAGGGGGTCTGGACAATTCAGTGTCAGGATCAACAGTTCAGAGCAGCTTCAAATTGTATTGGTTGGCTTAATTCCTCTTGTGAAAAAAGTACTTGGTTATTCTCAACAGGTGTATGGACAATGAGGAAAGTAGATACAGCATGATATAACTGCTGTTGGATATTACAAATTGCTTCTGTGTTGGGCATTCGTTTCCATGACTGGCAACCGACATAGGTATTGATCTTTATGCCTTTAACAATGTAGGACACTGGACACCTTATCTAAGTGAATTTTAGTTTCTTCATCAGATACAGTGAAAAAATAGATTGGTTGTCGTTTTCTTTGCTCCTATATAAATACCCCAGCAGCACCTGTTGGTGAATAGTCCTCATAAGTACGTCCTTTTGGGGTTGGGGGGGGGGGGGGTTGGTTACTTTCTACTTGGGAAAAACAACTTATCTTGAGTGCAGGATTTATGTATTTCTATATTTTTGTTGGAAATTACTTTTGTACTTCTCGTCTTCTCTGCATTAAAGGTGATGCTCTTATATGTCAAGTAACCTTACTCTCTTTTCTGACTTGAACATGGTTACTTGTCCAGATGCTTCCTTCTTGTCCAACAGGTAGGTAGAATAAAGGGAAATAGGATTTGCGGACGGAATTTGCATTTGGCCGGACTTGAGAGGCTCGCATGTTCAGATCAGAAGGCACAACATTCTTCGGTTACTATAATGAAACTGAAATTTACTTTTAGTACTTAATGTTTGAGAAGTGTAATATTTTGGGATTGCTCTTCCTCAGAATTTTGTAGGAATGTTATCGTTATTGTTCTTACTAATGAGTAAGATACCTTTCTTGCTGTGAGATTGGCATATTGTGCGAATATATTGTCTTAATATAGTTTGCTAACGGAACTTTAATCGCTGCAGAGTAGAATTGCTGCATTTTCATTCTGTATCAGTAGACTTAGTAGTACCCTTTTGTATCTTTATATGCTTGGGGGAGAATGCTAACTGGAACCAGAATGCTCCTGGTATCAAAAGACAGAAGTCAAATTATATTGTGAACCAGAGGTTTACTGATCGATTCGCTCAACTGTTTTCTTTTCCCTCTAAAAGCCACAACATCTTAGTACTTTATTGCTCAGATTTACTGGAGGAGGTTCGAAGTCACCAAAGCAAAAAAGCAGCTTATTCAAAAGCATTACAAAATTCCCGAGTGACTGGAGAGAAATAATCAGCAGGAAATGAGTGGCGGTCCATCAATACTGCAACATCTTGACATTGTATTCAACTACAGCATTGCCGGATTTTGCTGTAAACTCTGCGGTCTTGGCGGTTGCAACAACTGCGTTCCAACCGGGAAACACCAGAGCCACCAACTATGACCGCCTCGCGGTACTTATAATTGATCGGATTGCAGCCCGGAGAATAGGGCCAGTTCTTGAGATGAGACATAGCCCGTGACCGGTTGGGCTGTGGCGCAGTAGTCAAGGGATTTGTCTAGCATGGAGACAAGCCCAAAGTAGGTTGGAGACGTGGAACTGGAGTCACCAGGATGGACGTTGGGTTCCTCGGCTTGAAGAAGTTTTTTTAACCATTTTTCCACTGCTTCGAGCCCTTTTTCAGGAAGCCCACCACCCACTAGGAATTGAATCACCATAGAATATGAAAGCACTAAAATCATGTCCAATTTTTTAACCACAGTATATCATTTTTTTTTTAGCAAAACATTAGCAATAGACCAACTTATTCTATTCTTCCTCGGAGTCAGAATAGCGTTGTTCGACCTATTGGTGTACCGCTCTTGGTATTAGCAGCTTAGCTACCCTAGCTCATAATTGTCTGGTTGTATTAGCTACCCGGTATATATCAGTTGCTCTGGACTTTGCAGTAATACAATCCTGGCTCGGTTTCTCTACTACATCGTGTATACATACATGCGTGCCTGCGAATTGCTTTAATTCTCACTCACAAGGATTAATTTTACTTCCCCATCCACTTAATTTCGTCCCAATTGACTTAAATATCAAATGATATCAGTTGAATATCTTTCAGTGAGTCTAACTAAGTTCCACCTCCACAGTTATGGATCGAAAATCCATATAAAAAATATATTAATGTTTGTGCACTAAAATACATTTTGTTTACTAAAATAGAAAGAGACAAATAAAGAAATGCTATAGATTGCCCTTAAAACAATCATCATTATCGGATCTATTCTTGAAAATTGTGGAGATGTTTTTACAATGGAGGAACGGTTTTAAATGTGAGACCAGTTAAGAGTGCAAAAATTAGTGACAGATGATAATATTCCAAATGTATGCCAATTATTGAATTGAATTATTAAAACATACTCAACCCTATTTTATATTTTCTTTTAAAAATCATTTCAAAATAAATCTTTATTTTTTCAGTAGTCTTTTCAATATCATATGTTTTAATTAAAAGAAGTACATTACAGCCCTATTAATTTGCAAATGCTATTTCCGCAATAATTTGGTTTAACGCTATTAAAGTCAAACAACATCTCAACTACCAAAACAAGGAAATAACTGTAAAAATACTTTTCTAAGGTAAATTACAATAAATCCTCTTAAAATTTATTATAATTATAAATATTTTATTATTATTTAAAAAATTATAATATATTTTTAAATAATACTTTCCTACTATGAACGATTACGAGAAAATTGTTGTTAGACGTCCATTAATTTTAGGAGAGTATTTGTAATTTTTTAAAAAATGAGAAAGTATTTATAATTATAATAAATTTTAAAAAAGTCCGCTATAATTTATCCTAATTTCTATTATTATAATGGAAAAAATGCAATTAAATATATAGTGATCTGCAACAAATAACAAGAAAGCATGTCCTAACATAACATCATTATTTAGAAATCATTATCAAAGATTACAAGAAACAATTGGTCCGTACAAAAGTCTATTAATGTAAAACCATGACATTATACTCAACAACAGCGTCCCCGGAAGTACTATTATATGTTACCGTGTTCAATATGGCTGTGCCGCGAGCCAATCGGAAAACACCGGACCCACCGACGATGGACAACTCGCGATACTCCCGCAAAAACGGGTTACGACCCACAACAGTAAGCGTGCTTCCATTGTACTTCCCATTAGTGAACACGATATCAAAAGTCATGTGAAACGCGATCTCCTCCAAAGAGGTGGAGCCGAAGAGGCCCTGGGCTCGGCCCACTATCCCGGAATCTGGGCTGGGTCCTAATGTTAGTGGGTCATCTATTGCCGCAATGAGACCGAAGTAGGTAGGTGATTGGGCCGTAGAATTGGACATTGCGATTGGGATGTTTGTTGGGTTAGGCCCACTTACGATGTCATGAAGGTAGAAATGAAGGTGGGTTGCCTTTTGGTTCTTGTGTGGAAGCTTTTTGAACCAGTTCTTTTTGGTGCTAGGCCCGTCGCCGTGTACCATCGGCAGTGCAGTTGGTACAATCGAGCAAAGCATGAGAATTGTGTATATTACCTTGTCCATCTCTCTCTCTTACACACACATACACCGCACACTGAATGATGGATATGGTTTGCATTGTTTGTAGATAGATACACATATATATATAGAGGAGAAATTTTAAATCAAATCGGGTTAGGCTGGACTTGGACTAACTATATGACAAATATAATACATTTATAATGTGATTAGTCTACAATTTAGGAAAAATAATAAATTACATACCATGTGTTCACACTTTGTATTTTGGCCAAGAAAGAATTTTTCAAACATATAAACATGTAGAGATAAAAGTTGCATGTGAGAGACGTGATCAAAGGGATGAATTGACGTCGTGAAAGAAGAGGAACTGCCTAATATTTGCTTGCATATGTTGTTTAGGACTCATACTTGTGCCTTGATTGCTGCCACTGTCTTCGGGGAGATATTAGGAGCATGTATGCAAGAATGCAGTTCAAGCTAGCACCATCATCAACAGTTGTAATAATGGATACATACAGGTCAGAAGGTTGTTATCAACAGAAGCTATCACACAAGCATATGATTTCACATTAGACGTAACAACTTATATACAAGTTTTAAAAAGAATCTAATTGTAGAAATTGGGAGGTCTAAAAAAGAAACAAGGATTGAGTTAGTTTCAGTGCATTGATTAAAGAAAAAGAATGTGGATCTATCATAGAAAGAACAACTATATTTTGTTTCAGTCTGAATAAAGAACATCATCTCAGGGATCCACACAGCCAAAGAACTTAATAACATTGGACAAGTTCTGTTGTTACCACACACCAAGTACAACAAAGCCATATGGCATTGATCTAAAAGAAAAATTCTACCTGTAAGCCTACCAAAATTGCTCTATATAGTCCATTGCAATCATATTACTCCAAGATACATGAAAATATGGTAAGAACAAAATCTTATGAGTTTGACTCTTCCTATGCTGCATCCAATGCTTTCTCTTCACTGCTAAAGCTGATCAGCTAAGCATCATTCCTGAGAATCTCTCGCTTCTGGATCACCAGCATTTCCATTTCCATTTTCAGTTTCACCAGCACTACAATAAACAAAATGTGAAGGATTTAGTAACACAAAACAAAGGTTAAAGAATGAAATAGTAAGAATTAAAGAATGCATGGAGGGTCTGTAGTATACCCATGTTGTGTTGAGTTTCTAAAAACCGAATAGTTGTGCCAGTTTAACAGAAAAGCACATCACAAAATACCACATGAAAAAACCCACCTCCATGCCCCCCCCCCCCCAACACACACACACACACACACAAAAAAAGCAAAACAGAAAAGGAGGCAATGGTGTAACAGCTCGTGTTAGCACACATCTCCACCTCATCCATGGTTACACGCAAATCAAAATCTAAGTCAACCTCCAAAATAGTATCAGCTTATGCATGACCAACCTACTACAGCAGAAAATACAAATCTAATGAATGTGCCACCATCAATTGCACTTTCAGTGCAAGTGACAAATACAGACATATATATCATGCAGATGCAAAAAATCACCACTTAATGGGGCTTGATGGAGGACTATTATGGATTGGTTGCCTGTCCAAACTGCTGAAAAGTTGCTCACCAGTCTTAGGCGACTCCACGAATGAATAATAGTATATTAACTATTATGAGCAGGCTCTTCTAACCTATATTTTATTTGTGACCCCATATGATTCAAGAGTCACAGCTTTTACTAATAAGATGAGAAGGGAGCTGTCAATTATTTGACAAAACGAGTGATACTTTTCAAATTGTGTTCCCTGAGCAGCAGAAAACAAGTACCCAAAATATCCAGTAAAAGGAAAGGACAGGGTCATACACAAACATGAAGGCCAAAAAACTTCTGCTTACTACCACTGATCACATGCAAAAATACTAGCAGAAAGAAACATATATAAGAATCACAAACGCCATCAACCTCTTTGTAGATTGATCTATGTGCATCTTTACTGGATGACTCTATCAATATCTTCCTGTATTGTGAAAAAATACATACCACACAAATCCCTGTAATTGACAAGTCAACAAACCAGTACACCATCTAGCAGATGCCTTACAACTAAATATCATAAAAGGCCAAGTAATGAGTATCAGCCTAAGATGGCACAAAATGCAAGCAACCAACATATAGCACAATTCTGCAAACCATGCATTGCAATGTAAGGCGAATGACAATTTCAATCAAACAACCATTCGCGAAAGAGTTTCCACAATCAAATTCCCAAAATTCTCCATAATGCAGAAAGCTATTCGACCTATGTCACCAACCTCTGAGGACGAGAATCAACTGCTTCCTGCTTCCTCCAAGACCTCTCAGTCTTATCTTCCTGTTGCAACCTCTCTCTCCCATTTTCACTCCAAAAGCTCCTTTTCCCAACCGCTGGCCCATCAGTGGGCCCTGCAGAAACATCCTTAATCTTCACAGACTCGAGCTTCTCCTCAATCTCCTTCCAATCTTGTCCCTTCTCCTTCAACACCTCCTCTCTCGGCCTAGCTTGACCAAATGGATTGCTCCCCTTAGGCTTAACTGCACTAGCAATCTCATTCTTTTGGCCTTCATCCACAGGCAGTGTTCTTGGCTGCAAATTCAACCTCGGCCTACTGCCACCATTCCCTTCCTCTCTTTTCCTTCCCCAACTCTCAGAATCCACCCTATTCGACTCAAAGCCCCCTTTCCTCTCCCTCAAACTATCAAAAGCTCCACCAGTCTTGCGCCCCTCCTCTTCTTTCCTTTTCACCCAATTACTCGAGTCCGCCCCACCATTACCCGATTCCAATCCAAATCCTCCTCTTTTTTCATATCTCCTGGGCTCAGAGGGAACAAAACTCTTTTTCGACGCCCAATTGTCAACCTCATCTGCTCGCGATTGTGAATCAGAGAAGAAACCCCCTCTTTCTCCCCTCTCCCTCCTGTCAGACCCATTATTACCCGAGAATTTCTTCCCCGCCCCCCAATCATCAGTCTCATCAGCCCTAGAAGGCGCAAAGTCACGATTCGACTCCCGATTAAAGCTTCCTTGACGGCGCGGCTGTTCATCCCTGGCGCCGCCACCGTAAGATCTAAAGCCTCCACCGAGCTTATTACGATCGAGCTCCTCAGGGGACCGCTGACGTGGGCCGGTAGGAAGAAGCAACAGCTCATCGGGCGTCAAGCCCTTCTGCTGAGACGCCGCCGGCTTAGGCCCGCCGTATGCGGAGAATTCCTGAAGAGATATTGCCTGCGGCTTTTTCTTCTTAGTTTTAGAGGTGGCGGCAGCCGCGAGTGATGGAAAGTCCGCCGCTTCACCGCCGTTATCCAGGGAAGAATCTTTCTTGTGTTGCTGGAGGAGTTCCGCCTCGTTTTCTTCCGAATCCAAAGCCCAGGCTCCTGGCTTCCCCCAAGCGCTCACCGTGGCCGCCATCCTCGCTTCTCCTTAATCTCACAAAAATCTCGTCGCTCTGCGATTTGATGGGTGCAATAGTGCGATAGGTTTTGTGAAGATTTTGCGTCGGTCTGAGGCCAAGACTCATCGGTTATAACACAAACAAAGGTGGCTGGCTACGAGAATTTGATCCAACGGCACCGGATTTAATGGAGCAAAAAGACGGTCAAGATTGAGTTCACGGCTTTTTGGTTGGAATATTAAATTATTTTTTAATTATGAGGAGAATCTACTCTATGGGATGGCTGGTGCCTGCGCCTTGTTTGGAATATGGAAAACACATGCCACTTGCACGCCACAATAATAATAATAATAATATACTTTTTTATTTATTCTAAAAATACGATATTAATATTGCAAAATTAAAAATACAAATCACCCAATTGCAGAAAACATATAAAAAAAATCAATAAATAATAAAGAAGAATCATTTTTTAAAAAATAGTATATTGGCTTTTTTGAAATATGGGGCTATAATCAACCATTTAGCAGCAGATATGGATAAACTCGTATACATTTAACCTATCGATTTTTTGAAAAACAAACTATAAATGCTAGTTCTGAAAAACTCTATTAATCCTTTGACCTCCGCTCTATACATATCTAAAATAAAAAGTAAATAAAGCATACTGAAAATGATGCCACTGCAACCTCCCTTTCATGAACACAACAAACCTTAAACCAAAAAGAATTGTAAAAACACAGGCAGAATATGTACATATCCCCCACTGACAAAAATCCCGGACGAGACTCCAATCATGCAATTCCCTGCACAGGTAAAGAAATCCACAGCCCTCCATATTTTACAATGCTTAAACTGATCCAAAATGCTTTTGTCCCGGGCCATCCAAGAATATGCCGCATCCACGCGGATTCATTGCAAGGAATTTTGTCCCAAAGTTCGTCTCCACGAAAAAAATGATTAACGAAAGTAATCAGAATTGTTCAATGTGATGAAATGAGCCTCTTCTAAGCCTTTTGAATGGTCTCCATCGTACCAAGTTACTGATCCTGCAAGAATTCACCAACGGATATTGTATCAGTATAGACAACGAGATGAGCAGCATGCTCCTTCCTAGCCACAAATGCTATCAACTTAGCTGAACTTGTGTCTGTCTGTGTGGTTTCTAAATGCACTTAGATCAAACTGAAAGCTTCATTGTACTTTTAAATGGAACAATTTAGATTTGATGAACGGTTTTCAAATCACTCTATATAAAAAGAATTTGAAATCTATCAATATTTCACAAAACATAGTTCAACTAAGAGTTGAAGGATTTGATATCCGTTGCTTCATATCCATTGATCCCTATGTAGCCGCCAAGAATTCATACCTGTTGAAGTTGCTGGCTCCTCTTCCCGTGTCATGTGAAGTATAACAGTTCCAGAGAGAACTGTGATGAATCCACATATTTCAGAGGTTATGCTGCTTGCATTCTGACCTGACCAGTCCTGAAGAAGTACGTGCAATCATAGTTAGTGAAACCCATATTGAGCTAAAAGCTCTGGTGCATCTTGATAATGACAAAGTGTAGTTACACAGAATAGATGGTACCTTGAACATTATAACGCTCGCAATAATAGTCAGAGTTGTGAACATAACATAATATATAGGAGAAACAATTGCAGCATTGAAAGTGTCAAGTGCCTGAACAAAATATGTGACACAGAGCGACAAGGTTGAGAAAGAGAAATACAAAAGATTCGACAGAAACAATGTACAGTTAATAAGAAATTCAGTAGGAAAAAGGGTTCGGCAAATACATCAATGTACAACAAGTAGATTATGACTACCTTGTTCAAATAATTCAACTGTGTGATCACACAGACTACGGCAACTGAAAGAAAAAACCAAGTCTGTGGATATCCAAATTGATTGATCCCCTCCAAACTGAGCTTGATGGCAATTCCGATCGCCTTTATGCTCACGACCTGGATGAAAATATTGAATACACAGTAATCTCAGGAACAGAAGCTTCTCCATCAAGGCGTACATAATTGCAAGTTACTTCGAAATTCAAGGGATTCGCTGTGTATATTGACAGGATTGATGAGAAGCAATTACCGTAAGTGCACCCATCAAGGAACAAATCCCTAAGTAAATCAGTACGTTCGTCTGCCCATAGAGAGGCTCAAAGTGCAGCATCAGCACTAGCACGATGGATAATGTAGCTGCCACGTAAATGAGAAACGCTGTATACAGAAGCAATGAACAAATGTAAGTGTGATTAACAACACGAACATCAGATGCAGAGAGAGAGAGAGAAATAAGAAGAAGAAAGACGGGCAAAACCTGGTTGAGTAGCCAGAATCCAGACTTCTTGGACAGAGCTTGGAGTATGTTCTTGTGGTGCATGAATGACTATAACTACAGATCCAACTATGCAAGAAACACATCCCAGAATGCCCATCTTTCTCAACCGTTCCTTCAACATAAAGTGTGCCAGAACAGCACTTTTCAGATTCATGAAAAAGGTTAGTGCAGTACATATCATCAAGAAATCCCAATTTTATGTTTAGTTTGCCTCATGGAAGAGCAGTCAAAAAGTTCCGAACTCATACCTAACAATAATACTCAACGCACCAAGAGGGGTCACAAGAACAGCTGGAGCATAAATATATGCCACGAAATTTGAAACCTCTCCTACAATCACTGCTCAGAATGACAATTAGGAATTACAAGACTTACTCGTAATCAGATGGGAGCAAAGGGGAAAGGGTATGAATCCACAACTTACTCGTAATCATTCCCGCCCACCAAAGAGGTTCTAGTAAGTAAGTGTAGCCTCCAACACCTGCAATACTAATAGCTCTTTCAGTGAGCAATCAAAAGCAAATATGCTAAACAGAATGCAGTCTAAGAGCAATAAAAAAGGTACATATCTTCTAGAGGTATATGGTTTTGACTTTTGAACTACAAAAATTAGGCAAACAACCGATTTTGGCAATTTCAATATCAAGTTTGTGAAGCAGACGGCCACGGACTATAGAAACCGATTTGGAAATTTCGTCCTCACAACATGATGATTCCATCAAATACTCAATTCCAAACATCTCCTACTCCAAATTCAAAATACACAGAACGAACTACTGCCACACCAATCAATCCATAACATGCCACAGAAGAGCTAAATTCAGTACGCAATACATTAATTAAGAGCATAAGAATCAAGAATGCAATCCAAAATCCACTAATCACCAATCTTACTGCAGCCCTAATCGTGTTCGCATCGAAATCACATATTTACAGATTAATTGAATCACAGATCTTTTCTATCCGAGCAAATTATTAAAATAAATAATAAATAAATCATTCATACCTGCGCGTGTACCTGCTGCAGCAGCACGCTGAAGACCTTTCTTCTTCAAAATAAAGCTCGTCCCAATGAACAAACTAGACAACATTGCTAATATTAACCCTCTCGTATTATCCGAAACCGCCATCTCTCTCTCTCTCTCTCTCTCTCTATATATATATATATATATATATATATAGACACACACGCACACACACCCACACCTATGCGAATTCTGTATCTATACACTTGATCCAACTCCAGTACAGCCCAAAAGGAGGAAAAAAACCAATGCCTTCCCGAACTTAAATCTCTGTACAATACCAAGTAAAAAACAAGAACCCAAGATCCCGACAAAGAGAATTCCCGCCAATCACAAGGCGCAAATTGTTTTTTTCAACCCACAAATAATTGAGAGAAGAAAACAAAGGCGTGGGCCGAGAGACAGTTGGACGCCGGCGTCGTGTCGGGGAGCTCCGTTCCCGGCGGTCTAACTGTTGAGCAGTGGGGGAGAAATTTTCACTCGCGCATATGATTGTGTCGGAGAGTTGACGGGGTATTGAATTCGCTGCTATCAGCTGAAGATGGACAGAAATTGGACCATCAACGACTCCACTAATCTACCACTGCTTCCTACCCACCTGTATTTTGCAATTCCTTTTTGTTATTTTTTTGCTACGCGCTCAAATAATTATGTTTCCAAAATTCTCCTAACACTTCAATTTTAATAGCTGCTATGTATTATATATAATTATCAAATAGAGATGCTTGGTATTAGTGATTGTAATCCACTGTAATTCTATTTTAATAATAAGTGTAGTTGTATTAGAATAGTAATTGTTGATTACATATAATTATTCGATATTTATTAATAGTATATAATTGCTATGATTATCGGTAATTATTAGATATAGATATTTGATATTGATGATTGTAATCATCTGTTATGTTTTTTTAATAATAGATGTAATTCTATTTTAGTAGCAGGTGTTATTGATTAATAGTTTATGATTGTTATAATTGTCGGTAGTTGTTTGAATATTCAAACCAAATGTAATTGCAATATTCTAATCATGTGATTAATCAATTTTTTTAAAAATGAACATCAATTATAATATATTGTCGTATATTTAAGGCTGAAATCTAAATAAAAAAAAATTCAATAAAATCTCATTTGAATTCGATTTAATAAATTTAACAAAACAAACTTAAATAAAATTTTTTGCTCGATAAACTTTGAAATTCAAACTCAATTCAAATAATAATATGTTGGATTCGAGTCGGACATGAATGAATCAATTACAACATCAGACATAACTCTTTCAAACTTGATTTAAAATAAGTTTGTGGGCATGTTACAATAGCTGACAAAGAAATTGTGAGAATGAAAAAAAATCAAAGATATTGGATCCTATTTTTGTGAGGGTGCAGTTGTGAAATGCAGACATTTTTACAATTCGACAAAAGATGATTGGATGTGGCTAAAGAACATGAAAAGGGTAGGTACGGTGTAGATCTAAATAGATAAAACAATTACTAGTTTGAAAAGGGAAACTTGGAATTTCGCCCACATATCACGCAAATCTCTTTTGCAGTGGACATCAAATTATAGAAATTCATATAAAATCTTTGTTAAAATTAGGTTTGATCCAAATAAATTAATTATATAATAAATTTATTATATGACTGATTATTTTTTTCTTAAATTATAAATTAATTACACTGTAAATATAATACACTTATTAAAATTTAATAAAATTCATTTTGAGTTAGAATTTTCAGTCTAAGTAGATGCTACATTCACTATTTATTAATATTTTTGAGCAATTCGATAGTTGACACGTAGTTTGCTCAAAATGGGTTATCGCAAAAAAGATTAGAAATTCAATTAGAGAATTATTAGAGTTAGGAGACCGCGTGTCCATGTGGTGGCACAACCCACGGGTAACCCAATAAATTAATTATTCAGGTATGGATCTATAATTCCAACCATTGCTATTATTATTAAATTATAATTAATTTTCTTTTTATAAAATTCATTATAGTTTCAAAAAAAAATTATAAATACCTCATTTATAGTTTTAGGATATATTTATATTTTTTTAATATTTATAATTATATCAGAAAAATATATTGTAATTTATCTTATTATTTATAATAAAAAGTAGCACAGCATGAGGGGAAAATTTAGGTTGAAAAATGTTGGGTCAAATTTAAATGAATCATATGATTAATCATATGGGTCTTTATGTAAGGGCCTAGCAAGCACTGGAGTTCGGCCGCATCTGGAAATTTCAAAAGGCGCCCACTATGGCTGGTAGGCTGGAGCTTTCGCATTAGTAGGGCCCATGCAGCTCAGATCATCTCAAAGGTGTTTAGATGACCGCCCACGAATTTGGATTGGGTAAAGCCCTGTATGTGTCCGTATGATTGGACTCCAGCTGCAACTCATTTAAGAGCATGGAATTTCAAAAAAATTTAACCTATTATTATCATATTAAACCCTTTTATTAAATTTATTAGCTGATTTAAGCATTAAGTGACCCTAATTGGACGACCCCGACTCCTATAACCTTATATTTTTAGATTATTCGCAAACCTCAAAGTATTGAAGCGAGGTAAAACCCATGACCTCAACCCGCAACCATTAATATAAAAAAAATTAATTATACTTAGACCCCTTTTGAAAATGTTGAATTAAATTTTTCCTCAATTTTTTTTTTTTGAAATTATACTTGTATTTTTCGAAAGTTCTCGACTTGCACTTATCCGCTTTCTGTTACAGTTTGGATAGAAAATACTGACGCAAATAAAAAAAAAACTTTATGAATTTTCAATTTTTTCTCTCATCTACATTCTTCATGTATATTTTTGTACTTATAAAGAAATAAATGTTATATATCTATATATTGAGTAAGGTTAGCATCATAATATTTTTTTTTTATAAATACGAAATTATTATATGAAAACGTTAAATGAAGGACAAAAGATGATCATGTGTAAAAATTAAATTTTTGAAAGGATTGTAATATAATTTCAGTTTAATGGGAATTGGTAAAAGAGGGGGAGAAGATAGATTAGGGCACAGTGATTTTGGGTTTAATCTTGTAAAACTTTCCTTTGTTTGACTTAGTAATTTTAGCTTAAAAATTGAGTGTTATTGGCCCTTGTGAACCTTTTGATTAAAAATATAGCTAAGAACACGAAGTCAAAATCAACGATAAGAATGTCTTCAATTTTTTGTCTCATTTTTTTAATTTTTTTTTACTGTGTGTATCGGAATCTAACGAATTCTTTTTTTTTTTTTTTTTTATTTGGAGGAAAGCGAAAGAAGCTAATTTGTATTGGCTTTGAAAGAAATGCAGAGACAACTAGTTCATTTTTCTTGGCTTTGAAAGAGAAGTTGAAACTATACACAGTGTGAAAAAGTATGTATTCATACCTTTCGATCGAATATTCCAACCCCATTTGCTTGAAAAATTGTTCTTTGGTTTTTGAGTAATGTAATATAATAGAGAAGAAGGATATTTTGGATCATCTCACGACCAAAAAAGTTGAAAGAGAGTAAAAACACACCCCTACTCTTTTTTGAACCGCGTGTGAGCACCTCTGGTCAGTTTTGGATGGAGTTTGTTTTGCATTGTTTCAAAATTCATAGGATATTTTATGACTATTTATTTAACACATGAAAGTTTTGTGTAATTTTAACATAACACACGAGTATTATGCAATTTTCCGTTTTCATATTGTTGTCATGCTAATTTCCTAATTACTCGCAAAAAAACACTTCAATTTTTCACCAAAGAAGTCTATTTTCGGGTAGTTTAGATTAGTTATTTAAGTAAAGAGGGAAATATGAAATATATTGTACGTCTAATTTGTAAGTGCATGGGAATATTTAGAAATATTTGAATGCAAAAATGATGTGCATGAGGCCATAAACATGAATTGGTGAAGAAGATGGATGATCATGCGCTTGGATATTAATATTCGGTAATTAACCTAATTAATTCCATCTTATTCGAAATTAGTTGAACTTGATGATATTCAACTTAAACATGGCTAGTTGGCTACGAAATAGCCCACACATTATGAGAGCAAAGAAAATCTAAAACATGGATCAGATCAGTATCATCAGATCTTGATACAAAGATCATCACGAGATAGATCTAAAGTTGGCCACAGTCAGCGATCACCACCGGCTTCGACGTCTTCCCCCCACCAGATCCAACCTTCTCGATCGCCTTCACCACGTCGTAACCCTCAACCACCTGCCCAAACACCACGTGCTTCCCATCTAGCCACTCCGTCTTAGCAGTGCAGATGAAGAACTGTGACCCATTCGTCCCCGGTCCTGCATTCGCCATCGACAACACCCCCGGTCCAGTGTGCTTCTTCACGAAGTTCTCGTCTTCGAATTTCGATCCGTAGATCGATTCCCCACCAGTGCCGTTCCCGGCGGTGAAATCTCCCCCTTGACACATGAAGTTGGGGATCACGCGGTGGAAAGTCGAGCCTTTGAAATGGAGCGGCTTGCCGGATTTCCCTGTGCCTTTCTCACCGGTGCAGAGTGCGCGGAAGTTCTCAGCGGTCTTCGGAACAACGTCGGCGTAGAGCTCCATCACGATGCGGCCAGCTGGTTGGCCGTCGACTGTCATGTCGAAGAAAACCTTGGGGTTTGCCATTTCTTCTGATTTCCTTATAGCTCACCAATATTTTCTACTCGCACTCGTGATATTGTGCATTTGCAATTGCATGTTCACGAGAGTCTTATAGAGCAGAAGCAATGGATTATTATCCCAATCTTGACCGTCGAAGCTGGAGTTTTGCTTCTTTTTAGGCGTATATACGGTTGGTCTTATTTTTCTGGATCGTATCACCTGGTTTAGGCGTACAACACCGGCAGAGTCAAAGTCAAAGCAAATATTAGTCTGTCATTTATTTTAAATATTTTTAACTATTCCATTTATCATATTTTTTCATAATTATTTTTTTTCCATGCATGTTTTGATTTCTCCAACATTATTTATATCTTTTTTTGTCATTATTTTTATAAATCAAAATACTTATACTAATTTATTATCTTAATATATATGTTCAGGTACTCTTTTGTGCTATAAAAATTAGTATTATAAATATTTTATTTAATTTATTTTAAAAAATTATATACATACATAAGATGTGCCAGATTTACTAGTATTTTGTTATACCATTGTAATTTAACTACCATATTATTCTCTGTTTTAGCCTATATATTTCACTAATTAAATTTTCAAAATAGAGATGAACTCAATTCACCTACTAAGAAAGATAATAAAACATATTTTTTTTTAAAAAAAAATATCAAACTACTCGAATTCGACTTAACCTGATTCAACTAAATTTTGTCTGAGTTGAATACATTATCAATACTAATGACAACGGGGCGGGTCTCAGACCTATACCAGACCCACCCAGCCTAATTTTTCCCCGCCCTGTACCTCGCCCTAGGTGCAAAGAGAAATTTTGAATTTTGACTTTTAAGTCTTTGTTTTTAACTACAAATAATTGTATCGTTATTTTAATTAACCACTACTTATTATAGTTAAATAATGTAAATTAATTATTTAATTAGACTTAATACATTCATGATTCAACTAATATTTTATTTTTTTAACACGTGATATTAGTTTAAGTTTAAATACATTAATATAATTTTCACCCTAAAATGAATTGTTTAACACAAGCATACATTCATTTAAATTATTTAATTTTCTCATTAAGTAATATCATTTTACAAATCTACACTGAATTATATAATACAAATAATATATTTAACTAATATTTTATTTTTTAATAAGTAATATCAGTTTAGATTTAAATACCTTAATATAGTTTTCACTTTTCACTATAAAATGAATTATATAGCACAAAGTATATATTCCTCTAAATTATTAATTTTCTCATCAAGTAATATTATGTTACGATCTACAATGAATCGTACGACACATAGAATGCATTCAATTAATATTTTATTTTTTCTAATAAATGTTAGCTTAAATTTAAATATTTTAATATAATTTTCAATCTAAATGAATTGCATAAAACAAAATATACGTTTATTTAAAGTACTAATTTTCTCATCAAGTTTATTTTTTATATTTCTTATATAGAGTTGGATATATACAAAAAATTATTTAAGAATTTACATAGAGTACTATAACTTTATTAATAATGAATTATATATTAATAATAGATAATAAAATATAGGATTAATTACATTTTGCTATTCGAACTATGGCCATTTTTATACTTTGCTATCTGAACTTTTTTTGTGCTAACCTGCCATCTCAATTTTGTGAAATTTTACACTTTTGCCATTTATAACTATTTTTCGACCAAGTTTTTTGTTAAAAAAATGTCACATGCAGTGCACATGTAATATTTAAGAATTATGTAATGTGATAATTTTTCACATGCACAACATGTTATTTTTTTATGACAAAAAAATCAACAAAAAAGAAGTCATATATGGTAAAACACAAATTTCGCAAAGTTGAGATGATAAGTTTATAAAAAAAATAATTAGATAACAAAATATAAAAACGAGTAGTTCGGATAGCAAGATGTAATTTACCCTAAATTATATATATATATATATATATATATTATTCAGGATGGGGCGGAGCAGATCCAGAACAAAACACGTACACCGCCCTAGACCCGGACGAGTCCCGATCAAACCACCCTGAACCCTCCAAATTCTACCCCAAACCTGCCCCAAAGAGGACAGATCGGGGCCGGGGCCAATTGCCATTATCAAGTGAACCAAACGGACTTTCTCAATTCAATCATTAGGGCAGTAAGGCGGTTCTGCATATAAATTATAGAGATGAAAATTGTCCATTTTACAGCAGGATATAAATAAATAATACATGTCAATGTAACCAACCAGAAGAGAAAAAGTAATTACAGACATCCATTTCTCTAGTCATCCGGAGCTACCTCAGGACAACAGCAGCATTTCTGAGAGCCAAGTACCTCTGGACATAGTCATTAGGAAGAGATCTTATGACCTTGAACACTTCTGCGTTAGCGTAACGGAGCTTGGTTCTTGGATCGAAGTAAGGTGCCTGCACCAAGATACACGGTTTTGTATTTGAATTCAATATCTTTTCATGTATGAGGTAGAAGCCAGTGAATAAACTGAAGCAGATACAGAATTGCATGTGTTCTTTCAATGTTATACGAAGGCGCCAAGCATAATGTAAATGCCCATGTTTGGGTAACTAGAATACCAAGAGGTAGAACTATATGATCAACTAAAAAACAGTAAGGAAAAAATAAACAAATACAAGTAGGCGCTTTTCTCATGTCGCCAGAAATGCCAAGATTACCAGCAACCACATGAAATCACAATCAACACATATTGAAAACTTTTTACAGTAAACCAAAGATTCCAATGAAAGGACATAATCTCTGACACAATTCTATCAATTTATCCAGTTCCTGATAAGAATATTTTCTATAGTATTTTGTTCATGGTGCTGGACTTCATATGGAGATCTTGTGAGCACAATGTCCCATCAACATGCAGGGTTTAAGCATGTAAAAGTGAAATTCTATACAATCAAAAGCGCAATCCTTTCATCTGGTCGGTATGTTGTAAGTCTAACATGGGAAATTGCTAACAGAAAGCAAGTTATGAAAGAAATAAGTACCTCATATCCAGTTACATCACAGATTCTTTTGCATGGACGCATAGATGGTGGCGACTCAATGTTAACATCTGCAAGTAACAGGAAAAAGTACAGAATTCAACACCAATAGCAACTGCAATGCATTGTAGGAATATCAGACACTAAAATGATCCCTAAAAGGATACAAATCTTGAGCATGACATACATCACAATAGGACTGGGGGAGCATTCAACAAATCCTTCTCTAATTTTCAATTTTAGTGCAAATGCTACACCCTGGTGCATATAAACAGTAACAGATTCCTAGTCTAGCATAGCATTTCTGCATGCATGACAATCGAGTATAATAGAGTTTTCATATTTGCACGCCCTCCAACCCTGAATCAGAAAAGAGAATGCATTGGAGTATAAACTAAGAAATCATGTTAATCTATCTACACTCAAAAGAAATTCTTTTTAAGATTTATGTGACCACTAATTAGATACTCCATCGATTAGTTAGTAAAGATGATTCAAACACAAAGGCAAGAAGGCACAAACTCACAATTTGGCACATCAGGTGGATAATTTTGGTAATTCTCAGCTTGAATAATCTGCTTGAGATGCTTCCACCTAACTCTGGCCTGTCCCTTCGGATACTTTTCATACATCTGAATCTTCTTAAACTTCATGTGAGTAGGCAATACCAATTCGGCTTCCACCACTTCGGGCTCCATCCACAAGCAGATAGCTCTAAACCAAGATTACACCTAGCATGACCAAATACTTAAAGTTTGAGTAAAAAGCATTTTACTGCACAAGAAAACATAAAAATACTACTTGACATGTGTGTTCTCATTCATCCCAAAAGGAACACAATTTCTCATTTTATTGTCAAATTGGTAAACGATATACTGCATTATTCATTCATATTGAATCCTTTTTATTTGTGAGAACTCTTCCAATTGCACCAAAAACTGTAGGAAAATCCGTCTAAAAAACACATAAAATACATAAAATAATTGCCCAAAATGAAAATAAAGAAACAACTTAAGTTAAAGAAAAATAATAATCTGCTTAAGAACGAGATCAAATCTGTCCAGAAAAGAGAGGTGCTCAAAGCTCCGCCACAATCTGCCCAGAAATAAATTCACAAAATTGACTCAAGTTATTTTGGAAATGAATACAAACATATCGAATTTTGGACAAGTTTATACCCGTAAAATCGATAAAAAAAAAATATCTAAGAGAGAGAAGAAGAAGAAGAAAAACTGCAACAATATTTATCTTATTCACACATTCGAGAGGCACATTTGTCCAAGCGTAATTTCAGCAGCCCTATCTCAAAAACCAGATTTAGATAACACATAAATTCCAGACCCTACTATAATAATCGCATTACGAGAAAACAGAGTCGAACCAAATTTCCAGGGTGGCGGCAGCTGAGCGTGTAGTGGTAGCTTGGAGCAATCTCGATGCGCCAGAGAACAAGTGAGAAACAGGGCGAAGAGGGAAACAGTGGCGGAGAGAAGAGCCAGCGGCGGTGCCTCGAACCTCCGGGAGATGGCACGGCGGAGCTAACTACAATTTAGGGGCTGTTTGGAATTGCATATGTTATATTAGAAATCCAGATTGCTATTGGACTTGGGTCCACTACAACCTGGGCCCAGTTAAACTGAAAGAAACCGAGGTCATGGATGAACTGGGCTTAGTCTATTGGACCACATAATGGGCCACTGATGAACAACCAAACCTATTGGACTCATAAATGGGCTAAACAATTGTACTGGGCCTGTACATGAGGAAGTTGGTGAACTCAGCTTAGTCTATTGGACCAGTGAACGGGCCTCCATCGGATTGATAAATGGCCTACTGATCTACTGTAACTAGTCCATTTGACAAGTTTTAATTTTTCATTAACAAAGAAAGTTACTGCAGACGTGGCATCGCAAATTTGCTCGTCATAGGCCGTGACGCACCGGATCACAACCCAGCTGGACGTACGCACACGCACGAACCACACGTGCGCGATAACAGGACTAGGGCTTAAGAGGGAGATAGATCTCTGTTCATCCTCTTTTAGACTTTCAGCTCAAACGAAGAAGAAAATTTTGGTCTGTTTTTCTTCTGTCAAAAAGCTCTAACAATGGCGCCGCCACCTGGACCGTACTCCGGCAAGAGCACCCTTGCTTTGGTAACTTACATTTCTATATCCGATCTGTATTTTATGCATATATGTAGGTGTATTGTGTTTGGATTTGTGGGAATTTAGCTGAATTTTCATGAATGGCAGGTCGCTAGGGTTTCCGCTTTCACGTTCGGACTCGCTTACGGGAGCGTAAAACTTAAGATTCTTAAGGTATGATTGCTTTGACCTTCTTCCCTGGTTTTGGTTCACTGGATATATTTAATACGCTGTTGAGCTTTACTTTGCTGGTTGCTCCTTGAAGGGGATTTGCCAATAGGATGTTAATTTTATTTGGGTCTGGGTTTTACGGTTTGGATTTGACAAATCAGATCCGGAAATTGATTATTAATTATTGAAGCCTAAAAATATCTTATGCCCTGCATAAATTTCTTCTATGAAAAGGGATTATGTTTGTGAAGTGAGATTTGGGGATGGGATACTAGAAATTGGAAATGGGCTTCGAGCCTAGAGCTATGGAAATATCCTTAGAGTAGGTGTTGGAGCTGATGTTTGTTTGAGATGAAGGATATGAAGATAGGAAATTTTTGTGCTTCTGATGGATGGATCTTGTGCAAATGAAATTTTCGGCATTAATTGATATGGGAAAAGGGTTCATTTCCGCATCCGACCGGAGCTTTGCCAAGAAATGTGGTGAATTATGTTTTTCTCTTGTGATTGCAGCACAATTTGGTCTACATGGGATTGTTGACGTGCATATGTTTTTGATATTGCTTACAAAATCACTTATATTTTGACTTCACACTAGCCAATTGCTGGAATTCACGATACATTTCTCCTTGTGTGGGTTGGGAGTTGCTCTGTTGTCTGGTGCGTTATGGATACTTCTTTCCATCAAGTATTTTGAGGTTGGAGGCTCTATAGTCTATAGCATATAGGTGTTTTAGTGAGAGCTTTTGCTTCTGAATGGCTTAATTTTTTAACTGCAATTGCAGTTTTTATTCAGCAACTCTAAATGTCTATCCAATTTTTCTGTCAGAAAAGATGTTTTTACTAAATGTATGTTCTTAGTTCGGTATGCATCATAATGCTAAATGAACACTGTATCATGCAAAACTCTGTTGTGGTTGTGGTACTCCTAAATAGTGGCCTATAGCATATATTACAATTTGATATAGTGGATACTATTGCTAAGGAATGGCAGATGGTGAAGATACTGTTGTAGGAAGTTGAGCAGATAACAATACCAAGATCCACATAACTGGTGCCGATGGTTATTTCATTTCCTAAGGATTCTATATGCATCCATCTGAACGTATCTTACATAACATGTATTTTCTTGTTTTTGTGTCGCTTGCCGTTTGACAAGTCTACAGAACATAATTTTGGAAAGATATGATCCACTTTCTTCTACTTTTGCTCTATGTTTTCTTGATCTATCCCATCTTTTGCTAATGGTGAGAGCTGGAGAGACTGACAGCTTGTCGTTATGTTTTACCAGGCAAAGGCCAAGTCTCACAAGAAAGCTGAAGCTAAGGGACATCACTAGAGGAGCATTGTGTTCTTTTTTTTTTGTTTTTTCCGGCAAAATAATGGAAAGGAAGAAATTAGATTTTAATTTGGCCAGATGCTAAGGACCATTGTTTTCTACTTTGTAAACCGTTGGGTTTGCGGAGCATTTTTTTGAATGGATCTGGCTCCCTCTAACATCTGTTATGTTTCATTTTTCTCTGACTTGGGAAATGAGATAAATATCACTCAATTGAGAGAGAAACATTTGTACTCTTATCATCATCACAAAAGAAAAGAAATGCCTGCAGCCTCTCTTGTGCAGAGTTGTTAATTGTCCACATTTTGCTCTTTATTGTCCTCTGATGGTGGATTGACATGGAAGCTGAGAATAATGCACTGTCACCACGACTACAAATCTCTTGCAGAAGCTTAATTGATTCTGTGTCTAAGTTGAGTGTATTTTGGTGAGTACGTGTGAAAAATTTATCTTTGGGAGGGATTCATGAGAAAGTTGAGAATTGAGTTATTAGGCGTAGTAGGGGCCAAGTAAAGCCTATATAAAAGACATTTAAGTCATTTACAGGGTTTTGGTACAACTGCATCAACATTAAATTGAACTGCCATTGCAGTCTGTAATTTGTGGCAGACTAAATAATTGTGACATAATAATATGCAACCAACGCATTCCTTCTTCCTCTCAAAGCCAATAAATATGTGGCCGTGAAATTCAATTACATCAATCCTAACCAAGTAAAATACAACAGGTCAATGTAACGGGCATCAATGGATTGAGTTACATCATGTCCCCTCAACAAAGAAGAAGACCTATAGTCAAGCTCAAGTTCCTTCAGCCCACTCCCGTTGTACTTGAAAGAAAAAAACTCAATGTTAAGGAGAAGAAGAAAGAAATTACGAATATAAAATAATTAATTTTGATGGGGGCCCTTAAATAGTTGAAGAGTGAGTAATAAACAGTGGTTAAGTAAGTGGGAAGACAAGAGATGGTCCCACCAAATATTCCCCAAATCTCTGCTATATCAACTAATTTAATCATGATTACTGGTTAACACCCAACATTGGGGAGACAAGGAGATCATAGGCAACCACCTAAAATTGTACTACTCTCTGTTATGCACTTATTAGTACTCTGTCTCTGTCCCTCTACAAACACACTCCACGCCCTTTGTTTTATGGCAAAATTTTTATTTCACTCTGAATTTCATTCAATTATAATATATTTATTAATTAATTAAAAAAAATATTCAACTACATAACAAATATATCATATTTTTCGTAATTCATACTTACAATACAAATCATTAATGGTTGTGTACCAAAACTTAATGTCGTAAATAGTCTGATTATCCAAGGTCAATTTCGGTATAGGGACATTATGAAGATCCCTTTATAACGGGAGTTTTCCAAAGTTAAATATTCAAACATAGAACAGCTTTTCCTCAACTGAGCGCTCTAACTCACCTTCCCTTCCCACTCTCTCTCTCCAGCAATTATGGGAAAATGCAACACAATCCGGCACATTGTGAGCATCAGGCAAATGCTCCGGGCATGGCGGAGGAAGGCGACATTACCGGCTTCGTCTCACCGTTGGCGGCCGGATGTGCCGGCTGGACACGTGGCCATCTACGTAGGTAGCAGCTGCAGGAGGTTCATCGTGCGCGCGACGCACCTGAACCACCCGATTTTCAGGCGGCTTCTGAGCCAGGTCGAGGAAGAGTACGGCTTCTCCAACAACCACGGACCTCTGGCGATCCCGTGCGACGAGTTGCTGTTCGAGGAGATCCTCCGGCTCGTCTCCCGAGGCGAATCGGCTAACTCGGACTTCCAGAGATGCTGCCACGTCGGCATGACCAGGAATGAAAACCACGATTATTTCGGCGAGTCTCGGCCGTTGCTGTATGGATTCACGTCCTGACGAGTATTTACACGAGTTTGAATCGGCTAACTGCTACTCTTGACGACTTTTTAGTCTTTAACAGTTTGTCATTATGTCCTTATTTTCCACATCTGTAGTCTTTTTAACTTATGTTGTTCGCCGAGGAGATGGCTGCGGAGGGTGGTTGTAAGATGCAGCTCCGCCGTGTTCATCCTTAGTTGATTCAGGATAAAGGCGTATTTATTAGCAAACGTCTTTTAGGGGTGGTAGAACTTATTCGGCAATGGCTAATTTTATGCGGAATTGTATGTTTTGACTCGAGAAAAAGGAAAAAACCGGACTCTTCTGGTCATAGATATTACAATTATATACAGATTAAGGAAGCCTTGAGATACATTTTTTCCGATAATTATATGGTCGTATTTAAATATTTATCTGTGAGAAATGAAACGAGGAATTTAGTTTTAATTTGAAGCTGTTGAAACTTGAAAGCCGAGAAATGTATTGTTA
Source organism: Sesamum indicum (assembly GCF_026168435.1). NCBI lineage: Eukaryota > Viridiplantae > Streptophyta > Magnoliopsida > Lamiales > Pedaliaceae > Sesamum > Sesamum indicum. The sequence continues at coordinate 572,576 of NC_142666.1, forward strand.
CTTGTGGAGAATTCCTCATCATATATAGGGTGGGGCGGGTCAGGGTTTCTCGGATTTCGGGTTTTTTTAGTTGGATACTCACTTTTTTTTTTTTGGTTAATAGTATATTTGATATCCAACACAAGTTTAACAAAATTGGGTATTTGTTGAAATCGGGTTAGTCTAATACTCGTAATTGAATAGCCGAATATTTTCCATTTCTTTTTTTGTAATTTAAATGTGAAAGCAATAAAGAAGTATTTAAAGGTAACTTTCTTTTGTAATTTTATACTTGTCAATTGTAAATTGTATGTGTTGTGTGACTTGTTTTTTAAAAATATTATACAAAAAATTTATATCAAAATTACAATATCAGCTTATCTATATTAAAATATAATATAACATCACAATTAATTTAAATTAATAAATAAAATAATTTAATTCATAATATAAATAACTTGACAAGTAGATCAACCTTGAACCTAATCATATGTATTTTGCTTTTTTTACTTTACTAATTTTTACTAGAAACAAGAATAATTTTCTTTTCTTTTATTATTTTTTTAAATAAATATTGCGTACTTGATTAACCCAATCGAATATGTTGGGTTTTCACCTCATAGTGATGAGTCCAAAAAAATATAACCAAACTCAAGTATTACAATAATCAGGGATATAACCATAATAACATTAAAATAAAACGAAAATATAAAAAACGGAACAAAATCAAAGAGGCTCAGGGAGCCGATATAGGGGGGACGAAGCACACAACCACAAAGGCCGGCAACCAAACCACTCTGGTTGTTGAAACCCACTAAGGAACGATAGCTACCAAGGCTAACCCATGCCACCAAGGCACCATCGAACTACTCAAGTTTACCTATCTCTTTTATTTTTTTTCCTCACTTGTTCTTTCTCTTCTTTTTGTTTTCGAAGGTAGTGTATAAATATGAAAAAGTCATTGATGATGGTGCAAAAAATCGAGAAAGAGGGAAGAATACGAGGAGGGTTAATAAATTCGGCCAAGAAAAAGGAATAAGAATGCGAAGAGTTTCAATCATTTAAAAATGGGAACCGAATCGGATAATGGGTAGATCGGGTCAGGTCTTATAGGTGGTGGGTTGGGGCTATGGGTTTGAGCCTACCGAATTTGGTCCTGAGCCAATTTCCCAACAGAGTATTTTCTTTATACCCGATAATCGACCCAACTTAATTAAAATCGTATTTGAGTAATTACCGCAAATTATAAAAATAATTCAATCCGATCTATTCAAATATATTTGAATCAAGTCAGAACATGTGAGAATGAAATCTCAATCCAATCAGAAAACATAAAAAGAAACTCCAAGAGCCATAAGCTCAATTCAACAACAATAAAAAGAAAAACAAAACCAAGAACAAAAACGCTGGGAGAAGAATTATAAGGATACACCAAACACCATTAACAAGAAGAGTGAGAGAAGAATTGGCACAAAAACGTCAATCAACATTAAGAAGTGACAAATATTTGTCTTGTAATTTTTGTAACATTATAGGGTATTTCAGTCTTTACCGTGGACCATTTGAGGATAAAATTGACAAAGGTACTTTATTGGGTTGGGCTTTGCAAAATCGGACTATAGTCCGCCCAAAATGGGCCGAATAACGGGTCATACCAAATAATCACGGGCTGGACTATTATAAAATAAACATCCAATTATTTGGGATCTGACCCAATGGTGTTTAGTGAACTGGGCCCCAAGATCCAAATCCAGTTGATGCATCATCCCGTGATTGTGAATGCTTTTTCCTTTTCACGGTGGGTTAATGTTATGAGAAGAGTGAAGACCGTTAAAGGCTTCACCTCGTTGCTTTAGCTCTGTCGGTCCAGTTCTTTCTTTCTCCACGCCTACGCCCTTTTTCTATACCAGCCATCTGAGATCTCTCTCAGAGCTCTTCCACAAACTGCTCCACACTTCCAACTGCCCTGAGCTCTGATTATTTATTCTATTTTGATTGAAAATATTTAAGAAAACCAGTTCGAATTCTGCGCAATTCTTCAATCACGAGGTGCCAGAATTGTAATTCGTAGATATTTTTGACTGGTTTCATTTCCAGTTCTTCTGTCCAAGTAAATGAGGCGTCGAGGGTCAGACTTTAGGCGGCCGGTGAGGCGACGAATTCCGAATGTGTTCTGGTTGACGCTGTGTGGCTCAGTGATTCTGCTTTTCATTGTGCTCTTGAGCCGGGAAAATCAGCGTCCCTCTTCAAGATCGGTTTATTCCAAGGTAATTTTCGATCTGAAATTTTCTCTCAACTTAACATATACTGCATATGTAATTAATTTTGTTTATTACCTTGTGATTTGAGTTGGGATCAGTTGGAGGTGCATTCTTCATCGTTTCTCTTTGATGTATTGCTTCTTTCTCTTTTTTTCTTTTTAAATTTTGATGGGAACTTGTGGAACAGATTGGCAATAGGAGATATAAAGAGTAGAGTGAATGGGTATTAGCCTTACTAACTGTTGGGGGCAAATTACTGAAACTGAAGCGGTTAGTTGTCCCTAAGATTTATCAAGTGTGTGAAAACTTGTTTTATTTATTGTAACATGAACTCAGGGATCATGATAAGATATTGAATGTAAATGTATTTACTAGTGTGAAATACTGATAATCTCTCTTATTTGTTCCAAAGGAACCATACATTGGCCTAAGATTTATGTGTAGTTTTAACCATCACCTATTCACCAAAAATGAGGATAAAGTTGGAGACTGAAGTGGTGTTTCCTGTTATGATTCTTCTCATAAATGCTGGGTGAATGGAGCTCTGTGGAAGGGATTAGTTGAATAAGCTTTTTGCTCTTACAGTACACATGTCGAAGATTAAAAAGAATTTATTGATCAATGAGCACTAGTAAATGATTAAGAACGGTAAAGTTTGATACTAATATGTAAAAGGTGACTTATTGAAGTATTAAATGATGCAAGAACTAATATATAGAATCTGGAAGATTGCCTGGAATTAATGTAATAGTTCCTTAGGGTTATTATTGTACCTTTTTTTATATTTATGCAATTAACCTTCCCCCCAAAAAAGAATGATGCAAGAACTGCAATTTTTCATAGTTAGAAATTGGGGGACGGAAATGTATATCAATTTAGTTAGGTACATATGATGATCAACTTGTTAAGCATTAAGCTTCAATTATGAACATGTTAGTTCTGTAAACACACAATGATATGATGTTGCAATGACATGTTCAGCAGCAACCTTCAAAATATTGTTGTTGTGAGTGAACTGCAATGTATGCTTTTCCCAGGCAACAGATACCAAGTGAAACATGCAGAAATGCTATTGGGCTCTAAAGAGTTGCTGCAGAAAAAGTAACTTAAGAAAGGAACATGGTAACTGATTTGGGACAATGTTTGAAATGGTAATGGTGTTCTGTTCGTTTAACTTCTGGCATCTAGTTGGCCCCTTGTACATGAGATTGGCTTATATTATTCTTTAGCAACTTACGGTTGCAAATGTCGATATGTCACCTAATAGTTAAAATCGGTAATGGTCAGAGGGGCAAGATGCACCCTCTTTATGCCCAATGTTAACAGCTCTGGTAGTGTTGCACTTCTGTTTATGGTAAATATATATAGGATTTGCAAAATGCTTCCTTTCAGATGCTCTAATGCTGAAGTCTGTTTGATTAAAATATAAAGTCCACATGTTTTTTTACCATTTTTTATATAGCATCTCCCTAAAATGTAATTAAAGTACAGGTGAGGAAAATGGGAAATCTTTGGTCCTTGATTCAGGAACAAACGAGAAAAGGTTCAGGCAAATTAAATGTCACTTTTGTTGCATTGACATAGTTTACAGTTGTATTAGTTTGTTCCCTCCCCTTATCTGTCAGAAGTTATTATTGGAAATAGCAATTGACATCTGTTTTTATGTTATGCAGAGATTCACTAGACATGAAAAGGTTATAGAAGGCCTGAACATCACTGACGAAATGGTGAGTCCTGACTCTGTAACGAGGCAACTGAATGACCAAATTTCTCTGGCAAAGGCATTTCTCGTTATTGCAAAGGAAAGCAGCAATCTGCAATTTGCATGGGAACTTAGTGCTCAGATTCGCAACTCACAGATCCTTCTGTCAAATGCAGCCTTAAGAAGAACTCCTTTGACAACCAGCGAATCAGAAACTGCTATTCGTGACATGGCACTTCTACTCTTTCAGGCTCAGCAACTCCATTATGACAGTGCTACCATGATCATGAGACTTAAGGCCAAGATCCAGGGTCTTGAAGAGCAAATGAACTCTATCACAGAGAAAAGTTCGAAGTATGGACAAATAGCTGCTGAAGAAGTTCCAAAGAGCTTGTATTGCCTCGGTGTTCGTCTGACAAGTGAATGGTTTAAGAATTCCAATTTGCAGAGGAAACTTAAAGAGAATAGACAAACAGCTTTAAAACTCAAGGACAACAGTTTGTATCACTTTTGTGTCTTCTCTGATAACATCCTCGCAACTTCAGTTGTCGTGAATTCTACAGCTTTGAATTCCAAAAATCCTGAGAAGGTGGTTTTCCACCTTGTAACTGATGAAGTGAATCACGCAGCAATGAGAGCTTGGTTCACCATGAATAGTTTTGCAGGAGTAACTGTTGATGTCCAAAAGATAGAAGACTTTAGCTGGTTGAATGCTTCCTATGTTCCTGTTCTTAAACAGCTTCAAGACTCGGACACCCGGAGCTACTACTTCTCAGGTAGTGGTGGTGATAACCGGACTCCAATCAAGTTCAGGAACCCTAAATACTTATCCATGCTTAACCACCTCAGATTCTACATTCCTGAAGTTTTTCCTGCCCTGAAGAAGGTGGTCTTTCTTGATGATGACGTTGTCGTGCAGAAGGATCTTTCAGCTCTTTTCTCTCTCGATCTGAACGGCAATGTCAATGGTGCAGTGGAGACATGCATGGAAACATTTCATAGATACCACAAGTACTTGAATTACTCTCACCCCCTAATTCGTGAGCATTTTGACCCTGACGCGTGTGGATGGGCATTTGGGATGAATGTTTTTGATTTGGTTGAATGGAGGAGAAGGAATGTCACGGGTATCTACCACTACTGGCAGGAAAAGAATGTTGACAGGACTTTGTGGAAACTCGGGACTCTCCCTCCAGGCCTGTTGACATTCTATGGATTGACAGAGCCTCTAAACCCCTCATGGCATGTCCTAGGTTTGGGCTATACGAATGTTGATCCAAAGTTGATAGAGACAGGGGCTGTGCTACATTTTAACGGCAACTCAAAACCTTGGTTGAAGATTGGAATGGAGAAATATAAACCGATTTGGGATAAGTATGTTGATTATGGGCATCCTCTATTGCAACAGTGCAACGTCCATTAATTTCGAATATGGATTTTGCGATTTGTGATGAAAAAACAGGAGTTTTGACCAATTATTTGTACACTGGGAGATTTTAGGAGGAGATTATGAGACGACTCAGGGTAAGTGGTATGACCATTGATATTTGGTCGTCGGAAATTCAATTTCGTTGTTGTAACATAATGTTCAGCATGTAGTCTCATGTTAAATCTATTTGAGGTCTGTTCAGGAGTTGTTGCTACAAATGCTTAATACAGATTAAGTCTCCTTTTTTGAGCTTTGGCACTCACCAATTAGTTGATGTTCTTGTTGTGTCCTCTTTCCTGGCTGCTGGACTCTTTTAGTTCGGTTTTTCAATATTACTGGGAAATTACATACATACATGTATATTTTTAGACTTTCCTCACAAACTTCTATATTTTTAGTTCGGTTTTTTTTTTTTCCTCACAAACTTCTATATTTTTTAAAAAATCTATAATTACAATTTATTGAATTTCTCTTACATTCTCCATATCTTTTAACACAAATTTCTGTATTTTTAATAAATTTCTATAATTTATTTTCTCTTTCTCAACGTACCCCATATTTTTTAATCTTACACAATTTTAATGATTTATCTTCTTTTCACATAATTTTTTTTTATATGCTCGTAAAAATAGTGTGCATCAGCAACTAATTGTACTTGAAATGGATGAGTAATTGAGTATTGACAAGATGGTTCCACTTCCACATGGTATTTGGGCCAAGTGAAAAGACCCACCCGGATGAGAATGATCAGCCACAAAAAAGTGGACCTTTTAGATCCGCATTGTTGTTGGTCCCAATTAGCTTTTCATGGTATAACAGTTTTGGATCGGATCAGATAATGGGTCAACCCTGGCCCACTTCAAAGTGGAGAGATTAATTTAATATATTTAAAATCATTTTCACTTAATTCCTTTTGTTGCACAGATTACAAATTTTTATTATTAAGGCGGTAAACTGCAAAAACAATTATTGTTCTCAAACAAAATATTTTTTTATAGTAAATTACAATGAGTTTTTTTTTTTAGATTTTGATACAATTATAAATATTTTTTTATTATTTTTTCAATATCCCTTGATTGTAACAACCGTCTAGTAATTAACACAATTCGTTAGTCTATATTCAATTTTTATTCATTTTTTGTAGTAATTTGATTAAAATATTATTTTGAACTGTGAATAATAATTTTATTTATTTATTAAAATTTTTTAAAATTTTTAATGGATTAAGTAGATAATTTTTTATGATATTTTAAAATTTTTCATCCATCCGGCCATTTTTTTTAAAACATACAATAAGGACTAGATAAAATTAATAATTTCAAATTTTCATTCAAAAATTACATAATTTTATCAGAACATCAATACAATATTTATAATTTTTTAAATAATGAAAGAATAATCATATGTCAAAATTGAGAAGAATCCATTGCAATTTATCTTATTTTGGACCCATTAATTAATTCCACCTCCAGTCTCAATTCTCAATTATATCATTTTCCTTGTATCGGAAATGTCTTGAAACAATGGTTTATTTCTTAATTTTCTTAACAAAATTTAAAAATAATGTGACACCACTCATAAATAAAAAAAGTAGTTTCTTTAATTCTATTTAAGCTTTAATTTTGAGTATATTTATGAAGCTAATTAAAAAAGAAAATAAAAATAGAAGTAGAAATTAAAAGAGCGGCCCTGATTTTCTAATAATTATTATATGTTGATGAATGATGAAAGTAGGAAAGATGATTTGGACAGTGGTAGCGGGGCCACGTGACAGGTCACGTCACAAGTTCAAATAGAGATAGGTGGGGCAACAGTCACGTGCCTCGAGCCCCCAGATATTGTACTGAACCCGGGCCCACAAAGATTTCGGATCCTCCACCCCCATTCGGGTTTTGAACCTTCCTATCCACATCATTTATAATTAAAAATATAAAATTATATTTATTTTTAATTAAGTAAATAAATATTGGGTGACCAAACTCTACCAAGTTGGAATCCATGCAGATTGAGTTATATAATTTTGAGTAGAAGAAAAGCATATAGAATATGACAAAAATGTAATTTCGGACTCATCAACAACTTCTAACCTTCACAGTGGACCCCAATTTTTATTTAAAGTATATAAATATGTATAATTACAAAATATTATATTGGGAAGTAAATATATATATATATATATATATATATATATACCCTACCAACTACTAAGTGCTTACCAACTTTTAACATAAACTTAAAATAAAGTATAGTGGGTGTTTTGAAATATGTTATAATTATAAATACTTTTTTTATTATTTAAAAAATTATACATATTTTTTTCAAAATAAATGGTAGTTTGATAGATACTCTATCGAGGCAATTCATTGTATAATTAAGAGTATTTATTAGATGATCATTAATTTTGTGAATATATTTATAATTTTTTTAAATAATAAAAAGTATTTATTATTATGATAAATTTTACCCTAAAACTTATGTAGTAATTATGAAATTTTGCTCTTAATGGCTGTACTTGCTATAATATACGACCAGGGACATCAATTTTTGTGCTTCATATTCAATATATCTACATATTACACATATTTTTGTGTGAATCTATCTATATATATATAATAAATACATACATCTAAGCTAATATATAATAATTAAAAAAAAAAAAAACTCTCGACACTCACGACAAGGGTTAATGACACAATCACACTAGTCTTTTTTAAATATAATAGTTATATTCCTAATTAGATAATTTTAAAAATTAATTATAAATTCTTTTTTTTTAATACAAAAGTAACTCCACATTATTTTAACACCATTACACTAATTTTTTTGTCGTGCCAATAGTACCTATTTGCACTGACAACTAATGATTTTTACTAATATAATTACTTATATTTATTTTAAATCGTCCACATTATCTTTTTATTGTCAATACACTAATATGTTTACCTTTCACTTTCATTCATGTTAATCATTTGATCTACTTTTAAAATTTTTATATCATATATATATGTAAATATTATGTGACACAGTGATCAATATATATGTATATATAGTCCAATTTAGGTACTGAATTTTGGTGATCCACATTCTCTGCTATTTGTAACGTGTATTCAGCATCAACAGTTGAGGGTAGGTGGTCCTTCCCCACCAAACTCATTGCATGTTTTTTAATAAATAATAGAAAAATAAATATGAATATATTAATTATTTATTATACAAATATTGGAGACCAACCCGACCCGATACAATTGTTTAATAAGGCTAATTTGAAAACATTTTTGCTATTTTTGAGGGCAATTCTCTGAATCCCTTCAAATAGACTATTTTTGAAATAATTGCGACTCCTATATCTACTAAATATTACTTTGCTTGCAGATGTCAGTAATATTTGTTTTTCTTTAATTCTAAATCCTAAATAAGACAAACGCGACACTGGTTCCCACTGTATACATATTTATATTTTTTGGGTAATTGTACGCACCGTATAATTAACGACATTAACGGAATAGAGTAGACTAGTGGCATGTACGGAAGTCCAATGGCTCCAAGAACCATGCCCTTACGTACGTATGAGATGTGGAAGACCCAGCTGTCAACTTATTACAGTAATCTCCGGTTAGTTATTATTATTATTTTCTTTTTCATGGGATACCCTTCTGATACAACTCCACATATTATTACACTACTTCATTGATGCTGTAATACATTTTTTGTCTTATCCAAACTTTGGTTAGATTTGAATCTAAATTATTTAAATCCGAATGGATCTCTCATGTTTTTTGATTATCATTAAATATAAAACATAAATTACCCTTCATTTATCAAATTATAAATGATGAAGGTTATAAAGTGTGATCAATTCTACTCGATTCAGGTCCGTAAATATGAATAAAATTTATCTATTTTCATAATAATATATATACACATGCACATGCACGTTATCAGATCCGTTGTTTGTTATTAGTTAACTTCGACAGTAATTTTTTATTTGTTTATTATTTTGGAATGTGTTTTTAGTATTTAAATATTAATATAATGATGTGTGTAAATAGACTTTGAACAGTCAATGGTGTGTAGTTCATTTGGCCAAATTAATATATCATTACGTTAAAATTATGAGTTCGAACCTCACAAACATATATGATTTATTCTTATGAGTTCGAACCTCACAAACGTATATAATTTATTCTATTTTAATAGTAGTTGTTAACTAGATACAATTATCGAAGTTGATGATCGGAATGTTACAGTTGTTGGTAATTTTTAGATATTATATTAATCATCCACTTATATTAAAAAAAAAAAAAGACTTTGAATAATGTAATAAACAGTATCTATATAGAAAATGAGATTAGGAGGTTAAATTGTTGGTAAATAACGTTAAAAATTCTCTAGCAGGGTGTAGACAAACACACCACCTCTGCCAGGAAAATTACAGACCGTTTTTATACAAATTCAACCCATGAGTTAGTTCACGGGTCTCGGGTCAGGGTCAAATACAATCACCCCAAAAACATGGGATTAAAGCTCAAATCCCCCCAAAAATAAAAAATTTGAAAAAAAAAAAAAAAAAGTGAAGAAAGATGTTGAAAAAAGATTGAAAAGCAGTCGAAAATACTGCTCTCATCTTGACCATCTCTCTCCAAAAATGCTTTCACGATTTTCCCAATTTTTTTCCATGCTTCTTCATCATCTGAGCATTGAAGTTAGGGAGCGAAACACGACTTCTTCACAAGGGATAGTGAGTCCCATTTCATGGTCGAATCCGAACTCTTCCTCGGCGCGCCTGAGCAGACACTGGAACTCTGGGTGGGTCAGGAACGAAATGGGGACGATGTATCTGCTTCGATTTTCGCCGACGTAGACTGCGAAGTGTCCTTTGGGGACGTCGACTGGGAGCCCATCTTCATCGTATTTCTTCCCCAAACTCGAACACCTTTTCAGGATTTGCTTCAGGGCTGCTGCTTGAGGCAGTTTGTTTGATTTCTTGATTGCCATTTTTTCTTGAGGTTTTTGGGAGAGGAGATGAAGATGAAGAATGAAGGAAAGGAATGTGTTTGATGAATTGCTTGGGTGGAGTTGAGTGAGTGAGGGTATTTATTTAAGAGGATTGGGGGAAGGGGTTCATGTGGGGTGTGGGAGCAGAGGTATTTGGGCTGTTGGGATAGTATGAAAGGACAATGTGGGGTCGGAACCCATTGGGAGCAGTTTTCCATGTTGGCCCTCCTAATGACAATATGGACCCTTTCTACATCTACTTGTATTCAAACTTACAGTTGCTCTATCATAAAAAATTACTCACTATTTCCTCATCTCTATAACATACTTTTCAATCCAATTGAATTTTTTGTTGTAAATTTTATTTTATATTATTCTTTATTTAACATATACATCACAATGTAAAAAAATAAAATAATGTATTTTATCTTGAGAAGGATTATACAAATAGTGTGTGCATGTTGAATAGAGCAGAAGATAGAATAGATTTTGCATAGAAAATTAGATTCAATTGAATTTTCTATTGTGAATCATATTCCATCTTATACTCCACATATACAAGAATAACATCAGGTATTTTATTTTGAGAAAGATTATATGTACGTGACATCATTTGTGTATATTGAATGGAGCAGAAGATGTAATAATAGACGTTGCAACAGAAAACACAATCTGAATCTTAGCTTCCTTCACTATTTCAACATCAAACTTCTCTCTCTCTCTCTCTCATATGTAGCAAATAAAGCTACTTAGGTACAAAGAGATAGAGGAATTTCATGCTATCCACTCTAAATCAATCAGTTGAGAATAAGAGCGTCAGTTTATTTGAATGAACCTGGTACATGGTCGTAAATCACGGACTCCAAATTGTTATGTACTGAGAGCAGGAACCACCACAGCTTGGAGGAGTTTGGTATTTTCTGTTTGTTGGACTCGTGATTCTATTAATTGATTGTCAGGAGAAAACAGTAACCATCCAACAAAATAAAATATCAGGAGAAAATACAACAGTTTCCTCTGTAAAAATGATTGTCAGGGAGAACACAACAGTTTCCTCAGTAAAGTCATGTGAGTATCAAACAGCCAACCAGATAATAAAATAATGCACAGAGAGTTATACGTTCATGTGTCCATTCAATTGCTGAAAAACTACTAAAAATGTGAAATAGATATATAGGCAAGGAAGATCATTTCATATTTCATAATATGATAATTCATAACCAAGAACTTCAATACGACAACTTCCTTGAAATCCCAAACTCTATTTTTAGTTATAGTTCATATCGTTTGGTTGATTGACACCGTTTCTTCTCTTTTACCTGATTCCAACGCAGGTTTCTCTATTATTGTAAATTCAAAAAATTCAAGCCCCAACTGTATGCAGGAGATTGACTAATATACCCTTCAACAAGAAGACATCATCATCGAAAACAAAACTACTTGTCCAAAAATGGGGCTCCCCCATGTGGTCCTGGAATTGAAAATCTGAAACCAATGTGAGAGTAATAGGCATCTACCAGAAGGAATAGTGATTATCAAAGAAGAATCCCCCTTTGAAAGGATCACCACTAGATATGTCGTCCCCCTATTCAGCCCGGCTCCATCTCCTTGTCCAGGAAATAAAGTTATGATCTGCATGTTCTAAGGCTGAGAAAAAGATCCACAAAAAGCTAATAGGTCCAATGCTTTGATAGTTTCACTGCATCCCCGCATTTCTGTTGTCTCCTTTTGTCATTACTAGCATATACCCTCGAGTCCTTGATAGTACTATAGTGATGTCTCTGTTGAATCTTATAAAAAATGTTTAACAACTTTGTGAGTTATACTGCAGGTGTGATCTGTAAAAGGTTTGAAACTATAAGCGCAGAGAAAGGATCCTAATTATTTTACCGGACTTTGGTACTTGATTAACAATGTTTGTCTTACTACATAAAAAAAAGTAATGTGTAGACCTTACAATCTAGTAGTAAATGAAGCAGGTATACAGGGACAAGCAGATGGGAGTTCGGATCCTCGATTCCAGTATTGATCTGGCATTCTACTTTATATATTGTGTATCGAACGTTTCCTTTTAGATATACAGTTATTGTGAATTTCAATCCACATGGCGGTTACACGTCAAATAGAATGCAGAATGGAACATCACATAATAGTGGGTTCAACTGGGCAGATGGCAGACGGTGGTAGCTAAAACTAGACTAACAAGTCCATCCCATCCCATGTTCTCAAAATTAGATTGGATGGGGATAATAATAGTACTACTAATAATAGATAGTCGAATACATGAATAGAGGAAAGGAATGTGGTCCCTTCAAACTTAATTTGAGGTGTTCCTGAGCATAAACTAATCCATCAAAAGAAATTCCTCTCATTCTGATGATGACCCAGCTCTCCGTATTGCACATGAAGCCCATGTTACTCTTGCCCTCTAGAAATGCTATAGAACAAGACCCTTTCATATCACACTTCCACTTGAACCCGTCACCTTAAGTTTCGCCAACTAACATTCATGTTTCAAACACACTCACTAAAAATACAGTCAATCATCTTGCATTGGATATAACATCCCAAAAGAATCCGGACAATAATTGTTACAAAAATATAAGACAAAACATAATCAGTATGGCGCAATTTTTTTCTGAAAAGTTGTGGTAAGAAGTTGATGCTTCAGTTGTATGGGTATAATTAGCTCTAACTAACATAGGTACAAAAAAAGTACTTATGTATTTAATAGTTGTAGGGAATTAATAGATCAAAAGTCGGATATATTTTTACACTCTCAGCCACAGTGCATGTGTCTAATCACGTTTGAGTAGTACAAAAACTCTGAAAATATATTACTCCTTTGACAAGGCAAACAACAATCACAAATCTGTACTAAGTTACCATTTTATGAAATTAAATAGTAAGTGATATTTAATGAAATATAAACAATATGGGCCCTAGCTGTGTAAGTGAGCAGAGCAATGGCCAGCAGAAAAATGTATATCTATATACATATTTATAGATCAAGCCAGGTGATGATATCAAAACTAAAACGACCGACAAGAGTCATTTCAAGAATGGGGGCTATGCATGAAAGTTGGACCAATAAACAGCTCAGCAAATTTCATGTCATAAGACCCAGAGCAAGAAGAAGCCTGGATGTCTAACTCTAACACATAATTTTCAGGACAATAAAGTAGAACTCTGGATAAATTAAACGAACTTAAAATAGAGGATGTGCTTTAAAGGGCCCACAGAAAATAATTTGAAGAAGAATTAGTCAGTATTAAGGATAAGATTTCAAACCTGGTATGCTGAGACCACTGTTGACGCGGCACAGCTATGATCCATTGAAAACTCGATCACACTTCGATTATGTTTTACAACTTGGAAATTGGAATAAATACTTCAAAAGAATTTCCACACTACCTGCAAGCCATTGTTGTAAACACCATCCAAACATTTTCCTAACACCAGTTGTGATGGTGTTGGAACAACTGAAACCAATCAGGAAAAAACGATACCACTGAGTTTTGACTTATGTAACTTAAATGCCAAAGGATCATATCTTCCTTTATCTTCTAGGTGGCCAATAATTAGTATAGAATTCCACAAATTTATTAAAAAGCACCAAGTTAGAAAATCTTCTTGTTCTTCATATAGTGCCTAAACAAAAAAGGAAGATGGTATGCTGCCTTTTGATTTTGAACCACATCCTCCCATTCAGAATAGATCAAGTTAACAGTGTTATATTTCTCAACCAAAAAACAGATTCTCATCATTCACAGCAAAATAAACGAATATCCTACTACAGGGAATGGACATTCATTAGATTCAAGAAAGGGGATGGATTAAGTAATGAATTAACAAGAGTGCTACTCATCTTCAATCTTTTTGCAGAGCACTAGAAGCAATTGCCTGCAGAGAATCGAATCTTCTCTACTAGGCAGTAGCTCGAAGGTCCTGAAGCATCTTGCGATTAGCCTTTGGCACATTATGGGGAGAGCACGATCCAACATCTGAGATTGTAGCATTCACCTTAATAATGATGATATACATTTTAAATACTTTCTACCGCTTTAAACATTCACACATGATCTTTTAAATCTTAAAAGAAAAAATAGAGATCTTATCAGCTCCTCTCTGGACAACAACATATTCTTCCAGCAAGAATGACATTATCACCAACATGAAGCACATACGAGACCCTCTCTTATACTGCATGTAACCGTATCAATGAGGAAGACTAAGTATGAGAGTCATTCAGGAAGGACTAAGGTTGACCTTTTATCAGAGTGGTTTTTACTGCAGAATACCAAAACGAACAAGCTCCATTTAAGCTGTCACAAGGTGTACATTTGACACACTACTGGGAAATGTATATGAGGGACTTTTCATGTAGTACCCAGCCCTTTTGAAATTTGAATTGTTGAAGTTATGAGTTTGATCTGAAAGCTAAAAGATGCTTAGGCATTTCTCTGGGGCTTGGATGAGAATCAAGGTAAGATTTCAGCCTCAGAGTTTGAGGCATCTCATCAAGAAACCTCGCTTGAAGTTGAAAGAGAATTGTTCTGCTAGAAACCAGGTTTTGCAAGATGGTTCAAACTTCAAAAATTGCGCCTCTGCGAGGCCCATATAGAAGCTCAAACCACTTCATCTCAAGTACCTTGAGAAGTTAAACTAATATGATAAAGATGTAATTTGGAGTGTCAGCAGTGGGTAGGCTGTATTGTGATGGAGATAAAACCTTGCATTGTTTTCTCATCTGCATTCTGTTGGTGTGAACATACTCAGGGAAGAAATTCATCCAACTGAGAACAGGGAATGCAAGCTGTCTGTTCAAGAACCACTCTCCTTTCAACTTGTCACATTTAATGAATTCCCTCCATTGTCCTCTCAACCCTTACTTGTCATGAACTCTATGCATTTTGAGAAACTCAGCCATGTAATTCCTCTCAAACATATCGAATATAGAACATAAACGTGATAACATGAAACGAATTGCTATCTATAAGAGAATTTCCCTCCGACTGAACTGGTTGCATCTATGCAACTCCATCCAATTTCCTTCTTCAACCCTTTTTGTTTAATTGATTCCCTCAATTGCTCAATCTCAGCCCACATACCATTCCTGGCATACATATTAGATAATAGAACATAAACTCCAACATTATCAGGCTCCAATTCAAGTGCTCTATGAGCAGCCAACTTTCCCAAATTGACATTTCCACACTCATTGCAGGCACTAAGCAATGCTCCCCACATGGATATAGTGCAGCTCTTGTCCCCAGTAAATGGCATTTCACTAACCAATTTGCAAGCTCTCTCCAACTCTCCAGCACGACAAAGCAAGTCAACAAGACAACTATAATGCTCTTGGATTGCAACCAAGCCATAGTCGCGAGTCATGGACTCAAAGTACTCCATTCCAAGATCAACTTGGCCAGTGTGACCACAAGCAGAGATGACTGTCAAAAACGCCACCCCATCAGGCCTTATCCCTTCCATTAGCATAGATTTAAACAACCTAATCACTTCAATATAATTTCCATTCCGACCATACACTCCTAACATTGAAGTCCATAAAACAACATCGAGTCGTCTCTCCCCTACTTCATATCCCAGCATATTGAAGACTCTTTTTGCACTATCCACCAGTCCACACTTCCCATACATTTCAATCAACAAACTTTGCAGAAACACATCAGCTCCAACATCAATTATGCAGCGTACTATATTTGCATGAACCTGCTTGCCGAACTCGAGAGCACAAAGCCCACTACATGCACGAAGAGTAGCAGACATCGTAAAATTGTCCACTGGCAAACCTAGAATGGGCATCCTCCTAACCAGTTGAATTCCTTGATCCCACATTTTAGCCTCAGCATAACCCGACATAAGCGCATTTGCGCACACAGTATTCTTCACAGGAATTTCATCAAACATCTTTCCTGCATCATTCATACACAACAATTTCCCGTAAAGATCCACCAAAGCACTGCCCACAAACACGCTAGCCAACCAACCCGATTTCTCCACATAGGCATGCATCATTTTACCAAGGCAAACATTCTTCAAACAAGAAGCTGATTTCAAAGAGGTGCATAAAGCGTAAGAATCAAGATAAACACCATTGCAATGCATGAAAGAAAAGGTATGGAGCGCAAAAGAGTCAGACCCGTGTTGAGAAAAATGAGATATAATTGAATTGAAGGGTAATGGGTTTCTGGGACTGAGACATTTGAAGAAGCTGGTCAGAACTTTATGGGTGTCTTGGTTGTTGCATGCTGTGTATGTTAATACGAGTTTGGTTTGGAGGTTAGGGGAAATGAAGAATAACCCTGCTCTAAGTACATGGGCGTAGAATCCCTCAACTGCTCTAAGATTCTTCGTTTGAGTACAATGGTTCAAGAATTGGGTGATTGAGTGAATATTTAGTGCACCATGAAACTTGATTTGGGCGAACATATGGTTTGGTTGTTAGTGCTTGAGGTTGAGTTCACTCGCCAAAAGATTTATGTAAAGAGGTCTTTTCTCAGAGGTTCTTTCTTCTCTAATTCTCAACTATACTCATACAGATCACACAGCCCAACAATCCATTTTCAAAACATAAAATAGCTCTACTAAAATCCATCATACTTATTTTGGCCCTTAAACCTATCTTCTTATACTAATCAAAAATTCAATTAAATCTGAATCAATTATATGTCAAGTGTAATATATTTATTATGTAATTGGTGTACAGTTTAAAAAAAACGACAAATCACATTACAACATTTGCTTTGTAATTGATTTGGTTTGTCATACCTAACTCAATAAGAATTTCCTCAATATATCTTTGTTTTAGCGTGTAACTTAAAGTACACGGAAATTAAAACAAGAAAATGCAACAAAACTAGTGTCCAAGTAGACAACTGCTTTTGCATCTGAAAATGGCTTAACAAGCACAAGTTTGATGAATATATACAAACTATCTTCTATATATGTGTAAAAAGAAATTTGTACAATTACTAGCTCTATACAAAATTGTACTCCTCTGGGAAAAAACAAAAAAAAAAGCAGTACTATCATCTTCTGGCTAAACGAGACGAGAGATTGATGAATACATCCTCGCTGCATGGAATAGTGAGGCCACCCATTGGATGGTGGAACCCAAATTCTTCTTCGGTTTGAATTAGCAAATCTTGAAACAAAGGGTCGTTCAAGAACGACAATGGAACGACAAACCGCTTCATTTCACTTTCCCCAACGTAAACAGCAAAATGACCCTTTGGAACATCGCTTCCTGCTGAGGATGATCGTTTTCCAGCTGATAAAGACCGTCTAAGCATCTCACAAATAGCCATGCTTTTGCTCTAGTACGACTTGCTGAAATTGAAGGGGAGAGTTTTATGTGTAAAGTGAGGTTAACTCGAGGACTTATTGCTGGTTGTGAGTTCATAGTGTTTTGCATGTACGTATATATAGCTGAATGAATGTGTCATTGTCGTCTCCTTCAAAATCTGGACATGAGTGGCTGAGAATTGAGTGGATTTGTGGTGGCTGGGGAAGTTTGAGAAACATAAGCACATGACGAAGCACATGGAGTTGTCTTCGTATCAACACAAATGATTTTAATGCAATGAGGTGAAACATTTGGTATGTGCAGAACATTTTTCCAACCAACTCCAGCAGCAGAGCCCTCAAAGGACCCCCTCTGTAGGTCAATCAGATAACGATATCTGCTGCCTTCTTACACCTGAAATATGCTATATTCTATGTACTTGTCTTCGGCTGAAGATGATTGGTAGCAACATCAGCCGACCAAATTTATCTGGTGGTCTGCTACTCCATCAAGCCACTTGAATCAAGAAGGAAACAGACACTTTTGGTTATTGGTTCAGCTAAAATCAATATATCTTCATAATATAGTTTTACATTTTTGTGTCGAATATCAGCTGACGATGAATCAAACAGGAAATCAAGATCACTAAATGCGAAGCATGAAGTGGCTGCAGATATTGACTGCCCATGAAATCATTGGAACTGTAATTGTTAGTTATATGGATTGACAGGAAAAGGGCCTTTCTGAATTTTGAAGTTAATTACCTTTCACTGGAAGAAATACATCCAATCACATAGCAGATACAATAGAAACAGGCAAAGACATGCAGTAGCTTTGTTGTTCACTCAGTTTAATCCATCAGAAGAGGATGCGAATGCTTACAAATACCAATTGTATGATAAGTGATGATCATTCGTCTTGAATCCTTGCCAAGTATTTTGGTTGTTTATGGTTTTGTGTATGGCCAAAGCAGAGGTGAGACTGAAGAGTGTATCTTCGCTGCATGGTATGGTGAGGCCACCCATTGGATGATGGAACCCAAATTCTTCTTTGGCTTGACTTAGCAAATCTTGAAATGAAGGGTGGTTCAAGAACGACAATGGCACGACAAAGCGCATCACTTCACTTTCCCCAACATAAATAGCAGAATTGCCCTTTGGAACATTGGTTCCAGACGAAGCTGATCTTTTTTTTTTCGGCTGATAAAGGCCATCTAAGCATCAAACCAACGGCCATGGTCGTAGTGTAGTCAATCTTGCATCTGTACAAGGTGGAATGAAGAAAACGAGGAAATTTCTATGAAAAACAATTGAAACTTGAATTTTTTAAGGCAAATACCAAACCAGCAGCAACTTCAATATACACTCAGTTTAATCCATTAGAAGTGGATTACGATAGTCTGTCGAAGACAGAATAGGGCAATGTGCGGAGACCTGGAGATTGTTAGAATCCTTAAAAATTAGAAGAAAAATGTTACAAAAATATGTTCCTCAAATGTATACAGCTATTATAAATCTATACAGTGACTTGTCCAGAGAGACATTTGTTTTCCTACATAAATATTACTCTGAAACTGATCAAATGCATCATCTTCTGCTCAGGCTAGAGGTGATATCAACGAATAAAACCTCACTGCAGGGGATGGTGAGGCCGCCCATTGGATGATCAATCCCAAATTCTTCTTCAGCTTGTAAGATACTGGAATCGACAAGCGCTTCTTCTTGCTCTCCCCAACATAAACAGCAAAGTGCCCTTTTCGAACATCAGTTCTTGATGAACGCCATCTCTTTTCTGAGGATAGAGACCGTCTAAGCATCCGTTGAACGGCCATCGTTGTGAAGGGATAGAACTCGTGGGATGTTATGTGAAGCAAGTGAAAGCTGAGTTTTATGAGACGACTTTGCTCGTTGGTTATGAGTACACGGAATTAGATCACACACATATACATAGATGAATCCTCAGAGTCTATATATATAGTAAGCACATCAGGAATCACATGGATTGTCTCTCAATTATCCCAACATTTTAAAACATCATTATCTCATAGGACCCTTCTGAATTAGATCAGGTAATGATATGTTATACCTCTCCTTCACACCTAAAAGGCTAAATCCTTACAAATTTCCTTGTCCCTACATATGCTGTTCTCATGTCTGGAACAGACATTAGGTGGGTATAAGCACAAGTGACTAACAATGTCAGCCCACAATAGTTTTATATTTTGAGGTTGCCTGGAAAGTTTGTTATGCATTATGTCAAACAACAAGTCCCACATACCAAATGTGCTGTGCCCTGACATGCATGCGCCAAAATGATACAACATAGATGAAAATTTTTCCGAATTACTCAATTTTTATTGTACTTGCATTTTGACTCCTGTTTTCCTTAATCCTTTTCCTAAAAGAAACACCCCCTTTTGATTGGATTTGATCCATCCCTTCGGTTGATTGTCTACTACTGAAAATACACAATGCTAAAAACATTCTTTCGCTTTTCTATTGCGAATCATGAGTTGATAATGTTTCTGCTGAAAAATTACAATTTACACCCCATAACTTATCTCATTTGTTTTTTTCGTCCCATTATCTTACGACTCAACAGATTTAGGCCCACAAATTCATAAAAGTTGCAATTTATGTCCTATTAACCATTTCTGTTTAAATTGTTTATGGGAGGAGTTGTCGTTTCAAGACTTGTTATAAAAGGAGCAAATCGTATTTTTTGTCCCATATATTAGGGCATTTTTTCAATTTAGTTCAATTTTTTATGATTTTCTCGCGTTGAATCCCATAAGTTAAAATTATATTTAATATTAATCCTCACGTGCATTTTCCGTCCAATAATTAACAAAAAATGCTATCTACTTTGTTAATTATTGGAAGAAAAATACACGTGAGGACTAGTTGGCATATATGTTAAACGATTGCATCATCTAAAAATTTAATATGTTAGAGACGAAAATCGTTTAATATTAATATTTTAATATATAATTGTCATAATTTAATTTGACAATAAGGATATATATTTGTGTTGCATTTATTCATTATATAAAAAAGACGTTTTATTGATTAGTTACTAAGTTATTTTGAAATCAGTAAATTCAATCCATAAAAATAATCTGATTGATTGTTTATAAAAGTGCTTGAAGTTATTTTTTCTTGCTATTAATTAATAATATGAATGTACAAATCAATCATAAATTATATTGTTACATACTTTACCAAATAGTAAACAAAATTCAAAATTATCCTCTCACTGAAATTATACATTTTTATAATACTTCACAATATTTTTACTTGGGACAAACATTAAATATTTAATTTTAAAATAAAATCCAACATCTTATATAAACACTAATTAATAATATTTTTGTATAATATGTTTGGAAGTGGTATAAAAATCAGAGGTAAATTAAAAAGAAATGATGGGTTGAATTAAGGTGATGTGATGACAGAAGCATAGAGAGCACAAAGGAAGGAGATGCAGACTATTTGCATTTTCATCATCTGTGCTCTCTATCTTCTGTCAACAAATTCACTACTCACCACTGCCTCTAATTCTTCAACAACGGGTCGGGTTTTATTCGATCAAATATTTGGACCCGATCCATATATATATATATATATATATAAATTCAAATACTCGCTTCATAACCTGCAGGACTAACATAATGTTTCAAAACGTGCATGAAAGAATAATATTATTGAAAAAAAAAAAACTCTTTCAAACTCATAAATTTATATCATGTGCAACTTTTTAATTTTTAAAATATTGTTTGTATCATTATTTCAATGTATGGAACTATCAAATTTTTTATGCATTATATGTGAGTATAAATGACACATTTGTTCATATATATATATATATGAAAGTATACACATGACAGAAAACGATAAAAAAGTATTTGAGAAATCGAATCTGGATCGAATCAATTCCCAAAACCAAGATTCGAATTAAACCCAGACCCATTATCATTCCTGCATACCATGACTGTACCCCTATATATATATGCAGAAAAGATCAAAATTGTACTTTAGGAAGATCAAATTGATCCTGTAGTGAGAGAGAGAGAGAGAGAGAGAGAAAAGAAGAGGGAAAAGATGTGTATAATGATGAGGAAGTGATGGAGTGGTATTTATAGAGGAAGGAAAGCAAAAGAAGAAATGATAATGATGAGAATGGATGGTTCTGTTATGGAAAAAGTAAAAGTACAAGTAATAGTATTGGTGTGCAGTGCAGGATTGTACCATATGAGCTTTGTAACAACTTCTCACGGGTTGAATCAAGTCAAGCACCACTACTGTATACAGCTAATTGCAACTCAAATCCACTACTCTACCTACCTACCCTTTTCTTTTCTGCTTTAATGCCATTTTTACTATGTTTTAAGCCAAACCAGCAACAAGAATAATTTCTCAAAAATAACCAAATACCTCCTATTACGTGTTTTTGTGAGTCATACGTGCTCTCTCTCTTTTTTTTTAAATTTAGAATACTTATACCCTTATTTAAAAATTATTGAATCTTGATTTCGATTTAATGTTCAAATTTAATTAATAAATTAATTATATAATTTTTATCTGATTCGAATCAACAACTTAAATTTAAATACATAATTATTAAATTTAAGTATATATATACTTGCTATATATGTATATATATAGAGAGAGAGACAGAAAGAGAGGGGGGAGGGGAGGAGAAGGCAGCAACGATGGCGCGAGGAGAGGGCGATGGGGCAGTAGGGCATGAGGGGAGTGGCCAGAGCGGCGGTGGTCCGATAGTGAAGTTGAACAAGAAAATGAAAAGATATATATATATTATTTTTATAAATAATATATATATTAATATATTAAATATAAATATAATAATATTTCTATTAATTAAAAATAATATCCAATGCAGAAAGAGTGCGTGTAGTGCATTTTTGGGCTTAAAAAAATATTTTGTAACACAATAGGAGATAAATTATTAATTTTTTTTTCACATTTTTCTTAACACATGAGAAAATTGGGTTTTCCCTTTTAATTTGTTACACACGCATTCACCATGAATGCATATATATCTATATATAATTCATAATTCCATACACCCAATTCAACCCCCATATAACTCATGAATTTGACCGATTTAAAACTCTCATTGTCCTAAAAAGAAAAGGAAATAATTCTCCAAGATAATTAAAATTAGCAGTACTATTTAGTACTTGACTGATTTAAACAGAAGGCTGACAAAAACTAAAATTCACTTTAAGAAATAAACAAAAATATTAATTTTGGGATTTGATTTGTTAGAAGGGAAAAAAAAAAAACATATACATAATTCTATATATAAATATCTAGAAACAAAATTAGGGGCCAGAGTTAGAATTTTGGAAAACAAAAGGCACTAGACGGACTAAAGACAAGCAATCTTATAATTGATGTACAATTACCTTTTAATTTGGCTAAATCTGAATCGATTATATGATTAGTATAATACACTTACTTTTTAATTGATATACAATTAAAAAAAAGTGATCAATCAAATGTCAAGTATATTATACTTGTTATGTGATTAATTTGATTCCACAAAATTTAATTTTGATAAACAAAAAAAATAATGTCATTCGATGTACTTCATCTCCTGAACTATATGTGGCAAAAATTGATGCATACAAATTTATCTTCTTTATTGCTATCTATGCATAACATTAATGAAGAAAGTGTTTTTTTAATCTAAATCATCTTATAAGTTCTTATACACGTTGCAGTTAAGCAACACCATAAAATATTAAATGGACTGAGTGAAGGTTCAAAAGATTTTGAACCCAAAGAAGTTTGCACTTCGATGTTTAAATTAGTAATAATTTTAACAAATATCGAGTCAAAAATATATAGAATGTCTATTAATAGACTAAATAAATTGACGATGGACTAGTGGAATGCCATGAAAATGGAGAATTAACGTGTTAGTAAGCTAAGTGGAGTGGTTAACTGAAATTGTTACCTTTGACCTATTTAAGTTTTTATTTATAAGTGCTAAACGAGACAATTTAAGAGTTGGTTGGATATGATCGGGTGTATAGGATTCTAGGGCAAGCCTATTTTTATGGGATAATATTAGTTTATTTGTAAGTCTTGTTATTCATGTCCCATGCGAGCAAGAATGTAATCTGTCGAAATCAACTGAAAAGGAGGAATTTTGTTACTTCCTAGTCTTATCCTGAAATTTCAGCTAACGTGTTTATCTCCTATTGACGTGTCTTTGGGTGGATGTGTCACTAGAGGTGGAAGTACTACAAACGTGTCGGA
The DNA here is from genome assembly GCF_026168435.1 of Sesamum indicum. NCBI lineage: Eukaryota > Viridiplantae > Streptophyta > Magnoliopsida > Lamiales > Pedaliaceae > Sesamum > Sesamum indicum. Next base: position 596,541 of record NC_142666.1, read on the forward strand.
TGAATTGGTTGGACTTCCAATAGACTGAAAATAGGTCTGGTTTGGGTCGATTTTATCAATAGATCTAAGTTGGAGTTAATGTGGTATTTTGTTTGTCGGGCTTTGTGGACCTTTTACACATCAATTTTACTTTAATTGAGTTTGGATTCTTTGATTAATTGGACTCAACAATTTCATTGGGCCTTGAAAATTTAATACTTGTCGATTTGTATCAAACTTCTATATATGTTGTGATCTTATTTTAGAAATAAAATCTTAAAGATATATACATTAAATAAAAATATGGAGAGATGATATATTAAATTTCCTAAACTCATCCCCTCTCTCACAACTCACGCACTGTCTCACTCTATAGAATTCCGCAGGAACGATCACGAAAAAGACCAGGAAGCCAAAGAAAGCCCTCCTCACATATACTCACAAGAATCACGTAAAAGAAGGGAAACCCGAAAACCTTTTCCAATATTTGCATTAATTAAAGAAAAAGTTGAGGTTGGGGGGTGCGGATTTTGGGTTATCTTATCTGGCATGAACAAGAACAGTAGTGGGAAAATGATGGAGAAAAGTAGTAGTAGTAGTAGTAGTGATAAGGTGATGGACGGTTCAGATATAACGCAGTTGGTTGAGAACGAGAAAGTTTTTAGCAATTTTGTGGATCATAAATTTCAAGAACTTGACACCGACTGTGACGGGAAGCTCTCTGTCAAAGAGTTGCAACCTGCTGTGGCGGATATAGGCGCTGCTCTTGGCTTGCCTGCTCAGGGCACTAACCCTGAATCTGATTACATTTATACTGAGGTTTCTTGCTGTCCCTTTCCATCTTTCTTCTCTTTTTCTGGCTCTACAAACAACCGTAAGTGTGTGTGCTTTCCCTCTTGCTGGGGTGGGTTTGGGATAGTATGCGTGCATATGTTTGGCCAGCCAAGATGCAAGATTTATAACCAAGTCTATTTGCAGCTGTGTATGTGGACATTGCATATGGTTGGTATGCAAAGATTCAAGTTTTATGAAGTATATTTGTTGCTTTGTATATGTGAATAGCATAGTGTTTTGCCCTTCTCTTTCTTGTTTTCTCCCCTGTTTCCCTTTTCCAGTGTTGTTTTCGTGGTGTTAATGCTGACGGGTCCTTGTAGGTGCTGATTCTTGGTTCTGGTTCTATTTGTTAGAATCCTGTTTTAAGCTTACAAAATTGTAATCTTGGTGTATTTAGCAATGCCTAGTCCTTTTGTATACCCTTGTTTTTCTAGATTAGTTCTTGTGTTTGTAATGTAGATTGCAAGTACATGTAATGTTTGGATTCAGGAAGTCTGTGGCAAATTTGGTGCGCAAAGCAATGAGGAATGAGATGTTTCCACAGCCTTCCAACCATATAGTGCTTTTCGAAATTTTACTTTAAAAGAAAGAACTTGGAGAGATTTTCCTATAACAGCATACATTTCGTGATCTGCTATTTCTGCATTTTCATTCATGGAGTACCACAATTTTGAAGAAAAAAGGTGGTTCTTTACTAACTTTTATCTTCTAAATTCTAAGTCTAGGCCTTCTGAGAGGAACTTATGGTATAGGGAACGCCAATGTTATGTTCACCTGAATGAAAGTGTTGGCATGTGTGATCAAATTCTTCCCGTATATTATTATTCTTGCATATGTTGCAATCTTAATTAATTAAGCTGAGTTAGTTACATATTTATCTGTGTGCTTGTTTGTCCGTAGTTCTGGCATCCGTCTTGAAATTATGTGATCTCATTTCATGGACTTGCGAGTCTCAAAGCACATAGGTGTTGTTTTCTGGAAATCTGTAAGAGCTGTTGAGTATGTTTATTTATTTTGTTGTGGCACTAAGTTCTTTTTTCTTTGAGCTATTATAGTTGCATTAATTAGTAATTTAGGGAAGACAAATGCTCGGAGTCCTATGAGATATATCTAACTAGTTTCAGAAATGTCTAAAACCATTGATCTTGATTCAAGGGTCAATTTTGGAGGGCATAGCTTTTGAGTTAAATCTTTCGTCATACTATGACTTTGGGTATGCAAAATCCGACAGAAAATTCTGCAGTAACTATGATTTTCAATATGTCGGTGGGACTAAAATGAAAAGTATGTGCTGAAAGGGATAGGGAGGTTGTCAAAGAAGCCTTTTTGGGCCAGAACAGAAGGCTTGATGGGGACATTGCAACTTCGTGCTTAATTTACAATGTGTAATTCTAAGGAAAAGGGCAAAATAAAAGTGTCTTGCTTTAGACAAAACCGAAAGTACAAACCCACTACTAATAATGTTAGAAATAGCAAGATTCTTTTATAAATTTTATGTTCAAACAAAAACACATGAATAGTTCATAGATATCCAAGATTGTGATCATCTGTGGGAAGTGAATGGGTAAGATGCTGATAGCAATTTCTCATGAGCTATTTTCAGGACTAATTTGTTCTGGCATTAATGTTCAGTACTGCTTTTTCAAAGAACTAAAGCGTGCGACTTGTGATATCATCCAGGTTCTTAATGAATTTACCCACGGTAAACTACAGAAAATAAGCAAGCCTGAATTTAAAGAGGTTCTATCAGATTTTCTACTGGGAATGGCAGCTGGTCTAAAACGAGACCCTGTTGTGATTCTTCGGATCGATGGCGAAGATCTCCATGAGTTTGTCGAGAGTCTGACTTTTGAACCGGAGACGCTTTCTATATTTTCAGAGATTGGATTGCCCAATGGATCCCTCAAAGACTACATCATTAAGGCTTTCGAGAAACTTACAGTTGAGCATGGGATGCCTCCTGCCACAGATCCTTGGGTAATATCCTTGCTTTAACTATTTATTCTAGTTCGACATTTTCCTTAAAATTCATCGAGCAAGGGCTTCCTTCTTCTGTAGGTTATGAGTAATGTTGTGGAACCAGCACTAGAATGCCTTGGGGATGCCCTTCAGCAGCCCATATCACAGGATACATTTTTGGTTGCATTCAAGAAAGCTGCAAAAAGTATAGTGCAGCTTCTCAAGGAACAACCGGCTATTGTTGCTCACAGTCAGAATACTTTTGATGGGAGCTGTATTAAGAAGCTGTTGTCTAACAAATTTGAGTTGGATAAGGTTAGTAACACTGCTTAACTCAGGCCTATAATCTGCATGGATTCAAACTTTTGCCTTTGCCTAATTCTCGATAAATTGTAGTTGAATTTGCTCCCATCCCACCCTTCTTTAACACTGGGTTACTAGTGGATTTGAGGGGCAAAATTCATCTTCACTTCTCGGTTTTAGTACAATAATTTTCATTCTTATCCAAATTGTTGCGATCTTACCATCTTGCACATTATGTGTGCAGGCAATGGATTCTGCCTTACGAGGTATACCCAGAGAGCGACACGGGACAATATCAAAGGAATATTTGGGAGTGGCACTTGATTCGTTGGCCGCGTCTGCTGACTTACCTCCACTTGGTGCCATTGATCAGGTACTTCTCGTAATATTGCTAAATCTATGATGTGATCCTCTTTTATTAAGATGGTGAATTTGGGTACCGATTATGCACTGTACAGATGGATGATATTATGAACGAAGCTCTTAAAATGGTCGGTGTCGGTGACGGGAAAGTGGTGAAGGAAGATGAGTTCAAGAAGTTGTTAACAGAAGTTCTTGGGAGCATCATGCTGCAGTTGGAAGGCAACTCGGTTTCAGTGTCGACAAATTCAATTGTGCACGAGCCGGTCCCTTCATCCTCCACACTCCTGCAGCCGTCATCACCCTAGCTAGGAGAGCAGAGAAATAATGGAAGCATAACAAGAATAACTGCGGCAGATGTATATGTAGCAGATGGTTGCTAACCTAAGTAATTACTAGACTGCAAGTTTCTTGCAGCTTGGCAGAGAGGTGTACGCTTGTAAGTAACTAATGCTGAGTTAATGATAATTGTGTCTTAATTCAGCATGTTGAGCTTGCCAGTTAACTTTGATCTTTCAAACAATGCTGCTTATGGTATTCTATTTAATATATATACTTACGCATCAATATGCGCACAACCCGGCCCGGAACTGAATTAACCCAATAAATTGGCCAGATCCACTGGGGACAGTGCTGGTCCTTGGACTAGCCCTGCCCATTGGCTCAAGACGACTGGGCCAACTTGCTCAGTTATTTTTTTTTTAATAACTCATGATATATAAAAATTATTTTAAGTTGATTATTCTAATAAATTTTTTTATACTTTTGAAACTTTAACACATTTAGTACATTTTCATTAATCTTTGTTTATTTTCTTTCCAAAGTTTATTTTAAATTCTTTTTGAATTTGTTATTATCTAAGTTTATTATTATAAATTTGTTAGTCAAATTATTATTTAAGTTCATTTATAACCTTAATTTTGTTATAATTTTTTTATAGAATTTAATTTATTATTTATTTATTTCATAAGATAACCATAAATTTAAATAATTGTTTAAAAGACATCTTAATTTCATAACAAAAAAAAATTAAATAATAGTGGCCCGATCTTGAGTCAGTTTTTTCGAATTGATCCGTGAGGTCCTGAGCCAATTCAGTCCACTGTGCAACTTAACTTACGCACATAAAATATCTTATTAGTTAAATATATAAACGATCTGAATTGTATACATAGCATCTATATATTAAATAAAATAAGAGATATGATTTGGCATTAATTTGATGTGTTTGATTGAAAACAAATCTCATTTAGGAGATTAATTAAGATACATACAGTAAAATTTGTTGGTTACAACATATTACTCATTGATGCATAAAGCAGTAAAGAGGTTTGAGCAAAGAAAGCAAGAAATTCCTACACACTCTCATCCTCTTTTCACTTAACTCCAAACATGACCTTAACAACGTTGTAGAAATCATGGTCATAGGCTTTGGACCTGTGATGCTGTCTAGGTATGATCTTTGTGTACAAATAGAACGCAACGCAAGCAATAGCAGGCCCAGCCCAAAACACCCAGTGCCCATCCCACAGATGGCCACCTCTAACGATCGCCGGCCCAATACACCTCGCTGGGTTCATGCCCGCCCCGACATAGCCCTTTTGAGCCGTGACCGTGGACGAGACGAACACGAGAAGCCCCAACACCACCCCGACGATACTGAAAACAAGAACGTGTCCCAATTGCTTGGCTTGTCTGTGATCATACGCCATCCATATCGACGCGAAGAGGAAAATAAAGCTACAAATGATCTCGAGCCAGAAGGCTTGGGCCGTCTCGAGGCCGATCATGATAGGGCCATCTGGGCCTGGCGCCACAACTGTTATCGTACAACCGCCGAGTGAAAAATTCTGCTCGATTGCGCTACTCACTACCGCTTTCAGAGCTAGTGCACCTAGAATTGCTCCTGCACACTGAGCAACTATGTAAACCAGCGCGCGCGACATGGAGATTAGGCCCACCAGCGCCGCGGAGAAGGAGATTATGGGGTTGATGTGTCCCCCGGAGACGGGGTGCACTGCAAGAAGCAGGATTGTAATAATAACAGCAGCCAGAACAGATAGTACGAGATTCGGCATTTTGATGTCAGACTCGAATGTCGAGATGACAATCGTGTCTAACATGAACACTAGAACCGCAGTTCCAAGAAGCTCTCCCACCGATGCTCGATAAACCTAGTTTGCATCGACACAGGAAGATCATATAAAACATGATTATTGAGTAGTAAACATGATTGAGTGTTCCTAATTGTTTGTTCTTACATCTAAAGTGAGAAATTCATCCAAGCCCAGAACATCAGTTAGTGTAGGAGAGAGTTGTCCTTTATTTTCTTGATCAACCGTCCAATTCTTAGTTCTGCAAGAAACAGCAGAATTCGTAACAAAGATGATCAGTGTGTATGCATATAGTCAGGCAGAAACAGGAAAAGAACTTGCCGAGGTGGAGTAGAGGGGAGAGGTTGAATCTTGGTTCCGACAGTTTGGCTTTCTTCATCATCCACAGCATGTAATTGCTGCCCACTACTGTTAGAAGCCATGCTTTCAATCAATTTCTTGTTTTTAAAGCTGATCACTTCTGACTTTGCATTGCGCTGCTGCCTGCCCATATACATAGATATATATATATATATATACACTTTTGTACAGGGGAAAGCGACTGATTGAATTTTCTATTATAATTCATGTTACATTTTCTATTTCATTTTACATACATACTTTTCGTGTATAAACATGAAATCACCAATTCTATCTAATTCTAGGCTCCGTGTATACGAGAAATCAAATAGAAATTGCAATAGAAAATCCAATTCGAGAAAGGAAACAAGAGTCGAGAGTAATTTGATCACTAAATATTAAATAGGGATAATTATATCTACATTTTCTGATCTGTAGTCTATTTATATAAATTTACAAAAATCATTTTTATTTTTTTTTAAATTACGCATACATCCTCATAAAAATGTCAACAATATTACACAAATTATATCTATTTTTTATTGTCAGAGATAATTTCTGTAATTATAAAAAAAATAAAGATATTTTGTGCAAACAAACTATAAACTAAATGTAATTATCCAATTAAATATTGATCACCAACAAGAAAGGAGATTGAGTTGGATATTAATGGGTGTCTCTCCTCACTCCTACTTAATGTGTACACATCTGACTCTCTTCTGACCTTTCTCTCTTTCCCAAAATAATAACAATAATAATTATTACCAGTACCCTACCTCTTAATTAATGTATTCAAGATTCATAATAATTATCCTCTTTTTTTGGTTTTCCATGACTTTTTCCTCTCTACTACTACCATTTATTTATATTTACTCATTACATAATTAACTTTTTGTACGAAATACATTTATTTTTCTTAATCGATTAAAGTTTAGGTCGAATTAAACCTAATTTTCTTTTGCCAAAACTCATTTACACTACTAGCCAACGACCTCAGTTGTCAAAGTTTGTATTTTGATGAGGTTCGAGTTCGTGACTTTTAAATATATGTGCATGTTTTATGGTAAATTACATTTTGTTATTTGAACTGTGACTGTTTTTTTATCATTTAATTTTTTTTTGTATTAACTTACAATTTAACTTTATAAAATTTTGCACTTTGTCATTTATAACTGATTTTCAATCAAGTTTTTTGTAAAAAAAAAAAATCACATGCAATATAATGTGATATTTAAGAATTATATGATGTGATATTTTTCAAATATGCATAGCATGTGATGTTTTTTCAACAGAAAAAAAAATAATAAAAAAAAGGTCATATATAGTAAAGTGCGAATTTCACAAAGTTGAAATGGTAAGTTAACACAAATAAAAAGTTTCAATCCCAAAAAGTGTAAAAAACGAACATAGTTCATATGATAAAAATATAATTTACCCTATGCTTTATTTGTGTACAATAGACGGATCGAATTTTCTATTATAAATCATGTTACATTCTCTATTCAATATAACATAAACGCCCACGTCTATAAAATCTTCTCTAAAATAAAATCAATGACATAATTCTTATACCATAGTGTGTGTATATATATTACATGAAATAGAAAATGCAATAGAATTTGGTGATGTAGATATTGTTAATATTCCCTTCAAAGTAATGCAACTTAATTTTGGCAAAGTTGAAGTTAGAAATTTATTTCTTGGAGAATTTTCCAATGTAATAAAGTGATAGCCTATGCATGCAGTTCCAAAATGCCTCTAAATTAGGCAAACAAGATGCTCTACACCTAACTTATTCAATTCATGCCATATGAGAGGTGATCCATTTTCCCATCTATTTCTCAACATGGAACTTTTGTTATCTCTACTAAATTAATTAGGCTAAACTACCTCTCTTTTTCTTTTTGTTTCTTCAACTAATTAATTGCATAATATAAATTTACCTGATTCGTGTGGAGTACAAAAAATAGAAAAGCAGTGGTGGCATTCAACAGTCTTATGAAGAAGGATTACATAAGAGTCGACTGCATAATGGTCTTTATTTATATATTATGTTTTCAGATCAATCGATTATGATTATGATCGTAATTGCTTGTGTTTTCATCTCATCTCAATGAGAACAAAACGAAACGGAACGGGTTTGGTTGGGATGATATTTTGTTTTGAGTAAGTGATGGGATTTGAAATATAATTGATGTGATGTGTAAAATGTGCTAAGTCAGAATAAAAATGTAATGATTATGATGATGTGATATGTTTTTCTTGAGACCAATAATTTTCTTTTGGGATGAAATTATTCCGAGTAAATTGCATGTATGGTCCCTATACTTAAAGTCAAATTTTGATTTCGGTTCTTAAACATTTTAAGGTGCTATTTTTGTTCATAAGCCTCCCAAAAAGTTGGTCAGATTAAAGTTAATGGAGTTGTTCAAATGGAGATTTTGTTGTCAGAAATTATGCAATTCGATTGAAATAAAAGGATATTTGCAGCAAATTTTTTTCAAAAATATAAATCTAAATTACCAAAGAAAAAACTGGTTATTGTTTATACGTTTGGGGCTATAGCATGTGGTGCTTTATTGAGAAAGATGTTGCATTTTTACATGCTTAGAGTACAAGTTTCTTAGATGAATTTAGATCCTTATTAATTTATGATTGTCATGTGTACTGCACGTGCTTAGGTAATGTACTTATATTAATTATTTAACCAAAAATTCAGAAAATAAGATCATATATTGATATTAGTCAATGAGTTCAATGCATATTTTTTATTTTATTTTTATCATATATAAATGGAATTTGAAGATTCGATTTTGATCACTTAAACTATGATTTCATTTCCGTTCTTGCAAGTCTCTATCTCGAAAAAAGTTTGAGTAATCTTAGACCATAAACTTCAATTAATATTTAATATCTTGGACCATATGTGGGACATATTTAAATTAAATTTGAACAGTTGGGAAGAATTAGAACTCCGATCGATTTGATTAAAAAATAATAAAAAAATATTGATATATCAAGTTATTTGAGCTCGACTAGTATTTAGCAATATGCATAACTCGTCTGTCGATTTACTAGAAATACGTAAAAGGCAAATAGCCCCCTTGTGAAAAATAAACTATCATTTTACCTCCCTCAATGTTTAAAAAATGTGCAAAATACCCCCTTCAACGACTTGTGTTGTGCACGGACGATTTTTTTTTTAATTTTTATCTTTATTCCACAACTGTTGGATCTTATTTAATATAAATCCATGGTTCATATTTTATTTTTAGTAATCTGCAGTCCGAATCAAATGTTACTTAAATCTATGCCTAATAGTTGAAATTTATTTTCACATATATACTTTATATATAAATTTAAAAATATCAAAACTACAAACAATTTAAACGAGGTCTAACAGTTTATAACTAAGAGTATAATAATCATTTTTATAGCTAAAAATTAAACGAAACCTCACCTAAGGCGCGTGATGACACCACCTGCATGAAGGTCCATTCTGACATTTTACATAAATTGAAGGAGGTAAATTAGTATTTTTTTTTTTTACAATAAGATTATTTATCTATTTTTTATATCATAAATAGATAGATTGCAATTCAGCCCGACCCATAAAATATAATTTTATTTTGATGGTTGTCAAAATATTCAAAGGGCCAAATTAACAACCCTATCACTTGTGGTACTCTTATGATGGTGGACACTTCTTTTCAACTTGTATTATCAATTGGTTGAGCTAATAATAATTCAAGTCTCAACATATGATCAACTACATTTTCAAGCTCATCATCTCATCCTAAATCATTAAAATTAAATTATTTTTTAGGGTTTCATAAATGAATTTAGCTAGATCCTACATACATCATTACATTATAAATATTAATTAATGACCAATAATCAACTAATCAATATTTTAATAACAAATCCACGTCTTATAATCAAAATAGACAAATACATTCGAGAATATCGAATTTTTAGTCGAGTTTGCTATTATTATTATTTTTAAGGTAAATTACAGCAATAGTCTTTGGAATTTGATATATTACGAAAGTTCTCTCATTATTTGGGATATTATAAATACCCCCTCAAACGAAAAATAACTATGCAGCCTTTAGAAAGTGAGGTGAACATTACTACGTAACTCTTGTTAAATTTTAAAAAAATAAAAAAGTATCTAAAAAAATGTAAAAAAAAAAGATGGGTAAAATAAATAATTTACAAGAAATATTAGTTTATAAAAATATTTTTAAAATTTTTTAAAAAGTATTATCATTCCTGATTCAAAAGAGTATTTGATCAGTTCACCAAAAAAATTAGATAAAAACATAACGAAGGCTAACGGAATGAACTCGATATTAGACGAACATTAAAACCAAAGGAGTATCTGTAATCTTCAAATAATGAGGGGGTATTCGTAATTATGAAAAGTTTTATGGGAGGTGGCTATAGTTTACCTTTATTTTTAATTTGAATGCCTCAAAATTATGTAAATTAAAATTTAATGATCATAATCTAATATTCTTAATTTATATAGTGTAAGAAATAATTAATTATCTTGATATATGTATCCAAGTCTTGAACTTTTTGTCTCACACACCACCCACTAAAAATCATTTATGTCCATCTATTAAAAAATAAATAAAATCATTTATGTCCATCTATTAAAAAATAAATAAAATCATTTATGTCCATCTATTAAAAAATAAATAAAATCATTTATGTCCATCTATCAAAAAATAAATAAAATCATTTATGTCCAGTTATGTGTGCAAAAAAGTCAACTCCACGAGGGTATGTGGGGAGAATGGGGAAGTGGCTCATAAATGAGGAAATATCCAATCTCTTCTCTTCCATGATTCTTCACTCTGATATGTCACTCCATTCCATCCACATTGTGATGCCCTTTATTTCAAGGCAAGAGCTTTTGGGGCTTCTATTGCATTTTTCTTTTAATAATTATCTAATTACTATTTCAAATATAAATTTTTTAAAAAAAAGTTATTTTCTTAATTTCATATTCAAATCAGTATTAAAATCTATTTTGTGCAACTATAACAACTTTTGCTTGCATAGCAAAAAGTTCTAAGAAAATCGAGTTTTTTGTGAACATTGAGAGTATTTGAAAAGTATTATATAAAACGTTTAAAAAAAAGTTGAGGTTTGCAAGAAAAAATTATTATCGTAATAATTTATTTGCAAAATTATCGATATACTTGCATCACATCGATTGTAGATGAAGAGTTTAAACAACTTATAAACTTTAAAACCCCTTCCCTCTGAACGCATAAAAAAATAAAGTTACAAGACTCATGGAGTCGAATCAGATACCTCGTCTAATGCAACATAGATTACCTCACATGCTTCATTATTTAGCTTTGTATGTGGGAAATAGGCTATTTGCCTGTCCCAAGACTCCTTATTTGTGGGGTTGATGATGATGTTACGCATCCCACATTAATTATAAATAAAAATTTTAAATATCTTATAAATCTCAAAATGTCATTCTCCAGACATATTTGTTTTTCTGAAACAAATCCATAAGATTAATGTAGTCAAAGTGGAGAACAAAAACAAATTAGTGTCCATGACCTTGAAAAAGGGGGAAGTACACATACCTAAAATGGGGAAGTATTGGAGGAGCAAATTCGGGCTTAAGACAAAAATGTCACTCGTTTACGGTCCATTTGTAATAAAATTTTAGGTGGAGAGCCTTTCATAGATATTGGGCCAGCAGTTAGAAAGCCCATAAAAGACCAGTCCATAAAGGCCCATAACTAAGAATTCATCTACATGACGACACACCTTGATTTCAGATCATCTTACTATTTGTTTTATATGACTTGAAAAGTATCTTACCCTTTAATTATTATAGCCCTCTTTATAAAAATACCTCAATTATTTTTTGTATAATTTTTTTGAGATTTAAAGCATATTTTAAATATGAATAAATTATATAAATCAACATACCATATTAAAAAAATAAATATAAAATTAAATATATTAGTTATTATAAATTGAAAGGTAATTCTAAATTAGAAAAAATTAATAGAGTAGTCAAAATCGTCATTTTATGCTTACGACACCTCTTTTTGTATTTTTTTTTTAAATAATAGTAAGTACATATTTAATATTGTAATGATAATACATTGTATTTTGACTAAAACTCTGGAAAATATACAAAACCTAAATTCCAAACAGATATCGAGTGGGCATTTGCGGAGAGCAGAAGTGGGTCCCGCATAGTCAAAAGTTTGGAACTTGCCGCGGCATGATTGATTTAACAGTACACCAATCTCGATCTCTTCAGTGTGCGGACCTCCAGTTGCTTCCAGTTTGACCTAAAGTCGCGAGGCTAACCCTTGCTCGAGGGTCAAAAAACTCTTAAAGTTAAAAAGTGTTCCTCCTCTTTTATCAACCACGGTGACAGGGGTGGTGTGGTGGCTGATTTTGTTAGATATTTCAGCGCAGGGAAAGGAAAGGGACGGAAACGAAAGGAATTGGTGGTGAGGTAGGAGAAACGATCAATGGCGCCACCTCACGACGACAAAGCGGCGGCGGAAGTCAACGATGATTCAACGCCTAAACGCCCCATTTCCAATGTTCTCTTCATCATCGGTACTCCTTTCCTCTTTCTTTTTTTTATATTTTTTTTATTTTTCTCTGTTTTGGATTTTGACGAATATATGCTGATTTTGGACGTTTGGTTTTTGTGCGTCTGACTAGCTATGCAAACCGAGGCGTCACCTCTAGTGAATAAGTTTCAGCTCGTCGAAGAGCCTGAATCCGTGTATGCTTCTCTTTCTAAGTTTCTGTGATTATTTTTCGTTTTTGGAAAAAGAATTTGCTGATTTATGGTTGAAGAGAACTTGTTGGTTTTATTTTTTATTGGTTATAATTGCTGAAAATGACTTGTTTTATAGCCTACAGTGAGGATAAAAGTCCAGGTATTTATTGGATATGGAATGATAAATCAATATGTTGGTTCGTCTTATTATTTTCTTTTTGGTGCAAATTTATTCTATTATTAATATGTATATGTTTCTTCACTTGTTCTGAGATGAATGACAATGAACTTGCTGTTAGTACTATTAACCGTTGGATGGCTGTTTTCTGAATGGAATTCTAAAGGACTTAGTGATTTATTTAACTTGAGAGATTGGACAAGTTTGCTTTATACTGGAATCTAAATGGGGGCAGCATCAGCTTTGTTTTGATCTATGTTATTCCTTCACCTTTTAGTTTCATGTGAACTTGTGTATTGAGTATCTTGACTGTTTGTACAGGTTCCCAAAGGGGGTTCCATGGGTGAGGTACTACGGTAAATATAAAGATTTGAACATCAACATTGTTTGTCCTGGAAAAGACAAAATATTGGGTTTGTCCTTTTCTTACTCCTTGCTGTTTAGTGCACGTATTGGCTTTCTTTGCAGGGTTAGGTATAGTTTATGGTTATTATTGCTTTGTCAGTTTTGCATAATTATTGAGTTTGTATTGACATCCCATGTAATCATAATATGTGGTGTGCCTCTGCTTCATAATGTGTTAGGAAGAGCGCAGTTACTCATTGAATTATGCAATTTCTACTGGCATTACTATTTGGGCCACATGCATATCATCACGCAGAGACACACTAACATTAACACTCTATGATGGATAAAACTGATACATGTGTGAAATGTGTCAAACTAAAATTAACTTGGCAATGAATTGTGTGATGCACTTGGCAGTTTAAGTAATCTGTTACTGTTGTTGCAGCAAGACATCATCTGATCTGATATACAGTCTTTAATTTTCCAGCTACTGAGTTAGTGAATTATTTTCTTCAACAGGGGTTGACAGCGTAGGCACAGTTTCTGCATCTCTTCTGACTTATGCTTCTATTCAAGCATTGCAGCCAGACCTTATAATAAATGCAGGAACTGCTGGTGGATTCAAGGTTTCACAATCTCAACTATAATGTTTTCATGTTTCTTTCTCCGAATCTGATCTTCTTTCAATTCAACTATAATGAGTGGTAGATTGAGTTATCATAGGACTAAAATTGGTATGCCTCTCATTTGGATGCAAAATCACCACTTTGCTTATAGAATACAAGGACTCCTTGGTATTGATTATCTGCCATTGACCAGGCAAAAGGTGCTTCCATAGGTGATGTATTTCTGGCATCAGATATTGCTTTCCATGACAGAAGGATTCCTATCCCTGTAAGTCCTTTTCTATGTTCACTTTTTTCCTCGACTTCTTTTAATTGTTTATATGAACAAAGTAGATGCTATGGAGCAGCAAAAAAGAACCAAAAATGAAAATTTATTTCTCTTCATGACTCATAGAATAAATCCTGTATCACTGATAGCTGTAAGATCCATTGTTTTTGCATATAATTGTATTACAATTTAGAAGAAATCAGCAGTCTTCTGATAGGATGGAGTGTCCTGTCAAGTAGTTTAGATTAGACACCTCTTTGTTCTGCTGGTACAAACTATATGATTCACTCATATTTCTTCAGCTTCATGTGTCTCTATTTTGATCTGCAGGTATTTGACCTGTATGGTGTTGGCTCGCGTCAAGCATTTTCCACCCCGAATCTTGCAAAGGAGCTAAACTTAAAGGTCGCTTCTCTTCCATAAACTGTTTATAAGATCAGGCAGGACATTGAGTGGCTGTTCCCCTTTTTCCCCCTTCTTTTGTGTATGTGCACGCATGTTTGAAATTGGGTTTGTATCTATAATTATATGGCAAGGTGTTCCATCATAATCTCAGTGACTTTCTTTGCATAACGAATATGATGTACGATAGATAGGTGCTGCAGTCATTTTAGCCATGCATGTATTTTGTTGGTGTTCATTCACAATTTAATATGTCAAGACATAGTGTGTTTTATTAAATGAGTACTAGTATATCTAACTTTTGTTATTGTATGATTTAGGTCGGCAAATTGTCTACTGGTGATTCTTTGGATATGTGCCCACAAGATGAAGCTGCCATTGTTGCAAATGATGCAACTGTCAAAGACATGGAGGTAGATGACCGAGCTTATCATAATGTCTGAAACAATATAAATGTTGTGGCTCTGCATGTGATCAGCTGTCTCTTAATTTCCGCTCATGCTTTCATGTGGATTTTCTAAATTTCCATAAGAAGCTAAGCTATAGTCTCAGGTGCTTTGTGAATGTGAAATCAACCTTGTATTTTATAAAACATAGGCAAAGGTAGGCAGTATTCTGAAAATGTGAAGTGGTGATGTCAACGGAGTGAGAAAGGTACTGATACAGTGAGCACTAGTTTTTGAAACTCAAGTAATTTGGCTTGCTAAATTGTAGTTGCTAAGAATACTCATGAACTTTGTTTTGATTGGTGCCCTTTGATTTTCGTTTATCAGGGAGCCGCTATTGCTTATGTGGCACATCTCTTGGAAGTCCCTGCAATATTTTTAAAAGCTGTGACTGATATTATCGATGGTGACAAGCCTACGGCTGAGGAGTTTCTGCAAAATTTGGCAGCGGTCACTGCTGCACTTGATCTAGCAGCAGCCCAAGTTGTTGATTTTATCAATGGAAAGAGTTGCTCAGAACTATAATTCTCCTCAGTTCGAGCGTACCTCTGGAACAATACCATGAACTTCTTGAAATATCCTAGTTAAATGATAGTAATGTCTTTCTTCTTTTTATTTTTTTTTTAATATTTCTAGAGATCATAACGTCATAGTAGTATAAAGCCACATATCTGAAGAATTTATTATTGATGGCAATGTATTTTGTTTGCACATCAGTGTGTACTTGCTACCTTGTTGAAACATTTGGAGATCACTCTGTCATTGGAGCTCCTATTTCTATTCCATCATTTGTACTTTTACCTAATGAACCTGCTCTACCTTGATATATGACTACATTGACATATGAGAACTATTGTTCATTTTGAGATAAATTGTGGATCATCATCTCTTCAAATTCTAGATTGGCAAATTGTGAGTTTCGATTCTCCAGGTCATCTTGCCGGATGCTCTCGTATTTCCGTTGTGCTTCCTAAACCAAACCTCCAACCAACTTTCTCCTACAAAGGTCATGAATTTCTCTCCCCTGATCTAATCCTATATAAAATATCGTAGCCAATTGCTTTACAATCCACGTTTCTCTGCAAACTAATGATTTATTAGTACTCCCTTCAGTTATTCAATTTCTGTCTATCAGCATATGGATAGTATATATACAAGCAATGAAATGGGATCCCCTTCAAAAGAAAAAGAAGCCTATTCAGCATTCACACCAAGGAAACTTATCAAGTTCTCTTTTCAAGAGAAAAAGACGACTCCATGGGAAGTGAGGTGACCTTCCAATGCTCGAGAAGTGCCGATTCCAGGAAAGCTGCGATTCTTGCCCTCGGCAAGGCATTTCCGCACCAGCTTGTCATGCAAGAGTTTCTGGTTGATGGATATTTCAGGGATACCAACTGTGATGATCCTGAACTCAAGCAGAAGCTAGCTCGACTCTGTACATTTTTATTTCCCTTCTATGCTACTATATGATCTTGTTAACCTCAGAAAGTATGTTCTGTTGATGCTAACATAGATTAAGATAAATATGCCATGCTCAGGATGATTCTTGTCTAAATTACATGAGCTGATCCAGATAAAGTTCTTTTCTTGATGCCATTGTTTGCTGTCATTAATGTTTCAGGCAAGTCAACCACAGTGAAGACAAGATACGTGGTGATGTCTGAAGAAATCCTAACAAAGTACCCTGAACTAGCTATTGAAGGGCTCCCCACAGTGAAGCAAAGGCTGGAGATTTGTAATTCAGCAGTCACACAAATGGCCATTGAAGCCTCAGAATCTTGCATCAAGAAATGGGGCAGGCCAGTTTCAGACATAACCCACTTGGTCTATGTCTCCTCAAGTGAAGCTCGGCTTCCTGGTGGCGATCTTTACCTCGCAAAAGGGCTGGGCCTCCGGCCAGATACCCGCAGGACCATGCTATACTTTTCAGGCTGCTCGGGTGGGGTGGCGGGTCTTCGGGTAGCCAAGGACATTGCTGAGAACAATCCAGGCAGTAGAGTTTTGCTTGCAACTTCAGAAACTACTATTATTGGGTTCAGGCCGCCTAGCGCTGACAGGCCTTATGATTTGGTTGGAGTGGCATTGTTTGGAGATGGGGCTGGGGCCATGATCATAGGATCTAATCCTGTTGTGAAAACTGAAAGGCCTCTCTTTGAACTGTATGCCGCCCTACAGCATTTCTTGCCAGGTACCGAAAAAGTTATCGACGGGAAACTTACAGAAGAAGGCATAAGTTTCAAGCTGGAAAGGCAGCTCCCACAGATAATTGAAAACAATATTCAAGATTTCTGTGTTCAGTTAATGGGATCTGCTGGATATTCTGAAAAGGATTTCAATAAATTGTTCTGGGCTGTTCATCCAGGGGGCCCTGCTATTCTCAACAGGCTGGAGAAGAAGCTGGAGCTATTGCCTGAAAAACTGAATGCAAGTAGAAGGGCACTGACTGATTATGGGAATGCTAGCAGTAATACAATTGTGTATGTGCTGGAGTACATGCTAGAAGAGGCAAAGAATGTGAGAAAGGATGAACAGGGGCATAACGAGTGGGGATTGATACTGGCATTTGGACCTGGGATCACATTTGAAGGGATTCTTACCAAGAATCTCACTGTCTGAAGCTTCTAACCTTCCTTCTTATGGCTAGATGAAACACTTAACATGTTATCTCTAGCAAATTCAAGTGTTACTTCATACTGTATAATCACTTCTATCTATATCAACCAGGTCTGAATCAAACTCTATCATTTTCATCAGAATTCCTACTGATAAACAACTTCAAACCAACATCAACTTGCAATTTCTTAAATTAGTTTTTTTTAATTACAAAAGAAACTCGATTAGTAAAGAAGCTATAAAATAACTCATTGCTTAATTATGTAATCATAATAAAAATGATTTTGAAAAATGAAGAACTATAACAGGATAATGTCAACAAACTAGAGTACAGCTCTGTAGTACCAAGAACAAACATTTATTGTCCCACATACAAAGATCTTGACAAAGCGCAAATCAATAATAATACAAGACTGTAAACCAAAGAAGGGAAAGAAACGAAGAAGCAAGAAGAGAACAAAGGTCTAAATACAAGATTTCATGTACGGTTTAGACTCGATCTCTAAGGGCATTTTCGCTTGTTATGATGGGTAGTCATATTAGCATAGCAAGGGCAGAACTCCAAGTTTCCATAAGTGCCAGGGGGAACGCAGTTGCACCTTGCACAGCAAGTCCCACATGCCCTTTTGCAAAGTCTTGGCCTTCTTGATAATTTGCACCTCGCTGCACAAGCTCCTCCACAGTCTGTGAACACAAAAAAACAAGGGAAGAAAAGAGATTGATAAAGAAAGAATATACACGCTGAAGTAGACGTAAAATAATGAATAGAGGAAAGAGTATAGATGCATGGCTAGCAAGAAGTAAGATACAAGAGTTAGATAGCTTACTTATTTTCGGTTTGTATGAAGTTTCTGATACGGCATTGCTAGTCTGCAATTGCAACAACAGTAACTTAATCAAATTTGACAGTCAAGAAACTGGAAAAAACTAGCAAAGTGTCTGAGAAGATGATCAAAATGACTTTGAAACTCAAATTTTTGCAACATAATATAACATATATATATATGTGTGTGTGTGTGTGTGATATGCATGGTGAGAGTTGAAGGCCTATGGAGTTACCAGTTTGTTGGAGTGAATAGCTTGGACTTGATGGAGGAGCAGCAAAGAAAGAAAGATTGACGCAACAAAGACTTTAGGAATAGCCATTGATTGATAGTATGATCAAAATGAAAAACTCTCAAGCTGATGGGAATTCATATAATGAGAAAGGACTATTTATAGATGAGGAAAATGAAAGAAAGGGGAAGGGGGGGCTGATATGAGGATAGATAGAAACCAACTACATTCAAAGTTTACATGCAAAGGTATGTACAACTGTGGACGGTAGTAACATAGGCTGGCACTGTACCCTACCCACCTAAAAATAGGTTTTTCTATTGATCAATGAGTGTTGTTATATAGAAAGTAGAAGAAAAGAACGAATTTTGCTTCTACTCCCGCATAAAGTACACATGTTGTAGTTGGGGAAGAATATAAATATCATCATCATCATCCTAAAACGGAACAAAAACTACTACTTGTTCACTAAAATACGATAAAAATGTTGTTTTCCTTTTTCAAGATAAATGTCGAACAACTCATTTATTTTTACGTAATGATCAAACAAATATATTTCGTGCAAACATGTCACGGAAGAAGAAGATATCATCTTATGTAATAAAATACCTACAAATAAGTAGAATTATGAGATATGTGCTTTTTTCTTTTCTACGATAAAATCTAAAACTTCAATATGAATTTTATCCAAATCAAGTTTAGTCAGATCAAATCAATCACAAAATAAGTGTGATATACTTATTATGTGATTGATCACTCTTCTTGAATTGTCGTCAATCACATTATACTTAGCATATAGTTGATTTAAGTCCCCAATTTGAGTTAAATTTCCCTGCAATCTTGCTGTGTTGAGTTTGATGTTGATTTTGCGTGTGTGTGTTTAAAAGAGAAAGATGTGGGCATATTTAGTCCCGATGAGCTGTATAATCGTTCTTTATATTTTCTTTTTCTTCTAAAATTTCATGGAAATAGTATCCACCCCCAAACCCCACAGAGTGAAAACAAGAAAAAAGAAGGATGGATTAGAATAAGTGAAGTAATTCTTTGGGAAAAAGGGTCCCCCTCACCAACACCGTCTTTATGAGATTAGATTAATGTTAATATATATATATATACACAGACAATATAAGATGATAATCTCCCAAGTTCTGCCAACTAAATGTCCAAACACTTGTAACTACTGCCTTTGTGCTTCCACATCTGTATTCTTTCTGCAAGCATCTTGTTAGAGATTCTGAGAACACTGACTGAAAGGAATATCGTCTTTCACACAGCGAATTAAATACAGTAAACCGAACCCCACTGCAGCACTGCTAATCATTGAATCACAGGAAATGGACAGTTTGAGAGTACTCTTGGATGAACACCCTTTCCACCAACAATTTCACCACAACGCTCTTTGACGTTTTCTAAGTGACCGAGCTTAAAAGCGCCAAGCAATGCAAGTCATTAACATAAATGTGAATGATCCCATGGCACCGCGATTAGATACTTTCAAATACGATTCATATAAATCAGCACATCGGAGATTATGGAATAATAACTGCGTCATACCTCCAGAGAAAGCTTAAATCATTAGATGTTTGTTGCGTAATAGTACCAAGTTTATAATCAAAGTCGTCCAATGGTTCAGAGTTCGAAACAAGAGAAATAAAAAATGTGTCCTGGCCGTTAATTAAGAGATACTTTGTAAGCCAACTGAAGAAAAAACAAGAGAAGATTACGAAATAATGTGTGTTCTGGTCATTAATTAAGAGTTTAAATGCTACAGTGAAGCGAAATCCACTATCTAAAACCGAATTAGTACAGGTACAGTTAATCCAAAATATGATTTTTCAGGTAACTTGCGAGTGAGGTAAACATCCAATTTGTGTGAACTACCAACCAGATCTCTACGCTGTAAGGAACCAGTGACCAAGCCGTGTGGTGCACCAGAAACAACTAGAATAGGCTTATCTAGTTACACCACTCCAGAAGGAAGCCGCAACACGAGTTGTCCCCCGAAAACACTGCATATCAAAAGCCAAGGTTAATGGAACAATTTGATGAATTCATAGAAGATAGATATCAGCTGAAAATCGTAAAAGAAGTTCGTGGTACCTCTTTACATAGTAATAGCAGAAGTCTGCCAGGATGAAGGTCTGAACAATTTCTGATATAAGAACCATTGAAGGCCAGAGTCCATAACCCAAAGCCACGAGAAGATGACCTCGGGTGTCCAAAACCTGAGTTGCAAATCAGCAATCGTTACGGAAATACGCCAATCTTAACCACCTGTGATTCTAACTACCATTCCTTGTGCCAGTTCTAATACCTATTCACATAGTTTGTGTCATTCAAATAACACTCAGTAACGGATCTATGCATACTATATTACTGGACCAAGGATATTTCTTAAGAGTAAGAGAACACTACACGTCCAATCATAAAAGAGAATGAAGAACTCTTGAAAAATCCTTGTATAACATGCAACCAAATTGAGACATTCAGGTAACGGATGATCATAAGAAATCTGCTTTCTTTAGCCAGACAACTGAAAAAATGCTTTAGACAATCTTCCATGATAGAGTTCATGCATCAAACCTGGAGAACCCAATGAGCACAGCTCAAGAACCTCGCAACGCCTAGGGCAAATACATAATGAGCCGTAAATGGTTCAACAATCTGCCACCAATACATACAGATTTCATCATGAGATCCAAAATTCTTCGAATTATTAAAAGCAATTGAATCACTATTTGTGTGCATCATTGGCACTCCAGCCAAACCATACCTTGGTGTTTTGCATGACACGAAGCTGAGGAAGCACCGAAACAGCTTCAAGATAAACACAGAAAGCCCAGGCAATCCTGTTTACGATGTGATGTGATGTGGATGGGTGAATGAGTAAAGCTAAAATAGCACAAGGACCCACCTGCACAAACGAACACTTCTTCAAATTTGAACCACAAAAGATATTGGAAAGGATCCAAATACAGTAGAAAATAGATAAACTCTCATGGGGTTAAGTGGATTATATACTACAAAGAACATGTCCCATGCTTGGATAGGTAAGCATTATTAGACCCCTAAATTTCTTTAAAATTTGAAGGGAAAGAAAAGAGCTCCTTTTGTTGCAGCTAAATGTGGCATAAGCTTGAAAGCATCAAAAGATAACTATTGCCTTAGATTAAAGTATAGACAATAGTGCGTTGCACCAGATCATGAATAATAAAAAATAAATTAATAACAGGTCCGTGGGAAAGGAAGCTTGAGATAAAAGTAGGAGGGGCTGACAGCTACATCATAAGCGCAATCATCTGGCTATCAAAGTCACTTACTTAAAAGTTAATAGAAATTAAAAAACAAGGGCAGCAATCAACTAATATAAGCTTAAATAAATAGAAACCAACAAGCATGAAGAATACACACAAAAACCATAATTTCTAACAGAACTTGGATAGCACTGCAAATGAAGATTTTCAATTCATTTGTAATCTTTTAACATTTTTTCATTACTGACTGGTATGTGGTAGTTCAAAGACTAGATATTCTAGATTAGCATTTCAGATCAACTTCATACTAAGTCGAAACTCAAAATCCCAAGGAAAGAAGACGCCACTTCCAGTGAAAGACTCACCACATAATACAGTGCAAAATTGTCTTTATCCTCCATGTAACTCGACCTCAGTTTAAAACGAATCATATAAATAACCCATGAGGTTGTAGCCAGCGTAGTCATATCAAGAATCGTGTGTATGTCATATTCCATGACAAAACTGCAATACAATCTAACAGCCAAGAAGATAGCTGTTAGCTCCTGGGATTTGAGTGAAAGCCCTGCAACAGTATCAATAAATTAAAATGGAGGCCGTCAGCATCTACCATCCACATAGAAGACAAAGTGAGCAACTGGGAAAAAGTTCGACATCTGCTTCTCTCACTAATGTGTTCAGTGATAAGTTGAACACATAAATATCCAATATCCAGATTTGTGTTCAAATTCTTATGCTGCAGCTTAAAATTGCATGCCAGGACGAGTTCCAGAACACAACCCAAAAAACTCAATAATGACATAATTATATACATGTATATATAAATTCATGAAAGAAAAAAGTTAAACACTGTGTGTATCCGACTGACAGTTTTCTGATAAAAAAACCAAAAGATACAGGTTACTCTACTTTCTGCAGCAAACTATACACACTATACTGGCTGCAAAATGCAAATTAAGATTTAACGAAGCAACTACCATATAACATAGCTCTACCTACAACCTGCAAAGGAGACTTGCCCACCAGTATTTTCAGGCACGTGAAGAACTAACACATGACTACAATTTAAACTCTAAAAGTATTATTTACATTTGGTTCGTTTTATTTCTTATAAGAACAATTAATCCCCAAGAAAATTCTTCTTTTCCAGGGGAAGTCAAAAAGTCACGGAGAAAACCCATCTTCTAACTCCTAACATAGATAACAATGAAACAAAAATCCATCTAAAACAGCATAGCAACTTTTCATAAAAATCAAAAAGACCCGTGAACAGAATAAATAAAGCAAACCCATCAATCCTTCCTCCTGCTCCCAATATGCCAAGAATCAAAACGAGATCTCCCCCAAAACCCTCCAATTCTCAAAAGCTCCAGCTTTCTTATTCAAGCAACTAACAAACAACAAAAAGAAGTAATAAATGGAACAGCGCGACTACACCCACAATTAACTTCCAAGACCATTTCTTCCAGAGCAAAAGAGAAAAGAAATCCTACTTTTCAATAAAAAAAAGAAAGCAAAAACAATACTAAAACTAAATCTTTCTTTTGCTTCTAAAGCTCCGAACTTCCACATCCCTCAAATCCCCAGTTCTGAAGCCCCGACCTCCATCATCCCCAAATCTGCAGTTCACAAAGCTCGAAACTTCCTCACCCCCCAAAACCCATCCCAGCCAATTCACAAAAAGAATAAAGGAAAACATCAATTACAAAATAGACAACGCCGTACCAGCACAAGTCCTCTCCTTCATCAACTTGTAAATCAGAACCGAAATTCCGATCGCGTGAACAGCCTCCGCTGCAACAAAAAGATTATCGTGATCGTGCACAACTGCTCGAAGCAGCACAAGCGCCACCATGCCGCTAACCACAGCGAGAAACGCCTTCACCTTGGGCGGCTGCCGCCGCACCCATGTGGACACCGCTTGGATCGGCCTCTTCGGTGGCCTCATAATTCGGCACGCGTAATGCAAGCAACAGTATGTGTAAAAACCTTTTTTCCCGGGGATTTACAATTCCAATTCACTTCCCCTGGATTTGATGGACGGTTGAGGGAAAATGAGAAGGGGAAAATGGTGGGGAGAGTGATTTTGAGGGAGAGAGAAAACCGGACAAGTGTTTAATTGGGTTAAGGTGAAGTGTAGAAATATAATAGTACTAGTCAAACATGTCAAATCACTTACCACAAATAATAACACCAAATCCAAATACATATTTATTTTTTTCCATATTTAATTCATATTAATAAATATAATTTTTTTTAATTAAAATTAACATATCAAAATCAAACAAAATATTTTGTTAGGTTATTTTCGGCCTTAATTTCATTAATGTAAAGTATTAAAAATATCAAATTACTTAAATATAATTTATATTTTGATTTAATTAAAGTTGGTTTGAATTCGATTAATTCATAATTAAATCCAATTCAAATCCATTTTTTGAAGCTCGATAATCATTCAAATGAGTTCGAATAATAATGTGTTCGATTAGATTTGAATCATTTACAACTCTAATATGAGATATGTGAATCATTGAATCAACACATGATGATAATAGCGTTTACGATTTAATCATCAATAATTTATGCAAGTACAAATTGACTTGCACGGTATAGGTGTTGCTATTTGAATGTGTTAATGAAGCCTAGATCAATTAGCCAAGTTGAGCCTTGGTGACTTTAGATGTCATAGATTCGAACCCGCCATATGCGTAAGATGTTGTTTCTATTGCATGATAGGTGTTGTTTCTGCTGCACAATAGGTGTTTGTTAGATTTAATTTATTTGATATTAAGATAACCGTATAATTATTGTACTGATTTTTATAATTAATTATCAGATATTGTAATTTATTATATATTGATCGATAAAAATAAATACAATTAATTTATTTTAATTAATAATTAAAAAAAAAAAGGGCTCCAATTGAGTGTACTGCACGCAGTAATAAGGGAAGAAGCTCCACCGAGATTTACTTTATATTTTTTAATGGAGGTGAAGAGTTTGGTGCTTCACACTTACAAATCTCAAATCTCATTTATACCAACCATATTTATTCTTCTTATAAAATTGCACAACTTAATACAACCACTTCAATTCAAATTTCAAATTCATAGCATGATACAAATATTAATTTAAAAAAAAAAATACCATCTTTCTTGTCATAAAATCTCACCACATATATATATATATAACCAACTAGGGTTTATTCATCCAAATTTGCAAATTTTTGTACAAATAAATTGCAATAATTTTTAAAATTATGTTTAATTACAGCAACACGCGTTGTCTTTCACAAACGGTAAAAGCTGTAAATTAAATTATATCAACACGCTACTAAGCCACCTTGAGGTGAAATTAGAACGATACGTCTTGAAAAAATATACTTGTAATTTTACAAATTATATAAAAAGTATCGATATAATTTATCATAAAATAAAAAGATTATGAAAATTAATAGAGCCACCAAAGACAAAAGGAGCAAATGAAAATATAAATGAATAAAAGGGAGCTGTTGCACTTGGAATCCACCTTATCATGCCATTATCCAACACCCACCACCGCCACCACTAATAGTTGAGACACTGTTTTTCAGACAGCCTAAAAGAATCAAGTTATTACTAACTCAAATACAAAACTATAAAGTTTTCATCACATCAAGAACCAGAAACAAAATCCCTACACTCTCTGCTGCTCCTAACACTACATACCTCATTTCTCTTCCAAATTATATCCAATCTTCTTTTGAGAAATTAATGGAATGTTTTAATTCAAACATGTTAGCAGAAAAAAAAGAGACTTAAGTTTGAGATCATCAAAAGGTCCATGACGCTGATCGCTTCAAGACGGGTTTCAGCTGCTTGTCTTCCTCGATCGAAATCATCCCCAAATGGGAAGGATCTTCGAGCAACATCTTGGCGACCAAGTAGCCTGCGACCGACCACGTTTGGTTTTTACGAGCTTGCTTCCCGACGAACCGGCCAACCTTTCCGTCGTAATATTCTGGCCAACTGTCTCTCGACAACCTGGTTTCAGCAAGTTCAATAGCACGCCTAGCAATCTGGGGCCGCCCCGTCTTGATGCATGCTGCTGTCAGGAGCCACAACAGCACTGTAGCCACGATAATTAACCATACATAAGATAGTTGTCTCTATAGTTATGGTAAAACGACTCCCCATTCTATCAAGTACATGTTGTAATATACAGAAATTTGATGGAATATTGTGTTATAATTTAGAACCATAACGAAATAATTGTGTTGTATGGTTGTATCCAGTCATACAAGTAAGGTTGTAAACTACTTGGTTACTATGTATGGCTATCAATTTTTTCATGTCTTTATGATGCACTAATCCGACAGAGCCAACTTTGGTAAAATTGCGTACCTGGCCATGACCCAGCATTGTGGTAACTCCATCTAGTATTTTTGGGATCACATCCGGTAACGATGCGCCACTCATGATTCTCGATAGCCGGATAACAAACTTTGAGCGGCATTTCTCCGACCAACTCTGCCCAGCGTGACTCGATAAGATCCATTATAGCAGTTGATTGTTCGTGCGTTGCTAAGGATGAAAGGATGGCTACGCAATTGCCCAAGCAAAACCAACGGAAATCCATGTTTGAAGGGCCAACATTCCCAACAAAATATCCTCCACTCAGAGGCATAAAATCAAAAACCCATTCTGGCAGCGAATCAGGCATGATGTTGAACTTGTTGACTGCTGTGTGCGAATATTCCTCAGTTTTGTACCGGTATATGTCGTTAAGCTGCTTTAAATCCAGCCAAAAGTAACTTCTCATGTGATAGCTCAATGCATGGAGACGCTTAACGATTTGTTCTATAAGCTCCTTTCCTGGACCATCTTGCTTCAGTAAAAACATGGCTGATCTTAGAGCCATGAAAAAAAGTGCTTGTATCTCGATCGGGTATCCATAAACACCCTAGTATTAGCAAAACGCAACACGCAGTAAGAAACTTCATCAGGACATGAAAAGGGAGGAACGAAAACTTAAACTGATTTCTTACAACCAACATTTTAGTGGTATATACTGGTAAGCTATATGCCAGGTGAAGACAAAAAAAAAAAAAATCTAATGCAAACTCATGGTAACTGCATTTCTGGTGGACAAGGAACATTGAACTGCCAACAGTAAGAGGTAAAAAATTAAAATTTGCCACAGGAAAGAAAGGGCTTGCCTCACAAGTGCTAATCCTCCTAATTTTTTCTTGTTTCAATGGCATGTTCATAGAAACGACATGCATGGCTTTTCTTGAACCCAACATAAATACAGCTTAATGACCATCAACTTTAACAGAGACTGGAAAACTCACCATTCTACGATCAATCATACAGCACCCATCAGCGCAAAGAAGTGTTGGAAAGGTGTCGAATCCTTCTGAGAGGCATAAACTCAGGATTAGGCGGATGCCCTTCTGGCATTCAGGCATCTCAGCCAAGGAAGTATCTCCCGTAGATTTAGTGTATGCTCGTAGTAATATAATCCACCAAAAGCCAGAATCGACGGGAGCCACTCTTCCAATTGCACTCTCGCCGAAATCTGCTATCAATGTCTCTGTATTCCTGATAGGATCATGTAATACTTTAAAACTGGCTGGCATAACACCTGCTCCCAAATGGAACCGATCAACTTTTTTTTCCCACGATTGAAGGCGAAGGGTCTTCAGGATAAAATTTTTCACAATGTCAGGTTCGCCGTTCATTAGAAATGCCAATGCACTCGGAACAAAGTCCCTAACAAATACCTGCAAGTTCAAAGTTTCAGTAACCACGTGAACAAGTCTAAATGCCCTTTCTTACATTATTCAATAAACAAGCGGGGCAGATGATATGAAAATCCATTTCAGGTTTCATGTCTGGGATAAAGGATAAAAAATATCTATGCAATCAAGGGAAGAAGGGCGAATGAAAAGATCAGAAGAGGAGGGGAAGGTTGTCAAGTTCAAAAATACCCCAACCAAATAATTTTGTCCTGTCCTTATTGCGGAATGGTTTATGACAAATTGTCTTCAATGAAATTAATATTTTCCTAAAACATCTAATCCGTGTTTTCCATAAACTTGATTTCAGTTTGGATCGAGAACTCAGATTCTCAGGATTAAGCCCTCCATGCTAATAAACCATGAAATTCTAATACTATCATCTTTATACAACCAACAGCAACCCCAAATATTGCTTGCATTTGGACTCATGCATTACTGTGTACAATTTATACTCGTTTCTGAAGTCAGTTCCAATCAAATTTTCAAAGAAATTTAAAGTACACAAGCTGCTAATGAAGAAATTCAGCCATAAATTTTCAACATGGAGTACTGGTTTTTAAGCCCTTCACCTGATCATAGTTGAGTTTTTCTTCAGAGTTGTCTAATGCAGCAATTGTCCCAACAGGTTGACCGCGGAAGCAAACCATTGATCGTCTTAAATTGTCCCAAGCCTCACCTATCATCGGATGTGGCTCGAAGGCCATGCCATGGCCAAACTGAGACGTGGGAGTATTGTACCCAGACCGTTTACCAGGTGAATACAGACTGTCTGCATTGTCAAAAGCTCGACAGAAGACATCTGGTCTAGGAAGTGGATGCGGAGATAACGCTGATGGCAAATCAGTAAGAGACCTTTCATCAAATGATCTCTGTCTGTCCAAATTCAAATTTTTAGGTCGATCAAGTAACCTTGAAATTTCATATTCTCCTAATTCATGCACACTGGCTGATGAATCGACCTTCCTAATAAGACCATTTTGTACCGTATCCACTGTTAGCGTGGACATTCTTGCAAACCCTCAACACCCAGTAACTCACTGGCGAGTTTTCAGTGATCTGCATTTTCAAGATTCATGTAAATAAACTCTTTCGTTCACACACACACACACAATACAAGGATAGATCAGCAACCATAAACAAAATATCACGCAGCATCTTAACAACAGAGCATACCCTGATTTCTTGCAACAAATTACGATCAAGAAACAGAAAAAACAGTAGTAAAAACATGGAGACATTCATAATTTCTTGATTTTCCAGATGATCTCTTCTCCTATATCCCTCTTCACATTCTTAACGAAAACCAAGAACGAGAAACAATAAGTATCAAGAAAGTACCATAAAATCAAGAACAATAAAAGATCCATTACCCCACATGCCTCCCAAGAAAAATCAAGAAACGATGACATCCAAACATGCAACAACCACAATCAAGGACTCAATCAAATCAACCAACGCATGTATCAAAACACACCGATCAAATCATTAAAACCGCATTCTTTCCACTTACATGAACTTATTCTTGTCCGGTGAAGAACGAATAAATAACTGAAACGTATAACAATAAGAAAACCAAAATAATCTCCGATGACATTTCCTAAGTGTCCAAGAATATGAATCAAAACCATGTCACATACATCAAGAACCAAAAAATACACAAGGGCGTTGGATTTATACACATGTTTTTCTACATTTACGTATATGTAAGTGTGTGTTGTGTGTGTGTAAGCTGGAACACACAACTCACGGGGAGAAGGTGAAGGGGTGCTGAAAAGATTTTTCTTTTTTCTCTCTTCAAGTCTTGAGTACTCAAATTGACAGGTGATATTGTATGGGGACTCGGGCTTTGGCAACAATAATGCGCAGGGAGTTGTGTCTGGAGTTGTACACGTGTCCCCTGAAAACAGACATCTGAGAATGACAGGGAAAAAAGGTATCTAAAATCTTTTAAAACTACTCAAAAGTACAACATACATAGATAGATAAGAAGTGAAAACTAAAACAAGCCGATTAGCTCTGAGATCATAAATCGTGCTTCTTCTTCCCACTATTTTAGGATCGTTCTCAACTTAATTTTTTCGACTTAAATTCACTCCAAAAATATAAAATTATATTTTTTTTAAAAGGAAATTAAAATTATATTTATACTTCTTTCAAAAATTCTTCATTTATACCTAACTAATTCAATTAGAATTTGGTATATTGGCGTGTGGAGTTGGATTCGAATAATTTGGTTAGAAAATATTTAATTATTCTATAATAAATCACTCGAGATAAATATAAAAATTTTCTTATTTTGGCTGATATAGCAAATTTCAAGAATTTTGATTAACAGATGAATTTATTTATTAAATAGAAATAAACATCAATGATACTATTCGTAATTTCATAAGTCATGAAAAATCTAGTGTATAAGTTCGAGCAATAGGCGGAAACGGTGGACAAAATTAAGAGAGGAAATGTAACTTTATGTCGAGGCTAAATTGCACATTTAGTTTCATAAAAAAGGATAGGTGTCCTTCTCAATCCCGTGATTTATGAAAATTTATTTTTAGTTTAAAAAAATTAAAAATAATTGTAATGTTGGTCCCTTTTTTAATTTTTCGTCAATACTTAACGGAAAGGGTCAAAATAGCATTAGTTGATTCAAATATACATATTTATTTGAGGGAGACTAAGATATATTAGTCTAATATATAGATAATTATATTTTTTTAAATATATATATATTTGTATCAATATATCTTATATCTAGTTTTCTTCTCCTCTCATATTTTCGCCTTCCGACCACTTCTCTGTGCGAGCTTACCACCATAGAAAAATCTGTCCAGTGATCATTTTGATACCCCACCCACCGCAAATTTTCAATCCATTGAGGAATTATCACAATTTTTGTTCAAAAAATCCTAACCCGTGTCCCCCATATTCTATCGTCTTTTTCTTTGACGTTCGACCACCTCCCAATGCAAGCTTACCACCGTTGGAAAGCCCGTCCAACAACGAACATATTAATAACTCACCTACCGAAAATTTTCAATCCATTGGTAAGTTATATCTATTTTTTTGCTCAAGAAAACCTAATCCGCACCCTCAACTTCTGTTGATTTTTTCTCCGTCGTCTGACCACCTCTCGACGCGAATCTACCATCGTTGGGAAAGCTCATCCATGGCGAGTATTTTGGCACCCCCACCCACCACCAATCTCTCGTTCGTCGGCGAGTTATCTTTATTTTATATTTTATATTTTTTCATATTTTTTTATATATACATATTCCTTAATATATTATATTTTTTAAAATATGTATAATTTAAAGACAGGGATAGTTTGGTAATATAAAAATGTTACGCCCAGTTGACTCAACGACACGTGCGCTGAGCATGCAACTTTATGTTAAATATTGACAAAAAAATTGAAAATAGGGCCAATTTTACCACCCTCCTTTGCTTTAATACTAATTTTGCAATTTTGTCAGAAAAAAAAAAAAAAACACCCTAAAGGTCTCCTGAAAATAGACAAGTTTGTTCCACTTACCTAAATTACCAAATTCTATAAATACTTTCTACCAAGCTTATTTGGAAGTAACTCGTTAAGTGAATTGTAATTTATACGTACTGTTGGCTTTTTTGGAGTTTCCTATCGAATTTGGATGGATTCGGACGTAAAAAATGCGTCCCACGGTTCATCTGCGGTGTCTTCAATGTTTATTCGTTATTGCAAGACACCAGCACAAAGTGATTGAACCATTAACACAAGTGAAAAACACATCCACCCTCATCTCACTACTCAAACTGCATGAACTCAGTAATTAAAATGATTTCATCTCATCAAACTAACTGCATTAGGCCACATTACAGCCATAGAATTCATACACATCCAACTTACATAAGAATTTTTCACGCTAATCAGATCTGGCAATGGGAAATCACTTGGATTGAAATGATGACTGGTAAGAGACCAGCACGAGCAGCACTGCCACCAAAACCGCCACCGCCCATGGGAATCCTGAAATCCCACGAACCAACTCCTGCCTCACCTGCTGCCTGACCGGTGAAGAAGACCGGAAGTTGAGCCGCCCCCCAGAGTTGAGTAAGCTCGAGTGCATGAAAAAGATGAGCAAAACGGGCACCAAGAATAGTAGAATCTTGAAGTTGATCATGGTGTAATGCATTTGCTCCTTGTATGCATTGTAGTTAGACAGAGATAACAAGAAGATGACGATGGTGAAAATGGCCATTAGAGGAAGAGGAGGTGCAGAGATGGATGACAAGGTTTGGTCTGTCCAGCCTTGTTTCCATTCTGGGCCTCTTTTTCTGGTGTAAACCCAACCCATTTCTATTGTTTCCCAACACTTTCTATTCTCCTCTGGTTTCAGAATCGTGATGAATGGTATGCACATATAGGAGGGGAAAGGTGGAAATTGCTTTAGTAGGAAGATGGGTAGAGCATATATGCTTTGAGTGTGGATTCTTCTCAATCTGCTTTACGGTTGAATTGCAGTTTACTCAAGATGTGGATTCCAATATTTAGTCAGAGCTCTAATGAATTTGAGTCATGATAGGATAAAAGGAGTGACAATGATCTGACATGGAAATTTCTCTTATGCAGAAAAAAAGTTGGGGTCTTGGAGAACACAATGCCTACACATGGATTTTTGTTCAGTGGAGTAAGTGCGACACACCTTGAGGCAGATGTAAAATCACCATATAGGAATGAGGCATACATGACTTCTGGTTATTCTTAGCCAAAAGCACAACTTCTGAAATAAAACTAGGGTCTACCTTCTTTTAGAAATAATAGAAATTCACTCGACCATTTCAAAATTGGGGAGGCGCACCTCGTTTTATCTGAATGATATTCGGACAAAAGGAGATAACGTTACAAATCGTGATAAAATTTTCAGCTCAAGCCCTAACAAAGTTAAGCCTAGTATTGAAGTGCATATATATGCTACATAACGGGGATCCCAGGTTGATCAAACAGATGAAATGAAAATGACACACTTCAGATGTTTAATTGAGGACAAGAGAAGTGGTGGCCTAACATGAAGGGGATGGCTGTTAGCATAGTTCCGCTAGAATTGATTCTCAGAGCCATTCCTTGTGCTGATCCAAAAAATCATGCAGGGACCTTCTTGGAAGTTACAGAGTTAATAATGGTGGCAAATTCAGGACCCTACAAGCAAAGAAAAAGCACGTGCGTCAACCCATCATAAGAAAAGAAAATAGTTTTAAAAAGATATACCGATGCAAAATCCCCATGACAAACATGCAAGAAAACCTGAATTGTTAGTTAGAAAGCAACTTCAAGTCAAATGTAAAATTGCCTCCTGTTGTACAAAAGTTGACAACATCCCCTATATGTTTACAATCTGGTGTGCAACACTCAACAGCTTTTCACTTCTCTCTTTCTACCAACAACTTTAGTATTTGCAATCAACATCTTTCTCCCCTGGCATTATTAGCATTACAGGGTCTTCTTCCATTGAAACTCCAGGAAATCTCGTCAACAAGTCCTTCTCATATTGTAGCTCATTTTGCAATCCTGACATTTCTGGCCTTTGCTCTTATCCTTACATCACCAATATTGTAGCTCTAACCCTTGCTCATACTGTAGCTCATTTCACAATCCTGACATTTCTTGCCTTGCTCTTATCCTTACATCACCAATCAATTGCACCCACCCACATGTGTCGCTCATCTGCTCACATTTTCCAACTCTACGATACCCTATTTTGTTACTGGACCTCATTCTCCGTTACAGCCATATCATTGAACAGGTTCAGTATCCTGACAACTTAAGTTTTGTGGATGAAGTCAGGTTCAAACCTCCAAGTTTGTGCACTAGACTTGGTTTTCCCATTTTAATTTTGAGCAGGTCACGTAAACCCAGTTTAACTTTTAGCCGGTTAGAGTCGTAAAATTTTGATTTGAGCAGCTCGCTGTGAACACAATGTATAACTTATTCAGAAGATTCTTAAATCTGACTTGTGACTGAAACTTTTCAGCATGAGGCAAGTTGCTGTACATGTTTCCATTTCACGTAATTCTTGCCTAAAAGAGTCTCCCCTTTGCAGATTTAAGCCATAAGTACATTAGTCACAATATAGTAATAAAGCATAGGAACCAAACAAAGGCACACAATTTCACAAACTGTACTTGAAAATATTGACCAGCATAATAATACCTTAAGTGAAGCACCACCCACAAGAAATCCATCAATATCTTCTTGTTTTGCGAGCTCAGCACAGTTGCCCCCGTTCACCGAACCTGTGGAGAAATTTTAGAGTTTTCAGAGGATACGAGCAATTTCCAGTTGCATTTATGAGCTACAACTGAGCTTAATTTTTGGAAGAACTTCAACAATATTTTGATTAGTTATAAGTATGATTAGTCCACTTGATAAAATATTAGAATTTGCCAAAATCACAAAATTGAAGCTGAAAATTACACACCTCCATAAATAATACGTGTTTTAGAAGAAACATCTGCCGATACATTCTTATTTAGCCAGTCCCGAACAGCTACATGCACTTCCTGAGCCTGCTCTGGTGTGGCCACTTTACCAGTTCCAATAGCCCATACAGGCTCATAAGCAATGACAACTTTATCCCAGCTTGGAACAGCATCTGCACATCATGAAAAGCCAGCAAAATGGCACATACTTAATCAATATGTTATAATACAAAATTCATTTATAAGGACCATGGTGTCTGCATGTGTGTGTCTAAACTTGCCAGCAAAAGCCTTCAACTGCTGGAAACAAACGTCAAAAGTCTTTCCAGCTTCTCTTTCTTCTAGTAACTCGCCTATGCAGGCTATTACCCCTAGACCCTCGCTCAAGGCATATGCAGCCTTCTTCCCAATGAACTGCACAAGATAGTAGTTCATCATGCATCAAAACATAGATCAGATCTTACAAGAACTAGAAACAGAAAATTGTCAAATCAGACAAACTAATATTTTGCTTTTTCCTTATTAACGAATTGATGATAAGATCTTTCAGTCTTACTTGATCATCTTCTCCAATTATATGTCTCCGCTCAGAATGTCCCAGAACAACCCACTTGCAACCAAGGTCTTTCAATTGTTCCACACTAAACGACATCAGAGGTTAATTTTTATCCCATACTTATTCACCAGATCATATCATTAAATCATTGAAAGTACCATGAAAAGATTGCACCAAGAACTGGACCGATGCATTAAGGACAAATAGCAGCAAAAATGCTGCTAAGTATATGGAAATAAATTAAAACATAGTACAACCAGTAAATATGTAATTAGATTATATTTTCAGAATTTTTTTCTATTAGATAGAAGAAAAATCAGGTTAGGATCAAAATCGTGCAGATGCTAGCCATTCATTATATCAGATTGATAAATAAGTTAATTACTCCCAAATTGAACTAAGGCCAACAGAAGCACATAAGGATATCCTCTCTAGTAAACAATTAAAAGATGTGTAAATTCTTTCATGTAACAAAAATGGTAGTTCATCATTTTGCAACAGAAATGCAAATCACCATAATCATGCACAGAAATTAAATACCTGATCTCTCCAGTAAAAGCACCACCTTTCCCAGTCCAACAATTCTGAGCAGCTATTTCTATCCTATCAGACAATGAGTTCTTTACTTGGTCAATATAGACAAATGGAGGTGCTACAACAACATCTGCAATGGTTGAAGGGAAAAAAAATTAGATGGATCAATCACAGCACAGAAACTCAGTTTATTCAGATGCAATGACTCTAGATACTGATAGCAAGAAATAGCTCACCAACATCAGATTCTAATATTGCACTGTTTAAGTCAGAAACAAGCTTGCTAATGGAGTCTCCTGTCCCATTCTGAGTACAATTGTAAGACACAGGTGAAGGTAGTAAGGAAAAGGTAAAACTAGAAAACAAGAGTCAACATTAATTAATTACCAATCCAAACATTTATCTTCAAAGAAAGGAAAGAACAGGGCAAAAGCGTTAATAAATGATCATAAGTCTGAAAGAGCTTGCAACTTTGGCGGATTTTATGTTCCTCTACTTCTCATCTTTCCTTCAGATCTTGTTATAGGTGGATGCCACCAGATAGGTGCCTCTGAATTGAAACTTGTGACGCCCTCATTATAATTGCATAAATTTATCAAAAATCAGTCTCATAGATATGATCACAATGTAAGATAATCATGAACAAATTCAGCGCAGATCACCACACTTCAAAGATCGGATTATCTCCCATATCACTTCTCAAACTATCACAAAAGCAATGCATCACAATTTTTAATTACATGCTGCAAGTGGTAGCCAGTAAAGGTAGAAGTGCAATCAACAGAACGAGAAATAAAAGGAGTGGGATGATAACATGATACTTACACATTTCCAATTCCCACCAACAAAGAACTGCAAGCAAAAAGAAAAACAACAATCAGACATAGGACATGGAATGTCCACCAATACTTTTATCGCACCAACATAGACCATAAGAGGAAAAATGAGCTTATTTCCTTGAGAATCTCGTCACTGGTTTCCCCAAAACTACTCTAACCTTCAATCAAGTATATAAATTTCACATTTCCTCTTACTCTCTTCGTTTCAATCTCCATTTTTCTGGATTCTGGAACCTATGTCATTAAAGTTCTTTATTCATTTCCACAAACACTTCCTTTTTACTGAAAACTACTCCGACATGCAACGGGTAAAAGTATTTACAGATCCGAAATGCTATCAAACCAAACACGACGGGTAAAAACGAAAGCAACCTTGCCGGAGCCAGACATAGTAACAACGCCGCGGCAGCCTTTGTTCGAGGAGACGAGACGGAGATGCGAATTGACGTCACGAAACAACGAGTGAGTTGAGTCGGAGTTTGAGCTGTCAAGCTTGAGGAAGGATCTACGTAGGCCGGAGAAGTGTGTCATGTGGCTAGAAACGGCTCCGCCGCCGAGTGAAGTGGACACAACCGCCATTGCTAGATTCTCCTGCTCTGCTTCGTACTGTCAAGTATATTCTAATGCCGCAGTGAGAGCAGTCCTATCGGACTATCTGGAATCCAGAGATTAGGACCCCCCCCCCCGTCCCACCACGATGTGGCGTTGGGATTTATGGTAATAGCCGCTACACCTAACACTCTGTCCCACGCGTAAACGAGGAGCGTGAAACACCAATACGCACGAGAAAATCAAATTCAATTTTATAAAATCTTATTACCTCTTCTTATATATAAAATTTTGCTTCAAATAAAATAATATATCATCTTTATATATATAGTGTGTACACATTGAATGAAATAAAAAATATAATAAAATTTAAAATAAATAATTCAATCTTATTTCTCTTTTTTTTTTTTTTCCAAATTATGAAATGTACCGAGTATGTTGCAAATAAATTTTAAAATTCTTTGGGAAGTAGGCAAAATGTTTGAAGAAATTAATGAAAGACTTCACTGCAACTAAAAATTAAACATTAATTTTTTCTTAACTATGTCAAAAATCATATAGATACAACATCTTAACTATGTCGTTATCACCAGCGTACTTCAAATCGCCGGCGTGTCGTTCGCTCTTCCCGGCAGAGAAGGCCAAACACGACGGGATAGAACGGGGGTTACCAATGATGTGCACCCACGAGTCAGCAAGTTAAAAAGGGAAAGCGGATACTGATGAGGTGGTGGGCGTGTTTCTTTCTGCAGAAGCAATTACACCTTAAAGGCATCCCAAATTGCATTTTGTTGTTTCAATGTCTGCTTTGCAGAGCTCCCAACGTCTTGTTCCAGTTAAAAATGAAAGAGGGAAAAATAACAAAAAGACGACAGATCGTTTTCATGTGCTGAAATAGGTATCAAATACATATATATTACAAGAAACCAAGTATTTTTCACATTTTCTGCCTAGATCACTCACAATGAGGAATCTCCAAGCAAAAGGTTCAGCTACGGAGCAAGTTAAAGTGGCATACGTGAAGAAATTGGGTTAATTTTGACATGGAACATTTGCTGATGTATGATCTTTCCATGAAATCAGCATCAAACATAACACGTAGAGCAATATAATGATCAAAGATAAGAGGGAAAATTATCCTGTGTACAGAATCCTCCAATGATATAGTAGTATACTTCCCTTTCCTTTGTCAGTCGTCTGTTTTTTTGCCACCGGCGACACTGTTAGATGAGATAGCCTGCACACTATGAGTTGAGGAACATCCGCTAGAAGAACTTCCATCTGTAATGCTGGTTTCCTTCCTGACAATTTTTTTCGATTTTCTTTGCTTTGACGAGGAGTCCTGCATAATAATGCCAATATTCCAAAATTAGTTCAAAATTTTTTATAGAACAGTCTATGATGCCCTACAACACTAAGTGGTTTTTATTCACCTGTTCGGATGTCGATCCAGGTGTTTTAAGCTCTAGATCAGTTGTAATGTCATTTGAATCATCGCTTTTCTCTATTCTACTCTCCCCATCTGATGATCTGTTTCTATGATCTTGTTTGCTTGAAACATGAGACCTGGTACCTTGCTGCATGACTTGAGATACATGCTGTGTGGATTGTTGTTCGATCATGGTATTATGGATCATATAAGGAACATAAGTAGAACATGGATTAGGAACAACTGCTGGATTTTGGTTCGCATAGAACGGGTATGGCTGCAAGGATGGATGCAAGGGGATTGGTCCAGTTGGAATAGGGACTGGCATTGGAAAGGGATAAGAAGATGGATGCATGACAACAGAATGATCCATCCCAGACCACGGATACATGGCCCTCAATCTCTGTTGGTACTGCGCGTTAAGGTTCTCAATATCAGATTTAAGAGATGCCTTTTCTTCTCTGAGATCATTCTTCTCCTGAGTCAGCTGCTTGAAGAAGAAAGAATTAGTGAAATCTTGTCTCAAATGGTCTCACTGTAATAAACAATTCCTTTAAAAAGAATCACCTCACGAGATTCTTCAGTGAGCGCTGCATACTCAGATTTTAATCTGTCAACTTGAGAAGTCAAATCCTTCAGCATTTGAATTGTATCAGTGAGAATGGAAGCTTTGTCGTTTTTAGGCCTATCTGGATCTGCAAATAATGGCAAGACCGACGTCAAAAATTTCCAGATTTTCACCACCAAGGCTAAAAGTTCCAGCACTTAACCAAAGATCTAGCATTAAGATACAAAGATATGACAGTTGAAATGAACAGCAATGCCTCATAGAACTTATTATGTGAATAATCCGTGATTAAATTAAATGTTCATGCAAAATAACTGTCAACTAGACAAGAACTTAAGTTGGTAAGTCCCCAGTACTTTAAGCCACTAAAATGGAATGCTACATTTTGTGGAAAATAACAAATTGAAGTAAAATTCTTCCTACTGGTCAAGGGTGTGAATATCGTGGTGGTTTCTTGCTCATCTTCCTTCTTTTTCTCTTTCTAACAAATTTATAAGAAATCAGCTTCTACGGAGGTCACAAGGAGAAGCCATCCTCTAAGATGAGGTGACAGCTCTCGCGAGCTCCTCCATGCAGTACTTTTAAATTTTAGTTTACAAACCACTAGCAGCACGCAGTACGAACATAAATAAGATGATGCACTCATGGACAACCAACGCTGGTGTTGCCTCACAATGTCATAGTCAAGGAAAAAGTTTTACCAAGGGCGTTTCCCAACTCCATAAATTGCTCATTCAGACGATCCCTCCTCAATTTCTCACGGTCAGCTTTTTGAACTTTCCTTGCAGTAACTGAATCCTTTGCTTCTCCTTCCATCCTTAGTCAACAACAAACAGGCAAGAAAGTCACAAAGAAATTAATAATTAGGTAGGTAAAGCGAGACGAGGTACTCCGAGAATGGTACTAGTGAAAGCATCACCTTAGCTTCATTAATAAACATAAATGACATAATAACAGTCAATTTACATTTCTTTAAGTCTATTGAGATAGAAGCAGCATGATTAAACTCAGCAACTTGTCATTTTAAATGATGGATATGAAAATGTTTTCACCATTTTGGTCTGTGATGCCTTGAGCTGAATGAAGCATCTCCCTGAGACTAAAGCTAAATAATGTCTGAAATTACACTCAGATCTGAAAATAATTGCTTCAGCAATGTCACCGCCGGTTGCAGGAAGAAACCATCACAAACACCCAAATATGTGGAAGTTAACCGCCAATAAATCAGTGTCTTTTGGATGCCTAAACTAAAATAATGGAATTGGATGTGAGGATAATCTACACAAAATCCCATTGTTGAGGTGCTTTTAGTTCCAACTGTAAGGCTTCAATTTCTCAATACCTCAAACACTATAACCAATCAAAATCTATTTTCTTAAGACTTCTAAAGCGAATGCGAGAAGAACACAATCGATAATCACCCCGAACCCCCAAACTACTACCAGCAACATCTTTAATTTTGGAGCTCGTTATGCTACATCTTTCACCTTAGCAGAACAAGCACGATTATGCAAACAATTCCACCGATTTTGAACATGTAAAAAATACAAATCGAGAAAATAAAATGCAACTCAATCCAAGGGTTTTTACCTGCAATCCTGATGGGGACGAGTAGAGGTCCCGCGAGCATCAGGCGAAGGCTGGAAATTGCTCGAGCTCGGAATGGACTGAAAGAGCGAGTCGGGATTCAGTTGATCCATAGGCGAAGACACTCTTCAGAATTTATTATTGATTGAAATCAGAGATTGGGGGAATGCAGAAGCTGTGGGTGTCGCATCTGCTAAGGCCAGTGCTTTGCCTAGACGACATCGCATTGCACTGGTTGGGAAGTGGAGAATTCTTAACGTTATCCCATTCCAGTACGCCTTTTATCGAATTATCAAATAACCCCTCAACTTTGTGTTTATAGCGAACCTGCCCCAACCATTTGTCCTACTAAAATTATCCATGAAGTTAAGATAATGACAAAGTGGTGTTGATAAATGCTTTTTTTCCTTCTGCAGATATACAATCCAACTCAGAAATATGAGTGGTATCTTTCAGGGACAATCTTTTGCATAAGATTTTTAGTTTTGATCTCATACGATATGGCCATTATATTTTTTGTTTCGTATTTGATGGGATTCATACTTTTTTGTCCTATAAAATTAAAATATATTACAGTTATAATCTCAAAACTACATAATTTATTATGATTTCTGACACAAACAGTGGTTTCTGACACAACTGCACTGATTTTTCTGTTGTGTCAATAATGCCCTTAAGTTGATTTTCATTTATTTATTTATTTCTTTCTTTATTTTAATTTGAAATGTGATATGTTGATTTATATATTTTATTTTTGTTTATAACATATTTATAAAGCATGAAATATTATTTATTATATGTATACAGAAATGACGTACCATGAAGATTAATCTATGCATAATAAAATATAAACATAAAAACTATCCAAGTAAATGCCATGTCTGTAGAGATATTAAACAAACCATCCGACTAGGGATCTTCGAATACGTTCTTGAATTCTTTCGAGATATGAGTTGATAGTCTTTTTGAATTTTATTTTGCAACTTAAGAAACTATATATTTTTTAGATTACTTAAGAGTGTAAATGTTTATTTTTATCCAAAAGATTTATCATATTCTATTTGGATAAGTTAATGGGAAATATAATTTAGATTTTCTTTTGATATCTAGTAATACTTAAAAATTATTTTTTTTCCCATTCAATTTAGATAAGTGTACAATTTGATTATCTTTATGACAAAATTGCACTCATTTCTCTAGGTATATTAGCTAGTAAAGTAATTTAAATTTATCTTTATATTAAAAACACTTTTGTGTTTTTCTATTTATAAATTATTTAAATTTTTAATTTTAATGTATTATCATTTATTTATTTAGAAATACAATTCAATATCTTTATTCATTTGTGAATATTGTATGTAAAAGTTAATTCAATATTTTTCATATTTAAAGAAATTAAAATCTAAGCTTACATTTTGATTAATTAACTGTTGTCGCACGCTGTTTCTGCATGCATATGATAAATATTATTTTATATTTTAAATATATTATAAATAAAAATAAAATATACAAATCAATAAATCACATGTATAAGAAAAAAATAAAATAAAAGAAACCAACTTAAGGTATATCAACATAATAAATGAACTAACGTAGTGGTATTCAATGACGATGAGTCACTTTTATTAAATAATAAAAAGTAATTATAATTAATTTCAAGAATTATCTAATTAGGGATACAATTGTCATATTTAAAAAATAATGTAACAGTATCATTACTTACTATTTTTTATTGTAGATGATCTTTCGTTTTATATTAGTATAAAAATATAGACGAAGAAATTATGGATTTCAAATATCTAATAATAAATTACTTGTATTTATTTGGATAATTTCAAATTCAAAGGAGTTTAATTCTTGATCTTATAATTTGATAGTTTTAATAAGTATATGATTATATCAATATCTTTATAAATTAAATGATATGTCTATTCGATTAATACATTGATCCACATAAAATGACAAATATCCATAAATTTAATGAAACTCGAATTTATTTATGAGATCTTATCCTTAACCACTAACATGAAACATTTAAATTGATAATTTCAGTGGTTATGTTATATAATTATGGGTAAATTATATTTTGCCATTCAAATTATCCCCGTTTTATACTTCGTCATCTAATTTTTTCGTATTCAATTTTGCTAAATTTGTATTTTGCATATATAATCATTTTTCTGATTGATACATGTGATATTTTTACCCATATATATATATTTTAAATATCACATGTATAATATATGTGATATTTTCTTTTGAATAAAATTCGATAAAAATACAATTATATATTATAAAATATAAATTTTATAAATTTGAGATGATAAATCCACAAAAAAAAATGATAAGTGGAAAAATGTACATAGTTATTACTATATTTATTTTTCGTATACATCACACATAAAATATGTATCTATAATTTTACATTGTCCCACCATTCGTGTTGCTTGATCACCTCCATCACTCGTAGAAGATAAACGAATATTCGTATTTAGCCCCCATAAAACATTAAATTTAGATTTCATGCCCCTGAAGTATTTTCCCCATTTTGACCTTCCGATGGGTCTTTAGTCCACGCGTTAAAAGTCTTTCTCTGTTGGTTCCACACTCACAACACTTCCTTCTTTTCTTCTGTGTCTTTTGGGGCAATTAATAATAAAAAAGATGAAGATGACAATTAGGGTTTGTTTGATCCTAACTCTGCTCCTCTTTTCCTCTTCGTTTCTTCAAGGTATGCATCTCAGATCTAGATCGATTTCAGTTTCAATGCTCAATGTCTATTCAAGATTGAATTTTTTGTGAGGCAAATTTTGCACTTATTTTTTGACGAAGTTATAAATTACTTTCTATGTTTGTAGTCATGGGCATGCACGAAAATTTTGATTTGGTTCTTGAATTTTTCTGTGGGTTTAGGGTCTTCTTGTATTTCGATATGCCCGATGATGGATTAGATCAGATCGAGTTTTTATATTTTATTTTTTTCCACTTTCATTGTTCAAGATTGTTATGGTTTGTTTTTGTTTACTTTGATTGTTGTTCGTTTATGCGTTTCAATTTTCTAGTTTGCGGCTTTGTGCATTTGACTGGACTGGATGCCAGATGTGGGATTAATGTTGTTATGTAAGTTTAGCGTTTTTGAGTGCATGGTGATGATTCCGTGACCTTACGCAATTGGCTACTTATCCTCTGGAAGAAATTTGGAAGGATAAATGAGAATTGTCTTCCTTTGAGAAAGTTACAATAAAGTTGGAGTTTTTATTCTAAATTCAGAGCTATTTACGTTGTGAAAAGTAATATTTAGAAGTTAGAAGCATGCTTTTTGCTTTAATTTAGGGAAACTGTTTTTTAACTTTGTTATCGCTCTTCATTTTTTCTGATTGATCCTGAACTTAAGATTAAAAATTTACTCTGAATTACTCCAACCTGTGAATTATTAGTGGTTCCAAACATCCAATGGTCGACGCTCAATTGAATTTAAGCACACCATATTGGAAAATAAATCCTTATATGCTCACTAGTTACTTTTCTGCTTGATAGTTACAAGATGTGAGCCAGATCCTGATGCAGAAGTTGTTGATTCGTCTGACGAAGGAGATCTTGGGATTGTTGGGGAGGATGTCCAAGATTTTGGTGGTGGAAGCTTTAATCCAGCTCCAGGAGTGGAAACTGTTTGTGTTTTCCCCAAAAACCCCTCAAAAGGTTAGTTATTGCTGTTGGACTTTTGTTGCCCCTTGTGCTTTAGTGAGCTTTATCTTCGTTATTCTCCTCTTGTTTGTTTGTCTCTATGACCGTATTGCCTCTCAAATTAGCTCCTTTCCTTTTCCAGTGATAGCAGCTGGGGAAGAAAGTGAACTTCTTGTTGGAATTAAAAATGAGGGTAAGCCTTTGTTAAATGATTGTGCCAAGTGTTACTCTTCTAATCACCAATCCTAGTTATGATCTGCTCACCTTGTCATTTTTCTATCTTTAATTTGTATTTCATGCATGACCTGTAGCCATGTGGTAGTCAGCTGTTTTTCTTTTTTAGGTCTATGATTCTATATAAGGCATAAGAGCTAATTTCAAAACTGCCATGTTTGCTAATAATTTCAGGGGAATCAAGTATTAATGTTATTGCAATCCAGGCCAGTGTTTATCTTCCTTTTGATCACAGATACCTGATTCAGAATCTCTCCGCCCAGGTATTTCTTGCTTACTTTTCTTTTCTCTGTTTTCTGCACTAAAACATTTCACCGACAAGCACTAGTCTATATGCTAAACAACAATTTGGAAGTATAAATGAATGCATCTGAATATTATTATGTGGTCAATTATCTCCAAA
The DNA here is from genome assembly GCF_026168435.1 of Sesamum indicum. Classification (NCBI taxonomy): domain Eukaryota; kingdom Viridiplantae; phylum Streptophyta; class Magnoliopsida; order Lamiales; family Pedaliaceae; genus Sesamum; species Sesamum indicum. Next base: position 641,022 of record NC_142666.1, read on the forward strand.
TTATGTTGCTGAGCTTCTTTCGTTTACTGATTTCCTCTCTGAAATCTCCTGTATTCCTCTTGATTGGTTGTAGTGCTTCATTTTGCATATATGCTTATTGATTCTGATAAATGTTAGTTGTTTCTGGCGCAATTATCTACCTTGTATGACTTAGGTCCCCCTCTAACAGAGGAGCTTAATGCAACCTCTTGGTTTTAGCTTTTTACTGTTACTTTTAGGCTTTCATGATTTCACCAGATATGGCCTTTATCCTGAAATATTGTATCATGAAGTGCCTTGTAAATTTAAATCCTTATTTCAGTCCAATATGATGTCTTGGAGATTTCTGATAGTGAGCTTTACATTGTGATTTACCAGGCTTTTAGAAATGCATCAGTTCCTCCATCAGCTCAAGCAACTTTCCCTTATATATTTGCCGTAAGCAAGTTCTTACAGGTAAGCTTGTAGAAATGTAGAGATCCACCATTTGAATTTCCTGCTCCATCCAAGTATGTGGATTCATTTGTGAATTGTTGCTCTCTTTCTTCATTGTACAGCCGGGTGAATTTGATCTTGTGGGGACTATTGTATATGAGATCAACCAGAACCCTTACCAGAGTACCTTCTACAATGGAACAGTTGAAGTTACTGAAGTAGGTGGCCTGTTCAGTGTCGAGTCAGTGTTCTTGTTTTGCCTTGGTGTGGCCCTCCTTGGACTTCTTGGGTTTTGGATACGCAGCCAAATTCAAAATTTATCCAAGGTGATGAGCACAACGTATTATAATTTGTTTGTGATTTTCGATTGGTTTTTCTATGCAATATGAATGAAAATAAATAGCTTAAGATACTGGACCCCTGATTGCATTGAATAATATTAGAGAAATACCCCCCAAACAACAAACTCTGGAGGTTTTCTTTCTGATGCTTACGTTGTAGCAAGTCTGCCTGAAATGGAGTTTCTTTTCTCTCTCTCTCTGTCTGTCTGTCTCTCTTCCAGGGAGGGGGGGGGGGGACTTGCGGTATGGTGAATGTGCATGAGTGTGTCAGAAGTAAAATTCAATTGGATTTGATTTATAGGCATATGATAATATGATCTTTGAATCTGCAAAATGTGGTGTTAAGCTCTGTAATGTTGACCTTAAGATGCACCAATTTGTACTTTTATCATTGCATGCAAAGTCTTGTTTCTTTCTGAATCAAAATTTTCTCATCTCTTTTAAAATTCAGAAAACCAAGAGGGTCACGAAGGTCGAAGTTGGAACTGCAAAAACTGATGCCTCAATGGATGAGTGGCTGCAGGTCTGTATGCCAGTAGACATACTCTTTAAATTGAAATGTTCTATTTTATCCCTATTCATTTGGTTCATATGGAGCTAGCTGGATATGGTGTATTTGCTTATCTACATCTCCATGTTCAGGGCACTGCATACACTCAGTCTCTTTCCAACAAATCAAAGAAGAAGAAGTAGATCAACATGCTCAAACAGTTGACTGTAACCAGCAGCAAAATGGAGGCAATGGTTCTTGTAGCAAAGCTTAGGGCTTCGAACATATGAGGAAGATCAATAGGTCGGAGTAGATTTAAAAAAAAAAAAAAAAATGGTAATGGGAAAACCTGTCTTACTGTTGTAGCATGAGGAAGAAACTTTCACATTTTCTTTTTTCCTTGGGAACAATTCTTAAAAGATTGAGCCATTTTCTTACCAAACTGACTGAGAGTAAGCTTCCCAAGGCGACGGGCTTACTAGAATCAGATTTAGATTATTGTCATTTTTGCCAATTAAGTTATGACGATTCTGAGCCTGTGAAGTCGATATTTAGTGATTTAATGCATTTGGTATATGTTTAGTTTAAAGTTTGATGCAGGAAATTGGTCCCAAAGGTTTTGGGCAACAGCAACGGGGGAATTTGATCCTTCTCGTATTCCCTAGGATTCTGGGCAACAGACATGGATGGGATCAAGGATCTCAGCCTCTGAGATCAGGGGATTCTTGTTTGAGATGCGTGCACCAGCACCATGCAATAATTAAAACTCATATTACGTGAAAAAGAAAGCAAGACAATATTATGGTGAGAAATGAAGCAGCTCCTGCATCCCTTTAATGTCAGTCTCTCTCTCAAAGTAGTTGATAATTGTTACTGAAATAAGTTGCTGCATTGTGTTTATGATAAACTGCCTTCTGCTTTTGTTTTTATATTAATTATTATTTTTCTTAAATTATTTTGAATTCCACTAACTTCAGGAATTCTTATTTATATGAGAGAAAAATTACAAAGAACTTAAATAACATAATAAAGAATAAATTAAATATACACTTAAAACTTTAGGAGAAAATTGCAAATTTTTGTTCCATAATTTAGGGCTTTTTGCAATATTTGTACTATAATTTAAAAAATAGCTTGAAAACATACCATAGTAATGAAAAATTTCTATCTGTGTTGCATGTGGTTCGTTAAATCAGGCGTCTTCATGTGAGTGGCACTGGAGGGGTTTTTTTTTTTTTTTTTTTTTGGGGGGGGGGGGGGGAAGTGATGTAAAAATAAAAATGACAAATGACCCCATATTCTATGCGATCTACCAAAACTATAATTTTCTCAAAATTTAGTGAGCTAAGAGACTATAAACTATCAAGAATCTGAATTTGTAGTCAGTCTTACGAACCCTAGAGTAGAGGCGAGTATACGTTCGAATTTTTTAGGAATAGGAATCATCACTTTCAAAGGACTTTCCTTGCCCTTCTAAATTTAGGTTTTCTTATCTGACCTTTTATGTGGAAAAAAAATATAGAGTAGAGAGAGAATTCAAAGACTTATGTAATGACAATAAAAATTTGAGAAAATCATCATTTATTGTAGTTTAATAGTTAAAATTGAATGTCGTTATATTTATGACATGGATTTGAATTTTATAAAGACGTTTGGTGGGCTGAACGTACATCACAACTTTCATCCAAAAATGTAAATTTGTTGGCCAATCAATGACGTGCCCTTCTTGCTTTTCTTAAAATAAAATAAAAAAATAAAAGGAAGCTGTAGGATAGAGGTAATTGGTGGGGGGCTGAGGTGAGATACGAAACCTGGTGAATCCTTCCTTGTCTAATTATTCTGTACTGAATAATTGAATTGTACTAAATAGCGACGGCTGGGTCAACAAATTTAAGGTTTGTGCAATAGCCTATACATACATTATTATTACACATTCATTATTATACTACGTTCTTTTTATGACCACTAGCCTAATTATTCAACCTTATCATCCCCTCCTCCTACTTTTGCATACTATCTTTCTAAATTGATCCAAAATATTAAGAAATAGAGAAGAAATTTAATTTGAATGGAAATTAATAAAATATGAATCCGAAAAGAATTTTTGCATCTTACTCATTGATGAAAAGGTCACTTACAACCATTTTTCTTCATATTTGGTTTAGTTACGAATATTCTTACGTTATTTGAAAAATTACAAATATCTCTCTTAAATAAAAAATAATTATGTAGTTTTTAAACAATGAGGTAAAATTTACTATTTTGCCCTTGCTTTGATTTTTTCTAAAAAAATTATTTGAAAAAATATAAAAGAAAAATTGAGAATGGGTATAGTAAATAATCCATTGAGAATAATAGTTCAAAAAATATTTTATAAAAGTATATTAATTTATAATTCATAATTTTAAAAGATATTTTGGACAATTTGCTACAAAAACTGGATAAAAAATCTAATTGAATATACTTGTTGTTAGAAGAACATCAAAATCAAAGGAAGAGAGGGGCATTTATACTTTTTAAAATTGCGAAGAGATACTTGTAATTAGAATAAATTACATTCACTCCCCCCTAAGGTTAGGTCAAATTACGCAAACACCCCCTATGTTTTACAGAATTACAGCTACACTCCCTGAGGGGTATTAGTATTATATTTTTCAAGGGGTATTTGTATAAGTTTCGTATTTGAATAGAGAGTGCAGTTGTAATTACAACTATATGTAGCTGTAATTTTACAAAAAACTATAGGGTGTGTATACTTTGACATAACCTCAGAGGTATCAATGTAATTTACCCTTGTAATTATACTAACTGAAAAACGGTAACTGTAATTTACTCTTAATAAGATACATAACTTTAGATTCATGAAATATCATTGCAAGATATGCCATAGTTTTAAAATCAATTAAATTCTTGAGATTTCAATTTTTTAAAATTTATTTTTTCTTATGATAAACGGTGGGATCATAAAACACTTTCTCAATTTTTTGAAAAAAAAAGGGTTAATTATACTTACGTCTTATCTGAAAATGTAAAATTACTTTTCTCCAAGAAGTTTTAAAATTACATTTACACTCTTTTCAAAAATTCACTATTTACACCTGACTCCCTTTCATTATGATTCAATAAATAGAGAACTTCATAGGGGTATAAGTATAATATCAAAATTTCTTTAGGGGAAAATGTAATTTTCTATTGTTAGAGGAGATTTAAGTATAATTAACCCAAAAAAAGAAGATTTTTCCTTTTTCATTTGTATGGCATTGAACCATACACCAACATTATTATTATTTATTTATTTACTTGTTTTTTTTTATAATTTTTGTATTTTTTGAGGCAAGAACATGATATCACATCGATAATATTGGAAGCAATGATTAAATATTCAACTGCCCACCAAATCCAACACCCAAACAAGGCCGCATTTACGATTCAAAACCAAACTTATAAGATATTTTAAGCTTCTTCATGAGAATTGGACAAATCTCATCCACATTTCTTTTTCTTTTTCTTTTTCTTTTTCTTGTTCATAAAAAGGGAAAAAAATCCTATACAAGATGATACTTCTTGAGATGACACGTGTTTATTTCATGACCACAACTTATTACAAATTGTTATATACTAGTTGCTTTTGCATGCGATTCCCACGAGCATATAAAATATTATAGTGTGAAATGAATAAAAAAATTATAAAAGACACAAAACGTAGTGAGGTAATAAAAAAAAAACAACTATATAAGAAAAAAAATGTGGCTAATGAGGCTAAATTATACTTTTAATTCTGTATAATAGGGCATCAACAGATTTAATTATTTGTTTTATGAAATTCTAAAATTGATTCAAAAATTCGCAAAATTCGATAAATTTAATCATTTGTTTTAGGAAATGATCTCAAAATTGAGAAAATTCGACAGATTAGTATTTTGCTTTACGGGATTTTTTGAACTGAATACGTCGAGTTCTTTCAATTTTATGACCATTTTAAGAATTTCTTAAAGTATATGACTAAATGTGTGAATTTTTCTTAATTATGAGACTATTTTTAAAATTTCGTAAAGCAAAAAAACTAAATATTTTGAACCCATATTCTATTGGACTAAAAGAATCGTCGGTGAGACGAGCCGAAATTACATTTTTTATGTTGTCTAAATTATGATTATGTTGTGATTAGAAAAGCAAAGATGTTCCTCCAACATCATTTGCTCCATAGTCAAATCATTTCTAAGGATTAGAAACGTCGTATATTTCAAAAAGAAAAAGGAAATAAATAAAAGGTTGTGTTTTAGACATAACATAATTAATCAACGTCTAATTTAGAGGCTACTTAATGCGGGATCGTACTATAATTAATATGGTCCAAAATTTGGACAAATGCCCACAACTCAACTACTCTATGACCTTAACAACCCAACCCAAACATACATACCCTACATTTAGATTATTCTTGTTGTAATATTTAAAAATATTTTATGCAATGATTTGATAATTTTAAAAGATTTTTTCAATGTCTTATATATATTTTTTAATATAAAGTTTATAATATCCAAAATTTAATAATTCAGGAATTTATATTTTTTTTGGTTAAAAAAATAAAACGTTCCCAACTTATTTTTTAATATCTCAACAAACTATTTCAATTTTAATAATTATAAAATTGTCAATGTTGATATATTTTATATATAAGTTCTATTATTTTATTTTATTCAAACAGTTCAAGAGTTTATTTTAAAAATTAAATTTGACATCTTACAAGTTCCAAACCATCTTATAACATCTACAGACTTGTAGTAAATTTAGCCTCTTCAGAAAGGAAAAAGGAAAAAATAAATGTAAAAGTATACCTATACGTCTCTTAGGTCTGCTATTGCATTTTTATACCTCTAATATATAATAATTCTTTATCTTAATTATTATTAAATATGTAATTAAGTGATTAATCCTACCTAGTCCACATAAGAATGTGTCTTTCCTTAATAACTCCAAAATCCATCTAATTATTAAGGATGTTGAAATATAGTTATAGGAAATACATAGCTAAAAAAAAATATCCGAGACTGGTTTATATACAGATGATAAAAAATATAAAGAAAGAATTAATATTAATATATGGATTTATTTAAAGTAAAAATGTATAGCAACTTTCGATGGTCAATTTAATAGCCCAAAAATGTGTTTTGGAGTGAATTAAGACGGAAGTTTTGGCTGTGTTTCTTTGGTGCAGAGTTATTAATAATTTGGAATAATTAATTACCCTAAACGTGGAAGTTGAGACCTACTTGCATATACATATATATAAATAAAATAAAAAAAATGCATATATATATTTATATATAAATGGTGCATGTGAGAGTTATGTGTAGCATTTACAGAAAGAGCACTTAATTAGTTGAAACATCTTTTTCACGTTAATTTTAGTTAAATTCTATTTACATTTTTATATATTTAATCTGATTAGGCTCCGTTTAATTTGTGATATTAGTTATTTGAGTGTAAAAATTAATTTGTGATATTATATTTACTTAAATTCAATACAAAACAGTAATTAATTAATACCAAGCTTTTAAATTAAAAACGAACCTCCATAATATAAATTAAATATTTTATTTGAATGTAGTAACTGCTTAATTATACAACCTATGATGTAAGAATACGGTAAAACTTGTCCTACCTATGACTTCAGGCTAAAAAGCCTAAAATCCCCACTTCATGAACTCTAAAATTCGGCACGTTATGCAATTAATTTGCACCTAAAGTTGAATATTAAAACTTCAGATCTCACTGTAATTTATATTAAAATGCATAATTAAGAAAATAACAAAAATGTGTAATTTTCTTTTTTTGTTGCAGAACAATATGTATATAACTATTGAACATTAATACGGAAAATTGTAATTTTCATAGTGTAAGTACGAGTCAGTGGCACTTTTGATCCCATAGAATTTATTTGATAATGAAGAACAATACTTTTTAAAAAATGACATTTTCAGGACTTTTGTCACCAAAATTTAAAAATATGGACTTAAAATATTACGTGCATGTCAAGTGACATCTACAGATTGGGACATTTTCTAGCCAAATCTCCAACGATGAACGTCTTTAATGTGTTATTATTTTAAAATTATTGTCCCTCATTACTAAAATAAATTTGAATTGGACCAAAAATACCACCACTCATATTTACAGGACGGAAGTTGCACTTTCCCGACTTTAATATATTCTTCAATTATTAAAAACTTAGGGACCAAATTAAATATAAATTAGGGTAAATTACAACGACCTCCCTTGGGGTTCTGCATAATTACGAATACCCCTTATTGTTTGAAAAATTACAAATACTTTATAATATTTAATAAAATTATGTAATCTTTTGATGGATGTATGAAATTATCAACTTTACCCTTACAATATTTTTTTAAATTAAAAACTTATTAAAAAATAAAACGAGATGGATGGTAAAATTTTAAAAAATATCCACTTAGTCCATAAAAAAATAAAAAATTTAAAAAATAATTAAACTTATATTTTTTAATGCATAAGGGCATTTGGTCAGTTCACCACAAAAAATTAATGAAAACCTAATGGATTGGATTAATTGTTAGATGGCTGTTAAATTAAGGGGTATTGATAATTTTTCAAACAATGAGGGGGGATTCGTAATTATGCCAAACCTTAGGAAAGGTCATTGTACTTTATCTTACAAGTTAATTAATTAAGCGCAAGTTGATATTAAAAAAACCTTAATAATAAATGTGGGTGATTTCTTTCTTTTTTTCCCAACTGGACGTGGGATATATTGACATAATTCATTTACTCAAAATATTTAAAATAATAATTATTTTTCAAAAGTGGAGTCTTTATGAGAGAGGTGGTAAGTTGGTTTACAGATAGAGAGAAACCTCATTCAATGAAGATAATGGCTTTTCATAAGCTGTGCATGTGACCACAATTTTTGCTTGCTTAAACTTAAAAAAGAAGCTGCTTTTTTTTCTTTATTATTTTATTAAAATGAATTTTCTATTATAAATTATATTTTACTTTTTTATTCAATTTATGTCTATAAAAATAATATTATATATTTTATTTTAGAAATAATTTTATATACGAAATATGTGTATATTGAATAGAGTAGAAGATGAAATAGAGTTTATAATAAAAAAAAAAAATTAAATGCACCATTTTTTATTTTATTTTTTGAAGGGACCTAAGCTCATGTGATACCATTAAGTTTTATGTCGGTGTGATTATAGGTAGCAGAAGAGTGATCACTATAAATAATAACCTCTCCTAGCTTCAACTCATCATTCAAGAATCACACACGCAATTAAGCAGAAGCTGAAAAGCAGCTTCTGAATTCTGCAGCTTATTTGGTTGAAGGGCTGATCATCAGCAGGTCCCAATGAGGGTTCAATATTCCCTTAGTCGTCGAGGTTTCTTCTTGTTATCTTTATTGCTATTGGCAGTGAGCTTCTGCAGTGGAGATGACAAGACATTCGAGGTTGTCGGGACTGGCGAATGTGCTGATTGCAAGGAGAACAATTTTAAGACTAGTCACGCCGTTTCAGGTGCATTCGTACTTCACACACACGCATACTTATGTACATTCTTTTACAGTCATGTCGCATTACGTATTTGTTGTTTCTTCAAATGTTTCAATATTTTAGAATATTTATAATTTAGTTATTCATGCAACATATTTTTAAATAATTGTAATTGTTTGAGATTCGACATTTTAAAATGTATTTAAAAATTATTGTTTTTCTTAAAGAATAATATCGACGCATTTGGCCATGTAAAATACAAATATGGTAACATGTTAACTTGTTTATCCATTTTATATAGGGTTGCATGTAACCATCGACTGCAAGCTCCAGACTGGAGAGATCAAAAGGGTTGGAGATGGCGAGCTAGACGAAGAAGGCAAATTCAAGATTCCTCTCCCACATGAGATCATCCAGGACGAGCAAAAACTCAAGCACGAGTGCTATGCGCAGCTCCACAGTGCGGCTGCCGTCCCCTGCCCCGCCCACAATGGCTTGGATGCCTCCAAGATCGTGTTCAAGGACAAAAACACCTTTGGCCCGGCTAAGAACTTGCAATTTTCAACCGCATTATGCACTTCAAAATTCCTGTGGCCTTATTTCAAGTACCCTCCTCTCCCAAAAACCCATCCTTGGAAGAAGAAATTCCCAAAAATCAACTTCCCACCTCTCAAGAACTTTGGCCACCCTTGGCTTCACCATCCATTTCCACCACTCTACAAGCCTAAGCCACTTCCTCCACCAATTCCCATATACAAGCCGCCAGTTGTCAAGCCGCTTCCTCCACCTGTCCCCATTTACAAGCCCAAGCCACCAGTAGTCAAGCCGCTTCCTCCACCTGTCCCCATTTACAAGCCCAAGCCACCAGTAGTCAAGCCACTCCCTCCACCTGTTCCCATTTACAAGCCGAAGCCAAAGCCGCCAATTGTTAAGCCACTTCCTCCACCTGTTCCTATTTACAAGCCCAAGCCAAAGCCGCCAGTAGTTAAGCCACTCCCTCCACCCGTTCCCATTTATAAGCCGAAGCCAAAGCCACCAGTAGTCAAGCCACTTCCTCCACCTATCCCAATTTACAAGCCTAAACCCAAGCCGCTTCCTCCACCAGTTCCAATCTACAAGCCGCCAGTGGTGACTAAGCCACTGCCACCCCCAATTCCACTATATCCAATCCCACCCATTTTCCACAAGAAACCTTGTCCTCCACTCCCTAAGCTTCCACCTTTCCCCAAGATCCCTCCAAAGTACTTCCACCACCCCAAGTTTGGCTTCCCACCACTCCCACCTTCCATCCCTCACCCATGGCCATGAGCCAACAGATGCAATCATCTCTGTCGTTTTATCTATTTATGATTTGCTATTGCCAGAATAAAAAAAATTTATTTTATTTTTCTAATTTTAAGACAGAGAGCCATTGGGCAAAGAAGATGAAAAAGAAAAAGGTGTGAAAGAGAATTAATGTGAGTGAGAATAGGAAAAATGGATAGTATGTTTATTTGCTTATATGTTGTATGGGTTATTTGTTTGTGTCGATTGAGTGGAAATTCTTCAGATGTTTTGTATATTTTCATTCCAAGAAAGTACTCATCTACCTTTAGATCTTATATATATATACACACACATTAAACCTGAAAACATAATCAGTAAATTACATTACACGAGAAATTCTATTCAAATTGGGATTGATATTGAAATTGAACTAATTATATGGCAAGTACACTATATTTGCAGTGTGATTAGTGTATAGTTCAGAAAAATGAGTTCAACCAAACTTAATTTGAATAAGAATTTTTCATTTAATTGGATAATTTAATTATAATCTGGATGTCCCAAGTGATAAATACTGATGATTAATAAGAAAAACATATGCTGATTTACTTATGTATGATCAAACAATTTATACTTGAGAATGCCTGAATTTCTTTTTGCAAAATGACATTTCACACCATGTTTTTATTCAATATATATACACATATGATGCCTATAAAATTATACTTCTTTAATTAGGTATTAAAGAATGTAAATTTATAATTTACACATAAAATGTGTGTGTATATATATATATATATATATTTGTTGTATGTTTGAATTTGAAAAGTATAATTAAACTTTAAACTCAAATCTATTTTGAAAATGCTGCACAAGTAGTTAGAAAACTTGAAAATCTAATAGGGACACGTGAAAACAATATCAGAAAGGCTTTGATATATTGCCCTTCAATACCTAAGCTTAGCAAATGTCATAAGAGGAGGAAATATGAATGCCGTAAAATTGCTATGATCTTGTCGAGCTATATAATTTTACGTAAATCATTGATTAAGAGACGAATTTATAGTTATTATGAACCTGTATGTACTGGAGTTCAAATCGGGCCATATATGGCCAGGTCAAGTAAGTACGATCTAATTAAGAAATGCGCGAATATTTTGTATTTTTTGATATTATTTAAAAAGATAGGGGTATTTTATAAATTTCAAATACTATTATGTAGTAGGGAGCAGTAAGCAACATGATGGAGCGGGGCAGAACTTATAATATTGCATTGTATATAAGGCAGAAATTCTCTTGATATTAATAGAAACACGTGAAACGGCAGCTCAACGACTGTGATGGATACAACGACCGCATTGTCGATTGGGATCTCCTCATGGATTCCACCCACTTCAATATCTACCTGTACATCTACTACCAGATTATTTGCACCATTAATTTGTTTTTTTTTTAAATAAAAAATATTAATATTTGAACCATCCACCTACATGCATGATACCATGAAAATGAAATATTAAAAAAAATAAAAAATACATGTAGTTCTTTGCAACAAATAAAAAAGATAAATTATAATGAACTCTCATAAAATTTTACATAATTATAAATATTCTTTCATTATATAAAAAATTATCAATATTAATTCTATGATTTTAACAGTCATCTTACAACTTGCTCAATCTATTAGCCTCCATTAGCTTTTCATCCATATTTCATAGTGAATTGGTCAAAATATCATTGTTCTATAAATTATAATTTTATTTATTTATTTTTTTAAAAAAATATAGACTAAGTGGATATTTGTAATTTTTTTATTTTTTTATCTATCTCGTCTAACTTTTTATAATTATTTATTTAAAAAAAATACAACAAGAATAAAATACAATTCTAAACATCCATCAGGGACTACACAATTTCATCAATATCATTGAGGTACTTATAAAATTTAGATAATAAGAAAGTATTTATAATTATGCTAAATTTGAAAAGAGCTCGTGTAATTTACTGTCTCTCTTAAGGAAGAAGGAAAAAAACAAAAGCCTGTTCTGGTTTTGCAAAAGGGTTCCAAGTGGGCCTTGAAATGGGGCTGATGGAGTCTTTAAATTTGGTCCAATATTTGGGAAAACTAGTAAATGGGCCTATTATAATGGGCTGAATTTCAAGTGGGCTCAAGATCAGTAAGGCCCGACCCAGACGATTCCGAAATGGGAGAGAGACACGTGTTAGACGATGATGCCTTTCTCGTTCAATGATATTAGTTCTTCCACACCAATCCACAGACACACCCCCAAAGAGTAAGATCTAAAATCCAAACCAAACCAAACCCTAGCAGAAATTCGCAATTCTTTGAACGCGGAAGCGATTTGGGGTTGGCAAATATGGCTTCGACCTTCAGTGGGGATGAAACTGCTCCATTCTTCGGCTTCCTTGGCGCCGCTGCCGCCCTCGTCTTCTCCTGTAAATTCTTCGATCTCATCTTCGCATAAGCATTTTCGGCTCTAATTACTGTATTCTGTGGCGTCGATTTTATTCCCTGGACTTTCGTTAAATTACGGCGTATTATTTTTTATTTGCATCTCTCTTTTTTTCTTTTTTTTTTTATAATTTTGTTTTTTAATTTGATAAAATTTGAGACTGTATTTTTTTTTTGCTGAAGTTCTGATTCTCATACAGATATTTTGCTCTGATCTGGTTGATATTGGCAGATTTTTCTCAATTCGCGTGCGGTTTCTTTTTTTCTTAACTTTTTCTGATCTTGTTTTTGTTTTTGGGCTCTGATGTTGATGAACTGACTTGTGTTGTTTCAATGTATTGCGCTTTTTTGTGCTGAATTTCATAAGTTACCATTTTACGTCTGCAGTTGCTGATTTCATATACTCTCCTAATTTTTTCCCCGTCATCTGGATTATATGGAGTATCTTTTGCTGAATTTCCTTAAATCATACATCATTGTTTGTTCTACTGTTATTTTGTTGCATTGGTTCATTTATGGGTTATTTGTTGGGGTGGTGATGTGATTTGCTTGTTTTATAGGTATGGGTGCAGCTTATGGAACAGCAAAGAGTGGTGTAGGTGTGGCGTCGATGGGTGTGATGAGGCCAGAGCTGGTTATGAAGTCAATTGTGCCAGTGGTCATGGCTGGTGTGTTGGGTATTTACGGTTTGATTATTGCTGTAATTATCAGCACTGGCATTAATCCTAAAGCCAAGTCTTACTACCTTTTTGATGGTTATGCCCATCTCTCTTCTGGCCTTGCCTGTGGCCTTGCTGGGCTTGCTGCCGGGATGGCTATTGGTATTGTTGGAGATGCTGGTGTTAGGTATGATCGCTGATCATTTGATCTTTAAAGGTTGAAATTTGATTTGCTTAAGCATTCTTATGAGTTTTCAGTGGATTGGTGCTATCAGTTGGCTTTGTTATCAAAGTTACAGTATTACCTGTATTTATATGGACTTTAGATTTGAGTTTGAAATTATATTAGGTTTTACGCACTTGAATTATAGTTTTGTCTTGGTTTCCATATTTCTTTTTTTTTATATTAATCACAATGTTATTTGCAGGGCTAATGCACAGCAACCAAAACTATTTGTTGGAATGATCCTTATTCTCATTTTCGCTGAAGCTTTGGCGCTCTACGGTCTTATTGTTGGAATTATTTTGTCTTCACGAGCTGGCCAGTCCAGAGCTGACTAGGAAACAATCCGTTTGTTAAGTTTCATCAGAATATGTAGTGTCTCGGAGTTGGGACAGACATCAATTGTGGCAGGTTTGATTCACCATGTTGTACTACGATTATTCTTCACTGTTGGAAGTTATCTCTGTTTATTGTTTACCTTCACACTAGATCCTGGTACCTTGATGCTATTTGTAGAATCAGATTCTTTTCACCTAAATAAGAGCTGATAGAGCTATATATATGTTGGGTGTTACTCGATTTTGTGTATCTTGGAGTTGTGAAAAATGTAAAAGCCTCTGGCATCAAATCAATGTACTTCATTCTCAGCTTCACCATTTCATCATTTTGCAGTGAAATTGCTTGTAGGAGAGTAGCCATGGCATTGATGTTGTGATGCCAAATTTAGGAACTCTTGTGATCATAGCATGGAGAATGTGTTGGCTCCTTTGAAATTGAAAGCTTTGGGTATTTTTAACAATTTCTGCCTTTGTTGTGAGTTTGCAAGTTCCAATCTTGGTGACTGCTTTATAATCTTGGAATGCAAGCTTGGCTGTGGGGGTTTAGGCCTACAGTATCTTTGGCTTATTTAAAATATCTTATAAGTTCATAAGATTAATAAAAAAACTAATATTTGCAGAATCAAGAGTACTAATCTCTAATAGAGTCAAAGTATCGTACAAAATGTTGGACAGAATGTTCCGTGCTCGGTATCCCAACAGGCCTGACCCATTCTGAAGTTTCTGGGTTTAGCCTTTTGGTCCTATATCAAAGCTTTAAATTAATGTTAGTAACATGGTCATGCTAATTTCATTCATGGAGGAAATTTAACATGTGATTTCACTAATCAAAAGGTTGTTCAGCCGATGGACAACTACAAAATTGATTCTAAGTGCTCACCATTTTCTTGAATTCTTTAGTTGCCTGTAGAGTACGGGGTCCAAGCCGGAGCCATACTGATCAGAATTTTCTGACCCTTTGCATTGTAGGAAAGAAACCTATCTTTGGTTTCTCGAAAGGCGTTTCTCAAAAAAAGCTTAAGATGTGTGTAGGAGTGCGCCGCCTGGTAAATTAGTTTGTTTGGGCATTTTTTAAATTTGGTGTGAATAGCGAATGACTCTATCCATTGATAGGTTTAGGGATGGCAATAGCGTAGGTTGAGGTGGACCCGTGACCCAACTTGTCAACTCCAGAGATGACCCAGGACTTGCCCGACTACGAAACCCGCTAGGACAAGTTTGATCCAATAGACCTAATCTATCTTTTTCTTTAAAAAAAAAATAATTAAGTTGTTCTAAAAATATTAAGTAAAGAAAAATTCAACACATTAATTACAAATAAAATTATTCAATCTCCTAACTCAAATGTTCAAATTAAAAAAGGAAAAATCTTAAGTATAAATAAGATTGTTCATAACAATTCTAACAGATCACAACAATTTTTAAATACTTACAATTTGTATTAATTATACATTAGGACTTACTTTTTCATCGTCCTCGTAAAATATGGTGAGATAATTTTTCAATCCACTGTATGTTGAACGAATGCGTATCTTTACATACAAAAATCTAAAAATCTATACATGGGTCGGGATTTGTGTTGCGAATTTTAAATTTTTAGAACTCGTTATCTGTTTCAATCTCCATTTTTTGAATTTAAACCGGTTTCGTTAGGGGTGAGACCAAATCTAATTGCCAGCCATAGTTGTTTGCAATAGAGACAAGTGCGTGGTTTTTCGTAGCTTGCGAAACACACCCCAAGTCACCAGGGGCTGTTTGAGGGGATGAAAAGATATATTAAGCACCTTGGCGGGTGTTTGGAGTCGAAACAGGGTAATTTGTATGGCCCTTCATATATATATACACATTTCAAGATATAAGTATTGATTCATACATACACATTTCAAGATGTAAGTATTGATTCATACATACACATTTCAAGATATAAGTATCCATTCATACATGTCTAAATAAAATAAAATGTAATTTTTCAGTTACGGAATGAAGCAATTAATTATAATAATATATCTTGTTGAGAAATTCTCTTCCATTTATTAATTATGACAACAAGATGATATATGTTGCCAAAAAAAATATTTTAATTAGTCTACCAATACCTAATACCAATGGGACAGTGTTTGAATTTTAAAGTGAAATTGATCTTTTTTTTAAAATAAATAAATACAATCATATCATGCTCCCCGTGACCCTCTATAACAATCAATACATTAAATTTTTGTAAGTAAAAATAACTTTCATTAAAGTAAAAAAGAGTAGAAATGATACAACATTGTAGCACATCCTCTATCCAAGACGGCCTTGGGTACGGCCATGTCTGAGTAGCAACCTATACCTTCTATTTTATTACATTAGGACTAAGCTATTTTCCATAACCTATGTATGTAATACTGATGACTCAAGTGATTGAGGAAGCTCCGCCCTAATGATTTTCTGTCGCATAAATGATGACGCCAGCCCCGTAACCTGATCAAGTGAAGAAGCCGTCTGCAGAAACCTCCTTTTTTTTTTTTTTTTTTTTTAAGTATGCGAAACCTCCTATTGTTTCTTTCCTTTAATGCACAGCCACTTCAAAAAATTAATCGATATAGTGTCGGACACGACATGTCTCAGACACATGCCGAACACGCAAATGGTGTGATAAAAAATTTAAAGAAAAAAGAACACGGAATCAGATACGCCATCACGTTTTGAAATTTTTTTATAATTTCAAGAAGTTTGAGCTATTAAAAAAAAAAAACAATTTTGAGGTAATATAAGCTTGTGGGAAAAATAACCTGTGTCTTCAAATGTTCTTGGCTCAAGAACAGTAGCTGCCAGTCTTCCAAAATTGTGAAGGACCGACCAAGGAACAATGATCATGCAAATTTTTGGGCTTGTACATGAATTTGGGGCTTACATTTGGTTGTGGCTTTAAATCAGTAATGTAAGGGCTATAATGTCTTTTTGATATCAAAATAATGATAATACTTCAAAGTAAATACTTGATTAAATTAATATGGTTTTTGTAATACATGTAAGTAAACATCTTACTATTAGGATCAGGTTTTTTAATCATTCATTTAGTAAAAGATAATCCTATCATGCATTTAATTCTGTCATCAAAATAAACAGGGCCTTAGTGAATTAAAACTTTGGTCATGATCATCTTGATGTTGGAAAATGGTGAATGACAACTTAAATAATAAATTTATTGTAAATCGTAACAAGTGATTGGTTACGATGTGGGACGCATAATAAGTTTGTGACACGTGGATGATGGTTGATGACGCCCAATCGTATTTAATCAACCTGATAGTTGTATCACTTAGTTGAAATGATATGTCCATTGAGTAAAACTCTTTTAATGAAACGATGCGTCTTTTTGAGTGATGTGGTATGTCATTTGAATGAAATAATGTGTCTATTCAAATGAAAAGTTATAATCTTTCAAAGATATACTTTCTGATCGGACGTGTCTATGTAATGATACCTTTTAAACTTCTATAGGTCCCCCTATTCACTTCATTTTTATAAGTTCATAAGTTCATTTCATTCAATTTAGAAGACGTTTTAGAGCATTTTTCAATATGTTAGCAATAAAAACATGTTGCCTTTTATTTAGAAAGTTCCAAAATATTATTTGGTTCGTCGTTTATCAAAGTTTGTAGTGCTACTATTTTGAGATTATAAGTCGCTGTATCTTGAAGACAAATTGTCATTTCCTTTAGCATCAGAACGAAACAGTAATTGTCTTAAAAATAAAAAGTCTGACTCTTAACTCGACTTCATAATACACAAATTTCACAAATCTTTTATTTTTTCCAAACCCTTGATCATGAGGTTAGCTTGGTAGGTCATGATTGACATGGGAGACGTTTCAAATATTTTATAAAACATGTCGAAATCCACTACGTCACCAAAGTATTAGGTATATTTTGTTCTTTTGATGCAATTAGATCAATTCAAGCTCTAATTATTTCTCTACAAATGTCCTTCGCCCTCTGCCCATTACGAAAAACTAATTCCGTCTATATAATAAATAATTTTTTATATTTTATAATAAAAATATAAATAAAAAGAATATGTATAAACAAATATATTACATTTCAAAAAAAAAAAACTATATCATCAATATTCCAAAAAAAAATTATATTAGTATAAATAGAGTGTAAGATCTAATAAATGGTGATTTGATGAGGTTAAGGAAGTAGGTCAAGTTGAAAAGGCATGAATTATATTAATTAATTAATTAGGTCATAGTTGAAATTGGAAAGTGATGATTAGCTAACATTAATTTTGGAGGTTTTTTCCACTACTACATGCATGCTCTTTATTTTATGCTAAAAAGACTATTAGCTAAGTTGTTGTCTCCTTCACTACCCAACTAAGGTTGTAAGCAGATGGCCTTTATCTTGTCTTCACCCCATTCATCCCATTGTCAAGATTCAATTATTTATGTTGTCTTTAATTATTTTTGGGTAAAAGATAAGGTAAAAGGGTAGATTGGTGAAATCAGGGAATTCTTTTGTTTTGCTCAAATTAGATTTGATCGAATCAAATCAATCATAAATTAAGTGTAATATATTTATCGTGTGATTGATCACTTTTCCTAAATTATACACCAATTATAAGATAAGTGTATTATACTTGCCGTATAACTAGTTTAGGTATAGCCAAACCCCGTTTAGATTAGAATTTTCTCACGAGATGAGTTGTGATAACCTCATCTAAGAAATTTGTTGTATGGATAATTCCATATTACAGAGGTTTCAAATGATACTTATTGTGAACTTATTGTGTGTATTGGATTTTGAATTCGTTTAATATAAAGTCATTTAAACTCATAAATTTTAAATAAAAAACCTAATTTGAATATTATTATTATATTTTGGTATATGAATATTTTTATTGATTGAATTATTTAACTAGTTAGTGGCTACAAGAGACTAGTAAAGGACCATTGGCATTTCAA
This sequence comes from Sesamum indicum, assembly GCF_026168435.1. Taxonomy (NCBI): domain Eukaryota; kingdom Viridiplantae; phylum Streptophyta; class Magnoliopsida; order Lamiales; family Pedaliaceae; genus Sesamum; species Sesamum indicum. Next base: position 659,712 of record NC_142666.1, read on the forward strand.
ATGATTGGACCCTTTTTCCTAAGAGGCAATTACATTTATATTTTTTTATTCATATATACTCTGTTGACATAAATTACTCATGTATTTTATTTAATTATAGAAATCATCCTGATAATCAAAAAATATAAGTATTTTGTATAAAGTTGTTGACATTTTTGAGAGTATATGTATAATTTTTTTAAAAATAGGGGATGATTTGTGTAAATAATATTGAAGTTTTTTATGGATGTATATATAATTTTTTAAAAGATAAGAATAATTTGTGTAAATAAAACATAGAACAGTGAATATATATATATATATATATTTGCTTTCCTTTCTCTTTTCTTTTGCATGTTTTTCTTCATACTCTCTTTCGGCTCTTTATTGTACAAATGGAAAGATCCCACTTTACTAGCCCACTCTTTCTTTGCCCGTCAACACAATCTTGGTATTTTATGGAAAATAGCTTCTAAGGAGGGGACAAATCGAAAAAGTAGCATAAATAAAGGGCTGCTTTTATGATTATGCAAAACTAATGGATTATTTTTGTAATTAGATATATATACTCTAAAATAATGAAAAATTAAGTCTATCAAAACCCGACTAGCGATAAAGTTAATTAAACCTAGCCCCCTTTAATATAACATAATTATATTTTAATCTCTCATCATTTCAAAAAATTATTTTTAGATCCTTTTGAAATTGTTGGATTCTCAATCACAACCCTGCAATTAATTTTACATTAAAAAAAAAAAAATACTGAAATCAACAAAAATATTTAAGTCGACCTTATATTGTACTCATCAAAATACTCTTGATTTTGGAACCCAGAGGAGAATTTCACCACTTCCATTTTAATATACTAATAAAATATTTTTAAATGGAGTTTAAATATAATTTTTAAAAAATTTACAGAATAAAGTTTACTTATATTATCTCAAAGATTAATCCTAATATAAATTATAATCAGAACAAAAACTTCTGACCAATCAATAATATTTTAGTTTAATGGTTAAAATTAAGATCTCATCAATAAATTTGGGATTATCAACTTGAGTTCGACTAGACGTAATGGGTGTACTGAAAAAAAAATTATTATTAGTTACAATATTAATGTCTATAGCTGAAAATCATCGTAAATAATTATTTTGAACCACAGTTAAATAAATTCGATGCAGAAAATTAACTTTTCTACCATGAAAAAATTATTTGCTACAGCCCAGAGTTATGACAAATGTTTTAGCCACTCTCACAAAAACTACGGCCAACAACCGTAGTGTGGCTGTGGTTATTTGATATGGCTATTTATTATTAATCATAGCAATTAATCATGGTTAAATACTCCCATGTGTTAATGGGAAAGTACAAAAAACAACCCGTGAAAAATAAAGTACCATTAACCCCTTGTGACACTAAAACAGAGGAAGGTAAATTGCATTATTTTTTAGTGTCACAAATGTGTGTAAAAGTGCACTTTTTTTTAGATGGGTTTTTGCACTTTTCCGTTAACATATAGGGTAAATTGTATTTAACTAGTTAATTTTTTTTTTTGTATAGTGTTTATCTCATTTCGTGTGAGTTTATAGATTTATTTTATTATTTTTAATTATATTGATATTTCGATCAATGAATATATATTATTTAATTTATTAAAGTATTAATATAATGATATACTCGCCGCTCAAAAAACAAATAACAAAAATCGTTGGCCACAAAACTGCTGACATGAATTATCGCTATTGTAGGATGACACTTTTGATGACCTAACTAATATGTATGGATGATAAGATTATGGTGATTTTTTAGCAACTTTTATTAGTGCACAAGTGACACTTTATACTTTAGTTTTGCACTTTTTGAGGTATTTAACTAACTCTGACGCACATCAACGTTGTGGAAAAAGAGCGTTGAGGTTTGTTTGTTTGTTGTAATAATTTAAAAATTACAATGGATCAAATTTAAAACCAAATCTCTATCCCCAAAATATTATCTAATCCCAACATGCATTCCACATGATATCATCATACACCCTTCTCTCATTGCATCCCTCCACATTAAGAATAACGCTAATTAAAGTGATATTTATTTTCACTATAAATTGTTATCGGGTTGATATGACAATTTATTTATAGGATATAACAATTCTTTTGAAATTTGAGTATAACAAACTTTCAAAAACTTATCAAGAACATACAGACTTCTATGTAAATTCGAATACACAATTCAGCTTAGAATTGCATATTGGTTCACAACTATTTGCAGAAAAGCTGCATAATCTTTCAGCCATTACAATGTTTGACATTATGCAGAAAAAGCTGGATAACTTTTATAAAAAAAAAAAAAAAAGTTACAGTCACATTTTTTCAATTTTTGGCTGGGAAATTTGAAATTCGAAACAAGTGCCATTGGCCAAGTATATATAATAATAATAATAATAATAATAATATATCTATTTTCATTCCATCTAAGTTTTATTTTAAAATTTAAGTAGACATGTCTCGTTATAAATTATTTTAGATTTATTTATTTTTTTAATTACAAGCTATTTTCATATATCAATGGTAAACATCTACAACATCATTTTTAATATATGGGGCACACTTGAAATCGTATAATTAGGTCTTCCTTATAAATATTGGCCCTTTATGCATCAGATTAAGCTTCTTCTACCTCACCATTTTCTTAATATTTTTATTATCTTTTTCAATAATAGACTAACTTATAAATGAGATTGTAAAAGAGCATTTGTTAAACTTTGTCTTAATTAATTAAATTTTGAAATTAAAACTAGTGGTCGACAGGGCATGTTGTATTTGCAAAACATATAATAAAAATTTTCACTCTTTAAAATATATTATAAATAAAAATAAAATATATAAACTAACACATCATATTTTAAAAAAAATAAAAATAAATAAAAGATCAAAAAAAAAACTTAAGGGTATTATTGAGACAAAAAAAAAAATCACAGTGTCACAAAAACAAATCGTCGTTTATGAATGAATTTTTTTTTATATAAGTATAAACAACAATAAAATAAAATATTTGCCACTTGTATTTAGAAAGAATGATAATTACATTTAAATTCCCTAATCTATGATTTATTTACACAAAGTACTACTGTCTTTTTGCATAATTATAGAAACCACTTTCGGTAGCCAAAAATAATAGTAATGATGTTGATATTTGTTTGGAGATATATGTAATTTTTTAAAATATAAATGACAATGATATTGATATTTTAGTAGGTGTATGTACAATTTTTTTTTAAAAAAAAATAAATTGTGCAAATAAATGATAAGTGAGGTAATAGAAAAAATTATCCCCAAAAGAAATAAATGGAGTTGGGTCCCAGTCCCAGTCCCAGTCGCAGTAGCGGCGGAAAATGAACAAAAAATGTTACAGGTCAATGGGTACGTGTAGGGATGCTGATTGCTCATCTGAATTATGTTAAATTCTTAACATAAAGGGGGTATAACAAGCAATTTAGAACAAAATTTTATTCTGTTAAATTTACTTAACTGAAGGGAATAGTATGCAATATTTTTAAAAAACATATTAAATTCTTTTTATTTATTTTTTTAACATGGAGGTTTTTATTTATTTTTTTAAAAACGTAAAGTTTTTATGCAATTTATCCTTATAATAAATTTTGTAATATTTAAATCACATGTAAATTAAAGTTTGAATTGAAAATAAAGTGAAATAATTTTATGAATTAATTTGGTCCAGAATCTCCGTGAAGTCTATGTATATAGCATCCAAAGCATGAAAGGATACCCTTTGGTTACGGGGGAGCCCATCACCACCACACCAAAGGAACTCCGGAATAAGCGCTGCTGAATTCAAGGCTCCGTGATTGATTAGATTCCCATCATCTCCACTGATGAGCTCATACCAAACTTTGTCAGTATTTGCCATTTCCTCCCTCCTTTCTTTTACTCTTTACATCTTGGTCCATCACAATTACAAAATTGCCTAATACAGAATTTCAAACAAAACTGAAGAATTCTTTTTTAAATGTATTTTCATATTTAAAATATAATTGTTGAAAATTAGCGATATCAACATTATTTCATTTGCATTTGAAAAAACAAAATTTTGTCTCGAGATTTCTTGACCAAAGTGAAAATTATGAATTTAAAATGTGTAAAATATATATTCTTTATATTCACAAATACGACTATCAATATGTCTGAATTATATTCCTTTTATGAATCCCAATAACGATTTTATAGTTAAAAAACGCAAAAACTATACATATTAAATACTCACAAAAGTTGATCAAAGTCGTTTTTCAAGTGTTTTGAATGTACCTATTCATATTCCGACCACATTATCATATTTCTAGGAATCCTTGGACAGTAGATAGACAAGGGATCAACATCTACAAATATTTCCATGTTACGTGTCCAAACAAAGAATACGACCTCCCAATCAAATGCTAAGCTAACCCATATGACCCCCTCCCTCCCCCCCAAGTCAACAAATTCAAAGATTCCAAATTCATTTGTTATCCAAAAGCAAAACATCTCGCACACAAATAATTTATATGCACTGATATAAAAATATTACATAATCCAAATTTAATATTTTATTTTTTAAATTAAGTGACTTATCATAAAAGAACGACCAATATAATAATTCTTAATGAATACGGTCACAATAGTCCTCCAACAAGATGGAATGTCCCGATTTAGACCATATATAGCTACGATGTATATATATATATATATATATTATGATTGAATCGATTACAATTATATTCGATATAAGTCAATTATCATTACTGAATATATATAATTAACAAGTAGCTGAACAACTACTATTAATATAAATCAATACCTATAATATAAAATTATACTTGGAAAAAAAAAACAATTACTCCATTTAGAATGTGAATAGCTTAGTTTTCATCCATTGACTTGTCCTAAAGATAAAGTAAGAAAAATAAAAGGTAAACTATGATGAGTTTTATTGAAATTTGCTATAATTATAAATTACTCTTTATTGTTTGAAAAATTATTAATATTTTTTAATAAATGATCAAATTATATAATTTTTGGATGGAGGCTTGAAATTGTCAAATTTGTCCTTATTGTATTTTGTTTTCTTTTTTAACAAAAAAAATATAAAAACTCGGACGAGCTGAATGGTAAATTTTGAGAAATAAAAAAGGGTCCATTTACTCCATACAAAATATTTAAAATATAAATGAAATTATAATATATAGTCAATAAGGGCAATTTGGTCAATTCATCATAAAATATGGATGAAAACCCAATAAAAACTAATGAATTGTGCTAGTTATGGGACTACTATCAAAATTAAAAAGATATTGATAATTTTTTAAATAATAAAAAATATTTATAATTATATTAAACCTCTTGAAAATACCTTATAATTTATCCAAAAGTTAAAGAAACTGAGGAAGGGCATTATAGGAATTCCAGTGGCATATTCATGAGTTTGTGTAGAAACCCAAATGGCCCCGGCCCCGGCCCCGGTGTACCACTCTCTGGACGTGAATCCCATTTTCCATTTCAGTTGAGAGGCGGGTGGGATTACTACCAGTGTGCATGTGTCAGTTCATCCACTCTTTCCGTCCTTTTCTTTTTTCCTTCTAAAATTTGAAATTTATATCTATCTATTCTAATTAGGGTAAAATACATTTTGGTCCCTAAACTATTTTTAATATAATATTTTCCCTCTAAATTAACAAATATAATACTTATTCTCTTTGTTGGACAAAAATACTCCTCCTACTTTGAATAATTATACTATTCTTAATATATTTTGTTTTGCACTTTAAATCATCATCAAATTATTTTTTAATTAATTTTTTTAACAAGGGAAGAATTTGAATTTCAAGTGAAGTATGAATTAATATATATATAGTAGATACACAATTTTCATATATGCTTTTTAGAAGAAATTGATAGATATATACATGTTTAATCAAAAGTTAAATATTTTTAAAGAAAATAAATAAATATAAATATTTTATCATACTTTTTTAAAAAAATATATTCAAAAAAATCATTGAATTATCATAATAACTTAATTTATATTTAATTTATAAAATCTTTTCAAGAAACTTTTTTGTGTATTTTTGTACTAATTTATTATTTAACTTTGAGTTTGTAAAATACGATAAAGTTCAAACTATTTAATTCACTAATTATATATAATTTTATTATAATTTAAAAATATTTTTTCTAATTAAGAAAATTTTAGTCAAACTTAATACAAAATTGTTCGATAAAGAAATTTTTTTAACAATATATATATATATATATATATATATAATATAATATAAGGGCAAAGTTGTTCAAAAATTTAATTATAGAGGATAAGGGTTATATTTATTAGTTTACAGGGTAAATATTACATCAAAAATAGTTCAAGGGGCAAAGTGTATTTTACCCTTCTAATTATTTAGGATAAACTACAGTTGTTTTTTTAAAAAAAAAAACTTGACATAATTATGAATATATTTTTATTATTTGATAGACGTTAAAATAGAAAAATATTTATAATTTTTTAGATAATGAGATAGTATTTGTAATTAAAGATAACATGTAACTGTAATTTACCCAATTATTTAATCACGTGTTTTGTGCGCGTGCAGAAATAGGGTCCCTCTTTTTCTTTCATTTTGAAAAGAAAAATTATTGGACTAAAAATAAAAATAAAAATAAAAATACCGAATGGGGAGATAAGGTTAGGTAAGGCGGGGGATTTTCCAGCATTTCTCTCTACTTTTGAGAAATGAAGATTCCCTGTTATTTATTTATTTATTATTATTATTAAGTGTATTTTTATATATTTAATATTTTAAAATTTTTTATATTTTACTTGCTATATTATCTGATATTATTCCTATACTACATAATAATATAAATTACACTACTTATTAATGCAAGCGTATTTAATTAACCACTAAGTTGTTTTATTATTATTCAATAATTAATAATATACATAAAAAAATAGAGAAAATTAAAATTTCTGTGATGACTAATTTAGTTTGGTATCATATAAATATGGTGGTTTGCACATTATATCTCGCTATTAATTTTCTGAAGAAATGTGCACGTGATTGTTAAATTTGAAACAGCTAAATACATTTTGTATACTATAATACAAACTTTTTTGCATGATTGCTACTATACTTTTTAATTAACAAAAAATAATTTTACGTAAATGAGGTTGTTCATACAGTATATATTTTCGTTAAGTTTTTAATAAAATAGACTGGTGCACTGCATGTAGTCATAAAATCTGTTATTTTGATGCGTAAATATCATGTGAACCACACATATTGGAGTTAGAATTACGTTAAGAGGTGGGATTTCTCCCAAATCGATTTTCCATGTATTAACCCTAGGCTTCAGTAAGAATAATCCAATCAATACTGAAAATATATGGTAATTCATAAATTATTCATTTATTCATATATAAGAACCTAAATTCGGGACTAGAATTTAATCCCTTAAAATTTTAAAATATATTTAAATTATAATTATATTTTATCAATCATTCGACTTAGGTGTTTTATATTCACCAGTTGGCCCCTTAAGTGTTACATAATTATTCCTTCTCGTACCAAATTTAATCTAGATAGACTTTTCATAAATAATAATAAATTTAAGAATATATTAATTATTTAATGAAGATATTACATATTATTCATTATTATAAATAAGGGATGTCATACTCTCTCTGAATGAATTATATATATTTCCGTGTGGATTTTGGATGATTCTTACTTAGGGTTAAGAATTCATAAAAATTTTGGGATTGAATTAGGTAATTTTTTGCATTTCCTTCATAACCTACCTTAACTCCAACACGTAAAACTTAAATGATTTGGGTGCTAAAACAAAAGGCTTGACCTGCATGTATGCATTTTATTAAAAACTTAACCCGTGCAAATCACTTTATTGATATGGTCTCATCTTTTATCAAATAACTTGAAAGCATGGTACTAAATATGAAAATAACTCTATGATACCAAAAGTTGGATTAACCTTTCCAAATTAATGGCTTCGTGCTCCATTTTCTTGGAAAACTAATGGTGGTATGTATTGAGCAAACGGCACCGTTTATCTAGTACCAAGATTGATCCTATACAAAAATATGGTACCAAAGTTGTAAAGTGCCTTATACTATGGTACAAAAAATGCCATCTTCTCATTACAAATATTCATAAAAAAATTAACTCTCGAATATGCTAATTAAAATAAAATTTATATTTTTTTAAAAGTAATTATATTGACATTCGAGAAGTGCAAATATTAAATAAAAGTAGCTTATTTTTAACATGTAGGACCGAAATGTTGGTTCATAAATTAAATTTACTCTAAAAGTATTTTTTTCCCACACATAATTTAACTTTTTCACATTTTTATGAACTCTACCTATTTTTAATTTCAGTAGAGCTTCTAACTTTTTCTTCTAAAATGTAAGTTTTGGGAAATCCTCCTTAAATATAAAAATATAAAGAATGTGTAGGTATAGTAATTTAATTGAATCACACGCCATGAATTGGTTTTGCATATCAATCACATACGACCACAGAAGAGGAGAGGTGGAGGTGGGCAGCCCTTCCTTGCAATTTTACAACCTATAGTAAATTATTTCCGGCTTTTTTGCAGACCCATATCTTTGATTAATTTGTGGGTCCCTTTCTTGCCACGCGGCATCTCGAAGCTGATTTTCCCTTCCGTGAAAGAATCTCCCCTGCCCACCAAATTAAGACCGTTAATCAAAACACTTATTTAAATTAACCAAAACAACCCCAATTTTTTTTTAAAATTGCTTTAATACCCCAATTCATCACTTATTAAAGTAAAAATTTAATATCTTTTATATTACGAATTTTCAGATTAAGTGAAAATTAAATTTAAATCTATAGTTTTTTATTTATTGAGATTGGTATAATAATAATAATTTAAATAAATTTAAAGAATATAGAGAAAAGAATGGCGGAAAAAGAGAAAAGTATTTAAAAGGCAGATATTTAATTCGGCCTTCTCACACTCCCCCTATAAAAAGCTGGCTTCACCGTTCATGCAATCCTCGCTCAGTTCGATTCCCATTCACGTTCTATCTCCTGAATCACTCCGAAACCCTTGCCCCGCCGTTTATTTCCTCTGTCGCCGTTAGGTTTCCGTCACCCTCTTCTCTCTCATTTCCTCCTCTACATAATTCATCGACTCCTATCCTGAATCATCCACATCGTGGGATTTCGTTTCTTAGGAATTAGAATAGAATTGTTTCTGGTTCCATTTTTGCAGTTTTTTTTCTCCATTTTGTGCTGTTAGAATTTCCTTCTTCTGACGGATCGGCGTGGGGATTTCGGGGTCCTGTAAGCGTGGTTGTGGCTCCCGTTCTGTTGTGACCGGAATCTCTTTTTGCTTCTTTTGAGGGGGTAGCCGGGGCCCCGGCCTCGGCGGGTTCTAAAGCCCCCACCTGATACAACATCTTTCGATTCGGTTTTAGAAATAATCTGCTGCATTTTGTTATTGATTCTTTGATTCTTTTCCAACCTATCAAAAAGAACAGATCGGGAGAGAGATGCCTGCCCTCGCTTGCTGCGTAGACGCAGCCGTTTCCCCTCAGCCCTACGCGTTCTCCGGCTGGGATAGCGTTCTTCCCGCTTCTCCGCCGTCACACAACACCTCCTCCGTGGCCTCTGCTTCCGCCGTTCCCGCAGTCTGGTCGCCCGCCCACTCTGCGTTGCTTTACCGGGTGGACGGGTGGGGCGCTCCCTACTTCACCGTTAATTCTAACGGGAATGTCTCTGTCCGCCCGTATGGCCCCGACACCCTGGCCCACCAAGAAATCGATCTTCTCAAGATCGTGAAGAATGCTTCCGCCCCGAAAACTTTGGGCGGGCTCGGGCTTCAGCTTCCTCTTATTATTCGTTTTCCCGATGTGCTGAAACATCGCCTTGAGTCTCTTCAATGTGCTTTTGATTTTGCGATTGAATCTCAGGGCTATCAGGCCCATTATCAGGGCGTTTACCCGGTGAAATGCAATCAAAATAAGTTTGTGGTTGAGGATATTGTGAAATTTGGGTCGGGTTTCCGTTTTGGTCTGGAAGCTGGTTCCAAACCAGAGCTTCTATTAGCAATGAGCAGCCTCTGCAACGGAAGCCCTGAGGCACTCTTGGTTTGCAATGGATTCAAGGATGCAGAGTACATATCTCTTGCTCTGGTTGCTAGAAAGCTACATTTGAACACTGTCATTGTGCTAGAACAAGAGGAAGAGCTCGATACCGTGATTGAGATCAGTAAGAAACTAGAAGTGCGGCCCATAATTGGGGCCCGGGCTAAACTGAGGACCAAGCATTCAGGCCATTTTGGTTCTACCTCTGGTGAAAAAGGAAAATTTGGTTTGACAACAATGCAGATTCTCCGCGTTGTTAAGAAATTACACGATCACGACATGCTAGATTGCCTGCAGTTGCTGCATTTCCACATTGGATCTCAAATTCCTTCTACTTCTTTGCTGGCCGATGGTGTAGGAGAAGCTGCACAGATCTACTGCGAATTAGTCCGCCTTGGTGCTTGTATGAAAGTTATTGATATTGGTGGAGGCCTTGGAATTGATTACGATGGCTCAAAGTCTCAAGATTCTGATAGTTCTGTTGGGTATAGTCTTCAAGATTATGCTTCAGCTGTTGTTCAAGCTGTTCGACTTGTGTGCGACCGCAAGGGGGTGAAACATCCAGTAATATGTAGTGAAAGTGGCCGTGCAATTGTTTCTCACCACTCAATTTTAGTTTTTGAAGCTGTTTCAACAAGTTCCCATGATGCTCCGCAGATATCTTCTCATGGGCTCCAGTATTTTTTGGAGCGGTTGACTGATGATGCTCTTTCTGATTACCGAAATTTATCTTCTGCTGCAATTCACAATGAGTACGATACATGTTTGCTTTATGCAGAGCAGCTGAAACAGAGATGTGTTGACCAGTTCAAAGAAGGGTCTTTGGGAATGGAACAGCTTGCAGCAGTTGATGCTCTTTGTGAACTGGTGTCAAATGCAATTGGTGTTTCTGATTCTGTCCGCACGTACCATGTGAATCTTTCAATTTTCACCTCGATTCCTGATTTTTGGGGCATTAGCCAGTTGTTTCCGATTATTCCAATTCACAGGCTTGACGAGAGGCCAGCAGTGAGGGGGATTTTGTCTGATTTGACTTGCGACAGTGATGGCAAGATCGACAAGTTCATTGGGGGTGAGTCCAGCTTGCCTTTGCATGAATTAGAAGGCAATAGAGGCGTGAATGGTGATGGTGGGGCTTCTTATTATTTGGGGATGTTTCTAGGTGGGGCTTATGAGGAGGCGATTGGAGGAGTTCACAACTTGTTTGGTGGCCCAAGTGTTGTGCAGGTTTCGCTGAGAGAAGGCCCTCACGGCTTTGCTGTGACACATGCGATTCTTGGGCCATCTTGTGGGGATGTGCTCCGACTGATGCAGCACGAGCCTGAGCTTATGTTCGAGACCCTCAAGCACCGTGTGGAGGAATTTTCCTCCAGTGATGGTGGCAGCAGCAGCATGGCGCTCATAAATGGCCTTGCTTGCTCTTTTAATAACATGCCTTATTTGGCGGCAGCATCCTCTTGCAGCCTGACTGCTGCTGGTATTAATGGTTACTATTGTTGTGACGATGAGGATTATGCAGCTGCTGCTGCTGATACAGTTACTGCTGAGGATGAGCAGTGGTCTTACTGTGTTGCTTGAGTTGATCATCATGAAGCTTTTGCATCTCCAGTGGTTTTACTTCGTGGTTGTGGGCGCCTGTACTGTAATTTGTCTGTTCCAGCCGAATCAGAATTATTTTCTTTTTGGATTAGTATGTTGTTCTTTTCTTGTTCCTTAGTTCGTGGTGATGTACACGGGTGCAAGAAGCAGGAGCTTGAGTCCTTACGTTCTGTGCAGAAGTGGCTACTTGAGCAGAATCACTATGATTCTGTTTTGAAATTTGGTACTCAAAATTCCCCCTTGCTCCTTGTAATGTTTTCTCCAGTGTCATCTTGTGTAGACTTTTCTTGTTTGTAATAAATTCTTGGTTGATGTTTAGTCCTGTACTTATATTTGCGCTTAGATGTTATTTTTGGGTGACCTTGAATGATTGTCTGAAGGTTTCACTTTAGGCACTGAGTGGAGAGATGACTGGTCTGTGGTCTCTTGTAAACTGCTTCCTTGTTGTGGCTTTCTTTCCGCACCCTTTATATAGTTTGTATACCGCATGGGGCTTCCCTGATTTAGGTTCTATTCTCCTAAGGTCAGCCTTTTTGTAGTTTCGATTCTTTAACTATTTTCTTGGGACTGTTATAAAAGCTATGATTGAACTAGTTTTGAAAATGCTTGAATCTTGATTTGCATTTATAATACATAGGGACCATATAATGATAATACAGACTCGCATAGTTGTCTTAGAAATTTCTTATTCTAATGATTTCCTGTCACTGAAAGATACTAGTATGGATTAGTGGTTAGCAGCACAACTTCTAATGGAAAACCTATTATTGGTTCTTGAACCTTCCTACCTTTAAGTTTTCTTGTGTTTATTATAATGCTGCAAGATTTTGCTACATATCTCTATATGAACAGAGTTCTGTGTTGGGGAATGAAGATGAACCATTTGTGTGTTTTAAAGAGATTTCTGAGTACGGTATTTCGTCCTGATATCTTAAAATGCGTTACTAATTCTGGAAACAGTAGGTTGATAAGGTAAGTGTTAGTATTAAATTTAATTGGAAACGAGTAAAATGAGAGTATCATTTATTGTAACTCTGGGATGTGGATGATGATATACGTCAAGCGAAATGCGGATCACGTTGTCTCCAATCAATTACACTCGCCCAACCCTCTTGCCATTTTTTATTTTATATTTTTTCTCTAAAATGAAATTTCTGAATTATATATAAAATATTAGATTAAAATTTTGAATTATAAATTCAAACATTATATAAAAACATCAAATATTAATAGACGAACTATTACATAAGTTGATAGGACATTCATGGGATTCCATTTATTTTTATAATTCTTTTACAACATGATCCTCCAAAAATACGTCCAACCCAAGGATTTGTCTCTAGGGATCAATTCCATCACATGACTGACTTTTGAATCAAGTAAGGTTGCTCTTTGGTAATAAATGTAATTTGTTTCTGGATGCTAGAATTTGAATTGTGAATAACTGGTCATAAACCTGTTATGAATGCATTCTTCTCCTCACAACTATTGTTTAATTAGTTGGTTAAGAGTTTCTCAAATACGTTAAATTGTGGTGCCATTAGCTATCAAGATTTTCCTACAAGTATTCATAGATTTTCTGTTGTATTGTATTGTCTCGGTTTTTCTTGTTCATTCATATATATATTCTTCCTTGAGGGCTTTAGAAAAAGTTAGAATGCTATAATATTAGATAATTTTAGTAGTGACAGCGGCACCCTTCCGGGATGAGGGGCTAGAGATGGTTTGCCTCATAAACAAAAATGGTCTCAGGTAAATAGATACATTGGCGGGACACCGTGCTTGTTTTCCTGCCTATTAGCTGAAGCTTCTGATGGGAATTTAATTTTATTGTCCATTCTCAGGCTCTATCTCTACTCAAAGTTTGACTATCATAAATACGTGTATTCCTGATGATCCTTTTCCTCTTTTTTGATGCATTTCCAGTATGAATTCTTTAAATGGGTTTTGCTTCAACCTAAACCTTCCCATCGAATAGCCATAGGCATGCTAGTTGCGGTTGCAGGAAGCTTCATCTTGGAGTAGCTCTGAGAGCCGATGTCGAAATATGAATTTCTCCAACTTTTGGCAAGATTCTTCCCTCGGCATTGTCTCTGATTTTAAGATCATCATACTAACACTAGTACATATGATTCAGCTTCACAAGGCAGACCAACTAAAAGTGTTTTGAGCTTAAACAACAAAACCACCCAAGAAATCTTGAAATTGAACTGTGGCATTTCTATACTTCACATGTTACATTTACATAGCAACAGAATTTCGGAAGAAAAAAAACAAATAATAAAAGCCTATCACATCCCAGACAAAGTGGCTGGCGCAAACTGAGGGTAGTTTCTCCAACCAAGATAAAAGTGAATCAAACCTGACCAATATTCCAAACATCCTGTTGGCAGTCTACATGAAAGAAAAGAATCTAGAATTTTATCTTATAATTGTGTCTCAGGCCTGAGTTTTCTCAGTAACGATCGATCTCAGAGCCTCTCTCACGTCAGTATACTTGAAAGCAAAACCAAGTTCCTTGGCCCTCGCTGGAATCACATTTTGTCCTTCAAGAACCTGCAACAAACCACATAATGTAGCAGGTTTATACAGTAGCTAAGGCTGCCGAGATCTTGCTTAGAGTTAGTGAAAAATAACGTTTACTGGCCTAAAGGATTATAGTAATCTAGAGAATTTGAATTGTTCGATCATCTAATATTTTCTTAGAGCTGTACCACAAAATAGATCTGAGAATCATTTACAAAATCTTACCAGACAAGCACCTTCTCCGAGAGCAAATTTGAGTACAAATTCTGGTATAGGCAGCCAAGAGGGCCGTCCCAAGGTGGATCCCAAATGGTTGCACAACTCTGACAGCCGAACAGGGTTTGGTGCCGTGCCATTGATCACTCCTGTTATTTAGATTGCACATATTGGGTGGGTCTAAGTCTTGGTAGTTCTAATTAGTATAACAGAAAATGTCCAAACTAATTATTTCAAGTGTTATAACATAGTATCAACGCATCCTATGATAGTAAATTAAAGATAGGGATAATTATATTGATGGTAGTTGATCTATGATTTATTTATACAAACCACTCACATAAGTGTTTTCCGGCAACTTTTAATGGTGACACGTCACAATTGCCCTGCCCGAAAATGTGTGTTTAGAAAAAGAAAATTTATTTAAAATTTTATTTTGTGCTTTAATGTTTTTGTCCCTCTAACTCTACCAAATACATAAATCTATATTTCTATATATAATGTATATATATATATAGTCTCACAATACAGATCAACACTCACACACAAGATAAATCTGAAATGTCGAGGGAGGCTGGCTGGGCGGCGATTTTGACAGGAAAGAACTGCTGTCTGTACTGGTTTTTTAGATTTTTTTAATAATTAATTGTAATAATTTAATATAATTATAATGATAAGTTATAATTTCATAAATACTTATTAGATGAAAACTAACTTCAATTGTACTTTATTAATGTTATCAAGCATTTATTAAAAAATTAAAATTAAAGGATATCAAATAATAAATATACAATAATTTTAAAAAGTTCTTTTAATGTAAAAAAATTATAATAATTTGTAAAAGTTGAGATAAATTTTTTAGTTGAAATTTATAACTTAATAATTAATTTTATTATCATATAACAATATAATTTTATATTTTAATTATTAAATGGTATAATTTTTTTATAAAAAAAAAGTTAGAGGGTAACAAATAATAAATATATACTAATTTAATTTTTTTGTAAAGATTAAAAATATTATTATTGCCCAAAATATTACTATAACATCCCCTTTGAAGTTTGGTAATTACAGAAACACCCCGGGAGCATTGAGGTCCATGAAAAATCAAGTTTATGTTTCGCCGGGTTAATGGGGTCACTTTTTGGGTTTTTTATTGGTTTTTTCGATCATGGCATAATTTTCTGAGCCGGAAAAGGGGGAGGTGGCATCGGTGGAATGATGTTCACATTTCTGGTGGGTATATGTGTAATTTTTCAAAAGTCAGGATGATTAGTGTAAATAGGCTATAGGTTAATGGGGTGTTATTGTAATTCTCCCTAACAAATATCCTATGAGGTTGGGAAAGGCTAAGGGGCAAAAGTTACTCAAACTCATTTTGTCCTAGTATCACAGGCAAGTTCAGTTTCACCTTTATAAGCAGGGTTGCATAGAGCCTCGTAGATCAAGTTTACCATGTCATCCACATGAATCCATGAAATCCTGCAAAATAAACTCAACAAAAATGATCCTCAAAATCGCTAGATAACATGTTCTTCTGAAGACATTTACCATTGCCTTCCAGACCCCATAGGTCCACCAGCAAACATCTTGAACTGGGGAATCATTTTGGCTGCCGGTACCCAAAACAAGAAAGTTCAAGTTAATACTCTTTGTATGAGATAAAATGTTAGCAACTTCAGTTAGTAGTTACAGGAGTCCTGAATTCATTTCAGTCAACTTAGCGTAACTTTAACAACTTAGATCAATATTTGAACTACTTATATGGATTAGCAATCTCGATTCAGAATAATTGTTCAAATACTAAAACCATACCCAAAGCACCACCCTCTTTTCCAAGGACAAGACCAATACGAATCAACGCTGTCTTGACATCCTTATTAACCCTTAGAGCAGCTGCTTCCCATTCTCTACAAACCTGAGAAACAATAGAATTCAATGGAATAGGTATTTCGGATGGCACAAGAGTTGACATGATAAAAGTGAATTTAAACCATTATGCACGTCCCTTGAATCAATATCTCATTAGGAAAAACTCATCTCACTTACCTCTGCCAGGTAATCATTTCCAGATGGACTGTTCTCATCGAAAACGCTTGTTTCACTGGTGCCTGAGTCGGTCATTTCCAAAAATTGCGATGAATTAGCCATAGGGGCTTGATCCACTAAAAATGAAGCTTTTTACATGTATTCCTTACGAAGTCATCAGTAGCATCTTGTAATTAGATTGCATTACTAGAATGGAGTTGTTTCTCGGTTATATAGATACTGCAATTGCAAAAGAATGGCAAGAACAGAGGATGGAACTGCAGTACAAATTTGGATGATGCATACCGTAGTAGCCGATTGCTGTTGCACTAATCAAAACCTTGGGACAAAGTTCATCCTGTGAACTGTTAATTAAATCGACAACCTACAGAATCCAATGTTTTCCACAACCAAATAGCAAATAAGATATATATCTTTGGACCCAAATGCATAACAATTTGAGACTTAAGAAGAAATTTGAATAAGGATAAATGGAGAAAACCTTTGAAGTTACTTTAGTCCTGCTTTCCATGATATCTTTCTTGATCTGAAACATGGCGTTTGCAGATTAAATGCATATGAAGAAACTTGAGGTATAGCTACACGAAGTCATCAAACTGAAGTGTGACCCATAGGAAATGCTGCGAACGCATTCTGAAGTAGTCTATGGTATTCAACAATATATACTTTACAAGTGAATGAAATGAATCGCCATCCGGAGGTGCCAAGGATTTTATTTGCATAGCACATATATGGTAATTGAAAGTAATATGTGATTTTCTACCAATAAAACGAGAAGTAGTATTCCAGCATAAACTAGCACTAGCAAAACTTTGCATACATTGATAGATGATTTTCTTCAAATTTTTGTTTAAATAGCAATCCATCAAACACTCAAAATATACCATGCGGAATATAACATACATACACGTTACAATAATCATAGAGGCTCTTTACTGGCAGAAGGTAGCCGACAGCCACAGAAATAATTAGTAAACAAAGAAGGCAGCACTGGATGTGCAAGTAATTAAACATGAAAGCGGTAGTACAATAAGTGCATGCTGAGCTTTTCACAAAACTTAGAGCATACCTCAGGAGTCCATTTCTGGCTTACAGGCGTTCCAGCCAAATTTACAACAGCTGTTGATCCTTGAATGCAGTTTCCCCACTCTGGCTCCTCTGCTATTTCAAGTCCTGGATAGTCCTTGACTACACTTAAGAATAAATGAACTTAGCAGAAGGAAGAAAAGGTGAAGTTTAGCTATGTCAAAGAAAGATTACTAAATTTGTAGCCTGAGAAGAGCAATGGGAGAAATAATTTAGTAATGCCTTTTTATATCAATAAATTATTCTTGGTTTATTCCGCAAACAACCATGAGAAAGACAGAGGAAAATAGAGGAGAAACAGATTCTTTTCCTTTGTTAGAAATACTGACTAAAAGTGGTTTGTTTTGATTGGTTTCATATCTTACAACTTCTGAATTCATATTTTTTCGGGCAGAGGAGGTGAGCGATTCAACTGAACATGATGTTCTTTCTGATTTATCATTGAAAGAACAGAAAAGGAGAGGGAAATCCAAGTGCTTATTCTTCTTTTCTCTTATCGCATTTTATCCATATCTAACTAAGCTTACTTTAATCGATGATGCTGTTTAAGTTTATTTCTTATTGTAGAAAGCGAAACAAATGAGCATTAAACTCATCTTTTAACTTCACAATATTCATGGTATCTTGTTAATGAATAAAGGAAAGCAATGGAACTACAGCTTTATGGTTTCTTACCCGGAAATACTGACAGAGCTTTCGACCTAGACCGTGCCAAGACCCGCACGCGATGATTATCTACATTCCAAAGGTGTGATAAAGAACCAACTCATTAGATATACAGTGAATGTAGATAAGATAATGCACAGGTACGAAACAATTAGCCAAATCAATTAGTGTAAATGAATTGATGACAGAAACGATGTTCCAAAGCCACATTGAGAATTACAAATAGTTGTTAAATTACTTAGTCACCGATTCTTTTGTTGGATAAGGCTTCTTTTTCGTTGATTAGGTGGTGTTTATCAACTAAATGATCATAGTAGACATGGATATGGAGTGATTATACCTGCTTGCAATTTCTGCACCAATCTTTTACCTATAAACCCAGTGGCTCCAGTTATTGAAACAATCATCTCATCTGCCTGTTGTAAAAGAAAAGCTCAAGTAAGATATGCCTGTAATGACAAAAAAAGAAAAAAGAGAAACCCACACCACACATTAACCTTCTGGCTCAGGCGAAATTTCCAGGTATAATAGAAAAAGACTTGAGCATTAATTTAAATTTTGAATCAAATCCATTATATTGTATTTGGATCAATTTGTTTCCAAATTCATAGTGATAAATCCATCAAACTTGTTTGAATAATTAAATACTTGAAAGAATTTCAAAATTTTCAGTTCTTGTTTCAAACTATATTTGTCATCCATTTAATATGAAGTCATTCAAAATACTTTCTCCAAATTCATTTCTCAAATCCAAATCATTCCACCCACCCGAACAGAGTCTTAGATAATTCATACAACCAATTAAGAGCAAAAAGCTAATCATAATAATAACTATGTAGAACAAGCAGTACCTTCTGAGATGCCCCAGAGTCAATGCTGCTGCTGTTAACAGGGGAAGTACTCATCCTCCTATATCTCCACACCTGCAAAAGCAAACACGACAAGAACACAACTAAGTATCAACACTCTCCAAGTGAAAGTTGCATCACATATATAGAGAACCTACTGAGAAACTTTCTGGGGAAGTAGAGAGCGAAGATATGGACTTTGCCCAAGCAATTGAGGTGTCTCCAAAACTCCACACACCTCCATTTTCATCACACTTATTTTCAACTCTGCCGTCCGCACGCTCTTATTTTATTGACCAGTTGGTCCATTTGCTTTTTTTAATTGAAAAAGATAAACTATTATTTCAGTAACATTATTAGAATTATTAATATTAAATACCTATAATTAACTTGTATCAATAATTTTAATAATTATATACTAATCATCAATATCATATAATTATATTTAATCAATAAATACTTTTAAAATAAAATAACATTTGGTATTAAAGTAGAATAATATCAAGAAAATACCTGTGATGTAGCCACTTCAACCACTGCGTATATTAATCAACCAAAATACCTCTCTTTTTCCACCACCTCTATTTTTTAGTATTTTATTTGATGACTTAATTATATTGAGACCCTTTCAACTCTATTTAACAGAAAACATAGACAGATTTATTATCATAAAACGATTGACTTATGGAATTTATTATTATTTACGTTTATGAAATGCAAGAAACGAATACAAATAGGAAAATGATATTATACATTCAAGAATGTGCGGTATGTGTTGACTTGGAAAATCATAGTTGAAATTAATAATACACCGTTGTTGTTACAAGCTACCGTACATCTCGTGCTATACATGAATACGTATTAGTTAGTGATCCAGCTTCACAAGGCAGACCAACTAAAACTACTTTGAGCTTCAACAGCAAAACCACCCAAGAAATCTCAAAATTGAACTGTGGCATCTCTGTAGTTTACATGTTACACTTCCATAGCAACAGAATTTCAGTAAGAGAAAGAAAAAAAAAAACCAATAAAAGCCTTTGACATCCAAGAAAAGTGGCTGGCGCAGACTGAGAGTACTATAGTTTCTCCAAGAAACGAGTTCGAAGATAAAAGTGAACCAAACCTGACCAATATTCTAAGCATCAAGTTGGCAGCTCTACATGAAAGAATAAAGAATCTAAAATTTGATTTACAATTGTGTCTCAGACTTGAGTTTTCTCAGAAATGATCGATCTTAGAGCCTCTCTCACGTAGGGATACTTGAAAGGGAAACCAAGTTGCTTGGCCCTTGCTGGAATCACTTTTTGTCCTTCAAGAACCTGTAACAAGCCACATAATGTAGTAGGTTTATACAGAAGCTAAGGCTGCCAAGATCTTGCTTAGAGTTACTGGAAAATAACTTGTTTCCTGGCCTAAAGGATTATATTAGTCTGGAGTGTTAGAATCCTTTGATCATCTACTTTTTTCTTAGAGCTGTACCACAAAATAGATCTGAGAATCATGTACAAAATCTTGACCGTGAAATCCTACCACGCAAGCACCTTCTCCGAGAACAGCCTTCAGTGCAATTTCTGGTACAGGCAGCCAAGAGGGCCGTCCCAAGGAGGATCCCAAATGATCGCACATCTCTGACAGCCGAACAGGGTTTGGGGCCGTGCCATTGATCACTCCTGTTATTTAGAGTACACATACTGTGTCGGTCTAAGTCTTGGTAGTTTTAGCATAAGAGAGAATGTAACAAATTATTCAACTGTTATAACATAGTATCAGCGCATCTTCTGATAGTACATTATAAATATCCTACTAGATTGGGAGGCTAAGGACAAAAGTTATTCAAACCCATGATGTCTTAGTGTCACAGGCAAGTTCAGTTTCACCTTTATAAGCAGAGTTGGATAGAGCCTCATAGATCAAGTTTACAAGGTCGTCCACATGAATCCATGAAAACCTGCGAAATAAAGCCAATAAAAATGATTCCCAAAATAGCCAGCATATTGCTAGGTAATATGTTCTTCTGAAGACATTTACCATTGTGTTCCAGACCCCAAAGGTCCACCAGCAAACATCTTGAATAGGGGTATCATTTTGGCTGTCATACCCAAAACAAGTTCAAGTTAACACTTAGCATAAGTTAACAACTTGGATCAATATTTGAACTGTTTATATGGATTAGCAATCCTGATTCAAAATATTTGTTCAAATATATATAAGATTGAATTTCAATCTGAACATCATTAACAAGGACCATTTAAAGCTAAAACCATACCCAAAGCACCACCCTCTTTTCCAAGGACGATACCAGTACGAATCAACACTATCCTGACATCCTTATTCACCCTCAGAGCAGCTGCTTCCCATTCTCTACAAACCTGAGAAACAAATAAAATTCAATAGAATAGGTATTTCAGATGGCACAAGAGTTGACATGATAAAAGTGAATTTAAACCGTTATGCATGTCCCTTAAATCAACATCTTATTAGGGAAAAATCATCTCACTCACCTCTGCCAGGTAATCATTTCCAGATGGACTATTCTCATCGAAAACTCTTGTTTCACTGGTACCTGAGCCAGTCATTTCCACAAATTGCAATGAATTAGTGATAGGTGCTTGATCCACTAAAAGTGAAGCTTTTTACATATATTCCTTGTGAAGTCATCAGTAGGAGGTTGCAATTAGATTGCATTACTAACACGGAGTTGTTTCTCACTTTAGATACTGCAGTTGCAAAACAATGGCAAGAACAAAGGGCAGAACTTCAGTACAAATTAAGATGATGCATACCGTAGTAGCCGACTGCTGTTGCACTAATCAAAACCTTGGGACAAAGTTCATCCTGTGAACTGTTAATTAAATCAACAACCTACAGAATCCAATGTTTTCCACAACCAAATAGCACATTAGATATATATATCTTTGGACCCAAATCCATAACAATTTTGAGACTTAGGAAGAAATTTGAATAAGGATATGAGGAGAAAACCTTTGAAGTTACTTTAATCCTGCTTTCCTTGATATCTTTCTTGATCTGCAACATGGTATTTGAAGATTAAATGCATATGCAAGAAACTTGAAGTATAGGCTACACGAAGCCATCAAACTAAAGTGTGCCCATAGGAAATGCTGCAAACTCATTCCAAAGAAGTCTATAGTATTTAGCATTATATACTTACAAGTGAATAGAATCAATCGCCATCCTGGTGTGCCAAGGATTTATTTGCATAGCACATATATGGTCATTGGTAATTTTCTACCAATTAAACTACCAAGTAGTATTTCAGCATAAACTAGAACTAGCAAGACTTTGCATACCATTGATAGATGATTTTCTTCAAATTTTCGTTTAAATAGCAAGCCATCAAACATTCAAATTATGCCAGGCAGAATAATATATATACACATTACAATAATCGTTGAGGCTCTTTACTGGCAGAAGGTCTACAACCACAGAAATAATTATTAACCAAAGAAGGCAGAACTGGATGTGAAAGGAATTAAAATGGATGAGGTAGTACAATAAGTACATGCTGGGCTTCTTTACCAAACTTAGAGCATACCTCAGGAGACCATCTCTGGCTTATAGGTGTTCCAGCCAAATTTACAACAGCCGTTGATCCTTGAATGCATTTTCCCCACTCTGGCTCCTCTGCTATTACAAGTCCTGGATGGTCCCTGACTACACTTAAGAATATATGAACTTAGCAAAAGGAAGACAAGGTGAACTTTAGCTATGTCAAAGAAAGAATAATAAATTTTGTAGGCTGAGAGGCGCAATGGGAGAAATAATTTAAAATTGCTTTCTTATATCACGGAATTGTTCTTGGTTATTATTCAAACAACCGTGAGAAAGACAGAGGAAAATGGAAGAGAAACAGATTATTTTCTTTTTAGAAATACGATGTTGAAAGTGGTAACTAAAATTGAGTTGTTTTGATTGGTTTCATAATCTTTTTCTCAGGCCCAAGAGGTGAGCCATTCAACTGAACACGGTGTTCTTTCTGATTTATCATTGAAGAACAGAAAGAGAGAGGGAAATCCAAGCGTTTATTCTTCTTTCTCCTTTTGCATTTTATCCATCTCTAACTAAGGTTACTTTAATTGGTGACAATGCTGTTTAAGTTTATTTCTTAGTGTAAAGGGAAACAAATGAGCATTAGATTGATCTTTTAGTTTCATGGTTTCTTGTTAGTGACAAAAGGAGCGCAATGGAACTATAGCTTTATTACCTTCTTACCAGGAAATATCGAAAGGGCCTTTGACCTAGACCGCGTCAAGACCCGCACACGATGATTATCTACATTCCAAAGGTGTGACAAAGAACCAGTTCATTAGATATACAATGCTTGTAGATAGGATAATGCACAGGTATGAAACAATCAGCCAAATCAATTAGTGCCAATGAATTGATAACTGAAATGACATTACAAAGCCACACATTAATGTTACTATGTAGACGTAATTTAGAATTACAAATAGTTGCTAAATTACTTAGTAACCGATTCTTTGATGGGATAAGGCTTCTTTGTCTTTGATTAGGTGGTGTTTATCAATTCAATTATCATAGTAAACATGGATATGGAGTGATTATATACCTGCTTGCAATCTTTGCACCAACCTTTTACCTATAAACCCAGTGGCTCCAGTTATTGAAACAATCATCTCATCTGCCTGTTGTAAAAACAAAAGCACCAAGTAAAATATGCATGTAATGACCCCCCCCCCCCAAAAAAAAAAAAGAAAACACTACGCCACATATTAACCTAAATTTTGAATCAAGTCCATCAGATAATTCACACAATCAATTAAGAGCAAAAAACAAATAATAATAACAATGTTGAATAAGCAATACCTTCTGAGATTCCCCGGAGTCGAGGCTGCTGTTAACACAGGAAGTATTCATCCTCCTAAATCTCCACACCTGCAAAAGCAAACAGAACAAAAAATGCTACTAAGTATCAAGAACTCTCAAAGTGAAATATAAGAGAACCTACCGAGGAACTTCGGGGGAAGTGGAGAGGGGGAGATATGGACTTTGCCCAAGTAATTGTTGTGGCTCCATGTCCACAGAGCTCCATTTTCATTACAAATTTCTGCTTCTTTGTTCCTCTTATTTAAGTACTTTCCACTCGGCGCACTCAGACTGGTTTCACTTATCAAGAAAACGAGAGCAATAGTTTGAGATTTCCGGGTTCTGGTTGATTGGGTTAGTTGGTCCGTTGGTTGTGCAAGGAAAATGTGTGTCATGTAGAGCCACATCAACCACTGCCCATATCCATTAACCAAAATACCTCTCTTTTTCCGCTACCTCTCCTTTTTAGTATTTCATTTTATGACTTTTAATTTTAGTGAGACCGTTTTCAACTCAATTAGAACTTTCATAGACAGATTTCTTATCATAGATCTCTTGATTTTTGGAATTTATTATATTTTATGTGTTAAATAAAGGCACGATTATGAAACACAAGAACTTAATACAGATAGGAGAATGAAATTATACATTCAAGAATTTGCGGTATTTTCAAGAATTTGCGGTATTTAAAATCATGGTTAAAATTGATAATGCAACGTTTTACTATAAATGAGCATAATTTGAAAAAATAATATATTTTTCTAAAATTAAATAGTAACACGTTAACATATAAAACGACAATTTAGGCCGATGGGAGTAGTTTACTTTTAGGCCCTTGGCTTGGAACTTTCCACCCTATGAGGGTTTAATATTTTACGAATTAAAGGAAAATTCAAACAACCAAACAGAAAGATGATTCTGCAAACAAAATCTGGGGTTGTTTGCTCGTGGAGTTCCAACTTTGCTGCTAATATCTTGGCCTGCTTGCAAAAAGCTCCTAATTGCATCCAGTATTTCATTTTAACTTAAGTGTATATATGCAATATTGGACGGATCCCACTAGAAGTGCACAGTCATCCAATAAGCACGTCGCAGCAACGCTTGCTAGCATCAAGAGGATACACAAAAAAAATGGCATTATGGAATATGGACTACAGCAATTTGTCAACGTAAACGAATCTGTGTTCAAGCATTACAAATGCTTGCTGAGGATTCACAGCATTATTCACCTAAATGTGAGACTACAGGAAGGAAAATGAATGAGATGGTATGAATATCCATCAAACATCAGAAGTCGAGATGTCTTTGAGCTCGTTTTAAGAGTCAAATGCTTAATATGTCAAACGAGAGGAAGATCAACAACACTGATCTGAAGGTCTACAATGGACTTAACTTGAACAACACAAACGAGATTGATACCAGTCTTCTCCCATATGTCGTGCACCTTGGCAATCTGCAACATTACTATGTTTCAGCAAATGCAATTGCTAAATCTAAACACATTTCTGCATTCGTGAAAGTTGAAACAGACAACTGAGTGGAAGTCAACGCGGAAACTGCAGGAATTGGAAAAGTAAAAAGAAAATTAGACACACCACACATGCCTACAGAAACTAAAGCAATTAACAGTGTTTCCTTTCTCTTCCAAATGATGTCTCAACTCTCAAGTAGCACACGACCCATCTGGACATGAAACCACATCCAACCATTCAAATGTGCAAGACAGTTCAAATCGTTGAATAGTATTGATTCAGCATTTTCGTGTAGTTAAGCTACCACCAACTCATGCATTCAAATTTGAAGTAGGTTCTTTTGTCCAGATTTTTCCTTTCTTGTTCCCTCTCACGATGCTCGAAATATAATAAAAATAGTCATTGTAGCAAGAAATTACTGACCTTTATTTATTTCCGAGGACCATGATTGTAGTTCAGTCATTGTCTTCACGACCATAGTCATATATTATCTCAATCTACAGGAACAACCAAAAATAAGGCATGGAAGTATTTAGATAATGTCTCATCACTTAAGAAGCAATAGAGCAATGACGTTATCAAATAAATTGGTAGTTTGATGATGTGAACAATGGAAACAAATAAGTATGGACCCAGGAGCTCATAATAACATGCAACACTATACAATCAACTATTTGGATTCCATGCTATAGATGAACTGATGAAAAGGGTTCCAATTCTGAAGAAATACAGGACAATTAAAGAAACAGAAAATCCACAAGCCA
Organism: Sesamum indicum; assembly: GCF_026168435.1. Taxonomy (NCBI): domain Eukaryota; kingdom Viridiplantae; phylum Streptophyta; class Magnoliopsida; order Lamiales; family Pedaliaceae; genus Sesamum; species Sesamum indicum. Next base: position 685,941 of record NC_142666.1, read on the forward strand.
GTAACCCCGGGACGGAACACATAGGATACGAATGGCTAAACAGTTATTTAAAGCACAAGAAGCAACAAAGTATTCAATCAATTACCCCAGGAGGTGGCGTTGGGTTTCGGCAAAACTTGGTCCCACCGGGAGCCCATGGAACTGTTCACAGAAAACGATTGTGAGCCGTCAAATGGTATGGTCAAAAAGTCTCTGATACATGATTGCTATTTAATCAGCGGTAAGTCATTTTTAAAAGGATTAAAGATCCTCAAATGATATAGGTGTGAGATAAGAAAAACATTGGGAACACGATGGTTCACGAAATAGAAGAACACCAAAACAAATTAAACTTGCATTACACTATCAAAAAGTAACCACTTATCCTACTTTTCACCTTAATTTGCTGATTATAGGTGACCAGCATTTTACTTAGCTTCCATCTATTGATGTCAATCCACTTATCCTAAATAAATCTCTTACCAGCTAGATGTCAAACGTGATTATTCCCTACTTAGAATGAAGTACCACTTTGAAGTCTTCAAAGGGAAAATAGTAGCCAAATGTAGCAAAACTCTTCTTCTATTGCTGGAGGATATTCATAGATAAACAACATGAAAGTTTAGCCTACCATTGTTCCCTTAGAAATAATCCTAGAAATACACGCATTTCTTTGATGTCATAAGTATTTGAATACACTGGTATACAAACCCGAGATGACATCTAAACACTTACCAATGTAAGGATCAGGGTGCCGCCATTTATTGTAGGTTGCTTCACCAGCAGCAATCATTCTATCAATAAGTTCAATGTCCTCCTAGAAGGTCATGTTAAAAAACAACAATGCAGAAGTTATTTTACACACGGGCTGCATTTTCTGGGCAACCAAGCACAGAAATTTATATCATTATCATCATCATCACTAGCATACATCTACAGGAAAAGAAAAAAACTCTGCCAACATATTAATAATTTCTCAATTGAAATCTCCATTCTCGTTGACTGATAACTCAGCAAATAAATCCGCTTTGCTTCACTAAAGAATTAGATTCTATCTGAATAATGAGCACATAAATCACTTCTGCAGGCACTTATCTAAGTATTCAGCCCATAACAAAAATAGGAGGCTACTTTGATGAAATTTTTATCAAACATTTTTATGGTCAGTTAAACGAATCCTTTCCTCATAGAAATGGTGCGTTTTTACAAAAATCTGCGGCACAATCCATTTCGTCATAATAAAAAATCGTCGTAGCATTGAACTAAAAAAGTACGTATTTTTCAGAAACAAAAATAAATAAATAAAATCATAGAAGAACACAAACCACATTTCTGTTGGTCTCAAACTTCTCCCTCAGTGCGTCAGCCTGAACAAAACGAGGAGGAAAAGAAAACTTTCAGGAATCATCCATTACACAATCAATCTAACAGTTGAGCTCGAAAATGGATTTGCCCAAGTAAAATTCAAAATGAAATGCCAAGATCGGATCAGTGTACATAAACCCTAGAAAGCAGAGAAAAAGGAACTATTACATCAGGGTAAAAGAGGTGGCGATGGACGGCCCAATTGAGAGTGTCCTTGAGTGCTCGCCTATAGAGGATCCTAACCCTCTCCTTCTGCGCTGCTCGTCGAGCTAGATACGACGCCGTAGCCAAGCTCATTTCTCTTTGTTTCTCTTCTCTCTGCGATCCCTGCTACCTTACTCGATCTGTGAAGCTTCTTATTTCTGCCATGAGAGAAATGAATTTTACTGAACCACGACGTCGTTTCGGTATTGGACCTTCAATAGATTCATCGTTTTGGGACAGCATAATTTAAACAAGATAAGGCCTATTTAATGGATTACGAGAAAGCCCATTTTAAAAATAGGCCTACAAATTTGGGCTTCCCGTTATATCGAGCTTAACATTAAAGTGTAAAGCCCACAAATATGGAGACCCGGTCATTTTGGGCTTTATAGTTCAGAGAAAAGCCCATATTAAAAGAGATCTTCTAGTTTTGGGCTCAGGAAAAAGCCCATAAATAAAGAGGCTTGATAGTTTTGGGCTTTATATTTCAGATAAAAGCCCATATTATAAAGAGACCCACTAGGTTTGGGCTTAATATTATCGTGAAACGACCATATGTTAAACTCAATTTAATATCTCAACATTTTTCAAATTATCAAAACATAATTTAGATGCAAGTGATACACAGAATAGAATTCCTTATCTAGAATAAATTAAAGGGAAAACTACTCGGGCTTCCTTTAGATTTAGTGTAATTGCACTTAAATTTTATATGATTTAGTAAATTACATCTACCACATTTGAAGTTTATTTTCGTCTAACAAATAGATCCCTCCATTAGTTAAAATTTACCGAATTTGCTTAAGTTAGTGAAAATATCGAATGGAAACTCATATTTACCTCTTATTAACTTATTATTGACTTATTACAATTTAGATAAATCTTTTATGTTCAAATTATCTTTATAAGGGTGAAGTTATACCTCATCACTCGTATTAGCGTATGAAGATGTATAAGAGTAGTTTGATAAAAAATAATTGTTTGACTTTCAATAAATCACTAATAAGACAATCGGGAAAACATATAAAATTTTATTCACTTATTTTTTTAATATTAATAAATTCGATAAATTTTAACTATCAGAAAAGCTTGTTTATCAAATAGAAACAAATATCAAAACACTAAATGTAATTTTCAATTCACATTGAATTTACTTATGATCACATCGAACTTAGAAAGAGGACAATGTAATTATTCTAAATTAAAATATCTGACGAATTGATTACAGTTATCATATTGAAACCTACTTAATCATGCATTTCGATCAAGCGTGAAGCGACCAACGAATACTCCCATGAAAACTCACTCGGAACCAAAGGGGCCAGAGCATACTTTTCTCGCGAGTTGTTGTTGTTCTTTATATATATATAATTTTACAGTTTCAATGTCAAGAGTTTCAAGTTCATTTCGACCTCATTCATACACGGCCAGAAATCTAGCCAAGAATTTCCCTTGTCTCTAGTAAACTCAGACAAATGATCGTCACAAAAGTTGACACATCAATCATTAAACTCCTACTCAATCAAATACCAAATGCCAACTACAGTTTCTCTGATACATAAAAGACATTTCCACCTGCCTCATAAAAGAGATGCCATGCTGTTTTTCCAGCTGAAGGATCTTCGGCTTGTGCGTAGAGGTCTGAAGCTAAGTCCAAGCATCTCCTTGAGGGCTTGGCCGTGTTCCGAAAAACCAATGAGCTTTGCTACAATGGCGGCACTCTTTGTAATGTGATCCATATTTTCAGTGTCACTATATAGAAGGTGGACGAGCTGCAGCCTCCTCTGTTTTGAGTTCAAACTGATGCCCCACTCCTCGTAGAGTCTATTTCTTTCGTCTTCTGTATAGCTTTTATACATGAGCCGGCTCAGAGTCTCCCTCTCCCGACGAAGAGCTTTTTTGCTATCAGTTCGAGAAAAGTACATAATTGAAGATAAGTTCCAACATTCACTCCAAGAGAAAACTTAACAGCATGTGACCTAATAATAGGCAGCATCAGCAACTTTTGCTCGACACATAAATTTGTGTTCACTAAACAATTTTGCCAAAATTAGAGAGATGATTACATAGACAATGTCATGTTGTTTCCATATTCTACAAGAGTATCTTTGAAAATTAACTGACAACACCCTTTCAGTCATTTTTAACGTTACAGATGCCCAACTGGTTACTCGACCTTTTAAGGAAATCTATAATCTAAAACTTAATCAGGACAGAGTGCAAAGTGAAATTTTAGAAACAATGTGTTCTTTTTTAAGTTTTACGTAACTATCCTAAATTTAAATTGTGTTATAACTTCCACATCTTGCATATGCACAACTGGTCCCAGTCCTCACCCCTTAGTTGACATTCCCATCAGCCCAATTAAAGTTTTAACAGCATTTCCACGACTGTGTTAATGTTGACCACACTCACTCACCTCAATGGACAGCACAACAAACTTCTGAAAGTGAAACACAATTCATTGTGAATGAGAGAGTTTCAGACAATACCTTGATGCCAGTGTAAGATTACGGCCATCTTGTATGGCTGAGTTACCCCTGGCAAATGTTTCCCTGAGAAAGGATAATCTTCTATATTCAACCTCCATGTAAATGGAATCCGCAAAGTCATCTTTAATAAGGAGGATGAAGTATGTCCTATGGACCAACGAAACGTTGCAAGCTTGCCACAGTTCAATTATCAATTTCTGCAACTTCTCAAACTTGAGGGGCCAATCATTCATTGGATCCAAAGCAATATCTCTTGCTTTCTTTTCATCTATAATATCTGTTTCTTGAACCTAAGAACACAGCATGAGGTTTAAAATCATAGGTATGTTCTCCTTCCAGTACGAACCAAATAGCCAGGATAAACTCCTCTAACAAGAAAAATAAAAACAAGAAGAAAGAAAAGTACGAGAAGATAGTTGCTACTTGATAGAAGAATGGAATATGTATGAGATTAGTATCACTCTCACCTGATTGCCAGTTTGAATTTCATACTGAAGCTTTGCCATCTCCCTGAGTCCTGCAACAAAAGAACCAAGAGTAGGAATATCCTCATCGCCATGGCTGGAAGTCTGGTTCTTTATTTCATCTATAAAACTACTAAACTCAGAAGATTGAGAATCATTTCTGGACAGGATCACAGTATCTGCACCATAGATCACAGGAGGAAGTTTCCATTGCTTCCTTAGGGAGGCACCTTCTGGTCTTCCTGTGAAGCTTTTATCCAACACAGTTGGAGGGGTGCTTTCATTTTGTTCAGCAATGTGAAAGTCAGGTGAATCAGTCATTAAATTAGCTCTGCAACTCTGGCTTCTTGTCAATTTTTGGCTCCCAGAAACTTTCATACTAGTTGATGGGGCCCCAGGCGATAATGCATCAGGGTGAGGTCTAAACAGAGAATCTATCGAGTTCTGCCCACCTCGAATTCTCTGCTGCAACATACCATAACCGTCTTCAGTGCCACTATCTTGTCTACATGAAGCTGATAATGTCTGCTGTTCGACAATATGGACACTCCCAGGCTCGGACAACATTGGCATGCTTTCTTCACTCTCACTAGTTGACTGGCCCAGTGGTTCATATATTTTGTCGTGGCCTGATTCATCAATCTCTATGCATCGAACTTCCTTATATATTTCATCAGAATCTTCTCCAGTTCCTAACTCAGGATCCTCAATTTCTTGGCTTGGGTCAGATCTATCATCAGATGAAAAATTATCCACACTATTTTCTGTATGCAGTAGGTATGAAGTTCCCTTACTCCTAAAGTCTCCATGAACTGACTGAATTTGGTTGACTTTTTGTGAACCTTTATCACCTTCAATAGCTCGTAGTAGATCATCAATCCGAGAATGAGCAAGGTCTCGCTGCTTCTTCAGCTCCCTAATCTCTTTCTCCAACTGCAGATAGTGAGAGATGAAATCACATCAGCATGGAGCTATTTGTAACCAAGAATTGCATGATACAAGATCGTGTCCCGGTTGGGTTTCTCATATGCAACCGTAAGCAGTACATATAAGAGGAATAACTCATCACATTAGTCTTGATATAAACTTTATCTTAGGAATATATACATATATACTTGCTATATCCTAGGTTTATGGATCTGTTAATTGTCAGAAGATTCCCAGTCCTGAATAAACAGAATAACGCTGTTTGGAAATAATAATAATTAAATGAGACTGAGTAAACATACAAAATATATGGCATGTTAGATTTCGTCCACGTTTCATTTATTGAAAAATAAACTAGCTCAAAATCTTGATAAATTGATGTTATTGAAAATCAAGTTGAACTGAGAAATGATCATTAATGGACACATGTAAAAGGAGACCAGATAAGTCTGCTATTTCCTAAAAGAAGAATCATAACCTTTTCAATTTGCATATCTTTCTTTCTTAACAATGCTCCATGGTCACATACTGATCCTGGAGTCCTTAACTCACTTTCCAACCTGGCAACCTCTTTCTGCAGATGTTTCACCAATGCCTTATCAGACATCACTACGTTGACCTTTGCGTTTGTTGATACTTCCTTTGCACAGCTGGCAAATAAAAGGGTATTTCTTGATTGCTCAACATGGCTTCTAGCAGGGCTCAAGGTGCAAATGATAGCTGTTCTTGCGTTGCCTCCCAAGGCAGGCTGCAGTATACGTGTAAGCTTTGAGTCTCTGTAATTTATGTGTCCATGTCTTCCTTTGCTGCATTAAGTTAAACAGCTCAAAAACTCGATGGGGATATAACGTACAATATGCAACATATATTACAAATCAATAAAGGAGTATTACCCATGCATAAGATTGTCAGAAATCTACAGAACAGGGTGGGTGGGTGGGTGGGTGTGGAGATAGACAATGAACTCACAGAGAGAGAGAGAGCATCCATCATCATTGTGATGACAATCATGCCTCAATCCTTTATCAAACTAAGATTTCCTCACAAAGTGAAACTTTTGGGGAGTAAGACTAGTACCCTCAGAGAGACACCCATAGACAATTATAGATTCAAGATCCTCTATAAAATAAAAAATAAAAAGTAAAAAGAAAAAAACACAGCCTAAGCAGGCAAGATAGTGAAAATGAAAACATCAACAACTATCTCAAGGTGAAACACAAGGAAGCTCAATATCATGAGTTGGTGACTACACTTAATAATTGACTTATGAAACTTTAGGGCAGCCAGCTTGTAAAAGAGGAAGCAAAGGAATCAGAATCAATTAACCTAAGTTTGCGAATGACAGTTCCCAAAGTCAGCAAACTGCGGTTTATGTGGCAGCCTTCTTTCAGTCTTTGCCCTGCTGATAATGCTTGAGACGCCCGCTCGCTTCCTGCCAGATCAACAAAATTCTGCAGGCGACGAATTCTATAACTTACAAACCTGAGCAACTTATATTTATTTAAACCATTGAAGGAATTAGCATATACATGTAAGCTAATTTATCAAAAAATTCAATTTTTTTTACCACACTAGCAGCAAGGGTGGTTGAGTTGCCCTTCCCTATAAACTCACGAGCAGAACTTTCAATTGTCTGGAGAAATTAAAGAAAAACGAGCCAACTGTGAGGCTTCAAATTTTCCAGAAAAGAAAGAAAAATTGATATTATAATATAAGATGTATGGGGAGTGAGAAGGGAGCTAACCAATCTAAGAATTTGATGGGATCTAGAGCTTGTTTCATTCAACGAGGTCTCCCCGATTTGTCTTTGTGCTATACAGAAGTTAAAATAAATAAAAAAGACACATGCCACTATATTATAACAATGCTACAACCATAGACCAAACAATGAAGAGGAAGTTTGCCAAACCTTCGCAGATGGATAACAACTCCTTGAGGTGATTCCGGTCCCTCAAAGTTTCCTCAGTGAGCTTCTCTATAATAGTCCCTCTCTGCAGAATTAGGAAAATTAAATAAAGCTACGTAGATGAGCATGCAGGAAGAATATAGTAACTCAAACTCACTTCCGGATCATCAAGAAGCCGCAGTGGAGTATTATCTGTGCTAAGAAGGTCTCTAACAACTTCATTATAAATCTCCATTGCAGAAAACTTCAAGACGAATGCTCTTTCTTCATGCTGGAGGAGAGAGAAGAAAATTGTCATTTCCAAGAAAAGTTCCATTAAGATTTCTTATAAAGGTAGAAAGAAAAGCACTTCTCTAATGTAGAGAAACAATTTGGTCTGCTGTCATCCAGGATCCTCATCGAACGTACATACCTTTTGAATATAATCATAAATATCAGCCACTGCATACTCAGTGATACCATTCATGGTGTATGTCTTTCCACTGCTTGTTTGACCATATGCAAAAACAGTTGCTGATATGAATTGGTCCAAAATGTTTTGTCAATTAGTTGAAACCAATTACATATCACATAATAAGTGAAATTAAAAACAGAATCCGGAAAGTAACAAGTAACCAAGTAATTTCATTAATTCAACTTACAGTTGATGCCACCAACAACAGAAAGAACAATGTCCTTTATTCCTTCGTCATAAACTTCCCTTGTTCTGCAGTCACCCCTAAATACTCTGTCTACACACATAAATGTAAACAGATACAATAAAACAGTGGGTAATGGATGTTTCAGAATCACCAAGGAATCTTAAAAATTATATATAAACGTGAGGAGGGAGCGACATATTTGACATGCCAGATTTCCTTGTTTCAAATTCATAGAGGAATCTGTTAACTTTTAGCATTGGTTAACATCAAATTTACTATTAATATCCTGGAATAGAGTCCAGCGTCAAGCAACAAGTTCAGATACTTACTCTATAAATAAAGTAAAACACAACCAGAATTATCCTGAAACAAGAAAAACTACACGGTATACTTTCAATTCCTTCTACTAAGGACTTGATAATATAACATGAGAAATTATGTTCAGACAGTATAAAAAGCAAATATAAATTATGCTTAGAGATCCATCAATTCTCCTCCTAAACTGGAAAAATTATCAAATCCAGGGATAAATAAAAGCACCGCTTACCAAATGAATAAGCTGTGGGAAGTCCAGACCGCTCTTGGAGGCTGTTCCGGTACAAAATGGTCGTTGAGTTGATGCATTCCCAGTCGGAAACTTCATTCCGTGCAATCTCCTTCTCACTCAAAGGCCTTAACCTCACCAACACCAAAATCTTCTCTTCTGTCCCATTCCCCATACCTTGCAGCTTGTCCCAATTCATCAAGTCTTCTGCACCCATTGCTCCCATTTCCCCTTTGTTTTGGCTTATTGCATGAAGGATGAAACGTCCATAACTTGAACTTCTTGGAAATCCCAAATAAAGGAACAATCAATGCAGAACTACTGAATGGACATATCTCGCTAGCCCAACATGGCAAGGCAGTTAGACCAGTGAACAACAGGGTTGTTGTGCCTTCTAATATAAATAAAATACCAGAACAGGTCAATAGATTGTTTATCCGCAACAAAGAAAGCTTGGTTATAGAAAGGTTTAACCAACTAATACAATATTGATTAAGAAAAAAGGGAATAATTCAGGGGTTGGTTGTGATTAATCACTTTGCTTAATGTTAGGCCTCATGCCTTTTCTTCCAACAGAAACCTAAAGTTCCAATTTTTGACAGAGTCCCAAAACAAAAATCAACATTAGATAGCTTTGCTTAATGGGGACCCCAACTATGCTTCAAGTCCAAGTCATGATGCTTTTTTATAGATTTCTTAATTTTTATTACAAATGGCCGGTGAAAACATGAATAGTGGACCCCCAACACTCACTCGCAGATACATACAGATACAACATGTATACAAAAAACATACATCATTTACAACTTTATACGGTGACAGTTACATCAAGATTTCACCTTTTCATGTTGTTTCCTATTGAACCTATACTTCAGATTAGGATTTGTAATTGAATTCGATCAGAAGCTCCCCCCATGCGAAGTCAGAATAAATGCAGAATGTAATCGTCGAATTCCCGCATAAATTTAAACATCAAATGCAAAAACCTCAAAAAAAAAAAAAAAATCAGGATTTGGTCATGAAACCACGAGCAACTCCATCCTTAATTTTGAAAGACGAAAAAACTAATAACAATTACGTGCTTACTTTGGTAACAATGCCCCTACAAGATTAAGCATTTAATGCACACACATTCAAAAGCTTATCTGATATTGTGGATTAGCAACTCAGATAAACTTTTTCTAATTGCCGAAAACCCAACTGCAGAAAGTTTCATCTCTCTAAAAGTAAAGAGCTTGAAGCGTGAGCTTGAAGATTAGAAACGACGCTTGAGTTCTCCCCCAGTCTTGTTCAGGTGAATATACTTTACGCATCTAGTAAAGTGAATATAATACTTCTGGAAGCAGTAAGAACAAGAAGAAGACAAAGATCAAACTACCAACACTAAATGGAACAGTAAAAATCGGTGAAAAATCTTACCCCCCGACCCCAACTGAAGTTGAGAAACTTCTTACGCCATTAGCAACTCTCACTCTCACTCTCTCTCTCTATGTATATATACATATACAAATAAATATTGTGTGTATACATATATATATATATATACACGCACACAGTGACAGAACTAAGTGAGGCGTAAATGGCGAGATGAGTGTGAACGTTATACTTGTTGCGCCTCCGGGAATGGACGAGAGCATAGAATGACGAACTTGCCCTTGCTTTACTTTGAAAAGCCTGGGGGAGAAGCACGTGCCCACGTGAGCGTCGTCGGTGGATTGAACTCAAGGGCGTAGACTACGGTACAACGGGAGTATCTGGACCAATAACTTTACCGTTGCGTTGAGTTCCAGACTCCACGCGCCACTAGCTCGGAATGGCGCGCTCCACCGCCCACCCTCTCTCCTGTACTACAAGTTCTCCCACTTCTTTTGGTATTTTTCGAGCAACATTGCCTCATCTCTCATTTCATTTTTCTATTAATTTAAATATAAAAATAATTTTATTTTTTAATCACTCAAATTAAAATAAATAATAATTTTATACATATTAATATAATTGAAATTAACAATCTCATAAATAGTGATATTTAGTCAATTAAATTAAGGTTTTATTTTTTAATATAACAATAACATAATTATACCAATACTTTAATCAATGAACTGTATAATACAATACATTTAATATTATTAAAAGCAATAAAATAAATTTAATACATAACCACACATTTAATATACTTCAAACAGATGAACTTAAATTTATTTATAAAATTTGAACCATAATTAAAAGACATCAATACGTAGACTTATGGTAAGATTTTAGCAAAGGAAGGTTGAAAATCATTATTTCACCGCAGAAAGTAACATGGTGAAATCATTAAACTGCGCCCCACCTTGGACCATTTTTTCAGACCATCAAATACAATCTCAACACTATCATACAACATTTATTTTTATGTTTATTTTTTTACCTATTTTGGTCTTGTACTGCTGCAATAATCATCATTTACTATGCTGTTCACGTATCTGATAAATTAATGTTGGAATATATTATATTCTTTTTTTTTTAAGTTTGGTATAATTTATACATAAAATGGGTAAATGACCTTGTTGCGCCTCTTTTTGTTCTTTAAGTCCATTTGAAAAATGCCATAGCATAGATAAATTAGTTTAAAATTAAGATAAATTTTCACATTGTGCAATATACTCTGCGACACGCATATTTCGAAAAATTCTAAATAAATAATCGTGATCCTCACATAAAATTAAAACAAAAATAATGAATAATAAATTACATAGAATTTTATCAACAGCATAATTAAAACAAAATTACAAACAAAAGTAATTCACTATTACTAAATAATCACGCAAAAAATATTGCTAGAGTAAAAGACTCTAAAATAAAATTACCAACAAAAAAAATAAAGGAATAAAATTACCAACATAATTCTAAAGGTAAACGCAGGCGAAGAATTGGGGAGAAAAAAGATATTTCAAGTCCTTGTCCAATGACCACTATTCTCGTGATAACTCAACCCACCAAAGTTGGTGGGATGAATTATGGAGCTTCTATGGTGAACAATGACTCCAATCTCTCAAAGTAAACAACATACGATTTTATACTATTTAGTTTGTATAAACTAATCAAATAAAATAAACGTGGTAAAGTTTAAATATATTGTAATGAAGACAAAAATTATCAGCAGTATTACCATTTTTTTTCTGTAAAATAAAAAAATATTAATTAATTTTCTTTTGATGTTATTGTTAAAAAGAAAAATTATAGTTAATTATTATTATTATTATTTTATGTCAATAAAATATAAATTTATATTCTAAATGACAAGTGTTTACATGAAAAGAAGAGAAAGTGGGAGAGGCAAAATGGGCACATATTCTCCAATGCAAAGTGTTTGCAAATTCAAGGAAATGATGAGCGTAAGATGATTAAATTATGAGGAAACGGTTGACTTTTTTGTTAAGAGAGAAAGAAGAGAGGTAAGTGGTTAAGCAATAGACAGTTGATGATTACCCACAAACCAACCTGTCTAAACCTACCGGCTGAAGGTGGGCGTGGGCCCAATCAACATCCCCTCATTAATCAACACTAATAGACGTCTCCAAATCTATTCAACTCTTTTAACTATTTCACTTCACACTAATATTCCTACATATTAATGCCCAAACTAATGTTATAAGGGATGAACTAAGTAAGTTTTTGTTCACAAAATTTGCTGATATACAAAAAAAATGAACGAAATTTACCATCGTCTCGACTTATTACAAATCAAAATATATTTTTTCGAATAAAAAATATATGTATATATTTGTAGGACTTGAATTTATAATATTGTGATTGTGAGATTTTTCAACTTTACCAATCGAATAAAGTCTCGTTACACTAAATGTATACTATTAAAGTTGCTTAAATATTTAGTGAATTTCAGCAAGCACTTTTGAAACTAAAGTTATTCTCTAAAAAAAATACACATTTTAAAAAGTGTCGTCTTGTTTTTAAAATGTATTTAATATTAATAAAAAGAAAACCCAACCAGATTAACTTTTGCAATGTACTTCCAAACAAAGATAAATTACACTTTTGGTCTCTATACTTCGGATGAAAATTGATTTTACTTCATAATCTTTCACATTATTAAGATTGAGATCAATTTGATTCCCCCCTCACTTAACATATTTAAACTCAATTTAATTAATTGGATCAAAATTATTATAATTTATAAAGATTAAAAACCGATCCACCTTAAAAAATTTAGGGACCGATATTTTGACCCAAAATATAAAGACTGAAAGTGTGATTTACCCTTTTTCTAGACAAGTTCTTATTTATCGAGTGTTTCCAAAAACTTCTGATTTTAGAGAATTGAATTTTGTAGAAAAAAGTTAAAAGTTGTAGTAGAATTAAAAGTGGGCAGTGTTTGTAAAAAAAGTGAAAAAAAATAGATAAAAGCTAAATTGAATAATGCATGGAGAAAATCACTTCTAAAATAAAACTTAATCGATGGAAGACTGTTTTGTCCCTATGTGTTGAAAAGATACTATTTTTTTTGCTTATTATTTCACTTGTTGTTTGTCACTAATAATTATTTTTCACAAAAAATCATAAATTTTATTTCGATTAGTATTTCATATTTGTGTTTTTAAAAATAATAAAATATATATTTAAGTTAATAATGCTCCCACTAAGTAATATAATATTAATTCATGCACAATAATTAAACTTACATGACTATAAAAAAGTTACTTTATTAATTATCAAATAATTATATGTGAATGAAATAATATAATTAGATGATATAATGCATAAAATAGAAAAAACTTAAAATATTAAATATATGAAAGTGTAAATTTAATGATTGTTAAAATTTAAATTATTTAAAAACTTCGATATAAACTTTAAATGTACAATTTTAAAAATAAAATAAAAACAATAAAATTTAATTAAATTATTATAATAAGAGTAAAATAGTAAAAAATAAAATTATATTTATTTAAAAAAAGCCAAAAAAGCACCCCCAAAGTGCTTTTAGAAGCAGAAATAAGCATCCAAAACACTTCAAAAGTGTTTTTAGGGAATCAAAATTTGAAAAGCGTGTGTAAACACCCCCTTATTTCCATAGACATGCCCAAATGCTAGGCCCATAAGGTCGGTCCATGGTGTGTTGGGCCGAATGTGGAAGTTGGGGCGGCCCAATTGCACAAAAATGACAACAGCATGTACAATGAGAAAAATATTTGTGGGACATAGAAGATATGAGAGTGGTGGCTAGGAATGGACGAAGGGTTGTTTTCATTCCAAATAATGATTCCGATTAGCAAAGAGGTTTCTGCAGCAGTTTGATGAGACTCTAATAAAATATTTCAAACAAAATATAAAAATAATTTGTTTTCTCTACACGTGGCTGTTGGTTGTGGATCTACCCTATACTTCAATATTTTAACTCCAATAATTTTTTTTTTAAATATATTTGTAATAGAGATAAACTTAAGAAATTAATTGTTTTTTTTTTAATGTAATGCAACAAAAGCATATGCAATCTTTTAGCTTAACTGCTTAGTGTTGGTATACGTCCCATATTAATTATAAATAAGGAGTTCGAATGGAACGTAAGTTAAATATCTCATTTTTTGGTAAAATGTCGATAAGGGCAAAATTGTGAGCTTTGTACGAAATCATGCTTATAAAGCCAAATGTCTCATCCCTTGTTGAGATGCCGTTTTAAGATAGAATTATAAGTTTCGTAAAAAATAAAGACTTATAAGTTTAAATGTCTCATCCCGTATTAAGATGCTGTTTTAGGATAAAACTATGAGTTTCTTATGAATCTAGAACAAATAATACATTGCACCAAATGGAACATTGATTGCACTGCATGCCGCACTTCGGCTAAATCATATCAACTAATATTTGTATGTTTTTATAGTTTGGGAGATAGTAATTGGTACTTTCTTATAATTATTCTTTTTATTTTTTTACAGATAATTACATTCCTCTTTCATAAAATTCGGTGCAATTACAGTAGATCCTATGTGGTTTTAGAAATTACATATACCACTCATCACATTTACTTTTGTCTAACAACTAATCCCTTTCGTTAGTTAAAACATATCAAATTTGTTGATATTAAAAAAAAAATTGAATGAAAATTGACCATCGATTGACTTATTATATACCAAATAATTTTTTTTGTCTAAATGACATTTATAATGGTTAAGATATGCCTTTTCGCATTCATTAATGCATGAAGACGTATGAGGATAATTTGGTCATAAATATAGATCTTTTTTCTAATTTTTCTATTAATATTAGCAAATTTGGTGAATTTTAACTAACTGGATGAACTAATTTGTTAGATGAAAATAAATCTCAAGGATGCTAAATATAATTTTTCAACCTTCAGGGGTTTACGTATAATTAAATCAAACTTCAAGGAAGAAAAGTGTAATTATTCCTATAGTGTCACATTATTAGTAGGACATGTGTCTCTATACTACGTTATTCCCATATTCTTTCAATTTTAAATTATTCTATTTCACCTTGTTTTGTATTATAATATCTTACTATAAATTTAACAGGATCTATAAAATAATAAAAAAAACTCATTATTGGAGAATAATTAATTTCATATATTTTTTAAATTTCAAGAATATGAGGACACTTGTGTGAAAGTTATTAGTTGATGAGGGCAAAGTGGGGATGCACCCCAAATCAACTAATATATGGGGACGCGGCAGCTAAGCACAGTGAATACACCCGGTTTACTGTGCACTGGCGAGGTAGCTTAGAAAACCTCGCACGCAACTTGTTGACCCGTTTTCCTTGTACCTCCGAAATCCTGCACGCCTTCCTCGGAACCCCGGCCCAGCCACTGTTCTGTCCCCTGCCACACCTTATAAAAACCCGCCGCCGAAAACCTCGCCTTGTCTCAATAATACGTAACCTTCATTCAAACACACAGTCAGTGTATTCTAGTGTGTGTTTGAGTCGTATATACGTATAGTTGCCCGTATCTGTAAGTTTATGGCGAGGTGTTATACGCGTATTTATGTATGTATATGTATGTCTGTGGTGACTGTGA
This sequence comes from Sesamum indicum, assembly GCF_026168435.1. Classification (NCBI taxonomy): domain Eukaryota; kingdom Viridiplantae; phylum Streptophyta; class Magnoliopsida; order Lamiales; family Pedaliaceae; genus Sesamum; species Sesamum indicum. The sequence continues at coordinate 701,496 of NC_142666.1, forward strand.
AGTGAAAGAGGTATCTGCGTGGGGTAACTGAAAATTGAAGAGATAAATAGTGGCAATGAGGACGCTGTGCGACGTTTGTGAGAGTGCGGCGGCGACTTTATTCTGCGCGGCGGATGAAGCGGCGCTTTGTCGTGCTTGTGATGATAAGGTATTTCTGGTTGTGTCTGGGTAGGTGAATGGATGTATAGATGTGTGGATCTAATTGGGATCTTCTTTTTTTAGTATGAGTTTTGAGTGTATTTTTGCATTGAAGATTGTGTAGAGTATGCGTTGGATTCTGATTAGTTGGCTGTCTCTGGTGATGTTTTCATAGCTTATGAACTTATGATAGATTCTTATCTAGCTGTTATTATAATTTTTATTAAGGAGTTGCGTGTAACTTATTTATGTCCCATAGTTAAGACAATCATGAATGGTTTATTTGTCCTGAACTCATAAACAGCCTTTTAATATGAATTTCTTTTACACCGATCATATTTTGTCGAACCAAATCAATTATAGAGCGTACTTAGTATGTAATTGGTTAGTCTTTTTGAGTTGTACACTAATAATACGATAAATAAACTGACTTACCATAAATTAATTAAGATCCGACCGAATTAGGTCTGAATTAGAATTTCCCACAAACACGTGGTAAGATGTTCAAAAGGAGAGAAGCTATTGTAAATTTCTAAGCGCTGCAGCTTATAAGTTTCCAAGATAAGATATTAGATTTCCATAAGGATGTCATAATTTAATTTTAAAATTTTAATAGATTCGTTATCTTATTTCATCCGAACATTCAAAACCACCTTATGAATTTCAAGAACAACTTAAAAATATCGTACCTTATAATATCTTTTAAATAAACTTAGCCAAACACCCTTTTGAACATCTGAATTCTTGGAGGCATATGACACTTTTTTCTTTGAGTTGATATAACTTTTGATTTCAATATTTGGTTTGCTTGTGCATTGCCTTTATTCTTGTCATGGCTTCGGCCCAGTCTTGAAGAGGAGCTTATAGCTTTTTTCTTTCTTCTAATGCTTTTTGGTGGTATACTGTGGTTTATTTACTTAGCGGCATGACGAGCCCCTCAGCATATTCAGATTAGCAGTGATTATAGCCACAATGAATAGGCTAACATGGCGTTGGCAGGTTCATACGTGTAACAAGCTTGCTAGTAGACACATACGAGTTGGGCTTGCCGAGCTAAGTGAAGTCCCGCGTTGCGACATATGCGAAAATGCACCTGGTATGCTTTTTCAAATCCTTCCTTTTTCTCATGTTAAAAAGTAACAATCTTGTCAAAAATCCTTCATCAACCTTTTTATGTAGCTTTCTTTTATTGCGAGATCGATGGAAGTTCTCTTTGTCTGCAATGCGACATGATCGTCCACGTAGGTGGCAAAAGAACCCACAGAAGATATCTCCTGCTCAGGCAGAGAGTTGAGGTTTGTAGTTGATGTTGAAGACGCTTGCTCTCATTCTTGCAAGAATTAAATATCGGACACATGGTTTACTTCTTCTGTGGTGAACTTGTGTAGTTTCCAGGGAATGATAAGCCTGGAAGCCGAGAGGAGCTGGGATCACAAAAGGGCCGTCTCCGAGAAAAAGAGAATCTGCAAAATCATCGGTTTTCTCCAAACTCGTTTATAGGTAACAGTTCTGAAAGTGATGAGAAAATGGAGGATTTTTTGATCGACCTCAATGCCAGACCTCCAGGGCTGTACGACCGAGCTGCTAATAACCAGGTCTTTAATTTTTTATGGCAATGTTTTAAGTATCATGGTTTTTAACTCTAAACTATGGTTAAATTTAATTTGGAAACTAAATTTTCTTCTTATCAAGGAACAAGTGGATACTTTGGTTGATATTAATCATGCATCTCAAACTATGGTTCCGAACAGGTACTTCAGAGAGGAGCCTGAGAAGTAAAAGAGGCGAGTTCTTACGAGTAGTCAAGCATAAGCTCTGTGAGTTTGCAGTATATATTAACTTAGAAGGAGGAATTTAATTCTTTTCTCTGTTTTCTTGCAGCCAACAACCCTGCTTTGAGGTGGTCGGCAATAAAGAGGCGAGGGATATGAGACAGAACCTAAAAAACAACCAGAGCCACAACCCTTTTTCTTTTTGGAGTTCACGGTAGCAATACTGATGAACTATGTGCACTCCATTTTTGCAACTCTTACTGTTGTCCAGTCGCAAGCATTGAGAGTTGTTCTTGGAGAGAAGGGACTCTTTTTTAATTTCAAAAAATTGCTAGACGTCGTTCAAGTGTTCACAATAGTGATCCTTGATCTTGCCTTGTTACCATGTCTAGAATGAGGCAGTAACTTAATATCAATTATTCACTTCCTTGTCACTTGCAATGAAGATTGATTCTACTGTACTTTGTCCTTTGAAAAATAAAAACTGTATTTCCTATCATCTTATAAAACAAAGTACCAGAATGTAAATATTTAATAATGTCCTCAGTTGCAACTAGTCTTGACCTATGTTGTATCCTAAGTAGCCAATAAGAACTTTTGGCTCTCTTACGCTGCTGATTATTAGACAGTTGTCAACACAGAGAAAATGTACTCAAACCACCAAGTATGGAAAAATTTATATACCATGCTGTTCTGATACAAACACACTAACTATTTCTCATCAGCATTAGGCTTATTAAGAGGTTAAGAAAAGCACATGTAATCAACGAAAACAGTCTCAATTGCTATAAGCGTACAAAAGCTTATCACACTTCTGCTCCATCTATAAACTGTTTTTCCTTTGGTAGTACAATGTAATAAGCCTAGTAGCTGTAGCCCTTGACGAACATTCCCTTCTTGGCTTCCTCGGATTCTCCCTCAGCTGTGTATTTTCCAAGCTGAGCCAGAGAGTTGGCCTTGGCTCGGACAAGCAAAGTCTCCTGGGCAGCCTTCACATTCTCTGGAAGCCCGCCCCATGTCTTCAGGCATGTGTTCTGGAGAGCCCTGGCGTACGAGAATGAAACGTGCCATGGGTTGGGAGCTTGGTTCATGGCGTTCAAGTTCAAGGTAGCTTCAACCTCGGATTGCCCACCAGACAAGAACTGCAGAAAACATCAAGGCAGTGTTGGTATACCTGTTAGTTTACCTAGAAAAAACTCTAAAAATTTCACAATATGTTACAAAGCATGTCTCATGGATCATTCTATGTCCTGGGGAGTCTGAGCGAGTCTAAGTTCCTGTGGGTCTGTTACATAAATGATTGTGATTGTACTAAAACTTCAAGTAGACTGACCTCCTAAGAACGACCCATCTCAAAAGCAACCAGGCCTATTTCACTGGAAAATGAATCATGTTATTCTATCCACAATTGATTTAAGACTAAAACCTCACTTCAGCCGCTGGCTCATCAATTTCGCAAATCAAGATTGATTTTAAAACTTGACTTTAATGACTCCATAAGCTTGAAAATAGCAATCAAGTTCAAGAAATACCAACTTGACTTGAAAATCCCAATCTATCTCAACATGTTAACACTTAAAACAAACTCAAACATTATTTAAATGCAGTAAAAGTGCTCAAACCAAGCATGGACTCTGGTTGTTCTATTGATTCGATTCAACAGCACCCCTTCCAAAATCATGATATATATACAGTATAAACGAAAAGTAGAGAGATTGGATACTTGCCATGATTCCAGGGACAGCTGGGGGAATTCTCCTTTGGAGGAGCTTGAGGGTGTAGTCAGCAACCTGCTCAGGTGTGGCCTTGTCCTTGCTTTCGGCACCAGGAGTCACCATGCTGGGCTTGAGGAGAATACCTTCGAACATCACATTGTTCTCAGCCAAGTAGAAGAACACTTCAGCCCAAACTTTTTGAGCAACCTCAAAAGTCCTGTCAATGCCATGATCACCATCTAACAGGATCTCTGGCTCCACAATCGGGACCAATCCATTGTCCTAAACACCACCAAAACAATGAGAAGTAATTAGACTAGTTAATCCAAGATCCTTGGACTCTGTTTAGATCACGGATTTTGGTAAGGAAAGGAAAAACGAAATTTCTCCACTTATGCTGTATTTGCTCTCGAATTTACTTTTCCCTTCTCCATCACCTTTACACCAAATAGAGTGTTAATGTACAGAACTCATATTTATCATTTCTCTCATTTTCCATAGCTGATTTTATACTAAATTCATTTGATTTTCGTCCAAGTTATTGACTTATCTATACACTAGTATGAGAAATCTTCATTAAAGCTGAATGATCGATATTATACCTGAGAAATGGCAGCATAGCGAGCCAGGCCCCAGGCAGCCTCCTTCACGGCCAATGCAGAAGGACCATTGGGAATGCTGACAACGGTACGCCTGAATCACGGAAAAGATGAGAACTTACATATTTCTTAAAACTTGAATCATTACACCAACTATTCATCAGCTCTTGCTTATTACAGTAGAGAAATTTTCTTACCATTTGGCAAAACGGGCACCCTGTTGGTAGTAAGCAGCAGAGCGGGAAGCAAGGCCGTCAAGACCTTGACACCAGGACTCATCATTTGAACCAGCTAAGGGAACCAAACCCTGCATCAGCCCAATCCGTCTTTTATACACAATCAACCATAAACTATATAATTCAGTCTGAATCTTCTTTTACAAAATAATATTGCATCTCTAATTCTATTTAACACACACATATCACATAGCATAAAATTCAAGCGATATATATATATTTTTCGTAACCTTGTCGACTTTGATGCCAGGGACAATCTTCTGCTCGACAAGGACATCCACCATCTTCTTGCCATCGGTGGTGGATTGGTAGAGAGTCTCCTCAAAGAGGATGGCGCCAGAGATGTACTGACCAAGGCCGGGGGCGGTCACAAGGAGGGTGCGGTAGGCTTGGCGGTTAGCCTCTGTGTTTTCCAGCCCAATGGACGCCAGACGCTTCCCGCAGGTCGCATTTGATTCATCCATCGCAAGGATTCCCCGCCCTGGTGATGCAATGGTTTTCTAGACCAACATAACAATACCACATTGTTACACTATAATCCTGTCTAGACATACCATTAAAACAAAAAAAAAAGGAGTTGGTTTTATAAAATTTTATTGTATATCCTATGCTCATATTTTACATTATAGTATTCTAAAGGATCAAATGATCAGGAAACTTTGTAATGCAAAACATGGTTTTGAACAGTTCTTGACTTCTTGTCTTCATCAAGGCATCATCAGCAGTTTATGCTACGGTTAGATTTCTACATGCAGACCTATAGTTTTACTTGATTCAAAACAAATATTGTACACCAATTCTAAGTATGTACTAATACAAAATACGTGCAGAATTCAGTAATTAACTCCATTCATAAAATCTGCAATATTTATTATTTACCGCGGTCTTGACGAGCTCATCAGCGTAGGAGGCACGGACAGTGAGAGAAGATGGGGCAGCATTGGGGTGGCTGCGGACGGCAGCGGCGGAGGGCTGCCGGAGAAGGGTTTGGCCCTTAACAAACTCAGACTTGTCAAGAACAGGAGATGACTTGAGGAGTGATGCTGAGGCCATTGTGCTTTTCCAGTTAAGTTTTGAGTGTCTTAGCACAAAATCTTATCCCCCTCTTACTCTCTTTGCCACACACTTTCACTCACGCACCCCAATTTATAATATGCATGTACAGTATGTGCACATAGTGTTAAAAGATGTGCAGCTTGAGGCTGTCATGAGTGGACCAATGAGGACTTGCTACGTGGACGAGATGATTTGTCTGACTTGGAGGGTGCAGAAGTGGTTGAAATAGATGGGATTATTCCCACCTCGTAAAAAGGAATTTGGAGAAATAAATTCGGGAAAACCCTTTGATATTTTTTAACACACTGTTTGGACTTTGGGGAGAGAGATTCTTCCTACTGGAAAGGGAAACCGGAAACGTGAGGTTGTGATCTTTCCTGATGCGGTTGTGACTCTGATTGAGTGTTAATGGTCATTATTTAGTCTCAGGATACGGTGAGCAGTGTATCAACCGTAGGCTGTGCCACGTCAGATGTGATTACATCACCAAGATCATACTAGCTTCGTGATCACCTTTTGGGTCGATTTATGGCCCAAATTTGATTATGATTCCAAGACGCATATACATATATATACATAGTTTTGGGCTTGTGATTGGGACTCGCGTATGAAAAGATTCATCCCCAGCCATTGGATTAGACAAGCACGCTAATTCCATTTGGACTTGATTGTGATCAAATTGGTGTTGGTAAATACGGCCCAATACACCGGACATCCCAAGAACAAGAAGACAAGCATAAACAGCTGCTTATTAGTGCAACATAGAAGATCAAGCCACCAACAAATTGTTGCTTTATACATCATTCCAACACAAATCTTGTAATTTAGGACATAAGTTTTCCTCAAAAGATTCTATTTAAAGAAAAAAATAATTATCTGCTGAGACTAGTATCACTGGAAAAGAAATATACAGCATGCTCAAAGATGATAAAATGATGGAAAGATTCTGCAAATATGAAAACATAAAACTAACAGACACAAAGCCCAGGCATTTAAGCTACTCTTGAGCTATGAGATATTAGGACTCGACAAATAGTCAGCGAGAAGTCGGACTCGACAAATAGTCAGCGAGAAGTCGGACTCGACAAATAGTCAGCGAGAAGTCGGACTCAATGAGAGGTCTGCTATCCCGGAAATCAGATCATCAAGTGACTCATCATCATTCAAGCCTTTCCATGCTTTAGACTGATCAGAAACTGAAGTCGTTGGCTCAGACGAACTCTGTTCAAGAGCCTTATGCAACCGTTTAGTAAGGTCGTCGTCATCCTCAGAAGGAATGTTTAAATCCCATACCTTGAATATGTCTTCAGTAGATAGATCCAATTGGAGTTCTTGAACAAACAGATCCTCCTTGGTATCAGAAGTTCCCAGGTTTCTAAAACTTTCATTGTATGAAGGAAGGAAAACATCTTCCATCTTATGTCTGGACCAGAAATCATCAGTTTCCTCATGAATTGACTGATCACCGTTGCTTGGTTCTGCTTCCTCGTTACTGGCTGTAGTGCTGATGTCTGGTTTACTTGAATTATTTATATCGTCTGTTAACTCGATAGAAGAAGAAGTCTCCATTTTTGGCTGTTCAGAAAACTCATCTTCGTCATGGGCTGATGAGTCGTGTTGAACACTGAGAGTTTCCAATAATGCCTCTTTCATAGAATCCCAGTCATTGTCTAATACTTCAGGATCTTTGGTCAGACAAGAATCTGCCCAGGCAACATCTTCGGCTGAAAGCATTTCCCCATCCTGCTCAGACTTGATAGAACTGATACCCAATGAAGAAACAAAGCCTTCTGTCACATCATCATCAACAGCCATGGCTACAACACCAAGATGGAAAATAAGTTTTAGTCCCTGTTGAGTGTTAGATTTCGGAAAATCTTGTCAGAGACCACAAAATATTCGTCACAGATGTACATGAGATCAAGCATTTGATTTAAAACTTAAAGCCTGGAAAGACAAGTTTCCTATTCTGATAAATTAGATGCCAATAAAAGGACCGGTTAAGAATCTTAAGTTCAACTCTCGCAAAGGTACAATTAATGTTCCCCAATACATAGATTCTAGATTATTTCTGAGCAGACAAGGGCATGTGAAATCTTAGAGGTCTTTGTATACATAAAATCAACTCCATTGAGTAACTCACAAGCCCGAAGTTACTGTCCTCAATACCATACACTGAGCAAACCCTGAAGTATGAGACAAGCACAGTTCCCTTTCCATAAATTGTCCACATGAGTTTTCATTGTATATCAATTTGCTCAACACTCAAGAAATTTCATCAAGGCAGGGTATGAATTGAATGAATGAGGATCACTTAGGTGCCAATGTGATATAAGGACAAGTGCCAGCCCAGTTCCCTTTTACAACACATTAATGCATCTTCCCGTAATCCTTTCACTATTACCTCAACATCGGTTTCTTTTTAGACCAAAGCTGAAACGCATTTAGCATGCACTTTAGATAGTTCCCATAGATTCACCCAACGCTTTCACCGCAAGCTTTTGAAACATGAATCAAATAAGCATAACTGCTTGCTTTTCTGGAAGCAGACATATAGAGATAGGTGATCGCCTCCCCTCACAAATTCAAACACATGATACAATCTTTTTAGGACTTCTTCAATGCATAAGAAATTTACACTTTTCAGGCACTAATTAAGCACCTGGCGAGCATAACAGCAGGGTGAGATCACCAAATTAAGCATTTTTATATGTATTGAAAACAATAAGGGTTAGCGTTCCCGTATGAAATCCCTTGGTAAAGACTCAACATCGCAGCCTGTTATTCACCAATAACTGAAAAATCTCTTGATCTACAAATAAAATATTCATAATAAAAACATAGGTATAGTCGACAGGGTACTACAGTGATTGCAAAACTAGTGTAGATTTTTCACCTGTCAATACAAAGGTATGTGCATATAGGGCTTTCTTCAGCCAGCATTACGTGATAGATCAATCAAAATATCAACGCAGTTACAAAGATCAAATAGACTTCATTCGCAGTGAAATAAAATAACATACCTTCTGGTTCTTTAGCCTACCAACAAGCAACCAGTGAGATCGCATAAGAGAACTAGAAGGATCGCTCTGAGAAAATTTAAGATAGAAAAGATGTACCTTAAATTGAAAACTAGGGCTTGTGGGAAGAAATTAAAATTATAGGTATAAGTGTTCAAAAGTAAGGTTGCAACACGACGACGTACTAAGTAAAGAAGAGGAGACAGAAAAATAGAATTCCGTTGCCGGGACTCGAACCCGGGTCTCTCGGGTGAGAGCCGAGTATCCTAACCATCTAGACTACAACGGAATTGATGACATCTATTGCATGGAAATAGAATCTTATATTTTGTGAATATACGATCTTCAAAAGAATGTTTTGATGATTATTTATACTTTTCTTTTTTAAAGAAAGAGCAGAATAAATATTTGCACCTAACGCAAGAAAAGTCAGTGAAAATTTAACTTTTTAGATAATAATAATTGTAATCTTCTTAATTTTGAGATATGAGGTAATTGATGTCTATTCACATTGAAAAAAATAACATGTAAAGAGGCAAAGTAGCAAGGATGGGCAATGGTGCTTTCACCTTCGGCCTCAATGCGACTAAGAATTTTACCCACTAGAAAAACCAACTCCATGAGCTGATTTAAACTAGAAGCATATCTGCCCTGTTTTCACTGGATAAACGGAAAAGAATTCAAGCTGCTTATATCACAAACAACAAACATCAAGTTCTAATAACTAATGAAAACCATCGCAAACATGTCTTCTCATTACATTCATGCCATCTGAACTAGTACCAGTGCCTGAGAACAAAAATGTAGAGTATGACTAAGTTCAATCACAAAGTATTAAGAAGTGCAACAACATCAACCTCACTTCAGAGGGCACCGAGAAAAGGTATTAAGGTTATTTGTCAACCCGTAAGGCACAATTCATACTCTAGTATCTTCTTGCAAAGCGGTCCATGACCCTCCCAGAAGGGCATTGAAACGCAAGGTGGCCCCTTCCTCCACAGTTGTGGCAAACGGTCATTGAAATACAGTCCCTACTTATATGCCCTATCTGCTGACAGTTTCTACATACAATATCCTGGAAACCACCTCCACGAACTCCACTATTTCTGTCTTCAAGCACATTGGCCTTTGGGCAGTCTCTAGACACATGCCCAGATATATTGCACAAGTTGCACACAGGCTCATTTTGACAATCACGTGCCAGATGACCTGTTTTTCTACAGTTCTTGCAGGCCCTCTCGTTGGTACATTCAGCTGCAATGTGGCCTTGCTTGAAGCAGTTGTTGCACAGCCTCAGATCACCAGAAAGCACTGGAGGAGCTGTGCAGTCTCTGGCACGGTGTCCTGCCTTCCCACAGGTGTGGCAGATGCCCTCATTTGGACAATTTCCGGCCATGTGGCCAGGTTCTCGACAGTTCCAACAAAGAGATTTGGTGGAGCATTCTGATGCAATATGCCTGATTCACATTTTCAAAGGAAAAAAGCAAACATGAAAAATACAAGCGGACAATGGGAAGTCTCTCAGAGGCCAGGTTAATAAAGATGAATGCAACTGATGAATGCGTAATATAAAGTTGCAGCTAATGAGAAGTACTCCTAATAGCTAAAAAATGATGGAGCAATTCAAACAAAATCTAATGAAGAAGTAGATACATGGCTCAAGAACGCATGCATTCATCTAATCAAATAAAAATATGGATTGCTCCCCATTGCTTGTCACAGATCATGCGTATAGAATCTTGAGATAAAAGTCATGTCACATGGCAATAGTCATGCACAACTTGCCGGTCCCTTATTTTTACAGCATTCCTAGTCCTAACAGTGTTGTTAATCAATAATCCACCACATATTATAGTGTCAAAACTTAAGCAGGAAACAAATAATTTCAGTAAGAGGCAAAAGCCCTCCCAACATGCTGTGTAGACTGCAGGTAATATTACTGTAATGTATTAGAGTAATTTCAATAAAATAACTAATATTTGACAAATTCAGGGAAAAACACAGATTACATGGATATTGATGTCATATTTAGTAAGAAAAATCACAAACCACATCATGGTGATTGGAGACTGGTTAATGTAACTCAAATTACTTAACCTTACTCAGGTTTCCAGGAAACATATGGCTTATTCAGGGTGAGAACATGATTGAAATTATCAACTTAAATCTATATTTCAGATACTTACCCAGGAAGGCCACAATTGTGGCAAATGGCAACATTTGGGCATTCTCTTGCAAAATGACCTGGCCTTTTACAGTTCTTGCACAAACTGTTTTGACTGCAGAAGAACAGACCAGAACGTTTATGATCTCAGTAAGAAGTCTTCCTGGTAAAGTAAAATTTTAGAAAACAAAACCCACAATGGTACGAGACAGAGAAAGACAACAAAGCAGTAATTAGATTTATATTTCAAGCAGGTTTGCAAAATTTCTGTTCATTTCTTTCCGTTTTCCCGGTTACTTTGGGACGGAACTGAGATACAAGAGAAACCAGCAGAAGGTGACGAACAGTCACACAACCTCTAGGAGCAGAACTACACGGATTCATCATGATCCAAACATGCATGCAGAAGCAGCCAAGAGTTACATCTGATTAGGTTTCAATTTTAAATGATCCCATACATCAGTTGCCTCCTCCTTCCCCATCCAAATATGTAATAGTGAACAAAAGACACAAGCATGTTAAAAAGAACCTGAAGCCCCGTCTCGAATCCCGACTATATGGTGCATCACGATAGGAATAGCGCTGAGCATGCATCTTACGATCCATTGGGCTCCTGCTCCTGCTCCTGCTACTGCTCCTGCTCCTGCCCCTGCCCCTGCCCCTGCTCCTGCTTCTGCTCCGGCTCCTGTTGTCTAAGCTCATTTTCAAAACTATCCCAATCAACAAACCACCACTTAAGTACAAAATATCAACACCACAGCTGCTGCCTCCTCCCTGTCCACCACAACCACACACCCAATACCAAGTCAATGAATCCCATGAAATCTTACTTTATCCTTGATTGAACACTACTGCCACACTAGTATTACTTTTTTCAACAAACGATGCCACCATACATCAACTTCAGAATTGGAAGTCAGCACCCATTGAATTCTCTGATGTAAAAGTGTACTGTGTAGTAACATCCTTGGTATTGCAAATATCTCATATCGTATTAACACGGATCTAACAACTAATAAGATAAATGCTTAAACACATCAGCCACCCATTTCTGTTTACTTTTATTTTATTCCCTGTTACTCTTCCGCTTTTTTCCTTTTGTTGTGGGGGGATGAAGGAGAAGAATAAAAGAGGAGGGGGGAAAAGGAAACAATTGCTCTCAGGAGATTGGCATGAGGAATAGAGGAACCAAATCATTAAGAAATCTGTTGCATAATGAGAGTACCCCTTCCCCTTGCCTTCATTCTTCCAACATACAAAAGTCATCATGCTTCCTTTTTCCTACCAATTTCCATCCATTCTACCCAAACCACATACTGCTTTCAGCTCCACACCACCATGACCTCCACCTCACCCCCACCCCTGGCACCCTTCCAGAAAAGAATAAGGTACATCAGAGTGTCATATGGTTATTCGCTCAAATGGAGATCAGGCTGTTAAAGCTGTAGCCTGTATGGGGTTGATTGAATGGTTCAATAGCAGCACTCTTCAACAGTTACACAATCTTCACATAGATAATAACAACATAAACAGTTTTCCAATGTTCACTTGGTCAATGACATATTACCAAAAAACTCTAACAAAGAGAACCATATAAATGTCATAACACAGTAAAAGGACAAGTGACTGCAAGAAAATAAATCGAATCAGAAGTGATGGGTGTTAGCATGGAATGTAGAATAAGAAAAGTAGTGTGTATTTGAGGAGGAGAACCCCAATTTTAATACGAAATACCGAAAATGCCATTAATGAAGGGTATTTTCAGCATTACAAAAATGGATCCGCGCATTAGACTTCACGGGTCGGATAGTCCACAATTATGACCCGAATGCTTACAGAAGACCCCGATACATGGATAGCCATCCGATCGAGGGCGCCCATATCCCAGATGCCTACACGTGGCCCAAACAATAGTAGCCACCTGGGCCCTATAAATACCCTGCCGCGCTCTTTTAGAGGGAACTGTGTTATTCTTATTTTCGTCCTTTGTTCGCCTAATCGCACATTTTCACCTCGAACACTACTAACTTGAGCGTCGTGGGGTCATTGTCCGGGACGCACCCGACGAGCTTCACGTTCTTATTTTGCTCTCAGGAGCACATCACTCGATCTTGGTAGACTAAGCATCCAGCTGAGAGGTCAACCGTCGAGGTCGCAAAGCTCGAGCAAGATCAGTATTCATAACTCATTAACTCGCATTACAATGTTGTTTATTAACAGAAGTTCATGCTCTCTAGTCCCTTAACAGGTTAGACTATCTCTCAAACTCATCACCATGTCGCAGCTCGTCCAAAATACATGTGAACAGTACAAACTATACAATTCAAGAAAATCCTAGGTCATGAAACCCAAAAATCAACAATCAAACTGGGAAATATTACTAATCACCAAATCAAACCCTAACAAGAAATCCCAAAAATTCATCATAAATCTAACCCCAACAATGCTTCGTGGTAAATTAACCATCACAAGACAAGGCACAAAAAATAACATAAACCACGACATCTAAATCATGCCTAATCGCTAAATCTAAAGCAAGATGTAGACAATAGTCATGTTTAAATGTCTTGAAGATTTACGATACAGACAGAGAGAAAGAGAAAGAGAGAGAGAGAACCTGCTCTGGCTCAAGGCACAGTGAAGCTAAACCGGAGCTGCGGGATGGAGATGCGCAGAGGCGAGGGTAAAGATGATATTCAAGGATATTGTGTAAGAATATTGATTCTTCTAACCTGCCCTTTTTTCCTCTTCATGAGCCCTCTATTTATCTTACTAAGGACATTATCTCATGCTTTTAGAATAAAATGTCTTGCTAACGATATTCGTACCTTACTTTCAAATAAGACCTTTCATCCAAACTTGTCACTAATTTTCTCTTTTGAGCTCATATCATATTTATAAGAGTAAAATTCATATTATATTAATTTTATATTTTTTATTAGTGCGTCACCCTTTTAGTTTTATTAATTATATATTTATAAATATATTTTTTAAATTTATTTTTACGAGCAAGTAAAACTAAAACAAAATGAGCTCCAAGTATTTTAGAATTTTGAAGATAAAAAGAGCTTGATAAAAGAGTGAAACTATAATTAAAAAAAAAAAACTAAAGGAATTTCTTCCTTCCTTATTAATAGTAGTTGGATCTAATTGAATCTAAGACTCAAATTTAATTAATAAGATCAATGATCTCAAATTTTACTAAATTTAATCAATGGTCTAAATTAAAAATATATATTTATATAATATATATTACATAAAATTTAATAAAAAATTTGTGTATGATATATCTTTATTAATTAAAATATTATTTCGTAAAGGCTTCCTCCCAATGAATTTCTTTTAGATTCTTGTCTCCTTATAAAGTTCAATCAAATATCAAGCAAGTCGTATTTTTATTAGTTTTGTATCGTATTTTGGCTCTACTTCCTTTATAGGCCATACCTTATTCTCTTTTTGACAAGCTCCTCTAATTTGATGTCTTATCTATCCTTTGTCCCCTCCTCACTTTATTTCTAAGATTTTAACAAATTTGTTTAAATGTAACTTAGCCAAACACCCACTAATCAAGACGCCCCAACCAATCATGTATGCGCGCCTTTTTTTCCGGTCAAATTTCGGCAGTGTTGCTGATCCTTACTTGTATTCACCAACAACCAATCCGAAGCGCGGCTCAGTTATGTAAGGCGTGTGTCTCGCCTTTCTTATTATTTATACTTGAAACAAGTATGTTAACCCAGTTTGTTACGTAATTACCACAGCTTTATCAGCAAGCTGTGTCAAATCAAGAGGTGCATTTGTATTTACTCGAAACCTACCTAAACTGCTTCTCCATTCTAAGTGTTTGATTCTTGTGTTACGTGTGTAAAGTGTAGACCATCAAAAGGTATTGTTCACAAGTTCGAAAGAGACGCAATGTGGATTAGGTGAGATTGGGGAAAATCGTATTTCTTATCCAATATGTAACGACTTTTTCGATTCAAATCTATTAATAATTATGAGTTTCATGTATTGCATTATATGGATGAGGAATTTTATCATTTTTATTCATAACCTGATTTTTTCGTCCAATAACAATGAAGAGGTCATGAGACCTTGACTAAAAGTCCTATGACTTATCCGTTAATTATTGGACAGAGAAGTCACGTGAGGATTGAAAATTAAAAAATATTCTAACTTATAAAATGCAATGTAAGAAAATCATATCATGTGAAATTAAATTAAAATAAATTTAATTTATAAAACTAAAAATACCATTTACAATAACATAGAAACCGAAGTTTGGGTTGATCCAGCTATAGACTGACGTGTAAGTGCAAGTTTTTCCTTTTCTTATTTTTCCTTATTTTTATTTTATTTATTTAAATTATTTTTTCTTAAATAAATATAATTGCAAATCAAGTTCCAGGGGCTTCCTAGTCTTTTATTATCAAATACTATTTTTAAATACCCACTTCATTTATTTCAATTTCAAGCCTTGTTTAATTATAATTTTCATAATTAAGTATTTTCTTTATATTAATATTGGATAACTTATAAATTAAGGATAATTACAAAGCCCATCCTTAAAATTTGGTAATTATATGTAAATCTTTATAGTCTTTGCGAAATTATATCTACCCTAACATAGAAAATAGATCTCCCTGTTATTTAAAAAGCCCCGAATTTGATGATGTTAACAAAAAAAAATTGAATGAAAATCTATTTGTATCTCCAATTGACTTAAGAATAGTCAAACAAATCTTTTTATGATCGAACTATCTTTATATATTTTCACATTAATATATGTGAAAAGACATATATATATATATATATCTGTATTCTTATAGGGATAGTTTGATCAAATTAAAAAAATAAATTATGTGAACTGCAATAAGTTAGTATTAAATTAATTGAGAGTATATGAAATTACAAGAATCTAAATAGAGGATAATATAGTTATATAAATAAATAATTTTGGAAAGAAGAATTTCAAAATTTTCGAGTTGGCACTTAAAAATTCGAGAAATTCTGCATAAAGTTGATGTATGATTAAAAAAATAAAAATAAAAATTATACACTACGGATTTTATAAAATTAAGTACACAAATATAGGGGAATATTCTTGCACATACCTATAAGAAATATTCATTCATATTAACATAATATTATCATACCAAATTAATCATTTATGACCACATCACATCCAAAGCATATTTTCCATCTACTTTGGGAGAGTTTAGAACAATGGGAAATTCAGACGATTTTGAGGGATTGCGACAAGTTGGACTGCTCTGGGTGCAGTGAGCCCAAACACATCATTCATATCAAGATCATCACCCTTCATCCCATCAGGCAACTCCCAGTTAAAGCTATGGCAAAGGTGGGCCACAGTCAACTCCAAAGCATACAGCCCCAATTGCATTCCCGGGCAGGACCTCCGACCCGACCCGAATGGAATGTACTCGAAGTTGCTCCCCCTGAAATCGGGCGCCCCACTTTCCAGGAACCTAGAGGGCATGAACGTGTTGGGCTCATCCCAGGCGCCGTGCTCTCGCGCAATCGCCCACGCGTTGATCATCACCCGCGCCTTCGCCGGGATTTTGTAGCCGTCGACGACGGCGTCGGCGGCCGTCTCGTGAAGGAGGAGCGGGATCGGGGGGTGTAGACGTAGCGTCTCTTTGACGACGCATCTGAGGTAGGTGAGTTTTTCGAGATCGGATTCCTGAACTTTTCGGTCGAAGCCGACGACCTCGGCGAGCTCTTGTTGCACTTTCTTTAGGTCTTCCCAGCTGTGCATTAGCTCCGCCATGGCCCATTCGATCGCCGACGCCACAGTTTCGGTCCCGCCAAACATGACGTCCTAAAAGTACATGAAGAAAATGAAAAACTACATGTGAAAAACAAAAAGTATTATTAAGAATTTAATGTACCGTATATCAGTTATCACTATACTTAAAATAATTACAAATTAATACTATCATAATATTGAGTTTTGGATATTGAATTATTTAAAAAATAAACCTTAACTTGAAATGCATGAAAATTGTTTTTGAATGTCTAAAATAAAAATTAAAAAATAAATCAAACTATTCAATACTCCATTCATTCAAATCCATCTATAAAAACCTTGGTTTGAATTTGAATCGTGTAAAGTTAGGCCCAAGAGGCAGTTAGTGTTAATTACGATACACTGTCTCCATACTGTTAATTTCTATATATATAAGAAATTGAGTCAAAATAGCAGATAATCAATTTGGTTTCATCAGTGGCTGGTAAAAGATGTCAATTAACTGACAAGCAAACAACCGAAATTAAATACCATATACAATTATGCACTAAAATCCATCACTTTGAAAATAGTATGTTAATTTCTTTTTAAAGCATAAAATATTAATATTAAAATTTGATTATTTATAATGTGAAACATGTTATGGGAGGAATTATATAAGCCAAAAATATAACCACCACCAATTACTTTCAACACAGATTTTGGTAAAGATCTGATTCCCATACATATATATCATATATATTAGTCACTTTCAAATACATTCTATAAAAAAAGTATCACTTTTATTAGTTTTAATATGTTCAAATTTGTAATTAGGAATTACTTTAAAACCTAAATTTAATTTGAATATGATACATTACACAAAATTAACAAATAATTTTTCCAACAACAATCATATATATATATATGTTAAGGATTTTCTTTTATTGTATAAATTTTAAAAAATATATAATACTTCGAAAACACAAAATATACCCCGCATTAATAATAAAACAACCATTATTATTATTATTATTAAATATTAAATAATAAATCAAAAGAAAGTAATGAAATATAGATTTGTTTTCTCACCATGATGAGGGCCTTGATGTTGTCTCTTGTAATGCTAATATTAGTCGATACGGGATCATTCTTGCTGTTGTCATTTTCATTATAAAATTCCATTAGCTCATCCACCATATCATCTTCGACCTTCGCCCCATCATCTTCTTCATGACTATTCTTGTTGTGTCTCTTCTTTAAATGATCGTCGATGATCTTGTCAATGAATTGATCCAATGATCCACGAGCTTTTTCGAGCCTTTTATGGAAATCTTGGCCGTTGATCCACCTCATCCATGGTAAAAAATCAGCAACATTAAAAGCCCCAAAAAGCTTGGAGAATTCTTGCATAATCTTCACAAACTCCTCTTGCCCTTCTTGTGACATGGACCCGAACGCGGCCCGATAAGTGATGTTTTTAGTCAATCCAAGCACTATTTCCCCTATGTTAACCGGTGATCCAACCCTAGCATCGATAGCTTTAATCAGCGAATCGATTTCTTCTCGGGCCGAAGCCCATGATTCGGCCCGTTTCCGACTGAAAACCTTTGTGACACAAACCTTTCGCATCTGGCGCCAGAAGGGCCCGTAATGAGCAAACGCCATGTCAGCTCTGTCGTAGGTTAAGTAACTGATAGCAATAGTTGCGGGCCGGTTGGAGAACACGTTATCTTGGGCTTGAAGGACCTGTCGGGCCATCTCCGCCGTGGACACAGCCACCATGTGGACGTGACCCATTTTCAGGTGGAATAAACCGCCGTAGGTCTTGGCCAGCTCCGCCAGGCCGCGGTGGGTCAACAGGCTGATCATCCGCATGTTGCCTATCACTGGTAATCCCTTCGGCCCTGGTGGGAAAGGGTTTCTTTTTACCAACTTGTTCAACAAAAGTATGGTGATGAAGAGAAGAAGGAATAGCAATGCTAAGGACATGTTTGGAGATGTTTGGAGATCTTGAAGAATGCTCTCCATGGCTGTCAAGTATTGTTTGGTACACAGAAGTGTCTAAGTGTTGTCTTGTGCCCTATTTATGAAAGCAGTCCGTACGAGGGGAACCTTCCAACTCAGGGTTTTGAAAAATTGAGGGTTTATTTGCATAATCTAGCTGTAATATTTATTACAAGGACAATTAAGGAAAATTGTTTGGTTGAATATGACCAATTATATGCTAAATACAATATATTTGACCTCTGATTACTGTATAATTTTAAAAAAATTATCAATTACATAGACAACTATATTACATTTACTCTGTAATTAGATTAGATTCAGTCAAATATGACTTAATTGAATAATAAAATTTTCAAGAATTACTAACAACTTTTGGTTGGTAAAATATGTATATAGACTAAAATACCCTTAGGTTGCATTTGGACAGGAGTTTGAATTTACGAATTTCAAATTTTTAATAATAAATTTTATTACTTATTTGAATAACTCTAAATTTAACAGATTTCAAAAAATCCTTCAATATTTATTTTAGATTATGTTTTGTTGGGATGAGAATGGATTTCAAATTCTTTCAGATTAAATTATTTGAAATCCTTTAGTGAGATCCATATTCATATCAATCCAGATACACCTTTAAATATTTATTGTCTCCCCCAAAATAGCACTTCTTTTGATTAATTGTCTTTATTGATATTTTTTTTATTTTAAGTGCTTCGATGGTTAATATGAATTAAATATTTTTTATTTTTTATATTGTCCAATTAATCAAGATGCTTAGTTGCATATACACAATTGGACAATGATCAATTTCAAATTTACTATATAAACTACACAATTAATTTGTGAATAATCTTTTTCAAACTTAACTTAGTCGCATAATTATGACGGGAAATTTTAATCTCGATCTATTCAACTGGATTTGAATTAATTATATGACAAATGTAATACACTCATCGTGTAATCGATACACAATTCAAAAAAAGTAACCAACACATGGTAAATACTTGATTTTGTTCAACTAGACCTGATTTGGGTAAAAAAAAAATCAAAATTTTACTTATTTTCAAGAAAAATCATCATATTATGGTACATTTGAATTAGTAAGCCCTAAATTTAAGTCAAGAGAGTCAAGGTTGAATAGATCCCCACAAGATTGTAGGTATTTATCTTACTTTATATAAAATTTAGTATAATTTTAATTTATTATTATTTATAATTATATTTATGTATTGATAATCAGTATATTATTCTATTTATGTAGGTGTTCATGTAGTCATGTAATTCAAGAAAAGAGTCAAGGTCCAATGCATTCCTACTTCTAATCTTTTCTTTATAAGTGAAGACATTTCATACTTAAAAATTCCAACTTTCCATATCTTTAGAGATATATATGAATTCATTCTTTGCTCACCTAACCCTAAAATACCTTATTTAAACAATTAATTGATTATATCAATATTGAATTATATCTTGAAAAGTTATATTAAAATACCTTATTTAAACAATTAATATACCTTATTATTAATTATATATATTGCACTTATTAGGAAGGTTATATTAATATTATATATGGTGTGACAATTTTCCTTTAAAATAAGAAATTAATTGCCTAAATTAAAACATGCATAAATGACAAATTTGGCAGTTCTCTTTTCTTTTTCTATTTTGTAGGGTGAGTGGTCATTAATTGCATTTTGAATATTGAAACTTAAACGGTTACTTACCAAAAGGGGGGAAGTGTGAATTTCCTTTCTTTTTCCCACGAGAGCAACCAAAGAAGTAGCTCACCTCCAATCTGAGTATGGGGTGCCAAATATTTTTGTTGTAAATTAAGGGCAAATAATTGAACTCATAAAACTCGAAACTGATCAATAGTTTTATATTAGAGCCAAATCCAGATACAAACACAAGCGATGCGTGAACAATTAAAAAAATTATAATAAAAATATTAATATATATTAATTATGTATTTTCATAATGTTAATACATAGTATCCAGTAAAATGAAATTAAAAGAATAAAAGGTCAAATATACGTACATATATAATTCGAATAAATATGTGATTCAAGATATATAAATCTAAATATTTAAAAAATATAAAAATTGTTAACGAATATATACAATCTTTTTTCTTTGCCTGAATATCCTCTTACGCACTTCCTAGAAATAAGTTCAATCACATTTGCTAGAGAAAGTGGTTTAATCTCAAAGAGGTGTAACAACATATACTAAAATTAAAGTATTTTCATCTAAATTTCTTTGTCTGTTTCATTCAACAAAAATATACTTATTATTGTAAATTATACTTTTTTTTTATAATATATTATGAAATAAATTTTATGTATTTAAATATGTTATAGATATCAAGTGCTAAATAATTGATATCATATATAATGTATCAAACAATATGGTTTTAGATTTGATGTGATTTAAATTTAGTTGAAGTGATTGGACGTGTGATGATGGGTGGAAAATGGGAGAGTTGGGAAGAGGTTTTGAAGAAGGGTATTTTTGGTAGTTTAATAAATTGGTATGACAACTAACTTGATGTATATTAATTTTCATTTTTGTCCATTATAAATTGTTAAATTTATAAGAAGGGTTGGTGGTGTGGTCTTTGTTCAGCATGTTGTTGGAGACTGAGGATAGAATGTTGCAGGGTTGGAAATGTAGCCCTTTTCCTTTCTGTAATCTTTTTAATGTTTAAATTAGAGTTTTATTGAAATGCTTTTTTATTAATTTTCTGGACATTTCAAAGACTATTTGGGCCTAATAAACCATGTATTCTTTTGGGCCGACCACATACTGGCCCAACAAATTCATATATAAAAAGAAATAAGATAAAGAAGATTCAGATTGCAAAGTCCTTCGCTATCTTTGGTTTCATTTTCTGACAATCTCCAAAATAAAATAAAATATGTTTTTACAATTTGTTCGTGTGCTTTTATATTTTTGAACTTTTTATGTATAATAGATATATACACATTTATATATAAATATAATATAAAAAAATATAATTTGACAATAAACAGTAATTTTTGTTTCTAAAAAATACAACATTAAACATACAATATTTATATGTATACATATTTATATATATATAATATATAAAAAATACATAATTTGACAATAAACAGTGATTTTGTCTCCCAAATCCTAACAATAAACATACACCATTTATTTTAAAGTATTTTAAATTACCTCTAAAAATAAATCTAAACATACAATCAATTTCAGACATACACTTATTTATTTCTATTTTTCTGTCTCTATCTCCAAAACACAAAACAAAACACTTCAACAACAAAACCAAACATAATGCTTGTGTTTGGATTTGTTTTTGGAATGCTTTATTTTAGTATTTTGGAGATTGAGAGAAAAAATAAAGATAAATAAGTGTGTTTATATATTATATATAAAAAGTTTAAAAATAAAAAGTACATAAATAAAATATAAAAAATCAAAAAACAAATATTGAATGCGTTTTGTCTTTGTTTGTTTTATTAGTTTTGCTTTTCTGTTGCCTCCCAGAATAGAAAAAGTGGCCATTAATTCAAAATTAGCAAGCCAAAAATCAAATCAAATTCCGAGTCTCATTTTTTACGAGCGATGAGACGGCTCTCCTGATGCTCTACTTGAGATTAGAACATCTCAGCTGTAAACGCACACATTGAGAGGTATTGATCGATTCGTTAATGGAAGCCATCAGAAAGCAAGCCTCCAGGCTACGAGAACAGGTAGCCAGGCAGCAGCAGGTACTGTATATATGTCTCTCTCTACACATTGCGTGGCATGTCTGCATGTTTCTGAACTAGAATTTGTACGCAAACATAATCGGATCAGTGGCGCGTTTTTAAATAACACGGTGATTTCAGATCTTCGTCAATTGTTGATGTTTCGTTATAACTTTGTGCTTCAAACTTGTATGAATTTGTTGATATTTCGGTATGATTGCTTTAAAGTTCAATGCATTTTTCATGATTCGGTATAGTTTTGTGCGTCAAAGTTGAATTCGTTTCTCATTTTTCTTTTCCTATCATTTCCATTTGAAGTTCGGCGGTTTTGCGTGTGCGTGTAATCACTTTGATTTAGGTTCTCTGACGTTTATTTATTTCATTATATTTTGGATGAAATCAGGTTTTAAGAAAATGTTGATATCGCTGTTGCGAGTATGTGTCCAACCAAGTCATCTGCGTGTGCCTGTAATCACTTTGATAAATCAGGTTTTAAGAAAATGTTGAGAGTATGTCCAGCCAAGTCATATGAAACATCTGACTCTACATTTTTCATTTGTCTGCAAAAGCAAATTTAATAATTGATATCAGGATAATGTGCCACTTTGACTGCTAATTTCTGTGAGTATTCATGTCTGTTTGTGTGGATTTATTTTGAGCAGGGGATCTAAATTTGGTTTACTGGATGACAAATCTGAACTCGTCTCAGTTCAACTTATTGCTTAAGCTTATACCGGTGTGGCTTTGTGTTGCATTGACTTCATCTTTCTTTTACTACTCTACTTATCTGTCGTGAAGTGTTCTTGTTTAGTACTTGAAAAAGTAGCATGATATTGTTGAGTTGAATTCAGGCTGTTCTAAGGCAGTTCGGTGCGTATGGAGATACAGATGTTATCATGAATAATGATGCTGAGCTCCGGCAGCACAAGAAGTTGGAAAAGCTATACATATCTACTCGTGCTGCCAAGGTCACTTTTCCTCATTTAAATCTTATTTGGGGACCATTTGTGTTGGTAACGGGGCAAGGCGGTGCAAATCATGCTCACACCTGCAGACTTTTGAAGCTTGATCGACAACTGATTCTTTGAACACTCTGAATCCATTAGTAGCTACAGTTAATTTATGATGATATTGTCATATTGACCACAATTCGTGTTCTCGGATTGAAATATGTCCTTTTCTTCTACTCTTCAGCATTTCCAAAGGGACATTGTTCGTGGCATTGAAGGCTGTATAGTTATAGGATCCAAACAAATTGAAATAGGTAATTTGCTGAACAATGAAAAACCATCTTCATTTTCATTTTTGTACTGTAATTCTTACCAGGTACGAGTATGTTGATCCTCTCTATATGCCCCTTTCTTTCAGGAACTAAAATGTCAGAAGATAGCAGAAAGTATGGTGTTCAGAATACATGCACCAGTGGTAATACATTATCAAAAGCTGCATCGAATTTTGCAAGAGCTCGTGCTCAAATGGAGAAAGAGCGTGGAGATCTGTTGAAAGCGCTTGGGACACAGGTCGTAATACACTTTTTCCCAACATCTCCAAAATGCTGGGTGATTGATCAGGCATCATGCCCTAGCATATCTATTCTTGTGATAAGTTCTGCAGGAAATTTTGCAGAATGACCCACAGCCTGCTAACAGGATACTGCCGTTGTTAATCTTTATGGATGATATCAGGCCAATGTGTGTCTGTTGCATTTTTTATACTTCTCGGAGACAATTCTCTTTAATCCACTATGGAGTTGAGTCTTGAAGGCGGTTGTTGCTTACTGCGCATTTGATTCTGTCCTATTTCTGTTTTAACTAGATCAGAGATGCAAGTATGAACCTGCATCTTGACCAAACTTTTCCATAAGATAAATAATGTTGATAGTTTTCGGTTACTCCTGGATATAGTGACAAAATATGAAGTTATTTTCTATCTTCTTCCCTCCATTTCAATGGTCTGCCTTCTAGACTGTTGGTTTGATCCATCTTCATCTTCTATCAGTGAATGTCTGACGTCTTGTGTATCAGGTGACTGAACCATTAAGAGCTATGGTAATGGGAGCTCCACTGGATGATGCCCGTCATCTTGCTCAACGATATGATAGAATGAGACAAGATGCGGAAGCTCAGGTACTTTTGGTACTTCTTGTCATGTACATCATGTAAATTGCCTCCATCTCATTAATGTTGAGATATAGGCAGCTTCTTTGGAGTGAGGCTGCCCCTTAGTTTTATATTGTTGAACCTAGATAGGCTTTTGAAGTTGCCAGAAGACAAGCAAAAGTTAGAGAAGGAAATGACCATCCAGACTTAGCTTCCAAACTTGAAGCAGCCGAAGCTAAATTGCAAGATTTGAAGTCCAACGTTGCTGTACTGGGTAAAGAAGCTGCTTCAGCATTGGCTGCTGTTGAAGATCAACAACAAAGGTTGACACTGCAACGACTGACAGCCATGGTAACACAGTCTGCAATTTCAAGTAGCATAAGTGAAAGTTCCTACAAAACTTGCAAACTTTCTGATTTGTCCTGCTGTATGTTCAAGGTTGAAGCAGAACGTGCTTACCATCAACGAGTTCTTCAAATACTTGATCAGCTAGAAGGCGAGGTAGGCATAATGTCAAAAAAACTTCAAATATGAGCAGAAGCAAATTCTGTCTTGTCATATTTTAAGCTTTGTAATCTTAAACACATGACGACTATATCTTTTGTTCAGATGATATCTGAATGCCAAAGAATTGAAGCAGCTCCTAGTCCTCGTGTGGACAATACTTCTGCACCTCCATCATATGAAGATGCAAATGGGGTGTCTACTTCACCAGCGCAGAATGGATCAACTGATAACATGGGCTACTTTCTTGGGGAGGTAATAAATGACTAATTAAGACGATAGATGAGCTAGTGCAATTGCCGCTGACAGCACATGAGAGCAGCTGTTTAATACTTTCCATTGTTCATTGCTTCTACAACAGGTCATGTACTCATACCAAGCTGAATCTGATGTGGAGCTTAATTTGTCAATTGGAGACTATATTGTCGTTCGAAAGGTTTGCTAGTCTTTGTTTTGAGTAATAGATCTTTCAGTTTCCCTTTTGACTAAAATAACTTCATTTCCTGATCCCCCTGTTCACTATGAAGCTGTAAATCCCTTCTTATCTCTTCTCATTGCTGGATTTCATGCGACCATCTAATTGTAGGTCTCTAGCTGATATATCTTTTCTGTCCTTTCAAGGTTTCAAATAACGGGTGGGCTGAAGGTGAATGCAAAGGCAAAGCCGGTTGGTTTCCTTTTGGATACATTGAGAGACGCGAGCGTGTACTTGCAAGCAAGGTAGCTGAAGTTTTCTGAACTCCCGTGGTGCTGTTTTGTGTTTCAACATGCACTTCTGTATCTCTTTTATCTTGGAGATGCAGAGATACTCAAGCTTTGCCCCTACAGCAAAAGAGCATTCTCCTGCTGCTTTCTGGCCTGCAGTCAATTTTACAGATTGACATATTGTCTGCTGTTTCCAGACTTCTTTTCTTTCCTTGAAAAGCCTTATCATTTGTTTTATAATCAATTGAAATGTCCCAAATTCAGCCTCTCTCTCTCTATTTTCTTTTTGAATATACATTAGACACGGACTTCTAGTTACATGATAGTGTCTTTTTAAAGAAGCATGATTTTATAGTTATTGAGACTCTTCGTACATAATTTTTCTTCAGATGCTTTGTGCTTTGTATTGTTTACCAGTTGCCGTTTCTTCTGATGCAACCTGGAAGAGGCAGAAGACAATTTGTAGTTTGACCTAGACATGAAAACGAGATTCTTATAAATAAGCTGGTACCATAGGGAAAAGATAATATGAAGTTTTGGTGCATTAACTTTGTTCTTACTAGTTAATTGCTTTTAGTTGGCATTCCAAATTTCGGGAAATAGCGAGCCAGCATCAAGCCGACCTCAGACATCCAAAATTTTGGGTGAAATTACAATCAATTCGTAGATCATATTTACTTGTGCACAAAATTACAAGTTTAATCACTCTGAAAATTTTCATACAGCAGACGTAAGGGATGTAAAATATACTTTTGCATGTCTAAGTACAAACTTTTAAATGAAAAGGAACGAAACTACACATCCTTCAGCTTTAACATAAGCTGGAGCTCTTTCCTGGACTATTGCTGAGATACATGTCGGGGATACCAATACACAAGAAAACTAGGCAACATTCGTTAAGTTTATTTGTGTAATAGGCCCGCTCGCTCCAATGCTTAAGTTGTGAAATTCATATCATCACCATCTGATTGTGGTACCCCAGAGATTCTTTATTTTAGGAATTGCCTTGTATAGGTAACTATAATAAGTAGCGTTTTCCAAAGGTTGAAAACCCAATCCTGCAATTATTGAGAGCAAAATATGAGCGAGAAGCTTAAAATCTTTTCTCATACTCATGGTTACTACATTTTTATAGAAAGAAACTTACAGATATTAGTTGGTCGAGTTGCAGATAGGTATGCCAAAAGAAGAGCCAAAATGATGAAGATGAGAGCTATCTGCATTACAAAATAAAAATTGAGGATTAGAGAATTATCCGTTTGGACAGATCGCTTCTTGAGTAAATAATCAGCAAAGAAGGCACTGAATACTTACCAAAGTTGCATTGTATTGGGGCTTGCTCTGGATTATGTAAGATTTCCTGGTAAAAATGAAGAAGGTCGCTCAGAATTTGTTAAAAGGGCAATTAGTTTGTTGAAGGAGAGAGGGAGAGAGAGAGATTAACCAAGCTTACCTTTGGCTTAAGGTTCCAGAGTCCCTGCAGATTTTCAGGATTGCTTCCAAGTTCTCTTTTGTCTTTTTAGCATTAGGATCAGCATCGTCAACCTAGAAAGTCCAGGAGGCAGAAGGTTTTTTCAGCAAACAGGAACGCGTCCTCGCCAATCAGGAAAACAAAAATCACACTCAATATCATTGTATTTTGCAATTTGTAATCCTTATGTACAAGAGTGGTTAACATTCTAACAAATTTCACAAATTGTATACAGAAATCTGCTGGCATTCAAAATCAAACTCTAATCCATTTTTATGTTAAACAACCACCTCATCTAAAAGTTTAAAATGTTAGAGACATTTAATATTTAATATCTTAACACACTTGGAAATGAGATTTGAACCGGAAATCTCTTGTTTGGCCTAGTCTAATACCATATTAAACGACCACCTTATCTAAAATCTTACACTCTTAGAAAGGAAAATCATTCAATATTTTAACATTTTATTATCAAATTGAAGGAATTCAGATTCCTGGAGGTAGGCATCCAATGACACATCATGACCAAGACACAGAACTCTGTAAATTTGGTGAGATTTTTAGAATGCAGAAATAGATAGATTGGAACTATATCTAAAGTAAATTTTTTGAAGGAACAAATTACCAGTTTCAATCTAAATTGTGGTGTATGCATTAACCTATATTCAATTTCAATAGCAAGTATTAAAGGTAAAATAATTTCTTAATTTTTCTGTAAATATATCTTGGACCCTGGCTGTAAAACCTATTATATGGCATCATATATGGGAAAGTTACGTCAGTTTATCAGAATATATTGAAACCCCAAGAACAGAATATGGCATCAGGTTGGAGTCCATAGATAACAGCCAAACTGGCTTCTTGGCCCAAAGAAGCATTGTACCTTTGATTTTAGCATACGAGAAAAATCGTAAAAAGCTCCATACACGTCCGTCATTGTTTTAGTTCGGTCAATAACTTTTGCAGTTAGACCTAGGACAGAGAAACAAAACAGAAGTAATTAGTATCCAGAAGAAATGAATATGAAATGAAACACGGAAAACTACAGAATGCTACCTAGCACAAAAAATTGCAATGGTCTAGAAGATTAACATTCTGAAAGCTAAACCACAATGTCAACTTTTGTCAAATTCTAGGAAAGGGACCCCAATGTTTTTCTACATGTATATATACCTAATCTGAAATTCAATTTGAATTCTGTCAAAAAAAAAAAAAAAAAGATGAATTCAGCTGAGAGCTGGTATCATGTCCAAGATCATAGAGAAGCTCAGAACCAGTGAAAAATGGTGTCAGTAAATCATAGGCCAACACAAAGCTAATCCAAATGCAGCAGGATTGAAAACCCTTTTTTTTCCCACACATGTATTTATCTTTCATGATTGTAATTTTCTTTTCACTACTAAATACGCCCTTCGACACTTTGACAGCCCACAAGGCACCTCGATTCATGACGAGAAAAAGAATAAAGAAATTGAAAGAAACCGTACTGCATTCATCAAAGCAGATCTGATTCTTAGTGTGAGGAGAGAAAGTGAAAAAAGTCATCTTACCACGTCTCATTTTTACAACACCTCTGAAGACTTGAATGTTGTTGTAGCACAAAGCTAGTGTCCCAATTGCCATGATCTGGTAATATTAGGAAAATTATATCAGATGCACCCTTTCTGATATTACAACAACAATATTAGATGATCTCAGGACCACTCCCGGATGTAGTGATCACATTATGGCAAACGACTGTAGGAAGTAATGTGTTAAAAAGCTTCTTCCAATCAATTGAAATCTAGTACTCACGTGTGCAAGCATATAGACAAGACATGTGAGTTTTCAGTATTTTCATGGGTAATACAAGTGGTGAAGAAGCTAACAAACCCAAACTGGACAAATTATGGCAGGAGGAACCAATAAGTAAATGACCAGATGTCTAATTCACCGACAAATCAATAATAATCTAGAGAACATCAGATAGACATCTTGAAATTTTGCCATTCCTTTTGTGCCACAAAATATGGTCTGCCAGCATTTAGAGAAAATGATAAATTCGTAGAAACCTAGAAATGTACCGGGAAGAGGAAATTACAAGACTATGATTCATTCATTCAATCCTAATCTTCCAACCACCAACATCATAAGAAGACTAAATGCTTTCTAAACAATAATTTGATAATAGAAAAAATAAAAGCATTTCGTGGTTGAAACGGCTAAAATATGTGAATCAACCAAAATAAAATTGTACCTGCGGGATTGCACAAAACCGAAATATTGCTGGATCTCGTAAAGCAGACATGTACTTTAAGCAATCTTCTACATGCACTAAAGCATTTGTGACCATGTCATTCAGGCACTGCACCGCCTTAACTGAGTTTTCCTCATATTTTAAGTCCTATGAACGTAAAACCAAATAAACTGTCACTTCCACAATTTGATCCTATGGAATTAACTCCGTCTATGAAGCAACTTTAGTAGAATTCTGAAAATAAATGCTAAATTTGACAAGAAGCAAGGGAAGAAATGTACCTCAAGTTTGTTAACATATTTACTCCAAATTTGGCGAGGCCAGAACATACGCGACTTTGGTATCTCATTAATGTCCTCGAGATAATCCCGGATAATATTTGTTTTCTGCAATTATTGCAAGAATAAGATAATTTTAGAGTTTCAAATGTGAGAGAGAATAAGATAATTTTAGAGTTTCAAATGTGAGAGACCCTCTAGTGAGCAGCCTGTGTACTGCTCTGATTGCTACACATAATGGAATCAGCACCTGGAGAAATAACCCCATTGAGTTGGAGAGAGCATCTGAAGCTAGATCTTCTTTTCCAGAAGCATGGAACAGCTTTGACAAACCTAGTCCAACAAGTCCGGCCACATAGTGACAATATTCATCATAATCATCAATTGTCTCTACCTGGCAAGAGAAAGAAGTTTTAGCGGACTATTAACGCAATTTCTGTCAAGCCAAGATGTAATTTTGTCCTAAGATCTGTCATGAAAGATTTTCTATCCATCATATATTATGATGTTCTAGTAGCTTGTATAGATGTGTTTGCCAGAAGAAATATTATCGAAGCAACAAATTTGTAGGTTATTAGATTTTAATCTCTAGATTTCAAGGAAAGCTATGCTAAAAGCCAGGTAACATCACACAGTTTCGCAACTATGTCAGCCTCCAGCATGATATTTCTAGTATACCTCCTTACATATAAACTTAGCCATTCCCGCACCCATTCTCATGGTAATATCTTCAATTGCCTCCTGGTAACTGCAAAAGGGAAGGAGAATTATCTTGAATGCACGGAACTGCATATCATATACATTTAACTAGTTGTGGAGCAAAGTAACTTCGATTACCAGAAAACTGAATATCAGGAGCATCCCAATTTTACAAAACTGATAGAGCATAATCCTGTTTAACTAAGAACTTTTAAAAGTTTTTGGTTCTTAGACAAATATTGATCAGGAGGTGAGTCATGCTCTCAATCAGCCAAATTCAACTTAAATTCTTTACGTTGTCGCATAGGAAGTCTAGGTGAAGAAAGTTTTATTTTGTCAGAATAATGTTAGAGACACCTATCCATCTTGGGCAGACCTACTAGACTATTAACATGCTGAAACAACTTGCTAAGAGCTACTTAATTTACCCGCTTCCAAGCTCCAGAAAAGCTGTTGAAACATGATGGAACTCATCCATGAGAACTTTGTAGTCCTTTGTACCACCTATCAAAGGAACAACTAGACTTGTCAGAGTATCTATGTTGGATCAAAATCTTCTAGCATGTTCTTTATATTGGAGTGACTGCAATAACAACATCATCAAAACAGCAAGAAGAATCAAAAGAAGTAGGACCCAATTTGTTGAAACGATAACCAACTGCAAATTCCATATGAAGTAAAGTGCACAATTAAGCTGAAAAATGATGGAAATCATAATGATAACTTTCTTAACCTGTGAAATGGTATGGATCGAAAGCAATATCATATTTCTTATCAAGCCATGATGGTACCTATAATCAGTAAAGTTTGCATTTGATTTGGCCTTGGGGAGTGGCAATAGTACCATTATAGTCTTCATATTAGTGAATGCTGTCTATGCTGGTTTGGAACAGATTTAAGACCTACAGGTGACTTCTTTAATTGACAATTAAATGGTCCTAAATGACGTAGGTGGCAATAAATGACTGAATATTGCAGCTACAAGGAGGAGGGAATGTCTGAAGTCAAAGTATCCTACTATTGACTTAACATAACAGATTAAAATATTAGATTCATATGGAGAGCTTATGTATTTTCTATCAAATAACCGACCAAGAAAAAACCCAAGTCCAGACCAAAATGTATGGTCAAGATTTATGGCCAAGTAAACTTGTATAAGGCTTAAACAAT
This sequence comes from Sesamum indicum, assembly GCF_026168435.1. Lineage (NCBI taxonomy): Eukaryota > Viridiplantae > Streptophyta > Magnoliopsida > Lamiales > Pedaliaceae > Sesamum > Sesamum indicum. The sequence goes on from NC_142666.1 coordinate 732,851, forward strand.
GAATTCAGACCACAGAATGTTATTTCTAGAACAGTTTAATTTGGGGCAACTGGGGGATCAGGTGAGTATATACTACTATTTGTTTTCTATTCATTCGTTTTCTTTCCCTTCTCAGCATGCTTTTGGAAGAAAGATGAGTAGTATGATGGGTAAACCAAAAATACCAGAGAGCAACAGAGTGGTTCTTAGGCCTATTCAGATTTAATCCATAACCTCTCTGACATCAAGAAGTCATGAGGAGACTCATTACAGTATGTGAATCAACTCTTACAGCACCCTTGAATGTGTGAAATCAGAAAGCTGATAATACACGGAGTACTGAAAGACTAGAGGCAGGTCTTAAAAAACTCACATGAAAAATGCCATTCACGGTCGTATATGTGACGATGGAAAGCCATCAGAATAGGTACTTTAACCTCCATTGATATGCTTGTATCGTCCTCTGTCAAATCAATAACATGGTACAAAAATGGTCAGTTTAGATTTATTGCCGAAAAAATAAAAATCTGTGAACACCAACCTAATGCGGTAGATGATCAACATGATCACACCAAAAACCGCATATCAAGCCTGTCTTCACAGATGAACTTTTGCGTTTCTTGACTAAATGTAACTTCGCTTCATTCAAGTAACAAAAGAGTCTACATTTGACCCATCTGTTTCACTTATTTATTTATTCTAGGAGGTGAATTGACCTGTTTTCTACTACTATGCTAGTCATAGTAGAGCAACATTAATGCAGGTAAGGTACTGTATTAGAAAGGTCTATCAAAAGTTTAAGCCCTCATCAGCAATTATACGTACAAGGCCTTAAGCAAGAGGCCTTTGAAAGGTCTCCAATAACCTTTTTCTCTGGCGTCCGGCATCAGTTCTTCTCAATTGATTGAACAAATATTACCATAAGCAAAAGCACTTATCAACAGAGGAGCTTACCAACAGTGTCTAGTGCTCGAAGAACCAAATAGAAAATGCACACCTGCGAAATACGAGAAGATTTACCCAAAAGTCATTTTGGCACCGCAAAATACATACTATGACTTACTGGCAAGTCAATATCAGAACATGAACTAGAATTTGCTCATCTTATACTTACTAATCTCAGATTTACTGATATTCTATGGATCCATAGAATTTGACTCATTAATTAGAATTGATTAAAAATCATTTCCAATTTTCAATCAAGTGTTCTAATTCTAATTCTGACACTATAGACTTCAATCCTTAATACCAAAAAATTATGTCAGTTATCACATGCTAGAACTATTCAACTACATCATGCAATTGCTAGAAAAAGATAACCCAACCTTGAAACATAAAATCTACAACACGAGAGAGCGAAAGTAATTACGAATTTAGAAACAGAGTAACAAATAAAATTAGACAAAAAGAAATTACTCACAGCGTCACGAAGATCGGTATCTAGCTGCTGGATGACGAGAGCGAAGCTTCTAGAAACTTTATGAAGCATAGAGTAACAAAATGCCCAGTGCGGCTCCGCTGGGATCTGCTTCTCCGCCCTTCTAGCCGCCAGCTTCAGCTTCACCATCGGATACAAATCATCCGGATGCCTCCAAATCGCTTGCAAACTCACCATTGTTACCTAATCAACGCCAAATCACAAACAACATCAAATCACAATAATCCACAAACAGAAGATCGCATACAAAGTCAGAAGTTCTGATTCAAGGTCTTCGTCACTGATACGAAATCCACGGATTTTTAAACACAACACCGAGTATTTAATTACCGAAAAATTTCAAGTTCGCAACAAATCCTTGAATCAGAATCACATTGAGGTTAACCGCATTCCGTACTTCTCTGGCTCTCGAGAGTGATTTGATTTGATAATGCGGAAGTCAAGAGTGAGCAATAGCGATTTTTATATACGCAGCGATGAAATTTATGCGTGTGTTGATAAAGAGGGAATAAGAAATTTTTTGGTGGGGAGTTTAATGGAGAAAAGACTGCGGCCCTGACTTGCGAGTGCGCTTTGTGTGTGTAACAGTGTCAGATGTTTGTGGAGTAAGTTTGAAATTTGAAGAGGCTGAATTGTTTGACGAAACGGTAGTTACGGTTATAAGTATCTGGTTTGCCAGTTGCCAGCTGGGCGTCTATTGTCTACTCTATTCTCTTTTGAGGAGCCACAGGTAAGGTTGTGTTTGGCAACAACACCAATTAAAAATATGGAGTCGTCCGGTTTTATTTTCAGTTGTACACTATTTTGATATTTTAAAAGTTTGATTGTTTAGCTCAATTTTATTGTAAACACTCAATTTTGATAAAATTTGCTGTTTAGGTCCACTTTTTTATATACATTTTTAAGTCTCGTCATTTCCTTTGTCTTTAGCAACAAGGAGGACATAACAACATACGTTCCTATCATCTTGATTTTTTCAAAAATATGTTATAAATTCAAAATACAATATTTATAAAATTCCAATACATCAAATTAAATTCAGACAAATTCTCGTTTTCAAACCTATAAACCTAGACTTAAAAACATATCATTCGATTATATTTTTATTTTTGTGCAAAAAATCAATAAAACACTTTCATCCAATTAAAAAAATTGAAAATTAAAAATAAAAATAAAACCAAAAGACTAACTTAAATGTCAAAATGCGCCTAAATTCTAAAATATCAAAGTACCTAGTAGGATACTATTGAACACAAACACATCCCATAACATGTTTGGTGCATATTTTTCAGAAGGAAAAAATGCAAGCAACATCATTGTAATATTATAATTAAGTAAATTATCGATTTATAAAAAAAATAGTAATTTACTTTCTTACGTTTTTTAAAATACAGCAATTTATCTCCTTAGATAGGGAGGTAAGTTGCTTCATTATAAAAGCACATGGGAATAAATTATTATTTTATTTTCATAGGGAATAATTTGCTTATTTGCAATATCAGATAAATGTAAATTGCTATTCACTTTTTTTCAGACTTAACCAATTACTATTTAAAATATATTTTGAAATACATAAGATAAAAACTAATTGTTGGGCTAAAATTAACAAAACTCAATCTAAACACATTTAAAAAAAAATAGGCGGCAAGTCTTTAGCTAAAATGTATTTCTCTTTGCTTCAGCCAAAATATCTATTTATACTATAAAATGCGTTTAATTGGGGCACGTGATGGGTAAAACCCATTTTATGCACGAAATACTTAAGATACCCTTAATGAATGACAATTTAGTTATTGCGCACCTTAGATCCGCGTCTCCCTAATAAGACGGGTCGAACCAACCCGAACCCGAGTCCTACTTGAAGACCCCGGCACAAGAACCATCCGATTGAGGATGAGGACTAGCAGTATAACGCCACGTGGCTCATATAATAGTATCCACATGAGCCCTATAAATACTCAAAGACGCTATATTTCAAGGTAACTGATTTATAGACTTTTCGACCTACTATTTCTAATCGCACATTTTTACCTCGATCACACTAACTTGAGAGTCGGAGGTTCGTTGTCGGGGACGCACCCGATGAGCTTCACGTTTTTGTTTCATTCTCAGGAACCCAATACTCGATCTTGGTGGAGTTAGCAATTAGTCAAGAAGTCAACCCTTGATGTCGCTGAATTCGAGCAAGATCAGCACGAAAAATTAATTTTATCCCTCAACATCTAAATGATTGGATACCATATTTTTCTTATTGTGAATTTAATAAATGCGTACAAATTATAAATTATAAAAAAAATATGAAGTGCAGAACGAATAATAGCATTAATCGACTCGCATGTTTTGTTTTCCTTATTCCTAATGAAACCATGTCTCTACAACTACCTAGTTCAATTGACTCAAACTGCAAGTATATTAGTTGTTACAATTGTCAATTCTGATGGCAGGTGGATTAAGCAACAAAGTAATTAAGCGTTTTATTTTAATGAAGAATGATAAAATAGAGTAGTAGAGTCTTGAGGTTTTATTGGATTCACCCGTCAAGGGGCCCTCCTCGTTGACAAAGCAGTAGCTGCCCAAGTTGGACTGGACAGGATATTCTAAGAAAACTTCCATCGTTGTTTCGGATTTCTCACCTAATAATGTGCATCTTTAATTTGAACTGGTGTTTGGTGTACTGTACGATTATTAAATGAGTACCGATTTATAATAAATCATGTATAAATTCTAATTAGGGTCAGACTCAGACTTTGGAGATCCACAAGACGTCTGGTAATTTAAGCGCATGGCCGCGTCAACCACACTGAGAGATCTAGATAAGTTATTAAATAACTACAGACGCATTGGGTGTTTGGTCTAGTGGTATGATTCTCGCTTCGGGTGCGAGAGGTCGCGAGTTCGATTCTCGCAACACCCCTTTCTCCTCTTTATATTTGTCGCAGTGGTGTCTTCATCTCTTTTCAAGATTACCAGCTACCTAACCTTTTTCTTCACGGTTTTTTCTAAACATTCAAACCACACTGTTCGACTGGAAGTTAAAACCAAGTGACTTGATGGAGTAGAAGTAATTGAAATTGCAGAATAAAGGAGAAAATGTCTACAAGATTTTGAGAACTCGAATTTTAAGTAAAACACTTCATTGTTGCATGACTCTCTTAATAGAGTTAGGAGGTATTTTCAACAGGAAGAGTTATAATCTAAGGTAAAACAAATTTGAAATAAGCTAAATTTTGGACGGTTTCAAATCCCCATGAATTTCAGTCCAAAAAAGACTCACACTCTAGCAATAATATCAGGATAAATAGCAATCTACATGTTTTTGTTACTGAAAAATAGACAAACATCTCCCTTATGAAAATTAAAATAACTATTAGCGAGGTAAATTGCTATTTATTTTTTATAAGGGGATAACTTGCTCATTGTTATAGGAGGGTAAATTGCATTAAACCCAATAATATCATGTTCAAACGATAATTGTAGAAAATATAAAAATTAATTAAAGTCTATTGAAAAATTGAATAATTTAAAAAAAAATGTCCCAAAGTTGATGCTGGAATATATACATCTTGTACATTCTAATTGTTTAATTAAACACTCAAAAGTTATATAATAGAAAAACATCCTATTGGTAATCTTCAATTTTTTTGTACGTCAATTTTTATTTTTAAATATTTAATTAATTTTTTTCTTCATTTTCCCATTTTTTCTTTTTTTTTTCAACTTCCACATCTGTTTTTCTTCTCTTATTAATTTTTATTTTCTGATTGTTTTTAATAATAATTAATTTAATTAATATATATTTAAAATAATAATAATTTTTGAAAAATTGCAAATTGATTGTCCATATGGTGAAATCCGAGGCTATCAAGAATGGCGTTTTGGTGGAAGCTGAAACGAAACAGCAACATAACTCCAGCAGTCTAATCATTCAAATCTTGTGAAATTTGCGATACGACAGCGCAGTGCATCATCGAATCATTGCAAACTTTGTAGTGTAGCCACCTCCACAGTTTAGGAATTAGACCTAATTATTATTATTATTATTAAGGGGTTTTAAATAAAAAAATTTAATTCAAATTAAATTTAATCGAATTAAATTAATTATAAAATTATAATATACATATTATGTAATTGATCGTTCTTTCGTAATTATATACCAAATATATGATAAATATATTACACTTGTCATATAATTGATTCAATTTTTGGTCAAAGAAGTCCAACTAATTACATTCCCTTGGAAATAGATATATTGCTTGTGAAGGTGGAACCACACTTATAGAAAATCATCCCTTTTCACACTCAAATATGGTCTGTGTGAGAAGTGGATCTCGCCAGAGTTTCCTTGCCTTGTTCACAACAATCTTTCACTCTCTCAAGTTTAGTTTATACGATCTCTCTCTCTCTTTTCTCTCTCTCTATATATATCTGTATATATTGTTGTAGGTGTTACTGCTCTTGTTTATCAATATATATTTATTGTTATAAAATAATTGTCTATTACAAAAAAATATATATTATAACATCTCTTCTCTATTATTAACTTATTACTTATTATATTTTATATCATAATTATTACTTTTAAAACTAGAAAATTTAACTACTTATTTTAATCACTCGTCGACAATATTCCTTCATGCCTAACCAATTTCACACCCCACTCACAATGCATTCCTAATTTGCGTATATGCATCAGATGCCTTCCATTACATATATAATTATAAATATTTATTTAAAAAATTATAAATACCCATCAAATAAAAACAATAAAATATAAGTTTCAGAATTTAAAAAAGCATATATCAAAATGTTAATGAGTAAAGTTAAATAATTCAAAAATCATATTCCATAAAAATATTTTAAGAAATTTTAAGAATATATAAATCCTATTCATAATATCCAAAATAATGTTTTGATCAATTGAATATAAAAATTAAACGAAAATATAAGAGAATAAAAATAGAGGAAAACGAGGTAAATGAATATTAAATAAAAATAAGATATTTGTAATTTTTCTTTTTGAATTAATTATATTTATACCCCTAATCTGTAGTCTATTTACACAAACCACTCATGTCTTTTGTCTAATATTATAAAAACTACCCCTAACAACAACAAAATAGAGATGATGTGTTACATGTGTATAAATTAAAAAAATAGAGATAATATGTATAAATTTTCAAAAAAATAAAAAATAATTTATGTAAACAAATTATAAATAAAAAATATAAATATAATTATCCCTTTTTTTTATATATATGAAACTATTTACCCACATCACTAATACCGCACTATTCAAACTTTGAGATAATCATTCACCGTACAGAATTACCGCAATTAGGCCAGAAAATCAGAGCTGCCACTGTACACTAGGGGGGAAAGATCTATACTAAACTAAACATATCTAGTACAGGCCTATGAAAAGGCAAAGCACGACGTCGTACAGACTCTGCAAATCTCCCCAACAACGCAGCCTCGTTCTTCACATTCTTACAACATGACATTACAAATAAGAGTCAATCATATGCTACTGCTGGCTGCTGCTACAACTTGAGATTACAATACAAGGATACATGCACAAACCAAAAATCCGAAACCCTAATCTATGTCAGCACAGAGGGGTGGACCCCACCACCTGTCCCCATTACATGGATGGATACGCTTCATCATATCCAGGTGCCAAGATCCACCCTTCATTTCGATTCATATATATAGAAACCCTAAATACACACATCATCATCATGATGATGCCTATAAACCTCTTATTCACCTAAGAAGATAAGCTATAAATCTTGATTGTTCTTTGGTATTTAAGAGTTATACCTTGAACTGGGAAAAGGGCAGCACTCGCAAATACCAATTCCCAACTTGAAGATATATAAAAACGTCACCCACACAGCAAGAGAAGTCGCGTTTGTGAGGTAAGGAAGAAACAGGTACTCAAATTTCCGATGTGACAGTGCACCAAATCATTGCAAAGTTAGTAGCTAGCCAGCCACCTGCAGAGTTTAGGAATTAGGCCTTATGATTGTTGCGGGGTTCCCAATGAGGAGAGGCCACCGGCGCCTGCACCCTCCGGTTTCCAATAATGCTCAGCTTTACGGCCTGTCCGGAGCCATCTCTCGGCGGGTTGAACCCCACCGGCAGAAACTCATCGCTTTCACACTCAAATATAGACTCTGAGAAGTGCTTCACCAGAGCTTCCTTCCCCTATTATTCACAACAAAGTTTTCACTCTATTAATAATTTCAATTCATGCATAATATATAAGATTTAATTGCATGTTTATTCGTGTAATTATAACATTTTGCATTTTCGTCCCATAACTTACTAGAATATTAATTTAGTCCTTATATTCAAAATTTTACAATGTCAGGTAGATTAAGTGATGAAATTGGCTATGAGAATTCCAGCCAATTTTAACGAAACATCATGAAAAATAAAAACTTACGGGACTAACCATAGTAATTACAAGACCAAAATTATATTTAAGACTAATATATATATATATAATGGTGTTAAAGTGTCACTATATTGGACACTATTAATAATCAATAACATATATAATTATGAATACAAAAAATACAAATATTATGATGATAATTGATTAGTTTATTCATTAATTATATATATGATTACTAACTGCTGAATACATTATAATTCCATGCACAATTTTAATAGTATCATGTTTTCTACGTGCATACCTGGATTTTGGCGCAGACAACCTCAATCTTTTTGGGCCATTTCTTGCGATCAACAGAGTCCCAATTTTTCAGATGAAAAGCGTCGAAAAACTTCCACACAGTGCTTGCATCTGTGAAGTTGACAAATGCAAAACCTCTGCTCTTTCTAGTCCTGATATGATCATCAAGATTGAATGATTGAATCAGTCATCAACAAACCCTAAACATGTTTTGATACGCACTGAAATATATACCTAAAATCAATTGGCAAGTATAAAAAATCATAGGCACAAGTGAAATGTTCCTCATGAGCTGCTTCTCTTGATGAGCTCTCATTGCGTGCCTTCTCATTTTCCACAAGGCAAAAACCATCTAAGAGATTTATGAGTTCCTGCCGTCTGCAAAGAGGTGGGAATTATTAGTATTTGACTGAAAACATCAAAAGCGTGTTGGGAAATATAAGTAATAGAAGAAAATAATCCAAATTTTAACAAACCAATCTCTACTCAAAAGCGTTTTTACCCACAAACGCCATTTATAAACACCTAAAAATCATTATATGAAGCAAAAGAACCACAAAAGATTAGAGAGCATAAGCAAATACGGGCAATCATAAGGAATATTCTTTATCATGACTGTGGTTTTCTCTTCCTCGCGTTTCAAAGGCACGATTTTATGCCTGTTTGCCTCTTTCTGCATGCTCCATAATCCCACGTTCTCTTTGTCGTTGGGCCTTCTTTCAAATTTTAACTCTAACCCTCCTCCATTATTCTCTCTACTTCTCCAAGAGTTCACTCGTCCTCTTCCTCTACCTCCCCGAAACCCTCTTCTTTGCCAGGTGCGGCCTCTCACCGGCTGCTCGTATGGGATTCCAACATCCGCTCGCGGCGGCGGCGGCGGCGGTGGTGGTGGTGGTGAAGGGTTCGTAGCAACTGAGTGCAGTTCAGGGACGACATAGTAAGTAGCGTAATTAGTGTAAAAAGGCTCATGTGCGCTGTGAGTTGATGAGTACGTGAAAAAAGACACAGGGCGAGTGCAGAGTTGGTGGACGACGGTGGACGACTGCTGAGGGAGGAGGAACGGCGGCAAGGCTTGTGCGCGCGTCGGAGTGATTACGGGAGGAATAGGGTTATACTCGGGTGCGAAAGGGTTCAGGGTTGTTATGGAAGGGGTTGGAGGTGACATTGTAAAGAAGGGAGATGAGTGGGAGAGAGCCATTAATGGAGGAAGGGTTTGAAAGAGTTATTGCTGTCTCATTAATGACGCTTATTTAATGAAATGGGAGTGGGAGATGATGCGGCAATTTGGGGATTGTTTGGATAGTCATCACAGAAATAGGGCGGATTCAAAATCATCTACTTCTACAATTATTTAATATTTTTTAGATATAATAATATACTATTTATAATTCAATCTTCAATTTAATAAATCAAATTTCACAAAATTATTCTTTTTATAATCTTTCTAGCTCTGACAATAATAAAATATAATTAAAAATATCAAAGTACTCGAGTTCGACACAAATTTGATTAATTAAAGCTCATTTGAGCTCAATCAGATTAAATAATCAAATTAAATTCAGACGCAATTTTTAAAACTCGATAATAATACAAATATATTTGAAAGTGATATATTCAACTCGATTCAAATAATTTACAACCCTACCAATATGCAAATGTAGTATGCCGGTTATTAATCAGTCAAATGCAACTGCCATATACCAATTCCTACTCGAGGAATAAATTAAAGTGGACAGGGTGTTTGCAATAATTTTTTATTTATTAAAAATTTAAAATTAGATAGTAGTCAAGGTTGAGAGTATTGAAAAATAAAAGTTAAAAGTGGGAAAAAATTGAAGTTTGAATATTTGAAAAAATAACTTATATTTATAATTTGCTGCCAAGCTGCAACAGTTATTGGGCAACTCTTATATTTTTCGATTTAAATCAATTTAATTTATGCGATGCAAAAACAAAAATTGTGAAAGAAAAATATTATTTTTAATTTATTTTCAATAATAAATTGATAAGCGGTTGTTTCAAGTACTTGCAAGCACATTTAAAGAAATTTCCCTAATTTAATTTAAAGGGGAATTTATTTTCCACACCAAAATTACATATGAAAAAAGAAAAAGAATTGTATTTTATTGTTATAGATTTAATACTAATTTATGTCAACTTATGTCTGAAGGGCTATTGTAATACAACTAGAAAAAAATGATTCTAGTTATAAAAAAAATTGAACTCATTAATAAATAATTTTTTATTTTTTATTTTATTTAATATATATTTTAAACAATTTTTCAGTAATTAAATTTATTAGTAAGAAAATTCTCATGTGAAATAATGTAAATAAACGACGAGTGTTTTACTTACTAATTAGCTCGATATTGACTCTTTACTTAACTATTAAGTTATTATTTTGCAATTTAAAAAAATAATTTATAAAATCCTTACTTGAGAATGTTAATTATTCTACTTACAGGTATATATTATTTATACATATTCATGTTTTATTTTTACTTTTATTTCTAAAAACTACATAGGACTTGAGTTGGTGTAATAAAAAATTATTTGTGCTTGTTAAAATAAATTATTATTATTTTGTAATTATCCAGTAAGTAGTGATAATTGCTTCACCTCTTACTTTTCACCTTTTAGGTAGCAATCCAAACACACGCACGTCAATCGAAACTGTAGTCCGCCGCAGCAAGAATGTAGCACTGCTTAGTTAATATTGACAGCGGAGCTTTTGGTGAAAATACACTTCTGATAATTGTATTTGGCTTTTCTGCATATATTTATTGTGAATCTAGAATTCTAGACTTAATCATTTGACCACTAGACTGATGTCAACTCCCTTTACTGTTTGTATTTTTGTTTAAATAAATAGGATAAAATATACTTTGTCACTCCGAATTAATACATGTAATATTTATCTCTTAAAATTAAATTTTTGAACATATTACTCATATCCTATATAAATATATATGTATATTTAGTTCCAGTTTTGCATTTTAAATTCATTAAATTTTTCTTAGCTAGGAAAAACATATTTTAATTATAATAAATACAAGCAATTAATTAAATACTTTAAATTTTATTATATTTTACAAATTCAAAGTTAATTAATGAATGTGTACAATAACTACACAAAAGAAATTCATAAATTTTTTTTATTAATTTGGTTATAAAATTATGTTATTTACTATTTGTTCTCTTAAATAAATATAAATAATTACATATCGGTCTTTTGAATATAACTTTTTTAAAAGATATGATAAAAAAATATATATATATTTATTTATTTCTAAAAATATAGAAATTAGAGACAATGTTTTGAAATATAACAATTGAATTTTTAGAAAATAAAAGCAATAAAAATCATATTGGAATAAATAATACATAAAAGTTAGAAACGCTATTAAAGATAAGAAAATTAAATCGAAAACTTACAATGAGAATTGTATCGTAAATTTAACCGAATTGCAAACTTTACTGCTTGTTTTGAAGAAAATATACGTTGCGTATTAGTAGTGCACTGGATGCAATGTAATTTCTCTAGGATAAGACAATTGCAGTTCTTTCGATTTTGAGTATTGAATGATTTACTTATGTTTGACCAGAAAGAAGGGTTACCGACACTTTGCTCCCCTTATTTTTGAGATAGCATTTATTTTATTAAATTAACAGTAACACCAGCCTCTTACGACTAAATATTTGTACAAGATTGTATATATATTACCAGCAGTCTACGCACTCGCAACGCGTGAATAAATATAAAAAATTATGATAAAAATATTAAAATAAATAATATTATACTCTATGAGATTATGTCAAATTACAAAAATACTATCTTCTTTTTACAAAATTACACCAAGAGGTTATAGTTGTAATTATAATTACACTATATTCAATACAAAATTTATAGAAACATACCCTGAAAAATATTACACTAATACCCTTCAGGGGTGTGTAGCCGTATTTTTGCAGAAAAGTTATAGTAAAAATCCTTAGAGGGTGTAGCTATAATTTTGCAAAAGATAGAGATGTTTATATAAACTGGCCTAACCTCAATGGGTGTTAACATAATTTATCCAAAATATTAATATACATTGATCAATATATTTAAATTATGTATTTTGGTCAATTTTAGTACATATATAGCCTCAAGTGAAACGATGCAAATTTAGTGAGTTGAAAAAAAACAAAGAAGTTTATGAGAAGAAAGAATAATTGTAATTGTGGGCTTATTAAATATATAAAAGTTTGTGGAAAAAACAGAGACAATGGGTGAGAGAAATATGGAGTGATGGGTTGAAAGAAAAAAATGAATTCACGGGTAAATTACTATTCTAACCTAATTTTGTTTTAAGAGAATAAATTAATTAAGAGATAATTTTGGTATTCAAAAATTGATACGACAATAATTTTTTTTTTTAATAATAATATAGATATCTATTTATAGTACAAAGGTTATTAATATTGCATCTTAGAGTCAATTATTTTTTACAAAATTGAAAAAACTATATTTTAATTACATTAAGTAAAGTTAGAAGTTACGGGTTCGAACCACGTTGTGTGTTACATAGTAGGAGTTATTGTGATAATAATAATTATAATGTAATTAATATATTTCAAGTAATAATAGTTTATTACTCTTGCTTTAAAAATAAATAAATAAATAAATTCGTTATCCTTTTTGTTTGGCAGAAGCAGAAAGCGCAAGCGAGAGTCGGTGCTGTTAACAGAGCGACGGCAAGTTGGCCTTTGGACCACCGAATATTAATTGGGTCAGTAGCCTATTATGGCCCATCTCTTCCCACGTAAAATGTAAAAAGGACCTTGTGCCTGTGTTGTGGATCATTTTAAAAGATTTTGTTTGGAGTGATTAATTATTATTAATTAAAATAAATTGTATATATTATTTCTATTGAATATTAATATTTAATAAAAATAATTATAACAATCATTTCATAAGTAATAGTATCAGATAAATTAAATTTAAACAATATATGATTAACAATATCAGCTAAATTAAATCTAAACAACACCTACTATTAGAGAAATAATTACAACAATCATACCCTAATCAACAATATCAGATAAGTTAAATCTAATGAACGCCTACTATTAAGTATACAATATATATCATGCAATAGAGCAACATCACACGCATATGGTGGAGTTCAAACCCATGACATCTAAAGTTATGAGGCATCAGTTTCACCAATCGATTAGACCCCATTGACGAATCATTTTAAGAAGATTTCAACCGTAATTAGTCTCTGGAAAAGTTATTTTTATTTCTTTTTTTATTGTGATTTAGATGGAAAAATGATTTGAGTTCAGATTAATTTTTTTTCTTCTCATATTGGTGCATAAAATCAAAATAAATAGAAGCTTCGTTCAATAAAATAAAATAAAAAAAATGTCTTGCTGTTAGAAATATTGCACAAAATTTAAATTTAAAATAATTTACAGGATCGTATATCAGTTTTGCAAAATTGAAATTTCTTATACCACATCTCTCTTATTATTTGAAAATAATTAACTATTCATGTCGAATATCTGTATTTAACAAAGATAATTACAAAAATTATACTCTAATCAACAATATTAGATAAATTATATTTAAACAAGACCTACTGTACAATAAAATAACATTGTTCATATTAATGGAGTTCGAGAGATCGTTAGGCGTCGTTGGCTATACCAACTCCCTTATACTCAGTGTGTGTTTGAAGTTGCGAGTTATTGCTATAGCAATAATACATACAGAGATCGAAGCTTAAAACACCTCAATGAGATAGAAGTTAGGGATGTAAAGGTACGATATTGCAAAATCCCACCGACATTATCATTTTAACTTTACATAATTGTTGTATATAAAATAATGTCATAATTACATTTATGTTTCTTAATATTTACATAAATTATTTCCGTCGTTTAATTAATTACATATATCTCACATTATTTACACGAACAACTTTTACTTTTAAAAAAATTACATTTACACTTTTTAAAAATATCAATATCAGTGCACAAACTATTCTTATTTTTTTATTGTTAGAATTGTTTATGCAATTATGCGATATATAAAGATAATTTGTGTAATTAATCATATATTGAGGGATGTAAATATAATTATTCATAAAATAAAATAACGACTCACAAAGCTAACAGAAGTAGTAACTAGAGAGATGAAGCAAACAGCTCCAACCAGATCTCACTGCTTTCCTCCATAGTCCATCGCGGCCACTAGCGCAAAGGGACTATATGCTACCTAAGACCTCTCTGTTCATTAATGATTGATGGAGATTGGAGACCATGATTGTCTATTCTTGCCTTCTACTCTTTTACAATTGGATTTTCTGACCATATATATATATAATGCTTTCTAGTAAATTGCAGTTGGCTCCCAACTTTGAAGCTATTTCACAATTTAACCCCCCCCCCCCCACCCCAAGTAGGTCTAGTCATGTGTAGACTATGCACCAGCACTCTTTTTTCTTTTAAATAGTAATTATATAATTACATCACTATTTTATATATTAAATAATGAGTAATACAATAATTAGATTAATACATCAATATATTATAATAATGAAAATTTTTATTATAATAAATTTATATAAAAATAAGAGAAAGACATATATATCCGATAAAATTCAAACTCATGATTTATAACTAAGTATTGAGATCTCAACTTGAAATTCGAATTCATGACCTATAAATTATATATCAAACTTGTATTTTAACCGAACGTAAAATTGATACTATGTTGATACAATTAAAGGGTGATTCTGTAATTCTGGAGACTCACACCTCGAGTAACCCGAGTAAAGTTGTTGGGTCCTTGTCAGAGTGCATGCAGTGTGCACCATCGGCCACTCGAGCAAATATAGTTTAACTTGACAACAAATCGATTGTTATTATTATTAGGGATAATTACACTCCCATCTCTTAAAGTTTTGTATAGTTACACATAAATTTTTTGTGGTTTGAGAAATTACATATAACACTGCTGATTTGTTGAGCCTGCAATAAGCTAATTAGTGGTTAATATATTTATTTTTTTATTTTTTTAATATCAATAAATTCAGTGAATTTTGACTAACGAACGGACTTATTCGTTAGACGGGAGCAAATTTCAGAAGTGCTAGATGAAATTTCTCAAGTTATAAGAGATCTGAAATTATAAATTGAACATTTATTTCAGTTTAATTGCGCCAAACATCTAGAAAAAAACTATGTTCTTGCGTGCAAGTAAATATTCAATTTCTCTTTTATTTCGTCAAGTAATTCAATTAGGATGAAAGTTGACCCATGCATTTGACTAAAACATAGCCTAGAAATTAACATATGTTAATCCTTTTTTCTTTGTTATCTTCCTTTTTTGTTCTTTTGAAATGAACTAGACAGATATTTATCGCTAGCGTTAAATTTTAAATCCATCAAGTAAGTATAATTATAATTGGAAAAAAAATTAAAATATTTGAGCCGCAGATATCTTGCTATTTTTAAAAAGATTCAAGTTCATTGTAATAAAATTAATTTCGATTAGATTAAATCGTGACAAGTGATTGGTTACAATGTGCGACGCATAATAAGATCATTATACATTGATGATGATTGATGACGCACAATCATCATTCAACCGTATCTAATAAACTGAATATGTGTACCCTTTAGTTGAAATGATGTCTCTATTTGGTGAAATACTTTGGACAACAATTATTTTTCTTTTAAGTAAGAGAGGTGAACTATTATTAATCGAAATAAATTGATTACAATTATTCTAGTCGGGTATCAATATTTAACAAAGATAGCACACCTACTATTAAGTAAAAATAACATCCAAAGCATAAGTCAAAGTTTGAATCCATGACATCTGAAATCATACATTATGTTTGGATTCGTGTTTTAGTTGTTTTGTTTTTTATTTTGGAAGTAGAGAGAGAAAAATAGAGATAAGTGAGTGTGTGTTGAAAATAGATGATATGTTTGGATTTGTATTTTGGCAAAATTTAAAATATTTTAAAATAAATGGTGTAAGTTTGATGTTGGGATTTGGAAGACAAAAATCACTGTACATTGTCAAATCATATATTTTTATATATAAATATTTTATGTTTAATGTTGTACTTTTGGGAGACAAAAATTACTGTTTACTATCAAATCATGTCTGTTTTATATTATGTATATATATATTATATATAGAAAGTTGAAAAATAGAAAAAACATGCAGATAAGGTGTAAAAACACAAAAACAAATATTGAGTTGTTTTATTTTATCTTGGAAAATGCAAAGTAACAAATTCAAACAAAGCCATAGAATTTCAACTTCGCCAACTAAACTAAATCTCATTTACTCTCCACAACAATTATTTGAACATTGTGCTTTTTCGCAATTCCGTGGCTTTTTTAAATAAGTATGTTTCTGGATGATTTGAAGCTTTATACCCAATAACACTGAATATTCATTTGAAGTGTAATGAGGAAAATACTTGGAGACACGTATTACATATGGTGAAATTGGCATCATGAAAATGATTGATGCAATGTATTTATGGAAAAAGTTGAGTTTTATTTCGTTTTTATGAGAGGTACTCTATATTTTATTTTTTTGGCGTGCGTCGTTATCGTGTTAATGATGACATATAAAGTTGTTTTCATTATATGTTAGTCCATAATAAGTTGATAACATATATATTTATATGAAAACAGGCCGACGAGAATAATTACAATGTGTATAAAATCTTAAATATCGCTATGGGTAATAGCTAAATATGGAATTTGTTAATTTATTTTAGAACGAGTTTGAATTAATAGTTGTAAAGTCGACAAGTTAATTTAAAATTTACTGAAGAGTAGGAGAGGCGAGTTGTGATCCTGAACGGTGCATGGTACGTCAATATTAATGATTCTAAATTTTATTTAGTTGGAAAGCTACTATCTCGTAAATTAATTATATTTGATTTTTTGAGAAAAATATTTATATCAGTCATGAATATGCAAAAAAGAATGAATATTGAAAAGTTTTTCTTCCGTTTCAATCACGAGATAGATAAAACAAAGGAGCATCAATCGGGTTTTCGTGGGATTTTGAAAAGAAACTACTTAATTCACTTCCATTAAACTTACATGGAGGAGAAATATTTGGGGAAAAAAAAGGCATAAAGTAGTAAACTATTTTGTAAAATGCGATACATGTCTTCTTTTTATTTTTTAAATGAAAATAATGAAGTATTATTTTTTAAGTAAATCGATCACAATCACTAATGTCAAATACCTGTATCTAACAATCATATACTAATAACCAAAATCAAATAATTATATATAATAAATAATTATTATTAAAGTAGAATGACACCTAGTATTAAAGTAGAAAACATTTCATGTTGGTAGGTTCGAACCTTTTCTAAAATGCAATATAGACTCTTTTTTATTTTTTTTAAAAAAAAGCGACAAACGATTACTTTTTTAGTAAATCTATTACAATCATTAATGTCAAATTTTCATATTTAACAACTATTGACAACTACAACAATCCCATACACATATTGATAGAGTTCGAACCCATTAGCTTATAATTATGACGAATCAAATTCACCGATTGAATTAGTTCGCATCGATTGCAATACAGGATTCACATTATTTAAATGTTGAAAGTATGGTTGAAAAATATATTATTTGCTGAAGTAGACTTTTAAAATAAGACAAGAATGGTTGGGCATTTTTTATTAATTGGAAACAGAAAATGATTATTGAGTCAAAATTCAAAACAGTAAAAAATTTGAATTCAATATTTCGAAATTTTAATGCTGCAATGTTTTGAAATCACATATAAAGTATTGTGTAATTAGAAACTTCAAAACAAATACTCTATTATGTCCTAAACCGCTCATTTCATAAAAAAAGTTAAAAATAAGAATAAAAACCGCTCAATAGAAATCGTACAGAGTCAGTTATTTGGGAGTACACTCTGTCTCTGGCACGATTGGAAATCTTCTCTGAGGATATCATTTTCTTTTCAAACAAATTCAAAAAAAACTAAAAATAATATAAATCCCCTCCCGTCGTTCTCACTCTTTGCTACTCCACCTCTCTTCTTCACTCATTACTCTCTCTCTCTCTGTGCTCTGCAGCTATTCTTCTTTTGTCTTAAAGAAGAAGAAACGAAGGTTTTCTCTCTTCATCCCCTCATTGATAAACGAACACGCATGTGTGTGTGTGTGTATACGTACAAATATACACATATTGTTCTCTACTGAAGCTTCTTTGACACAGGGCATTCTGCTGAAAAAGGCTTTAAAAATTTCAAAAATTGGAAAGATGTTCTTCACTTTACTGATTCACACCATGTGATTTCTGACACATTCTTCCTCTTATTGCATTTTCCCCAATTTTTGTATCTTCACGTATACTTACCTACTGCCAGAGCAAACGGAGCAAATATAATAGAGTGATATATTGGGAATTGTTATTTGATTTGTTGTTTTTGGAGTAATGGCGGCTTCATCATCTCGAGGAAGAAGTAGCTCACCGTTTGGTTATCGGAAATCTTCTACTCCGTACTCCTCCACCTCGTCGTCGTCGTCGATGATAAATGGTCGATTAATGCCGCGTTCATGCTCATCCTCCACGACGTCGTTTTATGGCGGCGGTGGATACGGCTCTAGATCCATGACACCGAGCCGAAATAAAGGCGATTATTCTCGAAGCCGAACGCCGGTGAGTTATCCGTCAATGGAAGAGCCGCTGATTGGAGAGCCTGCGGAGAGTGCTTCGAGATCGGGGGATAGCATTTCAGTGACGATTAGATTTCGACCTCTGAGGTGAATTTGGATTTTATAATAGATCTGATTTGGACTGATTTGATATCTTTTGAATTTGGGGAGTTGAGACAATCGATTTAGATTTGCGTACATTATTGTGCTGTGGTGGCAGTGAAAGGGAATATCAGAGAGGAGATGAAATCGCCTGGTATGCAGACGGTGACAAAATTGTGCGCAATGAGTATAATCCAATGACTGCATATGCATTTGGTAAACTTCTTTGCTTTTTCCCCTGTTGGCTTAAATCCTGCTGTCAATAATAAACGAGCCATTGATACTAGTTTCTGCATTCAGTATTCTATGAGCTGCAATTAGTATTTTAGCAGTTGGATGATGGAATTGCTGAAATTGATAGAATTAAATTTATCTTGTTTTTGAAGTTTTGGAGTATGGAACACCAACACTTCTTTTGTGACTGCCGAATGCTGTCATATTTGCTTCATCAGAATGTGGTACATTTAACTTCTTTGCAATTTTCCCATTACAGACAGAGTCTTTGGGCCTAATACAAGTACTCAAGAAGTGTATGAAGTAGCTGCCCGACCTGTAGTTAAGGCTGCAATGGAAGGTGTAAATGGTAAGATCAACTTGCTATTACTCTTAATCCTTGTTCAGGCAAAATAAACTGCCTAAATTACAGTTCAAGCTGTGCTGAGTTGCGGTCCAGCATTGCATTTCAATTGCTGTTTTGTTTAATGACAACGGATTCTGCTTTGCTGATTGTGAAGACAATTGATTCTAAGTGTAAATAGCCTTCGCAAAACTGACACTGGTCAAGTTGATATTCAGGAACTGTATTTGCTTATGGTGTTACCAGTAGTGGAAAGACACATACTATGCATGTAAGTTGTATCTTCCATTACTTTGATCCTCATAATTTTCTGACACAACTCATGGTCTGAAGGACACCGAAAACTATGTTAGCGTAATCTCATCCTGAATTGATCTTATTTATCATCTGCTTAGTCATTTATTTGTTATTTTTCAAAATGATACTACTAAAAGTTTTAGTGTCCTTCTTTCACCCATAGTTGTTTGACATCCTTTTGTTGAGATTCATGGATGCATAGATGCCTGTTCCTGGAATGTAGTGGACTCGTAGAGGCCAGTTGTTTGAGTATATTGGTTCAATGAGCATAAGCTACATAACATATAAAGTATAAACTAAGACTCAAAATTCCTTGTAGACATTTCTTAACCTGGAGCATGGGATAGTTGTATATATGCAAACTTTTGACGTGGTTCAGTGTTGCTGATATTCAAGTTGTTCTACTGCCATTTTGTTCTGTTTGCTTGTCCTGGGCTCCAAGTTGAAAGTGCAGGTGTTTAGAGTGACTTATTGGATTGATGTGTTTCTCATGGATTTTCTACACATTTTGTATTAGGGAGATCAAAATTCTCCGGGGATCATACCATTAGCTATAAAGGATGTTTTCAGCATCATCCAAGAAGTAAGTTTGCTTGAGCCTTTTTGGAGATTTGAAACTTAATTCTGGGGGTTTGTATTTTCAAATACTACCATTTCAAGTGATAAGTAGCCTATGTTGTGTTTTTCTATTTATTTATGTGCTTATGAATTAAACTATGAATCCCATAATCAATGTATAGATGACTGGTGGTAATTTTCATTCAGACTCCAGGACGTGAATTCCTACTTCGTGTGTCGTATCTTGAAATCTACAATGAGGTTAGTAGTAAAATATCTGAAAGGATATTAACAATTGAGCATGATATTAGCATCATGATCTGTTTCTTAGTTCACCGCTTTCCATTATTTTTTATGTCTTATACAAGTAGTTTATGCCTCCAAATAAGTTAATTAAAGAATTTTGTTCTAGCTTCACCAATTCAAACTCTTAGAATTACAATCCACAATTTGGTAGTCTTAAATATGTCAATATCATTATGGCATTCTATAATTCATATTATTTTGTTGCTATCAGGTGATTAATGACTTGCTGGACCCAACTGGCCAGAATTTGCGTGTGAGAGAAGATGCACAGGTTGCCATACTAATCATCTCTTTCTGTTCTGTTCCGCATGTTGGCTATTTTCAGCTTTACTTTTGCTCAAACCATCTTCTCTAAGCTGCATATTCTGAATCTGTTGGAGTGTTTAGTGTTTGCAAAAATCTTTCTCTCAGGTTTCGACAATTCCGGAAAATCACATGAACTATATTAACAATTTTATTAAACACTTTGACAGTACAAATGCTATATTGTATTCATACTTTGTCTTATTGCTGAGGCTGTTTAATCTGCAATTTCATTGGTTTTTCATTGTCTTAGACTCTTAGCACCTTCTATTCCTTGACCTAAAACCTATTCGACAGCTGAAGCTATTCCTCTGAATTTTCTCAAGCCTCCATCTTGTGCTCATTTATTTCAGCCTCGCTAAATGTCTACAGGGGACTTATGTTGAGGGAATAAAGGAAGAAGTTGTTTTGTCCCCTGGACATGTTCTTTCATTTATTGCTGCAGGAGAAGGTGAATATCTTAGTTGTTTTCCATTTCCTTTCACATGCATAGTCCATTATATAATGATTTCTGTTAAAAAATGATTTGATCTATCATTTTGTAGCATAATGAAAAACATCTTTTTTTACTGTTATCTGAAACCAATTGCAGAGCATCGACATGTTGGATCAAATAATTTTAACCTATTCAGCAGCCGTAGTCATACAATATTCACATTGGTATGTATGTTCTGCTTGGATTAACATTCCATTGAGCTCCACATGACCTGTTTTTGGTTTGCACTAAAAGATTTATGTATCTGGTTTATTTCAGTTTATTGAATGATTACATTTCAGTGGCTTTCTCTGTCACTTTGTCTCCATAATTCTTCTTAGAAAGTGTTGTAATGGTTGTTACTTAATGTCTTTTAATATTTTGAGGTAAATGCAAAGTTATTTTTCTTAAGAAAACAAGACCAGGAAGGGCAACGATAAGCAAATCACATGTTAATATACATTTTTCAAGGGTATAATAAGTTTAGCCATTTCTTAACTGATAAGCGACTTTAGGTGGAGAAAAATAAGCAATAGGAAAGCACGTCTATTGGTTACGAAAGAGCAAAACAAAAGGGAAATTTAGCAAATATGAATAATGTGAATTGCTTATGTTTGTTTACGAAGGACCCATGAATTCATGATTGAACAAATGGAATGTTAAATCAACTGAACAGCAGTTATAAATAGACAGACTGCCATGTCAATTCCTGAAGTATTAGTAAGTTAGAGATCTATCACGTCACAGTTATCTGGATTTTTGTTGATATTTCTCAAAGGAATGTACATCTTCACGTGCATATTTTATTTATTATGTAAATCTCTTTTACATTTACCCTCTCAATCATTCATAATGGTTTCAGATGATCGAAAGTAGTGCACATGGAGATGATTATGATGGTGTCATATTCTCACAGTTGGTATGTATGCCGTTTAATCATCTGGAATGTGGAAAAATAAATCAATTTTAGTCGTACAGATTTGTATTTGTTTCCCAGTCATAATAAGATTTCACCTATAGCTTGGCCTTTTCCATGTAGAACTTAATTGATTTAGCTGGGTCTGAAAGCTCCAAAACTGAAACAACCGGGTTGAGGAGGAAGGAAGGATCCTACATCAATAAAAGTCTTCTAACACTTGGAACTGTGAGTAAATAAACTTACTCTTTTGCCAGTTGAACACATGTCTGTTGTCAGTTTGTCCTTTTTTCCTCTCTTTGTAGGACGCTTCCTTTTGTCTTGGTGCAGTGTTGTGTTGGGCTTTTCTGCAATCATGTGTACAAAATTGAGGGACGAACTGACTAGATAAAAACATATGTATTAACAATAGTCTTCGGCTTCAGAATTTCTTTTCAGAAATTGGAATGTTATACATTTAAATGAGTTTCTTCTTCCCATTTCTTTGCTTCCTATGATGTTTTAAAGTTTTATATAATGTGAAGGTTATTGGAAAACTTAGTGAAGGGAAGGCGTCTCACGTTCCTTATCGAGATTCAAAACTTACCCGCCTTTTGCAATCTTCGCTTAGTGGACATGGACATGTTTCGGTGAGAACCTGTACTTTCATAGCATGAGGTTCCTTCTTGTTCTATATTTGTATTATAACTCTTTATTGGTCTAAAGAGGATGTTAAGTTCTGTATAAAATGTGGTGATTTCTTCAGTTTGAAGCTCAAGGTTTTGTTATTTGGTATTCTCTTGTTACATCAGCACTCTATTGTTTCTTTATCTACATTAGGCATCTCACCCGTTTGTGATTTTGAAATTCTATCATTGGAATATGTTGGTGGGAAGTTTAACACAATCATATTAATTCCCTCAGCTTATATGTACAATTACTCCAGCATCAAGCAATTTGGAGGAAACACATAATACCTTAAAGTTTGCCAGCAGGGCAAAACGGGTCGAAATCTATGCCTCTCGTAATAGGGTGAGTTGCACATATATGCTTTGGAGTTTGGTCCATGTTTTGGAGTGGTGAACCATTGTGTTAATGTGTTTTTTTTTCAGATAATTGATGAAAAATCATTGATCAAGAAGTATCAAAGAGAAATATCAAGTCTCAAAGAAGAACTTGAGCAACTTAGGAGGGGAATGCTTGCTGGTGTCAGCCATGAAGAAATTATGGTCTTAAGGCAACAGGTATTGTTGACTCACTCCTGGAATGTCGCAAATTGAATGCTTGAGAACATCCTGCAGTGCACTAAAGAATTGTTAATTTTATTTCCTTGAAATTTAGTCCACTGTCTGCAGATTTGGTAGACACTTGGCTTATTTCTGCCATCTATGTTGTTATATAGTTGGAAGAAGGACAATCCAAATTGCAATCAAGATTGGAGGAGGAGGAAGAAGCCAAGGCTGCTCTAATGAGCAGAATTCAGAGGCTAACTAAATTAATACTTGTTTCCTCTAAAAATACAATACCAGGATGCACGAGTGACATGCCCTCTCACCAAAGGAGTCATTCTGGTTTGGAGGAGGAAGTAAGCTCATTGCATGTATTTACTTATTTTACTAGGCATGTTTAAGTGATTGCACTTGCTCTCCTTTTTTCTGCAGTTTTCATTTCATTGAAACTGGACTTTAATGTGTATTATCGTCCTAGGTTTCTCTGGAATTCTTTACTTATGTATGAATTTGGTGATAGTGAAACTGCTAAATTGTGGTAAAGTTTAGTTAATGTTCTCTGGAGCTAGCTTGCTTGGTTGCCGTAATTACTTCTTTCATGATCCTGTGCATCAATGCTTTTGAATTATGTACCTATGGTATGTTTTAGGAGATACCTAAAAAAGAAAACTAGTCTGCACATAGTTCATTTGCTGTTTTCTGCTCTTGTTTAACAGAGGCTGGATGTTCCGCATGATGGTTCTTTAAAACATGCTGGCGAAAATCAGAAAGATTCTCCATCGTCTGCTTTAACTATCACATCAGATGCTTATGATTTTAAACACAGAAGATCTGGTAGCAAGTGGAATGATGATATATCACAAGCTGGCAGTGCTATAACTGAAACTACTCAAGTGGGTGAACTTATTGGGGTTTCTTCCTGTGTGTCAAAATTTCCTATGGTATGCTCCTAATACTACTCTTCTGAAATTCATAACTGATTTTATTTTTAATATAACTCACTTATTTTCTAAACTTAGTAATATCATCATCCACATTCCACAGATGCTGTATTAAAGTACTTGAAATTGTGTTAGAAATTGTTCTTTGTTTCTTGCAATGTACATATGATTATGTGTCGGTATATTCTTTGTTGTATGTTTTCGTGCATGTGGCTCTGTATATGTCTACATTCGATCCTTTTTTAAGGTGGGAGGGTAAGCTCCTTGTTTGGAGGAACTTTCTAAAATCTGACATATCTTTTTGTTATTTCCTCAATTGGTTTTTGATAGTCTTGTGTCACCTTTGACTTTGTTGGTTGATCATATCCAGAATGTTCTGCCTTTGGACCTTGGATTTCTAGTATTGGGAAAACTTGTTAGTTTTAAAATTTGAATACTTCTCTTTAGCTGTTTTCCTTCCTATTGTTGATTGTAGGATCGGCTAACAATGTCGGATGAGATGGACCTCCTTGTTGAGCAAGTTAAGATGCTTGCTGGAGAGATTGCTTTCAATACCAGTACCCTAAAGCGTCTGGTGGAGCAGTCCATGAATGATCCTGAAAGCTCAAAAACTCAGGTACCCAAATTTTCCTTCTAAGAAACATATATGGATAATCTTGCAGCTATTGGTTTGGGTGTACATTTTTTGTTATGAATGCTCTGTCTCCCATGTCTGCCAGGCAGCGATGTAAGTCTTTCCTTTGGCCAATTGGGGATAGGACCATGATTCAACATTTGCACCTTTTTTTTTTGGATACTATTCATGTTAATGCATTCTTCACTTGTATTGCTCCTTTGGCTGGATTATGAAACCTCTAATTTTCCTTTATCTAATAATATGCATCTGCTGGTTTTTATCTAAACTCATGCTGCTTCGTAGCTTTGCATAGTGTATAATACTATTGGATGGTGCATTTGATCTTGTCCTCTCGTATCTTTTATCCAATTTTCAAATAATCCTTCTAACTGTGATGACCTAGTAGTCCTTGTTCTCGTTCAACAAATTAACATACTCCCTCAGAATCACAACACTACCAATATACAATTTTGGAAGAGGCTTAGTTCATAGAAGCTTGAAATTCAAAAAAGGGGTGTCCAGAACTGGTTATGTATTTTTGGAAAGTAACTTGAAAGTTGTTTTGGAAGATGAAAAACTTTGAGTTTTTTGACACTCGCTTCAGAGTTGTGGTGGAGAATGAAAAAATTGAGTTTCTGGATACTCGAATAAGAGGGTACAACTAACTCTTGCGGCCATGACTAAGTTGCAAGTCTGCTCCTGTAAGAAATTGAGGGTCTTATTGTTATTTATTTCCTAACACATATATACTGCGGTAATTGGTCGGTGATTTCAAACTCATAAAATTCCCCGCATGATTCCCAGATTGAAAACTTGGAGCGTGAAATCAATGAAAAGAGAAAGCAGATGAGAGTTTTAGAACAGCGTATTGTTGAGAATGGTGAAGCTTCAGTTGCCAATGCATCTATGGTTGAAATGCAGCAGGTCATCTTATTATTTCAAAGAACACATGCTTCCCTGTCTTCCACAAGATATGCGATAGGCCTTCTGATCCTAACTTGACATTTACTTTTATTTGGTTTTTCTTGTGGCAGACGGTCATGAAATTGATGGCACAGTGTAGCGAGAAGAGTTTCGAGCTAGAGGTTTCTATTCTTTCCTCACCTTTGCCTGCTTTTCACTTTATTTGCTTCATTTATAAGTGCTATCATCTGTCATCCACCATTAGTCCTTCCACTAAACTTATCTACTATTCTATTTGCCTAGTATAATAGATGCTATGGAGTAAGTTAAGCCTTTATCTTGCAATGCAGATTAAATCAGCAGATAACCGTGTTCTTCAGGAACAGCTTCAAAACAAGGTCAAACAACAAAACTTTTATGAAAGTTGATTCCACCTCTGGTTTTTTCCTGCTTCTGTAATTAAGTCATTTTCCTGTCATGTAAAGTGGTTGTTCTTTACTGTATCAGTGTGCTGAAAACAAGGAATTGCAAGAGAAAATTTTACACCTGGAGCAGCAACTAGCTTCAGTATCTGGTGACAAAATGTCATCCCCTTCTGAGATGTGTATATCTGATGAATATGCTGATGGGTTGAGAAAGAAAATGCAATCACAGGTAAACTTTTCCTAGTTCACTTGTTATAGCAATGGTGTTCTCCTATGTGTTCAACATATCAAATGCATGAACTTGATGTCAATACTGGGTAGAAGCTTCTAAGCAGTGTGAGCATCCTTTCATCTTGGTAACTAGTCAACATGGCCTTATCTTTAATTCAAGGTTGCGTGATGAGGCATGGCATGTGCTTTTGCTGTAGTGATGAGGGGTATTTGATTGCATATTAACTTTGCTGCTCTGTTTTTTTGCCAATATAAACAATCTAGGGATTAATCTTAACATATAGATTGTCTCCTTTATGATTGTGGAGAATTTGGAGATGTACAAGTTGTTATATAACCTTGTCTATGAGACTGTGAAAACGAATCCTCGTTTTTTACTGTACCGTAGCCACTTAAATAGGCCGATGGTGATTGTCAGAGTTTTTATGCCCTTCTCCTCTTGGCTAATTAAATTCTCTTTTTACATGTCAAATTAGATGCTGATCACTTTTGAGGTGGTTGAAGGACCTCTATGGGCGTCATGAGTTGTTATATGTTGTGAAGATATTCCCTTAGCTTGTTTAGTTGTGATGATATCTTGGAGCTTCTTCTTTCTTTTTTTCCTGTAAAGTATGGCTGATTTTTTTCCCGGGGATTTGACTTTTGTTTAATCTACTGCTTGGCAATTTCTTAGTATGCACCCCAAAATAATTAAAAGCTTCTGTTTTTCTTATGTAACTCTACCAAAGTTTTTTCTACTCTAAGCAGGAAATTGAGAATGAGAAACTAAAGCTAGAACATGTTCAGATTTTAGAGGAGAATAGTGGATTACGTGTGCAGAATCAGAAATTATCGGAGGAAGCTTCTTATGCAAAGGAACTAGCATCTGCTGCTGCAGTTGAGCTGAAGAATTTAGCTGGTGAAGTTACTAAGCTTTCCTTACAAAATGCCAAATTGGAGAAAGAATTACAGGCTGCTCGTGAATTAAGCTCTAGAAGTTCGAGCATTCATGCTGGAAATGTTGGCAACCGCAAGCACAATGATGCGCAAAGGAGTGGTCGCAGAGGTCGGCTAACTGGCCGATCGAATGATGTTTCTGCAATGGCTAATGTTGATTTTGACTCTTGGAATCTTGATCCTGAAGATCTGAAGTTGGAGTTGCAAGCAAGGAAACAGCGGGAGGCAAGTCTCGAGGCTGCCTTGGCTGAGAAGGAAATTTTGGAAGATGAGTATAGGAAAAAGATTGAAGAGGCAAAGAAGAGGGAGGCGGCACTGGAGAATGACCTAGCAAACATGTGGGTTCTTGTTGCTCAGCTGAAGAAAGAGGGTAATGTTGTGCAGGAACAGAAGATGAATGACAGACAGAATGAGGACATAAACCAAATAAGTGATCTGAAAGTTGCTGATGTTGACATAGACCCAATACTCAAAGATAGGCAAGCTCTAGATAATTCAACAACAGGTTCTAACATTCCCAAAGAAGAACCTCTTGTTGTCCGCCTGAAGGTACATTATTGCCTTCTCACACTTTTAAATGTTCATTTCACTTTTTTTGGCCAGAACTTGCTTCCTATTAGAATATGTATGTTTTCAGTGTTTAATATGCTATGCTGTGTGTGGAAATTGAGCTTGTCTGTAGCCCATTCTCAATTTTTAGGTTCCTCGATGGTTGTAGCATGTTTTTACAAAATTTGAATCCATGGTCACAAAGTAACTTATTTGCTTGTGTTTTTACAAGTTGAATATTGTTTTCTCATGGGACTTTTTCCAAGATCAAAAGAGAAGGGATGTCTGAGAAGAAAATGCATATTTAGCATGTATGCCAGAGTGAAACAAGTTTGCTGACTAGTTATGCTTTATGTAGTAGAATGATTTGGTCTTAATGTTTCCTCAAATTCCTTCAGGCTCGAATGCAGGAGATGAAGGAGAAAGAACTGAGGTACACTGGGAATGGGGATGCAAATTCTCATGTGTGTAAAGTATGTTTCGAATCACCCACTGCTGCAATGCTTCTCCCATGTCGTCATTTTTGTTGTAAGTTGTATTACTTTCTGAAGCTTGTTTGTCTTTATACTTGTTGATGGAGCATACTAATTTTGCGCTATTTGTGCAGTGTGCAAGTCATGTTCGCTTGCATGTTCTGAATGTCCAATTTGTCGGACAAATATTGCAGATAGGATTTTTGCCTTTACTTGACGTCACCGTTCATACTGTCTAAAGATAAGGTGAGGAAAATGCCTGCTTTATACATCAAAAGATGTTAGCCGCTACAGCATGCTGGGCATGCATGTTATCTTTACTTATGCAAAAATTTGAATTGTTGGTTTTTCAGCAAATTGTGTGTCAATATCCGTGTAGCCTTTTTCATTTTCTGATAATAGCTAATTTGATCATGAAGAAACTGGAAAGGAGGGATTTAAGAGACACTAAGATATCGTAATGATGCTAAATTGCTAATCGATCTTCATTTTCTTTCTATTGTTGCAGGGATTTGTCAATTGTTCACCATCCTTTTACCTGCTTGTTATTTTCCTAAATGGCAGGTGCCATTCTTTCATTAGTTAAACTGTATGTAACTCAGTGCACCATATATCATTGTGGTTGGTTTGTATTTCTCCAAAAAGGGACTCTCTCAAGTTCCTTTGAGATTGGGGGTGGGGAGGCGAGGGGAAACAGAGAGCGAGGGATCTCACGGCAGATATGATGTTCCGTGCTGAGCCTCAACTTCGCTTTCCTAATATGATGCCTAATGTGAATTTTCTTTGAAGTTTGTAGTGTATAGAAAATATCGAAATGAAACATTACTCTTCTACTCCTTTTATAGAAGTCACTGTATATCTGTTGCTTTCTTCAACTATTAATCGAAGAAAGTCAGTCTTATTTCTGCATCATTATATTGCTAGTTCGGTTGCTTTATATTTCCATTTCAATACACACATTACTCCACCAAGCAGGTTTTACATTGCGGAGGCTCCATCAATAAACGTCTTGCCTCCACTCTTGTTGTGCATGCAGGAATACTTATATATATATTTATATATAATATTAAAAATATGAATTCAATGTTAAAAAAAAAGGAAGAGAGAATTTTGAAAGAGGATGTAAAGAAAAAATTGGACTAGAAGGGGGACAAAAATAATGATTAAATAGATATAAATAATTAAATGAAAATTAGGTTTGTTAATTGGAGACGGTGGGAATAAAGAAGTTAAAGGGTGAAATTCAAAGCTCACTGCTGGTGCAATCTTGGTTGGGCATCAAAGTATACTACCTATTGATTAATGATTATCGTTCTCACTTCCCCTTTCTTTCAAGGCCTACACCGACAAAAACGCATTCATTTTCCTTTCTTAAAAGTATATTTTGAGAGAAGGATATCTCCGAACAACTTCCTGTTTGAAAATCTACCAAAAGATGAAATTCCGTTGCCGGGAATCGAACCCGGGTCTCCTGGGTGAAAGCCAGACATCCTAACCGCTGGACGACAACGGAACTTGTTAACATGTTCGTTGTTTATATTATAAAGAATATAATCAATGCAACTTTAACCACTCCCCTTATTAATTTATTTAATCTTCCATATTCCAGTACTTATTACCAAATTATATTTGACAAAGATGCTTAAACTTTAAAACTGGTTTTATGATGGATTTTGCAATAGGAGCATTTGTTGCAATGACTTGATTCAACTTGAAAAAAATTACGGTGAAGCCAAGTCTCATTCAAATAGATATTAGTTACAAATATTCAAATTTTCATATTGGATGAAGATATCTGATCAATTTTTATTTTTTATTTTCATCTACAACAGGTGGAAGTCGAGAAAACTTGAGTTTGAATTCAAAACTCTTGCTGGAAAAGAAAAGACATGTGAATTGTGATCTATGCATATAAATTGTGGAAGGGACTTACGGATAGACCAAGTACCCCACAAAGATTATTGTCAGGGGCAAAAGCTAGCCGCTAGGGGTATAAATATTTGGCATTTAAGATATCTACTCTTATCCATATCCTTTTTATTATATGTCTTGTGTTAAGATCTTTGTGAGAAAATTGCATTGTTTGTATACTCAAAACGGATGATTACAAAAGTTACTAAATTGAATGACATAAGAGACATTTCAAGAAAAATAGATTGAAGGAGAACTACACACTTTTCTTTTGTAATTATATGCATTTACTGAATTATCCATGCAAAGATCACAATTTCCAGATGTAGATAATTACTTAAGGGCTAAAAGTGTATTTTACACCTTCATATTAGTGAATTACAGACTACTATATTAGTGGACCAACACCCATATAAATGGAATTCAAATCCCAGATTAAATTGAATTGGAACTCAATCCAAACTCCAAATTATAAATTTACACCAACCAAAATTATGTGTCAATAATTTGAGACAAGTTCCAA
This sequence comes from Sesamum indicum, assembly GCF_026168435.1. Classification (NCBI taxonomy): domain Eukaryota; kingdom Viridiplantae; phylum Streptophyta; class Magnoliopsida; order Lamiales; family Pedaliaceae; genus Sesamum; species Sesamum indicum. Next base: position 763,930 of record NC_142666.1, read on the forward strand.
CAAATCTCCAACACCCCATCACAAATCAATTAATGATATCTCAGAATTATGAGTTGCCTACTAAATGCCCACTGCTATGCCTTTGCCCACTCAAAACAATTTTTGGCCTTTAGGAAGTTAAATAATAATAATTACATTTACACTTCTTCACCTAAAATGTCTTTATATAAATTAGCTTTATTTTTTGGATAATTACACGTACACTCATATTTTTTTAAAAAATTACACACATACCTCCAAAAAACATCAACATCATTATATAATCTATCCATATTTTTTAATATCATGGATAGTTTGTGTAATTATATAAAAGAATACGTGTGATTTGTGTAAATAGATCAAAAATTAAAGAGTGTAAATGTAATTATTTAAAAGGGGAAATTACTTGCATTTCAAGATGCTCTTTCAAATTCTTTAGAGGGAAAAAGTGGCGCAAATGAACTTTTCTTTGTTATCGTAAAACTTTTTTTTGAAAAGGTTTTGTTACTGGAAGAGATAAATCTGAGTTGAGTTTCAATTCGGAATAATTAAGAATTACAGCGTAGTAATAAATGTATCTTTTTACTTATGTTAATACGGTCTCTCCACAACATTAATAAATAAAACGGTACCCTAATGATTGTATTTTGCGAAATTTGGAGTCGCTTTAATTTTCATTTCTTTTTTTATAAATAAAATAAATAATATAGTTTCTATATATATTATTTGTTTATATTAAATGTAGTATAATATGATTTTATAAAACAGAAAATTTGAACAAAAAAGTCATAAACTTATGTTTAAGGGATAATTAAACCCCATTTCTTGAGGTTTTGTGTAATTACATATAGATTCTCTATAGTTTAGAAATTGCATATAACACTCCTGAGGTTTGCTTACTTTTAACAAATAAGTTCATCAATTAGTCAAAATTCACTGAATTTGATTATATTAACAAAAAAAATTGAATGAAAATTAATGTATATCATCGATGGACTTATTATTGATTTATTGCATGTTAAATAATTTTTTTTCCGACTAAACTACCTTTATTTCCTCACATGCATTCAAATTGTGACACGTATGATAGTAATTTGGTCATGAAAAGATTTATTTGACCTACAATAAATCAGTTAGGGGTAAATACAGATTTTTTTCGATTTTTCTATTAATATTAGTAAGTTCAGTAAATTTTAACTAATGGGGATACTTATTTAATAAACGAAAGCAAACCTTAAGGTGTTAGATGTAATTTTTTAAACAGGCCTATGAATAATTAATTACACCAATTATCTTTATATTTAATAACCCATGATGTTTTAGTTTAATAATTAAGAGTGAGGTTCCATACATGAACAAATTTAAGGTTTATGAGTTTGAGTTCTTCTGAATACGTGAGTTTTGTTTTACTTTATACGTAATATTGTAATTTATTTATTTTTTTAATTCTGTTATATATTAATTAAATTAATATATTATTTAATTTTATGAAGATATTAATATAATTATGTATGCAATTACCGGTTAAAAAATGTAGAACTCTCAATATATCTAAAAAAAGGAAAAGGGAAATAGCGAGTAAGTACAGTGAGGAGTAAAACAATTCCATCACAGTCAAAAGAAAAATAATAATAATAATAATAGGAGTAAAACAAAAATTACCTTTGGATATGATGACAAACGTTCGAAAAAAGTGGGACCCAGACAAGCAGGTGGTCCCCACAATAGCAAAACCCAGCTGTGAAGTAGTGTGATTCCTCCTCATGTTCTCCCTTCTTTCCTTCCGTTGAATTTGTTCCTCTGCCGAGATCTGGCTGTCTCTCTCTCTCTCTCTTAGTCTTCTCACACATACTCCCACTTCTCATACTTGAATCAAGAAAAAAAAATTTAGAGGGGTCCAAATTCTTTAATCTTTATTTTTTCCCTTTTTGTTACTTCTTTTTGTGTTTTTTCTTGTGGGGTTTCTGATTTTGTATGTAGAGTGGGGCATCAATGGACTCCTTTTTGAAAGAGAGAGTGTAAGTTTCTGAGATCTGGGCAACTACATTTTCAGGTGATTTTCTCCTGGTAATCTGATTTAAAACTAAGATTCTTGGGGTTCAATTCTATGAACCCAGTAACTAAAAATGGCATTTCTTGAAATTCATCTGTTTTCTTGAAATGGTAATTGCTTTTTTCAGTATTGGCATATGTTGCTTTTTTTAGTAATGAGCAATTGTTACTATGTGGGAAATGCAGGTGGGGTGTAGTAGAACTAGAAATCACTATGATTAGTAGATATGGGTGGTTGGGTTTGATCATTTTGACACTTTTTCCAGAGATTTAAGGCGTGATTAGGATTCGTCTTTATTGTCATGAAGTTCTATTTGAATGATGGAACCTTGAGTATTATTATTAGTAGGGTTATCTGTTGATTGTTTGTTAATCTTGTCGAATTCTGCTTCCAGAGTAGGAGTAGTTGAGGAATGATATAAAGATGGGAAGGAAAGGAAGTTGGTTTTCTTCAGTAAAGAAGGTTCTCAGCCCTGATTCTAAGGTAAAGAAGGCTGAGGTTTGTACAGTAAATCAGTGGCTCTATTCAATTGACTATAAGTCTATAACCGATGTTTTAAGCATGAATGCCTAATAATCGAGTACTCTCGTGCCCGTTTTCAGAAAGCAAACAAATCGAAGCAGAAATGTTTTGGGAAAGAAACACCATCTGTTTCCTATTCTCCAACTCCAGATCCTGTTGAATTGCCTGACCCTCATCCTCTCCCGCCTGTGGAAGAGGTGAAGGTGACGGAGGTGGAGGATGAGCAGACAAAACATGCTTACTCCGTTGCAGTTGCTACAGCTGCAGCTGCTGAAGCAGCTGTAGCTGCTGCACAGGCTGCTGCAGAGGTTGTTCGGCTAACTACAGTGACTCAATTTGCGGGAAAGTCCAAGGAAGAAGTGGCAGCAATCAGAATCCAGACTGCATTCCGAGGTTATCTGGTATGGTATTATACAAATATCTCGCTTCATTGTGAACTTGATATGATAGATCATGATATTTTGTTAGAACTTAGGCGTGATGGTTTGAATGATAGACAGCCCGAGATGCATGCTATTGCCTACCATAATAAGTATGCTAATAACATATGTTGAACTTGAATTGTTAGAAATATGTATGTTTTCATTGGCTTATTTCGAAGAGAAAGTTTTCTGTGAAAATGTAAGAACTGAAACATATTAAACAAGAAGGCTAACTTTATTTTGAGTTCAATCTGATCACATTTTTGAGTTGGTACCTGCACATACCAGTGCATATTTTAACTGGCCAAACAACTCAAACACATGGCATTAATTCATTGAGGCATTTCCATGAAGTTCGGTATGAGGCAATACTTGTAACTTCTGGATAATTTTTTCCGGTAATTGTTTTCTGTACTCTAGTGGAAAGAGCACAGTCACCTTCGCTTAGATAAGTCTTTCAGGTAGAATTATGTTTACTAGAGGGTTGGTATCTCTGACTTCCTAACTTTCAGGCAAGGAGAGCATTGAGAGCTCTAAGAGGGCTTGTCAGACTGAAATTACTTGTTGATGGGCCGACTGCAAAACGTCAGACTTCAAACACTCTCAAATGCATGCAGACTCTATCTCGCGTGCAGTCTCAGATTCAGTCGAGACGAATCAGGATGTTGGAGGAAAATCGGGCACTTCAGAGACAACTCCTGCAGAAACGCGCTAGAGAGCTGGAGAGCCTGAGAGTGAGTTTTTGCTAGTAACATTATTTCTTTATAAGCAAGTAAGAATCTCCACATTACATAGTGACTCTTTCGGGTATGTTCTCTAATATGAAAGCATAAACTTGGCCACTGTTTTCATTGAGACATACCGTGGAGCGTCAACTTGTAATTTTCCTACATCAAAAGCCTCATTTAACCATTCTTTTAAATTTCAACAAGTTCTTTTCACCTATAGAGTCTTCAATGCTGTTGCAGATGGGAGAGGAATGGGATGATAGTCTTCAATCAAAAGAGCAAATCGAGGCGAGCTTGCTGCAGAAGTATGAAGCTGCAATGAGGCGAGAAAGAGCTCTAGCTTATTCATATACTCACCAGGTACTTTTTCATATATCCACTAGGTAGCGATTAGAACATATAGATAAAGGATTTGAAAGTTTAAGTGTCATTCCCTGTGCCTTGGGTAGAATGGAATGTTCTTAGTATCTGGCATGCGAAATTTTATTCAAGATTTTTGCGCTTCAATTGAACAGCAAACATGGAAGAAATCAGCAAAACCTACCAACTTATTGTTTATGGACCCAACTAATCCCCAATGGGGCTGGAGCTGGTTAGATCGATGGATGGCTGCCCAGTCAGGTGAGACTCAAACCGCAGCGGAGAAAGATCTTAACAGTGACCGTTTATCTGTCAAAAGTGCTAGCCCAGGAATTGCTGTGGGAGAAATCACTAAATCGTTCGCCCGTCATCAGCTAAACTCTGACAATCCATCTTCACCAGTCAGCCAAAAGCCGCCTTCTAGCCACCTATCCCCTGCAACTCCCTCTTCAAAGCCGGCAGCAAGAAAATTGAAACCTGCAAGCCCTAGAGGGAGCACAATGATTCAAGATGACGACTCAAGGAGTGTAGTCAGCGTCGGGAATAGGCGACACAGCATTGCTGGTTCATCAGTAAGAGACGACGAGAGCGTGGCGAGTTTTTCATCGGTTCCAAGTTACATGGCACCAACTCGGTCGGCAAAGGCCAAGTCGAAGTTACCAAGTCCATTGGGGTTGGAAAACGGCACTCCTGAGAAGGGATCAGCTGGGCTGGCCAAGAAACGGCTTTCTTTTCCACCTTCTCCGGCCCGGACCAGGCGACACTCAGGCCCACCGAAGGTCGACACTAGCTCCATTACGAACAACGATGTGAATGGAGTGCTGAGTTGAAAATATTGCCTCTTACCAGAATGCAGCAGGCAATAAGCTGTTTGAATTCAGTGGCAGTCTGGCAGAGAAGAAGAAAGAAACAAATTAGTTCCCACTTATACCAAGTGTTCATTTGATTTGTGAAGTTCACACTTATATATATATATTTGTTGTTATTTATTAATTGTTGTGAGGGGTTGTTTGGGGTTGATGTGATTCAGTCTCGAGTCAGGTCTTATTATAGATTTGCTTTTTTCTGTTCTTCTCTAGTTGTTGTTCAGATTGTCGTATTTGGGAACAGTTACTAGAAGGGACTTAATTGTTGTTGTTTGAGTGAATCTTTTGATATGTTACAAAGTATTATAAGAAATTATGTGGATAATTAAAGTAATCTGTTCATTATTATTATTATTATTATTTGAAAATACATTTTCTATTTCTTCATATGCTTAATTAAATTATAATTACATTGTTCTATCATGGGGTTTGGTGTAATTACACGTAAATTTTATATGGTTTAGAAAATTAAGTCTAGTACCTTTCTAACGAATAGATCCTTTTGCTAGTCAAAATTCACCGAATTTGTAGATATTAGCAAAATAATCGAAGAAAAATTCATATTTATCTTCATTTGATTATTATTGACTTATACATGTCAAATAAATTTATTTCTCGATTAAATTACCTTTATAAAAGTGAATATAACCTCCACACATATATTAGTGTGTGAATGGTAATTTAGTCAAAAAAAAGATTTGTTTAACCTGGTATGAATTTTTATTTATTTATTTTTTTGTTAATCTCAATAAATTCAGTAAAATTTATAAATATCAAAAGTATTAAATATAATTTTTGGTCGCTGTACCAAATTTTAGGTGAGAATAGTGCAATTATCCCTTCTATTAATTGTAAAGTTGAAATATAATGGTGGTAAATTTTTGAAAACTTGGCATCATTTTTCAGGCGTGGCTGCTCTATAATTTCAATCTTGAAGAAGTTTTGGTGGGCATTATGTCACTGACAGCAGTCAGCTTATAATATTTCAATCAACTGATATTTAAATTTAATTTTTAATATATTGGTACAGTAATGATAATTAAATTTAATGGTCTAATGAATTTTACCGAAATGAATATTTTGCAGCAATTGTAAAAAAAATTAGAAATTGTGGTTCACCATTTTTGGATACCTATATTATATAATCTTTCATATTTTAAAATATATTATATTTAAAAAATAATTTATTGGTTAATATAAAATTTGAAAAGTTGAATAAATTAGTTGTATTATTAGTTGAAGGACATTGACTTTATAAAAAATTGATGCGATGATGTTATTAATCATCGTTTGTGAGTATGGAGATTTTTTTTTTATATATATATAAATATTAAGCAAAAAATTCAATTATAATTCATAAAGGAAAAAGATCAAGGCATAGGAGGCCACGTGCATCTCACGTGATGATTATTCGTCAGTCTTTCACTAATCCGCCCTTTCTCTCGATGCTCAACGCTCACCGACTTTTTTTATTCACAACAAAACCCTAATTCTCTTTCTTCATACCTGAAAAGGGGACAGGATTGTGCCCGAAGATTTTGAACGAGAGAAGAAGCAAATTCAGAGTCTTTGAATGTTGGATTCCCACTACTTGGAGCTCTGAAGTCATCTTGGAATCAGAAATGGTAAGTGCCGTAACCTTTTATTTCGTCATAAAACCAGATGATCCGGTACATACCCACCCGCACACACACGTACAGTGATATGTATATAGATATGCGATACGCAGACAAAATTCACCTTTTACGACATTATAATGATTCTTGGTTCAACGAATGTGAATAAACAAAGCGGCTATCAAGTAATATTACAGGGTTTTCATTTTGCATCTCATGGATGAGTTTATTATTTCTTTCTTTTTCTGTTCAATTTTTTGCATAATTGATTTGTAGCATTTAGTGGTTCTCTTAGTTATATTTTTTATCAATGGATTTGCTCCTATAGATGATTGAATTTTTTGCGTAAGTCGTTCTTGAACTTATATATAGACGATTTGATATAAATCTTGGCATATTTTTTTGTAACTTTTAACTTCTATTTTCAGTTTTTACCTTCAAATGCTAGGTTATACATTGAGTTTCTTGTACGTTTCCTAGTCAAGAAGTTTATCCGGGTAAGACTTGAGGGAAAAAAAAATGCTTGGAATGCTGGGATGTTAGGAAGAATAGTAAAAAGGGAAGATACAATGTCTGAATGTCGTTGTACTACCCATTTTTATGCATATCTCGAAATGTTGGTGCAATGGCATAATCCGATGGGTTCTGATCTGATTGATCATTGGGTCCTATAGTTTGATTTATACGTGTTGTTCTGCTGCTCAGGAAGTTGGTTCTGTGAAATTACCTTTATTATTTTATCCTTTCATAGTCCATAGATGGTTGTTTTACTGTTAAAACATGCCTCAAGCTTGGATAAGAGGAACAGGATGGAGGCAAATACTGAGTGTCCTTTGCTCGAGTGGATTTGGTCCGTTTCCATTTGTTCTTTGTATCAGGCTATTGTTGTACATATTTTAATAAATATTTTTGCATCTGAAAGAATTAAAGACAAAAAATTCTTTTATCTTGATTAGGGAAAAGTTTGGGGGACAGGGTTGTAAGACTTTATCAACTTTTGTCCATACAGATTTTCTGCTGGCTATGGCCGAGGAACTTGTGTCCCTGCAATTCATGCAGGATATGTTGCTATTTTGAATTTCCATCACTACAACCATGTGGCAATAGCCTCTGAGTGATCTGCAGGCCTAAATGATTCGTTAGATGAGAAAATGTTGATGTTTTGTGTTTATAAAGTATATTAAGAGTGTTAGAGAGCAAGCAGCGGAGAAACTTTAAACTGGAAATCTCTTTTTGAAACTTATATTTCTGTTTTGGATTTTCTTTTTCCAGCTGTATTTTGTTTCTGCGCCTTAGGAGTTGAATTGGCTATGTTTTAAGAAACTTCCTTTTTTGGCCTCCCTTGTGTAAATAGTAACATCTTTTAAATGGCTGATTAGAGAGGGCAATAGTCAAAAATGATGATGGCAATGGATACAAATAATGCAACTTGACAATCTTTATTGAGATCAATGTCTTTCCCATCTAAGAAGTCTGTGCTTCAGCAGCGTCTCGTGGATCAATGGCTTGATATGTTTTGTTGGCTGTTACCTACGGTGGTTGCTGACAGATTGTAGTTATTTTTCGTGTAATTTTATCTTCTATAGTATGCCAATAATCCAGCTGATGAGAAATCCAATCCTGAAATTTACAACAGACTTCACCACTGATAGCTGGACTTGCTGTTGCTGCTGCCGCTCTAGCTGGTAGATATAGCATTCAGGCATGGCAAGCATTCAAAGCAAGACCACCGACTGCTAGAATGCGTAAATTCTATGAAGGAGGTTTCCAGCCAAAAATGACGAGGAGGGAGGCAGCTCTTATTCTTGGAGTCAGGTGCGTCCAAAACCTTCTTCCCTTTGGTGACAGAGATGAATTTTAATGTTTATTCTACTTTGTCCAGTTTCTCAATTTGCTGATTTTTTTCCCTTTTTTTTTTTTTTTTGGCAAAGCTAGAACTAAGTTTTGATATTGCAATAATGAGGTATTGTTTGATTCATGAAAATGACCGCAGTAATTTATAACACAGAACTCCACACACAATGATGTCTGGCTAAGAGTTGCGGGGTCAAAAAATTTTAACTGTGAAGTATCCATGAGGATGTTACTCTTGGCAAACGAATTAATGTAGGTGAATGCATGCTTGTAATTTTATCAATTGCTATATCCCGTTGATGGTCATGCAGTCTAAAACAAACCTAAAATGGAGCTAATGTTAAATCAAGAGTTTCCTACCTCATACGGTTTATATATTCTTTGTTGTCCTGTTACCCATATCTCATAATGAGAGTACTCATGGATCTATTTAGTTTTGCTGCCTCTAATATAATATGAAGGCATCTATGATATTGGTTATTATTCTTATTTGCTTTTCTCCAATGGAATGAACTAAGATTTTGCTTATTTCATTATCCCAAGATCAGTGTAATCTCAACTGATACCATTTGATGGGCTCTTTCATAATGTTTACTAATGATGTTTATCCAATCGAGCTTTATAATTAATGGATGCTCATTTTTTGCTATATCAAGTCACAAAACCTTTTTCCGGTTTAATCATACAGAAGTAGTATCAAAGTTATTCTCTGTTTGTATACCCAGCGAGATCCTTGGAGCACATCAGAGCAATGATATCTGATATTAACCTGATCTTTTGTTAATTCAACATGTCTAATTTCCTTGATCAGGGAAAGCACTCCGGCCGATAAGGTAAGGGAAGCTCACAGGAGGGTGATGGTAGCAAACCACCCTGATGCAGGTGGTAGCCATTACCTTGCTTCCAAAATCAACGAAGCTAAGGACGTATTGCTTGGGAAAACGAAGAGCAGCGATTCTGCCTTTTAATTTTTACTAAAGAGCTTCGGCAAAGTTTTGACAGCTGAAATTAAGTCCGACCCACTCCCGAAAACCAAATTACTACTTGATAAAACAATTATAACAAACTTGTTCTCGATTTATCAAAAACTTATTCTTGGAATCTACGGGTAGTGTTCTCTTACTACCTTTAATCTCCTTTCGTGTACATTATTTCTGGAGCACGAGCATTTTATATTCACAAGTAGCATAGCTTGCTGTAGTTATACTATTGAACACACTGGAACATGTGGCTATCTGCGCGAATTTTGGCTTCAATGTGTATAAGAGAACAGTTGTGCGGTTGCTTTGTGTTGTACTCTTTATAAAAAAGTATGGATCAACTGACTTCTTAATTATTCTCTCTACTTAATTTCAACCTGTTGATGTGTTTCTGTGCTTTTACGATACTTCAGCTGCCTTATTGTTAAATGTTGAATAGCCGTTGCTTCTTCGTGTATGCACATGTGTTTGGACATGGAAAGGTTTGGGTACTGAATGGTATGCACTGATTAGTACAGAACAGAGAAATATGTAATTGTGAGAGAGAAAAAGCAAACAATATGCGAAGAAAAAGCATGAATTGAAGATAAATATTGAAGTCACGATAATTTATTAGAACAAAGACATTACATTTAGAGGGGAAATTTTAACCCAAGTCAAGCTTGGGCAGACTTGAATTAATTATATAGCAAGTATAAATATGTATTTAGTATACAATTAAAAAAAAATGATCAATCATATAATAAATTTAACATATTTATTATGTGATGATTTAGTTCGATTGGATGTCATGTAGAGAGTGTTGGGATGAGTTTATAACTTTAGAGTATTTGTTAGGATATTTGTAATTTTAAAGAGGTATTTGTAATTTTTCAAGCAATGAGAAAATATTTGTAATTATAACAAATCTAAAAAGAGCTCGTTGTAATTTATCCTTTATTTACAAGATCTTAACAATTATTTTCAAATTAATTATAAATATATTTATACTAACATCTTATAAACTCTATAATACATCTTATAAGATGTATCAACTTATAATTATTTTTAAATCTTTATAAAAGATTATAGGTGCCTCACATTTATAATTGGAGTTACGCCAACGTAAATGAATTTTCATCCATTGAAAATTTGAAATGGACAATCAATTTATAAAGCAACTGGGGGACCGTACTCTGACCATCTCCTCCTTGTCTTTCTTCATTCCAAAGGAAAATGAAGAAAAGAGAAAAGCAAAAAAGTTGAACTACACGCAATACTCCACGTCGTTCAGCCAATAGAATTCAAAAGATACACGTGCGACGCCCCCCAATTTTATCGCAATGTTAATGTTTCTTCTTTTTAAAATTTGAACTTTTCTTTCCTATTTCAACACGATTCCGATCTGCTCGCTGTAGATACTGCAGGAGAAATGTTGAGAATGTGGAGAAGAAGCACTGCGTTGGTGGCGAAGAGCGGCGGCGTCGAGGATCTCTCCTCGTGGGAGTTGGTCGACTTACCTCTGTCCGACGACGAAGACATCTATTCCTTCGACGGAGATGACGTGATCCCAGAGTGTAAGGCGCCGGTGGAATATGAAGAGGAAGTTGAAGATGCAGGTGAGTCCGGGGCGTTGGATGGAGTCAATATCTCCTTAGCCGTAGAGTCGATGATGACTTATCTTGCTGACGTGGCACGTCATGATATGCATCATGATGGTTCTCATGGTTATGATGATGAGGAGGAGGGTGTGTATGATGATTATGATGATGATGATGATGAGTTATTGACATGGAAACTGATGCGGAGGTTGGAAAAGCGGAGGATAAAGAAGACGGGCGGTAGGAGGGGTGGCGGTGGACCCAAACTCAGAAAATCAAAGAGGATGCAATATTACCATAACAGGCCTTGGTGCTTGCACGGCCTTGGGGTCCACCACGACTACGTAGGGCTAAAATGGTAAAATGGTAAAATGGATGTCCAATGGCAAGTCCCTGTTTGGCGCTGTTCTAGCAGTTTAGATGGATGAAATGCTGCTACTATTCAAATTCATCATAATGTTGTGAATAATGGGTTTTCATTTAGATCATGTGAATATAATATATATATATATATATGTATATATTGATGCTTTTCTGCAACACAACATGTGCAGTTTCATCCTAACCAGGGATTTACACAAGATTGTAGATGTTTCGAGTTTAATCAAACACGTTATTATTAAAATTTATTTATATTATTATCGAGCTTGCAAATTAATGTTTGAATTTGATTTAATTACTAATCTAATCAAATTTTAATTGTTATAAATCGAACTCGAATAATTTAATATTTTTAAGTATATTTATTATTTTTGCACTATTTGAATCGAGTTTGAAACTTATCGAACAAAAACAATTATTCAAGCTTGGTTATGATAAATTTAACAAATTAAATTCAAATGAGCTTTTATCAATTAATTTTAATTGGAATATTAAGTAATTTTTAACTAATGTTTCAACTTAGATTGGCATCATTTCTCTCAGAAATACATAAACGAAATTAACTCTTTTTAATCTACAACAAATATGTGGAGGAATCGATACCAAAATATCATTTCGCACATCTTTCTACATCTGTGTACTTGGAAAAATATAGCTGCTGAAACTGAGTGTTTACACACACAAAAAAACCCGCACATACACATCTCCCTACCCTATAAAAAATTAAAAAAAAAAAAGTTATCACTACAGTATAAATGACAATAGCATAAAATTTATGGTAAATTATTACTACTAACTGCGATTAAATAAAATCAAAGTAAAAATTTTTAATTTTTACCACAATTAATCAATATTTGCTATAGTTTTTAGCAATAGCCTAACATTTGGTATGTTTTAGCAATGGCTAATGTTTTGATCACACTTGTAAAAACAACGGCATGCTAATAGCCGTTGCAAGGCGTTGATTTGTATTTCTTACACTTTTCTTTTTTGGCTATGTAATTAACCGTAACAAAATTTTTTTTTTTTTAGTTCTAATAGTATAATTGGTTAATTACATTTGGACTTTCTCTAAAAATTCAGAATTATACTTTTAAAGAAATTTGAAATTACACCTACACTCCTAATAGTTTTTTGTTTACACATGACCTCTTTTCATTAGAGTTTAGATAAAAAATATTGAAGTAGACAAAAAATTATATAAATTTTTAATTTTGCCTCTCATTTAAAATTTTCTCATATATTTTTGTATTCATAAAGCAATAAATGCAATATATATATATATATATATATATGTGGAGTGAGGTTAACATAATTACATTTGCCTCCTTATAATTATAAAATTATAATATATGAGCGTTAATGAGGAGTAAAATTAAAATTTTAATAATTTTCTTTTGCTAATGTCAATATTTTCTGTCCAAATTTTAACGAATGGAGTCAAGTATAAACAGTAAAATTTTAAAGGAAGTGTAAGTATAATTTCGAAACTATTTTAAAAAAAAGTATAATTTCGCATTTTGAGAGGGGGTGTAATTGTAATTATAACCCTAGTATAATTTAAAGTGTGAATCCTAATCCAGACGTGTATTCTAATGTTATTGCCTATATATTCTAAACTGCTAGATTTCGTATTCTATTTAATATATATATATATATATGTGTGTGTGTGTGTCGCCTATGTAAATAAAATTTACATTATTTATACATTTACAAATATATTTTACATATACAATTAGGCATCTATGCAATAAATCATTTACAAGATGCAATACCTATCATTTTATGATAAAAATTTGGAATTATCATGCATAAAATGGTGTACAATTACCAGTTTATGTATATCAAGATTATATACGCTATAAGAAAATAACCCATAATTATGAAAATTTTGATGTTAAAATCAGTATCGAGCTAATCAACAAATAAAGTTTTTGTGCTAATTTTAAAAAATCTGTTGCTAAATTCGTTAGCAAGTGAATTTCTATTACTAAATTCATCAGCCAGTAAATTTTCAACGCTGATTTTTTATTTATTTTCACAGTTATTGAGTTATTTTTTGGTTGTGATATTGGCAAATAATTAGGCACATTATGCATATATAAAATGGGTACAATAGAAGTACTTATTCTTTGTCTAACCCCCCCAAAAAAAAAAAGAAAAAGAAAAAGAAAAATCTTAATTTAAGATTGGAAACCCTCTTTATGATGGTCACCTTCCTTCCTAAGTATAAAGCATCAGAATTAAATAAACTGAAAGGCTGGTGATTATGAGAATTATTCCTCTAAGCAAAGCTCTTATGTATATGACAGCATATTATTATAATTATATATATAGTGAAAGAATTTAATTTGGTATATTATTAATAATAATTATAATAAAAGTGAATTGTTTAGTAAAATAATAAAAAGATATTTGGCATAAAGTTAGAGCGGCGGTTGCAATTGCATGCATATATATATATATATATATATCCATCCCTTGCCTTTTATTTTTATTAATTCATCATTAATTATATTCCTTCCTCTAAAGGCTTTTCTTTTTCACCTTTTCTTTTCTAAAACCGGAAAGTTATCTAGAAATAGCTGCGATATGAATCATAATGCATTCTCAATATATTATTATTATTATATATATATATATATGTCAATTTCGATAATTATATTTAATTTGCTACACTTTTATTATTATTATCATTATTCGGCTGAATAATAAGGTGAAAATAGTATTAGGGTTTAAAAAAATTATATTTTTAGTCCTGTAGTTTAGAGAGGTTGACATTTTTAATTGGTCTAGTAGTACAAATTACTTTAAAATTTTGATCATTTTATTCATTTTTCGGCCAATTTGATCGGAAATTGCTTGTGATCTAATTAAATTCCAATTTTTATCCTATAAACCAATTAATATATTATCAAAAAAATATCAATCTTTCCTAAGTTATAGGACTAAAATTTTAATTTAGTCTGATCATGTGCAAGTTACATATATACAATTTCTCAACAAAATTGACAAAAAAATGAGTAAATTTATGAAAATTTTAAAATTACAGTACTACATGGAGAAAATTAATTTGTGTAGGACTAATAATGTGTTCTCCCTGGATTATGTCATAATAATTACTTATAGGATATATATATTCCTGATTGTTGTGTAAATGAGGGGCATCCTTCATAACTTTTCCATTGGCTAGCTAGCTAGTACTGTGAGTCCCTTTAAGCATTAATGCTTAACTAAAAGCGTGGTTTAATTTACTCGGTGCATGCTTTCTGCGCGCACACCACCTCCACTTTCAGTACAAGATGCCCACCAATTATAACTTTTTCACCGTAACCCGATTCAAGTAACTCAATCAAATTTGAATTAATCATATAATAAATATAATATATTTTTTATATAGTAGATATATATGTTTAAAAAAAATAATCAATCATGTGATAAATATATTATACTTAATTATTGTATGATTGATTTAATCTTGGTTGATTATTATGATGAATTAATGACCAAGAATTAATACAGATAAATTCTATTTGATCAATCTTAGTTTCTTCCAGTGCATATATATCAATACCCTAACTGTGAATTCTTCAGCCATAAAAGACAACAAGCCCAACGCAAAATCTGGAGAAAAGTTGGCTTTGAAGTTCACAAACTACTCATAAAAAAATAACTTGTTCACATAATCACCAAACAAAAACAAGACTTCAGAACCATAACGAGACAAAACGCAAATCATGAGCAAGATACGTTGTGTACGCAAAAACTTAAACCACAGATCGACAAACAGCAAATAATTCTTCATTGGAATCACAAAATTAAGAATAGTTTAATTCTTATGCATTGGAATCACAAAATTAAGAATAGTTTAATTCTTATGCAGTTATTTTCTTTCCCCATTTAATCAATATAAAAATTTCAAATTCCTTCGCATTGTACTGATTGAGGTAATTAATTACATACACATAATTGAGAAAAAGGGGAAACTAGCAAGAATTGCTGGAAATAATTTTATTCCAATTTCAGCAAAATTAAGAATTTCTTATTCCAATTCTAGTTGGGTGCGTATACTCCTGATGCCCAAACACACGCTGTATCAAGATTTTGGGTATTGAGAGAACTGCGAAGTAGCAGCGGTAACTGCACAGAAAGAGGTAGGATATGAAGAAGAGACTGTACCAGTAGTAGCTCTGTTGACGAAATTAGGATGCTGCTGCAACAAGCCATCAGAAGAGCTCTCTCCGGTGACATAGTTTCCACTTTCCTCCAGTTGATCCTCTGGACCCTGATCGTACAAAATTCCGGTGAATACATGCCCTCCGATGCTCACCGACGTCTGGTATGCATACTGATCCACCATATTGTCTGCTGAGCTCACCCGTACACATCGGAAAACTGCAGGGAAACTCATTTCACCCGGCAAAGTCCCTTCAATTTGAAACCCTAAAAAGGAACAACCACCATTCATCCTCTTTTTTATTTTTCCTTTTTTTTTTTTTTGAATCGACAAGCTTTTATATATATATTATAATTAATATCATGAAGAAAATCAATCAAAGAAATTTTATTTATTATTTTCCATATATAGATTATATATATAGAGAGAGAGATTAATTAATTTCGATAAAAAAAATTCGGCATTATATATGTTCTACATATGTTTGTATTATAATTTAACAAAATAAAAGTACTAAGTTATATTTGAATTGATGGAATTGTTTCTATAATTTTAAATCCTTTTATTCTAAATTTAAACTATGTTTTCTTGACCATTGGTGGATTCTAAATTCTTTGCGATTTAAAATCATTTTTTCAAATTAATCAATCCAAACATATCCTAAAAATTAAGTAAAATTCAAATTTTCGGTCGAATTTTTCTATCATTTTGTATAGTAGTATGAAGCAGTAGCTAGGGTTTGTGGGTTACTATTAAAACACACTATACGCAGATAGGTTTCCAAGAATGAAATGATGAATGAACAGGTACATATATGTGTGTGTGAAAGAAAACACAATAATTACTGCGTGGAGTGGGAGTGTTGTGCGCGATCTGCAGAATCTGGGCAACAGTGAGGGGAAAGGCGAAATCAAAATATAGGGAGTACCTAAAAATGCTGCTTGATTTTGTCTGTGTCTCTTAGGGTTTGATCCATGGAGGAGCTGGTGTTGGTGAAGAGTGGAGGAAATCTGGTGGTGGTGGTGCATGATATGGTGCGTGGGTTGCCTCCTGCAAACCGGAACCCAAGTGCTCTTAACGTGGGTTTGGCACTCAAACCCTCGGTTCTTGCAGCAGGTTCTGCACCTCAAGTGTTGGCACTCTCTCTTGGCTTGATTTCCACAGTCTTGGCACCTCCTACTACTCGATGATGAACTGCTGTTTAATATTTCTCCTCCTCTCATCATCACAACATAAATAAAAAAATACAAAAAGGTTGAGAAAAGAAGAAAAATGGGTTCTTTTAAAACAGAAAATGATTTTTCATTTTAAGAAAATGGTTTTTGTTATAATTTTTCTGGGCTTTTTCTTCTTGTGGCGTTTGGTTTATATATATAGTAATGGTGAAGTTTCCTTGTGATTTCTACTTCCTCTTCTTCTTCTTCCAGTTGTTGCTAGATTAGTTCATATCAAGACTCACTGCTCAAGTGTACTATACTACTTTTGTTTTGTGGGGGGTGGGGGTAGGGGCGGGGGTGTGTGTGTGTGTTAATTGAAGCTTTATTATCTTTGTGGAAGAATAATAGTATTTGGAATTATTTTGGGGTGAAGGATCTGTTTCTGTAAAAACGTACTACGGCTACAGTGGTTGTGAGATTTCCAATATTTTACACTACGCACCAAACAGTAAATACAACTCGGAAAAAGCAATTGACAGCGACCTTCGCTAATTTATATGGATATAAAAAATACATGCCTATGAAGGGAAAAAAAAATACATTCAGGTTTCATATAATTATATCGTACATCTTTTGTGATTTAAAAAACTGTATATGATATTTTTATTATTTTTTTTAATAAATAAGTTTATTCGTTAGTTAAAATTCATTAAATTTGTTGATATTAACTAAAAAATTGGATAAAAATTCATATTGACTTATTATTAATTTATTATAGGTTAAACAATTTTTTTTATCAAATTACTATTATATATCTGCACATGTTAATGCATGTGAGAATATATATCTTCATTATTATAAGGATAATTTAGTTTGAAAAAAATTGTTTGACTTGCAATAAGTCAGTAATATGTCCATCGAGGGTAAATGTTAATTTTACTTTATTTTTTTATTAATATCTATAAATTCAATTAATTTCAACTAACATATATACCTATTTATTTACCAGATATAATTTTTCATATCACATATGGTTTATATGTAATTATACTAAATTTTGAGGAGGGGGTGGGGGTGATGCATACCCAAAATTTTGCATACCACAAGACTTGAAGGATTTTCAAAAAAATTCTAAGATTATAGAAGGACTAGGAGGTTAGCACATCTGATACTTAAGTCAGTAACAGTTTAAGAAGCAATAAAAGAAATTACTTGAAATAAAGTAAGAATAACGGTGAAGAATGATGTGAGAGTGATAAATATTCGTAGACTGAAAGAGAGAGTAGTACAAAAAAGGTGAGAATTTGAGAATAAGTGTAATGTTGTTTGATGTTACCAAAAATCTATACAAGACCTCTATTTTATAGACTTGTACAGAGTTGGATAGAGGGTCAACTATTGAGTTTTGTACACCATTGAAAGCTCTTTGAGTTGACTGTCATCCTCAACAAACAGTTGGTGATGTGGATAAATATTGACTGAGATACATGAGCCGGAATGAACATTACCAAATTTGCCTAAAAATTCGAGAGTTGATTATTTATAGATTTTCTAGCTCACTCGACACCGATTTACTTGGAATCACCTGAAGATATTTTAGTGTGACATGTACAAACGTGTTTGTAAGCTATATGACGTGTCTTCCCAACTGTATGATGACGTATCCGGTTGAAATGGGTTTGTTTCTTGGTCCTGTCAGTTCAGTAAAATAGCAAGTAAGCTTGTGGGCCCTTCTTCCATGTTGATGGGCTTTATTTGTCTTACCAGTGGGCTTTATCCGTCTCGTTGGTAGGCTCTTATCCGTCCTGCTGATGAGCCAGCTGGGCTCTTAGCCGACTGGGCAAGTATGCATAGTTTATGGGCTTGACCCAATAATTTTAGGAAAAATCATCCGGGAGTATAATTATCCCATAAAACAATTTTCTGTAAATATTGCAATTTAGTTATTATACTGATGGGGATGTATTAATCGACTCTATAACAAGACAAAAATACCCAAATAGGACTAAAATTCACATATTTTTTAGCTTGGTTGATGATCCCATCCCTATTGTCCTGACCATCGATCCTAAATCAAGACCGTGGATCGTTGTGTACTTAAGCGATCAAGATTAAGTTATGTGGATTCGTACTTGTTCGGATATCTAGCCCTATAAATACCCGATAACTTTTTTGAGGTATAATATGTCATTTATTAATTTTCACACTGGTTTTAAGTTTTCCTCCCTATCTCACGAACTGATTTAAGTATTTGAGAATTTTTGTTAAAGACTACTCAATTACAACCTTTTGATTTTTACCTCCCAGCTGGTAGGTCAGCTAGAATTGAGACCAATTGGGCCAACATGTATTCCTTATAGACTTATGAAAGACTTTAAGGCACATCATCAATATTAGGGGCAAAAATAATTTTTTAGCCCTACAAGGCAAGAGCATAATTCTTTTTTATACCACAATTATGATCGGTGTCGCTTTTAATCCCACAAAACTCATAACCATGCATTTTTAGTCCCGAAAAATCACGCGCATTGTGATTTTGGGATTAAAAATACATTGTTTGGTACTAAAAAACCGTTATGACTTTGTACTAAAAAGTCCTAAAATTACACTTTTTAAGACTAAAATGACGTGATTTTAAATTTTAGGGAACAAAAAACGTCACTTGTCATAGTTGTGGCACTAAAAACAAGAAATGTGCCCTTATTTTATAAGACTAAAAATATTTTGCCGTCAATATTGATTAAAATAAGTTAACTTAGTGTACGTACTAATTATATATAATAAGAAAAACAGCAGTAAAGAGTTTACATATACTTAAAATTATTTTTCCGGAACTTCTAGAAAACATGTCCGAATTACTATTTTTAACACTTACCTAAGCTTTAAAAATAAGGTCAAACTGAATCTATTTTTATTGGAGGAAGGGAGTGATATTCTTCTGTTCATCTGTTGTATTGTCCGGTAAAGGTGAAGTGAGAGATAAAGGAAAATTCAAAGGGTAGAGTAAGACTACAAGTAGATGGCATGAAGTTACAGCCCCAGAAGATGGGGTGCGGGGTGAAGGAGGTGATGATTGAGGAGGCGATTGACACCTGGTGGTTGGAGGTTGGAATGGTGGTGAGCCACCCACTCTGTTTGCTTTCAAATCAACAGCTTTATCAACAGTTCCAACAAGATAAATGCTCATTATTATTATTTATACTGTTATAAAGAAAAAAACTCATTGATTGTATCAATTTTTTATTATTCTATTTTATCCTTTTATTTATTTTTTTATACAAAATTGTTCATAATAGTTTTTAATTATTTTATTTTATTTTCTCTTAATCCACTACTCTATTTTTTTCTCTCATATTCTCCATATTTTTTTGCTCTTACAAACTTCCATAATTTTAATAAATTCTATTACAATTATTTTTTTTATCTCTCACATTCTCCATATATTATTTTTTTCATAAGCTTTCATATTTTTAATAAACCACAATTATATATTTTTTTCTTTCTTACTTTACCCTATATTTTTATTTTCTCACATATTTCTTTCTTTTTCATCATCTCACTACTTTTTGTATCTTTTTATAATTACTTTTAATTCATCTCATATTATAATTTTTTATATGCTCGCGGGAATCGAGTGCAACAACAAATCATAGTAAATTACAACTAGCTCGTTTAAAATTTGGCATGATTATAAATACCCATTATTTGTTTAGAAAATTACTAATATCCCTGATTTTAACAGTCATCTAACTACTAACCTAATCCGTTAGTTTTCGTTAGAATTTCACCATTTTTTTGTAGTGAACTGACCAAAATGCCCCTGTAGATTGAATTATAATTTTATTTATTATTTAAAATATTTTAAAATTCTTTTATGGACTATGTGGATAAGTTTTTAAAATTTTTCATTCACGTCATCTGATTTTTTTATAATTTAAAAAAAATAAATACAATAAGAGCAAAGTTAATAATGTTAGATCTACATCAAAGTATTACAATTTTATCAAATATCAGAAGAAGGTATTTATTACTTTTTAAATAATAAAAAGATATTTATACTTAAGTCAAACTTTAATGAAGCTCCTCGTAATTTATTGTTATTATTATTACTACACATATATCAGTCAATGAATGGAATTTTCAATATGTTATTATCATATTAAATAGTATCTTATTTGTTTATTTTTATTTTTTTGGTCTCCAAAATATTAAAAATTCCAGTTTCTATAGTTTTTTTGTTTTTTTAAAGTGAGTGATGAACTATTATTATTATTATTATTTATAATAACTGTATCTAATCAATACCTACTATCCAAACTCTGATACAGGTTAAACCCACAATCTCAAAATCATGGGACCTCAATTTCATTAATTGAATTAAACCTCATTGCTACTACTATAATTATAAGTCCATAATCAATATTTAAAAAAAAAAATTAATTGAAGCGATTCTATTTCAGTCTTTTCATATCAAAATTGTATCGTTTTCGGTATCATGTTTCTTTTGTTTTTATTTCAAAGTGGGATTCCAATTATCAATAATTCCAACTAATGATATGTATATAGCTTTGTGCAACATATTTGTTGTTATTGTTGTCCCGTGAAGCAAGAAAATTATCTAAGGATAAAAAAGGGTTTTTCACTTGCTACGAAATTAAACGAGGACCCATATTTTTATAGTTCCATCGAATTATTGATTTGTGCATGAAAAAAAAAATATATATATATATATATCTTGATAACATGTAAATAATTAATTAAAAAGGTTAAATGCTATTTACCTTATGTAATATATGAAATAAGTAAAAAATTTCTTACGAAAAAATAATTATTAAATTACCACTTCTAATTTGCTATTTTTTTTATAAGAGTCTTTTTTAATTATTTTTTATATCACATGAGAGTAAATTGTATTTTTCTTTTTAATTAAAGGAAACATCGAATTTTGGTACCACCTTTCATAAATGTATCATTTACTATAAAATTTTTACCCCAAAGACAGTGTAAATAGGGGCTTTTGACATGAAGAAATCAATCCAATTTAGACAGTGAGATTGAAATTGAAAACACAATCAAACGGATATTTTACCTTTTTCTTTTTCTTAGTTCAGTTTTTTTGTATAACATGTAAAGATTATGAATAAGTTTGAGGTTATAACTTCGATTTTTAAAAAATATTTGAGTATTTATTTTACTTTATGTGAATTATTGTAATTTATTTATTATTATTAGTTATGTTAATATATAATATATTAGTTGAATTGATGTATTGTTTTGTATATCCATATGAATCGTTATAGGATTAAACGTAATTTTGGTCCTCTAACTATTGTCAAATCCCGTTTTAGTTCTTTAACTTGTTAGCGTTTGGATTTGATTCTCTATGTATTTTAATTGCTCAATTTTAAGACTTTTTTCGCCGGAAAAATATCCAGCCCGCCGGACGGTGGCTGTGAACTTCAAATCCTTGGATTTCCGCACTACGTTGATGAAAATGGCTGGGACTTGTCTCGTTAGAGTTGCAAGGAAGAAGCGAGTCGAACTGTGGTGGTCCGCGACAGCCGTTCGTACGGATCGGGGCGAATTGACGCAAAGAGGCTGCGACGGTGAAGGTGAAAGCCCAGTCTTTATGGTGATCGAAACCTGAAATTGATTGAGGGGTTTTGTTCGTTTTGAGCTGGGGAGTCGAACGGTATATGTGGCTCTCGACAATCTTGAGTGATGGCGGCAGATTTTTAAAAAGAAGGTGGCGGTGAAACTAGGGCGAAAATGGATATTTTTACGGCGAAAAAAGTCCCAAAATTGAGCAATAAAATACATAGAGGACCAAATCCAAACCCTAACAAGTTAAAGGACTGAAATAAAATTTAACTATAATTAGAGGATCAAAATTGCATTTAATCCATTATTATAAGTCATTTACGGCTATTAGATTTTTTTTTTTTTTGGCAAAGATTCCAATTTGAATGACTATTTGGATCTTCCAAAATGATAGTGGATCTTGGCGCTAAAAGGGTAGGGTCCGGCCCGTTGACAACCGGGTAGCAGAAGCGCAAGATCCGAGCTGTATTTTCAACCTCGGCTCAATATACCTCTCAACAGAGCCCAGCAAAGGCCCAAATAATATGTCCAGAAAGCCCAACAAAAGGCCCAAGATGTCCTCGACCGTTGGCGCCAAAACAACCTTCCATTTTCCCGCCAAAATTCGTCCCCTTCTTTCATGAGGCAGCTCACTTTCACTTTCCAGCTTTCTCTAACCCTAATAGGCTAAGAAAGACCTCTCGCTCTCTCTCTCCGTGTCTTTATCACGTATAGACAATCTCTCGGTCACAGAGTGAAATATGGCTTCCGATTCTTCTCCGGCTAACATACACGGAGGTAAGATTTTCTCTCTGTCACTAGGTCTCCATATATCACTTCTCGGATTCTGACGGTTAATTTGTTGGAATGCACGGCGGTAATGTCTCTGTCGATGTGTGTGAAATTATTTTCACATTGTAAGATGCATAGTTTAATTTGTTAAATTCCATGGCTGTAAGCAAGTTGTCGCTTTGTCTATATGTCAGAATGCACTTTCTTAAATTTATGCTGTAATTTGTCTAATAACAGGCCCTTCTTCGCCGGATGACTGGGCTACGAGCCCAATCAGTAATACAGTCTCCTCCCCTGGAGATCGTAGGCGTCCAAAACGCGGTCGTCGCTCCAGCTACGCCACCCCATCACCACTGCCCTCTGATTCTCGTTTTCCAACCCCTGATGCGACTCCAACGCCCTCCGGCAGTAACTCCCGTCGGCGTGGCCGAGCTAGGCGACCGGCTGGAACCCCCACTGCTGCTGCCACGCCATCTTCCACTGATGATGCACCGATGTCCTCTGAGGCTGGTGACGGGGATGATGATGAGGCCCCACCAATGTATGTGTGGGGAACCAACATTAGTGTACAAGATGTTAATGCAGCGATTTTGAGGTTCTTGAGGCATTTTAGGGAAAATCCCCAGCAAATTGAGGGGAAGTATATGAGAATTATTAATCATGTGATTGAAGTTGAGGGGGATTCGCTCGATGTCGACGCCCACGATGTGTTTGATTATGACAATGATCTTTATGCTAAAATGGTTAGATATCCACTTGAGGTTTTAGCGATTTTTGATATTGTGTTGATGGATATGGTCAGTAGAATCAATCCTTTATTTGAGAAGCATATACAAGCTAGGATTTTCAATCTTAAGAGTTCAACATCGATGAGAAATCTTAACCCATCTGGTTAGTGTTATCATTTTTATTTTTTCTTAGATTGATGGTGAATTGGCTTTGACATTTTCTGTCTTTTGATTAGATGTTGAGAAGATGGTTTCACTGAAAGGGATGATTATTAGATGTAGCTCCATTATACCTGAGATAAGGGAAGCTGTATTCAGATGTCTCGTGTGTGGCTATTACTCCGACCCTATTGTGGTTGATAGAGGTAATTGATTAGAATGGTTTTTAAAATATTGTTTCAGGTTATGCATACTTATTCTTTTTCTGTTGCATTTTTATGTTTTGATGCTTCAGGAAGAATTGATGAGCCGACAATTTGTGGAAAGCAAGAATGTCGATCTAAAAACTCCATGACCCTTGTGCACAACAGGTGCAGGTAATGTACCTAGGTATCTTAAAATAATTTGATTACTGGTTGGCTAGTTGGTGGTGACTGAGATAGGCTTGAAAATACAAGTAGGCCCAAATAGTGCCTAATTTTGGGTTGTTATATCATTTTAACTCTTTTCTTACTTTTTGATCTTGTAAGATAGATTCTTGACCTTATGATGTTTGATTTGGCTTTTGTATGAGCTTGCCCCATCTGTTACTTGTCAGTAGAAAGTAACCGTATATACACTGCTTATATGTTTTCTATTCTGAAACCACTATGTCAAGTTTCGGAAAAATGAGAAAAATATCTCGTCCTGCTTGACAGAAGTAATATTATGCCCATGAGCAATAGGGGTTTGAATTGCCAATCATCAATTGAATATGTTATGTTCGTTATCTTACTTTTACTTTGGTTGTGATGTAAAGGTTAATGCAGAGATCTGGCAGAGCCACTCTAGTGACTGATAATATAAATACAATCACTATGTAAAATAGCACAAGTTAGTGGGAGTCCATGTTAAATTGAGAAATCGAACATTACATTAATCCCTGCCACTGAACTTATAAATAACAGGAATATCTTTCTAACTTCTGTGTTAGTTGTTTTTTGCTGAGGTGGGTTTCCTTATTTAAAACCTAGCACTTGCCTATTTAATTTTAGTAATCTGTAATACTAATTGACATTTTTTTTGTTTGTGCAAATAATAAAATAAAAATAAAAAACAGATTTGCTGATAAGCAAGTTGTGAGAGTCCAGGAGATGCCAGATGAGATACCTGAGGGAGGAACACCGCACACCGTGAGCTTATTGATGCACGACAAGCTGGTGGATGCTGGCAAGCCAGGTGACAGGGTTGAGGTAGGTTCACATATATTTATGTTGTCACTGTTGAATTTATAGTATTGCTTCATGTTATGGTCTGGTATGAGGTGCTGCTATTGCTGTTAGGTTACTGGAATCTATAGGGCTATGAGTGTCAGAGTTGGTCAAACACAGAGGACAGTGAAGTCAATTTTCAAGGCAAGCACCTTCAGTTCTTCCTATATCCTTAATGATGTGGTAAAATATGACATGCATAGCTTAAAGGAACAGATACTTACTAGTATAAAATGGTTTTAATGTTTCAGACTTACATTGACTGTCTTCATCTAAAAAAGACGGACAAGTCAAGAATGCATGTGGAAGATCCAATGGAAACTGAAAATGGGCCAAGTAGGAATGAGAATGAATCAACTCTGGACGAAGATAAGGTGCTTTGAAGTACACCTTGCTACATATCACCAAGAAATACTAAATTGTTTGTCTTCCAGAGTAATATTCTTCTGCAATTTTGCAGGTGGAGCAATTAAAGGAGCTATCCAAACAGCCTGATATATACGAGAGATTGACAAAGTCTTTGGCACCAAACATATGGGAGTTGGATGATGTAAAGAAAGGCCTTCTTTGCCAGGTGGCATATTTTAATCAAATGGTTCTTTAGTTATTCTGGGTTTATGTCAATTTTGTGGAATTTATTTTATTGCTCATACTGTTCTAATGCTGGCAATAGCTTTTTGGTGGAAATGCACTGAAGCTGCCATCTGGGGCTAGCTTCAGAGGTGATATCAATATTCTACTTGTTGGAGATCCTGGAACCAGCAAATCTCAGCTGCTCCAGTACATTCACAAGCTCTCCCCTCGTGGTATCTACACTAGTGGACGAGGAAGCTCTGCTGTGGGATTAACTGCATATGTGGCGAAGGATCCTGAGACTGGTGAAACTGTGAGTAAAATTGCAAAGATCAAGTTTCTCATTCTACTGTCATATTAACCATGAATAAGGTGAAACTTCCGTTGGAAAAAAATTACTTTGTAGGTCCTGGAGAGTGGAGCGTTGGTTCTGAGTGACAGAGGCATATGTTGTATTGATGAATTTGATAAAATGTCTGACAATGCAAGAAGCATGCTACATGAGGTGGGGTTCAAAATGGATATTTTTTTCCTATTCAATTCTAGTTGAAAAATGTTAGTTTCTAAAATGTGTGCATAGTAGTTTAATATGGAGGAAAAATCTGGTTTTTTCTGAGTTGCTGTTTATCGGGTTCTTGCAGTTTTTTGGTAAATCATTATATTTTTTAATAAAGAATTTTTCATCAGGTGATGGAGCAGCAAACTGTTTCAATTGCAAAGGCAGGGATCATTGCTTCCTTAAATGCAAGAACTTCAGTGTTGGCTTGTGCCAATCCGATTGGTTCACGTTATAACCCTCGTTTGTCTGTGATCGAAAATATACACCTTCCTCCTACTCTACTGTCCAGGTAAGGACTTCATAAATATTTTCCAGTGGCTAGTATTTTCGGGGTTATAAAGCCTTTGGTAACAATTGCCAACTATTTATGGTGCTCTACGATTATGTCATGCCCACAAAGTTCAATATGTGATTATCTTTTATGATTCATTCATGCAAAATAATCTTCTCACGCCTTTATTATGATTATAGAGACATCTTTACAATTCTTAGGATATATGGTAAACTTTGGCTTGATTGCTTTATTTCCTGTTGAACTAAGTGAGAAGTGATGTCAAACTACGTAACACTAGCTTGGAAAAAATTGCAGGTTCGATTTGATCTATTTAATTCTTGACAAGGCTGATGAGCAAATGGATAGGCGGCTTGCAAAGCACATTGTGGCATTACACTTTGAAGATCCTGATGTTCGAATCTTTTCTTTCTCTTGTTTATTTCAATAAATATTGAGATCCACCTTTTAATCCCTAAATTTTGCCTTTTGTTCTCAGAACTCAGAGCAGGATGTCATTGACCTGCCGACGTTAACTGCTTATGTAAGCTATGCACGAAAACATATACATCCACAGTTATCAGATGAAGCTGCTGAGGAGTTGACAAGGGGATACGTGGAGATGAGAAGAAGAGGAAATTTCCCAGGAAGCAGCAAAAAGGTTAGATATTATGGTAACCTTTTGTGATTGCACATTTGTTTTAGCCAATTTGACTGTTTAGGCTATTTACTTTTGCAAGGGAGTGAGGAGAAGTAGACTAGTGGAGGGGTCAAGGATTTGAATCCTTCACTTTGGGAAACGTTGTAAGGAAAACTTAAAGTTGGTTGATAGTACCTAAGAGAAGAGTTTTTCCAACTCTTCCTAAAAAGGACGTATGATAATTATGATCTCCTAATAGAGGAGATAAATACCATTCTCCAATCCTTCCTAGGCAAATACCTCACAATAAACATACTGTCAAAATAAGCTTTTTTCTTTCAGTAATAATGTTTCCTTATGAGTGGCTACTGGTTGGGGTTTTAGTTAAAGTTTATTTTACAAGTTTGTACAAGCTCCAGAATCAAGCATGTATCTGTTAATGTTAATTATTGCTACTAATGATTTTTGCAGTTACGAAAATGAGGACAAAGAGAACCAAGGATGAATTTTTCATGTTTGGTTAATAGTCTTGGTTTCTGCACAGGTTGCTCATCATTTTATTTTCTCCATGCTTGAATTTCACATCTACAGGTCATAACTGCAACCCCGAGGCAAATTGAAAGTTTGATACGCCTCAGTGAGGCCTTGGCTCGTATTCGTTTCTCACAATGGGTTGGTTAAGCTCTCTTTGGTGACTATTTCTTCAATTTGAAGAAATTAATATTTTAGCATGATTATCTACTCATTCTTGCAGGTCGAAAAGCGAGATGTAACTGAGGCTTTTAGGCTTCTTGAGGTTGCAATGCAACAGTCTGCTACAGACCATTCAACTGGTAATTCTTTCTTCTCCATGATTCTATTTTCTCAAGATGGTTTAAATCAGTATTGAAACTCCCATTGCTTTGCCCATCCCAATTCCTGCTTACTTTACCACTTTAGTCCAGATATATACAGCTAACCTTGAACGTAGGAGTGTAAAATGGTCTGTGGTTAATGTAATTTCACCTTGTTTCTCTTTTTATAAAGAATACTTTGTATAGTTCAAGCCTGCTGTTGTGCCATGCTGTTATTTTCTCTTGTGATTTGCTCTTACAGCTGTCTTAGTGTTACTTTGCTGCTCCACATA
Source organism: Sesamum indicum (assembly GCF_026168435.1). Lineage (NCBI taxonomy): Eukaryota > Viridiplantae > Streptophyta > Magnoliopsida > Lamiales > Pedaliaceae > Sesamum > Sesamum indicum. Next base: position 792,283 of record NC_142666.1, read on the forward strand.
TAATCAAATATTCCAGCTTAATAATTGGTTATGTGGAACAGGAACCATCGATATGGATCTCATTACAACTGGTGTTTCTGCAAGTGAACGGATGAGAAGGGAGAACTTGGTTTCAACCACCCGTAACATAATTATGGAGAAGATGCAACTTGGAGGCCCGTCAACTAGGCTGTTAGAGGTTTGTGAAGCTTCCAAATTAAAATCCTGTCTCTTTCTATTCAGGCTTCAAATTAAACCACGGCTGATTTGATTGAATTCTGCTTTCTAGTTACTTGAAGAGTTGAAGAAGCAGAGTTCTGGAGCTGAAATCCATCTTAGTGATGTCAGTCACTTTCCCTATGCTTGTGTTTGTGCCAAATTTTATACATTACTAAGCCATAGTGATTATAATATAAACACCTAAGCATATTATAAAAGAAGTAATAGATTTTGAAGAATTACATTGATTCATTTTTTTTGGCAGTCGATGTTTTACATTACAAATTTCCTCCGACTATCTTGTCTTTTGAAAGGAATTTGTAATGTGTATGTGGATTGTGATTTTTCAAAATTGAAAGGTTTTTTTGTAATATATGTAATATACTTGGATGCATGTGTTTTGATGTATATCAAATTAGAACATGTGCTAATGGACGGCATATTGTGTTGTATCAGCTTCGGAATGCACTTGCTACTCTTTCAACCGAAGGATTTGTTGTTGTTCATGGCGACAGTGTAAAGAGAATCTAATGAAAAGGGAGATGGGCCAAACTGGTGGGTACCAAGTGAAAGGTCAGCTGAGAATTCACTGTCTTAAAAGCTGGACTTTGGGTCACCATATTCAGACATGAACAACGGATGTATGACTGTAATTAGTTTAATTGAAAGGTTGAAAAATCTCCACTTTCATATTTGATTTTAGTGGTTAATTATGTTTGTATAAAAGCAAGTTTAGTCTTTTGTACTCTTTGTATTGGAAACGTATCTGTATAACTCTCTCTATCTAGCGTGTAGCTATGCTTTCGTGCTCAACATGTCGTCTGCGGGCAAAAACATGCAATGGCTTCCTTTTCTATTTTTAACTTTGGGTACCCGTTCCCACTTCCCGGCTTCATTTCAATTCAATTGAAACACTTATATTCTTTGGGCAAATTTTTAATGTTAGGAATTCCCAAAAAATTCAATTCATTGGTTCAGCTTGTTATTTGCACTATCCGACTGTTAGGAAGGTATGGACTACTGACCTCAATCTATTATAATAACAATAGTTCAACTTGTAAAGCAGAAGAATGGATTCAAGCAATGCAGGTAGGCACGTCGCTTTTCCCTTCAATTTTTTGGATTCTCTAGTGTACTGAACTATAGTCCCTACCTAACCTAACAATTTTTTAGGTTACATTTAAATTAATGGATTTGGATTTTAGAAAGGAATTGGAGATAATGTTTAAAATGAATCTATATAATTTTTTAAAAAAATTAATTAATATTCAACAAAATACTTTTCCAAAGTAGAATTACACAAACAAATTTTAAAAGATTTATTATTAATGATAATATCAAATAATTTCTTAAAAGAGTCAAATTGTTGATGAAATTGGAGAGAAGTAAATTTTCTTGTTCATTGCTTTAAATAAAATGGCAATGTATTTTAATTATTCTGATGAAACCAATTATTATCTAATTTTATAAGAAAAAATCTATAATTTAATTGTAATTTATTTGTGTGCTTTGGTTAGTTGAATGACTACGACATTAGTAACTACAACAAATTATATCTAAATAATACTTTTGGCCAAGATTAAATAGAAACCAAAAAATGTTGGCCTTTACCGCAATTATAAAAAGTTTAGATGCAAACAATGAATACACAGATGAATAGGGGTCAAATTTGAAATAAAATCACAAATAGTAGAACGGAATGATGCGACACCAAAAAGGCCAACAAACAACCCGTTTTTTTTTTTTTTCTTTTTCCCAGAAAAACAACAATACAAATATTGAACCAGCTCGGCATCCCTCTCCCTCTGGCGTTTGTGATCTATCTATGACTCGTTACTATCACATCACATCATCATCTCATCTAACATAAAGATAAAACTGGAGAGACTTCTCGGGTAGATAGTTAAGATAGTGATTGAATAAGGTTATACATTGTCACGGTGGAAAATGGGGGAGCGCGGGAGAGGAGGATGCTGTCCGCCGATGGATCTGATGCGGTCGGAGCCTATGCAACTCGTCCAACTCATTCTCCCCGTTGAGTCAGCTCACCTCGCCGTTTCTTACCTCGGTGACCTCGGCCTTATTCAAATCAAAGACGTCCGTATTTATTTATTTTACTTATTTAAGTCTGTCATTGTTGTTTTTATTGGTCTTGATTGCGAGTTTTTTCGACAATGTGATGTTGTTAGTTTTGTTTGTTTGTTTTTTTCCCTTAGTCTGTTGATTTCGAAGTCTCTTACAGGCGTAATAATCATAATAATCTGGTGATAGCGAGTAATTGACTGAGATTTGAGCGCGCAAAATGTGGATTATATTGTGAAAAGCAGGACTAGGTGGGGAGAATGAAATGATCATTAAGATTTTTATGTTTCTTTTCCGTTGATGATGTAACATTGGTTTCTGCTGTGGTTGCATGGAGTGACTATGTGCGAGTTTGCTGGAGTAATTGGAGACAATTTTTAGATCATGCGAACTATGATTTCTGATACTGTGTCATTGCCTGGATTCTGCTTTTGCTTGTAGTGGTTATGATTATGTTATGATAATTTTTGTGTGTGCTTAACTAAATGGAGATTGTTATTTTGGAATCTCCTTTTTTCTAATTTTACCTTCATTTTCTTTTTTCTTTTTGGTGATCTGGTGGAGGAGTGGAGCTAGAATTTCTCTCCACTTGCTTAGCGTCATTACCTTCTCTGTCCTTGAATAAATGCATATTGATTTTAAAATTGCTCATTTAATTATGTTAATTGCGATATTTCCAGTAACATGCTGTATCTTTGCTTCTGCTGTGGTTTGCTGGGGCTGTATCATGTTGTATTTGCTTGAGCAATTAGGTTGAGGATTGCTTGTTAGGTTGAGGTTGAGGTTGAGGTTGAGCAATTACTTATACTGGTCAATGCGGAAAAGAGATAAAGAAATGGAGATAATGAGATGTTGATTTTTAATCTTATGGTTATTTGTTTCGGTGCTAACTGAAATTACTGGAAGAATGGAACTTCTTGCCTGTGATGCTCAATATTGCTTTCCTTCTCAATTACTATAAGAATGGAAATTCTTGCTTTTGCATTTTTGGGATGCTTCAGTTTTCTATTTATGAATTATAATTCTGATTTTCTGTCCCCTCTCAGCTGAATGCAGAAAAAAGCCCATTCCAAAGAACATATGCCATTCAGGTAAATTATGTGTTATAGAAAATGTTCATTCATTAATAATATGAATGCTTGTGTCCTTTATCACCAAAAGGTGATGGACAGCAGGTTTCTTGCTTTTGATGAGCAAACTGAAGCTTAAATTTTCTTTTGAAGGAACTATTTCATGAACTTGTCTAAATTGATTTATAACAGTGCACTGACAGTAATAAGTTTCAAAAGATAGTCGCTATTTGTTTGACAAATCAATTTAAGTACAGAAACTGCTACTGTTATGATGATTTTGAGAAAACCACTTCTTATGAGAAATTGGATTGATTTAAATATTCAGCACTTGCATGGACACCTGTTCTTTCTTGGTTTGAAGGACAACAAAATTGGATCTGAAAGCTTGCTTCCAGGTTGTTCAATGTTTCTCATGTTTAAAACTTCCACATACAGGAGTTAAAAGCTGAGCAAACACAAAGAGCGCCTGATTGGCTGAAATTCAGAAGCTGTTTTCTTTTTATAACAAACAGTGTCACTAGATGCTTTCTTGTATAATTTCACATTGCGAAGCAAAAATCTGAATTGAGTATTTGACCTATTACTACGGATTTCCTGCAAGTCAATTTTTTTTTTTTGCAAGAGAGATTGCAAACTTTTTAATTGTTTTTCTCTCTTCTGAAGATTAAAAGATGTGGAGAAATGTCACGGAAATTAAGATTTTTTCGGGACCAAATGTCAAAGGCAGGGTTGGCACCCACAACAAGATCTCTACCACAAGATGTGCTCAATTTAGATGACCTTGAGGTAGATTTGGCTATTTGTAAATGCCTTGTTTCGCTATTGGTAGATGAGTTCAAACCAGGTTTTGTCATATTTCAGGTTAAACTTGGAGACCTTGACGCTGAGTTAGTCGAAATAAACGCAAATGGTGAAAAGTTACAGCGTTCCTATAATGAACTAATGGAATACAAGCTTGTTCTGCAAAAGGTTATTCTACTAAGTTACAGCTTGTTCCTTTTGTTTCTTGGTGCTCATAGTTTGGTGAATATTTCTACTTTGCACATGAATCTACCTTGGTGCAGCTGTTTGGCAAAGAGTCCAAAAGCGTTTCACAATTTCACTAGTGAAAAGACCCAAACGTATCTCATTTCGTCTCTACATGCTGGAAACAAATCATTTTTAACTAGGTGAACTATGAATGTTTTTACTTGGTATTATAAAGAACTACTTCATACAGGAATCAACTGTAGTCAAACATAGTATCCTCATGCGAAAAATGGGGACCTCCGATGCTCACTTCACCTGAGACAACTGACTGCTGTTGTGACTAAACGTATAACAAAGAGACCTATTAAGGAACATATTATAGCCTAGACGTTTCTTTCTTGTCTTCTCCCCTTGTCTTCTATTTGGCCTTCTTTGATTCACAAGAAGCCATCAGGTTGTCACAAGATCTCAAAGTTACAATTTGCAGTAAACCTTGAACTGGTATAAGGGAATCATATATGCTGGACTTACACTCATGGTGGTGGAGTAAGAAGAAATTAAGTTAGTTATGCATACAATCTTTTAATTAGTAGTAAGTGCTTCTTGAAAGAAACAGCGCTGAGGTTATTTATGTTTATCAGCATCAACGCATTTGTGCAACGAGTAACCTAGATTTCATCTGCATATTCCAGCCCGAGATATTTCCTTGTTTCTTTTCTTTAGTAGTTAGTTTTTAAGCACTTCTGTTATTTTTTTTCCCATATCTCGTTTTTTCAAGATATGCAATCTGTTATTTTTTCTTTTCCACTCCCTCTTGAGTTTTTTAGTAGCTGAGCTGCATAAAAGTTATTGTATTTCCTTAGGCTGGAGAATTTTTTAACTCTGCGCTGAGCAGTGCTGAGGCCCGTCAAAGAGAATACGCATCACATCAAAGTGGTGAAGAGTCCTTGGAAACCCCACTGTTGTCAGAGCTGGTATAAGATTTAACTGTTACATCCCCGATTGCTATCATTTTCCTTTATATTACATTAGTTGCATGATGTTTTGCTTCTTAGGAAACGGCAAACGATTTATCCAAGCACGTTAAGCTGGGATTTATTGCGGGACTTGTTACGAGAGAAAAGTCGATGGCCTTTGAGAGGATTTTATTCCGAGCTACCAGGGGTAATGTGTTTCTTAAGCAGGCTGTAGTTGATGAGCCGGTCATTGATCCTGTATCAGGAGAGAAGGTTTGTAGAGGACATTTGTGTTAATGATCATAACATCCGTGGCAATGTGCTTTGTATGCATGTTTACAGCAGCATGGATAATTTGGTAAATGCATATTGTGTGAGTTCCATCAATTAGTTAATAATAACATTTGTCATTGTGAATGCTTATTTTTCCAGTATTTTGTTTTCGCATGTCCCTTGTTTGGTAATAGCTGTTTCGCATGTCACTAAATTTTCCAGTGTTTTGTTTTTGCATGATTTTTAGTTCTGCTGGACTTTCAATACGTCTGCTTTCTTTTAAACTTTTTTGTTATGCTGAAACTGCGCTTACTGTGGCTATTTTGGGTTTCTGCATGTTCTGAGGTTGAACTAAGCTTATCCCAGTGGCCATTCAACTTCACTTTTGTAACTACATGTTAGCAATTGTTATGCTGTGATATTAGAGGTACTAAATGTACTACCCACTTGCCAACAAATTTGTTTACTGTCCTAGAAATAACTGATGATATTTTAAACAATAAGAATAACGATCTGGTCATTTGTAAGATGAGTAACACATGGTGCTACAAGTTAATGCATTTGCTGTCTCTTGCTTGGCACCAGGTATCTTGTTCTGTAGAACTAGAAACACTATGTCATCTTACAGAGAAACTCATTTTTGTTTATTATGACATAGGTTGAAAAAAATGTGTTTGTAGTCTTCTTCTCTGGAGAGAGGGCTAAAAACAAAATCCTCAAAATATGTGAAGCTTTTGGAGCAAATCGATATTCTTTCAGTGAGGACGTATCGAAGAAAACTCAAATGATTACTGAGGTATGTATTCAATATGCTTTGTAGTCAGTCTCCATTGCGACTCTGTCAATTCTGTGCCTTCTCTGCATTCTTCTCCTTGCTCTGTTGCTTGATTTGCTTTCTCTAGTTTCCTGAATCCTGATTTACTAATTAGGTTAAGTTTTCCCCATGTTATGACAGTTTTAAATGCCACTGGTCTCAAAGTTTGAGTGCTAGGTTAGGAAAAGTTTGTCACATTTGTCTGTGGATGGTAGTAAAAATTGGTGGACGTTTTGGTCAGCCTTTTACCATTATCATATTCGAGGAGTGTGTATGTGTCCAAGGCTTACTCATGCATGTGAACTAAGCGTCATTGTCTTGCTGCATTATCGATGATATTAAGATGGTATAATGAAGTTTCGTTATTTATGCTATTTCTGTCTGGATCAGATTTTTGGTCTGTTCATTTTAGTTGTGTGCAGGAAGTAGTTTTTCTTTCTCTTTTCATATTTTCATCTTTTTGAATCATTGTATTATGTTCCTTCATGACATAATGTTCATTGTAAGAAAATCAACATTTGGCATGGCATCTAGTAAGATTCTCACTACCAAAACTGTGATTCAAGTAATGAGTCGTTTAGCAGATTATTGTAATACATAATTTTTGAATTATCTATTACACATCTTGAGTAAGAGCTCAAATCTATTTTATCCTATGTTGAATTTGCATGTGGGGATAATTGCATGCCAATGAATCCAGTTGACGGGCTGCAAGTTGAGGTGACCTCCTTTCTTTCTACTTCAGGTCTCTGGGAGACTCTCAGAGTTAAAGTCAACAATAGATGCAGGAGCAGTTCATCGCGGGAACTTATTACAAACTATTGGAGAACAATTTGAGCAGTGGAACCTTTTGGTTTGTTACACGCAATTTAGCTAATTATTTGTTATTTCTTTTACCCGTGTGTATATCAGAGCCAGTAGCTATGCAATGGATGATTGACCATTTTAACTGTATCCAAAGTGATCCACATGTTCTCTGTGTTCCTTTATTTCGGTTCATTACTGTTTTATGAATCAATGCTTTCTTATACCTTCAATAAAATATATATATTTCTGTCTTGATAAAGGTGAGGAAGGAGAAAGCCATTTACCACACTCTGAATATGCTCAGCATAGATGTAACAAAGAAATGTCTTGTGGCAGAAGGGTGGAGTCCTGTTTTTGCAACAAAACAGGTAATTAGCTTGTCATCAAATTATTTTGGGTTGTGACATGGCAAGTTGGGGACCATTTATTGCTTTGGGTAACTGGGGTATATATGGTTACTTGACATTGTCTTATGAATCCAGTGCCATGTGAAATGCATACCTTTTTCACAGCAAAGCAGAAATTTGCTTCTTGCAGATTCAGGAGGCATTGCATAGAGCCACACATGACTCCAAGTCTCAGGTTGACGCTATTTTCCAAGTCTTGTATACACGTGAGATGCCGCCAACATATTTTCGGACAAACAAGTTCAATTCAGCTTTCCAAGAGATTGTTGATGCTTATGGGTAAGTTCTTCTCTAGAAAAAACGATATCTAGTATGGGAAGTTTTATATGCTACTTGAGGTTCAACTCCATGCCGGGTTATAGACTTGCTTTTAAAGATTGACTCATCACTGGGGAAATGAAACCATGCAAGTGTTAATGGGACTCCTAGCTTTTGGCTGCACGGTAATATAATTATGAATCTGGATACTTATATGCCTTACTGATTTCAGGTCCTTGGTTTCTGCCACCCGACAGTTTAGAGTTGACTAATAGTCTAACATGACTGAAAACAAGGAGAAGATAATGCATGTGTTTTTGGTGTCAAATTGGGAGGTGAGAATGTAACTTGGGTGATTCGGTTAACATAACGCCTCTCACTGTTGACTGTTCTTAACCTGCCTATCTTTATTTGACTAAGGTCAGAAATGAGAATTTACTAGTGGGAGTGTGTTAGAGTTGAGAGATATAGAAATTTGAGGTAAAATTTCATACAATCTGCTAGCATCCTCCTGAGTTTGAAAGCAATTTGATTTTGTGTTATGGGATAAATATCTGCCGAAACTAGCTTTCCTGGTATTAGCTACGCTTTTCTTCTGAGGCATGTAAAAAGAGAGTATTTAAACTTGAAATTTCTTATATTAATGCTCTCACTAAGCACTGGTTTCTGGTGATAATGAAATGTAGTCAAGTTGAAAATAAGTATATTGATTTCAGGAATACAAGCTTTAATGATCTGGAAGATGCACCACAGTGAACCTTAGATATTGGTTTTATATTCAATTCATTCTGTCCACATAAAAAGCTTCAACATAATACACTGTCATGTATTTTGACCATGCAGTCCATGCACAGTAAGATAAATTCATAAGTTTTGCTTTAAGGTATATCTGTACCATGAATGGAGTTTCATGCCATTTAGTTGACCCCATTGCAGAGTGGCCAAGTATCAGGAAGCAAATCCTGGTGTATTCACTATTGTCACATTCCCATTCCTTTTCGCTGTCATGTTTGGAGACTGGGGACATGGCATATGCCTTCTACTTGCCACATTATACTTTATTGTCAGAGAAAAAAAACTCTCTAGTCAGGTGATTTCATACTTAATTAATTTAGCTATAACAGCGTAAGCATTTCTTTTTTCCATTTCATTGGCTGATGTAGCTTTTATATCTATCCAATTTTCCTGTAATTTCTTACTTTGGTATTGTATTATATTCCCGTAATATCACATTTAGTGAATCTGAGCTGTAATCTGAGAAATACATTTGCAGAGAGCTAAATGACTTCAGACAAGTAAAAGCTTATCGTAGTTTTCTTCTTATTAGATACACTTACTTGAAAATAAAAAGAAAACTGATATTAATATTAGCCAGGGTTTTAGCAGATAGTTAAACGGCTCCTGATATCAAAGGAAATAATAAATATGGTTCATCCAAATATAAGAATGAAATTGGTGCTGCATGGAGTTATATCGTACTTACAAGTTATCATTCAGAAAATTCTAGACATCACTTTCTGATTGACATTTAACTTGCCTCATTTGCAACTTATTGGGCAGTGACCTATTGGCAAGGTTTTATCCTTTATATGGAAGGTGTGACGAAGTTACTCTATGATTGCAGAAACTTGGAGACATCATGGAAATGACATTTGGTGGGCGTTATGTAATCATGTTGATGGCAATATTTTCAATTTACACGGGGTTTATCTATAATGAGTTTTTCTCGGTGCCATTTGAATTATTTGCTTCTTCAGCATATGCATGTCGTGATCCATCTTGCAGGTATCTGATTGACCTTGAATCATTTGTTATCTGTTTGCATACTCCCTCCAGTCACTGAAATTTCTTACTGCATTACTGTAGGGATTCTACTACTGTGGGCTTGATCAAGGTCCGAGACACTTACCCATTTGGAGTGGATCCTGCATGGCATGGGACACGTAGTGAGCTGCCATTCCTTAATTCACTAAAAATGAAAATGTCAATCCTACTTGGAGTTGCCCAAATGAACCTGGGAATAATAATGAGCTTTTTTAATGCTCTATTCTTCAAAAATAGCCTAAATGTATGGTAAGTCAATATAGATTGCTAGAATATAGAAATGCTTTCCAAGTATTCTACTGATTAAATCTAGATTTATTTGCATCTAGAAAGGCCTTCCTGTTTAATAATGCCAATTTTTTGGAAATTGCTTTATCAATATATGTCATAATTGTCATTGTCTTGGCAACTTATGCAATTCATGGTATTCCAGGTTCCAATTTATTCCCCAGATTATATTCTTGAACAGTCTGTTTGGATACCTTTCTGTCCTTATCATCATTAAATGGTGCACCGGATCCCAAGCTGACCTTTATCATGTGATGATCTACATGTTTCTGAGTCCTACTGATGAGCTTGGTGAGAACCAGCTTTTCCCTGGTCAGAAGACAGCTCAGGTGGAATAACCATTTGACAAATATGTGTTCATTTTCATCTTATTTGAAGAAGAGTCGATTTTTCCTTTCCAGTTTGATTGATCAAATTAATTCATTCATCACATCTCCAGCTTGTGCTGTTACTTTTGGCTCTTGTCTCTGTCCCATGGATGCTGCTTCCGAAGCCTTTCCTTTTGAAGCTGCAACACAGTGTATGCACTTTTTCACTTTGTTTTTTATCCACTATCCATTGCAGTTGAATTTTCTAAAATAGGTCTACCATTGTTTATGTCATGTCTTTCCAGAGGCAGCAGGGGGATTCATATGCACCCCTTCCAGATGCAGAAGAGTCTTTGCGATCAGCAGCAAATCACGATTCCCATAGTCACGAGGAGTTTGAGTTCAGTGAAGTGTTTGTACATCAGCTCATACATACAATAGAATTTGTGCTTGGGGCAGTTTCAAATACAGCTTCTTATCTTCGTTTATGGGCTCTCAGGTACATTTGCTTTCACTATGTTAAAATATGCCTGCAACCCAGTCACGATTTGTCTCACATATATATTTTTATATGCTTGAGTTCATTCCGAGTTATACTAAAGCTCATATAAGTTTGGTTCCTGAAATGTACACTTGAAACATGAGAAATTGCCTTTTCTGTTCAGATCTCTTTGATTACATGTGCTACTATTTAAAATCACCACAGGGCTTAGCTGACAGGAAAATACAGGAAAGAGAAGTCTCGCACCTCACCAGCGTTTTTTATCCCAAACAAAGATTCTAGACTTCTTTTTTATTCTCAATGCATTATCATATACAGAGATCCTAAAAATCTGATATCTTATATTTTCTTTTTCCTTATGATTTTGGTGTTAATCAGCCTTGCCCACTCTGAGCTGTCAGTTGTGTTCTATGAGAAGGTTCTTCTTCTGGCATGGGGGTAAGTTGTTATATTTAATTCAACTCAACTCTTTTAATGAATTAGTTTTCACCATTTAGTCTTCCCCTCCTTGCCAGAAAAAGAGAAGGAAAGACTACAATTGAATCAACTTCCATGTTGGAATTAGGATTTGGAAGGCTTTTTGGTCCTAGATACTGTTAATTGATTGCAATTGCAAGCAATGACTACAGTTTCTCTATGCAGGTACAATAATGTAGTTATCCTTATTGTTGGCATCATCGTCTTCATTTGTGCAACCGTTGGAGTATTGTTAGTGATGGAAACACTCAGCGCCTTCTTGCATGCGTTAAGACTTCACTGGGTGGAATTTCAAAATAAGTTTTACGAGGGAGATGGATACAAGTTTTATCCATTCTCATTGGCTTTGCTCGACCATGAAGAAGAATGATACTCTGGTGACTAAACTATGAGCTAAATAAAGATTTTTTTGTGAATGCGCACAACATGGGCGTCTCTTGATTCTTTAATTTGGACACCATGCGTACGGATTGTATTGTTTAATTTATATTGGTAATGAAGCTTTAGGCATCCGGTCTCTCTTCTCTGTCTCTCCTGTTGTATCATTTTCTCACTGAGAATTGAAGGCAGAGGATAATAAGCAGGTATATTTGAGTACTGCATCTATGAACAACAGTTACGCCCAACAGGCGCATTATGTAATTTATTCCCCTACTTATTTTCGTGATGCAACTTGACATGGATTTAGCACTCCGTGAATATAAAGAAAATTGATATTTCCCGTCTTACGATTTCTTTTAATAGTATCTACTGTGAAAGCTCTTCTGATTGGATTCATTTGTGATTTGTCACTTGAGAAGTTACAGCATTGGACTGTTAAGAAGTTAACATATTTGGCTTGTCGATTATTAGGACTAAGACATGCTGTTATATGCTTTCTGATGACTATATGAAGCGTTCTCTCAATAACACTGATGAAACCTAAGAAGTTGAGCACACCCGAAGCAAATTAGCAGCATATGTCAAAAGTATTACATAATTTGCTTGAAATTGTTGATGACCGAAATTATAAGTAAGAAATGTCAAACATAAATAGTCGCACATCGTTTAAGAAGAAAATGGGCAAGTTCGTGAATTATAATAAATGCAGCAACACCTCTATGTACAGGGGTGAGGTGAGAGTACTGACTGCAATCGGGATCCTACTGTGAGGTGCTAACAGCTGCAACAGTTGAAACCATGGAGTCCACTCCACAAACATTGTGGCCCCGGCAGATTTTATAGTACCCATTTTCCCCCCAGTTTTCTCCCCAAGAGTTCTTGATAATCCAGTACGGCTTCTCCTTTAATCTAATGGGAGCATAGGAAGCCGCACCATAACCGACCAATAAGACACCATGATCCAACCGCTTCGAGCATATGAATGGGCATGAAACACCTCCAATGTACGTCTGCATGAAAACTGCATTGATAGCCACTGCATCCAAGAAAACAGAATCACTTTCAGAAACTATTCACCATATCAGAAAGCAAGGGGCATTTGGTTTAGGCTTTGCAAAGAAAGTAACTTGAGAAGAGAGTTTCTATATTATGTGCATGCGTGGGGAAGGCGACAAAAGATGTCCAGTTAGAGGAAAAGCTTTTCTCCTAAATCAGATATCTCTGATTACCTTGATCATATACAAGGGAAGAAAGGCCTTTACACCATTATAATATCAAAAGAGATTTTTTATCAGCAAAGATTTTTCATCAGTTTTATGTGTACCCCTAGAGAAAAATACAAGTATATCATAAAAAATGTAGAAATATTAACAAGTAAAAATGTCACAAGCGGTTAACATAACATGGAGAGAGCAGTTACCAGCAAGAGGGCCATTCTTGACAAGATTTGCTGCAATCTGATCCTCGTCAAGGGAGACAACACTGAAGTTAGCTACCTTTGCAGCAATCTTGTTCTTGTCAAATTTGCAAGCCCCACGGTCGGTGCCGGTGTATGGATAATCTTCTTCTCGCATGAGTCCACCAGATTTAAGCGTGTATTCAAAAGCACTATTCATCAGTCCACCACTGCAGCCTGAATCACATGAATCTTTTTCTTCTGGATCACACTGCAGAGAGAAAATTTCAGTCAAATGCAACTATAGAGAAAACTGGAGGGAAGTAATTGGACACTTCTTCTGAGAAATTATTCTCCTAAGAGTAGAACAAAAGATGAATAAGGTAGACCTTTAAATTGCACATCAACCAGTTACTCAACTATGTTTACTATTAACTTGTAAATAGCCATTTCAGATACTGATAAATAACTTCTGTATTTCCAATGTCAAAGACAGACAAATATCTAAAAGCAGCTAACAGATCAGTTACAATCACACAGGATCAACTTTCAGAATTCATAAATTATTTAGTACTTCCTAGTGTAGAAATCTTAAATTTTACACTCATCAAACCTTGAACCTGTCTGCCATGTAACACCAACTTCAAACTACTAAATATTTCTGAAACTCCATGTAGAAGTTGAACACATAAATCAAATTCTCTTAACAATATATTCACTTAATGCTGTTGGACCACCAAAACAGCCCTGCAAACATATACTAACAATAAGACTACAAGTATAAGCTACTAATTTTATTAAGATACAGCAATAAGTTCGACTAGTACACTAAATAAAACAAGAAACACATGTTATTAGGAACTTGACATACCAAAGTCCACGTTCATCAGTACTCAGCAGCAACAAGAGGGCAAAGTGAGAGAAGAAAGGTAAATGAGACAAACCTCATGATCACAATCCACAAGCTGTTGTTCGCTGAGGCTCACCAGATCCCCTGTTGCCAGAAAGTTGGCACCCTCCAATGCGCCTGTTGTGCTGAACGACCAGCATGATCCACAAGAACCCTACAATCAAGCATTCAGCACTTACCAACAAGTTCTACATACTCTCAGCAACCAAATTAAGCAAATTCAGAAGTCAACGCCACAAAACTTCCTAATGAACATAGATACATCCTACAAAAAAAATCATATAATACAAGGAAACATAGAAAGAAGCATGTAAAGTAAAAGGTTCCAATACGGAAAGATACAGAGGAATCAACAGTTACGCTAGTGAACTCGGATGATTTTTCTCTTTCTGTCAAACGATGCAACTAAACAATCTAAATATAATACCATGTAAAATTTATAAATCTACTCCAAAGTAATAGAATACTGAGCTTACCAACTCCAGATAAAACTCCAAATGATATTGTAAAGCATTCAAATTAGAAACCGCTGGGAAACCTAAATCTAAAACGCACCTGATTCTTCACCGGCGTGACCGCACCATGATCTCTCCAATCGAAATCCATCGGCAGATCATTTGTTGGCAAAATCGGCGCCTTATGAGCGTCGGAAGGAAGGCGTAGCCTCCGATTGAGGCCGAGGAATTGGCGGCGGAACTCTCGCGGCGTGAGATCGGAGAACTGCGTGACGCCATGGACGGCGGCCGGATCCAGCTTCTGGTGTCGTCTCGCTCGGCGTAGGTTAGCCTTGAATACAGAGAATCTATAGTCATGCTCCTCCTGCGTAGCATACACCTTCCCGAACTTCCTCTTGAAGATAGTGAAGTGATGATCGGCGTTTACTAACGAGTTCTCGTCGACTGCGCCACCGCCGTCGCCGTGGTCAACAACTTGACGGATTAGAAGATCGTCGTTCCCGGCGACGTCTTCGGCAGCGAAGGAATACCGGAACGACGTCGCAACGAGGAAGGAGGAGAGGAAGAGGAAGAGGAGGGCAAAACGTGAAGCCATGGCGTGTAAGACTGATTGATTCTACCTCGGTACTTCCTCTTTTCCTCTTTGGCGAAGATATATATAGATACAGGGGCTGTGTGTATGTAGCGTGGCGGTGGGAAAAGGTCCGAAGCTGCCAATGACCATCAGACACGTGGAGAAATTCGATTTGCCCAAGGAAGGGCCATTCTTTTGCTGCTTCTTGGGTTGGTTGCTGCAGTATTCTGTTTAGGTCATTATTGGAGTATTTATTTATTTTATTTACACTTAGTTTTACGGATAATATGCTTTTCTCCCCAAAGTTTTAATGTATTACTCATAAATTTTTTATAATTTAAAATTTATATTAATAGTCCTAATATTTATTTTAATAAATAAACTTTTTAATTAATTAAAATTTATTAAATTTCTTTATATTAATAAAAAAAATAAAAATTCATATTTTACTCTTAATTGATTTATTACAAATTTATTGCAAGTCAAACTATCATTATAAGGGTGAAAATATACATTTTTACATGTATTAATGTGTAAAGATGTATAATAGTAATTTGATTAAAAAAAATATTATTAACTATAATAAGTAAATTAGTAATAAATCAATTGGAGATAAATATAATTTTTCATTCAATCTTTTAATATCAACGTATTTGGTGAATTTTAATTGACGATTTATCAATTTGTTAGATAAAAATGACATGAGAAATATTAAATTTAATCTGTCAACAAATCACAAAGGCCTATACATAATTTTAGGGAAAGATTTTAGAAATATCCTTATTTTTATTGGTAGCAACTTGCACTAACTTTTTTATTTTGGGATAGTTTATACGTTACACAAACAAATAATGGTGCCAAGAAACGGAATAGAAAAACAGAGCGGGGAAGCATTATAAATGAAGCTGCTTCTGGATAAGGAACCAGACAACGACCCTACCAATCACAAGTTTTGTGTCGAAAATTGTACATCTAGCAGATATATATTTTTTTTATTAAAAAATAAAAATTCAGGATTTGAAATGTTATTAGTTTATTGAATTTATTTTCAGCAAAAAAATTGATAAAAAATTAAAAAGAGAATTGCCTAAAATGACATGATACAAATATTGTTGGTGGGTAATGGTTATGGTATTGGAGGGAGGATTGGGTTATTCCTGTTCAAGTGACGTCCAAATATTCCAGCTACTTGCGTTTGCGTGCAGGGGTTAGTTATTTATTTAAATATTATAAAAAAATATTACTAATTTGTAAATCTTATTATTATTATTTGGATTTTTAAAATAAAAAATATAATTTGTTATTAGTATTTGATAATACGATAAATATTTTTAATGATTAAAATATTGTCAATCTTTTATCATGAGTTTTCAATAATACAATTAATTATTATTTTAAAAACAAAAAATATAATTTTGCAATTAATATTATTAAATAAAAGTATTAAGATAGCTCAATAAAATTATTTTTGGTACGCGTACTTGTCTTGATTGGAAGCATCCCTAATGAGATTGAATTGGCAGAAGCAGCTGCAAGATAACAAATATAAGACCTATTCATTAGTTTTTATCTTGAGACTTAGTTTGAGAAAGCAATATCAATCTTGTGGACAGGGTAGATATACACATCTTAACATGTTCATCTTTTTCTTTTGAAAACAAAAATCTAAGATAATATACGAAAACACATTAACTCTGCCCATAGCAGCCAAATCAGAGAGTCACTACTTGTTTCATTTCTTAATAAAACCGACAAACTTGGTCGCTAGCTCAAAAGGCTTCAATGTTAACAGCAAACAGCTACTGCTTCTGTTAAGTTACAACATACAATAGTGCGCATCAGTAGAAGAACAATTCTACTACAATATCACAAGTTTATACATGATTCCTGACTAGGGTTGGTGTTGCACCAGAATAAAGGGAGGAGATTATATACGAAAGCTGAAACATCGTATCATTTTTAGGAGGTCCTCACACTTCAGGTTTCAAGACAATCATAATCATCTATATTTTACACAAATGATTGTGATTGTTCGATAGTCCAAATTCGTGGACCTCCTAAGAATTTCCCCTCATGTTGCAACCTGTCTCCACTTTCCCAAAGCTATACAATGCAAACCCACTCGACATCCGGATGTTCCCAACTATAACAAGCTCATACTTATTAAGTAATCCGTCTGCGCCTTGCCGTCTCCCAAGCCAAGAAAAAAAGCGCAAAAGTTAGGAAGATAAGAACTATACAAATCCTGAAGCACCATTCGCAGCACACAGAGGTAGTGTCGCATCGGCACCAGTGCTGATGAACCTGCTTCCCGCACTTGTAGCAGAAACTGATCCCACATCTGCACTAAAAATGAATTCAAAATCAAAAGCCTACCCCCCAAGATTAAATGTTGATTTATATATACATTGAGAACAATAACGACGACGCTGTTGCAATTACAGGATAACATCGTCCTCAAATATTTAATTTGCTCCTTATCAAATATAAGACCTATTCATTAGTTTTTATCTTCGGACTTGGTTTCATAAACCAAAATCAATCTTGTGGTGGCGATTGTCGACAAGGTAGGATATCATTCCGTTACGTAATTAATCTCAAGTTCAATCTCACACGAGAGAAGCGTCTACAGGTACTGATCAATAGGGCTACACAAGAACTCAAACTCTGCAAATTGTCAAAGACTTAAAACGGCAAATATACAGATCTTAAGGTCAAAACAATCTCGTAATGCAGAGTGTATCACATATAAACACAGACAAGTCATGCAAAGAACATCAACAAACTGAAACAAGTGAAGCATCCTGGCAAAGGGCCCATGACAATATTCATGTCCTAACATGTTCATCTTTTTCTTTAAACACAAAAAAGAAGACTAATCTCTGAGGCTAAGATAATATACTAACACACATTTTGCTCGTTTTTGGACTTAAAACATAACTCTGCCGATAGCAGCCAAATTAAGGGTATTATTAGAGAGTCGCTACTTGTTTCATTTGTAGCTAGCTATAGGCTACTAATTTAACATATAGATCAAACAAAGACAACGTAAATAATACCAAGAATTGCCTGTGAGAAGAACAAGTGGAATTCAATTGAAAAATGCTCCAAATTCACATCAAGAAAATTGCTGAAAAGAATAGGCTTTACAGTAAAGAACAGCAGCATTTTCTCACATTGATCATCAAATTTTCCAGAGAAAAGTGGAAGGTTTGCTTAAACAGTAAAGCTTAGATCAGAAACTTCAAAATCAATCAGTAAAAACCCCTAAAATCATACATCGGTTGAATTTGAGTAATCATATAAGACTCAGAAGGTAAGGCTAGAAACCCACAACTTAAATTCATCATGGAAGTATCCACAAACACATCAACCACAAACTAAAAGAAGCAGAGCTCCAGAAAGCTCCGAGGAAAAGAGCACACATACACACACTGAAGCGAAATCAAATTACCTGCATTTCACAATTTGACAGCCTTCCAACAGTTCGACGAAATGTCTACACCGCGGACACCTCATCCACTTCTTCTGCTCAACCAGCCTTCCAAACGCCATGTCATTCCTATCCCTCAATTCCCCACTCTCGTCACACCCAAACCCCGCGTGCCAAACCCTCTTACACTGAAAACAAAACCATCTTCTACAATTCGGGCAATTCGACTTCTTCACATTCCCCCCACACTCATTCACGATCAGCGCGTTGCAATTCCTGTGCGGGCAGTAGCATTTATCGAAACCCACAATCGCAGCTTCACACAGCACATCACACCACCGCACGAAGAGCGACGGGCCAACTAGCGAAGCGCAAGCGAGCGGGTCGAGGGTGTGATCACAGTTGAAAGCGGGGCATTTGATGTGGCCCACGTTGTCGTCTTCGAGCTTGACGCGGATGTACTTGATCATGCAGTCGGTGCAGAAGGGGTGGGAGCATCTGTTGGTGTTTGTGAATTTCTTGTCTGCATTTGAAGTGGGCTCGATGCAGATTTCACAGGTGAATTCTTGATTTTCTTCTCCGCCCGCGATTTTTTGATGTTGCTGTGGTTGTTGGGGTGGTAGGACTTGGGGAGGTGCTTGCAGAGTGTTCCCCATTTTTCCCGTGTGTTCTAAGCTTGTGGTGAGGCCATGTGAAGAGGTCAATTGATACTGATATAGATGTGCAACTCGTAGTACTATAAGCTGCTACTCCTTTCCACTCACGTCTTCTACCTCCTAATTTCTTTTTCCATTTGTGTTATAAGAGTTAATAGCTCATCCATTTTTATTTTTTTTATTGTTTAATAAATTACAATAAATTCTCTTGAATTTTTGTTATAATTATAAATATTTTTTATTATTTAAAAAATTACTACCTAAAGTCAATAATTACTAAACTCTAACAAATATCGCTCTGGTAACAATCCATTGTATGAAGTATTTATAATTATAAAAAATTTCAAGAGAATATATCGTAATTTACCCATTTTTTTGTATAAATTAATTATAATTACATTATATATTTTAAAAAATTGACAACTAATATAGCAATTACTAATTATCTATGACTAAACAACAACTAATATTTATTAGACTGACAATTATTATTAAAGTAGATCAAAATTCATATATTGATGAGATTCGTATCCATAAATTTTATAAGAGTGTTTTAATAATTTTTAAACTTTTTCTTTTTTTTTTTTGTATGTGTAAGAGAGTTAAAGTAACTATTTTCATTAACAAAATGTCTACGAACTAAAACATCCTCAGGTATACTTATTCTTACACAAAATGATCCTTTTTTTAAAATAAATCTGTCAGTAATATTCTATTCACACATATATAATATTAAATAAAAAAATATTGAAAAAGTATCAATTTTGATAAGTTTTTTATTATATTTTTATTCTTCTTCATATAATAAAACGAAAATAATAAAATTTTAAAATATACACGTCGCACTGCTTCGATAGTCAGTAGAATTGATAATCTAAAGTAAGTTTTGGAGTGTTTTTATATGATCTTACTATAATGCCCTTCCAAACTCACACTTAGAATTATTAATTTTGTTTTTAAGTACAATGGGGGTGGGGGGTGGTTGGGAACAACTTGAGTTTGAACCCAGGACTCTGTCATTCGTCGAGGAGAGTCATATCAATTTAACTAATTAGTTGTTCAGTATTGTTATTGAGAAAATTATACAATTAATCTTAGAAAAAAAATATAAATTTTAATCAATATTTTTATCATAATAAATAAATAATTATTATCAAGAACGTAATACACCCATCGATATGTCTGATTGCTAGTATATATAAATCTAGTTCAAAGAATTAAGAAGATTCGAGTAAAAAGGAGTTTTTACACTAGAATCCGACCTGAAAGACCCAAAGTGAATCAACGGTCATGTGATTAAAATTCAATAAAATCATTTTTTTTTCAAAATGTATAGATAATTATAAATCAACCAATATACTATTATTATAATATTCAATATGCAATAGAAATAACAACATAATACTATTAAAACTAAATTAAATTACTATATCCATAAAACTCCAACACATAAATTTTTTAATGCTAAGTTGTGAACGTCATCGGAAATCAATGGTAGATTCAAATACCCTAAAGTGGTGAAAAGCTGGAGAGCTTGTGTAAACTTTGTTCCCTGTCTTTTCCTACAAATCATTTTCAAACTTGTAACGTGTCAAACAAGTCATAAAGCACTTTCTGTAATTGTTCCTTGTGTTCCAGTAATAAAAATATTTAATTTTTTTTTTAGAGAAAAACCGGAACAATATATTTGAAATTGAGGAATAACTTGAAAAATGATTTCGGTTAACTCTATATAAAAATAATTTGAAATTTATTATTATTAAATAAAATATAAATCATTTGAATTTAAAATTATTTAAACTAAATTCCAAAAAATTGTTATTAAGAAGGGGGTGCAACTATAATGATATTGACTATATATATTGAGTAGTCAAGTTAATTAAAAGCTTTGCTTTCTTGGTAATTTATGTGTACTTTCATTTCAATTTCTAGGCCCATCTTTTCAATTCTATACGTAGAACAATGATTAGTACATGCACCAACTCTATTTTGACGTAATAAATTACAACAAATTTTTATAAAATTTATTATAATTATGAATACTTATTCATTATTTAAAAATTTATAAATATGTTTTAATATAATTTGAAAACAATGAATGGTGTGAACCCGTAATATCAAATTTGTTCATGAGACCTTAATTTTAGTCATTGTAAAAAAAAACCTAATATATGTGGTGCTCCTAAGAATTACTCTATGTGGTAAAGTCAACTCACAGTATATATATACATAAGTAAATTAGTAAATTGAAGGTGTTTAGAAGTTTGAGTGTGAAAATGGAAGAAACAATTGATGAGGTTAGGTGAGAAAATGAGGAGGAGGTTCATGTTCATGCAACTGAGATGTGCTGTTTGAATAGAGTTGTCACGCAAAGTAGAAAAAAGGGGCGGGTTTGAAGGACTGCTTTCTGCATTTGGAGATGCGTTTTCATTTCATTTTGGCCTTTCTCTCTTTCTCTTCACCAAAACTGCCACATTTCAGGGGCTTAAACAACTTGTGGAAAGTTAGCCCGCAATATCCCTGCAAACTGCAAACCATCTCCTTCTCCTCCTGCCAAAATAAAACCTGCACTATAATTTTAAGTAAACTTCCTCAATATTTTATTGTTGGAATAATTATTAGATTGTACTCTCCTCAAGTTTGCTGCAATTACACATAAACTTTATGTAATTTCAAAATTACATATACTGCTCAACAATTTTACTTTCGTCTAACAAATGCGTCCCGATTATTTAAATTTATAGTATTTTTTTTATTAACAAAATAAGAATTGAAAATTTATATTTATCCTTTATTAATTCACTTATTGCAGGTCAAACACATTTTTTTTCCAATACTTCCCTTATAAAAGTGGAGATTTACTTCCCCACATGTATTGAAAAGTGTGAAAATGTATAATAGTAGTTTGGTAAAAGATTAATTGTTTGACCTGCAGTAAGACAATGATAAATCTATAGAGAGTGAATATCGATTTTCATTCTTTATTTTTATTAATATCATTAAATTGATGAATTTTGACTAACCAATAGACATATTTATTAGAAGAAGTAAATATTAGTGGCAACATATATAATTTTTCAAATTATAAAAAAAATTACGTGTAATTATTACACTAAACTCAAACAGGGTGGTGTAATTTTTCCTTTATTTTTTGTAGTTCCTGAAATTTGGTAAAATTCGTTCGTTAAGGGTTTGGTAGTTGAGTTCATCTAGTGTATGTGAACTTGAAATCCTAATTTAGAGGTTAGTCAAAAGAAGAAAACAGAAAGAGATTTGAAATCGGGTACATTTTATGGGTTCCATATTTTGAGTGGATTATTTAAATTATAAAAAGATAGAGACAACTATTGAGTAAACTTGTAATTGTGTTGCTTGATGATGAGGAATGAGAAAGACGAATCATCAATAGCTCCGTTCTAGTCTAGATGGTTAGGATATTCGGCTCTCACCCGAAAGACCCGGGTTCAAGTCCCGGCAACGGAATCGTTTTCTTCACCTGTTTCATTTTCTTTTATCTCAGAACCTCATTATTCAAAATCAACGTCCTTGATTTTGCCTGTGTCTGTCCACTTGTATTTATGCATATCGTACGCGTGTGTGTGTGTGATTTGAGGCAGAGAATCTAGTTATCTAAACCAATCACCGGATAGGATGATGATATAATATTTATACCTGTGAAAGATGTTCTGCTATTGTGAAGACCAAACAATACCTACTAGAGAAGGGTGATAATTAAATCGCATGGAATCCCTGTGTGGAATGTAGAGGGTTCTGAAACTTGAACAGAGAAGATGATGAAAGAACTCCAGAGGAGATAAATACAGAGCTGCTCCATGCCTACACTTTATAACTCATTCCAGCTACATAGAAACAAGCCACCAAACATATACATACATCAAAGAGCTCATCTATGACTCGTTAAGTTGAAATTAGTCAGGATAATACAACAAGAGCCCTTGAAGAAAGAGAAAGAAGCTAGGAAAAGAAAGGAGAATCTAAAATAGTTACACACAACCAAACACATCCTCGACCCTCAGAGGAAACAAGCTTAACTGTCTTTCAAAGCAAATAGACATAGACAGAGTTTCCCAACTGGTTCCCTTCTTACATCTCAGAAGTTTCAATTTCTCGTTACTGCCTCAGTGTTTGTTTGCATTGCACCGAAACACGGTTTCACTGCTTCTCGCATATCATGTGTATCACCTCCGACGGCGTTTTGTATCCACCTGAAAATCCCAGAAAAAGGGATAATTGAAAATGCACAAATTTGAAATACAAGTTCTGATCTGACTGGGATCAGGGTCCTAAGCCAATACTTATCCTCGCACCTAAAAAAATGTAAATAGTTTCCATTCACTAAATTCTTTTACTCAACTTAGATTCTAGAAAACATAAATTGCAAGGATATCAGAGATAATATATAATCAGTGATTACCTTAGCGTCAGCATTTCTGGTAGAAACATGAGAATTATGTAATTTTTTCTGATCCTCAGAGGAACATTCATGGCAATAGAAGTGATCAACCTTTTTGGCCTCCTCTTGGGTCATGTCTATACAAGTTGGATGAAACCTGAATCAAGGGTTGCAAGCATGTGCTTCAGTTCAAGCCTATTCATTCTAGTTACATTGTGTCATGAAGCTCGGCATGTCAGACAAATACATTTTAGAAAATGTTGGAAAAGCAAAATTATTAGGAGACAACATATTTTTACAAGCATATTGAGAAAAAAAAAAGAAGCACCATAATGACTGTGAAAAGACAAAAGGAGACTTGATTCTAAATTCACAAGAAAAGTGACTTGTAAACTGTAAAGCAATGGAAATGCTTTGAATCCCAGGAGCCAAAGAAGCAGCATCATTGGTATAATGAAAGAGTTTTACAATTGGCTGACTCTATCTTCAAAATAAGGTAACCCACATGCATGTATACATAGTAGCCTTTGAGCTCAAAATGCCCAATGGCATAGAACCTAAGAAGCAAACCATGAAACGCTATAAGCTCAAAGAAAATACACAATGCTCTGCTAGCTATATAATGAAATCCCATGGCTGAAATGCTATACCTTGTATGTAGTAAGTTGACAAGTTACAAGATAAGCACAAAATGAATCCATGCAAAATAGTGAACTGAAAAATAATAATGCACATACAAACTCACCAGTCACTGCATCCTTCGCACTGAACCATGAGATCATCAGGATTATAAGGCATCTCACACTTACAGTACCTGCCACAGCAAATGACCAAGACTAGTCAAACAGACTATTCAACACAAACATGCATCAAAAAGTTTAGCATACATTCTGGAAATGAATGTGCCTACATTACTTAGTATGTAGATTTTAGAGAAGATGGGTGAATTTCCAATACTTGAAGACACTTAAATCAAGATAAAAATGAAGCAGTTTTATGATCTTATTTGTCTTTCAACTTCATAAGCTGGAAAGGTGGCTAAATGTTATAGCTGTTAGTATAATTAATTCCACCTGCTTGGTACTCATTAGTCAGTAACCTCAGTTTTCTAGTAATCAATCTTAGCCAAAATACAATACGAATAGCTTAAAAGCCTCATGCGCCCATCAATTAATACAAAGGTAAGAAAAGAGACAGGCCGTAGAGTGAGCTAATATCATAAACCGGCAAAACTTTTTACCCACATAAAATCATAAGTAAACTCTGATAAAGCTATATACTAATTAAACAAAACTCAGAAGACACTTCTGGTTCTTTTTTATGAATACTTATAATGCATAGTTCAGTAAAAAGCAGCCAAAAACGTAAATGACACTTGTAGCCAAATGCAAGATACCCTTCTTCAAGTTATAAGTATCAAAGAAAAGATTGACACAGAACATGCTCTTTCCTAAAAGTAGATACACATTAAGACACAAAATTAGGAAATTTTAGTCAATGAGCAGTATAAAATATCAATCCCATATTCAAAAGTCATTTTATCAAGTAAATTATTATAGTTCAAAAACAACTGAACTGTTTTCCCCACAGCACTTGTAGATGACAAATTTAGAAACCCAGGTAACTGTTCCAACCTTCGTTGAAATGGAACTCCAGTAAGTTCAACAATTTAGTCGCTCAGCCTAAGCAAATTCAACGTGAACCATAACTAATCCTAGATTAATAATGTCAAAACTAACAAAAAGGTCGTCAAATTAGCTGTTCCACCGAAACTTGGAAAGTCTTCATTTTTTCAAGTGAATTCACCTCAAAGTCCACTACGTAAAACAATTTAACCAGACACAGGATCAGAAGCTACAAATTAAACCTACACGGCGACTCGGTCTGGATTGAAAGCACCAGTAGACGAATTGTACTCAAAACGACAGAAGAAATCGTCATTTCCAACGGCATCAAGCTTAGTGTAGCTCTTGAAGCTATGCACCGTACACTTGCCCTCAATAGTATCGGCACTCTGAATATCAAAATGATCGGACAAAAACAACTCCTTCGAGCCGTGGAATTGCCGGCGTCCTCCGATCGACTCTTCCGGCCGGTAATACCACCTAACGTGGATCTTCACGTTCGTGCCACGGCTGTCCGCCTCGATCTTCTCCACGCGCGCCACGTACGACGGCTTTGACGAGTCCGAAGGCCTCATCAAAACGCAGTCGCCGGCTGCAGAAACAAACAATCAACCGAACAAATCAGAAACAACAGAAAAGACGAACAACATCCAACTACGCCACCAATTTCAAGCAAGTCTAACATTCACAGACAGATGACCACCACATATACGCTTGAATTGCAATCAGAAATTGATGAAATCGCGAAACTCACGGCGGATGGTCTTGTTGATGTGCTTAACGGTGTAAGAATCGAGGGTACGGCGGGCGGGCTTGGCTTTAGCCATGTGCTGTACGGCGGAGGAGGGAGAGCGTACATGTAGAGAAGATCGTAGAGAAAGAAAGTTCGAGGGGCTGTTGTTTTAATTGTATTTCCTTTTAAATTTTTTTCAGTTTTGTGTGAGAGTGGTGATCAGGTGCTTGGCGGACTAGCTGAAGGAGACGTAGTCTGAGCTCGATCAACGCTGACTGTTGATTCAGTCCGTTGGATGAGTGATACCGTGAAGGGTAAGTAAGAAATACCGTTGGATTTAGAACATCGCTGTGGAGAAGACATAGGGGGTGTACGGAATAAGAAGGAACGGTTGCGAGCTGAGCTGAAGTCAATATAAACTGTTGTCTGCGTAACAACTAACAACAGACAGCACACCTCAACTTATGAACGCCTTTCGTCTTTCTATCTTTGCACTCATCACTACCATTCTCAATTATTATTAAATTATTTGTCTCAAAATATTTAAATTTTTTTAAAGAAATTATTTGTCTCAAAATATTTAAATTGTTTTTAAAGAAATTATTTTTAAAAGACTTATATAAACTGCCCTAAAGTTTTTTAATTTAATAACTAAACTCTAAAAATATCGATTTGGAAGATAACACATCATTTTTATTTAAATTCTTTTTACAAACTAACTATCATTGCACGCAGTACTTGTGTCTATATCTTTAAATACATACACCATATGTTAAAATACAAAGTTGGTCGGACTGGGCTGGCCCGACTCAGAATCAAATTAGCCCCATAGAAAAATGGATTTGTTCGACTCAAGCCTGATTGACACTTAGAATTGGCCCAATCTAGTGGCTCAGGATCATTTGGTTCTAGTCCGAACTAATGAATTGGTCCAATTGGGTCAATTTAATAATGCATGATACGTAATTTTTTATTATTTACTTCTAAAATTTAGGAACATTGATTCATAAATACTCTTTGTTTAATTTATAAAAAAAGTTTATCTTAATTTTTTTTTACTTGTTATTATCTAAATTTATTATTTCAATCTTGTTAGTCGTGTGTAATTTTAACTATTCTTTTTTGTAGTTATAAATTCTTGGTTAATTTAATTTATTATTTATTTATTTTATAAAATAATTATAAATTTAAGTAATTATTTAAAAGATATCTCAATTAAATTTAAAAAAAAAAAGGCCCAATCGAGCCTGATTCGGGATTAAGCTGAGCTTGGATTAGGCCTTAATTGAGTTGGGATTGGATTTAAAAATAACCTAACGAGGGCCCTAACTAGAAATGCATTCCAATAAATGCTTTTTATGCAATATTTATGTAATACATACAGTGTGATCGGGCTCGAAATCGTCTGGATCGCTCTACGATCACGTTCGCGTTTCGCTCCCAAATCCTTCAGATACTGTGGATAAAAAGAAACGCTATCTAGTCGGGTTGGCACCCTACGAAGACACTCCGACGCTTAAGTCAGTTATCTTTCTTAAATGTAAAATGCTGAGATGTAAAATATGTTCCTTTTTTATGAATCTGAAAAATTACCTCTATTGGAGGAATTTTCCCCTTCTTATACTGAATGAAGCTTCCATCTCGGAAATGCCACGTGTCCCACGATCTCTGACTTTTGGATACCACTTACATGCACATCTTCTTGAATTATGCACCATGATCACACGTAATGTGCTAGGAATCCGTAATTATGCCCATTAATTATGTCCTTAAATATTTACTTACTTTACTTGAAATTATGTCAATTTAGGTCAGACCATTTAGACGCATAAAGTCACTTTTACCCTTTTTCTGGGGTATATCCGACTTTTTCTAAGTTCTCCCCCATCACAGTGATTTCTTGCGAACTCACAACCTACCATGAAATTTGAAATCTTATAAAATTACATTTAAATCGAAAGACGTTTATATAACAAAAAAAAGTTATGCAAGGACCTTACTAGTACTGCCATTTGGTGTAAAAATTTATGCTTAAGAATATATGTATATGCATATTTTTTAAGGATGATTACATTAATATTCTTTCTTGATCTATGGTCGATTACATAAATTACTTATATTTTTTATAATATTACAGAAATTATTCATAATTGTCAAAAACTAGCAATAATTTATCTAATATTATTGACTTTTTTTCAAAGAGAACATCATTTTTGATCGGTAGATGTATAATTTTTAAAAGACAAAGATGGTTTATATATATAGACCATAAGTCAAGAAGTGTAGATGTAATTACTTTAATTTTTTTTTTCATTCAAATATAAAGAAATGAATTTTATGCATTTATATGAAGGGCAATGTGATGTTTACGCGTGAAATATAATATGAGATGCAACATGAACGTACGCTAAAAAATCTCAATTGTAGATAATAATTTTAAGGGATGGTTATATTTACATTCCCTCATTTATTGTCTTTCTACACAAACTATTCTTGCCTTTTGACAAATTACAAAAACCACCCCTAACAGCCTTTAAAACTCAAAAATGTCTTTGTTGACTAGGTCAACTTTTAAAATAATTTTTCAAAAATAGAAATGCCTTTAGGGTGTTTCTGCAATTATCAAAATGTAAAAGGGGTGTCAAAATAATATTTAAAAAGATGAGTATATGACCCCATATATTTTTTTAATAATTATTACTAATTTTTAATTTAAATTAAAATTATTTTATTAATTTTTTTATTGAATCTTTATATAAAATTGCACCTTTTAATTATTAAAATATTAAATTATTTAATTAATATATATATGAAATTAATTAATTGATTATAAGTTTCAATTAAAAAATTATCACACTTGCATGTATTAGGGTAAAATACACTTTGCCCCTTTGAACTATTTGCATTTAACATTGGTCCTCCTAAACTAACAAATATAACACTTACCTCTTATAATTAAATTGTTAGACAATATTACCCTCATACTTTATATATATTTAATTCAAATAATTTCTTTTTTTTTTTAATAATGTTACATTTTAAGTTTAATTAAAATTTTCTTAATTGGAAAAAATATATTTTATTTATAGTAAAGTAAAATATAACTAATGAATTAAATAGTTGAATTTTATTATTTTTACAGACTCAAAGTTAAGTAATAAATGAGTAAAATAAATACACAAAAAAATTTCATGAGACATTTTATTAATTTTATAATAACATTAAGTTATTAATTATTTAGTTTCTTAGATAAAAATGAGTAATTACATATCAGTTTTTTTAACGTATTTTTTTTAAAATATGATAAAATATATTTGTTCAACTTTTTCTAAAAAGATTTAGCTTTTGGTTAAGTATATATATTTGTCAATTTCTTTTAAGAAGCATATATGAGTTGTTGGTTATATTATATTTATTGTGTGTCTACTATATGTATATATAATTTATATTCTACTTTTAATTTAAATTCTTTATTTATTAAAAAAATTAATTAAAAAATAATTTTATGATGATTTAGTGTGCAAAACACTGAAATATATTTAAAATAATATAATTGTTCAAGGCATGGGAGGCATTTTTGTTCATTCAAGAAGGTCAGTGTTACATTTGTTAGTTTAGGGTGGTAAATATTACATGATGAATAATTTAAAAGGGCAAAGTGTATTTTACCCTATATATTATTTGATTTATATAAATCTAATTAGAATTAATTAAACAAAATACATGTATTTATTAAAAAGATATTTTAATAAAATGGGGGTTAGGGTGGGCATGGCAAGTGTAGTTGGGGGAAGAAGGGATAATTTTTTTTAAATAAATAATTTAATAATTTAAAATATCTTTTATTAAATAAATTATTTATTTTATTATTTCTAATATAATTTATATAAAATACATAAATTATTTTTATTTTTAAGTTTAGTAACGTTTAGTTATAAATAAAAAGAGAGGATAAATATTTTTTTAATTTTATTATTTTACGAAAGGATAATTTATATATTAATTAAATAATTAATATTTTAATTATTAAAAGGTACGATTTTATATAGAGAATTAATAAAAAAGTTAATATAATAATTTATATTTAAATTAAAAATTAGTATAAATAATAAAATATATATAGTCATATTATTCATTAAGAAAAATACTTTAACACCCCTTCTACTTTTTAAAATAATTATAGAAACACTTCTAAGGGCATTTTTGTAATTTTTGTAATTTTTCAAAAAGCAGGAATAGTTTGTGTAAAAAGGCAATAGGTGAAGTGTGTAAATGTAATTATTCTTAATTTTAATTACTATTTCAAAAACTAGACTGAAAATACAAACAATTAGGACCTTAATTTCCTCAAGAAACACTTCTGTTTTCAAATGGATCCAATTTACAAAGAATGGCGTATATGTTAACACAACAGAAACCCTTAACTTTGATTACAAAACAAAGGTCTCATCTCTCTTCATACTTTTTGACTTGCATACATTACATGGCTCTAACTAAAAATGGGAGCCTTCTTACTTCTCTATACATATGTTACAGATCTCTGAACCAGAGAAATTCTTGAAGCATCACCACCAATTTCCTCGAACACTATCAACAAATTTCCAGTTGGCTTCAACCACGAACGAGGAACGTGATACCTGAGAAACCAATATGAGAGTAGGCAGAGTTAGCAAAGTTTGAGTACATGTACATGGTAATGGTTCAGTAGTTCGCTTTCAGAACTCGGTTATGATGTACCATCTTTGAGTGGGTTTTCCACAGCCGGATTGGCACTTTGCCTGCCGGAATGTGCCTGCATAGCTGCAAGTGTTGCATTGGCCTTTTGCATAAGCGGTCCAGTATCTCCCGATGCTCTGGCCATTGATCCACACTTGGCCTTTGCCCATGCTGCTGAGGTCCAAGGCCAACGGCTCGTTTCCTAGTGGTGCACTGAAGTAAGCCTGCAAGTGAAGTACGGAAAAGAATGCAAGTGAGGGCCTAGAATTTTGAGGCTGGACCGTGTAGGTAGATGCAATGCAGCTACTTAATGTTCAAGGGTGAACTTGTGATTGAAAACAATGGTCTAAGGCTGGCCTGAATATATTCAATTGATGAGAACTTGAACCACTGCAAATGTAAGATAATACTTTGACCTAACATCAACCACATGTACAATGCATAAGAAAGAAAAAGCCGGGGGCAAAGGGAAAGAAGGGAATTTTATGTCGCACATATAAGTTGAAATACATATCTTTCAAACTATTGATGCATTTTGTTTTTCTCCATCATTCAATAAGGTTTAGCTAATATTAGTACCTTGTACCATGTAAGTGGCTGTTGCTTGTTCTCTAGAAAGGATGCTTTCGACCAATCAATGGAAGAAATTTTACTCGGGGAAGCTAAGTCCATGGCTTCTCCTTTAAGTCCAACCTGATAAAGAGAATAACATTTGATCCAAATTTACCAAAATTTTTGCACGATATGAGGAACAAGACAACCAAGAAAAAAGCAAAACATGCTATCACAAACCTTGTATGACCATTTTTGCCTGGACAAGTCCCTTGTTCCGTGGTCAACCCCATGTAAGACGACTGGTCCGAGGACTCCCGTGCTCCATGTTTCAAAACGATGGCCGTCGTTCTTGAAATGGTAAAATAGAGGTATTAGTAAAGACGAATTTTCAATTATTCTTATTTTTTCAAGGGGATGCATTTAGACTTAGGTAACGAATTAGGAGAGTAAGGAAATAAGCAGATAACTGACCGGCAATCCAACAGCTACACTGAGTAGAGCAATGCTGTTTATTCCAGCATGCAAGTTGACAGCTCTTGTGAAAGTGAATTTTCTATTCCCCTGAGTCCCAAAGGCCGATCCTGGAATAAGGAAACATTTCAACTTCACTGTTTTTGGCAACATTTCAACTTTGCTGTCTATAAAACCGATCTTTATCTCCCCAATAAAGATTAATGAAATAACTTAGCTTTGATTTTTTTTGGCTAAAATTAGAAGGATAAGACTCTGTGTATCACCTGAAAGTTGCCCATTTATGAATACGTGCAAGACATGGCCTGCAGAATCTACGGTGAGAATTGGGCGTCGTCCTCCATGTAGAAAAGATTCAGTCGGACTTATCTCGATGCTGCAAAGATTGTTGGCTCATACAAGTTTGTTAGACTGCAGGACAACATATTTCCATGAAACGGGCTTTTGTTAAATTGTCTTCGTACCTGGTCGTGTACCATAGATAATCGCTAGCATCTCTGGTGACGTTTAACTGCTCCAAAAGACCAGGAACTGAAAATTTAGCATCAACTTCGCTGGCGGATACGTCTTCATTGAACGTTTCCCATGAGAGCATCCGCACATTGGTAGGTAGCATTTGAGGCCAAGACTTTTTAGACCTAACCTGTAAGGTGCAAAACTTCACTTGTAAGATGAATAACTAGACCAGAGACCTACAGTTTGGCTACCTTGGAGCAGCAAGTCAGAAACAAGTATTAGCATAACATTTGAAGCTTGTCTGATTTTGCACCACTAGAGGTCGTTTTGGCATATGACTCACCATGGCAGTGTTAAAAGCAACATTTTTGCAGTCGGGTAGTATGCTGATTGACCAGGGAGGCAGATCATAGTACATGTTATTGAACCTCACCCTTGCACTTGCATCCCAGTGGTAATTCGATAAAAATGCTGCACACTGCCCTGATTTTGAAGAAAACACGTGTGCCTGGAAACAGAATCGCTCAGCCATTCAGGCAAAAGATTAATTTTTACAACCATAAAAATATTTAAAGTTAGATTGGAATGTGAAGCCTGACAGGAACTCGCACTTTCTCCGACAGGGGCAATAAAATGAAAATTGTGCATCCTTTAGTACCCTCAAGACTCGTCTACTAACAATATATGAAAGCATAGAATCGTAGATATCAAACAACAAGAAGCAGACCTGCTCGTAGTTTCCTAAAGGAGTAACAGTGGGATCAGCGGCAACCAAAGCATGCTCACATAACTTTATTGCCTTATGAAGCTCCTTTAGATGGTCATACTTAGGCTGTCTAAGTACACCTGCGGAAAAGAGGGTATTGAACTAATTGGTTATGATGTAAACATACATGAAACAAGTAAAACTTGGTTTCACAGTACTTGTTCGCTTACCATATTCATCAATTGGAGCATCATAGTCATAGCTGGTGGTAATAAAGGGACCTCCAGCAGTTCTTCCAAAATTGGTTCCTCCATGATACTGGTTAAATAGGACAAATAAAGAAAGTGCAGTTAACGCACTATTGCAGGAACCTTAAGATCAACATTTTCTGAGTATGCTATGACAGATAGGTTGTTTGTGTCCAACCTAAAACTCTATTGCATTGATTACATGAACAAAAAAAATGCTCGTCCAAGGTGCATTAAACTGAATATCTCATAGTTGTTTCAACTTGAATCCTCTTTTGTTAAGGAATTTATATTGCCCTAAAACCAATATTCAAGTTTTTCAGGCAATTCTTTGAAAATACCTTAAAGAATGGAAAAATAAAGCACAAATTTCCTTACCATATAGTAGTTTATGAAGGAGCCTCCTTTCTGGACGAACCTAGCAACAGCAAATGCCAAGTCTTCTACCGGGCGATGATGAATTGGCCCACCAAATTCTTCAAACCTTGACAGCAAGCCATAGAAATATATAAAAAAACTATTACACTGTTTTTCTAGTCACTGAAATTTAGTGGGGGTATGAAGATACCAGCCAGTCCAAGCTTCTGTCCACATTGTTGGCTTGTAAGGTTTGTTTGGGGAAAAATAGTCGCAGTAAAAACCATTGCAAGTGTTGATCTGTCAATAAAATTTAACTAAACTTCATGAACAGAAGAAGAACACAATCATCACTTTCAGAGACTTTGATCAAAATTTAGCACAAAGAAATTCTAACTTTTTAAATGATCGCAAATGCAAGAAAATAAGAAGATACAACAATGTTAAATCAAAAGGCAAGAAAAATGTGTTTTCTTGCATATGCCAATAAACAAAGTAAGGATAATTACACACACAACCCCTAAAATTTTGGCAAATTACAAAAGAGTACCTCAATTTTGAAAAAACTACGTTTGACCTCTAGTATTCATGTTGATACTACGTATTTCTCCTTAGCCTACAAAATTTACAATGCAGAATGTGTCTGCAGGCAATGCCACTGTAATTTTCCAAAATCAAGCATGTTTTTCGGTAATAAAAATCAAATCTCAAAAGGTGTCGATGTAATTATATCAAGGACATATTACCACTGGATCAGGGGCGTCGTCTTCTTTACACATAACCCACGGCACACCGGTACCTAAATCGACGGCCATTTTTGCAGCCCAAGACATGTATGCATGACCGGCGGCACCAAAGTTCCTGCTCTCTAAACCGTACTCGTTTTCGATCTGCATTGTAACAGGGGCAATTAAGTATGGCGCCTTCAGATTGTAATCTTTTACTCTCTTGATAGAGTTGAGTTTCAGATACTCACACTAATATGCTTTCCTACGCAAATGCAGGGAATAAGTGTAATTACAGCAAAAATCAAGCAGAACAGTGAAAAACATGCCTGGGAGAGAATGATTGGGCCTCCTTGAGACTGAAACAGCCTCTCAGTCTTCATCATTTGGACTATTTTCTCAGTAAATCTTTGCATTGCCATCTGCAACACCCAAAAACGAAAATTGCTCATACATATATGTACGTTTGTGGAACCTACACAACATCCTTAAAATTCGCACACACACAGACCTTGAAAGGTTGATTGTCGGTTCTGAAGCTAATGCCCGGAACATACTTCAACCAAACGGGGAACCCTCTGAAACCAAAGGTATGAAAAAGCACAGATAATGAGCAAATCACTGCAAATATCAAACACAGAGAGATATTAGTACTTCATTGCAAGAACAGAAATGGCTACCCAAAATTCCATTCTGCACAAATGTAAGGCCCAATGCGAAGATGTAGGTAAAGCCCTGCTTTCTGGACCAACTTTACGAATCTAACCAAATCATATCTTCCCTCAAAATTGTACTAAAAACCCACAAAGTAGAAGACATCAGTTAGCAATGTAAGGAAAAAAAAACAAAAAGAAAAGAAAGGAAACATGGTAAATATATGTAGGGATAAGGAAGAAAAGTACAGTTCCAGGTGAAGGTTCATGGAGGTCCCAGAATACATAAGTGTCTATAGCATCCAAACCTCCATCCTTAGCCTTCTGAATAAGCCCTTCCCACATCTGCATTGTAAGAAATTTTCAGCTTTAACTCTCCCCAAAAACAAAAGAAAAAGGAGAAAACGAAGAAGAGTAATTAGTTTACATCAGGGGTGCTTCTTGGGTAATGAATGGAGCCAGAAAACAGAATTCTTCTCTGCCCATTGATGATGAGAGCCTTTCTATCATAACTGACACTGCAATGTGAATGCTGAACAACTGAAACCAGCAGCAGCAGCAGGCATTTCAACAGACACTTCGGAGCTGAGATAGCTTTCATTTTTCTATTTTTCTTTTGGGTTTTCTCTTCCCTTGAAGTAGAGGAAATGAGGAAGAGAGAGAGGTGAGTTCTTGTGGAGGGAAATGAATGCTGAAATGAGAAAGAATGTGAAGATTCACTGACAACAAGCTTTTAAAATTTTAAACATATAAATGCAGCACTAAAGACAATAACACAATGTTGTGTGCCTTTTGATTTCTTCGTTTAACTATTTACACGGCACACTGCACAGTGCTTTCTTTCAACTTGGGAATGCTGTTTCATTTGTCTCTTTTTCCTGGGCTTTTTTTTTTTTCTGTCAAAAGTTTTCATAGACCATTTAATGCATTTGTCAAAATAAAAGAAAAAAAAAGGAATCCCAAGTTGCATGAAGTAAAGAATTCTTGGGATGGGATGGAGCTGAGAGATAGCTCAGAAGTTGAAAACACTGGAGCAAGAAAACTGGATTTTAACTGTTGTGAAAGTGGAGGACAACTATTAAACATCTTG
The DNA here is from genome assembly GCF_026168435.1 of Sesamum indicum. Lineage (NCBI taxonomy): Eukaryota > Viridiplantae > Streptophyta > Magnoliopsida > Lamiales > Pedaliaceae > Sesamum > Sesamum indicum. The sequence goes on from NC_142666.1 coordinate 828,073, forward strand.
ACATGTTAGAACTTAGAAGGAAGGGAAAAGACAGAAGAGATTTGAGTGATTTTAACTCCAATACTATTACTGACCAACAGCATATTGTTGGAACTATAAATTATTTATATAAATACTTATATATTACTGATCAGTATAGTTTTCATATCGACAGGAAGAATCAAACACTCAATGCAACAGAAAATGACTGTTCTTAGCATTTGAGGCCACAAAATTTGGCAAACTAATCCTTTTCATGGATAGGGGAAGTTGATGCTTTTAGGTGAGTGGTGTGTGAAAAATGTGTTTGTTGAGTTGTTGTTGTGTGTAAAACAAGAGAAAAATGCTTTAATGATAATCTGTGGTGTGTTAGCTTAACACTTTTTTCCTTGGAAAGAGTGAAAAGAAACAAAAGAAGAATCTTCCTACTACCCTTTCTTTCTTTTTTATTTTTATTTTATCACTTTTTGCCCATCTGAATTTGATGAATGCAATAATAGAGTATCACTGTCTGGATTGCTAAGATAAGCACATTCACAGTGCTTTTCTTGGGACCTTATCATTTAATTCACACAATGATTGACACTAAACACATTACTATTTATTCTTAGATCTCTTTTCAGATCTCTTAATCTTAGTAACAAATCAAGACAATCAATTTATTTTCATAAATTTTATAAATGAAAATTTCCAGATTAAGAAAATACAACAAGAACTAGCAGAAAAATTAATAGTAAGTCCATTTTACCAAGTAGATTTAGTACTTGATTAATGGTCAAATTAGGTAATATTTTTTTTAATTAATTAATTTTTCACAAGGTATCTATCCATTCGTCTTATTAACTCAAGATTAAAATTAAATAACGTTGTAATATGAATTGATGAATATCAGGGTCTAAATAGATTACAACAACTAGACTAGCCCGATAATTTTTAGAATTTCTACTAAAGTTGTTTTAGTGAATCCGGTACTCATCATGGTAACTTCATTTTTGATGATAAACGATATGATGTGGATGATCATCCTAATTCATAAACGAAGCGGACCCCAGTTCTTGTTAGATGGATAGAAGAAAATGAGATGAGGATGATCATCCTACCTAATCCATAACTCATGAGGTCCTCCCTTCTTTCGCATATCCATAACCTCAATTATTTTCACGTCCACATGTTAGTTGGAAATTGCAATCAACAATTTAATTGACAGAAATTTTTCAAGCTTTTGTAGATTCAAAAAAGAAATTGTTTGAGATAGCAAAATTATTTAAAATCACAACCAAAAGCATGTTGAGATGAAGAAAAAGAGAAAATAAAACAAAAAAAGTCAAAATTTTCTACTATAAAATGATATTGCATGTGGCGTCTCACGTTACATATACATACACATATGTATATTCACTTATGTATTTAAGTAAATATTGTATACACTAATATGTATATTAGAAAGTATTGTAAATCGAACAACAACGAGATAAAATGGCAAAAATTGGCGAAACTTAGTCTATTTTTAGTTTTTCTTTATATAATTATATTTATATCCTTTATCCTAAACAATTGAATCAATTTACACAGAAAAAAAAGAAAAAAGAGAAAAGAATCCAGTTTTCTTCCCCTCCCCCCCACTCCTTCCCCAATCGCAGGCCCCCTCCCTCGTCCCAGTCCACGCCGTCGCCATCTTCCCCCTCCATATTAGAATTGTTTATACATAATATATATATATAAAGTAAATATATATATATATATCTCATATATATATATATGAAGAGAGAGGAGGGGGCGAGGAGGGTGACGCGGCGGCGGCAGCATGGGCTGAGCGAGGGAGGGAGGGAGGGGTGGGACGGGCGGGGTAAGAAGAAAGGTTCCAATTTTGTTTTTCTTTTCTTTTTCTTTTTTTATATGTTTTGAATTAATTTAATTGTTTATGACAAAGAGTATAACTGTAATTATTTAAATAAAAACTAAAAATGTACCAAAAGGGTATTATGTCTATTTATTTTTTTCACAGGGCATTTTTTGCTAACTTATTTTTTATATGAGATTTATTTATTTATTTTTTTAGAACACAAAGAGGTAAATTGTTTTTTATCCATAAATTTGTAATTTCATTTTTATTTATAATTACTGATAGATAAATTCGGTTATTGATGGGTGTGATAAAGTCATAATGTAGCTATCATTTTTATTAGAAAATAATAATGATAAGATACACAAAGGATGCAAGCCGTACATAGTGAAGTTGAGAAAATGGTTGTGATTTTTTGTGAGATATATCTCATCGACTCCATTCGACCAAGTCATTATACTTGATTATACGAATAATTTTCTCATCAAAAATATATATACATATATATGAAACACATATTACTACTCTAAAAGTGATATCATATCACCTACAATTATTAAATTTCCTTTCTTAATTAATATATTTTGCACGTCATGCCAACTACCATCATCTCATATCTGTCTTACCAATCACATAATATTCTAAAAAAAATACGTCTAAACCAAATTAATTCTATCTCATTTTTTTCTCTTATGAAATCACATGCAATCAAGACTAAGACGTGTTAATGAATTATAAGAAAGATGCTCCAAGAAAAGGACAGGAATAGAGAGGAGGCCCATGTGAGCTGCCATTTTGACAAGTCCGTGTCCACTACGACTCTTTTGTCCGCACTGACTCAACTAGAATGTCGGTTTGGTTAACCAAAACAATTCCAGTTCCGTTAAAATCTCATTCTGCCCATCCCAATGCTCTCCAGACTACTGTAATTGTAGTAGTACAAGTGCAGCAAAATCCGTGACCATCTACAGGGGAAATTGCACTTTTGGGTCCACACTATAAAAGATGTTCCATTTTTTATCCCATTAAACACATTTTATCGCATAAACTAAAAAATTATAACACTTGAAACCAAAAATATTATAATTTTTTCTCCTATAGAACCAAATATGCTATAATTTTTTTTACGGGACTAAATGAGCCAAACGTAAAAACCATAGAACCACAAACACAACATCCTATATCATGTGGGGACAGAAAGTGCAATATTCCCCCACGTACCTCTTCATAAACACCACTCTAGTAAATATAACGCCACACTTGTTTCTTACGCTCGGAAAGAAACTCTCAGTGGGATTTAGAACCGATCACCTCAACCTAACAAAGTACACCTTGCACTAGGATAAATTAGAATATCCAACCTAACGCACCAAACCAAACACGGTCTTATAAAAACAAACACACCACAAAAGGCTAAATACTTGGGGAACAAAAGACAACGCACGCGAAACACATCATGTGCACTGCCTTAGACCTTAATATTCCGGGCGGTGATAATTTATTTCTCCACTACGCATTATTCAGGCAGCCCACCACCTTCTATATCACTCGGATAAGTTGCTGCCCTACCAAAAAGGGAGACCAGATAGGCTTAGATATTACAATACAGCTTCTCCTTTAATATATAGACATTGACACTAGCTTTGTGTCAATTGCATATGCCAGACAATGATCCATCATGACACTGCAAAAAAGCAACCCAAATCTTCTTCAAGACACCCCATCAAGAATACAGATTGCTTTTACTACAAGGGAAAATGAGTGGAGAAGAAAATTCCAAAGCTAATGAGAGGTAAAATGATTTCCCCTTGATGGTTGGGAGGAAAATTTGAGGGTGTGGCAAACTTGAGTTCCCAGTGCTGCTTGTACAAAATTTTTTAAGAGTTTTGAGCATTTGCATTCCCCATCTTTTGGGCACGAAAATGGAGGGAAGAAGGAAATAAGTTTACCTTCAGCCAAAAATGGAGTTACTGAAACCAAGTGTAGCAACCCCTCATATTTTCGATCCCATCTACACCAAATACAAACACATTTGCAGCTCTGAAGATCGAATGTTTCTTGTGTTCAACATTCCTTATGTTCTGCCTATATGCACCAAATCTATTTCACTGAGGAGTTGGATTTCTTTTCATATTTCCTGCAGATCATCAAAATTTAAGTGCCTGGATAACAAATAACCTAATGTCAGAGGAATAAAGCATAAAACTTAACTTGCCTTGTCAGAAAATTATGTTTCAAACCATCTTTTAAGCTGCTTGGAGCCTTGCTTCTTGTCATCAGTTTGAATAGAGTCGCTCCCTGAAAATTTGGATCTGTATTGTTCAATCAACATGTCAAGTCTATCCACCACATCACGCCCCACAGGATCATTCTTTTTACTCCATTTTCTGTTCCTTGGACCATTGCCTTCTTTCAATTGTTCAGATCGATCATGTAATATCGTTCTTTTTCTTGCTTCTTTGCTTTCTTGCTTATTAAAAATATTGGCTGAACCTCCATTAGGCAGAGTCTCGTGACCACCAGCCTGCCTTCCTTTCTGCTGACCTGTAACGTCTGGCTTTGATCTTTTTAACTTTTTCTCTGATGAAAAACCCCCTCTTTCAAAACCTTTCTGCTTCTTGGTAAACCTGCCTCCTTTGGGAGCAGTTCCTTCACTAAGTTTGTTCTCCGTTTCCATCTTTTCATACCCCGAAGTTTTTGTTGATGCATCATCATCTCTGGACTTGCGCTTTCTTGATTTCATGATTGCATTAGAACCGGCTTTGCTTAAATGGTCATTTTGCTGCAAATCCTCTGTGCCACTGTTAGAAGCCTGCTGCTGAACTTGCAGCTTTTCTTGCCGAAGCTTCAGCTTCTGGACATTATCTATGGCAAACTCCACAATAGGCCGATGTTCAGGATCAAAAGTATCTGTATACCATTAAGAACTCTGCATCAATTTCAGTAGCATTTTCATTCTATTGAATAAACGCATAAAGTTGGCTTTTGATCCAAGCAAAATGGATGAAGATCAACCCAGGAAATGACTGGGCTGTAGCAAATGGAACCAATCTACAATAACAGAACCAAAGACTATAATTTGCTTAAGAGACACTGACCAGGATTATTGTTGAGAACTCTCAAGGCCACAAGTGCATGTTGATGCTCTGTGAACTCTAAAAAAGCTACTCCACGTGGACGACTTTTTTGGCCTTCCTTTCCTTTTTTTGAATCTGTTAAGATCTTTATCTGCACATGCATAAAAAGGTTATATAAAAAAACTCTTTCTATCAATAAACAATAAAAATAAATCTGATGAAGTATCCTTAACATTAGAAATCAATTACAATAAACCATATTCAACCTGCCGAATTGAGGGTTTCTGCTTTGTGGCACGGGAAATAACTGCATCCATAAAAAGTCGTCTAAGATCGTTTTCTTTCATTGTCTTTGGTACATTGTATACAATGAGCCTTGTCCTTGATATACGAAAGTTTGGGGAACGGAGCTTAGCCATCTTCTCTTCATGCAACCTACATGTCGTCAGTAAGAATAATGTCAAAGAGTGGTAAAACATGTGAAGACAAAAATATCCAAAAGAAAAAAACATGTCAAAGATGGACATCAGCTAGTTGAGGGTTTTAAAATAAACAGTTGTTATAACACTCTTCCATAGCCTCACATCCATCAATCACTTCAGAAGACATTGTTAAGACTTAAGAGTGAGCGGCAACAACTGCATATCCAGAGCTTTGCTATGCTGGCAAATGGCCTCATATCCAGAGCTCTGTTATGTTGGCATATATTCATGCTTTACATTTGGAGCTGGCCAATCCTATGTCTTTGATTTTCAGACAAGGAGCAATAATATCCAATAATGGCATATATACCAGATCATCAGTAAGTTTAAGAGGACGATAAAAAAGTAACAGTCTTAATTGTCGTACGGTATTCAACCATAGCATTTCTAATTCCATCGTCTAAATAAATTGACCAACTCAAAGTAATAGCAGCATATGAGACATTAATAAGAATCCATGTGAGGAAGTGAACATAATGACAAGGACTTCCTCTGCAAATTACGTACTTCTTTCGTTTTGACATATCACTGGCGGAAACTCCTTCTGCAGCAGGCATCCCTTCTGTGATAAGACCCTCCTGTTAACAGATGACAAAACATAAAACTACATGTAAAAGTTATGTCCCAGCATAAACAGGAAAACTATAAATACCAACATTATAACTCTCGATCAATAGATCAGATGCATTTTAGTTAATATATAATGACAAGAAATGAGAGAGAACTAGGAGATCAACCTTCGCAAGGTATAGGTTGCGATGGTCCTGATCATCTTTTTTGGCCTTCTCCAATGCTTTATTGTGAGCTGATTTCTTGTCCAAAGCTTTCAGCACTTTCACAGCTCGGCCTTTTATTAATATACCCAGACCAGCAACAGAGTTGGCCGCTGAAAATGCAGCATTGGCAGCATCCAGTGTTGTAAACTTGAGAAATCCAGTTCCACGTGGACGTCTGCAGAAATATGGAAGATGCCCATAGAGTCAGGATAATGTGTGAAGCATGTAAAACACTTTGAAAGACACACATCCTTACTTTGTGACTTGATGAAGCACCGGTACAAAGGACTGCACTTCTCCAAATGCAGAAAAACGTTGTTTCACTTCTTCACAAGTGACATCAAAAGGGAGATTGCTAATGAAAATAGTTCTCTGCAACTCATCTTCTCCTTGATTTGACTTGATAGTTTTCTGGTTTCCTCCGGTATCACTCACTGTGGCTGCACCATGGGTGCCGAATGCATCATATGACTTTTTTTCAACTGGCATAGCTTCATCATCAATGTTTTCCATTGGCAGTACGTCACTTCCAGAAACATTTCCAGAAGATGATGAAATGAAGTTCTTCAGTACATTTCTTGCAATCTCAGCCTCTTCCTCAAAATCAACTTCAGGCTTACTCTCATTTTCATTAACCGGATCTGATTCTGATTCATCTGTCATATCATCACTATCATGTGCTTCTTTTGATTTTCCAACTGATTCCACATCATAATCTTCCGATTCGCTGCTACTTTCATCATCTCTCTCCTGACCTATATCCAGAACATGAAATCGAAAGATAGTATCAAACAATTATCAAGGAGATCTCCTAGATGTCGAACTACACAGAGAAAAATAGCTATGCGCAACCTTGCGTGACAAGTAAACAAACACTTTCTCGAATCTGATACTCTCCTACAAATATTTTTTCAACATCACTAGATAAGATAAGAACAAGGTTCTAGCTAATTAAGTAGCTAGTATAGAACAAGAGTAAGGACATCTTAGAGAAAATCAACAGAGAGTAAAAACTAAGTTAACTTCAAAGAAGAAAGATAAGAGGTCAAATACCATCTCCTACGGCAGCAACATTATTATTTCCAACTGTATAAATCTTCTTTGGAACAGCCCAATCAACAGCAATTGGTCTTTTACCAAACTTTTTCCCATTTAAGTTCTTGATAGCCTGCATAAGAACAAAAACTCAACCATATAGCAATGGTTCACTAACACAAGTAAAGCTTAACAAATGCTTCTAAGGCAGTTAAAAGTTTTTCTGAATGCAATGCAATGAGTCTGCCCATGAACAGTAGACTTCATACTGCACTTATGTCTGGAAGAACGTCCTAACAACCATGCTGCAAGCTATTCATGAAAAGGGGTATAAGTTCTTTATTCATTTTCTAAATCCAAATATGATACAATATTTTTGCTCCATACACAAGTACGCCCCAAAGTATAATTGCGTCAAAATCAGTGAGAAACCCCTTGAGAATAAGCACGCCTCTCCCCACATGGGCATTATTGCTCCTGTATCAAGATGCTCCACATGCGTATTGGTTTCAGTATCAAGTGAAAACTTTGACAACCAGGCAGACCATGTTCTTTCCGCCAAACACCTTTTATATCCCTTTCTTTACAATCTTCAGTATGATTTTCTTACACAAAATTGGAAAAGAGGACAAGCTAATTCCTATGGCTAGTGTCCACATTACCATAGTACCTAGTGTCAAGTTATTTCCAGTAAAACATATTCAGAAAATATGCAACATACATTTTCTGCATCTTGCTTTGATGTGAACTTAACAAATGCAAACCCTTTAGATAACCTGCAAAATGCAAACAAGAAGGAAGGAATTAGTTGAACATTAGATGCAGAGCAATTAAAGTATTGATTAAAATATCAAAGAATTACCCAGTTTGAGGATTTTGAGGAATAAACACATCCCACACGAATCCTACAGCAGCAAACATATCTCTTATCTCGGCCATTTTAGCCTGCAACCAATAGCCGATAGAGTGAGAAGAAGCAACTTCCATGCTTAAAACAAAACCTCCAAGAAAATACTATTGAATCATGTAAACATAGTGGTGATAATCACATCTGAAACTAGAAATTCTAAAGAGAAGGATGAGAACCTTGAACGGAAGATTTCTCACAATAAGTTTCCACTTCTGAGTTTTAGAGCCCTGGGCAACACATTCAATGGTAAAAATGATTAGTTGTGAAACTTTGTGTTAATTAACAAAAGGTAGACTTCAGAACAAACAAGTACATGTCATTCAAGGACTTAAAGCAATCAAAGCGACGGTCAACAACAATAAGAGTGTGAACCAAAGATTACAGAGCTTAAGCCCCTTAATCAATCAGTATTGTTATCTAAAATTGATTTTTTGACTTAGATTAGAAGGGTCGTTGTGACAATATTTGGAGTTTTGAGACTTTTTAAAAAGAACAAAAAGTTGACCAGAAAAAAAGGATAATGAAGAAATTGAGATTCAGATTTTTAACTCAAGAAGTCAAAATTTTGAGCAGTGTTAAGGGGTAATGTTGGATAAAGACAACAACACAATTTGCATAAACTTAGTTATATTTAAGCATGATAAGATCTTAACTACAGAAACCAGATTTTTTTTTTCCCTTTTATTAAATACAATGAATGAGATATTTCTACCTCTCCACCAAGTTGGCGTGCCCAAACAGATCCCCCCTGTATCTCTTTTTGGTGTAGTGCTGCAACACACTCACGAGCTGATTTTACACTTGTATAAAGTACAGATGACGCATTCTTTTTGCATCCATCTTGAGCTAGCCCTAAAACTCATATACCTCAGTGAGTATAATAATACCAAGTAAAAGCATTCAATTCTTCAAGAGCATATGAACTGGTAAAGGTAAGATGCAGCAAAAGTCTAAGTAGAAGCTAGAGCTCTTACTGAAATACTAATCCTAAATTAGGCAACCATACAAAGTTTAATATGCAAAAGAAAATAGATTACTAGGTACTGATAAATCTGAAGCAGTCCAAATAGGTAAGCATGATAAGATGCAAATACAACTAAAGAGTATGGTAGGCAACATGATGAAAGTGCCAGAAACCTTTGAGAATACGCAGAGTAGATAAAAATATGCAGATGGTAAAAGGATTATCATCAATGTAATAAAGAACCAGATAACTGAAGCAAGAGTTTCCCATAGGACAAAAAACGGAAAATTCTGATACAGTCCAAGATGGTAGGTGGAACTTTAAAGGCAATAATTGTCAAATGCCCATGCACCCAGTTGGGGAAGTTTTGAGGATTTTCTGAAATTTGGGAGAAGCAAGCTGGTGCACCAAGCAGTCTTCTAAACCCCACAACTTCAAATTTATAAATTTGTCGCTGACTAAAGTTTTCATAAATAAATAGTTTTGCCTCAGAAGGCAGAAAAATAACATGAAAACAGAGGTTCCAGCACATCACATTGCTTCATCATTGGATATTCTGTAAAAAAAGATAGTCTTTGTAGCGAATTTTATAGGTTGGTGTTCCAAAATAGTTGTTTAAATGTCTTTACCATGATGATCAAGTTCTTCCTCTTGAAGAGGGTAAGTGACAGAGCACACTGTACCAAACTCCCTAGCCAGACGATGAACTTCCTCGGCCATATCAGCATTAAGAAGGCCACCAAATACAACTGTCTTAGCAACCCTGTTTACCATGACGAATAATTTATATGTTAGATCAAAATAACTAAACAAAGGACAATGTGCGAATGATGTTTCAAATTACAAAATATACCTCAACAAATTAAATAAATCAAATTTAATAGCAAAACTAAACTCCAGCCAATAAAATGAAAGCCAGAGAACATTCTTTATCAGCGCTGCGGAGAAAGTAACCATAAGTATTTGCGTATGCGGTATACCTAATGCTACTATAAGATGCCCGCACTATTTTTATATTATGGATATCAAAAAGAGGAAATTGAACTTGGGGATACAAAATATTGTAAACTAATATTTTAAACATTAAGGAAGTTCCTAAATAGATCCAGGTAGGCACTAAATTGCAGTCCTCAAATTAACGAAGTTATAAGATCAAACAAAAATCAATAAACAAAACAACTAAAGGACCCAAAGAAGACGAGATCCATGATTGGACTTTAATCTCAAAGATGGCTATTGATTTAAATATAACCCAGCATATCATAAGTTGCATAACCAACATAATTAGGAAATATAATGACAAGAGTGGTCGATATGGCATCTGAAACAGCACCTTTGTTTTTCGATATTCTTCCCTTCATCAAGAAGACCAGTGGAAACAGCCGTTCCTTTTCTTTTATCCCTTGACTCACCTAAACAGTTTTCAATTAATACTTATTAAGTTCAATGTATGAATATACAAGCATGTATATCTCAGCCTTCCAGAAGCAAGAACCTTTTGCTTTAATATTTGAAGACTTGTCAATTTTGTCCACTGCAGTTCCAACAGCCTTGTCATTCTCTGTATGGCCAGCATCTTCAGATTGAACTAATAGATACAAGACGTGAGGAAGCAAAACATGGTCGTAACTTTTCCAACATGAGCATACAGAGGAGAAGTGCATGGAAAAAAGTTATTGTAACTTCAACCATGAAATTTACATATGCTCTAACAAGTGGGAGGATAGAAATAAGGGAACAAGTTATACAATGACAAACCTTCATTTACTTTTCCTCGACGTTGCTCAAGTGGAGCACGGTGTGTGGCTTGTTTGACAACAACCTTTCTACCTCCAACAGTCGACCCATTCTTCAGCTCAATGGCACGTTTAGCATCGTCAACAGCAGCACTATATTCATATTACAGATCCAACATTAGCACTCGCACTGCTGGTAAACATCCAGATGGTGATGCAATATATGCAAACTTAACTTACAATTGAACATAGCCAAAGCCACGGTGTTCAGTAGACCCTGACACATAAACAAATAGCAAAAGATGCACACACTTAGAACCGAAATAGCAAGCCAGCGGCAAGGAAGAACCAAACTACCACTCAAATCCAATATAACTAGTCAAAAACACAATTCCCAAAGTATCATGTTTCTCAAGTTTTATCAGCAATTACAACAGCTGGGGAAATGGAGACTTGTTTTTAAGATAAAATACATAATTATCCAATGCCATCCTCAAGTAGGAGTTCATGTAAGCATACCCTTCTTCATGACCATAAAGCACCTTCTTATTGGTCCAACCTCACTGAAAACTTCTTCCATCTAAAATATAAAAAGAAACAACAAAACGTCAGCATTAATCTTACTTGTACAGACTATTTGTGCGTGAACTTAGTAACTGTTACATACAAGCAGCGAAAAAAACACACTTGCTCTGGGCGCGCAATCACACAACGCACACAACATGTATCAATAGAACGATGTCTACATGTTTACTCACAGCAGAAATAGAAATACCCACACAAAGAGTATATACAAATACACGCATGCACACACTCAGGGTGGAAAGATTGCCTGAGAGTTGGTGAAGGAGAATGGCAAATTTGCAACAAATACGGTAGACGGGGAGTGCTCATTATCGGCACCGGCGTTCTTATCCTTCCTTTTTCCCATCGCCACTTAACAGTTCGAAAGCCCTCTTTTGCTGGAAGAAATAATCGGAACTACGTTTCAACAAAGGAATTAACAACTTTTGTCCATTTAACCGTAAATAATTGGACACCGATTTGGTCGGCCGGCGGAGCTGTCCCGTCGTAGACGCCGATTTTCTGGTGGCAAGGATTTATACGGGGGTTTTATATAGGGTTTTTGAAATTTGGAAGGTACACACTCCAACGGGCCATTCTCAACATGAGCCCAGCAAATACAAAACCCAGCACACCTACTAGTAACACTAATAAATCTCGATACCGAAATCGAACGGCTCCGAGGCATTTCGGCCAAGTTCCAAAAGTATGGATCCTGAGCAAAACTTAATTTGGGCCTCAAAGGATCCAGTTCTGACCCGTATTAACCGGATTTTTTCAGTCCGATCCTACAAACCCACAGGATCCGGATTAAATAATAGTTGAAAATCGTAATACATCCGAATTTACTCAAATTTTGGATTCATATAGTCACCATGTAGGGTTATAATATTTGGGGGGGGGAAATAATATTTCAAAGTCTGTAGCCAAATGAATTTTATACCCAATTAAATAAAGACAAGTGCCAATAATATATTAATTTTTAATTTTTATTTATATTTTAGAATTTACTAAATCAATTCATAGTATAAACAGTCAATTGAATTGATATCTTAATATATATAATGTCATCAAATCAATGACCGACAAGTGTCAAAATAAAATATTTCGGCCAATCAAATTATGTTTCACAGTCAAAGATTCCAATCTGATCCGAGTCGAAATTCACGCAACCTCTCTACCCTAGTCAGAGACGAAAATGATCATTCAGGTTGTTCGAGATCGCTACATCTCCCCAACTAATGTACGGGCCCTTAAAAAAAAAAGAAGCAAATCGTTAGGCTTGCTGGGGTAGCCCCCAACTAAAACCCTCTGATGCTCAAGTCAGTGATGGTATCGAGGTCGCCAACAAGCAGGACGCTAGAGCATAAGCGAGCTTAAGCGATCTAAGTAAAGTATTGGAAGTAATTAATATCTAACCATAAATGTACTGATTAAGGAGTATTTATAGTGTACGAGGGGGTTCAGTTGTCCAATAGCCGTCCGCCACGTGTCCCGAGTTATTCGGGGCGGGTCGCTGGACCCAAACTGTTAAAAGGATGCAGACCTTCTGGATAAATTTGCAATTTGAAGCCCTTGATAGGCAAAATAGTCTTTTTTAGATAAAATTAAGGTTATACTTATCATTACTCCCCCACTTCTTCTTAGTGTGCTGAGCACGCTAAGAGAAGTGAACAGTCATCATATCAGAGCTTTTGGATTCTCTTGCTGTTCTTAGCATCCAGCCCTTAATCTTGGCACGTTTTTTCATGGTGTAACACCTATAAATATGAGGATTTGACCTCAGCCCTGCTACTCATCTACGATCTGCTTCTTCTAAGTGCAATCTACTACCTCTAGGTGCCATTTGCTTGCTTGGTACCTTCATTCTCAGGTATGTACTTCCTTGCGACCTCTCCTTTCCTTTTAATTACATCTTCCTTGCGAGCTCTCCTTTCCTTTTAATCGGTCCATCTTCTAGGATAGATATAAATGATGTAGAAATCGTAACCCCCACTATGACCATCGAGAAATATGAAACAATGTTGGCCAACAAACCCTAGCTTAGCATTGAAAGTACCTTACAGATGATTGCTACAACGATTGGGAAAAAATACCATATCCACCAAAATTTTGAAATCATTCTTCCTTCCTCTTTCGATCGAATGCACCAACCTCCTCTAGGTTGTTGTCCCATTTTGTAATTCATCTTGACGTAGGCTTGTGCTTTCCTCTTTCACGACTTGTTGCCCGTATATTATCTAGATTAGAAATATACCCTATGCAATTAGCTCCAAACTCTATTTACCATATACTTGCGTTTATCATAGTCATGAACCATATGGGGATTGAACCCGACTTTGATAACTTCTAGGCTCTTTACAAATTCACGACCTCAAAGAGGTCGAGTGACCAAGGCTTTTTCTATCTCACTGCACTTTCATAGCTAATTTAAAATCAAATGTTGGTCCATGGAAAGACAAATTCTATTTTATTCGCTCCCCACTTAATCAAGCTTGGCCTTTTCCTTGTGAATGGCATACCTCAAAATCTGAACCCAAAACTCAAGGGGGGGTTCTAGATGACAACCTGATTAATAGGTTCGCCCAACATCAGTATAAAGCTAAACAGCTCGTGACGAAGAACGCCTTGAAGTTAGCCGGTCTCTGTGTTACATCCCTCCAAGTCCATGGCTCTTTAGGTGATTAGTCTTCTCCTTTGTTCCCATTATGTCGTTTTCATATATTGTGATTAAATAATTTCTCTTGCAGATCGCATTATCATGGATGCTCGTATTGCGAAAAGACTTCATGCAAAAAAGGCTAAGCGACCAGTCATCGCTCCTGAAACAGATTCTTCTCATCTCCCTTCCGCTCCTGCTGAAGATATTTCTGAATCTCAGGTGGATTGCACTTCAATTGCCCTTGGAAACGAGCCCATATACCAATCCCACAATCTAAACCTTGGAAGTCCTATTGAGGTTGCCAGCGAAAATATTGATCCTGCATATATAAACCGCTATCCACCCCTATCGTCAAATTTTTTTACCTGAATCTGCCCTATATTAGGAGCAAGTCTCCATGGGTTCGGGTTCAATTGTCATTCTTATCATTACAACTATATTTTATTATATATTTGTGAATTTAAAGTACTTTTGATATTTACTAATTTGAAATCATTTCTCTAAATTATTTTCTCAAATTCAAATCAATTAATACAAATCTTGTATTACTTTTAGGGAGCCTGGGATTGAGCTAGTTAGAAGTTGTTTCAAAAACTTGCCTCTCAAACGATTCATATATATACTAGTGATTATGGGATACTTGTATATATATACAAATTCTATAATACTATTTAAAATAAAATATCTTGCTATTTCTTGAATACGAGAAGTGCTCTACACTTATCAAATGTATGTAATGATAAATTCACAATTTAAAGAGAGCGGCCAACTAGATTGAAACGTGGATAATAAGAAAGCTACTACTATACTGCTTTTTAAGGGAGGAATAGGCTTTGAATAATTTCATCAGATTTACAAAAGCAGAGTTTTACATCTCAAAATGATGAGAGAGCCGTTGAAAAATTTTAACACCCACAGAGATAGTGAGTTTATATTACGTAGTTACAATATATAGATATATATATAATGATGATATTACAGAACTTGGTCGATATATATATAAAGAAAAGTGAATCTTAATAGTGAATAACTGGGAGATTATGATTGCCTCGTGCAGTGTACATACATTGGTCACCTAACGACTTGCTTGGTTATATCTGCGTATATAATCGAATCCATCAATCAGACGCTCAAATTTACCGGCCATTGAGAGCAGCAAACTGTGCAAACATAGCTGTTCCTGAGTGCTCATCAACGGCATGAGGTTGAGTAGGGATTACCGCAGCACCCTCGGGTGCCGACGTTGTCGGTTTGTTGTCAGCTGCAGGAGAAGCAGTAGCCACCGGAACAACAACGGCAGGCGATGCAGGGGTTGGCAAAGGCTTATTTTCTTCTTCACTCTTTCCTTCAGATGATGCTTCTTGTAATTGCAGAGCATACTCCAAATTCCACAGCACGTCACCCATCGTTGGCCTGTCGACACCGTACTCAGCCAAGCATTTCTCTGCAGCCTCAGCGAATTTCTTCATCGATTCGGGGTTGATGTGGTCGGCGAGCGTGGGATCAATGATCTTATCTAGCAGTCCCTTTCTCTTCCACTGCATTGCCCATTCTGCCAAGTTCACTTGCTCCCTAGGCAAAGCAGGGTTGATGGCTGGGCGAGCGCACAAAGCCTCCAACAGGACAACACCAAATGAGTAGACGTCGGATTTATCTGTAAGCTGCTGCTTGCGGAAGTATTCTGGGTCCAAGTACCCGAAACTCCCCTTCACGGCTGTGCTCACGTGTGTTTGCTCGGTTGTTGGGGCATCTTTCGACAACCCAAAATCAGCCATTTTGGCAATGAAGTTCTCATCAAGCAAGATGTTTGTTGTTTTAACGTCACGGTGAATGATCCCCTGAGCTGCCCCTGTGTGTAGGTAGTGCAAACCTCGAGCTGCACCGATGCAGATTTCAAGCCTCTTTTTCCAAGAAAGAGAAGGCATGTTCTTTCCATAAAGGTGGTCTCGGAGAGGCCCGTTTGCCATGAACTCATAGACGAGGATCATTTCAGCATTTTCATCACAATATCCAATTAAAGACACTAAATGACGATGTCTGAGCTTGGAGAGCATTTGAATCTCTGTTTGAAACTCATTGATCCCTTGCTCAGATTGAGGGTTGCCTCGTTTTACGGCTACTTTAACTCCATCATCAATGTGGCCGAGGTAAACGTTGCCGAAGCCGCCAACACCTATGATGGCGTTTGGATCCCAGTTATTTGTTGCTTCTTGCAGTTCAGCAAACGAGAAATATCGGCCTAGTCCCAAGGTTTGTGAGAAGAATTGGCTCTTTCGAGAGCCTAAATTGCTAGACGACATAAAGCTCGAGTCTCCAGCATGAATAGGAAGCAACCATGAAGAGAAACTATTACGTTTCTGCCAATCTTGAGGCCTCTTCTTCCACTTCACAGCCATCGCACCCAACCCGATAAACGCTCCAAACATCATCGCGAATCCAACAGCTGCAACCGTGCCATTGACATCATTACTGCCATTTGCACCATCAACGCCAAACTCACCATCAAGGCTGCCGACAGAGCTATTCATTTTGAACACCTCAAGGCCATTGAGAAGTGCATTCTTGGTTCCAACATTTTCGTTCATCGGCCCGACTTGAACTGTCAATGGGTCCAAGGTCGAAACCATAGTTGAATTCACCACAAAATCAGCAAAGTAAGCAGATGTTAAGCCGCCAGCAACTGTGGTTAAATCCAGGCCCGTAATTGCTGATTTTCCGTTGATGTACACGTTGAAATAGAGATCATTAGCAGACTTGCTCACTATATCAGCAAAGTGCAAACGAACCAGGTATTGGAATGAAGTATCAATATTCAGTTTCCAAGTGATGTTGAAACTGGGCACCTGCATAAGTTGCTTTGAAGTCAAGCTATATAGCTTCATAAAAGAATTAGATAGCAGAAGAATGTATAATATTGAATCTTTCCTATTGTGTGTGTAAGAAAATGGGTTCTCGATCAAACCTGACCCGACCCAAACATTGAATTAAGTTTTGGAGGGAGTAATTTTTATGTTCGAAACAAACTACAATCGAAGATTCGATCATAAAAATTCTTGATTTTATCCTAAAATATTTTGAAATTCGTTTTAATTCTTCTTCTTGAGTACTATGAGCTGTGTTTTCTGACCTGAACATTGGCGTTGGCCATCTGGGTGGCCGTGGCGTAAACTACCGGCGGTGCAATCAGCGGTGACTCGCCCTCAGGATAGGTGATCACATTCGGCTCGACGGAGGCTTCGCTGCCCGTAGATTTCGGGTCGAGATATTCCTTGTCGGGTTCCCACGCTCTTCCTAGGGTGTCGTTCTGAGCCGTGATCACCGGGCCGCCGGCATTCAGCCGATACACAGTCTCATACGCGACATTCGTCAGCCCCGAGTACTCGGCCTTGGGGAAAACAGCGGTGGCCACATTGCCGAGCAGAATATCAGGTGCCGAAACAAACTCAATGCCGCTGATGTAAGCCACGTTGCCCAGATTCGGCTCGAAGGTTAGAGAATAACGTTCGGTTGTGACATTAACGAGGTACTCTCTGAACGACCACGTCATGTTCTCCTTGTATTTGAAATTGTAGACCAGCATGAGGTTGTTGCTGGTGCTCACCTTGAATTTAGCAGTTTTGAGATCCTTCTGGTTGTTCGGAATCGGGGCGAAGTGGAGCCGGATCCAATGCCATCCGGGTCGAGCCACGTGAAAGGTGTAAGTGGCGTTGCTTTCGAAGACTTTGGCCGATAGATAGAGCGGCGAGGGGAGTTGGAGCTCCGAATGCTCCGGCCCGATGCCGACTTGGATATCGCGGCCTTCGTAGGACAAATACTTGCTACTCTCTTGATCACCAATGAAAACACGATTCCCGGGGAGGGTGGTGGAGGATGAGTTCCCACAGTCGAGGAGAAAATTGTCCGGCGGGGTAAAAGCATCGGATTTCGCTGGCGCAGCGGTTCTCGCAGCGTGTACTGCGGTCGGGGCGTCGGAGAAAATGATGCAGAAAAGAACCAGGAGGATCGCCATGCCGGAGGGCGGCGGCAGATAAGGGCGGAGACCGGATGTGAACCGGCGTGGAGACGTGTTTTCCATTATCTCCAACTGCCCCTCCTGGTGAGGAGGATGATAAAATATGAGGAGGATTCTGCTGTGGAAGAATGGGAGAGAAAATTGGGGTTTCAATGGTTGCTTTTGCAAAAAGCTGTAAGCATTTTGCCGATTTGTCTCTTCCGTTTCTGGTTCTTGTCGAAATTCATGTTTACATTAAACTCATTTCAATTTGGGATTGCAATACTGTCGGAGGATTGTGGGGTGGAGGGATGAGCAGAGTCTCTGTTTTTGTTAATTCTTACACTATTTTTAGGAAATATCAAATCAAAGGTTGGAGGGGTGTTAAGGTTGTCCGCATTAATCTGATTGCCTTCCACCCTTTGTCGGAGTTTCTTGATTTACATTCTTGTGTGGTGAAATTGGATTAGTGTTTGTGATTGTTTCTTACATGTGAGGATAATAATTAATCAGGATTCTTTCTCATAATCCTCAAACAAAATAGAAAAGATTGTCAAAGTGTTTGATTGGGGAAATTTTGGTGGGAATTAGGTTTTATCAAATGTATCAATAAATCATTCATATAATTTGACTTAAAAATATATCAACATCGTTTATATAAACTATTCAAATGACTTCATGAATTGGAAGAATAACGGGAAATTTTAGTTCAAATCGAGCTAGGCCGAATCTCAATTGATCATATGACAAGTATCATACACTTGCTGTGTGATCGGTGTATAGTTCAAGAAAGTGATCAATCACATAACAACTGCGATATACTCGTTCTATAGTTGATTTGGTTGAACTAAACGTGATTTGGGTAAAATTTTTCCAAAAATAACTAAATACTTCAAGGAATTCTTACGTTTTTTATGTCTAACCTGAACTCTACTAGTTGATATTAGTAATTTTGGTGATCATCTCACTGTTACCGGATAAAAGGAACATATCTAGTCTAATACTTTGATCATTATTATAGAAATATATATATATATATATATTATACGAACACTAAGTACATAAATTTGACTTTATTTTTTAATTTTGGAGTTTTAAATATTGAAGAGCCATAATTAAAGTCTATTCAATATTTTTTTAGGATAAATTATAAATGATTTTTCTTAAATTTGTCTTAATTACAATACATTCTATTTGTTTGAAAAATTATAAATACTTTCATAAAATTACAAATATCCTAACAAATACCCCCTATATTGAATTGTCACAATAGAGCATTTGTAATTTTTTAAATAATAAGAAAATATTTATAATTATAAAACACCTAAAGAAAATTCGTTATCATTTATATTTTTATTTTTCCATTGAGCTTCAACTACATTTTTATATTAACTAGTGGTTTTTGCATGTTGTTTACACGAGTATATAAAATTCTATAGTGTGAGATGAAGAGAAAAAAAAGAACTATAGAAA
This sequence comes from Sesamum indicum, assembly GCF_026168435.1. Classification (NCBI taxonomy): domain Eukaryota; kingdom Viridiplantae; phylum Streptophyta; class Magnoliopsida; order Lamiales; family Pedaliaceae; genus Sesamum; species Sesamum indicum. The sequence goes on from NC_142666.1 coordinate 847,565, forward strand.
GACGCAAATAGTAGTGAAGATGATGAAAAAGAAACAAGTATGTGAGAAACGAAAAATATAGGATAAAATAAGAAAGAAAAAAAATTATAATAGTGGGTTTATTAAAAATATGAAAACTTGTAAGAAAAAATAAATATGAAGAATGTGATTGAGAAAAAATTAATTGTAATAGAGTTTATTTAACTTATGAAAAATTTGCGAGGACAAAAAAATGGAGAACATGAGAGAAAAATGGAGTAGTGGGTTGAAAGAAAAAAAAAATAATTATAAGAAATATCATTTAGTGGGCCGAATCCCGTTAAATGGGCCTTAATGGACCGTTAATATTGGGCCCAGGCTCGCCAGTATAAGAAATATCCCTTTCTTGGATAGCAAGCCGAGTCGGGATCATTTTTAAACTGGAAGAAATAGTAAAATTGTTTACCCAAAAGGAGGAAAGAAAGGCGAGAAGCAGAAGGGAAAGAGACCGGCAATGGCTAGCGAGAGCAGCGATGACGCCCGCCGCAAGTCGGCGATTGCGGAGTACCGGAAGAAGCTTCTAAGTCACAAAGAACTTGAAGGCCGTGTTCGATCTGGTGCCGCTTACTTAACCCTATTTCACCTATTTAATTTTAGGATATTTTAAAGCGGCGCTGTTGCTTGGACTTATGTTTGCTTTACCGCAGGGTTTTTTTTTTTTTTTTTATCTATGCAGTGTTTTTGTGTATTTCCAGATTTTCTCTGGTTCTAGTTAGTAGTGTGTTTTGTAGGAAATTTATAGAATCTAGCATTCTGTTATTGGGGATTATAGTGTTTACTCGTTCTATTGAGCTAAGAAATTGGATGAAGAGTGGAGAATTTGCTATTATAGGGTTTTCATGTGAAGATGCAATATCCAGGTTTGAGATTTGACAATTTGATGGAACTGAGCGGGGTGTGGGATCTCATTTTGGCTGAGCAAGCTAAATTGGGCTTTCAGTTGATTGATCAGGCATTAAGCTGGAAACGGTGGAACAGCTTAGGTTGTGAAATTCGTGTTGTAGTTTTTTTCTGTGTGAGTCTCACTACTGCTATTGTGGGCTGGTCTTTGGATGATTGCTTGGAACTTGTTGCTTTTGTAGGACACTTCCTAGCGAATGCTTGTTCTGATTGCTCCAGCCACTTTCTTTATTAGGCTTGTTCGAGCATTCTATGTAAATACTGAGTGAATGTATTGTTCCATAGGTGTTGACCTGTTTGCTTCTGGAAAGAAGCAAATGCTACATTTTCCTTCCCTTCTGCGCCCTTTTTTTCCCGTCCTAGATAGAACGCATATCAATTTCAGTTCATATGTTTCTCTAGTCGGATTAATTGTTTGGTGCATGCTGATTTTTGTAAGTTCTGCTACTTAGTTTCTTTGGCTAATGTGGTTCGTGCTCCTTCTGATGATAGATCAAATCTAAAACTAGACTTGTTGAAGCAACGTTTGCCTCTATATGATATTGGGTTTGTCTTCACATCTGTAATGCACTATTGCTGTGACTAATGGGCATTATATGATTTTAATAGCAAGGGAGAATTTAAGAACTACAAAGAAGGAGTATGCTAAAACAGAAGATGACTTGAAATCACTCCAGAGTGTTGGGCAGATCATAGGAGAAGTTCTAAGGCCTCTGGACAATGAGCGCTGTAAGACATCTATTTGCTTTCTTTTATTTTTTCAAAGTATCTGTTTATTTTCTAAGAGTTGATCGCTGAATATTGTTTCTGCCACCTTGGTAGAACTGATAAATGTGTTCTGCACAATCTCTGAGCTCTTTTCCATAAATGCTCAGTAGACCAACTGTATTACTGTATAGATCTGTCTCAGCTGTGTCTAAGGTTGTTTGATCATTAACAGGCTGGGTGATTGTGATGACATCATGATCTCTAGGAGTTTCCATAGTTAGTCTTATTCTCTAGTTTCTGTTCAAGAAATGAACATCATTTTTATTATTTTCTCAGTGATAGTCAAGGCCAGCAGTGGCCCAAGATATGTGGTGGGTTGCCGCAGTAAAGTGGACAAAGATAAACTTACAGCAGGCACCAGGGTAGTTCTTGATATGACAACACTCACAATAATGCGAGCTCTTCCTCGTGAGGTGAAATATGTATAATAGTGTTATCTGGCAGGTTAAAACTCAAAATGGTTCAATCCAAGTTTCTCTGACTCATTATTTTATGATGTTTGGTGCAGGTAGATCCAGTTGTTTATAATATGCTCCATGAAGATCCTGGAAATGTTAGTTATTCTGCTGTGGGTGGCCTGTCAGACCAAATCCGAGAATTGAGGGAATCCATAGAATTACCTCTAATGAATCCTGAACTCTTCATTAGAGTTGGCATCAAACCTCCCAAGGTAACATTTGTCAGAGAACACCTGGCAACTTTATTACCCTTGGTTTGTGTTTTCGTTAATGCCTTGTTTATTTGTTCTAGGGTGTACTTCTCTATGGGCCTCCTGGAACTGGGAAGACATTGTTGGCCAGAGCTATTGCGAGTAACATAGATGCCAATTTCTTAAAGGTAGGCTTATAGAAACCCTGTTTTATAGCAGTTGTCATATCATTTTGTTAGCTTCTTACCAGTTGTAGTTGTGCAGGTTGTATCAAGTGCTATTATCGATAAGTATATAGGTGAGAGTGCAAGGTTGATCAGGGAAATGTTTGGGTATGCTCGTGATCACCAGGTATGTACTAGATGCAATATGGTATTTTGTTGACTGAATGTAAGAGCTTTATTAACTGCGTAACATCAAGGACCCCCTTTTCTTTGTGTGAAGCCATGCATCATATTTATGGATGAGATTGATGCCATTGGTGGACGTCGGTTTAGCGAGGGAACTAGTGCTGACCGTGAAATTCAAAGGACCCTTATGGAGTTACTAAACCAGCTTGATGGGTTTGATCAGCTCGGAAAGGTTCTGTTCTTGCTATTAAGTATTGAATGTATCATTATTGCATAGACATGAGCAGCCAGGCACAAAATATCCGAGTAACATACTGGCCTTGCTACAACATGATGTGATTTGGATTGTCATGCGCAGGTTAAAATGATAATGGCAACAAACAGACCTGATGTTCTGGACCCTGCACTTCTTCGTCCTGGTCGCTTAGATAGAAAAATTGAAATACCATTGCCCAATGAACAGTCAAGGATGGAAATTCTGAAGATCCATGCAGCTGGAATAGCCAAACATGGCGAAATTGATTATGAAGCTGTTGTTAAACTTGCAGAGGTAAGCTAAAAGACACTTATCCAACCTTGTTGCTGAAGAGTTTTTTGCTTAACATGTTCCATTTTCCAGGGTTTTAATGGGGCTGACCTTCGTAATATTTGCACGGAAGCTGGTATGTCAGCAATTCGTGCGGAGCGTGATTATGTCATCCATGAAGATTTCATGAAGGTAAACTATCATGCATCTCAGATATATGAATATTCAACTTACCAATTCCTTTATGGGATGTCATACATTATAAAGTTTCAGATATTGGAATGTCGGAATGCCATCATACATAGACTTATTATTCGTGGTCCATGTGCATCGTCTGTTAGTTCATGTGTGTGCATGCCTTTGCTTGTTCATAAAACTTGTTTATCTGGTTCCTTTCTCAACTAAGGATTCTCCTCTGGTAATCTTGTGGTTTCCACATTTGTTCACGGGGGAATTTTACTTTTATGCTTGAAAATTTTCCAGGCTGTGAGAAAACTAAATGAAGCGAAGAAACTTGAATCCAGCGCGCACTATAGCACTGATTTTGGGAAGGATTGAAATGCCTTGTAGTCCATACGGGATGGGAGCAAAACAGGTCTCGGTAGATGTGGTGTATCATCTTCTCAGAAGATCCTGTGACAGGGTGCAGTTTCTATTGGACATTTGTTTTTCACTTTTTGAGTCTCTCTGGTATCTCTGTATTTTAATTCACTAGCTGCAAGCAAATATAGTTCTTTTTATTACGTGGAACAAGTCTGTTGTGTTGATTATTACTTTGAATGCTAAGGAAATGCGTGTTTCCTGGACGAGCGCATGCAGATTAAACATCATCATACAGCCTTTTAGACGAAACAATTGCCAACATTTACCCCTTTTGGAGAACAACGCCACAGTATAGAGCAGCTTATGATCGATGGAACCAGCTTCAGGCATAACTATCATTGAATCACATCCGCCTCAAGTTTAAATATTTGCTGCCCCCAACAGTAATTTGGAAATTCTATTTCATAAATCATGTAGCTCCTTTTATAAATGTGATGACTTTGCAATTGGTTGGTTCATATTTAACTGGTATTGGGTTGACAGGAAGCTCAACATCAACTCCCATTCCACCCTTGCCCCACCCCAGAGAGAAAAAAATCAAAAACAACAAAGCGAAAGGGGACAAAAAGGTAAAGGGAACCACATAATGTCCGTAAGAGACTCAGATATCTGCCGTCGTGATGGCTATTACAAGATATTGGCCAACAGATGATTGGGATGCGCACTTACCACATGAAACAACCAAACATCACCACTATACAAAACAAAGCATAGTCAATAGGGAATTCACATTCCCGCTATCTTCCCTTTGTTTTCTTTTTCTTTTCCTGTATAATGAATTGAAACTTCATTTAGTGTTATACCAATTCTTTACAGTGTGTCTCAGCAGCAGCTATCCTATGCCTGCCTTGCGCCGATGAAGATACTGGTGGCCTACAGCCTGCTTCCTTCATGGTTTACTCTCCAATATTTGGGACAGTAGAGCAACCATGGAATCGAGGTTACACGTAGAACCATCTCTGCTCACAAAACGTGAAACAAAATAAATCAAATTGCAGAATTTCCCAGGAAATTGTAGTATGCAGATGTGTCAAAACTCATCCCACTAACATTTGCTTCTAGTGAGATCTCATGATAAAGAAAGATAACATGTTACTCGGTTCTATCAGAGTGATGAAGTTGGACACTTACTTTGTATCCTTAAGTTCAGTTCTTGCTAGATCTGGACCAGAAAAAGCCCTTTCTCTGAGTAGATTGATTCTCAGACAACAACCTAGTAGGTTTCAAGCTAAATGAGAAGTGCCGTTTCAGAAAAGGCTTTCCTTGCGAGCTCTTCATGCTCGTACTTGAGCCCATCTTAGAACTCCTTTCCTCAACTCCACTCTGTTTATGGTGATCAAACACAATATCACTGCTCAGATCACTGTCAACAACACGTTTCCTAGATCTCTTTCTGGCCTTCAAATCCAGTTCAGCTTTCAATGCCTTTTCAGCAGTCCGTTTCTCCCCAGAAGAACAAACTGGGCAAGCTGGGTCATACTTGTCCGTTTCAGGAGTCATATGCTCCAAGCATTCAGCATGGTAAGCATGTCCGCAAGTTAAAACAGCAACCACAGCCAGTTCATTAGTTGATATTAATTTTTGGCTGCTCCACGACCATGAGGATCTCTCAGTCAAAAGTTTTGTGCAAACACCACAAGTTTGTAGATCATCAGAGGTAGATCTTGATTTTCGGCCACTAGACCTGGTGACTTTGTCCCTACTGATGCCTGAGTTTTCACTATCAAATGACCACCTCTCTCTCCTAGTAGTCATGTGCTCTGAAAAGACAGGGATTGACCAGCTATCTGAAGACCCATTGGATCCCCTGGTTGATTCATTTCCCCAAGCAAACAAAGAGGCCTCTTCGGAAATTGAGAATGTTGGCGACTTGTATTCTGGAATCCGGATATCTGACAGGTGACGTAATAGCTGATGTCCGGGAGATCGGTGATGCCATCTTGAAGGAGTCAAGTTTGGAGGAGGAAGGTGACTGTGGGAAGACCGAGGAGATGCTGAAATCGATGAAACTGAAGGGGCCAAGGAAGATAGCTTTACAGGGGATTGATGTGAAACAGATGGAGATTCTGTTGACTCCTTCACCTGAGCAGTGAAGAGGGAGAAGAGAAATACACGATTCAAACTTCAGAAGAAAATTTGCATGCCACATATTTGCATTTTACATGGATTAACGATTAAGAAGTACCAAAACTAACTTACACTCTAAACGTACCTCTACCAGATTCTGCGAGATAGCTTGATCTGCAAAAGATGAAAATTTCTCAAATACAGAACCAGAGCAAAGTTAACATCTTTTCTTGTCTTCTCCATGTAAATCTCAGAGATAAGCATGATTCTGCTAGGACATACTGGAGAAGAACTTGATACATGGGATGCAACTTATTTCCACTTTGTTCAAATGGAGACAACTAATCTCTAATAAATATGCTCCAACTATTAATTATAATGCTGGAACAGCATCAAGTTACTGAGAGTTTCATATTTCTCTGTGATTAGAGATCTTTGATTGGGACATGGTAAAAGTCAAACTTCATCCAAACTATACTATGGACAATAACAATCCACCAAAATCTGCAAGCTTTAAGTCTTCTTAGACATTGAAGAAAAGCTCAATCAACTACAAAGCACAACCAGAGAGATTTTACAACTATCTGCAACCATAACATTCTTTCTGAGTAGCTCATCCTCTCATGTGACCTTGAACAAGGATTAACTGCAAGAGGCAACCAGAGAACTTTCAACATTTTATGCCCTCTCCCCTTCCCGCTCAAGCCGGAACCACATGATACGTAAAAAGCATCTATACCTCACCAAATATAAGAATTTCATAAATCTACTCCTCTGCTTCCGGGTGCTTCTACATTAACTTTACAAGATTCGACCCAGCAGAATAGGGAACATATTACTAGGTTGACCATAAAAGCAAGATCCTCGATATCCTCATTCATTGTCAATAATTATTTACGTTATAAAATATTTTATTTTCTTATTCAATTAGAGACCTCTTCAACTAAGCATGGAAACTGCACGAAAGAAGTCTGCCTGAGTATCACCCACTTTTGTACGAGAGAGATATTTCGTGATATCTCCCTTCCCTTTCTTATTACCTAATAACATCTAAAAATCCTTGCACCAATTGATAATACAGTAGAATGATAAAGACAAGAAATATAATATATTTTCCACTTCACCATCATGAAGATGAATAAAAAAGAATCTCAGGAAAATAGAACCAGAGTCAAACAAGTTCACCCCAGTTACCTCACTTAGCATTAACAAGTAGGGTGTGGCGGTGTGCCATATAGTAACTTACCAGAAGCTGGAAGTCTTAAACTACCTGCATTTCTTTCAGAAATTGGGGACTTCTGCTCTGAAGGTGACCTGAAACTATCTAATGGACCACCTTCATGAGAAGCAAATGTAGTTTCAACCATAGTTCCAGATTTTACTTCTACTCGTTGATGTCCACCACCTCCATCGCGTAAGCAATATGCAGGTGTCTCTTCCCCAGCTACTCGTCCACGGTTATCCCATCTAAAGCTCCAAGATGGTGAATAGCGGACATGCCTCTGCAATGTTTCAGAATGTGATCCATTTACTATAGCTTTATCCTTTGCAGCGACACAACAAACAGCCCCCATTCTTCTCAAGTACAGACCAAAGAATTGATAACTTATGACCAACTGCTTTCTATATTAACAGTCTCAAAATAAAAGAAGGACATCAGCAGAATATTACCTGCAGTACAAAGTAACTGTCAACAACATCTAACAAGTAGTTAGAAAGTCCAAAAACGATGATCCCTGTTTCTATCTGACAATGTTGTAAATAATAAAACATCCCCAACCATAACCCAGATATCTTGGTAAGCTGTATATCAAGCCTTAGAGATTCGTGACCACAACATTAATCCTCAATTCTAGGTAAATGTATTATACCAATCCCAATGTTCTTCAGATGATTAAAACATCATTAATGAGACTACAACTTGGAAGATATGCAGAAACAAAAATCATATTCTAGAACATCATCCAAAAAGGTGTGCATAGAAACTGAATAACTTTGAGATATACCTGCCCAATTATGATTCTTACACAAGATGGATTTAGATCTTAGTAAATTAATATCAACTACCGACCAAATTGTTCTATAAAGAAGCTCAATGAAACAAAAATACAGACCACCAACAGAATTCAACAATAAGCTGAATCAGAATCCCTGATTGATTTCCTATTTTACTTTTGCTGATTATCTACATCTTCAACAATTCGGATTAAATCCTTTCCTGGGTTCCATTAACCCAAGCTAAAAGTGCATACTAGCCAAATAATTGATCAGTATACTTTTTACTCATACAAATAGCAGTTGAATCCCACACGACAAAAACACAGAACAATTAACAACATAAATAAATGTAACAATTGCAACCAATAATCTTGCACTCGTAGCAAAAAGGAAAAATGAAAAACATAATTATTTTCATCCACTATTTTTAAAGGAAAATACTATGACAAACCCTAGAAACACAGCCAGCTCGAACCAAGACAGCTGAATAGAATTTGACGCGTAAACAGCAATTATATACCAACTAGAATTCACATAATTTTCATTCTCACCTCCTATAAACATACTTTTACCGCAAACGAGAACCAAAAACACACAGAGACACACATACCTGACAAAACATCAGCACTGTATTGAATCCCCACATAGAAACTAAAGAAACTTACGTGATCGAGCGGTACCGTTTGCCCACTCACGAACCCTAGAGAAGAATATGAGAGGCGTACGAGTGTGTGAGAGTCAGTGATTTATATATACACAAAAATATTAGTATAAACATTTATATATAATATAAAATGAATAATTACATATAAGTATACATATACATATATATATATATAGAGAGAGAGAGAGAGAGAGAAGAGACGTGGAAAGTAGAGAGAGGCAAGGTTCTGTCTGATTCCTCTTCTTTCATTACTTAGTTACGCTTCATGTATACAATTTACAGGGAGGGAAGATGACGGTTTATTTAACGGCGTTAGTTATCTCTGATGAAAGGGAAAAGGAAGGTCTATATCAAATTATAAATAATTAATTATTTTTTAATCGTAAATTTGTGGGTCTTAATTTCTAGTATTAGCAAAAAATCTGTATTTTTTATATAAAAATAAATAAATATCTAAAAATATTAATATGTAAATAAATCGGATATGGTTTTTTTTGTGTTTTAGCTTTGAAATTTCAGATACACAACAAGAAAAAATTGGTCTGTCAAAAAAAAAAAATTAAAGTTGGATTTCTTTTTTCTTTTTTTTTCAAGTTCATAAAATTATTTTATTTGGACAATTATTGCACTCCTTGATTTATAATTTATTTATACAAATTATTCATATATTTTGAAAAATTATATATACACTCACAAAAAATATTATCATTATTTACACAATGGTAAGTTACAAAAGACTCTCATATGGTTTGTCTTAATTACAAATATTCTCTCATTATTTTTAAAATTATAAATACTCCCATGAAATTATAATATTCTAACAAATACTCCCTACAATAACCTGTCACAAGATGACATTTATTAGATTATTTATAATTTTTTACAGAGTATTTATAAATTTTCAAATAACGATGAAGTAATTATAATTATGACAAATTTTAGGGGAGTTCGTTATTATTTGTCTTTCACACAAACTATCAATACTTTTGAAAATTTTACGCATACATCCCTAAAAAAATTTCAACAACAATACGCAAACTACACCTATTTTTTTGTAGCTAGAAATAATTTTTATAATTATATCAAAAATAACAATAATTTATATAAATAAATTATAAATTGAGAGTATAAATGTAATTATCCAAAAAAATAATAATAGACATATTGAGGAAGTACAGTATTTTATTCTGTTGGCAACTTGGAAGTGGAGCTATCACTATCGCTCTTGCTTCTCCACACATTCTGAAGTTATGCCAACACGGGGAAATTGCGGGCAGTCTGGACTTTCATGGGTCCAAAACAAGAGGGCAATGTTTGGATTTATGGTTTCGACCGAGACAAGATAAAACATACATAATATTTATTTTTGTATTTTTACACCTTATTATTGTATTTTTTAATTTTATATATATATTTAATAATATAAAAGATACATGATTTGACAATAAATAGTGATTTTTGTCTCCAAAAAATACAAACATTAAACATATAATATTTATATATAAAAGAAATATGATTTGACAATGAACCGTGATTTTTGTCTCTCAAATCCCAACATCAAACTACACCACTTATTTTAAAGTATTTTAAATTACTTCAAAACACAATTCAAACATACCATCTATTTTCAACCCACGCTTATCTCTATTTTTCTCTCTCTATCTTCAAAATACAAAACAAAACATTTAAAACACAAATCCAAATATAAGGGAGGTGTTTTTCCCGATTTGGGCCCCATTTCACCCAAATTGATGGCCTGTTTTATATTTGGATTTAAGAGAAGATTCGAAAAAAGAAAATTATAAGAATTTAGAATCTATCATTTTTCAATAAAACGTATTGAAAATTAAAATTAAAGAATTGAAATTCTTTAAACCTAGAATTATAAAAAAAAATAATTATTAAATATTTGAAATTCATAATTTCAAATTCATCCATTCAAAAGCAGTTGCAAAACTCTCCAAAGCTATACTTAGTTATGTAGCTGATGTGTAAATAAGAATTTTAAATAATTCCAATATAGAATAATTCGAAATCCATGAATTTTTTTAAAAGCATATTTTAAATATAGAATCGAAGAGTTTGAAGTTCTTTTTAATTTATAATTACTCACATTGGTCCAAAGAATTTATTACTTGGGATTTGACATCCATGACTTTAAGTACGTCAATTCCAATCCATCATAATTTAATATGATAAAATGTGACGGATTAATGTTATTTGAATCGAAAAAATTGAAACCTTATGTTATTAAGGACTAAATCATGTCAGTATTATGTTTGATTGAACAAAAAAGCAATCACTTTTTATATAATTGGTCACTTTATTGAATTGTATATCAATCACTTGTCGAGTGTCTTGTAATTACTATATAGTTAATTAATTAATTTGAATCTAATCATATCCGATTTGAGTTACAATTTCTGGTACATTAATTACTTCAACTTCACTTTGCTGCATTCCAAGTGCAAACTAACATTTGTATAGGTAACAAGAGAAAAAGGATTGCTATGTACAGTACTGTTGCAAAAAATATTTATTTACATATATATATATATATACTCCTCAAAGCGAATGAAAATCTCCTCATCACTTTGATCAGTTGGGAATGAGTTTGAAACGCGGCTTCACAAGTGCCGGCGCAGGATCATATCTTCCATAGTCATTTGTTTCCACTCTGAGAACTCTTTCCTGGATCTCATCATCATGGCGTTGTTGCTTCCACAGTTCTAAGTCGTCATTCTCCCGCGATTCAAAGTCGTTATTAGTCGTTGCGATTTCCTTCAGCTCTGGGCTGTCCAATGATTTGGATAGTCGCACTGTATGCACAAATTGAGCAAAAGTAAGGCCAAAACATAATGCTGAACGATTATGATGAGATTTTTCACCCGACCCGTGTTTATGACTGGATTTGAATTTTTAGGTGCTCGACCCGGAAGAAAAATGCTGAATCCGGGTAATTATTAATGGGAAAATTGCTGTTGTCTTACGTACCTGCAAACGAGGTGGAGAAAATAGCTGCAGAAAAGAGGAGAAAAAGAAGGCTCTTCTTCTTCATCAGAACGAAACCCATAGCGTTCTTTTGGATGAACACGCTTTTAGTTATAATTTCTCTTCCCGAGGCAGATCGATCAGGCTGATCAGCTTCTGTTGGAGAAGCGTTATATATATATATATCCTTAGAATATTGTTGCACAAGAACAATAAAGTCAATTTTACCATAAAACAAAACATATAGGGATAAGTGGGAAATTAAACAGTTTTATTTTGTAAAGAAGAAGGCCATATATGCATCTTTTGCCATTAAAATAATAATACTGTAAAGTTGAGGGAGAGCACTAAGTCTAAGCGGTCAGTAGGATTCATGCATTAATCCAATGCCACGCTGTAAAATTTTGATTCAAACCAAATTTAGTCCAAACGCAATCAATTATACAATAACTACATATTCATTATTTGATTGGTATCTATATTGTACGACACAAATACAGTGATCCAGACATAGCAACACAAAAGTTTTTTTTTTTAAAAAAATTAAGACATGACACAGTACTGACACTATTATATAATAATTTTTTTAATTATATATATTCCCAATTTCTCATAAAATTAAAGGTAAAAATGCAAGCAGTCTCCTTTTAATATTGCAAATGAGCAATTTACCTACCTGTGTTTTTTAGAATGAAAATAGGGAAGTAAATCGGTCCGTTTTAAAAAATATATGGGATAAATTGCTATTACTTTTTTATAAAGGTGTAATTTTTTGGTGTAATATTAGAAGGAGGTAAATTGCAATATTAAAAATAAGAAAATTAAGCATAAAATAAACATGTTTTATGTCTAAATTCTTAACCAAATGTGACTTCAAAAAGATACATAATCACTTTATTTTAAAAAGTATGTAATGAAAAATTTATATCTATTCAATTTAGTTAAATTATAATGATCACCTCCAGAATTTTTAATAATTTCATCCCAAAGCTTTTAGTCTCAAATGAGTGAATTAATTTGTTTTTTTTTTTTTATTAAGCCAAATCCTCCCCCCCCCCCCTTTTTAAATGAAAAGACAGCTCAATTTTTTTTAATTTATTTGACAAAAAAATCAGTGTTCGACACCTTTTTTTTTTCTATTTTATTTTTTTAGACATGTGGGTGTCGTATCTAAAGTATGTCCGAATTGTGTCGTTATTTGTAGGCGTGCTACCAGTGCAATTTCGGTTTTTTTAAATCTATTTTCAAATTGAATTGTCATTGACAGTTTTATAAAATAATTTTTTAAATTATCACTTTTAAAATAAAATCAAAGATAATGTTCGAACGATTTGGCAGTTTTAATATTTATAACAAAAATAAGATGTTAAAACTAACAAAATTAAGAAATGAAACAAGCGTTTGCATGTAGCAAGCAAAAAAAATCAACATTATGCACCATAGACCACCAACACTCTCTACAAATTTTTAAGTAAATTAAAATATAAGATCATATATATTAATCCAATAAGAAAATACCTAATTAAACAACGGACAATGGTCGGTTTTAAGTAGAATAGAAATAAAAGGTAGAAAGACAGAACAAAAAAAACGGTAAGAGAAAAAGAGGGAGGAAAAAAAGATAGGAGAAAATAAATGGGTGAATAGCAATTTACCCTCATGTGATATTGAAAATGAGCACATTATCCTCTATGAAAAAGTATAACAATTTACCCCCTTGTACCTTTTCAAATGAAGCAATTTACCTCCTTGCTTTATTTTAAAAATCATAGGGGGGATAAATTATTGTATTTTAAAAAATATAGGGAGGTAAATCGCTATTTATTTTTTCATAAGAGGGTAATTTGCTCATTTTCGATATCACAAGGGAATTGCTTGCATTTTTTCCAAAAATAAATGAATGAAAAATTGAGACAATCTTGAGCTTAAAATTTGAATGGGCTTAAAGAATTAAACATATATATGTATGTAAATTTGTATAAAGTTCAAATATAAATTTTACAAAAATGAACTTTGTAATGTAAATCTTTGATAACATATGAATTTTGGGATTATATAATTCAGTATGAAATTCTCCTAAAAATTAAGTTTTTGTTGAATCATTATATATACAATTTAGAAAATTAATTATATATTTAGCAGTGCAGTGAAGTTTTTGGCCATTTTTTTAAGTATTGAATTAAAATTAAACTAATAGTGCGGTGCAATTTTACTCTAAATTTAGAATTGCGATTTAAAAATATATCATGAAAAACAATTCAATTCGATTTGATTAGGACGACTTTGAACAATTTAAATTTTTTTAATCATATTTATTTATTTGACATACATTGTATCGAATAATTTTTGAAGTATATTGACTATAAATGATAAATATATTATATTTATTATTTAATTAATGAATTAATGTCTGACCAATTTATGCTAGAATTTCCCCGCTATGTATACAGATACGAACTTCTGCTGTGTTAGTTTTTAATTGTTTATTATTCAAAAGACATTCTTTAAATATCTCTCATCATCACACCTCCTTCAAAACTAATATATATTTTTTTCTTTATCTGAATTTGTAAATATTAATTAAGTGTACCGTGCCCGCTCTTTCCCTTCACCCCAAAGCAAGCCTCTGAGCCGAAAAGGAAAATGCAAAAAAGACAAGGCATAGGCCTGTCATTTTGTCTGGTTTACTGACATACCAGCCTAGGTTGCCCTAAACTAGCTTCTGTCCAAGTTTACCCACTTCCAAATATATTATAAAAAAAAACACACACACACATACACAAGACTTTAGAAAACGACGAAAGAAAAAAATGCAACCAATTTTTTGTAATATTATAAATAAATAAAGTATTTTTATAAAAATAATATTTACCTCTTTAGACAATAAGATAAAGTGCTTTATTTAAAAAATACAATGAATAAATTATTATTTTTTTTATAAAAATATAATTTATTCATTTGTAATATCACAAATACGTAAATTATATTAAACCCAAAGATAAAAAGAAGGCAGCCATTGCCACTATGAACAGTGGTGGAGATTAAATATCAGAATCACTAATTGCATTTTATTTTATTTTTCCTCTCTCTTTTTTTTTTCTTTGATAAAAGTGGCTTTAGAATATATTGCATGGTAATTACATTTTTTTATTAATATATATTCATCGCTTTATTAATAAAAATTGAGTGAATTTCTTTTTTAATTTGGTCAAGATATGAATTTTGCATTAAACGTGTTAGATGAAATGCCTGAAAAATATATGATCTATTGGACTTGGAGAATTAGACCAGAAGAAGCAAGAAGGGCATTGGATTTCCCTGAAAAGACAAAAAGAAATAAGATCAATTGGCCATGACGTATTTATTTTAATATATATATTTGAAAAAATAAAAAAATAAGGGTGGGTAAAATAAATAATACATAGAAAATATTAGTTAATAAAAATATTTTTTTAAAAAAAAAATATATATAATTATAATTTATAATCTAAAATAGCATTTTAGTGAGTTCACAACAAAGATTGAGTGAAAATCTAGTAGAGGCTAAATATACGGGCTCGTTATTAGACAAATATTAAAATTAAATAGGTACTTTATCAAGTAACGATAAGATATTTGCAATTATATTAAATTTTAAGGAAGATAGTTGTAATCGGCCCTTTGATTTTAAATAGACGAACAATTTTATGTCTTTATCATATCTTAAATTTTATTACAAAACAAATCAAATTTAAACATAATTTTTCAAACTTGATATCAATTTAAATAAATTTGAACAATAATATGCTCCGACTCGAATAATTTATAATCTTGATTTTGTGCAACACAAATTATAAAAAAAAAAAAAAAAACCTTATACATACATTATTGTACAGGTACAAGAGAATGAATAGACACATCATAGTTGATAAAGTCAAACTACTGAGAAAGGTCAGAATATAGGCAGCTGGAGGCTGGTGGTCCTCTAAGTCTCTAGCTGTTGTTGGTTTGTTAGTGCACCCAACTCAATTTCATTAATGAATATTGTACGACCCTCACATGAAGTTAGGTTTGAATGTAGATATTTCACTTTTACATTTCTTTCTTCTGAAATTATACCTAATTTTCTTGACTTTTGACATCAATTTTACAATTATATAAATTAATTCGACGTACGTTAATTGTAACAACATTAATAAATTCACATAAACCGATACTCAACATTTATGATTATCAAGAAAATCTATTTTTCTAGTCTAATTTAAAATAATTTTCTCAGAAGCATCATCTAAAATGAAAATTATAACCGATGTTGTAATCTATATTAAAATGACGCATACACTCTCACAAGGTAGGTTATAATTTTAAATTGATTTAAATACAATTTTATTTATAATTTTAAATTGATTTAAATATAAATTGATCTAATAATTAAATATGAGATCCTCGTAAATTAATACAATAAATGAATTTGAATTTCACTAAATATATAAGAGTTTGTCTTAATTTATGTGGATTTACGGAATTTATGTTCGAGTTATTATTTAATTAATTTTTATATCAATTTTTTTTTTGTATTGATATATCTCATGAAGGATGTAAAAGATAAAAGGGCTAAAAAAGGGCTAATTGTATTTTGTAATTCAAACTATAATCGTTTTTACACTTTAACGTGTAAATTTTTTGTGGTGGTCAACTTACCATTTTTATTATATAAAATTTTACGTTTTGTCATTCATGACTATTTTTTTATCAAAAAATATCACATGTAGTATATATATAATATTTAAGAATTATGTTATGTAATATTTTTCCAACAGAAAAAATTATTAAAAAATAGTTACTTACGATAAAATACAAATTCCAAAAAAAAAAAAAAAGGTACTCTTACTATTGCACGGCAAGCTGGTGGCCACTTCTTTACCTTAATTCAACCAAATAAATTATTAAAAAATAAAAGAAAGAAAGAAAAGAAAGTCAAAGTGGTTATTAACTGTGCGCCGACACCATTTTGTGATAACCAGAACATAATGATGGACAAATCACGTGCCAATCATGTGCATTAATGAGCTCACCGGGCCCTGACCAGCCGGTACCCGTAATAAATAAATAATACACTACTGTACAAAAACTTGAGGGTCGCCTCCCCGAATCCATTTTGGCGCTTGAGGGCAGGGGGACATTCCTATTTCCTCATTCCATCCTCTCCCCCGCTCCTCCTGCCACGTGTACTGGGTCCCACGGCTCCCCCACTAAAATGCAGCCTCCCGCAGATAATCCTTTACCCCCCTAGTGTCTCCCCCACTCCCTCTCTTCTCTCTCTCTCTAAAATCGCCGTCGCTCAAGTTATCCGGCGATACATATACGCATTTATGTAATTAATACTTTTTCTTTTTTTTTCCGGACGGCCGTTTTATTTTCTTTTTTCTCTCTCTGAATTTAATTCCAGTCGCCGTTACGGATGTTGATGCATTTATTACCGTAGGATCAGCCTCGTGATTCGTGCTGGTACTTTTTGGAGGTATTGCTTTACTCTGAATTGAACTCTTGAGTTTTCGATCCGGGAAGATTTATAGGTGTTTTCTTTAATTATTTCAGTTTATTCAGCTGATTAAAGTTTGTTTTTCAGTGGTTGAAGATTTGGTGCTGCTTTCTTGATCGATCGATAGATTGTTCGGCCATCAGGAATCGGTTGGTGGTGATCGAGTATTGCGATGTCTGGACCTTTGGATAGATTGGCGAGGCCTTGTAAGTGATTTCTGTTTATTGGTTGTTCCTGATCTGCAATTTTTGTACGGGGAATTAGCTGAGGTTTTATTGGCTTGTGAGATTTAGGGTTTTGCTGGTACTGAATGGATGAATGTGATGAACATTGTTTTCCTTCTCCAATTTGAGCTTGTTAGTGCATCTTTTTTTTCGTTTAATGGTTTGTGTTAGGGCTTTTGGGTTAGAATGTCGGAGTTGGAAAAACAAGAAACAAAAGGGGAGACGATTCCTGGTGGATGTGAATGGTGCTCATTGTTGTGAACCTTTTCCTTCTTTTTAGTCGTTAAGGATTTGAGGACCGGGACTGCTATTGGTACAAGTAATTTTTAATAATTCTTGATGTTTAAGTGGAATATTGTCCCCGACGCAGTTAGGGACTTATCTGCATCTATGAGTTTTCTGTTCATGTTTATCCAAGTTTGGCTAGTTGAATTTTCTTTCTAAAGCTGTTGCTAAAGGTTGACTAGAATGAAGAATCAAACAGATAAGCTTCTCCTAGAATTTAGGTAATATGCGTAGTGTCTTTTATTTACTTTTGTGCCTGTGCTTCCTATACGCGGACGCATGCGAAGCAACCTATTTGTCATTTCTTGATAACCTGGAATTGATAGCACTTCTTTGCAGTGCAATACTACTGTTGCATTGAGCTTTTAAGTGTGCTTGTAGGACTAAATCCCTTAGGAGTGGACTTATTACTTCAGAAAAGCCAAAAACTATATGATCATGCTTACTTTTCAAATTTCAACATGTTTCCTTCTGGTGGAACAGGCTTTGAGGGGTCATCTGGTAACGATGAGAGAAGAGAGAGAAAATCTGATTTTGAGAATTCAGAGGATGAAAGAAGAACGAGAATTGGTTCTTTGAAAAAGAAAGCATTGAATGCATCATCGAAGTTCAAGCATTCTCTCAAAAAGAAGAGCACTAGAAGAAAGAGCGATGGTCGTGTCAGTTCAGTTTCAATTGAAGATATTCGGGATGCTGAGGAACTGCAAGCTGTTGAGTCATTTCGACAAGCCTTGATATTGGATGAGCTGCTGCCAGAAAAGTTTGATGATTATCATATGATGTTGAGGTTAATATTCTTTATTGTTGTGACTTTTATTTAGATACGTTTTGAATGTGAAGCTTCACGTTGGAGAGGAGCATCCTTGATTCTCTACCACTAGATCATGAGGAAATCTAGGGAAACACA
This sequence comes from Sesamum indicum, assembly GCF_026168435.1. NCBI lineage: Eukaryota > Viridiplantae > Streptophyta > Magnoliopsida > Lamiales > Pedaliaceae > Sesamum > Sesamum indicum. Next base: position 866,036 of record NC_142666.1, read on the forward strand.
GTCTTATTCTGCAAAATTTGGAGTTGAAAGGTGTCCTTTATGATCTTACTATGGACAATAATATACTTAGCATGGTTTTCTCTCTCAATATTCTGGAGTTAATTTAGTATTTGATACTCCATCACTTCTGATGGGACAAGTTTTAATATCCCCAGTATTATTATACTGACACTTTCTCTTGGTAGGGCATTCTGGCTTGAGGCCTCCATTTAATATGTCATTGGTACTTCTACCCTGCAGTAGTTTTGTCTTGTAGAGTTTTATTTTGTCTTGCTTTTTTCTGCATCTCTTGATGCTCTTATGAACAAAAGAATCTTCAATGTTTTAAGACTCTTGAGAGAGGTGCATGCAGGTTTCTGAAAGCAAGGAAATTTGATATTGAAAAGTCAAAACTCATGTGGGCTGATATGATTCAGTGGAGGAAAGAGTTTGGTACTGACACAATTATGGAGGTAAAACTTTGTAATATTCTGCCAGTGGCTCATAAGAATGATTTCGTTTTCTTGTCGTACTTGTTCTTTCATATTCTCAGCACTACGTTGAAAATTTTCTGAATTATTTGTGTTTCCTGCTCAGGATTTTGACTTCAAAGAGTTGAATGAAGTTTTGAAGCACTACCCGCATGGCTATCATGGTGTAGATAAAGAGGGAAGGCCTGTGTACATTGAGAGACTAGGGAAAGTCGAGCCAACTAAACTTATGCAAGTTACAACAATGGATCGTTACATAAGATACCATGTGAAAGAATTTGAGAAAGCCTTTGCCATTAAGTTTCCAGCTTGTACCATTGCCGCCAAACGGCACATTGATTCAAGTACGACTGTCTTGGATGTTCATGGTGTGGTATGTCAAAAACCTTTTTGCTTTGTGTTTACATAATTGTCATGATTTAGATTTTCTTGATCGGTCTATGCAACTGTATATATAATTCTCTTGTATCTGCCATATTGTTTTGCAGAGTTTTAAAAACTTTACCAAGAGTGCGCGGGACCTCATTACCCGGCTCCAGAAGATTGATGGCGATAATTACCCTGAAGTAACCCACTGGATTCTTAACTTGATCAGTTCAAGATGCTTTGTATATTATCGGTTCATAATCATGTCATCTCTTAATTGCAGACACTCCATCAAATGTTTATAATCAATGCTGGTCCAGGCTTTCGGCTATTGTGGAATACTGTAAAGAATTTTATAGATCCGAGGACAGCTACTAAGATTCATGTATGTTGGTTCGTACTTTTCATCATTTGGGAACTTATTGATTTGCTGACTCTAAGTTGTGGTTCTCTCTTTTGCTGGAATCTGTTACAGGTTCTTGGAAATAAATACCAGAGCAAGTTGCTTGAAATAATAGATGCCAGGTGAAAGTTGAAATAACATTTGTTGTCTTGCTTGTAACCTACTATCATTGAAGTCCTTTTGTGTGCGCTTAACATGCTTTTATGTGCTTGTGCAGTGAACTGCCAGAGTTCTTGGGAGGAATGTGTACCTGTGCAGACCAAGGTGGTTGCCTTCGCTCTGATAAAGGACCTTGGAAGAATCCAGATATACTGAAGGTCCTAACTTGCCTTGATTGTATAGTTCTTATGTTGTAACATAATCGTACAAGTATTCCCTTATGAAATTTGTTTCAAATTTAAGATAGTTTACTTATTGGCTTGTGCTGCAGATGGTGCTTAATGGTGAAGCACGGCGTGCCAGGCAGGTTGTTAAAATTATCAACAGTGAGGGGAAGGTGGTATATGCCAAACCTCATTACCCCATGGTATGGTGGCTTTGCCTTTTTTACACTGTTGGCTCATGTTATATCATTAGGTTTTTCTAAGTGGATGTATTTTATCTCTGTCGGTTGTTGCAACAGTTGAAAGGCAGTGATACATCTACTGCAGAGTCTGGTTCTGAAGCTGAAGATATTGCTTCACCAAAAGCCAGTAGAAATTATTCACACCTTCGGTTGACTCCAGTTCGTGAGGAGGTATGGTTAAGCCAAGCTTCATAGTTAGATCATATGTTTTATGGTTGAAAAGAAACTGATTTAGTTATGAACTCCTTATTTAGTGTCAATATAGCAGCAGGCCTGTGTAGATTTCTGAAAGTTGATTCTTCACCAATAAAATGTTTAGTTGACAGCTGTAGGTACAACCCACTCCAATTCCTTGAAAGAAGGGATGACTCTTGTATAGAAGATTTATGCTACACTTATTATAATTTCATCCAACTTCTGGTAACTCCATCCATGAGCTATACTAGTGGGTCACCCTAGTATAATTAACTGATTGCTTTTTCTTTTCTTTTGAGATCGAAAGACCTTTAAGGAAATGAAGATGCTTGCCCATGTTGCCAATTTCTGTCTTGTTTGGCTGCCTATCATAAATGTAAATAAATATCTAGAGAACCAGGACCTATACAAACTTTATATTTTTGCTTATTTATATTTTTCTAGCTCATTATATCTCAAATTTCTCACTCTTACTGCCCCTTTGGGAGTGGGGGAGTGTTGTCCAATAAGTTGGGTTGAGAATTGTTTTATCTTTCCCTAATGATGCTAAGAAATATTCGACTTATTTGACAGGCTAAAGCTATAGGAACAGCTGGCTATGTTGGTAACTTCTCAGGATATGATGAATATGTTCCGATGGTTGACAAGGCTGTTGATTCTGGATGGAAGCAAACACCGCCCCAGAAGCCTTATGTTTCTAAAGGTTAATCTTTTATGCTGTATTTAAATCAATTTATTGTCTTCTTATGCTTGTAGAATATTGCAAGTGATCTACTCATCGTCTCTAATTAAGATCTGTGCTCTCTCTCTCTCTCTGTATATATATATACACATCTTTCTCTATCTCTCTGCGCTATTTGTATATATAATCTCAAATCATGAGATGCATCACCATGTTTCTCCTATGTATTGCTGAACTGTTTGAGACAGGAAATCAGTAGGTATCATGACTGGAGAAAAGGAAGAAACACATGAGATTTCACTTTTTTCTTAGAGATGATTGGTGCTTCTAGTCATCCCTCCCACTTTTAAAATTTTCCTTTGAATTTTACTGTCTATGCATTGTTTTATTTGCTGATTTTTTGGTTCTAGTTAAACATAGTTTTACATTTGTTATGACAAATAAACCTAGTCTTGGTCTTGGAGATGAGATGGACAATCTCTTCTTTGCTGCCTCGTTTTTATGTTTTTCTGTTTGTTCTTCTGTATGAAAGAGTCCTCATTCCCATGTGTTAATTTGGTTTGAAGTTTTTTATTCAGAGATGTTTCCATCACCTGATTCTCAGAAGGCGCCAGAAGGATTACATGCTCGACTTTTGGCAGCTCTTGTGACCTTCTTCATGACCCTTTTCTTGCTTCCCCGTTCAATAGCTTACCGTGTGACAAAGAAACTTCCTGCTGCACCGTCACAAAATGATCAAACAATCCCGGAATTTGCCTCTGATACATTAAGACCGCCATCACCGACGCCATCTTTTACAGATGCAGAGGTCCTATCTTCTGTCCTCAAGCGGTTGGCTGAGCTTGAAGACGCTGTCAATACTCTTCAAGAAAAGCCGTCTCAGATGCCCCATGAGAAAGAGGAACTGCTAAATGCTGCTGTTTACAGAGTGGATGCTCTAGAAGCTGAGTTAATTGCAACCAAGAAGGTACCTTCTGCTCGTTATATCTTCAACTGTGAAAACACAGCCACGAAAAAATAGCATGGTCGGCTTTACTTTGTTCGGCTAAGATTATCTTCAGCATCATTTCCATGTCATCCATCAAGAATTATAACATGAGTCTATGCTGTGAGGAGCTGTTTTGGCTACTTCTCATAGACTTGAAAAAGTTATGAAGTAACCACATGACATAAAGGTGATTACAGTGAGAGGGAGAGAACCTTAAGTGGGAAAGAACGACTAATTAACAGAATTCACTTGCTTTTTATTCTCTAATCATGCAAGGAACGTCAGTAACAGAACCAATATTAATTTCTTGGTCGTTTAAATTTGTATCTGGCGCTTCTATTTATGCCTGATTCACATCTTTCTGAAGTCCCGAAAATGAGAATTGTGGTGTTTGACAGGCTCTGCACGAGGCTTTAATGAAGCAAGAGGAACTGCTTGCTTATATAGACAGTCAAGAATATGCGAAGTTTCGAGTAAGTGAAGTTGCTTCATTGTCAACCTGAAAAGTAGAAAGCTATCAATTATCACAAGGTTATCTGTAGTATTTGTTGCTTACCTTCCTCTTTCTTTTCCCAGAAGAAGAAATTTTGCTGGTAAGATTGTGTCATATTTGAAGCTTTGATGGTAGAGGACATCTTCCGCCAGAATTGACGCTCACCGCCTAACCTCCATCATTTTGAGTTTTAATTTGACCGTTGTAAATCTCATTGATACATACTGTTTTGTGAGAATTTATTGAACATCTATGCTTACATCTTGTGGAAACTCAGTGGGGTGTGGGTTAGTTTGTTTCAGAGGGACGTCTTTGGTACGACTAATATATCAACTCAAGTTCGTTACCATGTGACTTCTTATGTTTTCATGTGTTATGTTTATTCCCGCCAGCACCCGACGACCACTGGAAAAAAGAAAAGGAAAATGAACCTACCAGTTTTTACATTGCCTAAATTTGATGAAAAACTCTGTTAATATTGGTTGCATGCTGATTTTAAGCTTCGAGGGATTTCACTCTCTCTAAATTCAAATCTTCATACATCACAAAATGTCAGCTGACCGCTAAAACAAATATCATTTGTTTGCTAACAAGTAAATAGTAAATAATACATACTGAAAATAACAGTTACTACGAATATGAATGCACATAAAGACAGATGATGGTGGGTTTTGGCTTAGTGGACTGGGTTAGACGGCTTAGAATTAAATTGAATCAATAAAAAAAGGGTTTGAGTTGGTCCAAATTTGTTTGGGATCGAATTGGTTCTGAGTTAGTCTCAAATATTGAAACCTAGGTCTGGCCAGTCCAGGGCCGGACCTATTGTGCCATTTTGTTTTAAAAATAACGCATGACATTGTGAATTTTATTTTATTTTTCTAACTTGATTATTGTTGTAGTCTTTTTTTTTTACTTTTGAAACTCTAAAAATTATTATCCTTATCCTATTTTTTTAAATTTTCAGTATTTTAATTTATTAATACTCTTTGTTTCATCTAAATTTAATATTGTAAGCATATTCATTAAATTATTATTTAAGTTCATTATATCTTAACTATTAGTTTTTCTGGTTATAATTTTTTTATGATTTAATTTATTATTTATTTTATTTCATAATACAATAATAATGTTAAAAAAAATCTCAATTTTATTAAAAAAATAAAAATAAACTAGGCACGTTCAAGCTTGATCCGAACCTTAACTGAGATGGTTTATGGGCTGGATCAAGATTTATACATGAACTCAATTAAGACCCATTTAAAGGCCCAAGACTGATAATGATCAATAGTGGAATGATTCGTGCCGGCCCTTTCCATTCTGCACCTTGAGTGGGATTCAAATTCAAGAATCAAAAGTCTTGGCATATTAGTTTTGCTTGACTCGAGCTTATTAGGCAAGTATGGTTCTCAATTTATAATTTGAAGATGCTACCAATATTAAGCAAAAAAGTTGAAATAAAGTAAAACAAAGTGGAGATAACAATTCTTAGATATGGATTCAGCATGCAAGCAAAACGATATTTTGAACAAGCCTTTATCCAGGCAACCTTTTCTCATCAGAGTTTGGAACAAGAGCCGAAAATGCCGAGGTCAGCAAGAAGAACCATGGCCTATCAATGGTTGCATAAAATTCAATACAGAAGACACAAGCAATTTGCTTGCTATAATACAAACAGCGTATCGTGCTATTTACACAAGGTTAAAACTTAAACAGTTCACAAGAAAAAACAGAGCAGAAAGATCTGGAGTCCAGAGGGTTGAGTTGTTTTGAGAGGCTAAAAGAAACACCATCTCTACAAGAATCAGCACTATAATCTGATAATCATTATCATTTCTTCATTCAGAAAGCGAAGAACTTCTTCTTCTTCTTCTTCTTCTCAACGTAGGCAAGGAGTTCCTCTTGTCGAACCAGAGCATCCTCGAGACTCTGCATTTGTTCCTACTTTCATTAAAAATCGGATGTGCGGACCATTCAACTTAATTTCAATTAGTTAACACCACATACCTTTTTGGTTTTTAAAAGCTCTTGCTCCAATGTGTCAACACGCTTCAAGGCAGTATTGAGCATTTCCTCTTTCTCCGGTGGCATGGATGCTGGCTTGTTCACGAGGACGCTCACCTTCTCCTCTAGTTCGTTAACACGCTTCATCATGATGAAGTAATCCTCACTGGAGATAGTGGGCATGTTGTAGCCGTGTGACTGACCTTTGATGTCGTCACTGTACATCGAACTAGAATAGAGGGTGGCATCTGTGAGTTTCTTTGGCATGTTGCGAGTCATGCGAATCATAGTAACTACGCCCATAACAAAGGTCATCACTCCAGTAAAGAGATGGTTGCTAAGTCCGTCGGAAGTCTTACAAGCATTGTGCCGAGGGTAATAATCTGTGGCTATAGGAAGAGAAACATTAATCAGGTCAAAGTTGGTGGTCAGCAAAATGTTATTGGAGCAATTACATAGACCTCCTTAAAGTTTGAAAAATTACACTGCACTCCATGCAGTCATGTCTTTATGTTACAGATTCCCTTCTGATTATCCAGTCTTTAGAGGGAACCTGTAATTTGAAGCATAACTGCGAAACGCACAGCGTAATTCTCTAAATCAAAGGTTCTCTTCGTAACATGCTTAAACTTCATGGGATGTCGATGTGATTATTCCAAAATCTTTTACATTACATATAAGTGGAACTACATGGAAACAATCAGTGATTTGTGAATATAAGGAATGACAAAGATGTTACCTTTAGAGACAGCATAGTTGTCACCTTTTGCTGCTTTTGGCCAACTAGCAGTAACGGCCTTGTCAACAGTGGGTTGATATTTAGCAGGAGCATCTGGGCTGGGGCAGTTGTTGTTTGCCTGACGAGTAATTGTTCTCAGTTTCATAGAAATTCTATAACGATATAGGAAACAAACTGACAAACGTCTCGAGGTATCAATCAGTTGAGATTTTCTAAAATAAATCTTGGAGTAACATAGTAAATAGAGACATAAGTTATAAATTTGTCACAACATACTTCTTCACGAACACTAGTGAGCTGTGAGCGTGCAACGGTTTGAGAATCTGCCTTTTCATCCGAAGTTGAAATGACAATTTTGTTCGAGCATTTGTGTTCACCATTGCGGACCATCTTGCAATCAAAAGATTGTCCCAGATTAGGTAACTTATAATATAAAATAAAATGAAATAGAACCAGAAGTAGCTACTGAGAATTCACAGATTAGATGAATATAGATAACCTTCATAATTTCAGGGTCGTTCCAAGGGCCCTTGTCCGAGAGCATACAACCACCCTTATCGGCACAAGTGCATGTGCCACCCAAGAACTCTGGCAGCTCACTGACGGAAGATAAAAGCAAAAAGTTACTATGATACAAGCTCTAAATCGAGAAGGCTTATTAGGTAACTAGTTTTACCTTGCATCAATGACCTCAAGCAGCTTGCTCTGGTATTTGTTACCCAAAACCTTGTAAAAGAGAAACATAAGGACTTCACCAGATGGAACTTGAGTAATACATGAAATGTGTGAAACAGAGGGTGAATGTAGCTTACATGGATCTTGGCAGTGGTTTTCGGGTCGAGGAATGACTTAACAGTGTTCCACAAGAGCCTAAACCCGGAGCCTGCATTGATAATGTACATGCGACAAAGGGTCTGAAAGAAAAGAAAAAGAAAGTTAAAATGACAATGAGATTCTAATTTACCACTGAGATTAAAAAGAAGAGAAAAGTAGTCACTTACCTCAGGGTAATTATCACCATCGATCTTCTGAAGACGCTGAATGAGGTCACGGGCAGCCTTATTGAAATTTTTCAGTCCCTGATGAACAATTTAGCCATATAGTTTATTCATGCATTCAAAGAAGATAGCAGATCAGAAGGAAAACATTTATTGTATCCATGGAGACTCGTCTACTCCAATTTATACAGACATTATAGTTACAAAAATCTAGGTATTTTATGTTAAAAAGTTCAATTATGAAAGACATTGCACCATACCACTCCTTGGACATCCAAGATGGTTGTGCTCTGGTCAATGTGCTTTTTGGCTGAAATGGAACAGGCAGGGAACTTATCAATGAAGGTCCTCTCAAACTCCTGGACATGATATTTAACATAGCGATCCATTGTTGTGACTTGAAGGAGCTTGGTTGGATCGACTTGACCAAGTTTCTCGATGTAAACCGGTCGACCATCTTTGTCCACACCGTGATGCCCTTGTGGATAGTATTTGAGAACCTCTTCTTTCTCCTTAAATTCAAAGTCCTAGCAGAAATATATGGCAAAAAGATGAGATCATTTCACTTTGGGCCTAAGCTTCCAAATCATTTAGCAATTTAGGCTAAAATTAATAATCACAAAATACCTCCATAATGGTGTCAGAACCAAAGTCCTTCCTCCAGTGAATCATATCAGCCCACATTTGCTTTGTTTTCTCGATATCAAATTTCCTGGCCCTCAAAAACCTGTATCATGTACAACGTAAACACTTCTACTTGTTCAAAATTTTCTTTCGTATATATACTTGTCAACTCTACAGTATTCATACACAAAAGGAACGAAATAAATTTACCTTAGCAGCATATGATAATCATCATGTTTTGCAGGGAGTAACTCTTCCAGGATAAGTACCTGGCGCAAGGCATCCACAGCTTGTATTTCCTCCGCATCATGCTCGTCCTCAAACACAACGGACATAACTCGACTGTTACGCCGGCCCTTTTTAGTCAAAGAGTGCCTGAATTTGCTCGAGGCACTAATTGCCACTTTCTTGAGAGACCCGAGCCTAGTTTTCCTCTCATCCTCGGAAATGTCGATATTCTCAAGACCTGCGCAAGATTTTCGCCAACAGTCAAAATTTCTGGATACTGCTTTCTTAGAAACCACTCCTCGTTGATATTTCATCTTCTCTTATAACATCCACATCCGGACAAACAATAATGCAGAATTTTCGGTTGATTACTATAATCTTGATTGTTCAAGGTCAAGATTCATAGCATCTTTCAAGATTTCACATAAAACCCCTCCATTACACCTCATTTTTCATCATGCTTTTGCCGTTTTACATATTCACAATATCCCCCACAAATATAATTCTTCGACCATTGTGCCTACGGACAGAAGATCAAATAAAGTGTTCGTTTCCAGACATGAAAAAAAGCTCAATCAAACAATCCTCAGAACTCGAACTATATAAAACGAATTATGCTTAATATATATGGAGAAAGAAACACTTACTTGGCCTATATGGGCGTTCAAGAGATGCTGACCTATTGTCACTCATGATTGCAGTTCGCAAGTTTGATCACGTTTCAATGCGCAATTCGCACGATCGAAATTCACGAACATGCAAATTACCTGTGACTTTTACAAGAGTTAATTCCAATACTTACATTAAAAAACCAGAAACATAAACTTTGATTCTCAACAATAAAAACATTGCACAGAAAAAAACTACTAATTCACTAATACTGAATCCAACAATGGCTCTGCATTGCAAATTAATAGATCTTTCTATGCATTTAGAACAGAGGAGCTGTGAACAATTCAATGCATCATGATCAGTTAACTCTTATTCATAAACACAATTTCCACAACTTTCCTTCAATGAGCGGATTAAATTATACCCACAAAAAATATGAAAGAAAGAGCTGAAGTTCGACCGATTTCTTGGGAGTAAGAGAGAGAAAGAGAGAGAGGGGAAAAAGGAGGTACCTATTTATGTCAGTGACGAACATGGAGGGCGATTAAGAAATAATGGAGGAGGTGTATTAATATCGCCATACCTGATTACAAAATCAATGGCTGCCCGTTATTTACTCACTCCCTCACAAATCAATGGCTGCCCATTCTTCATTCATCCCCACTCTTTCTTCCAACACCAGCACCGCCCCCCCTCTCCCCCCCCCCCCCCCCACACACACACCCATTAAAGCTGTATTCTTGAAATAGAAATAATAAAAAAATCACCCACCAATCTATATCATATTATATTGAAAAAAAAGCTATATATATTCCAGAAATTGATTAATGATAGATTCTTCCAGCTCTTGGACCAGGCCACCAGTATTCCCCATTACCTGTTCCTCTCTCTCTCTCTGCTGTGTGTATGAGAGAGAGAGAGAGTTTGTGCATAGTGCAAAGCCACTCCGTTCAAATTGTGAGTGGCTTTCCATTTTGAGTTGAGAACGAACGTCCCTTTCAGTTTATTTCCCGGGAAAATAAAATTGTACATGACCTCTTTATGTTAGGATTATGACAGAAAATTTTGATATTAATAAAAAGAATTATATAAATTTTTAATTTTATTCTTCATTAATAGTCTCATGTATAATTTTTGCATTTATAAGGAGATTAATCTATATATATATATAGTAATGTTAATATTATTATATTTTTTTTTTTATAAATTTAAAATTATTACATGAAAATGTTAAATAAGATATATTTATTTTGCTAACACAATACTTTTTATTCAAATTATAATGAAAGGGGATTAAATATAAACGGTGATATTTTTTAGGTGTAAATATAATTATAAAAAGAAAATAAAAAAATATATAATTTTATATTTTAAGAGAGGCGTAAGTGTAAGTAATACTAAGTGAGTTTTCATTGGATGAAGTCCAGCACTTATGATTAGTGGTGCTCCACTAATTCCAGCGTGGCACTCGCCGTCTCTCTCAACTTCATAATAGCATAGCATGTACTGTATATACCTACAATTTCAATTTGTTTAATAAAATAATATAGTCTTTATCTTATTTTATTACATATAAAAATGTGATTGTGAAATTATATATATTAAATAAAATATCAGATGTAAATATTATTATATATATATATATATATTTATATAGACCATTCAATTGAGGGTAAATTACTCTAATACCCCTGGAGTTTAAATTTAAATATGCAAATACGTCCTACTCTTTATAAAGTTATAAGCACAATTTTGAGAAGGGTTAGTGTAATGTATCTAAAATAGTGTTTATGTGAGCTTTTATCGCGAATTAATAAAAAGTGAAATTATGGTTATAATTACAATTTCAAAGGATATATTTGGTAGTTTATCAAAGATAGATAGTTTTGTTAATTGGACCTAATATTATTGGATGTGCATAATTTATCATTTAATTTATTTCAGTAGCCCGTTGAAAATATTTATAGGCCCATATGGTTGGACTCTATTTAATTCAAAGCCCATTTTCATAATTGGGCCTATGTTGCTGGTAGCCCATTTCCACCATTAACCGTTTACTGATATTGGGGCCGGCTTAATGAGCACTTTCTCATTGGAATTCCGATATTGTTTACCACCAATTTTAGCACATTCTGTGCGTGTATAATTTTTAATTCAATAATTAATAAATTTTAGAAGTATTTTTTTGTTTTTTAGGTTTTGAATTAATTATATTAATTTTTTTAAAGATACGAAGTTAAAAAAATTATAATTATAATTATATCCTTTCAAAAATTCACTATTTACATAAAATATATTTTTATTAGATTAGATAAAAAAAATAACTTTAGCAAAAAATTATATAAATTTTTAATTCTACTCATTATTTAATACTCGTATATAAGAATTTTATACTTGCAAAAAGAAAAATATAATAATATTAATTTTCTTTATATATATTATATTTATATGTTTATAAATATAAAAGTATATATAGAAATACTAAATGAGAGTTAAAATTAAGAATTATATAATTTTTTTTATTAATATTAATATTTTTTATTTAAATTTTAATAAAAAAGAATCAAATGTAAATAATAGAGAATTTTTTAAATGATATAAGTGTACTTTTATTTTTTCTAAAGAAAAATATAATTTCATATCTTGAAATGGGTCTAAATGTAATTAATTTATTTTTAATAAAATATGAAACGAATTTATTGGAATTCGGCTTATCTAGCCGCCCGTCGTAAAACCTAGAATCTTGGCCGTTGAATTTGTCTCTGTAGTAACAGGGCCACATTTTTACTTTAGTTTCTGGTCTGTAGCTGAGTCTTGTTATGCTTCAAACAATGGCGGCTTCGAATCTCGTCTCTCAAACCCCAACAACCCTCCCCACGAAGTCCCACCAGCTTTCTTCTAATCCTTTTTCTGTGAACCCCATTTTGCGGTTCAAACACAAGCCAATTTCGAGAAGTTTGACATCTCTCCAAGCCCGTGTTCTGAGGGCGGTTCTGTCCACTCCAGAACCCAAAACCCAGAACTTTCAGCACTGTTTCACGAAATCCGAAGATGGGTTCTTGCGTTGTGAGGGAGTCAAAGTGGAAGAAGTTATGGAGGTTGCGGAGAAAAGGCCCTTTTATTTGTATAGCAAACCGCAGATTACTCGGAATGTTGAGGCGTATAAAGAAGCGTTGCAGGGATTGAACTCGATTATTGGTTATGCGATTAAGGCGAACAATAATCTCAAGATTCTGGAGCATTTGCAGAAGTTGGGGTGTGGAGCGGTTCTGGTTAGTGGGAATGAGCTTAAGTTAGCTCTTCATGCTGGGTTTGATCCTACGAGGTATTGATTTTCAGAGTGATTTGTGTTATGCTTTACTTTTTGTCATTTTCCATCTGAGTTTGACCTGGGTTTGTGAATGCCATGATTTTCAAGAGGAGAAAGACGATAGCATGAAGCTTGAATTGTGACCTCTTAAGTGTTTGACATTTTGCAGCAGTGACTGCACTTGTTCCTAAAAAGAGTTTTTCTTGGAGAAAGTTAATGCCATGAAGCTTGAGAATCCTGACGTTGAATGTTTTTACATGTTGTTAGACTTACTATAATTGGTTCCTGTGGAAAAGAAACTCTTCAATAGCAATAGCATGAAGCTTGAGTAACCCACTAGATAAAATTTTCATTTTATTTTGATCACTGTAAGTGTTTCATGCAGCACTCTGTGTAATCTGAGCTTTTCTGTAGAAAAGCGCTGAATTATGCACCTTTTGATATATTGGGTTGAATGAAATAGCTTGTATCTAGATATAAAACTTTTGCACTTTTGAGGCATGATGAATCTTATGTTTTAGCATGTAGCTTGGCAAAATACTTTGTTCTACCTAAAGATAAATGCACATGTTACTTTGGCATGCAGGTGTGTCTTTAATGGGAATGGAAAGATCTTGGAGGATCTAGTCTTGGCTGCCCAAGCAGGTGTGTTTGTGAACATTGACAGTGAATTTGATTTGGAAAACATTGTCGCCGCTGCAAGAATTGCCGGGAAGAAGGTTAATGTGCTACTACGCATCAATCCAGATGTTGATCCTCAGGTATTGAGATCCATTGCATGGTAATATGTTAGACTATATTTAATTTGAATGTTGCATTCTTGATGTGAAATCTATACGTAGGGATAAGTAGATGGAAGAAGAGCAATATGCTTAATGATTGAACTTTAGAAACGGTGCTTCAGTTGAAATTGTAGCAGATTCCTATAAATGATGTCACTATTTCTTGTGTGCCTCAGAATTAACACTTGCTTCTGTGTAAAATAGGTCCATCCTTATGTTGCTACTGGAAATAAGAACTCCAAATTTGGTATCAGAAATGAGAAGCTGCAGTGGTTTTTAGATGCTGTGAAGGCACACCCTAAAGAATTGAAACTTGTTGGGGCCCACTGTCATCTTGGTTCCACAATTACAAAGGTACCTGCTTTGTGTGCCTTTCTACGATTATGCTGTTGCATGAACTTTAGTTGTTTTAAAAAAATATTTCAGAATAGAGTCTTTTAGGTAAAACTCGCTATTGCTAGATTGACTCTTAGGGTTTAGTGGCAATGATGATGCACATGTTGCGATATTTGTGGCTGTGTTGCAATTATTCTAGTTACAGGGCAGGCACAAGTCAGGGACTTTTTAGCAGCTTATTCCTGCTACTGTGGACTTCCAAATTACTTATGTTATTTGCTGACTTTTTCCTTTTTTTTTTGTTTTGGGGGGGGGGGGAACAGTTCTTTTTTTTTTTTTTTTTGAAACATGTCATCTTGATCCAGTTGGTCATTTCTTCTTGTGGAGAAGAACAAAAACAGTTACGACCGCAATGTTGCTTCATATTTTGTGAAATCCTTGTGTTTAAACTAAAGTTTCAGTATTCTGTATCCATTTTGGTCCTTTGTCACCTCATAACTTCTGTGCATGTTTTCTCCATAAATCTCACCAGTTAAAGTTCTGTTTTCTTTATGCTGAGATAAGTATTTTGGAACCTAAGAGTTGATTAATTCTCCAGGTAGACATTTTCAGAGATGCTGCTGTTTTGATGGTGAACTACATAGATGAGATTCGGCACCAAGGTTTTGAAATAGACTATTTAAATATTGGAGGAGGGTTAGGGATTGATTATTACCATACTGGAGCTGTCCTTCCGACTCCTAAAGACCTTATTGATACTGTAAGTAATCTGACTTCATTTTTTTTTATACTCAAATTCTGACCAGGTGCTCTTTCATTTTCCTTGTCCTAAACAAGGCATTTCATTCAGAACGATACAAAGTTACTTGTCTTCGCTGTGATATAATCTCCATTTGGTTGTTTGGCTCAAAGTGCAATCACAGATGACTATCATCAAGCAGTTCCTTTTACCATCAGTGCAGCATATATTTCAGTTAGCTCAGCATGACATCTTTAGAGGATTCATGGCCTTAAGCCCTAATAACCATTTTAGATTCTTACGTCATCTTCAGAGCTGATTATTTAGCTGAAGTTCCAATAATCTATATTCTAGCACATAATTGCACCATATGGAGTACAAATATCCTTAAGGTATTGTGAGAATACATGGATTATGGTAATGTGTCAAATTGTTGGAAAAATATTCACGTCACCCCTAAAATTTACAGAACACCTGTATCTCGGCAATTGGTTAGTGTAAGATAGAAAGCAGACAGATGCCTTTTCCGCGATCCTGAGACCTCGCATTTTGCACCTTGAATATATTTTGTATATCTTTCTAAATTGGGCTTTTCCTTGTAACTTTTGCACACATCTAACCAGATGCCAACATGATATCAAATGTATTGCTTTCTGGTTGTATTTGGGATAAAAGTGAACTTATTTTCTAGTGTGTTCTTTTTTAGGTTCGTGGACTGGTTATTTCACGAAATCTCAATCTAATAATTGAACCTGGAAGATCACTTATTGCAAACACTTGCTGCTTTGTCAATCGTGTCACTGGAGTGAAAACAAATGGAACAAAAAATTTCATTGTGATTGATGGCAGCATGGCCGAGCTTATTCGTCCAAGTTTGTATGGAGCTTACCAGGTGAGGTTCTTAATGCATTCATTCAGCAAAAGCAGTTGATCCAATATGTTATAGTTGGCAACATGCTACCGCATCTTTTTACTTTTTCTATATTCATGCATGGCGTTCATTCCACAGACAGCTTCATCCTATATAACAATACCATAACGAAGTTTTTTTCTAGTGTTGAATTTGGCTTTGATCTTTATATTTGGGCTCTGAGAATTTTTCATTTTCCAATAACCTAGTTCACTGCTTGACTTTTCATTGCAGCACATAGAGCTGGTTTCCCCTCCACCTCCAGATGCCGAGACTTCCACTTTCGACGTGGTCGGCCCTGTTTGTGAGTCAGCAGATTTCTTGGGCAAGGATCGGGAGCTACCCACGCCAACCAAGGTAATGTGCCAGTCTGGCCCTTCATCCATGATACAAGTCGATGATTTCATCTCATCTTACTAGTTCAAACTCTACTGTCTAGGGTGCTGGACTGGTAGTTCACGACGCTGGTGCATACTGCATGAGCATGGCTTCCACGTACAATCTCAAGATGCGTCCACCTGAATACTGGGTTTGTTTTTTTCCTTCTTGAATTGGTCTTTCTCTCAATATATTGCCACCAATCTTGTTGATTCTTGTGTAATCAAGCTAGAAATATTACATCTAATAATTGAGTTACTGAAATGGAGCTTGTTTTTCAGATTGACAATGATGGATCAGTGTCCAAAATCCGGCATGGTGAGACATTTGACGACCATTTAAGATTCTTTGAGGGCCTTTAAATTATTGTAGCTGTCAATGATCATATCAGCATTGACTGCGTTAGAATCTTGGATCCTGATTGAATTTACCGGCTGCCTCTTTCTGCTCTTGATTTTGTATCTGTATGTTTTCAACGGCTAACTATGCTATTTATATTTGCCAAAAGTGAACAGTATTGTGTATACTTCTGCAGTTTGAGTTTTGTTGATCAACAGTAAAAAATGAATGCAGGAAAGCCTCGTCATTCATTTCCTGTCAAGATTTCCATATATTCGAGCAATCAGGATGATCATTATTCTTACTAACAGCGAGAGTGATAAGGTGAAAACGTAATCTTTCTCGTATTTATTCCATAGAAACTGCGTTTGATCATACTCTTAACATTAAGGTGGTGTTTGCAAAAACTTCCGGTTTTGCGATAAGGAAAGGTTGTAAACAGAATTATTAATGAAAGTTGGGACTATTTAAAAAGAAAAATTGAATTGGAGGATATGGGGGAAATTATAATTTAATATATTTATAATTTTACCGATAAAAGTTGGTGAGTAAGATTATAGCATTTGGTTTAGATGAGTTTAATGTAAGGACTGAAGAAACAGTCCACAATCAAACTACAGATTTTCTGGGGTACAAAAAAGAAGATATAATAAATAAAGGAATAATTACTCTCTCTTCTTTTGAGATTTGGTATAATTATATGTAGATTTCTTGTGGTTTGGAAAATTATGTTTAGCACTTTTAAGATTTGCTTTCATCTAATAAATACGTCTCTTCGTTAGTTAAAATTTATCGAATTTGTTAGTATTAATAAAAAAAATATATATACTCTCGATTAATTTATTATTAATTTATTACAGGTTAAATAGATTCTTTCATAACCAAATTACTTTAATTCGTTTTTACGCGTTAATATATATGAGAAAGTATATCTTCACCATTATAAGAGTGGTGTTTAGTCCGAAAAAAATTATTTGACTAATAAATCAATAATCAGTCAATCAAGAGTTAACATCAATTTTTATTTAATTTTTTGGTTAATATCAGTAAATTTAGTGAATTTTGACTAATAGAGAGACTTATTTGTTAGACGAAAGTAAATTTTAAAGATGCTAAATGTGATTTTTTAAACTACAAGAAATATGCGTATAATTATATAAAATTTAGGAGATGAGAGTATAAATATCCCATAAATACATGTATTTGAACTTCTCTGGAATGCTGAGTTGGAAGTGAGTCATTTGACAAACATGATCATTATAGCTTTTCTTTTTTGAGGTTAAAAGGTGTTTAGATAAGATGAAATTAACAAATGGCAGCAGACATGCGTGCACACAACAGCAAATTATATATTTATGCTTCTTCTTGTGGATTTATTCCTATTTTTTGCTTCTAAAATTCCATTATCAGATGTTCTAATACGACATCAAAGCATATGTGCCCTCAGAACCAGAATTTCGAATGCTATTCTCTTTCATATTCCACCTGCTTCCTTTTTAATTATTTTCTACATAATACTATCCACCAAAATCTTTTCATATGCCTCCAGTGTGAAAACATCAGATAATATACACTGAGTCGTGTTCAATAGTAGAACAAATATATAATTATTGTATGATACATGTAAAATTTAAAAAAATTAATCAGTCACATAACAGGTGTGATACACTTTTTATTTGATTGGTTATGATTTGGATATTTTCTTTTATATTATATGATCAGTATTAGTTGGTATTTTGACATTCGATTTATAACAATTTAAAGTGACGGTGTTTGTATTTTTTTCTAATTCTTAAACAATGATTGTTTCCGTAATTCAGATTTTCTATTAGAAAATGATGTTATATTTATTAGATTTGTGCATGGATGTGTGTAAAAAATTTACTTAAATATAGATAATATATTTTTTCACTATGTTTGATTGCTATAATTACTAATCTACACAATTACTATTAGCCGTTGTTTTTACAAGCGAGATCATATGTAAAGCTAAAAACTAACAAATATTTTGACTATAAGTAAAATTATGGCGAACCTTGGAATAAACTTGAATTTTTGTTTCGATTTTGTCTGACCATCGTAGATAGTATTGATTTATTACCATTCTTAAGTCGCAGTGATTTATAGTTGGAGAATAATTAAAACTTTTTGTAGTGTGATGTGAATTTTATAAATATATTGCATGTATATAAAATATAACATAATTTTTCCATGCCATAGATCTCCAAATAAAACATGTACATTTTATATTTTGTCCCAAAAAAGGAAAAGAAAAAAGAAAGAAAAAAGGTGATGTACATGTCATAGCATGAGCATGATTTTAACTAAATTGAAGCAGTCATCCGTTTTAACTCTAATTTATCAGGGGAAAGTAAAAGGCCCCGTGAGGAAGGATTCTGATAACCTAGCTACGAGAAAAGGTGTGAAGAGCGGGCGGATACAGTGGAAACAAGGATCGATCTATATCAGCAGTTCAAGATTGAATCAACGAAACCGCAGCTGAAAATCCTTCTTCTTCCCTCAAAAACTTCTGCTGCCGAGCAATGAACGCCTCCACTGTTCGTCGGAATTCTTCGTTGCTCATTTCTTCCTCTGCGTACGAATAACTGCCAGCCCTCTCCGTCTTCCGCTCCGGATCCTGAATTTTCCGGCAATCCTCCGTCATGCTTCGCCGTAGTTCGCGGTGGCGAATGTTCGCCTGCTCGCATCTCTCTAGGTTCTCGGAATTGCTCCTGTGCATCGTCTTTTCTACGTGACGAACTCCGTGTGATTTGTGAGCATCCGATGCTTTTTTCTCCTCTTTGCTGCTGCAAGCTTGCTGATTCTTCCTACATTTTTCCACGTACTCCTCGTAAAAATCCGCGACTTTTTCCCGATCTCCTCCGGAAAATCGCCCCGATTTCAAAAACAAAGCGATTACGATCGCGTTCCCGACTAAGAAAACAAATCTGGGGCTGATAATCGCCACGGAGATTCGCCGGAAGTACTCCCCGGACAGCCTGAGTGACAGCGCAAACTGCGTGGAAAACCTGGATACAACGATCAGGAAAACAAACAGCTCCATGAACCGAAACAAAGTCGTGATTCTCTGAATCCGTCGGTACCTTGAAATCGCGTTCGCTTTCTCGACTCTTATGTCGTGAAAGTTGAAGGACTCCATTTCTTGTTGATTTGCTAAGAACTTGCTCTCTTCTGGGACTTCAGTTGGAGAATTTGGCTTCAGCCCTCAATCCGAACAGAAAGCAGAAGTGAGTTCTACTCATCATAAAATAATATACAGAGAAAATCAAAATTATTATTTTGCTTCTCTCTTTTTGGAGTGAGAAAATGCATGGCAAGGAGTAATGATATTTATAGACTCAGTATATTTAAAAAAAGAAAAAAAAAAGAAGAAGAAGAAGAAAAAAGAATCTTCATCTTTTTCTTTTCCACTTACTTTATCAAACGTTATGGTGGTTTTGATTTATTTTAATTTTTGGGTTTTGGGTGAACTATAGGTGGGTGGGTGGGTTGGGGGGGAGGGGTGAACGACTTGTGTTGGGTTAGAGATAGCACATATCCAGTTTCTTTTCAAGTCCAAATTAGGGGTGATTGTAAGTTATGAATTAAATTAACGTTTATATGCATATATTTATGGGTGTGGTCGTGAACTCATTCCATATAAATTGGAATTTATCCTTTGGAGGATGAAAAGACTTTTGTATTTTCATTGCCTATGAAAATTAACAATCGACCACAAAACACTTTCGTTTTAACAAAATACCAATATTTAAATTTTTAAATAAGTTATTCTGTTATTTTGTATTTCTATCATCTCTCTTATATGAGCCAAGTTGTTGACATGAATTTAGAAGGTGTTTGGACGAGTTTATAAACTACATTAATATATAGAATATATTAATAAATTATTAAAATAACTTAATAATACTTATAGTATTCAATTTTAAAAATATATTTTTTTCCAACAAAATAATTTTTTTAATAATTGAACTATATAATATATTAATTTTAATAACATAGATAAACATAAGGTATTTTCTAAAAATAAAATTAATGACAATGGTCATGAAAATGTATTTTTGAAAGATGATGATTGCAATTTTACTTTTTAAATCTGTCAATTCAAAAAAAAAAAAAGTTTCAATCAAGCAGTGATTGATCTCATTTTAGATATAGACATATACATAATGCAATATCAATAAAACATAAGTAAATGTGTTTAATTATTATTAAATTATAAGAATCACCAAATTTTAACATAAGTTTAAAAACAGTAAAAGATAAATATTACATATACATAATGTATCTTTGTACAAATATATATTCGTAAATAAGTATAAATTATTATAAGTTAATTATTTGAGCTTGTTGATTTACAAAAATATAAGAGGTTACTGATATTAAAATATACCAATAAAATTTATATGTATTTTATGAAATAATTATTTATAAATAAAATCATCAAAAACTAAATTAATTAAGCTCAGTTTTAGGTAGATATTTGTTAATATAAATAAAAATAGTATATTTTATTATTATTATTATCTAAATTTAAAATATGATATATTGATATAATATTAATTATGTAGTTAGATATATAAAAATATTTTAGAATACAAAAAATATATAAATGTTTATAAAATGAAAAAAAACTAGCGACCTTTTATACACAAATACTTGAGTTTGAGCTTAGCTCGTGAAGTGAGCTCGACTCGAGCTCTTATCAAGTCTGTTTGTGAGCCGGCTCTACTCATCTTACACTCTTGGGTCATGATGTCGTTATTCCTAAATTTTATTATCTTGATTTTTCTTTTTCTAATTATCGTTATATTTGTGGGTTTTGATTGGGGTGGGATTTGCAATTTTCGATTCTCGTGGGGTCAGTTAGTTCTTCCTTACCAACAAAGGAACTGCCACGTAACTCATCTTTACTAGCTGAATATCTCTCACTCAGACCCCACAAAAAGTAATAATTGGGGCGGGTGTGGATGACTTTTATTTTATGGGGGGGGGGGGGGGGGAGATGGGGATTAAAATCCTCCAACTTATGGTAATTTCAGAACAAGGGCCCTCCAAAAAGCTTTGCAAATTTGACTTTAGCTGTAGTTTCTGGTGCCTATTCCCCCTTTGCTAAAGAAGCCCAACATATAATGCTCCTTTAGAAATTCTGCCTTAGGACCGTCCGACCCTTTTCAGACTTGCAGAGTGTCTGCAATTATTTTTGGGATGATTTTTAAATTACTGAATTTTGGAGGATTTAAAGAGTAATTTTTTTAATAAATAAAAATTATTGTAACATTGATAGTGAATATTTATAATTTTATTAAAAAAAAAAGTAACATAAGAAGAGGAGGCATGACATGTTTATTTATTTATTTTTAATATTGAGAGTTTAGGACCCCACATTATGTTTGGAGTTATTTCTATCTATTTCCAAATGATCTGAAAAATGAAACTATGGAATGTTCAATTGTACGCAGAGTCAAAGAAGATAGTGTAATTTCAAAAATGGATAATTATATTTATACCCCTGATTTAGATTTATTTATATAAATCTCCATTATTTTTTAAGAATTTATACATACACCTACAAGAAACGTCAACATCATTTACAAAAATTACCCCTATTTTTTAAAAAAATTACAACATTACACAAGTTACCTTTGCTTTTTTGCTGCTACGGATGATTAATGCAAGTAGATTAGAGATCATGTGGTATTAAATATAACTATCCTTTCAAAAAAAAAAAATTAGGAAAGCTATTTATAGTTAGACTTAAATTTTGGAGAAACTTATTTAATTTTTTCAAAACCATAAAATTTCAAGTGGACTTAAGGGGTTCAATGCAATAACTTTTATTTATATAGTAGGAATAAATTATTAAAAAAAATTATAAATTAAATAGTGAAAATAAAAGTTAAAAGTTAAAAAAAAAGATGTTTGAAAAAAGAATTTAATATAATTACAATTTTCTAATAAACGACAGAAATTAGTAGAAAACTGTTTATAATATTTAACTTAAATCAATATAATTTAAACAATTTAAATATTTTTTTAATTTACTTTCAACAATAAGCGGTTAAAATATGTCAAGTTTTTCTTTAGAAATATGCAAGAAATAATTGTATTATTAAATGACTTTGCCTTATTTTTTTCATCTATATATTTCCCAAACCCATCCCTCAACTTTTTTCTTAAATAAAATAAAAAATTTCTATGGACTATCACATGCTCATTTTAATGTATATATTTAATGAATTAAATTTACAAAGGAATAATTGTGGCGGTGGGGCCCCTTTTTTCAGGGCCAATAGGCAATAATTGGGCTTAAAGCACACAGATCTCTGGGCTCCCATGGTCCTTAATTAGTTTAAATTATCCAACAAACACGACTTTCGTGGGGGGGCATGCCTTTCCAAAAGTCTTTCACATTAGTTTGTTCTGAAGTAGTCGCATTTCACATTTTATATATATATATATATATAAGAAATCCCAACATGTTGTATTAGTATGTGAACATTAATATTCTTATTCTAAATAATTTAAAGCGTCATGCAAAAAGCATAAGAACGGTATGGAATTTATTTAAATCATACTTAGGTAGGATACAATTATTATAAAAGAGAATAAATGCTACATTTTTGGTTCCACATTTTTAAAATTCTCATACTTATGTTTTTCCATGCAAATACACTATTCTCCTTTTTAGTGCATTATGCATGTGAACAATACTAGAATATACTAATATACTTTAGAATAAATTACGATGGCCCCCCTTAAAATTTGTCCAATTATAAATACTCCCTCGTTATTTAAAAAATTATACATACGACTTAAAATTATAGCCCTCTAACAAATACCTCATCATCAGTTGTCATGATGGGGTATTTGTTAGGCGACCTTTAATTTCAGGGGATTATTTATAATTTTTCAAGTAACGAGATAGTATTTATAATTATAACACGTATTAGGGGAGGTTATTGTAATTTATCTTATTATTACAAAGTACCATTTATGTGTGTGATATGTTACATGATACGTAAAGAAATAAAAGTAAATATTAAAAAATAAATCACTAGACCAGAGAAAATAGATGAGACATCAAAATGTCCTTTTTCCTTAATAACAGGGCTAGTAAGTACGGCACATTATATGTATATGCATAATTTTACAAAAAAATTAAAATAAAATATTTATATAAGTTATATTATTTATTTTTTGTAAGTTAAAAATTACTTAAAAGAAGATAAAAATGCATGAGAGAAAACAAACTATCAAAAGGTCATTATTGAATATCATGATGAGGTTCAAAGTAATTAACTAATTTAAAATAAAAAAAAAAACAATGACAGATCAAAATTAATTTAGACACTAAAAGAGTGTTTTTCTTTGATATATAGTATAGATATATACGAAAGACGAAATTAAAGTTTCAGTAGTTCATATATATAATAATATTTTTTTAATATATATATAAAATAATTATTTCATTCTTTATGCCGTCTCAGACGATTAGAAATTTTTTTGAAGGACATCCAATAATTTGGGTTCAAATTTTGTACAGAATGTCTTGTGTTCGAATTTGAGTATGTATGTAAATATGTGTATGTAAAAAGATTAAATAAAAAAAAAGAAGAAGAAGAAAGGTAAGTAGAAAAGAGGATACCAAAATCTTGAAAAATCTAATCTGACATAATGTAATATGCTTGTGAACTGAAAGATGCACGCGGTTGAGAATTCTGAGTTGGAACCCACTTTTGCTATATATCTACTCTTTATTTATTTTTATATTTTTCAACTCTCTTTTAGCATTATTTCCTAATAAGCATCTTTACTATGTAATAAAGAATTAGAAAGCATATGCATATGAACTTATTCAACTCCTACATTATTATTCCAATGCTTAGTGGGAGAAAAGCATGTGCATCAATCTCTCATCCTCAAAAATACACTATATATGATTTTTAATTCCATGTAATTCATAAAAAAAAAAGTTAAGTATTTGATTTTGATTCTTTTTTAAAAATTGCAGTATAATTTTGTTTAAGGAGGAAAGGATATTTAATAACGAGGGTGGGATGATGTGCAAGATACGAATAAAGTTGTTTAGAACAGTCGAATGGTGCATTAGATAATATCCGTCAATAATCAAATTAAAATTGAAGAAAATATAAGTATTGAAATATAAATAGAATAATTAAAAAAATTTATATTTCTTTTACTACTTTTTTTTCCGCATAAATAGAAAATAAAACAAAAAAACAGAACAATTCTTAGTGTTTCTCGAGCTCTATAGTGAAGTTCCACTTGTACGTTACAATTGCATTAGTGAATTTCGGATTTGAGGGAAGAAAACTAATTATATATATGTATATATATTTTTTATTATAGTTAAAAATATTTTCTTTAATTAATTTTTTTAATTAAATTCAAAATACGAAATTACTAAAAAAAATTCTTCGAACTAAATAGATATATAGATATATATACATAATATAATGACAATATTATCAAAAAATTTATTACGGAGTGTAAGTATTATATTTTTTAGTTTAGAAGAAGAAATATTATATAAAAAATAATTTAGGAACAAAGTGTATTTAACGCATTTAAATAAAATATACTTCAAAACCAAAATAAAAGGATTTATAAACTCAAATGTGACGTTTTATATTTGTTTTTGGGCAATAAAGCCTCAATCCAAATTCATGGGCTGGGCCTTCACAGAAAAAGCCCATTGGAGAAATGAGAAGTTGCTTCGGCCAGCCCAAACCTAATCCCAACCCAATACAGTTATACGACATCGCTTCTTTGGAGAAGCAAATAAAACCCCCTAACTAGGTTTTACGAAACCAGATCGCCTTTTTATTTCACTCCCCCCCCTTCGCCGCCGCGCTCTCTATCTCTCATCCCTACACCTCCTCCGATGGTGCATTCTCGCTCTCAGCGTTAATTCGCATACACACTCCTTTAACGCACAGTACGTTCGATGACGATGGCTGATTTTTTTTTGTATTTTCGTTTTTGCAGGCACCTAAGAAGGATAAGGCTCCTCCGCCGTCATCCAAGCCGGCGAAGTCCGGTGGAGGCAAGCAGAAGAAGAAGGTCGGTCGTTTATTTATATTTTTCCTTGTGTATGATTTTTTCTGCAGTGTGTGTTCATGTGGACTGGAATTCTAATTCAATGAGAATGTTGTACGGAAATTTACTATTCGCAGAAGTGGAGCAAGGGAAAGCAAAAGGAGAAGGTGAATAACATGGTGCTTTTTGATAAGGCAACCTACGACAAGTTGCTGTCGGAGGCACCTAAGTACAAGCTCATCACTCCTTCTGTTCTCTCTGATCGTCTCAGGGTAATTTCGTTTATGCTTTGATATCTATGATACACGCAAATGTAGATCTGGATGCACGTATAATTGTTTCGGATTTCTGTATTGAAATTTTGTTCGTTATTTTCGAGATTTACTGGTTAGCGTTATTCTATTAATTGTATGTATAACGTTGCTTTGTATTCGTTTTTGTTCTGTTCTATATTTTCTGTTATTTTGTGCTCTTTTGGTTTGATTATGTATGTAGTTAAATCACTGGTATCATTGTAATCTAATCTGCTTTGTTATTTTGATCAATTTTGTACATGACTACCTGATGGTTGCTATCTACGGTTCTCCCACACTAGTGCCTTCTCTCTTCGATCCGGAAATCTGTCCCCGTGTGCAAATTCTTAATGTTTGTGGTTGAATGAATGCAGTGTGTAAGATGTAATGTCCGACGAAAGATAAAACGTAGTTAGAATGATTCCCATGATTTTGGATCCTTGTTTTTGTACGTAATAATGGTGTTTTTGTAAGCCATTTGAGTGATTTTTGTGTCTCATAATTGTACATATCTTTTAGTTATTAGAATATATACTTACCAATCTTATCTGGTGTGCTTTTGAAGCTAGTTTGAATGGCAAGGTTTTGTTTCTTGTGATGATTCTTGAAGGATTTTAGTTTACTTACTGATAAACTGATACCTTCATGTAACAGATAAGTGGATCACTTGCAAGGAAGGCAATTAGGGAATTGATGGCCAGAGGCTTGATCAGAATGGTTTCAGCTCATGCAAGCCAGCAGATATACACCAGGGCTACTAATACTTAAGTGTTGTACTTCACGGTGTTGAGGATCTTCAAATGGGTTTTTGTCAATTTAGATCTTGGTTTCTTGTAGCTCAATGTTTCTCTGAAAGACATTAATTAAGCTTGAGGTGTTTGATTTACTATTTTTTGTTCTCAGAGCATCTGAGCAATGTTGAGTTTATTTAAGCTGATGTTTTCTCATATGCTGGCATTGCATATTAACTATGGTAGGATCCTGCTCCGTACTTCCCATCCCATCCAGAACTTTGCATTGTTCGTTGATAGTCTTTCGGGTTACTAGCTACACATGGTAGTGTAGTACTGCAAATTCAAAAATAGATTTTTAGGGCGTGGTTTTCTTTTGTGCTGTCCCGTTTGAGAAGTTGGTAGTATGATTTATAAATCTATGCTTCTTCAAATTGCCAAAATTTTATATTCTCATTGTTGAATGGCGTTAGTTGTTTTGAGTAGTTTTTTACGGATGTGTTTAGGCACTGTATAGTTTGAATGAAGTGTTTGCCTGAGGAGAGAGTTGGGTGTGATCTCGACCGGATTTTAGTTTTTACATGTATGGAAACCGCTGAAGGATGGAAGAATTAATAGCTTTCCTTTCTTCCATTTCGAAAATTGGGTTTCCCCATTATCAACATACGTGTTAGCTGTAGAATACGTGGTTCTGTTCTTTAGTATAACCTTACTTGACTATAATTGTGATTTTATTCTTTACTGTAACGTTAGGCTTAACTATAATGTAGGACGGTGCAGTCGTAATTGTTTTTTGTGCTGAAAAGGAAGCCTTTTACTTGTGAATGTTAAAAATGTGGCCAGGTGTTATATCAAACAATTTTGTGAACTTTAAGAGATTGAAGTTGTGTGCGCTACGAAGTTTACATGTTGAAAAAACCTGTGTTCTACAACCAACATGCTTCCGAGAGGGTTTAATTGTATTACAAGGAAACTGAATTATTTAATTTCAATGAAAATGTCTCTGAACAAGGGTTTATTGCTTGGTTTCCACAATTTGTGTGTGTGATAGTAGGTAAACTTTTGCAAACTTCGCCTACAATCTGTCTTATATTTTTCTGCAAAAAGATATAAAGAATTGTTTACATAAACAAATGTTACAAAATCCCAACCCTTTCAGATAAGGTACTCCACTCGTTTAGCGTGCGTTGATGCATTAAATTTGAGATGTCCTGAGGATTCTATTTCTTTAATGAAAGAAATGTTGATGCTAAAACACGGTTTCGTCTCCGTAGTCTTGTTAGGAATTTGTTAAGACTGGATTGATATCATATTACGAGAGGCGCATGGAGAAAGAGCGGCTTCTACCATCTAACCAGGATGCTTATACTTTCCTAGTTGAGACAACATAGCCATGAATGATTCGTACAAGTCATTCAACTTCAGACTATTATGCAACGCAAGTATTTCCGATAATAATAATAACCAGCACCATCTGCTTACTCACTGCAAGTACTGGAAAACGAAAAAGGAAAGAGAGAAAATGAACGAGAAAAATCAATTTGGTATTATCTTTTTAAATAGGGTTATTTTGTTTGTGCATTAAATGACACACCAAAAGGCCATTGAGATTTGCAACTGTATAAATAATAACCGTAACAACAACAATAATAATAATAATATTAATAAATAATATAGTGGCCACCACAGAATAGGAGGGTCCAGGGGCCTGCTCTCCCCCTGACGACCTATTATAAAGAGCTGCAGAACAGGTGAAGTTATAAAGCTCTTGAACACATGAAGAATAAGCACGTGGTTACATCTCAACGACTCAAGTTACCTTATCGTGTGCAACAATGAGGGAGACAGGCACAAAACGCACATATCAGCCATAATTTACCTGGTGTGGTAACTGGTAACTCCAACAACCAAAATGAAACAAACTTACACTTTTCATCCAAGCAAAACACTAGGTCAAAACAGAACAGACGGATGATACAGAACATCACATTCTAGAAGTGGTCTGCTAATATACTCGGTCCACAGGAGATGCGCTTAGCTTACTTACAAAGAGCATTCAGAAGAAGATTACCATATTGGTTGAAAGATAATCAAGCCTCGACTTGTCATTCTTTGCGCCCAATGTATATTCTAGGATATATGCATAGCTGTGTGCAATTCAATCACCTGTTCGGAAAACAAACATGCTCTGGAACTGGCCTCATGTCGTAGTACTAGAAAGATAATTCCCTTTACAGGTCGTGGGAGAAAGTACGTAAATGTAAGAGAACACTTACCTTAGGCGCCAATTGAGATCTTCACCACCAAAGCATTAGACTGGAGAACACTTGTAAAGCAAGCATTGGTTAGAGCAAGAATGTTTTCAGAAAGTCTTTGTGTTCCAGATAGTGAAACATCCCCTCTTTTGGAGCTCGCACGACTGGAAACCGCTCATAGCCTTTCCCATCAAAGCCATAGCTGCAATGCTGGGGAACTGCTTCTTTTGGAGGTCGTCCAATGCCAATTTTGAAGTTTGCGGTTCACAAATTACTACTGTTTCAGGCTTCCTTTGGGGGTTACTTGACCCACACCGCAGCCATCTGTTTATCCAAGCATGTGAAAGCAATAACTCCTTACCGTTCTTTACTGTATCAACTATGGTGTTCCCGTCTTCCTTTGACAAGTCCGCTCTCTGGTCAGAAAGAATTGTTTCTTTGTCATGATGCTTCCTTGGAGTTGGCACCGAACCAGTGATGCTACTCCCAACAAATCTTCGAAAACCCTTCCTGATTTTATCATGAGATGAGTTTTCAGCAGAATTCGAGCTCTTTGTTCCTTGAGCAGAGGAGCCTGAAGAGCTCAGCTTGAGACGTTTGACCCATCTGTTGGTTGGATCTGCTTTAGAAGAATCATTCTGTGACAGATTGGGTTTTGGGTTGGGCTGGTCCGAGTGTGCAAGCAGCACGTCCACCTCTAAACTCTGAGTCCTTGAGGAGCTGGGGGCCATGTTCTCCGATGAACTAGCAGCAGCCTGCAAGGCAGGCGGCTCCAGGTTGATATCAGGTATGCTGGTGTCCGTCCAAACACGTCCAACTTCTTTTGATGAAGCAACATCAATTCGTGTTGATAAAGTTGACTTAATATTGAAGCCCTACAACACACTCAGTGATCAATATGGAGGTCACGGTTGCTGCAGATGCAACAGCACAGCCAGAATTATGACAACGGAATAGGAAAAAAAAACAGAAACGGAGAATGAGAGTTAAAAACAGCTTCTTAACAAGTAAAAAATTCTGACTACAAGTAGAAATCTTGACAAAAACAGGCTAGGTACATCCTTAGACAATTATCTCACTCAAAAGTGCACCTTCTACTGTTCCGGAAGTCCAAACTTGATCTTAAATATTAGTAGCAGTGGATAGGCTCGGGGTGATCTTGACAAAATAAGTCAAGCAGAAAGATATATGGCTACATGAAGAGGAATGTAGCAGACTAGACGTTCCTAGACTTTGCCATGCACTGTCACCAATTCCATGATATGCCACAAGACATAAAAATACAAAAAGAGTATTTCAATTTTCTCTTAGGGATTTAACACAAAGATCTTTGAACTTTTCACTCGAGAGTGGCAAGTATCACGGGAAAGATATAAAATCTTCAATACATTTTGTCATTTTCTTTGTGCAAAATAGTTTCATTACAATCTTATATAAGTTCTGAATTAGCAAGATTAACATGTCAAATACAATAACGAATGGAGCAAGGCCCATTCACTAAATTGTATCTTCAACAACCACAAATTAACAAAAAATTTATAGCAAGGGGCAGGTTTGTCCTTGTTCTATTCAGATTTCAGGTTTCTGATGCGAACATTTTAGTGGAGTATTCCTGTTTTGCATGCTTCTATAAATCCAATCCGGTGGCCCCGATCAGAGACTGGCAGGATCTCATCAATAATGCGAGAGCAGGAGCAGAATTATTCAAAATGACTATGACCATATACGAAGGATTTACAGCTCTGTAATCTGACCTTTCTAGGGCATTGTAACCTTTTATACTGAGACTAATGTTTGCACATTTACATGCTATCTGCTGCAGATATTGTGTAAATAAACAGAAATAGACATGCTGCATTAGTGTATGCAGAAAAATTTTCACATAAAGAAACTGGAGATTACCATTTACCACCTAGGTACTTGAAAATTGAAAAAATATGTGCATGAAGATATAAATTGCAGAAAGAATATACTAAATTTGGAATCACGGTCATAGCACGTGTACCTCAGTTGAGGGGGTAGAATTTGCACCTACAGCAAAGAAAAGGAAATAGCTTAATAAAAAAGGACTTTATTTGGATTGCAATATGATAATAGATGTAACTTCAGAACACCGGAAAAGATCCAATACAATACCTTCTAAAAATGATTTTAAATTGAAAATTTATATCAGCCTGCCTTCTGCTCATATATAAGGAAATCATACTATAGTGGTAAAAGTTCAATGGCAAAGCTCAGGATGCAAAGTTAAATGCATACCAGAATTCGGGTCCTCCTCCTTGAAAATATTCATGTCCATGGTGTCTGTTTCAGCTGATGATTCATTCTTTCCAGTAACTTTAGGAGCCTCGAGATCTCCAAAATTTCTTTTCCCTTCACTATTGGAGGAACTGCTCAGAGGTTGAAGTTTTACTCCTCCGTTACCTTGACCAAAAAATGGCGATACATTATGTAGATTGCTAGATGTGTTTCCATTCATTTTAGTAATTAACGGGGCAGTTCCAAAAATATCATTTTCTTGCGACAGATTGACATCAGTCCTTTTTGTGATTAATAGACTGTGAGTTGTCTGAGATAACCTAGGACAACATCCAGGTATCGCTTCTACAGAATCCATGGTGGTGCATATTCTCATTGTCCCCAAATTACGGACATAATTTGGCAACTTCTGTAGAGAGTAAGAATCGTAATGTGATTTCTTTGATTCGGTTTTCTCGGAAGCAATGCACTGACTTGGGAGCAGTGAGATACCTGGGCACTTCTGGAACCAATCGCGACCAAATGTTGGCAGGTGATGGTCACTCGTAGATGGAGCATCAAATAACAAGGATGTATTACACTCTGTTAAACAAGCCTTCATAAAAGTATCTGATACTGAGTGCTTGTAAATTTTTCTTTCACAAATTAAACCTGCCGGCTGGCCGTGCTTGTGGGAGTGTTCTTGCTCAAACATTCTAAGGTTAGCATTTGGCAATTGATTACTGATAAATGGACATACTGTCGATTTTCCTTTGTCAGACCTATGTTTTTCAAGGTCATAGTAAGGCAAAGTATGTCTTGAGGATCCAAGAAATGTTCCCTTAAAAGGCTTTGACGATGCAAAGCTTTTGTCCTTGGCAGACGAATGAGGCTTGATCCATTCAAGAGATCTCTTTGAGGTACCTCTAAGGGAACTTTCACTTGCAGCCGAAATGCCAGATGGAAACTGAATCCCAACTTTACAGTCAGTGGCTTTACCACGCTCAAGGTTGCGACCAGACATTGACCTTAATGTTTGCATGTCATCAGTGTCTTGGCCATGCTTCACAAGAGAACTGGACATCCCCTCATTTCCCAAGCCTTTTGAACTCATTCTAAGACTCTCATTCAGAATTTCAAAAGTTTTAGTCTCAATGACTCCATCTTCTTTTAGGGATGTAGAAGCCTTCAATCCATTTGTTAACTCATCATCCTTGGATATGAGGTTAATTTCCTCATTTTCAGAAACAGTCGGATTACCTCTCTCTGCTGCTGCATTCCTGCTTAGCGGCATCCAATGCGCCATCCAAACAGGCTGGTACGGTTGCACTGTCTGCCTATTCTTGTCACTGCTATTCTTAATAGATTGCACCATTCGTTCAGACATTATGACTTGGACTGGACTTAGTTGGAAGTCTAACTTCAGAACTTCCTCAGAGATTTAAGTGATTTTAACCTAACAAAAAGATTTGAAAAGGCAATCAACAAAGAGCTAGATGGAGAAGAAAAATCCATCTTCCTAGCAGTAAAAAGAAACATAAAACTTAGAAAACGCAGATTAACAGGATAGAAAGGAAAACATCAGGTCCTTCAATTTATTGGTCATACTTACAAATTGACATTGAAAACACATTAAACTAGTAAAATTTACAGAAATTTAATATTTACTGTTCACTGAGAGGCGTGCTCGGAAAACAATTCAGCAACTCACAGTGAAAGAATCAAATACCAAAACAACTCTCATAAGTTGTTTTCTTGACAATTATATCTTCACTTCCCCCAATCATGAGATATCCACACATAGATGTCGGAAAAACTATATATGAAAACTAGCGTAATCTTCCTCACAAACAAGACGCGATTCACTCGCAAACTCAGAAAACAAAACCAGATTATGTACACCTAACCTAACATGAGCAAGAAAGAGCTAGAAACAACACCACAACTTCAAAATTCGGCAAGCACTCGACTCACCTGTTTGCTGAGTTATCCTCGATATTTTTCCCGAACCAGAACTAAATCATCGTTTTCCAGCTGAATCCAGAGCTCCGAGCAAATAATACGCAGAGATCGAACTCAAAGAACCGTACAACACTGAGAAATAGAAGATTCAGAGTCTCTATTATACTCCATATAATGTCGTACGCAGTTGTGTGGCTCTCAGCCTCGGTGCATATACGTGCCGCATGTTTGTATGTATATCATATGTATGTTGAAAAGTAAATGTAGAGCTTCTCCTTAGAGAGAGAAAATTCCGCGAGAAGAGAGTTAAGCTATTTGTTCTATCGTCTATGCTTCCTCGCCTTTATGCTACTTACCAAGCCGCCCCACCTGTCCTACACTTTTTCTGTCGCTCTTTAGCATTCTTTCCTTTTATATTCTTATCATTTATTTTTTTTATTATTCTTTTTGTTGACATTTAAATAAGTTATTGAAAATAAATATTTTATAATGAGGCGCGTTTTTAGCATAGTTAGTAGAACTCGGAACGAGTAATAAACGGAAAAATTGTAATTTGACTCTATGTGTTATTAAAAATGAGGCAAAAAAAAAAAATTTCGTTTGAAAATTATAATAGTAAATTACTTCACGTGTTTTGAAAAATGAAGTAAATTTACCAACATATCTAAATTACTGACAGACGGTAATTTGCTTCATTTTTTAAAATACGGAGTAATTTACTAATTCTCTTTTTGCAAAGGGTATTTACTCATTTCACATATTACATAAAGGTTTTTGCCCATAATTCTTATAACATCCAAACTACAAGCTTTTTTTAATAATAAGCACAAGAACCAAAACAAAGAAAGCACTGCTAACACCTATTTAAAAACGGGTGAATAGCAATTTATCACCTTATGATATTGAAAATGAGCACATTATTCCCCTATGAAAAATTTTACCAATTTACCTCCCTATATTTTTTAAAGTGAAGCAATTTACTTCCTTATACAGGGAGGTAAATTGCTTCATTTTAAAAATCATGGGGGATAAGTTATTGTATTTTAGAAAATACATGCAGGTAAATCGCTATTTATTTTTTCATGAGGGGGTAATTTGCTCATTTGTGATATCACAAAGGGGTTCCTTGTATTTTTTCCATTTAAAAACTAAGAAATTTTTTTAACATTAGTTTTTTTTTTCTTTTAAAAAATTAAGTACATATTTATTTTATACGAGTAAGAAACACATTTTAACCGAGCTTTTTAATACTCTGATTTTTTTTTATTGTTGATATAAATATAATAATTGATTTACAACACAATTATCAGTAGAGGGACAAATACGAGTTAATTAATTGAATATTAATAGAGTTCTTACACGCATTATTTATATATTTATTTATAAAATGTGAGGATTTAGAAAAAAATCTATATTTTCCATTGTATTTATTATAAATTAAATTTGAGAAAATTCTGTATTCAAACTTGATGAGTAGAATGATTGTCTG
Organism: Sesamum indicum; assembly: GCF_026168435.1. NCBI lineage: Eukaryota > Viridiplantae > Streptophyta > Magnoliopsida > Lamiales > Pedaliaceae > Sesamum > Sesamum indicum. Next base: position 900,243 of record NC_142666.1, read on the forward strand.
TTCCAAACAATACAAATATGTAGAGCATGAAATATCTTGTACGGTATTAATGCATCCAAACAATCTCTCATGGTCAAGAAATTACTGAGCTGGCAGTCCAAACGGTGCACATACTACGACAGTGCTGTTTCCAACGGAGCCGTTATGTGGCGGTGCAGTACTTGGGTATAAGTAATTTATATTAATATAAAAATAATCCCTTCACACTTACAAACGATTGTTAATAATACCGTCGCAATATTAATTTGTAAAATTAAAAATACTCTTAAAATAACTAACTTTTTAAATTCTACATTAATTGAAAAATTATTATTTTTTATTAATATGATGTACTGATTTAGAAAATTAAAAAATTGACAGACCGAAAAAGAAAAAACACCAAAAAAAGTCTCTTTCTTAATATATAGTATAGATAAAATAGTTGATTATATTTTTTATTGTTAAATAATGAATTTTACAAAAAAAAAAATAATTTTTGATGTGTTGAATTCATAAACTTAATTAATTATATAAATAAAAATTTAGTTAGACTTAACGATTAAACCTATTTTCAAAATTAATTGAACGAATTTAAAAAGTAATTTAATGAATATAATGAATAATTATGTTAGTGAGATCAAAATTTATAATTTGTAATTTCTATCTAAATATTCTTTTCATTGAATTAACTTTAAAAAATGTCCTAAAAGAATTGGAAAAATAATATATAAAAAAATATATATTGTGCTTAAAATACAAATTTGAATTAGTCAACCACAAGGTAAAACGAGGTTTAACGGGTGTTTGCAATGATTTAAAATAAATATTGATCAATTTATTATTGAGAATAAATTAAAAATTATAAACAGCTTTGTATTAATTTTGTATTTTATTAGTAAAATTATAAAATATACAGCTGTTTCTTCAAATTTAGCATAACACCAACTTTACTTTTTTTTTAAAAAAAGAATATTAATTTTAAAAATTCTTAATTTTTACTAGTGTTAAATTTAAGGAGTGTTTGGAAGAGAGGATTGGGAGGGATTCTCTTATGTAGCGCTTGGCTCATCTTCCTACACGTCATCCTTCTCTTTGGACCAATTGGAGAGAGAGTGGAGATAAAGTTGAAGGTAGGTTGCAATTTGACATGGTGTGGATGTGCATTTGAGGCAGGCCGCCCCCACATTGTACTTACTGAATATGTAAGTATTTGTCGTATTTAATATAAATTAAAATTATTATAATTTATTTATTATTTTAATTATATTAACGTATTGATTGAATTAATATAAAATTAAAAAAAATTGAAGATTTTATAAAATTAGAATGCCTAACAGAGTAGAGTTGACATTACTCTCCTCTTTAAAGGAGATGCGCCTAAGTTCAAACATAGGTCGTCTCGACCCCCCACATCCATTGTCCTCAAACAAACAAAAATAGCTAAAGCTATCAGTCTAAGTTATGTTATTATCTCTTAATTTGTATGACCATATGACTTATGTTTACGAGACAAAATATTTAAATTAATTCAGAATTATAAGGTTCACCTTTTTATATATATAAATAAACTCCACATGTTAATTATGATTTTTTTTTTCAAAAGTTATTATAAAATCAGATTATAAAAAATTATTTAGATATTAGTGGTAATTACTTTTTGTTCGATGAGATTTGGTGTAATTACACGTAATTCTCTTATGGTTTAAAAAATTATATCTAACATTCTTCAAATTTGACTCCACAACTCTAATACGATATACATTGTAAGAAGTTGATTAATTATTTCTTGTGTGTTATGGCGCAATTTAAAGTGTAATTATAATTTATTTTTTAAGAAATGGTAATAATATACTATTATTCCATTTTATATGCTCATAAATCACATCAAATGGGCTTATCTTCAGTAATAAAATCTTTTTATTTTTCTAAATTCATACTAAAAATTATATATTGATACGGGTCCAATAACACCATAATGCTCACGAAAATTCTAAGATTATCCTATGATTAACATGTAAAACAAAGGTTAGTATTCCATTATTTATATCAATAACGAATTTATGGAGAAAATAAAAAAAAACTTGAATCAAAATGAAAATAATGGTCGGAAAGAGAGTGAAAGTGATATAACTTGTGTGGAGTGTAAAGGTATACTGAAAATAGCTTAAAATTTGAGACATAATGTGAGAATAAATTTGATAGCTTGTCCACCCAAAATGACTGCACAAAGGGTCTATTTATAAGAGTCTATGGAGCAAGACCTGAAAGGTGGTTATGGTGAATCATACCCCATCAGAAAGCTGCACGTATTAGCTACTCAACGGAAATATCCATTTGTGATTTGTACTTGTCCAAAGATATGACTATTTTACCGAATTTTGATTGAGTTAGTTTTTCAGGCCTATCGGGTTAAAAAAACAAGAAACAGTTATGGGCTTTAAACTTTGTTCTTGAATCAACGGGTCCTGATTTGTTGAGCTGTTTGATGGGGGTCCATTTTCTTATTTTTTAAATTTTGAAGAAAAATATTTGAGGGATCATTACATATATTATTAAAAACTTTTTAAAATAAATTTATAGGAGCTGCCTTATAAAGTATATATATAGTAATTTTTCTCATCTAAAATATTTTTTTCGATCGAATATGCTTTTGCTTGTGAAATTTTCTCCCAAATATATCTTAAATATATTTATTGATTTTTAAAAAGTACAAATATGAAATTAATTATAATTATTATATAAATTTTATTATTTAATATATATTATACATCGCATCAACTGTCATATTAAACCGCACGTTAAAGAAAATACGTATCTTGCTTAATTTTATTTTTTATTATTTTAATTAAAATGAGATAAAATTACATGCAATGGTAAGTTGGTAACCCTAATATTACAGTTTCTGATCAGACAGGATCAAAGGAATTCCATTGACTCTACAAGTTTGTGGAATGACGATATTATCCAAAGTATACAAGCATATTCTCCATGGGTAGTTAATCGACGTCGTTTAGTAGTGTACTTCCTCGCTGGCAGTGTTTTCTCGCACGGATTTCAACTCCCCATTCCCAATTCACATCTTCACCTCCGAAAACCCCCTGAATTTATAATTTCTATTCCACCTGCTTTGTTTTCGGCGAAGGTAAACCTAATCTGTTTGCTGTTCCTTTGTTTTCCTTATGAAGACTGTATGATCTCTGGTTTTATTAATATTTGGTACCAGCAATCATTAGGTTTTCTTGATTGAGATTCCTGTTTCAGATCTGCTTGTAGTCGTCATTTCATTTCAGTGTTAGGGCGACAGTTGTGTTTAATTTGGATTTGGTATTCTTTGTCATAAGGGGTTTATTTTGCAATTGGTTAGAAATTTACGGTTCGTATTGTTTAGCATCTAGATAAGGTTTAGATGAGTAATTGGAGATCAGGTTGAAAATACGTTTTAATTTTGAGACTGGATTTACGAGGGTTTTGTTCGATGCAGAAGTGTTACTATTTTTTGACCCCCTTGCAATTTTTCAGTCATCGAAGGTACTGCTAGATACAATGTATAAGCTAGCCCAGTTAGTTGATCAAATACTTAGTCGCTGGTCTGTTTGATTTCGACGCTCTGTTGTGTTGTCAATATTGCAAATGATGCAACCTGCGGCTTGGGATTGCTCTATGGATGATTTGATTCGAGAAACTTTTTCAGTGATTATGGGTAGTCTTCAGGAAAATTATAGTTCCCTTTCTGCAAATAAAACTTTTGCGAAGCTTTCGAACTGCTTCTCGATGGACATTTGCATGTATCCCAGCTGTCAAACATCATACTGGTAATGTGAACATGATGTTTCTTCAAATTAGAGTTAGCCCGCTGATTGAAGTTCTGTCTCCAATTGTAGGACTGATAAGTTCGAGCTTAATCATGGAGGGGGTTGGAGGTGATGGTCCATCGACGGCTGCTGCTGCGCTGAACCAACGGAGGAATGAAGTATCTAAACTTTTCCAGTATTATTTAGATAAATCGACTCCCCACGCTCTTTACCGATGGATTGGAACTTTTGTTGTAGTTCTTGTTTATGCTCTGCGGGTTTACTACATTCAAGGGTTCTATATTGTTTCATACGGTTTAGGGATCTACATTCTGAATCTGCTCATTGGGTTTTTGTCACCTCTAGTTGACCCAGAGCTGGAACCTAGTGATGGTCCTTCGTTGCCTACGAAGGGTTCCGACGAATTCAAACCTTTTATTCGCCGCCTCCCTGAGTTCAAATTCTGGTATTTATATTTTCTTTAGCCATTTATAATTTTGTTTCTGTAGGCTCTGACTTCTATTAGGTTAGACATTATTATATTGCAGCCATGAGCTTTAATATGCAGTAGGTGGTCGACATACTGTCATGTCATTGGTATGCTTATTTTCTTAGTAATGCATAAACTCCTGGAAAGTAATCTGATGGATAATTGTGATTGAATTTTCTGATATCATGAGGTACTTGCAGCATACAGTTCCGGAACTTGATATGAAGAATAGGTTTATTAGTATGTAAAAGGTGGCATAGAAGGATTTTTGGACTAGTCATATCTGATTTTTATATGGATCTTATTCTGCATCTTTAATACACTCAGTGAAAAGCTCCATGAAAGGTTTAAACATAAAATTACTTGGGGAGTATGTAGTTGCTGGTAGAACAACTGTAATTTGAAAACGACAGTGCAAATAAGTTTGCCTATGAACTTTTTGATTAATATCCTATAGGCCAGGAAAAGAATTTCCTTTCTTCAGTCTTGGTAGAAGGCCAGGTAAAGAATTTCCTTTCTTCAGTCTTGGTAGAGAATCTGAAAGGATCACTTCATTGATTTAAGATGCACGGGTTTCCCTTAACAAAGATATCAATGTTGATGAAGTCTTTTATTTTGGTTGCAGGTATGCCATCACGAAGGCTTTCTGTATAGCATTTATTATGACCTTCTTTTCCATGTTTGATGTTCCAGTTTTCTGGCCTATATTATTGTGCTACTGGCTTGTTCTTTTTGCATTAACAATGAAGCGTCAAATAATGCATATGATCAAGTACAAGTATATCCCATTCAACATTGGGAAGCAGGTAAAGCTCTAGAAAGATGTATACTCTGTCTTTCCTCCACTTCATCATACACAGTAAATCATCTTTCCGAAGCATATTTATAGTATGGTAGTAGCTTTTAGCCGAGAACTCTTCTGGTTGTTCTAGTTCTTTTCTTACTATTATCACTGCTAGTAACGGTTCTTGTTTCATAACAGACGTACAAAGGGAAAAAACCTGCCTCTAGCGCCAGCAGCCCGCGAGCCGACTGAACATATACTGGTTTATGACTTAACCGGATGAAGAATCACATCAGAAAGATGAAATGGCAGCAGGGAAACAAGAACAAGAAAAGGCACAGGAAAATACCTTTACTACGACATTTCTAGTTTATGGGATCTGTATTTAGATTGAGATACTGACATGGAGCTGAATACAGAATTATCAGCATATAGTTCAGTTGTGGGCTGTTATTTCATTATGGCATCATAACTGCTAATTACGCAGCAGAAGTAGTGGAAGTTCAATTTGTTTACGACACCTCACTGCAGGAATATTAAAGTTTGTTGTAATTCGATTTTCTGTTTGTTTCATGGCGAATGTTTGCATTCATATTATTATGTTGTGTGCTGGAGATAACATACATTACTCCTGATCCTAAATGATTGTATATTATCAATATCATTACTCCTAAACCGCATCTATAAAAGAGTGGAAAATCTAGACTTTTATGAAAAAAATGGTATAATTACATATTTACCTCTTGACCTATAGTTTATTTATATGCATTACTTTTATCTTTTAGATTACTGTATCATTTACACAGATCACTTTTATTTTTTGAGAAACTAGATATACATTCTCAAAAAGGTCAAAAATATTATACAGTCAATATTGTTTTTGTGCTGTCAAGAGTGGTTTTATAATTATATAAAAAATATAAATAATTTGTGTAAATAAGTCATAAGTCAAGGGTGTAAATTTCATTATCCCTACAAAAATTCACTTACATTTTGTCTCATCCAAACCACATGCATTAAAAGGAAATAAACGTCAACAAGGTATAAATGTTTTAATTACTATTTCTGTTGTACGTCTGTTTCCAAGCCCTAGTGGCAAAATAGACTTTCTATTAATAATACAACGGCTATTTAATAAAGCCGGAATTTAAATTTGGGAACGGTCTAATATTTCAAAATCCCAACGGAAACCCACCGCCATTGCCACAACCATCCCGTCCCCTCTTGGGCTCTTAATAACTCTTTTCTCACAGCATTCAATTGTATTCCTTCTCACCCTTTTCCTCTCAGTCCCTTCTTCAAGATTTATGCCTCTGTTTCTTCACTGATTTGGAATTACTCATTCTGTCGTTGCTGAGCGGATCTTGAAGATATTCTCAAGAATTGGAATTTCAGTATCATTCAAATCCCAAATAATCTATTAATTTCTCATCTCTTGGTACGACATTTTCTATCTTTGGCTTATGAGTTTGTGTGTTCTCAGTTATATATGGTTCAATTTTCTTAATCTTATGAAGGCATATGAGATTTCTTGACTATGAGTTTGTGTATGTGCTTTTCACACACACTCATGTGATTGAATTTGTCTTTATTTTCTGAAGGATTGAGGTATTTTTCTTTGTGGGTTTTTCAGAATTGTTGCAAAGATGAACGACTTAATGACGAAATCGTTCCTAAGTTATGTTGATCTCAAGAAACAAGCAATGAAGGACCTTGAAGCAGGGCGAGATATTGAGATGGGGCAACTCGACCCATCCGATGAAAGTAATCTCTCAAAGTTTTTTGAAGAAGTAGGCGCAATCAAGGCCGACATGGAGGAAATCACCAATCTACTTCTTGATCTTCAAGATCTCAATGAAGAGACTAAATCTGCTCAGAGTTCCAAAATTCTTCGCGGGTTAAGGGACCGGATCAATGCCGACATGGTCATGGTTCTTCGAAAAGCCAAGATCATCAAAACGAGATTGGAATTGCTTGATAAATCGAATGTTGCAAATCGTAGTGTATCATCTGCGTATAGAGAAGGAAGCCACATTGATCGTACAAGAATTGCGGTGACTAATGGCCTGAGAGTTAAACTCAAAGATATAATGAATGATTTTCAGTGTTTGAGGGAGAAAATTGTTTCTGAGCACAAAGAAGGGCTTAAGAGGAGGTATTATAGCGCTACAGGCGAGCAACCGAGCGAGCAAATGATCGAAAAGATGATATCAGAAGGCGGGCTTGTGGGAGTTCTTGAGGGCAAGGGAGAATCAATGGAGGAGAATCAAGAGAGAGATGAGGCAGTGAAGGAAATACAGAGAAGCTTAGTTCAGCTACACCAAGTCTTTCTTGACATGGCAGTGATGGTCGAGACTCAAGGCGAGCAAATGAATAATATCGAGCAGAACGTAGTTAATGCTGGAGCATATATAAATGATGGGACGAAAGAGCTCGATCGTGCTAAACGGATGAAGGGCAGAAGGACGTGGGCTTGTTGGATTGGGGTAGTCGTGCTGGTGTTCGTGTTGGTATGCCTCATTGCAATGCTTTTCTGAAATTAGAAACTAACTTAAGATTTATATGCAGTGTATCGTCTTTGCTTGTTGCCTATTGTCTCTTCAGCTGCTTGACACAGAACTTGAGGGTTTGGAGAGAATTTCATTGCTTTTTTTTTTCTTTTTCTTTTTCCCTTTTTACTTTAATTTTGAGTGCGATGTGTCTGATGATTTCTGTTCATCATTCACTGCATCATTGAAGTCGATTGTGTTCATTGAGATTTTCTCATTGTTGTGCCAAGTTGTATTCATTTTTTTCCTTTTTGAAGTGAAGGGAGATAGATGATCCCTGTTTTCTTGACAATATTGTGAATAGCATTTTAAAATTTTAATAGCAGTGAGATCTCTGTTGTTGGATTATCTGAGTTTTCTGCATTTTCGCATAGCCATACGGAATTTGGATGTATAATATCGACGAGCCAATCAAGAATCTCAGATAAAGAGTGAAGCATGTTATTAATATATATGATTCTAGTTTGAATTTCAATCAACAGAAATCATAATTCTTTTTAGTTTCAAATGCAAAACAAACGATTTTGAGTGAGTTTTACCAAGGAGGAGATCCTTTGGTTGAGGCAAAATTGAATAGTCTGGACCTGGTCCATCCTCCACCACAAATGCTGTCTTCAGCCCCCACCCGGTATGAAGCTCCAAGTTACAATACAATGCATAAACCGCACACCTACAAGATCATATTTTCCTTGGTTAATGATTGATGAATTAATTTTTAATGTAGCTAAAGTATGTGAAATATGAGTTCAGAAAGACAGTTAAGCAGGTGGCAGTACCTGGATTATCAGCCCTGAACCTTATGGCAGTCCAACCACCACTGGGACTCCTACCGTATTTCTTTCAGGTGGATCCACCAAGTTAAACTTGGCAGGGTCTTTCTTTGGATCAAAGTTCCTGACTCCGGTTCCAACGACAAAAAAATTGTAGCCATGGAGATGGAACGGATGAGACTCGACCGACACGAGTTGGTGGTGTCTTGTAGTACTAACTCCACCGTTGAATTGAATGCTATCTTGCTGAGTCGAGGATGTTTACTTTGTGTTGTTTGAAGGTTTGCCGTGAGTGGTGCACCAGTGTAGTTAAAAGGCATTGGGGGCTGGTCGGGAAAGTCTAGTAAAAACTCCTTTGAGTGAGAAATAATGGGCCTGTAGAAGTCCAACTTGAGGCATCACCAAAGTTATGTTGTTTAAAGAAGCTGTGAGCTGTGCCCCATTCTGGCAGGTAGGACAAGGGTTGATTCCCAAGCCGATTGTGTAGAAAAGAAGACGATCTACGTTAAGAGGTACATTTGCTGGGAACTGTTGAGAGTGTAGACTCCGGAGCTTGGCGATGTAACTAAGAGCAAAAGCAGTGTCATTGAGAGCTGGTAACTGGGGAAGGCTTGGAATTGTATTGCAATATGCCTGTGGCTGTTTTGTTGTCTACGGATAGTGGCGCATCCATGAAAGGCTGAGCGGCCTTGAAATATCTGCCAGGCACTTGGTTTGCTCGGAGGAGAACATTTGTCGTCTGGCCAGGTGCTATCAGAATTGCATCAGTTGAAAAAGGTTTTGTGTAAACTGCAGCGATTTCCAGTGCTGTCATATTGTGGCCAGCAACGGCAAAGAAAAGCTCGTCGTTTAGTGCAGCATTGACGATCCTCAAGAGGTATGTTTCTTCAGACTCAACCTCTATCATAAGTGTCTTCTGTCAAGCATCTTAATAAAGTATTTTAACAAGAAGCAAAGTTTAGCCTGACACGAAAAGTTTTACGTTTCTCAGAACACGGGAATGCCCTGGCTTGCCGTTGATTGTATGTGCATCAGACGTTTTCGGAGATAATCCCTGTTTTTTTCCTTGTTTGACAACATCTTCAACATCATCATTCCACCACTCTCCTATTTTTTGCCAACAAAAATGCAACCTTATTATAGTCACTCAAGTTGTCTGATTTAGTCAAAAGAACTTCATATTTCTGTGTAATAAAATCACCTAAGAGTAAGTTAAACTCAATCAGGCTGTGGAAACGGGTAAGCAGTCCCTTGTTTAGGCATTATGACAATGGCACCATAAACAGTAGTTGTCAGCCAAAAAATGTGTGCACGCCACCGCAATGTTCCTCTCTGCCCTGTTACATTAAAATCGTAGGTATAGCTCTGCCCCGCCTGAACCGGACACTGTGTTATATATGCCGGTCCACCAGCCCACTTTTTGCGATATTGCTTCAACCCATGCCTGCCCAGAAACCAAGCGTAAAATAGTGTACCATGAAGCATTAGCATTGTAAAAAACAACATTCTACACAAGTTCAGTGTTGAACTCTAATTCTCACCAGTGAATCGACATGTTGTACTGTGCATGGTTAGTAACATTAATGACAAGTCGATCGGTCTCCTTCTCTAGCGCAAATCGTCGGCCCTGGAAACATCCCGTTTACTGTGACAATCGGCTTCGCAGGGCACAATCTGCTTACATATATGAACTAAGTCATGAGCCAAGAAATGCATGCAGCACTATAATGCACATGGTAAGAAAAAACAATGTTGCATTCTTACTAACATGGACCTGGTATTTTTGACTTGGGCTTTGGTTGGAGTCGACACGCTTCCTATAACACACACGAGGAGCAAACCAATAGCCAAATGAAAAACGCCTCGCCTTCCCATCATTCGTTTGCTAAAAGGAGTTAAATTTGTATGATTTTACATCATATTCGAGACGTTTTTCGATTTTTTATAGGAGTTGGGAGAGGGTGGAATAAGCCATCAGTTTGTTAAGGGTTTTTGCTGATTAGGTGAAGAAATGTGAACGAAGCTTACAAGCAATATGGTGATGGAGACTTGTGAGTAGTGCATGAGAAAGCAAAGGGGAGAAGAGAAGAAGAGAAAAGAGTTGAAAACTGCCAAAAATCTGTCTGTATAAAGAAAGTATGTCTGAAAATGAGGATGAGAGGTACAGAAAGCCAACCATCAATCTCAACTTTGCCGTTAAGGTATTCAACTGTTGTTGTAGTATTACGTTTTTTAGCTTTATTTTATTTTGTATTAATAATTTACAAGTACAAATTATCAGTGAGGTGAAGGTTCTAACAGCCATTAGGTCAAACTATACTATTGTCAGCGATTAGACCCCATCCGACTCGACCATTTCCACCTGCATGATTATTATTCAATCAGATTAACAATGGCAGTTGTCGTTTCTCCGACACTTGCCAAAATTGGATTGGACTGGATTTTTTATTTTAAATTTTCTTGTATTTTTTATTTATTTAGTATATATGTCGTGCTTATGAATTTTTCTTTAAAAAAATAAATGATGTATAATTTTTTGTATTGTAAATAAAATAAATGATCTAATTTTATAAAAAGAATTCATATGATTGATAAGATGAAATATTTACATCATTAAACAATGTGAGTCATAATTGACATAATAGAAATAACACACAAAAAAAAAATTCATAAAATATGGATATCAAATGCACAAAGGGCATAAAATCAAGGAGGATCATATGTTAATTAGAAATAATGAAAAATGAGGATATTTTATTTATTTTCACCATCATTATTATATTATAGTAATATTTATTCTCTAGGATTGAGCTCTTATGTTCTAGACATACAACAAATATATCCATTTTGACCTGGATCGTCTTACAGGATCGGGCCCCTAACCCACAAATTACAAGCACAAGCATAGGTCAAGACTCGAGAGCACAAGAATTGTACCTTATGAAAATATCCGACAATCAAGTCAGTAACGCTCTGCATTGATTTAAAAATTAATTATATGTATTAACTGCAATATATGATTTGACTTTAAGCTTGATATTTATAAAAATATATCAGTAGGAAAAATCGAGATGTTATTCACGAATGAGGTACCTTGGTCAACCCAAATATAATACAATCAAATTTCATGTGATAATGCAAGTAATTTATTTAATGAGTTGAAGAAGAAAATATGTATTGGTACAAAGGGAAGCTAACTCCAAAAATTTGTACGACAATTCTTAGCATAACCAGATTTGGTCGAATAGCTCAAATTGAATCTAATGATATTTAATCAATCACATGATAAATATAATCGTAATTATAATATAATAGGTCACTCTCTTTATATATTATACAATTCACATAATAAGTATTGATTTGGGTCGAGGTCATCCACGACCTAGAGCTTATCTGGATGGTGATCTGGCAATGTTCAGGAATGTAGGTCTGACGAGTATCTCAAGCTAGTCTAGTGATGGTTGGCCTACACATACGAAGCATTAGGCTAGTTGAAGCGGATCTTGCTTGAAATCCTTTGAAACTTCAGTTAGTTAGGTTTAAGATTATAAGGATCTCACAATGCAATCTTTCTAGAGACTGTGAGCTCGTGTAAATAGAGCGTATGCACCTGTCAAATGGATCCTCCAAGTACTTAAGGTCTTTATGTGTCGGAATCCGTATGGATCATGTGTCAATAGGATAACCATCGGATGAGTGCCAAATCAATAACTATCCAAGTAGATCGTAGGGTCAAATGGATTAAGTACGACCCAACTCAATAAAAAAACAAGCAGATCTTTAGTGTGTGTAAATATTTTCTCATTTATTCAAGGACATTTCGATTCTTTTACTGATTTAGTTTATTGTAGTTGTACTAAAAATTTTCAAATTTCATTTAAATTAGGGTTTGGACTAGAATTTTGTATTGGTAGCCCTAAAATTGGTGAGCCCAAAGGGGATTCCCATTGTTTGGCACACAAAACTCATGCTGTCTATTTGCTTATCCTGAAATGCGAGATAAGTCCACTTTCCCCTCTCGCGGACCACGATTTCTAAAAGCTGTACTCCCACAACCCATGATAAGTAAAAAAGCCCTCAGCGGCAATCGAATACTTTAAAATTTATGGGCCTTCCCTTCATTCTTGATAATGACACACTTTAGCTATTCAATAATTCAAAATATTCTTACCCAAATTAAATTTGATCGAATTGAATTAATTATAAAAAAAATATGATATATTTATTTTATAATTTATTATTTTTATAAACTACACATCAATCACACCACAAATATATTATACTTGTCATATAATTAATTTGAATTGAATCAAATCCAGTGTGAATTAAAATTTTAAAACAGCTATAACCTTTTTGCAGAGATTTTCCAATTTTGAGGACGACAATTCATATAATCCATCACCCTTTATACTTCTTCACTCATCTCTCAAGAAGAAATATTACCATTTCGGTTCACATCGTAGTTACCTTTTAAAAAGTGCAAACTACTTTATTTATTCTATGTTTTCTCTTAATTTATCAACGATAATTATACTCTCATTTCTTGAAATTTGTTGTAATTGTACGTAGATCATTTATGGTTTAAAAAAATTATACCTAAACACTTATAAAGTTTATTCTCGTCTGACAAATATGTTTATTCGTTAGTCAGAATTTACTGAAATTGCTGATATTAACAAAGAAATCAGAAAAAAATCTATATTTACCCTCGGTTGATTTATTGGAGGTCAAATAAATCTTGTTATGATCAAATTAAACTCATACGTCTTCACGCATTAATGCATGTGAGGAGGCATATCTTCATTTGTTATAGAATAATTTAGTTTGAAAAAAATTATTTGATTTGCAATAATTAGTCCATAATAAGTAAATTGAGGGTAAAATCAATGTGCATTCAGTTATTTTATTAATCTTAGCAAATTCAGTGAATTTCGACTAATGAAAATACTGAATGTAATTTTTTAAATCACAGAGGATTTACGAGTGATCACAACAAACTTCAGAACTGAAAAATGTAATTATCCCTTTTTTCTATGTTATATAAATACATATACAACAATATGATTGGACAAACTATGCTTTATGATAAAAGCAGTTTATGGGATAAAATCGATTTAAACACAAATGCTTGCAACAGTAATAATAATTCGATTTGTAATTTTTTATAACTACGTACCTTTTGGTGGTTATTTTCTTTCATGCAATTTTTTTAGTTTTCTTACATTATTTATTATCTTTATCTGTTAATTTTTTTATAAAACAAAATATTTATATTAATTTATTATCTTAATATATATTTTTAGGTACTTTTTTAAATTACAAAAATTAACAATACAAGTAGTACAAATATTTTATTTTAATTATTTTTAAAAATTATGATAATATATAAAAAATGTGCCATATTTAGTGATACACTATGGTTGCCGCCAGCTGCAACTCTTTTGGAATGTTGTGTTGAGAGTTGGCAGAAATGAAATCCAAAACCCCAATTCCCATGATCTGATCGGCCAGAATGAAGCTTGAAACTTGTCAGTGATGTCTTCTGTCTTAAAACTTCCTTGCCTTGGCTGCTTCCACATACAAAATAAGACCTTTGTCGCTTTGTCCAAACGCAGGTGATTTAGTTAGACTTACACACGTACGCAGGTGATCGTAAATATATTATAGATGCAAAAGTTATAACTACTATATGGGCTGGCTATCAATTTTTAAATTTTTCATAATTGTGTGATTTTACGTGAACTTTAAATATAAAAAATAATTCATTGATTACAATAAGTCCATATATATTAGGATGTATAATGCACTCGACTTGTCTGACTAGAGACTCTGACCAAATTCAATTTGATTGATCCTGAATTAATTATTTTTTTTTAAAAAATCGCATTAGTTTTTTTATAATGGCATAATCATACGAACACTCCAAAGTAATAATAAAATTACACAAACACCCGTCTACTGTCGGAAATTACATTGACCTTGTACTGTTGATTCAGATTCCCGCCCCCTCTCTATATAATTAGGCTGCATGGAAATTCTCAATATCATCTCACAAACATCAAATTGAGGGCATGGCATCGAGTTCACTGAGTTCACGTCGGCCCGATTCCTGGACACCCCAGGAGAACAAGCTCTTTGAGAAGGCACTCGCTCGGTTCGACCAGGACACACCCGACCGGTGGCAAAACGTCGCCAGGGAAGTCGGCGGCGGAAAATCGGCGGAGGAAGTCAAAAGGCACTACGACGTTCTGATGGAGGATCTCCGGCGGATAGAATCCGGCCACGTGCCAATTCCCAACTACGCCACCAGGAACTCTACGCCGTAAGAAGAAAGAAGGCATATTTCTAATACTAATTAAAGCTCCTTTTTTTCCCCATGATATATCATTTTTTTGGAAGCGGAAGTGAAGATTTTTTTTTAAAAAAGTAAATCGATTACTCTTATTAATATCAATTATTTATTTCTAATAATTATTAATAATTATAAAGTAATGATCAATCAGATCTATATCTAATCAATAATTTTTATTAATTAAAATAAAAAAACACCTATTGTTAAATTAAAAAAAATATCCCACACGTTAGTGATTCCAACTCATAATCTTATAATCATGGGACCTTAATTTCATCAACTGAACTAAGCTTTATTGGCATGATATTGTGTAATTATTTGGTGAATTGAATTTTCATGTTGTATATTCATATTAAAATTATATTTAATATGTAAATGTCACATATATATATATATATATTTAAGAATACACATATATTAAATACATATATATATATATATTAAGTGCAATACAATATGTAACATAAATAAATTACGCTTCATGCATGCAAATCTTTTATTTTAAATTGTCTTTCATAATAAAATCTATGTAGCTCGTGCATTTATATACATATTTGATTATTTTACATGCGATATTAAATGTACCACAAAATTAAAATAAGATATTCGACTAATTAGGAAGATTCAACAAATATTGATCCAACTTTTTCTTGTTCTATATATACAAAGGTGTACTTTAATTTGTCCAAATAAAAATAGAAACTCAAAATACTTTTTTGTGGAACGGAAGTATTTATACGGAGTATTATTCGAGCCTGCCTAATCAGTTGAATGAAGTAGTCAGATTGTATCTTCTATTCCAAATCCAACGTATTATCTAATTTTTATTTTAATTAATATATACGTGTAATGTGTATAAAAGTTATATCATTTATTTAAGGATATATTATATTTCGTCACTTGAATTATGTTAATTTTCACGCCTTGTCATCTAAATTTATTTTTTGTGTCAACTTGCAATCTCAAGTTACTATATATGACTGTTTTTCGATCAAATTTTCTTTCAAAAAAGTATCACATATGGTATTGAAGCGCAATGCGATCTTTAGATCAGATGTAATGTACTGCGCGCATGTGATGTTCTTCTGAAAGAAAATTAGATGGAAAAACGATCATATCTAGTAACTTGATACAAAAAAAATTTAAATGACAAAGTATAAAAACGAGTATATTTTCGGTGACAAAATATAACGTACTGCTTATTTTATTTAAAAGAAATTGTATACATGATGTGTATATATATACCATTGCAATTACCTAATTTATATACCAGAATGTATTATTATTATTATTGCTTGTCTTTACTAATTAATTTTATAGATTCCTTTTTTATATTTTTTCTTTTTCTTGACAGGCTTATGAAGTTTCTGAAGACATGGGGGGGGGGGGGGGGGGGCGGCGGGGGGGTTGGGCTGTTTTCTTACATATATAGGGGAATGAATGGTGAATTAAGTTGGTTTCTACCTACGTTTGAAGCTTCGCCTCAGAAATCACTGTCCTTTCTGTAACTCTAGTCCCCATGCATCCATGCCCAAGTACTTATTCACTCTAATGTTTAACATATACTATATATATACCTTTTTCTTCCCAAAAAAAAAAAATGTGTGATATGCTGATTGATTAGCACAGGGATTGATTTATATATATATATTCGAAATCCACCAAATAATCTAATTAAAATTACATTCCATCAACTTTTTCTTCAAAATTGTAGCTGTTAATATTTAATAACATTGTTAAGATTTAATTTTATTAGATATATCTTTAACTCCTAAGCTTAAAATACCGACTTAAATTTTTTTTAATTATATTTTTAGATTAGATAAGTTTCATAAATTTTATTTATAATTTTGATTCTTTTGTCACTTTTGAAAATAATAAAAAAAAATATTTTTATTTTAAGTTAAGTAATATGTTAATATTATATTTGCAAGAGTTCAAAATTTGTTATTTCCATACAAGATAATTACACCATATTCACCATATAAAAATGTTAAAGAAATGGTTTTCCTTTCATAAAAAGAACTAAGTTGATAATTTTGTAAACTTAAGGGACTAAGTGATAAAATCAAATTTAAATTGATCATTTTACCCAAAAATGGTTAGAAGGAAAAAATCGAGACATAAATTAAAGTTTAGGGATGCTAAAGCCAAAAAATGAACTTGAAGGACTAAAGTGATTTAAACAAAAACTTAAGGGACTAAATATAGTATTTACCCAATATATTTTTAATGGATTTATTTACTTCAGCCTCCCTCAAATTTTTTGATTTTTTTATTAAAAAATAAAAATAAGGGTAAACTGGTAATTTTTACCCACGATTTAAAAATTACATAATTATTGTTCATTTGATGGGTACTTATAGTTTTAAAATAACTAGAAGTATTTGTAATTATACCAAATTTTAGGGAATGTAGCTGTAATATATATATATATATATATATATATATTTCAATTTGATTTTTTATTGCATGTTGATTTCTATGTCTTATTTAATTGAATACATACCCCATAAATGTATAAAAGTTTTGTTATTTATATATTTTAATAAAATATTCACTATATCTATATATTAAGTAAAATATAAAAATATTATACGTTTATTTTATAGGATAAATTATAATGGAGTTCTTTAAAATTTGTTATAATTATAAATACCACTTTGTTATTTGAAAAATTACAAACATTATTTTAATTTAATATTCATTTAACAAATACCTTCTCGTGACAATCCACTATAAAGAGATATTTGTTAGATGATTATTAATTTAAAAAATATTTATAATTTTTTAAATAATAAAAAATATATTTATAATTACAATAAATTTGAGCCCAGTTGCTTGCTGTGTGGAGTCTGTGGACACCTTCATGCGATTACAACTCCGCCCAACCCCAGGCCTGAGGGTAGACCCACGTGTTTCACCGCCCACCGGGAAAGTTATGACTGTGCTCGGCCCAACCCTTGCGGTTATTTTGTTTTAAAATTTCGATATTCCGTTGGATTCCCCAAGGGGTACAAAAAATAAAATAGAACCGATGACCAAAATTCAAAAATAAATAAATAAATAAATAATCGAATTTTCAGTTTGGTATTCGACAAAAATCAAATTTTTCATTTTGTAGATTTTTGATCAGTTATCGAAAATTGTACGCTCCTATATTTAACACCAAGAGATGAAAGCAACTTAATAAGATTGTCAACAGTTCACTCTAAAAAATACCGATAATTATTTTTAGTTTAATTGTTACGTTGAATGGTGGTGTGCGATGTGATCAGCATCCCAATTTGCAAGATATTATCTGTTTTGACTTTATAAATCCAGAAAAATAATTCTTTGAGGAGATGATGATGCCTTAGAACTTATAAGCCGCGTGCTCAAGTTCCTTCTCTTCAATTAATATGAAGTGTTTGCCTACATCACTTTCATAGATGTTTGATGGGACTAAATACTAGTTATTGACTACAATTGATCAATTATAAAGATCGTAAAACACGATCACAATTTTTTCTGGTATGAATATGTAGCGCTTGCATAGTACGTTACTCACTCTATGAACAAAGAGATCACCGCAACAATGATGAGATAGTTGTAGTTCTATGTGTGTGGGTGTGGGGGGGGGGGGGTTGTTTTTAGAAATTTGAGACATTGGAGACCAATTTTAATTAGTAATGTCTTTGATATGTCAAATTTATTAACCAATTTGATCTTTAATTTGTTATCAATGGTTGAATCAAGCTAAGTATAAGTGTGTAATTTACATTTTTATTATATTTATTTTATTAAATCAAGAAAGGTAAGATAAAATAAAGGGATAATTACATTTACATCCTTCCATTTATTGTCTTTCTATACAAATCACTTCTATCTTTTTAAAAATTACAGAAACCACCCATGATAGCCTTTAAAACCCCAAAATACCCCTATTGACTCGGTTAAACTTTAATCTAGTTTTTCAATGTCAAAAATACCCTCAGAGAAGTTAGAGGGGATGCCAAAGTAATGTTTATATGGATGAATAATATGAGCCTGTTTTTTAATATTTATACTAATTTTTAATTTAAATTATATTATTTTATTTACTTTTTTCTATTGAATATGTATATAAATTTACACCTCTTTAATGATTGAAATATTAAATTACTTAATTAATATACTCATAAAAATTAGTTACTAGCTTATAAATTCAAATTTAAAAATTGTCAAACTTGTTTAAATCATTTTAAATTCTCAAAATTAAAAAAAAAATTATTTTATTTATAACTAAATTTTATAAAAATTAATAAATTATACACATATATATGTTTATACAATATAAATATGTATATAATTGAACATATTTTTATATATATTTTTATACATTTATACATATATATTTTGATGGCCAACGATGATAGAGGCGGGTGAAAGGCTAAGCGCAAGTGGGGCGAGGCATAGGCAACATTGGGGCTGTGTGAACGAGGGTACATGCAGGAGTTGAAGGTGGGCACAACGATAGGATTAGGAAGAAGGAATAGTTTTTTTAAAAAATTAATTTAATAATCTAAAATATAAATAAAAATAGAATATAAATATTTTTGAATTTTAATAATTTAAAAAATTTAGAAAAGCGTGATAACTTTTTAATTTAAACTTATAATCTAGTAATTAATTTTATTAATATATTAATTAAATAATTAAATATTTAATTATTAAAAGGTGTAATTTTACATAGAGATTCAATTAAAAAAAGTTATAAAATAGTTTAAATTTAAATTAAAAATTAGTATAAATATACGGGCTCATATTGTTCATCCCCATAAATATTAGTTTGACTCCCTCTAACTTTTGGTAATTACAAAACACCCCTGAGGACATTTCTATTATTGAAAAATAAAATTAAAGTTGTAAACAAGGGCATTTTGAGATTTTAAAGGCTATCAGGGGTGGTTTCTGTAATTTTTAAAAATGCAAAGGTAGTATGTATAAAAAAGCAATAAGTGAGAGTGTAAATATAATTGTTCCTAATAAAAAATATACATGACATGTTATTCATTTCCATAAACATTATTTTGACACCCCTATACCTTTTAGTAATTACAAGGCACCTTTGAGGGCATTTCTGTTATTGAAAAATTAAATTAAATTTTGACCAGGTCAACAAGGGCATTTTTGGACTTAATGGCTATTAGGGGTGATTTCTGTAACTTTTAAAAAGACATGGGTGATTTGTGTAAAAAGATAATAAATGAGGGGTGTAATTATAATTATCCCTAAAATAAACAATTTATCACCAATGATAAGTCGAGTTGATTTGAAATATGTAGGAAATAATCTGTTTAAATGATAAAGTTCTTTTTACTTATAACAATATCCCCATAAAAATATAAATATACTGTGGGAAATACGAAAAGTTCATCTATGTTAATAATTTATTTTTGTACTATATTCTTTTAATTAATTAACAAGGATGAAAATAAAATAAACAGCACGCTACAATTGATAAAATAAATTAATTTAAATATATATATGAAATTGAAAGATTATTGATATAGTTAATTAATTAAAGAGATATTTATATACAGAAGAAATAAGTAAAATTTAAGATATTTTAATAAATATATTTTGTCAATCAAAATTAATTATTATAAAGTATTTAAGCTTTAATAAATAGCATGAATAATAATTAAACAAATAATTACAATTATATATATGTGCTTCAAAAATCCAAAATTAGTGGCCCTAATGCTGAGAATATCTGGCGTACGATAATGTTCTACAAGCCAATGTGAATCTCTTGGGCTGGAAATTGGGAATTGGGAATTGGGAATTGGGAATAGGGATTGGTTGGTGAACAAACACTACCTAATAACAGCTCGCACTGCTTCATCCCACATACCCTTACACCCTTTCCTCCAATCATTTTCATGTCCGCCCAGCTTTCTTGGCTTAAATCACTGAACTATTCATTAATAATCCAGATTTTTTAAGATAATCCTTATTTATAATTCATTTAATTTGATCATACCATATAAATCATATGGCAAATGTTCCTGTAATTACTAAATTATTAGTTATTTCCCCCCCTCTTAAAATCGCATATCAATCACATAAAAAGTATGACACATTCGCTATATGATCAGTTTCAATCTAGTATACTTGAACTCGAACTATAAGCTGTTAATCTTCGTGATTTTCTGAATTTATATGTCACACTAGAATAAATTTAACATTTAACCATGGCTAATTGTCATGGTTAAAAATAAATACCCATAGTAAATAATCATTATAACCACCGTCATGTGATTGTCGTTGGCCGTGAATTTCACAAGTGAGCGAAAATAAACCATGGCATAAATAATTTTCATGATGGATAATTTAAATTTTTACATTGATTTTTATTTAACAATAGTTAATAATAATTATTTACCATAATTTTAATTTATAGCCGTTAATAGTAAAATTTCTTCTAGTGAGTCATGCATGTTGCATCTTCTATTTCAATTAACAAACATGCACTATGTGTATAAATTTTTTTATAAATATAATAAGTGATACCATCTTTATACAGGTACGTTTTGCGATATATATCAAGATTTGAAATAAAAAATTCAATCCATTAATTATGGATTACGCTCATGGATTAGTAACTAAATAATATCCCCTAATTAAAATATATCTCTCAATATAAGTCAATAAACTTTGGGGGGTACAATTATTGATGTTCTCCAAATAGGAGCCTAAATTTGTATATTTTTATATACATGTGGATGGATAATTAGACTCTCCGCTCAAGGAAAAAGAATTAAGGAGTCTTTAGTTATTTTTCTATTTAAAAGTTGCGTTGTGAATTTAAAACCTTTTTTGTTGAAAATGACGCATAATTAATTAATAAATGAAAAAGTAAAATAAAAATTTGATTATAATTAATTAATATTTATCACGTCTTTAACTATAATGAACTATTTGTCATAATTTTTAATTAGAATTAAAATATAATGAACTAATATTTTGGCCTGCCTACTCAAACAATACATTGGCTAATACTTGTTGCATAATCGTGGCTAACGAGCATTTATCATAATTTTTTACTTTCGACTGTGGTATTCATGACAAAAAAAATGGTATTTCTTGTCGTGATTGTCTGCCAATAAAGGTTCACTCGAATAATAATTAATATTAAGGCATTAAAATTCTGGAACTAGGTATTACGTACGATTGAGCCTCACCAAATACGTGCATTTGTTTGATACGATCGATTATATTATAAAATTAAAAAATAATTTAGCTCAAATGACTTGATATATTAGGTAATTCATTTCATTATTTATAATTCACTAGTTAATTAATTATTAAGGCCAAATCTTGGTATAAAAATTGGCTGGCGAGGAACACTATCTTCATTCATACTAAACGTAGTCGTGATCAATACATAGATCTCAAACAACTTGGATATAAATATACAACTTGCCAATACGATCGACCAAGAACCACTCTGTGTGTGTGTGTGATTCTGGTCATCATAAGCTACTGCATGCTAGCTGCATATTCTTATATATATATATATAATGTGTATAGATATATAGATAGACATATCCCCGCGTACGTACGTAGATCTCGACGTATATATATAGATGGACGGTGCTTCCTTTATTATTTCATGTATCCGACGGCTGGCTCACTGCAGCTTCAGGTTTTTCATCCTGCATGGCAACTATACTGTTCAATATCAAGGTGCAATAATGTAATGGGAATATATATATATATAACTGATTTTGATTTTTAAGGATATTATACAAAAAATTTACATAAGATTCACGTTGCTAATTTAAACAATGTGTATTAAATAAAGTTTTTTTTTAATAACAGTCATGCACCTAATACGGGTGCATATACCTTAATTTCAAACACGAGATCTCTCATAAAGAAGTTTGGTCCCAAAACCATTGAATTGTCCCCTTAAGGACATGTGTCAAATAAAGTATTATATCAACATTTATCTGTACATGGTACGTAGTGTACCCGCTCTTATGCCCACGAGCACATACATGCAACCAACGGACATTAGTCTTTGTTACATCATTTTTCATCAGTTGCCTAAATTTAGTATAATCCAAAGATTTAGTTCTTACATCCAATGATAATCAATTTTTATGCATGTTTAATCGTCCTTTAACAGGACAACTAGCTAGTATATATATAATAGACACGTTATTTCAGAAAGTAACCAATCACATGATAAATATAATACATTTATTATATGATTTGATTGGTTACGATCTAACCAAATTCAAGCAAGAAATATTTGTTAGTCTAATAACAATGCAGCAAAAGTGTGTACTTTATATTAGTTATTACTACCTTTGCTCCTCATTGTTTCTCATGTAACCACCTCCGGAGGAGGAGGTGGTACGGTAGTTGGGGAAGGGCACTCTGCCGCTCTCGATACAGTTGATGTCCTCAACGAGGATGTCGTAATGCCTTCGGACCTCTTCCTCGGTGCGTCCTCCGACAGCCCTGGCAACATTGGCCCAACGGTCGGGGGTGTCCTTGTCGTAGACTGCTAGTGCCTTCTCAAAGTCTTTGTTTTCCTTGGCAGTCCAGGCGCTGCCGGAGCCACGGGTCATGGAGCTCGACGCCATTGTTGTCGACCGGAAAACTTGAACAGAACAGTATAGGAAGTTAAGGAAAAAGATGGAGGAAATGTTGTATATGGAGAAGAGAGAGTTGGGAGTGTGAGAGAGATGGTGGAGAAGAGTGCCGAAAACAGAGCTGTTTTATAAGCTCCAGGGGTGGGGGTGGGGATGGGATAATGCCAGTTGGCTTGTAAAGTTGCAAAAATCTGAAGAATTTTTTTATGTGATTTGTCAGCTTAAGAACCACAAGATGAAGCTGCAGGACAAACGAAGCTAACAACGTTGAAGAATCTCAACCCCCCAATAAAAACTCTTGTCCCTCTCGAGACACACACTTGTAATTTACTCACTACTACAATTCTCTGTCACTGTTTTTTCTTTCTTCTTTTTTTTTTTTTTAAAAAGACAATTTGTCTTTAATTATTTGAATTTCTTTAACATCGACTTTCATATGATCCCGGTTAGAGATCAAGTTTGCTCCATACCAGTTTGGTGTTTTAGAACCTGATTTGAGTTCACTCCAAGTATCATGAGCAAGATGATTTAACGATCCTCATTTTGGATTTTTGGGTCAGGACAGACCAGTCTCAATCCAACCTGAATATGAGTGCGCGAATTCTTAACCTATTAACGTATTTTGTCCATGTGGGGGATATTTTCATCCTTTTACTTTATCTCTAATATATCCCCATCACCATCATAATTTCGCAAGTACGTGTATATATATATATATATATCTTGTGTTTTAATACAATATATATCATCATTTTTATGCGTATAATATTATAATTTTTTTTAATAATTAAAGGCATAAGAAAAGGACCAATCATATAATTGATTCATATTTGGATAAATTTGATTGGAGTTAGAATTTTTAATTGGGGTGTATTAAAAGGAAGAAAGTCATGTGTAGAAAGCATGGAATCTAGGAATAGAATCCTCCCTTTCTGGGTAATTAGTGTTGGATTTCCTAGTTTAGTATATATTATTAACTCGTATCCAAACAGCAAGGGGTTTTCACATGGGTTGGTTTATTGGGATTGCCTATTTCCTCTTTCACTCCCATTCTTCCTTCAAATTCAAGCATGCATCCCACTTGACAAAAGATCTACCCACCTACATAATCAACAACCTATAATTGCATTTTTTGCCCCCTTTAATTCTACCCAAATTATATGTCCCTCCACCCTATAATTATTTGAATAATAACAAAAATATCAAACTTCTAGTGTGGTATACAGGGTAAATTACAGTCATCTCCTCTGAGTTTGATTTAATTATAAATATTTTTTCGTTTTTTTGAAAAATCACAAATATCCCTTAAATTTAATGTTCGTTTAACAATAAGTCCATTGGTTAGCCTTCTTCTAAGTTTTCATCGATTTGTATAGTAAACTGACCAAAATGTCCTTTTATATTATGAATAATAATTTTATATATTGTTTAGATTTTTTTAAAATATTTTTACGGACTAATATGCCTTATAGGTTATTAACTTTACCCATCCTCAATTTTCTATATTTTTTAAATATATTTTTTATTTTAAAAAATGTAAGAGTAAAGTATTTCTACCTCACCGTTTAGATGCTACATTATTATGTTCCATTTTAAAGGAATATTTTCATAATTATGTCAAATTTAAAAAAAATAGCTATGATTTTACCCGTATATATATATATATATATCTTTATAGATCTTCATGTCCCAACAATTCAAGTGTATTTCATATTTATTATTATTTTTTAAAAAAAATAGTGATTTTGCCAAAATTTAATGAGGGGTAAAAACAAAAATAGGTCGTACAAGAGAAAATTTTGGAGGGTCCCACAATCCCATGGACACTTGTGTGAAAGATTTTGTGATGGGTGCACCAAAAAAGTTAAGGTGATAAATGATTAAGTACGTAGTTTGCATGAGGTTTTGGGGGGACTCTGATTTTCAGTGGATTTCTTGTCTTTGTGTCTTTGTACTTTGATGAAATAACAACATTCCAACAAACTTATAGCTGTCCACCTGAAACCTCCGTACAATGATTGTGTTAGTTTTGTAGCCCAGAAAAGCTCAACATTTGCAGCTCACTATGCACCCTCACCTCACCCCTTTCCCTCCTATTCACACTTGCACAAATACCTACTCTTCATCTCATCACTTCCCATCTTTGATTTAGTCCTTTGGCCCTAATCACTCTTGGATTTTCGATGTTCAAATTAGCAATGTTAGTGTAGTTCTGATTGTATGATTGTCCTGAGTCCGTACGCGAGTTTGAACTGGATAGTACATGTGAATTATTAAGACATAAGAACTATAACTTAGAGCATTTTAGTTATTTTACAATACGTACTTAACTGTAGTCCCCACATCATCTCTCGTCTTGCAAGAAAAGATTGATTCACTGGTGATTTTTACTATTAAAAAATCTTCTAAGGATTTTGTTCCGAATGCTTCGAGAAATGAAACTCTTAGTGAGAAAAAAGTAGAAAGCAGATGTTCGCCTTCTACTGGATAATACTCTTTTTTATGCTCTTATTTTTTTTTTCAAATTGAGTCGTTTAAAATTCTTTATTTTTATAAAACGGGTTGGAGTGCACTCGGACCTGTCTCACCAACTCCAGCCTGAACCGCCCTGCCTCCTACAATTTTTCCATCCTATTGTGCTCCGCTATAAAATTCATGGCTCTGGATCTGACCCGATTTTTTCTTTTAATTGAAAGAAAATGTAGAAAATTTAACAAATCATATTATTCCACAAATAAATTAGCAAAAAATAATATATTAATTACAAATAAGATTGTTCCATCGTCCACCTCACAAATATTTAATTTTTTTCCTCGAATCACTAGACTAAATTACGATTAACCAAAATAATCCAAATAAATCCCATTTCAATTGTTCATTAATAAATCACACATCAATAACAACTTCTATATCACATATTAAAAATAATTTATTATATATTCATTTATCTATAAGTAAAATATAATCGAGCGAGTTGGAATAGACCCAACACCCCTGTCCTAGTTATTAGGATTCGTAATCATATTTTGGAGCCAGAAAATCTGTACCCATTGCCACCCGGAAGCATGGTAATGGTCTAATGTCGAAAAAGTACCATGATATATATATATATATATATATATATATTGTGGGTGACATAAGCAGCATATCGTGTAAAAATCATGGACAAATGAAAATCGAGGCAGAATCTTCTCTTATCTGTGGCATGGAATGGGAATCCTGGATAAAGCAAAGATTAGATGATGGAAGATAAGGGGGGGTTTCTGGACCGGAGGAGCTGCTTCTTTCTTCTTCTGTGGACCGGTAGCCACCCTGATAGCAAGAATCATCCCCACCCCCGATAAAGCAAAATTTGAAAATCTCTTCTTTCAGCTTCAGGTCATTAGTTTTCTTGGAACATACCAAGATATTTGTCCTAACCATGTTTGCAATAACTTTTATTTGTGTGGTCAGAATAAAATGTAAGAATAAGTTTTCAGCTTAACTGTAATGAAATGAAAATCATTGAAACATTAGGTTTGGAGGAAAAGCTTATCAACGAGTTGCAAAAGTTGATGAAGAGAAGCTTATAGCTTTTGATTTAAATTATTGAATAATCTCTATCAACCAACCAGCCCAATTATAGAATTAAATCCACAAAGTAAACGCTCTACTCTATAATTAACTTTGAGTTTTTTTTTTTTCATACATTTAAAGGTTAAATTATATTCAGACCCTTTTGAAAATGTGAAATTAAACTTTCTCTTAGAAAAATGCTAATGCTAAAAAAAAAATATTACATAAATTTTTTATTTTGCCTATAATTTAATATTTTTATATTTATAACGGGATAAATCTAATATATATCTGTGGACTAAGGTTAACGTCATTATAATTTTCTCCTTTACATATAAAATTATTACATGAGAATATTAAATAATGGGTTAAATTAAAATTTTATATTGTTTTTTTGCTAATGTCAGTATATTTCATCTAAGCCCCTAACGAAAGGAGGTCAAGTGAAAATAGTAAATTTTTGAAAGGGGTAAAAGTGTAATTTTGAAATTTTGCATTTTTAGAGAAATCTAACTATAATATACCCTATATTAATTAAATGTGTAATATCATTCATTTAATCGAGTACTCGAAATAAACGGGATCTAAATATATATATAGAAGTAGAGTTAAAGAAGGTTGATTAGGGTGAACATAAATATGTGGTGATAAAAGAAGGTTTTGGAGGGAGAGGAATATGAGATGTATATTCTGAGTGTGTGTGAAATGAAATCGTATTGATTCTAAGGGCAGTCGAATATAAATGGTCCTATTGTGGGCTGTTAGGTCTTCCATTTCAAGACCAGCTCTCTCTCATCACTTTTATGGGCAATTCTATGCTGTCTTTTTTACTTAAATGTATTTTGAATTTCAAAAATTTGGAGTTTGTGTTTGAATGGACGTAGGGGGAATGGGAGGGTAATGGAGGGGGAAGCTCCAACCGTAAGCTAATCCCACTCCTCCAATCATTAGGTGAAAGTTACCTCTACCAAAGAATCAAAGCTCCCTATTACTAGACTGGTCCTTGTCTAAGTTGAGGGGCCGAAATTTCGATACCCGGAAGCATTAACTTGTGGGACGTGGAAAATGAAGACTAGTCCCGTGAAAAAGCACAAGAATTGGAATCATTACAGCTCAAACAGCGTTGAACTAATAATACTTTAATTAATTTTATTATACTTATCATGTGATTTATGTATAATTTGATCGGACGACAAAGCATTCAAGATTTTTTGTAGCAAAAGAGGAGAGAAAATGAAGTGGAATAGAAATGTTCCTACAAGGCAATCTCAAGTTATATTCGGAGAGGCCCACTTAAAAGAAGTTGGAGCCTAGACCCAATTCAGAAAAGCAGCACAAAACTATCTTTGATTACTGCTCAATCATTTGTATTGGGCCACAGTCCAAAAGTAATTATTTAAGGCATTGTCTATATTGCAAGGATACAAATACGATACAATAGGGTTATGTGATATGATTATTTTTTAAAATTTAATATATGATATGCTTATGATACAACTACACAGTACTTATGACACTAAGGCTTTCATATTTTATTTTTTAGTTTAATTAATTAGAGTAAAAAAAATTAGTTTTTATTATACTCGATGATTAAAATAGTATATAAAATGTTCATAATTTATAAACATAAACAATTTTATCTTCAATAAATTAGCGGCAATTATCCAAACCAAAAAAAAAAATCCAAGAAACGGCAACATTTTTCCTGACGTCACAACGCGCAAAATATACCATAAAATCACATTTGTTGGCTAACAATTTTATTTTTATTTTTTTATTTTCAGTTTTTCAAACAGTAAGACCATATTTACTAATAAATTAATTGGGATAGTATTGAATTATATAATTCATGATTATTATATTGAAATGTGACTAAAATACAACTTATTTACTAGCAGAAGATTTCTTTGAGAAATTGTTGATGATTGTCATGTTGATATTTGCTAGCTAAAGCATCGTCAGTTATTTTATTAATTAAAGTATCGTGATGTCTATAACAACTCTTTTCATTATAATAGTTGTTTATTTGGGACTCTACTTGGGGAAGATGCAGCAGAATAGCAACCCTTATCGCCAGCGTTAGGCTTTGAAAAATGACAGGGTACCATCTTTGACTCCAACTCATGGGATATCACTTACATTTGTATTCTTCCCGATTTAAATGTTTGCTGTGCATTCTGTATTCTGAATATTTGCTTTACCATGACTTTTTTTTACTTGAGGTTTGGGGCTAAATCACAAAAATTGAAACGGACAACACCATTACCATACCCTATACTCAGAATATTATCCCTAAAACGTAAGTCGGTAAATTGGCACAGGAAAGGGCTAAAAGAAACATTTGGAGGGGCGCTCTTGACGACAAAATTGAAAAGATGAAAAAAAGCCCAATTTTTTCGTAGGTTCCGTTGTATTGTAATTAGATCTCGAATGAGGTGATTACAAGAATCCCAAATTTAAATATCATACCGAGCCAGCTCGCATAGTCAATAATTGGTCCAAAACTAGTAAACAAGCCCACATATTCAGGATTGGTCCAAAACTAGTAAACGGTGTCCCTCTGTTCAGATGGTATGTATTAATGCATCTCAAACCAGGTGATTTTCCCATCCGCAAATTGATTTTATTTTTGTTTAACGTTAGGTTTGTTTATACGAATCCCGAATTAATTGAATTAATAAGAAATAAGTCAAGAATTGTAACAACCTCAATTTACTTCATTCCACGGAACTCTGTAAACATAGATTCATAGACGGACTTACGAACACAAAGCAACTCCTCCAACACGAGGTCAAAAATACAGTAACCAACTAACCCAGAGCATCAATAAACCACAAGACTTCAATACGGAATTAGTAAATCAACCCAAGGTGAGAACTGGAGATCACTAAAACTCTTAATCCCTCCAGTTTCCCTCAGAGGCACCACCACCTCTGGAATAACCACGGTCACCACCGTAGCCGCCACCGCGGCCGCCTCCATAACCACCCTCACGGCGTCCATAGCCACCGCCGCCACCTCCATAACCACCCTCACGGCGTCCATAGCCACCGCCACCTCCGCCGTAACCACCTTCACGGCGAGGCCCACGGAATCCCCCACCGCCTCCGCCACCGCTTCCGCGGGACTGAGCCTCGTTGACCGTGATATTACGGCCGTCGAGTTCCTGTCCGTTCATCCCCTCGATTGCGTCCCTCATCGCCTGCTCATCCTTAAAAGTAACGAATCCGAAGCCCCTAGATCTTCCGGTCTCGCGATCGTTAATAATCTGCAACAGAGAAGAAACAAAACAAAAACAAACATCAGATCCAACCAAATCTCAACCGGATCTCAACTGAAAAAGCGATTTATCTGATCTTCGACCCTCTGGTGAAAAAGAGGAAGACAGAACGTACCTTTTCAGGGGTAAAATAGTAACAGAAACAGTAACAGTAGTAACTCAGAGTAACAGTAGTAACAGTAACAGTAGTAACGTTAACAGATCAGAGAGAATCAAGTCGGATCCGATCTCTGCGACCAACCGACCTTCGATTCGATGACTTCGCCGAATTGGGAGAAGGCCTGCTCGAGTGACTGATCGGTGGTGGCCCAAGCCAAACCACCGACGAAACATCTAAATTCAACATCAGCGGCCGCCATTGATCTTAACTAAGAGTTTACCTAAGGAGAAGAAATGAGAGGAAAGAGGGGGAAACTACTGAACCCGCCTCAAGGAAAGAGTGAGAAGTGATGAAGACGGAGGTAAGAATAAGGCGATATTTATAGGCGGAGTTGGCTAGGTTTTGGGGAAATCGCTAGGTTTTGGGGAGGGTTGGGAAGCAGACATTGAATGCATAGAGACTATATTTGATTAGATATGCTTATGTGTATTTTAATAAATAATGTTTTACATTTTAATTCAAAATTATATATAAATTAATATATTATATCTTAGAAAAAAAAAGGAACATACTAGAGAGAAAATTAATTAAAATTATTATTAGTATAATAATAAAATTAATGATGCAATGACATATAAAAATATTTTTTCTTTATATATAATATGAATACACGCAACTTGCCGAATACACTAACTTGGGTTAAGATTACACTAACTCCGGTTAAAATTAGGGTTTCGGAGATATTTTGCGTGGGGGGACCCATCCTCACGTGATATACTGGTGGAGAAGAGGGAGATATTTATATCCTTGATGAGTAGTTGGTGGGACATTTACTTGCATTTATCTTTGCAGTTGGTTACATATGACGTGTTTGTATACTTCTATTTTACGTATAATTACACTTCTATAACAATGAGGTTTGGTTAATTATATATAAATTTTTTGTAATTAGAAAAATTATATATAATATTCTTGAGCTTTTTTTTTATCTAAAAAAAAAAGTTTTTTTGTTAGTCAAAATCTATTGAATTTGTTGATATTAATAGAAAAACTGAATGAAAAATTATATTTACTCTTAATTGACTTATTACATTATTATTATAGGTCAAATAATTTTTTTCGAGCTAAACTATTCTTATAACAATGAAGATATACCTCATCACATACATTAACCCGTAAAGATGTATGATGATAATTTGATCATAAAAAAAATTATTTGACCTGCAAGAAGTCAATAATGAGTCGATCGGAGTAAATATAATTTTTTTATTTTTTTATTAATATCAGCAAATTTAGTAAATTTAACTAACAAAGAGACTAATTTGTTAAATCAAAACAAGCATCAGTAGTGCTACATATAATTTTTCCAAACCACGAAAGATTTACGTGTAATTACACCAAATCTCATGAAAGTGGAGTATAATTATCTCTTTATTTTAAGCATTCATCACCTATTTTTAAAAATAATCTTTTAAAAAAATGTATTTTTATTTTACATTTTTTGTTTTTAAGTTGTTTAAACAAGTTGATCTAATCTAGAATAAATTTAAGTTTTGATATAATTATAAATACACATCATTGTTTGAAAATTTACAATATTCATTTGATTTTAACAGTCGTCTAACAATGAGCACAATTCATTAATTTTCATTAGATTTTCATTCATTTTTTATTATAAGTTGATCGAAATGTTCTTATGAACTAAAAATTATAATATTACTTATTTTTTTAAAAAAAAATTATGGAGAAGGTGGGTTTTTTTTTACAATTCTTTTTCACAATTTTTCATTCACCTTCTTCAATTTTTATATATTTCTAAAAGATAATTTAAGGATAAATTACATAAAAATCTCATGTTTTAAAATTTAGCTAACTACTTTCATAAGTTAAAAAAATAAACAAAAAAATTCCTATATTTTTCAAAATATTATATACTTATCCTCTTCATTAAGATAAGCCCTGACGGCATTAATTTTTCGTTGAATTGTCCATTATATCTATTTTATATCAATCATTGATTTTTAATTGTAAAAAATAAACTATATATATCTTAAATAATTTAAATATATTTTTTTATTTTTATATATATATTTATATTTGTACTATACATATACTATATATATAGTATGTATCTTCGGCCCGCACCTGAGCCTAGAGTGTTCTGGTCGCTGATCGGGGGGGGGGGGGTGAGATCTAGACAACAGTGGTCACCCAGAGAAGAAGGGGCGACGAAGCGCCGGATTGGCCTTTAGTTCGCAAAAATAAATCCAACGAATTAAAAATACAAACAAGAAAGAAGTCCAGAAATGTAAAAACCTCAATTTACTCATTCAACGGAACAATGTAAACTTTGATTTATACAAGAAAAGGCAGTAACAACTCCAACACCAGGTCAAAAATACAGTAACCACGTAACGTAACCAGAGCATCAATAAGCTACGACACTTCAAGACTGAATTACTTAAACAACCCATGATAGCAACTCAAAATCAATAAAATCCTAATTCCTCCAGTTTCCTTCAGAAGCGGCACCACCTCTGGAGTAACCACGATCACCACCGTAGCCGCCCCCACCGCGACCACCTCCGTAACCACCTTCACGACGGCCATATCCACCACCGCCCCCACCTCCATAACCACCCTCCCGGCGTCCATAGCCACCGCCGCCACCCCCTCCATAACCACCTTCACGGCGAGGGCCACGGAATCCCCCTCCACCACCGCTTCCACGGGACTGAGCCTCGTTGACCGTGATATTACGGCCGTCAAGCTCCTGTCCGTTCATCCCCTCGATTGCGTCCCTCATTGACTGCTCATCCTTAAAAGTAACGAATCCGAAGCCCCTGGATCTTCCAGTCTCGCGATCGTTGATAATCTGCAATGACAGACCAGAAATAAAATAAAAATACATCAGATCCAATCAAATATCCAATAGATCTCAACTCTTTTTTTTTTCACAGAAACTGAAAAGCGATTATCTGATCTTCAACCCTCTGGTGAAAAAGAGGAAGACAGAACGTACCTTTTCAGGGGTAAAATAGCAACAGAAACAGTAACAGTAGTAACTCAGAGTAACAGTAGTAACAGTAGTAACAGTAACGTTAACAGATTAGAGCGAATCGAGTCGGATCCGATCTCTGCGACAAACGGACCTTCGATTCGATGACTTCGCCGAATTGGGAGAAGGCCTGCTCGAGTGACTGATCGGAGGTGGCCCAAGCCAAACCACCGACAAAACATCTAAATTCAACATCAGCGGCCGCCATTAATTTTTACTGAGTATTTCTAAAGAGAATAAATGAGAGAAAGAGGGGGTATAATACGAAACCCTCCTTAAAGATAGAGAACTGACGAAGACGGAAGAATGAAAATGTGATATTTATAGGTGGAGATGGATAGGTTTTGGGGTGGGCAGAAGCTAGGGTAAACCGCGTGCGCAATGCGCACTGGGGCTTGTTGGCATTAGTTACGGAACCATGGTTATCGGGGAAGCCGATTCCTTGGCTTCCAGTCTACGATAGTACCTGCTTTAATATATTTGCCACAAAAACCTAATTTATAAAAAAATATATTTATTTATTTAAAATTATATAAATTAATAAAATTATAGTGGCTAGAAATAGCAATTGTCTGGTTCTAACCTCGACCCGCCCATTGAAGCGGGATTGTAAATATTTTTATACATGTAAACATGTGTAAATTTTATTTATATTTAAATATAATATGTAATCTTAATATTTTATAAATTAATAATCTAAATAATTTGTAAAAATTCTAATATATATGCAGAAGTAACATATTTTAAAAAGAATTAATATTTTAACATCTAAAACATACACATATAAATTTATAAAAAGAATTAATTTGTAACAATAATATTATTTTATATTCATAAAATTAATGACATTATAATTTTTGTAAGATATTAAAAAGATTTAATTGGGTACAAACAAATGGGTATTTTATCCAAAAATGTTTTTGATACACATATAGTCGTAGGTGAAAGTAAATGAGAACGAATATTTTAGTGAATATAGGGGCAATAGGATTAAGAAGGACCCATCCCCACGTGGTGGAGA
Organism: Sesamum indicum; assembly: GCF_026168435.1. Lineage (NCBI taxonomy): Eukaryota > Viridiplantae > Streptophyta > Magnoliopsida > Lamiales > Pedaliaceae > Sesamum > Sesamum indicum. The sequence continues at coordinate 934,602 of NC_142666.1, forward strand.
TGAGTAGGTAGGTTGGGATATTTATTAGTATTTATCTTTTACAGTTAGGATTGAGAATAGTTCCATGACCAAACGCGTTTTTTGCCAAGCAAATAGCCCTGAAGAATAGCTTGTTTCGTTTTGTGTTTTCGTATTTCTCGAGACAAGATAAAATATACTTAATATTTATTTTTGTATTTTTATATTTTATTTGTGTATTTTTTATTTTTTTATTTTTTATATATAATATATATATACATAATATAAAACAGAAATGATTTGACAATAAACAGTAATTTTTTGTCTCCCAAAAGTACAACACTAAACATAAAATATTTATATATAGACATATTTATATATAAAAATATATGATTTGACAATGAACAGTAATTTTTGTCTCCCAACATCAAACCTACATCATTTATTTTAAAATATTTTAAATTTTTCCAAAACACAAATCCAAACATATCATCTATTTTCAACACACACTCACTTATCTCTATTTTTCTTTCTCTATTTCCAAAACACAAAACAAAACAACTAAAACACAAATCTAAACATAATGGAGGTGTCTTTCGTGTAGTAGGGTATCCCTCTTCTACTGAAGCCCAATCAAATAGAGCACCCAAACTGTGGTCTACAGTAAGGTCCTATAAATTAATAAATTTTATAAAATAATAAAATCTTTTGGTCCTGACTTGGGCTTTTGTAAAAATCATCAAATTCGATAATAGAATAAGATAATAATTTTTCGAAAAACTCACTTATAAATATTAGGTCCCATTAAAACTCTAAATTAATAATTCATGAATATTACAATTATAAATATTATGGTAATTTGCTAAAATATAAGCTTGTAATGCTTTACGCATTTGATCATTCATGAATGATTTTGCGATGTCTTTTAGATGAGAAGACATAGCTGAGTGTCCATGAATCATTTTATTTTCATATTGAGATTTATATAGTATATGTTTCATTCATCATGCATGAATATATTTAAATTGACTATAATAGTTATTTGAGTGCAGCGAATTAATATAAACATGTATATTTAAGTAATTTCAATGAATTGGACATTCGTCTATGAATATAATAGTTAATTGTATACAATGAATTGATATTATACATGAATATATTTAATTAGTTACAAAGAATTGATTGATGCATGAATATAATCAATGAAACATATATGAATTCATTTATTTTCAATACATATGTACTAAATTTGCTGAACTTAAAAAGTCTCTCTTTTAATTAATAAAATATTAATTTATCGATAAATTAATATCTCTCTAAATTAATAAAATTTCATGGTCCCAAGATTATTAATTTATAGAGATTTTATTTTACTTATAAATACCAAATCCCATCCGCCCAAACTCACAATCTATCTATGTTTTTGTTCTATTTTCTTATTTTTTCAATTTGGTTCGTCTACTAACTTGAGTGTCGAAATACTAATTTATTTTACATACTATGATACCAAAGAATTTATGCTCACATCATATTTAATTAAATAAAAATTTAATTAATCAAAATAAATTAAAGGGTAAAAAATTACACTTTCCCCCTTGAACTATTTTTGATGTAATATTTACTTCCTCGAATTAACAAATGTAACACATACCCCCTTAGTTGGTCAAAAATACCCCTCATGCCTTGACAGTTATATTATTTTTAATATATTTTAGTATTTTGCATATTAAATTATTATGAAATTATAGTCTAGTTAAATTTTTTAATAAAGAAAGCATTTAAATTAAAAGTGGAATATAAATTAATATATATAGTCGATACACAATAAATATAATAAAACCAACAACTCATATATACTTTTTTAAAAAAATTAAAAATATATATACGTATGCTTAATCAAAAGTTGAATATGTTCAAAATAAAATTTATCATATGTTTTAAAGAAAATATATTCAAAAAAATGATATATAATTACTTATTTGTATCTAAAAGAATAAATAGATAATAATTTAATTCTATAACTAAATTAATACAAACTTTTTATGAATTTTTTTGTGTAGTTATTGAAAGCAGATGTGAAGCATATAAAGGGGTTAGGGCCGATGGCCTCATGGCCCATTAGAAAAGACTAACCTCAATCTTTATTAGGGATACGACTATCCTCATCTAATTCCAATTTTCAAGGGATTATGGGCTTATCCCTCCACTAGTTCATTCATTTTAAATCCCATCTCTTATGTCATTATCATAACTACATTTGTTCAAAATACTATAAAATTAAGGGATAATTATACTTTTCTCTGATGAATTTTGATATAATTACACGTAAATTATTTATGATTTGGGAAATTATGTTTATCATATTCTAAGATTGCTTCTGTCTACCAAATAAGTTCTCTTGTTAGATTCACTAAATTTATTCATATAAATAAAAAATAAAAAAAATATATATATTTATCCTCGATTGACTTATTACTGATTTATAACTGATAAATAAAATTTTTTATGATCAAATTATCCTCGTATATCTTCACGTATTAATGCATATGATGATGTATACATTCACGTTCATAACTACAATTTAGTCCAAAAAAAATATATGACCTACAATAAGTCAGTAATAAGTTAATCAAGAGTAAATATCAATTTTCATTAATTTTTTTATTAATATCAACAAATTCAGTAAATTCTGACTAATTATGGAACTTATTTGTTTAGATGGAACCAAACTTCAGAAGTACTATTGATGTAATTTTTTACATTATAGAGATATTATTTGTAATTACACAAATTTTCAGCAGTAGGGACTATAATTATCCCTAAAATTAAAATTGCATCATTTTATCAAAATTTCTATATTTTTCACATTTTCTATGCCAAATTGCTAACCAAGTTTGGTATAGGCCGACGTCACCTGGGGGAAAAATCAATGGTTGGCCCTCACATTTTTTATGGTAGATCTTGTGTTTGAATCTGAGTATGGTCTGCTTGCTTGGTGCATTGATAGAAATTGGACACGTCCACGTAAAAACAACAAAGAAATACAGGGCCCAAACGCCACCGTTTGAGCCTCTTAATGCACAAGGAGAAGCCCATCATCTTCGGCTCCATAGGTCCATTGTTGTTTTCTACTCAATCCAATTCAAGTCTATGTAACAATTTCATCCTCTCTTCCACATGAAATATTATTAATTTTTTCCATTTTCAATTATTTTGTATTTTCATTTTTATCTGCCATTTTAAATAACACCCCATTTTATAATATCATATATTCTGCCAATTACTAAATTTATATTATTAATTTATTATATATATGTATTGCAAAAAAATTTAAATAAATAATTCATAAATACATGACCAGATTTTTGTTTTAGTGGGCCGGACCTCTAGGCCCAATATAAGAAAAAATAATTAATTTTTTTAAATATCTATAAATGTGAAATAATATCATGAGGTGTACATGTAATTACTTCTAATAAATAAGTTAAAAATTTATCATTTTTTAAACATTTAAGAATATAATTGTTTAATAACAATAAGATTTATTTATTTATTTTTATAAATTAGTGTTTGAATATATTTCATCGATTATAAAGTTATTGTCTAATGATTACATGAGGATTCCTCACTTTACAAGTATGAAATTATGAGTTCTAATCTCACTATAATTAGAGCATTTGGCTCGGTTTACGTTAATTTGTAATAATGTACTGTTGTGTTGTTATTTGCAGTTTAATAATTCTTGAATAATATATTATATAAGGATAAATTACATTAACATCCTTACAGTTATACCTAATAACACAAAAATCTGTTAAACTTTTTAAAAATTGCATGTACGTTTCTACGAGGGTGTTAGTGTAATGTACACTTGACATTTGTAAAATTACAAGTTCATCCATTACAAGGGTGTTAGTGTAATGCATATCAAGAATGTATTTGTGTAAAATTACAAGTACATCCTTTGAGAAAAAATGTTAGTGTAATATTTGTGACAACTCATTGTACGGTGTATTTGCTAGACGACCGTTAATCTTATGAATTATTTTTAATTTTTTAAATAATAATAAGATATTTATAATTTTTCAAAATAGTATATTATAAATTTTCCTTAAAACAAAGAATATTGTGTTCCTTTTTGAAGGATAAATGAAAAAGATGAAGATGTGAGTGAAAAGAAGAGAGAATGTAGAGGGCGTAAGCAATCACGTGTGCTTACTCACCTTTACATTATCCTTCTAAAATGATTAAATAATTATTATTCAAAAAGGATATACTAATGACATGGGATCAGCCTTAATTAACTACTTTAATTAATTATGAGCTGCAAATGAGAGGGTAATCATGGACCTGACTTAGTGGGGTTCATGATCCCAGATTCATTATTCATCTCATCCTCTTCTTTTTGCCCTTTTCCAACCCCCCCCCCCCCACCCCACAAATTTAATTAGAATAATTATATGTTAGACAGCATATTCTTAGCATTGAGTTAGCTAGTTCGATTAGTACATATGCATTATACTGATTGTGACGTATCTCCTGGCCTGCTGAGGATACCGCCTGAAAATGAATATTATTGTACTATACCTTTTTACTTATTAATGAAACTTACATTTACCCAAAATTATATGTACATTAGTGAATTATAGTTATTTATATAAATTATTACTGTTTTTAAAAAAATTATATATTCATCCGCAAAAAATATTAACATCATACAAAGCACTACCGATTCATGAAAAATTATATAAACACCTTAAAAAAGTCAATATTATTATACAAACTATCTCTATTTTTTAGCTGTTAGGGGTAATTTTTGTAATTGCACAAAAGACATGAGTGATTTATTTAAATAGACTATAAATTAGAAGTGTAAATGTAATTTTTCGAAATTTATTTGCAACATCATGAGCTATGAGTTTGATTCCCTTTGCTAATATAAATATTGCGTTTGTGGGAAATTGGTAAATACATAGATAAGGAACTCATAGTTATTGAGACTTGAATCATATTGATGGGAGTCGAAGCCACTCAAAAAAAGAAAAAAAAAAAAAAAAAAAAAAGAGCTAATCGAGGGTGTTCTGGTAATTTCACATGAAGCTTTTTCAATCTGTCCCTTTTGTTTTTTACCTTCAATTTGTCCTCCTAAGATCTCAGAAGTCGGTTTCTAAAGGGTGGACATAGTCTTAGACATCAAGAAAGGTTAAAATTAAATTAAATTAAAAAATAAAAATATTAAACATCTCAATTTGTATAAAAGTTTTGTTCGGTTTATTATTTTTCTCTCTCAATTAGTATACAATTTCGGGACAAACCCTTTCTTTAAACCAATTTTTATCATTGTATCATGTCTTATTTTATGGCTGACACTAAATTCCATGAATACATTGGAGATTATGAGTTTAAATTGTACTATACGTGTGGGTATTTATTTCATTTAATATCAGTAATTTATTGTAATGTGAGTTTAATGAGTTTATTGTAGTGTGAACTTATTAATCAAATTGATGCATTTATCAACTTACTGATAATAATGTAAACGACATAATCACAATTTCAAAATAAAAATAAAATAAAAAAGAAAAATATAAGAAAATAAACCTTTGTCGTATTGTTTATAACCAATATTTGGGTTAATTCAAGGTTTTGAAATTATAAACAAAGGCCCCTGAGTTCTCTTATTAATTGCAAAACATACCAAAATCCATCTCTTTTTTATTTGGATCGTAGCGACCTGACCCAGCCTGAATTGGATCAATGTGTGTATGGACTTTCGATGACATCTTGATTATCTCTGAGTCAATAGTTCACGACTGCATGTTAAATCGTATAACTCGAGACATCTATAAATACCAGTTATTTCATGCTAAGACAAAACTTTTGTCACATTAAATTCTCTTACAACCTTATTTATTCTCCTACAACTTTATGACTAAAGCACCGAAGAACTATAATCGGGCAGTTCTAGTATGGTTTTTATGATTTTCTTACCTTGTATGGTACATTACCAGATGATCAACTTATCTAAACATATTCGAACATTTCCGCATTCAAATTAGATTCTAGGTAACTCTCTAAATTTAGACACACATCAAATACGGACGATCAGAAGTTCATTAAAAAATTAATAAATTTATTAATTATTCCAGGAGCAAAAATGCCTAAAATTATGAGTCGAAGTATCATATATTATGACGAACTCCAAGAAAAAATAAATAAAGGTAATATTATTTACCAAAGAAATAAATAAATCCATTTTCATAAAAATAATATTTATTGGGAGGCATATTATCAGAACATGCACTGTACACTACTGTAAGAGAAAGAAGAATCTCTGAACTTGATGGGGTTTTTTAATAACTTCAATTTAAATACACGCATGCTACGTTGCAAAACCGATCTGCATATATAATAGTACATGACAACTCTGCATCTAAATTTTATAATTAATTATATTTATATATAGATTTATTTATTTTTCATCTATAATTTTGAATGCAGGAAGCAGTAAGTGGTACAACTAAGCCACGAGGAGTATTATTTTTGCGCTATGGTAGAGCGATACAGTGCATTAAAGGGACAGCTGAGAATTTTAAATAATTGTAATTCAATTAATTATTATCTTAGACTAAAAATATATATTAGTATTTAACGGATTTCGTAATATTTCACGAAATATAAATCGAGTTAAAATTCGGCAGAAATAAAAAGAAAAAACAATTGAAATAAAATAAGTTTTGCCCACTTGAACTATTTATCATGTAACATTTTTACTTTCCTAAACTAATAAATGTAACACTTATTCCCTTTGTTGGACAAAAATGCCCCTCATGCCTGAACGATTATACTATTTTTAATATATTTTAGTATTTTGCACGTTAAATCATCATCAAATTATTTTTTAATAAGTGATGAATTTAAATTAGAAGTGGAGTATAAATTAATATATATAGTAAATACATAATAAATATAATATAACCAACAACTCATATATGCTTCTTAAAAGAAATTGACAAATATATATATGCTTAACCAAAATTTAAACATTTTTAGAAAAAAATGAATAAATATATTTTATCATAATTTTTAAAGAAAAATATATTAAAAAACCAATATGTAATTAGTTATATCTAAAAGAATAAATCGTTAATAACTTAATTTTATTATTAAATTAATAAAATATTTTCATGAATTTTTTTGTATTTCTATTGTACTTATTTATTATTTAACTTTGAGTCTGTAAAAAAAATAAAATTTTAACTATTTAACCCACTAATTATATAGATATTTTTTCCAACTTTTTTAATTAAACAAAAATGCAAAAATACTAAGAAAACGAAATTCTTTGAACTAAATAAATATATATATATAATGTACGGGCGATATTATTTAAATATTTAATTATAGAGAGTAAGTGTTATATTTGTTAATTTAGAGAAATAATTATTACATGACGTATAGTTCAACAACAAATAAAATTGGGGTTGGGTTGGGTTGGGGTGGGGGTGGGGGGGGGGGGTGTTTGGTTGTGTCTTTAGTTTATTGTTGTTGTCGTCTGATAAAATTATAAAAGACAGATTTTGTGATAATCCCATCAAAGATATTAATAGAATAATTTGGTTTGACTGCCAAAAAGGTATTTGACCAATTCTTCTTCTTCTAATAATAATAAAAATAAATTGTTACCACTTTTATACTTTTTCAAAAAGGCAACAAAGCTTTTCTCAATATTCCTTTCACTTTCTTCTCTCCCCCCCTCTCTCTCTCTCTATATATATATGGGAATGGGATAGAAAAATTGCAAACAAATAAATAAATAGTTTTTTAGGGTGGAACGAAATTTACATATTAATGACCTATATTATATATATTATTTTCAGTGTCTAAGAGACTTTAATGAAGTTATTATTTAAATCATTCGATTCTCATTTTAAATTATACTATTGTGTATTTTCATGTATTTCAATTTTTTAAAATTTTTTCCATCTAAATATAGCATAAGTTTTTTTTATTAAAAAAAAAGTGAGAAAAATTATATTTATATATGTGAGTTTTTCTTTTGTTTTTAATTGATGCATGCCTGTCTATGTATTTTTAATTTTGTATGGATTTATGTGTAGAAATTAAAATATATTTGAATTAGTTAATAAAATTATTATATTTTATATTGAAGTACATATTGGCCTATATCGTCAAATTAATATATTTTCAATGTAAATACGTATAAGCAAATATTTTTCAAAGTACGAGCGATAAAATATTATTAATTGAAATAAATTAATTACAATTATTCATATCGGATATCAATATCTAATAAAGTTATTACAACAATTATACTCTAATCAATAATATCAAATACATTAAATCTAATCAATATCTATTATTCAATATAAACAACGTACCTATTATTCAATAAAAAAAATATTTCATATATAAAATGAGATTCGAACCCATGGAGTTTCAACACTTGAGATTGTATGAACTGATATTGAGATTGTTTCCAATGAGGTATTGGCAATTTGGCACAGCCACCCACATTTTTTATTAATTTCCTACCAACACTTGAGAGAGCATTAGTTTATGTCCACTGCCTTCCCACCAACTGTTAGATGCCCACTCTTCAAACCCAACTTCCACTCATTACTGTTCTCTTCTTCACTTTTAAATGCAACTGTTTGCTGATGTTATCAGATTATGAGTTCGAGTCTTGTAAAATGTGATTTTATTTTAAATAAATAAATTTTGTTATTTTAATTTAATATAATATAAGTTTATTGATTAAATTGATGTATTATTTAATTATACGTTGAAACATAATGTCTCAAATGTAATATGAATTTAACTATTAAATAAATGTCCAATTTCAAAACATAAAATAAATTAAATAGTTAAAAACATAGTCTGTACTACCGGATGGGACACAATCAACGCGCGTGCAAAGTAGGAGCGTAGATTTACAAGATCATTGGTGAAAGAAAACTGAGAGTCGGGAGATACAAGAAAAAGTGCAGTATTTTAGGAATTTCACAGTACGATAAATCAATAACTCACATAAAATAACACAAATATTTACATGTCCGATGAGACTCGAATTCCTGATTTCGAATTTATTTATGTAAACTCAAATTTAATGTTAACCACTAAACTGAGATATCATTTATAAAAAGTTGAAAATTTTGATACACTAAATTGTCTTATGAATGGCCGAATGGTACAATGGGTGAGAAAATTAAGGAAAAAAAATAAATAATTCATAAAACACACTAACTTACCATAAGTTCATATTTGTTAAAGATTGGCATTTATATTCAACCTTTTGAATAAATAGCTCCCTAAATTAAGGAATTCTGAATATGTTATGACATGTGTGTCTGTATGTGTGTGTGTGTAATAAAATTGGACTTAATGATTCACCAATCAATCAATCAATCGTCATCATGTATTAATTAATATTTTTTAAAGGCGAGTAGTGGTGATTACAATGTGCAATAATAATTACTTAATTACGACACTGCAATTCACTTATTTAAAAAGTATTTAATTTTTGTTTTAAAATAATTATATTTACACCTTATAATTTACTCTATTTATATAAATAACCCACATCTTGTATCTATATTAATATAAAAAGAAAAATCCCTCAATACCTACAAACGGTGGTCAATGATACCGCCGTACTAATTTTTTGTGATGTAATTTTTACTGGATTTTCGCACATAATTTAAAAGAATCACTAAATTAAGAATTATAATAAATAATTTTCTATTTATGCACGTTTTATTCGCATTATATAAAATAACATGAAGCATTTGAGTTTTTATTTCTATTTAAAATAATTTTTTAAAAAATAATTACTTTTTTTGAATAATAAAATTAATATTATTGTTGTTATTAGAAGGGGAGTAATTTTAAGCTTAGCTGTATTGGGCGGGATTTTCGGCAGTCAAACCCCCAATGGGAGTCACACTGCCTCCCTTTTTCAGTCAGACCCGAACCCGAATAGAGTGGTCCATCCATACCCGTTTGGTGCCCGTCTTAGGTGACCCGTTTCGGCGGCCGCCGGCGAAAGTTCTTTTTTCTCTCTAAAGTTTAAAAAGGAAAATAGTTTCACCTTTTTCTGCGCGGTGGTGTCCATTTTAGAGAGAGAGAGAGACTGGCCTCTCACTTTCTCTCTCTACTACAGTCCATCATCATCACTATTACTGCTCAATATTCAGCATTCACTATTCTCACCACATTTTTTCTCTCTCCCCACCTAAAACCCAGAATTTTGACTTTTTTTTAAAGGAAAAAAACCCTTTTCTCTCTCCTCCGTCAGCCGGAGCAAAGTGAAAACAATGAGGAGAGAGAAGAGATTTTTTTTTGCTCTTTTGTATGTTTTGTTTCGTGATTACAAAAGGGAATAGAGTTTGAAGAAGGATCAAACTAATGCTTTGATTCGTTTTTCGTGGAGGTAAGCTTCAAGGGGAGTTTTCGCTGTTCTCTAATATTTCTTAAGCTGCGTGTATGGAATGTGCGCACCTAGAATCCCTAAATTCCGAGTGAGTGTAGCAAACACCTGTTGTTTGTATGTATAGATATGTGATCATGATGGTGATTTTTCTTGAAGTTCAATGAAGTTGGAGCAGAAATGGTGGATCAGTGGAGCAGGGTAGTGTTCATTTGTTTACCTTTGTTTTTCTTTCTGTTTGGTCATACATTTGAGCAGCAATTCTTAGTCTCGAGGCAAGAAAGATTGGCGTTGCTTCAGTTAAGATCTTCACTGGGGTTGAGGGCTAAGGATTGGCCTATAAAATCCGACCCGTGTACTTCATGGGCGGGTATTCAATGCTCAAATGGCCGGGTTACTGGAATCAATATTTCAGGGTTCAGGAGAACAAGGAGGGGAAGTCAAAACCCTCAATTTTCAGTGGACGCCCTCCAAAATTTGACTCTTCTATCTTCATTCAACGCCTCGCATTTTAGATTGCCGGGCTCAATTCCTGACTGGTTAGGATTGCAGCTTGCCTCACTCCAACTGCTTGATCTTAGGTCTTGTTTGATTAATGGGGCTATTCCATTCACTCTTGGCAATTTAAGTAGCTTAGTTGAACTGCATTTGTCTAATAACAATCTTACTGGTGTAGTTCCATCTAGTTTAGGTCAGTTATTTGGGCTCTCTGTGCTTGATCTTTCGCAGAATTTGCTCACAGGGTCTATTCCGGCAACGTTTGCTGCACTAGGGAACCTTACTTTGCTGGACATGTCTTTGAATTTCTTGTCTGGAGTTATTCCTCCTGGAATTGGGACTTTGTCTGGGTTGCGGTTCTTGAATCTTTCAGGGAACAGTTTGTCTTCTACAATACCTGCCCAACTCGGTGATCTTTCTAGTCTGGTTGAGCTTGATCTTGGATTTAATTCATTGTCAGGGTCAGTGCCTGCGGAGTTGGGAGGGCTGGGAAGTTTGCAGCGAATGGTACTTTGGAACAATTTTCTTTCAGGACCATTACCTGTTAATCTCTTTCCTCCTTTGACTCGGTTGCAGTTTGTGGTTCTGAGTCATAATGCTTTCATTGGTGAGTTTCCAGAAGTGCTGTGGTCAATTCCCTCGTTGCGATTCCTTGATGTGTCTGTGAATAACTTTACCGGTGTAATGCCTAGTGTCAGTTCAATCGCTAATGGAACTGTTGCCCTATTTAACATTTCCCAGAATTTATTTTATGGAATTCTTACACCTGTAATTACAACGTTTGGTTTTATTGACATCTCGGGCAATTACTTCGATGGTCCAGTTCCGATTTATGCACGTGGCAACACATCTCTTAGTAGGAATTGCCTCCGAAATGTGACTAATCAGAGGACACGGACAGATTGTGCCGCATTCTATGCAGACAGGGGTTTGGTATTCGATAACTTCGGAGAGCCAAATGTCACTCAACCTCCTCATCCTCCACCACAATCTGACAATAAGAGCCATAAATTAGTTATTATTTTAGCTTCTGTTTTGGGAGGTATTGGGCTTATTGGATTTCTGGTAGTGATAATTGTACTGCTGTTTGTATGCATGCGCAAGAGGGATACGACAAACCAAAGAGGTAACGGCGTGGGCCCTGTTCCAGCTGGCGAAATTCCTGACCCTGGAGTATCGTTGAACTTTTCCACTCTGGGAGATGCCTTTACATATCAGCAGATTCTTCAAGCCACCGGTGAATTAAATGATGCAAATCTGATCAAGCATGGTCATTCCGGCGATCTATTTTGTGGAAGACTTGAAGGTGGAATCCCTGTAATAATAAAAAAGATAGATTTGCAGTCATCAGTCAAAAAGGAAGCATACATGTTAGAGTTGGAGCTTTTTAGCAAGGTTTCCCATCCTAGATTCGTCCCTCTCTTGGGTCATTGTTTGGAGAATGAGAATGAGAAGTTTCTTGTTTACAAACACATGCCAAATGGAGACCTGTCCAGTGCTTTGTTCAAGAAAACAAATCCAGATGACGACAGTTTACAATCACTGGATTGGATAACAAGACTAAAAATTGCAATTGGAGCTGCTGAGGGTCTGACTTACTTGCATCATGAATGTACTCCACCACTTGTTCACAGGTACTACTGAATTCACACTTGTTAAACTTTCGACTTTGAGCTATTGCCGTACAGAAATAAAAGATACTCTTGCTTAAAAGTCAAGAATTAACTGTTGACTTTCAGCTGATTGCCTTATTGATTTCTGTGTTGTACTACAACAAAACACAGGAGATTGATTAATGAGAAACAATTGACCAGGAGAGCATAATTTTTTCTTTGTTTAGGTTTATTCGTTTTATTGCTAAATGTGCAAGATTTGTAATAATGCCAATGTTCTAGCACTATTACACAATTGGCATTGTGTATGCATTTTATTGTTATTCTGACATAAGCTATTTACCAAAGCACGTAAAGTAGAGGGCTGCATTTTATATTTTAATTTTAAGTAAGTGTTGTTGAAACTATGGTATAAGCTCAAGTTCTGATATTACAATTATTGTTATTGGTTTTTCCTACCATTTAGGGTACTAATGAAGTGCTTGCTGAAATATGTTAACCAAACTCCAACAAGTTTTTGACAAACTTGGACTATTGCTGCAATTATGACTTATGATTAAGTGCATCCCTTCAAGCGAGACAAAAATCTTGTAAATAAAAGGTTTTGTGGGCATCCTGTTCTTCCTTTCGCATTTTGGATGGTGCCCATCCGTTTAACCATTGTCTTGAGCCAATTTATGTTCTCAACTGGAGTTACGTTGGTCTTATAAGAAATAGAACTGAGTACAAGTTGGAGAGGTGCGGCAGTTTTTCAAGTAAACAAAAAATAAATAACACCACATACTCACTGGAGATAGTTTCAACAGCTGGGGTACAACTACTTGTATATTTATTTAGGAAATGCATTGAGTTTTCGATGTTCCTTACTAAATATATTGGTAATTCTAATGAAACAATGTTTTTCTCTTACTTTTTCTTTTTCGTTTTTTTATGAGTTTAGGCTCTTGAAGGCTTCATACAAACACTCAATTATTGTTGTCTGCTGTGTTTCTTGGTTCTTTTCAGATGCCTGCTCATTCGTTGCTTGGATGGCACTAGGATGAAGTTTTGTATTTCTAAAATTCGAAACTCTTAGAGTAGCTAGAAATAAGAGGAAATGTAAGAACTGGAGAAGAAGTTTATTAGATAGAAGGTTCCAGTTCTCTACTATGTAATCTTCTCGATCAGTGTCTAAAGAGCTCGGATTGGGTTTAGGCTGCCATTTAGTTTTGGCTCTGTATCTATGAAATCCTTACCGGTGATACCTATGTTATTGATAAATTGTGTACTGCATCTGCTTAGGCACTCTAATCTCCCACAAAAATAACATTTACGTGTTTGTATTCTTGAAGGGATGTTCAAGCCAGCAGCATACTTCTTGATGACAGGTACGAAGTCAGGTTAGGAAGCTTGAGTGAGGTTTGTGCTCAAGAAGGTGACAGTCATCAAAGTAGGATCACAAGGTTGCTGCGGTTGCCACAGTTAGTATTTCCTTTTGTGATCCTGAGTCCTGACAGTTGAATATTCTTACACTTGAAATTTTAATTCGTCGCATGTCATTTATACTTGCAAATATTTTCTGCTGAATTTAGAATTATTCAGTATGAAAATTACCTTTTTCCACTTCAGGTTTTATGTTAAGATTCTTATTTAGATGCTTTATTCAGATTGTGACTCTTTTTTTTCCTTATATGCAGGACATCAGACCAAGGTGTTTCAGGTATATCTAGATCATTTCATTTGATTTTTGTTTTGTTACTACCTTTTTCGTGCCTATGAGTTAGAACTCTGAATTCAGGCCTATTCTATTTTGGTAATTTGATTACAGAATTTATTTCTTTCTGTATTTGTGGAATATGAGTGTGACTGTCCTCCTTCGGTGCTGCAGACTTCAGAATGGAATTCCACAACATGCTTTGATTAAATATAAACTATTAGTTTTGAAGTTATTGCCTATCCTGATGATGCAGGAGTAGAATGTTTCGTCATCTTCAAATGAATGACAATGCAGTTTAGATTTTTTAAATTAGAAAGCCGAAGCTTGAAATATTTTGCTATATGTTCGTAAGAACCCATAGCTCTCGAGCAATCTGTCACTGACTTATTCTTCTGAAGTGTAAGAATCGACTATTCTGTGTTTTAGATGGTTGATTACAAACTACCCTGAAACGGCCCAACTAAAGAATCATTATTTTATTCGTACTCCTATGTTTTCCATGGCTTTTCTTGTTTATAGCATCTGGTTCATCTTTTGTAAAGCATATGACCTTTGATTCGCCGAGCAATGTCACCAATCCAAGTTGCGGACATTTAATAAGATCATTAAACATGCTTCATAATTTTGTTTATTGACTCCAGTTTTCCTATTTCTTATTCATAGAGTAACGTTCTAACTATTCTTCTGACTTCATGACCAGGTTCAGCGAACACAACATGTGCTTATGATGTATACTGCTTTGGGAAGGTTCTGCTCGAGCTTGTAACCGGTAAGCTGGGAATTAGTTCCTCCACCGATCCCACCACAAAGGAATGGTTGGAAGCAACATTACCTTACATTAGCATATATGACAAGGAGCTCGTCACAAACATCGTGGATCCATCATTAATCATAGATGAGGATCTCCTCGAGGAAGTCTGGGCCATGGCTATTGTTGCTAGGTCTTGTCTAAATCCCAAGCCTGCTCGTCGGCCCCTAATGAGGTACATCCTTAAAGCTTTGGAAAATCCTCTTAAGGTTGTAAGAGAAGAGCAGACTAGTTCAGCCAGGCTTAGAACCACGTCCTCTAGAGGCTCGTGGAATGCTGCTCTTTTCGGCAGCTGGCGACATAGTTCTTCAGATGTTGTGGCCACGTCAGCAGCAATGACTTCTCACAAAGGTGAAGGACCAAGCAGTTTTAAGCAGTCAGGAACGACGGGTTCCCAAGGGAGCGGTCAGAATGGGGAGGGGAATGGTCACTCGTCTTCAACTAGACGGCAGTCTAAGGATATCTTTCCGGAGCCTTTGGACGAGCAGGATCCAGAGAGATTGCATGAGGATTAAATAGGGGAGTAGATGGTTTCTTGATTCTTTGCCAATAATTATGGCAGGCTCCAGATTTTGATGTCTTCGCTGCTTAGTGTCCTGCTGTACATTCTCCTCCCCTGTGATGTATGCTGGGGATAACAAGCCAGATTCATGATCAGTTGCATTCCTTGGAAGTTACTCTGTTTCTTGGACGAAAAATGGACGTGAAGCCAATGGCGTGTTTGTTGCAAGAGTGACAGCCAACTGTTTGCAGATTTAGAAGAGTTCTTTTCTTTCTTCTTGTTTAGATTTGCTGGGCAGGTTTTAGAAATAGCAAGGGTCGGATGGTGGTGGTTCTTTTGTTCTTTGTTTCGAGGCTTGTTTTTGGTTAAACAAGCTGCAATTTTTTTGTTTTTTTGGCTGTAATTTACATGTTCTATCTGTCTTTGGTGAAATGTACATTTTATGACATTTTGGATATGCGTCTTCCAATTTGGAAGGAGAAAAAGAGCAGAAGTATATTGTTCATTTGTCTAATTAGTTTCTTTCCTGAATAGGGATGTACGAAATGCTGGATGCCCTCTTCAAGTCTGGTAATAGAAATTGTGTGAATTGGGAGGGGAAAAAGATATAGAGTTTAGGTCCCACCGAGATTTGAACTCGGGTTACTGGATTCAGAGTCCAATGTCCTGACCACTAGACCATGGGACCTTCTTGTTTAATTTTGCTATATAAACAATAATCACTGCACCTATGCCCAAGCGTAGTGGGCGGATTAGTTTAGCGATTGTTTGGCATCTCATCAGAACGAAAAAGAAGAGTAACTAAAATGAATTTTTTTTACGTGATTCGGTGTGAAATAAAATACTGATAATTGCTGATATGATATAGTTTCTTGCAGGTAGTAAGATATGTTGGGGTACTTTTTCTTGATCTTTAGCCTACTCGAATGAATGAGATGAAAATAATCCGACAAGCAAGTTAGAGACCATAGTCTACTGTAGGAAATATAGGAATTGTTAATAACTCTGTGATAGACTAAACTAGCAATAGAAGTATGTGAGCACCGTACCAAAATGCTATGGGTCCGGTGTAGTTCATCTTGCTGAAAGAATAAAGATGGAATCATCTCATTCAAGGAATGTCTCACTCAACAATGTTGTTCTATTGCAGGGACATGCCCCGCGATATGAAATATTGCTTGTTAAAGAAAACCATAAATCAGCATTCACAGAAAGTAGATGTCAAATATATCTTCCGAGTACTGTTGAGATGATGCTGGGATTGAGATAGATGGCAAAAGAGGTCTCAATCGCTTTACTTAACATAACTTTGTTAAAATCAAAGAAGTTACATGCGTTCTGCTGCTATCGACCCTGCCAACCAGGAATAGATGGAATAATTGAATTTGAATTCTTTTCCAGCCTGCAAAGAATAGATAGGTGGCATCAATTAAAATATCTGATCTTTTCTTTCTTTTCTTTTCTCTTTCGAAAGAGAGAGCAAGAGATTACTTTGATATGTCTTCAACCGCCATCACGACGTCTGAAGAACTTGTCTCAAGCACTTGGCCACCTAATATGATCTCATCTAAAATTGTATGCACCTAAAAAACAGATAACAGAATATGAGTGCCTCTGCTGTCACCTAAAAGGCTAAAAGTACTCAGAGATTCCACATGCTTGCCTTGGTACTCAGTAGAACATGAAAGGAGTCATTTTGTTTGGCATGGTGCAGATAGATATTGAATGATAAGTAGCAAAATCCACCTACAGCTCTTCGCTTATAGAAACCAGCTTAAGACAGTTCATTTCCAGGTGGCCTCAATAAATTTCTCCCTTTTCATGTAACCATTGATGAGCTAAGTAGAAATAAAAGTCTACAGATATGCATGGCATACATGATCCTTGTGAACGACCCCACCAAATATAGTTGAACCAGAATAATCAGTCAAACAATTGTATGTTGAATCTCAATTTAACTCGCTCCTAATATAAAATCATGTAGGTAAATACTTTCATAATGATAGCAGAATAAACTAACCTTGTTAAAATTGAACACTATGTCAAGCTCACACACATTACTGAAACACTTGTCCAATGTCTCCACGAAAACTGTCATAACAGAACTCAGATATCAAACTAACTAATAAATGAAGTCATCTTAATGAACAACAGCACTATCCGCAAGTTTCAAAATATAGAAGAAAACACTGGCGAATTTTTCATTTCTTGCCATGGATGTGATGACCTAAAACCATTCCCAAAATGAATATATCCAAGATACAGCCAAAGTGACTATGCGTGGAGAATGCTAGAAAAATAGATATATTGAGAAAACAATTTATCCCTAGAACTGAAAATATCAATAATTCCCTAGCACAGCTTAAAAAAATAGATAGAGCGCATCGAAAACTCGAATTATAGAAGTAGCCTCAACTACAAACGACGGAATAAAGCTCTTTACATCTCCTTTCAGTTACCAAAATAAGTTCTGATATGATGGATGCTACATTATCTTATACTTAATTCAGAAGATGATCTAGTGAATCAGCTGAGTCATTGGCTGAAGCCCTGTGCTAGAATCACCCATCCTCGTTTCTAGTTCTTCAATTATGATCTATCAATTATTTTTAGAACAGTCCCAATTATGCAGAAATTTAAAGCTACAGAGTTTTTTTGGGGAAATGTAAGTTTTTAAAGCTATAGAGTTGGACGAGTACTTAATCGACAATGCATACCTTGCATGAGATCTAGCATTGCAAGCTCATTCTCAGAATTATCGAATATGAAAACAAAGTACAATGTTGCAAAAGTTTTGTACACAAGCCGTACATCCTGCAAGTTGACGATCATAGCTCTTCAACAAACACCAAGCACAATCATAAACAAAAAAGTGAAAAGGGAAGAAAAGAAACAAACAAACTAATTTCAAACACCTAATTGGTTGCACAATTTTGCATATGTTGAAACAAGAAATTGAAAATTCACAGAAAATTACCGGCCCAAAGAGCGAATCCACTTTAACAAAATTACTGACATTCTCAGCTCTACTGCATAAAACTGCAGACAACAGCACAATTAATTAATAGTAGGAACTCAATTATAATAAAAAATTGGAAACAAATACACATCCGTTTCTTTCCCCAAGTAAAATAGAAACAAAGAACTGACTTTTGTAAATGCTTCGAACCAGCTCCTGCTGCTTCTCCACAGGCTAATTTTACACCGCGAATTAAGATCGACCAACAACATCCAAAAATCAGCTAAAAAATATTAAAGAACAGAAAATACAAAGAACATATCTCAATGACGCAACACATCAAGAGTAATTTCTTAACACTAGAAGAATTCTGGTAACCTGAAATTCGTAGAATCTGATGAGGCGAGGCTTGCCTTGATCGTTCATTATTATCACTCCCCGAATCATTGTTTTTCGCTGACTCCCTTCCAATTCACCTCACACCTCTCTCTCTCTCTCTCTCTCTCTCGAACGTGAGTGAGTGTGAGTTGGGAGTAAAGGGAAAGTCGCACTTGGAAAATTCCTTCACGGTGAGGACCTGGCGGTTTTAATTAGGCTGGTCTCGAAGTATTTTTAGGGAAGTATGATGAAATGCGATTGCTGAAAAGATGTTTTGCAGAAAGATTGCAAAAGTGTATCAATTTATTATTATCTTTTTTATTATTTATGTTAAAGTTTTCATTTATAACTATTACAAGTTTTTAACAACATATATTTTAAAAATATGTTTCTTTTATTTTTTAAGAAAGGATAAAATTCAGTTACATTATTTTAAATTTATGATATATCAGTGTAGGATAAATAAAAAAAGTTAAAATTCACTAAAATATATATTTTATACGTGTTTGAGGTTACATTAATAAGTGAATTCGAATCCCATAAAATACATAGTTATTTATCTCATTTTATATAAATTATTATAATTTATTTATAATCATATTGATTTAATATTTAAAGAAAGGGCAACTATTTAAGATAGTCATTACTCACTTTCAGACAGGAAAGATTGAGCACAGCGCAAAGTTTGGTAACGTCCACAGCGTTTTCAAGTACACGTTTTTACATTTGGAATTAAACCTTGTACCTCTCAGAAATGTCAATCAGTGTCGGAAGCCTTTATTTCCTCGTAGAATAGAACAGATAGATCACAATCCCACAGTTACTTAAAAATCTTGTGGCGAATCAACCGCATACAGATAGTAACATTGTTTTCCTCTGTAGTTCTAAAGCATGCCATCGACAGAACAATCAACAATTCTTCATGAGAAGTTCTTTTTCGCCTTCCGATCCCATGTTGCCTATTTAACATATAGAGCAACAAGAAATAAAACACAAAGGAGGTAATGAGATCAACATTCCTTATTATTGAACACATCTTTGAGAATTAACATCCAACTCCATCTCTTGCCGACGCTGAAAATTGAACTCTCAACTCAACGATATAAGCTTTCAGATCGGAGATTCTCAGCAATTTCAGTTTCCCACCTGTCACCATTTTCTAGAAGCTTCTCCTTGTCGTAGAGGAGTTCCTATTGCATGGAGACGAACATGATCAGTTTTGCTTTTTCTACAGCGTATTCAAGCCGATAAAGAATAAAGATCAAACCTCATGTGTCTCAGTAGCGAATTCGAAGTTGGGCCCTTCAACAATAGCATCGACAGGGCATGCCTCTTGGCAAAAACCACAGTAAATGCACTTTGTCATGTCGATATCATACCTGTTGCATTTAAAGTGTAAAGAGTTATGGCGCATGTGGAGCAGACAGCGAGGGAGGAACACAGACACAAAGTTACACATGAGCATTTACCTAGTCGTACGTCTGCTCCCATCTTCTCGTTCCTCAGCTTCAATGGTGATTGCTTGGGCAGGGCAAATCTGTGAAGGAACAAACACTTAGTCAAGCTAAACTAACAATGATTGGCAAAGGCTCACATATCAAGCTGCAAGAGCAACCTACAAGCAATAGCCTAACAAATAAAAGAAGATGATACTATCAGCTTGAATTAAAGGTTCAGGGGGTCAAATGGACATGTAAGACAGACAAAGTCTACGACAGGTGTTGGCTGTAAGCTACTTTTATCTAGCTTATTGAACAGGAGTAAGCATTCATTTTATTAAGCCTCATAATTCATGCATCTTTTTCTGGTTCGGGGAAGATAATTTACATTTTTGTTGCAACAACACATCACAAACTGTAGTAGAGATAGTGTGCTGGAAACTATTGACTTACAGCCTCACATAGTTTGCAAGCAATGCAGCGTTCTTCTCCAGTAGGATAACGCCGGAGAGCATGTTCTCCGCGAAAACGAGGACTCAAAGGCCCCTTCTCAAAAGGATAGTTAATCTGTAAAATAATGATATTCTCAGACATGAATAAGGACTCTATTTCTTCCAATTTATAACAGTAGCTAGACGATGAGCTGGTCCAGTTCCCCATTTAAGTGGCAATGTTCAAATTCAAAGTGCGGTTTGCTTCAAACATCACCCTTAAAAACCCAACCTCGCTCCATCCGCACAAAATCATAATCAGTTTGATAAAGGTAAAGCAAGCTCCATGGGCTAATAAGGAAAAAAAAAAAGGATACATACTGTGACTTTCGGGTCAAAGAAGTATTTCAGTGTCAGCATCAGCCCTCGAACCATTTCAGTGAGAAATAATGTATTTATGCTCCGCTCAAAAACTTGAGAAAAGCAACAAGTGAAAGAGATTAGCATTGCATACAGAAGAACTAAAGCCTAAAGAAAGATCTATAGAGGCCCTTTACCAGAATTCCAATCCTTTGATATCTCCTTTGCAAGCTTTTCCCTTTCCTCGTCATCTGTAGTAAATAACCCCAAGAACATAAAAATCTGCTACAGAAAGTTAACATCTCATCATTGTTCCCAACCCCAATAGACACTCAATCGAATAGCATCTGTCATCTTATGACAGGCAGTGATATGGGGTCAAGCAGCACAGCATTTTTAATGTATTGCAGATGGAGCTTTCTAAGAATCGAGGCCAACTTCTAAGAAATTCTAATAACTGCCTTAATAAAATCTGTCATAAATTCTACCCAGAAGTCCAACATCGTTCAGCAATACTAATTTAGAGGACAGTATGCCAAGCATGACGTTAGAAGAGTGTCCTTCCAAGTTTTAAGACATGGACAGTCCCAATGAAAAGCACGAATGATGCTCGCTGATTGTATTTATTAAGATCAAAGTAAGTGAAAAAAAGACCTGAAACTAATCATGATGCTCTGTCACTAGCATTTTTAGCAAAGCTACAGAAGCGCTATAGAACATTTGCTGCTCATAGATGATGGCAATATTTTATATGCATCCAGTACCAAAAATATTTTAGCTGAGAATAAGACACAAGGAGACGAAGGGCTAAAATGAACAGAACATGGTGCAAACCTTTGTCAGTAGAGAAGGAGTGCTTAGTGGCAAATGAACGTTCACTGCATATTGCCCCAATGCAGCTGGGTCTCTGCAATCCTTGCCCCGCCAAAGCCTATAATTTCCAACAAGAACCAGACTTAAGAAGGCGAATGAAAAATAAAAAACAGAGTGGTGAAATAATCTTACATATGAGAACAACCAACGTACGCATTTGCTTAATAGAATATTTAATTAAAATAACGTCATTTTAACTATTTCACATAATTACAGATAGCACCATAACATTACTCCCAAATGAAAGATAGAATGTAACAATTCTCGAGTCTGCTGAAATTGCAGTTCTAGGCATGATACAGAAAGCAAGTAAAAACAAAAGAGAACATATTACGGAGGTGAGAGAATAGTTCAGAGTGCAAGTCTGAGGGGAAGTGCCGAATAGTTTGACAATGGTTCCAGCTTCTCTGGAACAAAATGCGTAAAAATGATCCATCAATTAGCACAATGCCGACTAATTTTTGTTTGTTTTAAACTAGGTAGATCATATTAGAAACCGGAAAAAGAAAGAAACTCCATTTCAAACTCTCGTAACCTCTCATCAATCATCTTAGATCCGAAACACTTGCTCCACCTCGTCGAACAAACAAGAAACCCTAAGACCAAATCGAAATAAAACCAACATACCTCCCTCCTCACCGCTTTTTCCTTATTCACTCACCAATACGAGCGTATAAATTACTGATTATGGGATAAAAACCAAACCATTACCATCGGATTCAAAAATCCAAACCAGAAATTAAACCGTACAAAAAGCGTAAACGAATAAGAACTAAAATCAAAAGGAAAAGCAACGAAGCTCTATCACAAGGCTTACGAGATGACGAGCACGAAGCACAGCGACGGATTTGCGGGCTAAGATGGAAGCCATCGCGGGTTTCAGAAGCTGTGAGTGTGGCGCTGTTCTAACAAGCGAAGGCCAATCGCAAGCTATAAGCCTATAACTAATATTCTGCTGTTGTCGGCTTGGCTCACAGGCGGTGTACTCAACTCTCAAAGAACGGAAAATTTATTTTTTTAGAAAAAAAAATAATAGATAAAATATGTATATATATAAATAATTTAATTTTAAATATATTAATAGGTAAAATAGCTCAAAAATTTAATAATAAGAAAATGTATTATTAGATATGATAACAAAATTAGCTTAAATTATTGTTTGCAAATTCTGAATTTAGTAAATGTTAAGTTATATATATTGATAGATGAAAATATTTATTTTATTTTTAATACTATTTATCATAATTTTTATTTGAGATTCATTGTTAATAATTAATAATAAATCTTAAAAAGATTAGTGACATATATATATATATAGCATCAATTCAATTAAACAAACTTAGTCATTATTCACTAAATTATCACTATAAATATATCGCAATAACAATTTAATAAAAATATATTTTGATAAAACCCAAATGATTATTACTTAATAATAATTTTAAAACTGTTAATTAGTATTTGTCCCTTAAAATATTTTAAATTACAAAAATAATATACCTACAAATTTAAGCGCAAAAATGTGAATCAGCACACACGGCTCATGGATCAAATTCTATATGACTGGTTCCAATTCTAAGTTTTTTAGGCCCAAATCGGACTTGAAGTGGGCCTCCAATTATGTCCAAAACTCACTCAGAATAATATTCATGAATATTATTAATTATATTTATTTTTTTTTTAAAAAAAATATATCATATTACATCAATTAATTAAAAACGAAAAATAATCAAGCTTGCAGGTTAGACGTGTTGAGTCCGAAAGTTGGGTGGGTTTTATAACAAGTTTCACATCCTATCAACGCCTATACGAAATAGATCTCAAATTTATGGACTATATATAACTATGTAGTAGCACAAGGTAAACGATAGACACTAAAATAATAGCACAAAACAGATGATGGGTATTCGACTTTGATGATCATTGTCCCTTGTCTTAGTCGATCAACACTCTTTATAATATCAGTAAATTCAGTGAATTTTGAGTAACGAATTGATTTATTTGTTAGACGAAAGCAAATATCAGAAATATTTAAATATAAGTTTTCAAAGTACACAAAATATATGTATTATTATATTAAATCTGAAGAGATGTAATTATAATTATTTGTTGTAAAAATACATTATTGTAACAAAACAAAACAAAATATATATATATATATATATATGAAAGAAAGGAATGAGAGCGTAAGTAGAAAGGAAATGAATTAGGGATTTAGGTGGAGCAATCAGCGTCATGACCACCAGCACACATCATTTTCTATCTTCTCTTTGCTGCAATATTATGTCACCTCTGTTTCCTCTGCGGTGCTGTGCAGGATAAGATGTGGGGAATATTGGATACTAACGGCCCTACTTCTTCCCTCTCTCCCAACCAAATCGCAGTTCGGATTTCTTTTTTCTTTTTTTTTTTTCTGAGTGTTTTCTGTATTTAATGAAAATAGAAATAGAAAAATAAAAATAAATAAATATGTATTGAAAATAGTATATATATTTAAATTTATTTTTAGAGATAATTTAAAATAAGTTATGTATATTTGATGTTGTGTTTTTTAGAGACAAAAGTCATTGTTTATTGTTAAATATGTCTCTTTTATATATATATTATATATTTAATACTGTATTTTGGGTAATAAAATTTACTATGCATTATTAAATTATATTTTTTTATATTATATATATATTATTTATACAAAATTTAAGACAAAAATACACACAAATAAAGTGAAAAAAAAAAAAAAAAGTAGGCAAACGTTTCTTTCAATATATCAGCCCTCTTTCCCTACCATTATTACCGACAATTAATCTTCTGTAACAGACATCTTCATCAATATCCGGAACTTCATAAACAAAATCAAGGACATACTTTCTAGATAAAAACTTTTATATTATTGTATATTTAAAAGGGTAAATAATAATTATTTTTTAAAAATTTATCATAATTATATATATATTTTTATTTTTTAAAAAAATAAAAGCATATTTTTAAAATTAAAACCCGTCTAACAAATATATCTCGTAACAGTCCATTATAAGAGATATTTGTTGGACTATTATTTATCTGGTGTTGAACAAGAGGCAGGTGTGTTTTTTGAGCTTTGGATTGGTGTAAGTTGCAATTTTGGTTGCGTGGTTTAATGGTGGAGTTTCAAATGATCATAATTTTTAATTCGGTTGGAATTACAAGACGTACGACCCCACTCGATCGTCTTCGAAAGGAGTATCCAATCCCTCACCACTTTTGTCGTGAGGACCTGTCAATCGTCACGAAATTCCATTGTACTGACCATCGTCTGGACTTTTGCGTATTTTTCTTTATCTTCCGCAGTTATTGTTTGGGCATAATATTTTACTGGAGTGTTGCTACCATCATAGGGTACTTTTGGCCCAAATCTCGTAGGTTGTTGAGATAATCCAAATTTTAGCCAATTTTAGACATGTTTTTACCATTCTAGGATTATGACTCTTTTTCATTAAATAGTTGATAACTCTATTAAGGGATTCGTTCACCCATAAACTATTTTTATTTTCTAACGCCAGCTTTGTAGAGTATCGGAGATGTATTCTCATTATTGTTACTTCCAATGGCTTTTCCTCCATCATAATATCAAAAAATATTTGTATTTTTCAAATAATTAAAGGGTAATTGTAATTATGATAAATTTTAGGAAAGCTCGTTGTAGTTTATTCATATTTAAATTGTGACAATTTCAGGAATTATTATGATATCACCCACATCGAATGTGTAGACACTAAAAAAAAGTACTATAAGCTACAATATTATTGATTATGGACTAAAATCGTGATAAATAATTATTATTAACAACGAATCAAACAAAACTAACGCAAAATTTAGATTACTCACTATAAAAACTATTTTTGTCATATTTTTTATTCAGGACAAATAATCTAACAACACTCAAAAATCTCGACAAACAACCATTGTATAGCGACAAGCAAAAGTTATTTACGATGATTATTTATTTTTAACCCGACAAATTATCGTGATTAATTGTTAAATTTCTTCGGGCGAGACAATGCAAATATAAATAAGACAGGGGGGCTTTTGGCAATTACCGTTGGATTTTCTCCCTTGAAAAGAAGGTAAGGTGTTTTCTCATTTTTGTAATTATCAAACCAAAATAGTAATAATTGGGGTTTGTTCGTTTGCGTGTCACTGCATGAGGAGGAGATGGTGTCCTGTAGTGGTGGAAGTGGAAGCGAGTTGGAGTCCGTGTCCTCCTCTCTCACTGTTGTTCTTCTTCGCTCGTCTCAGATATCTGATCGCATTTTCATGCTGCATCATTAATGCGCTGTTACTTCATTCTCTCATCATTTTAAACGTAAAAACTTCAACCAACTAACGTTTCTTATTATTATTTCTCTCTTCTTAACAGTTACAGAAGCTGCTGGTAGGTCTCTCAGTTCTTGCTTGTGTAGTAGGGAATTACTCTTTTGCTCTGTTTTCCTGTTTCTTGTTCGCGTCCAAATTACTGTAGGTGGTTTCTTCTGAAATAGGAGATGGGCGTTTTTTCAGTAATCAGTTTTGGTGGCTTTCAGCTATGCTGTTGGAGTTTTCTTTTACACAGAATTACACTGATATGTATAGATAACCTTTTTCTCTACTTTATTTCCTTGTTTTCTGGGTTTTCCTCTGCCAAGGTGGTTGCTACTACTTGATTTTTCTTGTGTTTCGTCACTGATTTGCATCAAGGGTTCTTGGTATTTTCCTACTGAATTCTTTTCCGCCTGTTGTCTCTTTTTGTTAAATTTCTTCCAACAGTTAGTCAACTATCTTGTGAAGGGTTTTCAAAATTCTGTAATCTTATCTGTGTTTCTTTTGTTTGATTCATGTAGGATTGATAGCTCAATTTCTATCTGTTTGCAGCTGGAAATCTTGAGTACCCCCCCATCTGTATGTTGTTTGTTGCAATTGAAATTGTTCCTTTGTTCTGTTTTTCTCTGTTTCTTGAAATGTGTGGATCATATTGCTCTGCTGTCATCTTTACAGGTTATCCTTCTGACACAAATCCGCCCTTTTTTATGGGTTTTCTCAAGCCATTGTCTCAACTAAGCCTTGATGGATTTCAATGAAGACGAAGTACTAATTTCTTTGAGAGAGATGGAGAATTCTGATGACGGAGAAGAGCTCAATGAAAATGGAGGGGCAGAAAATGGTCACTCCATCATTAGGCACCCCTCTTACCAACCTACCATCAAGGCCCCTTTGTCGTGGCTTGACTTGAGAGTGTTCTACGTTAGAATTAGCGAATGTGCGATTCGTGATGATTCAATTCCTGAGTACCTAACGCTGAACCACGTCCCGTTAAACCGGGACACTCTTCTTGAAGCCAATGGTGTAAGAACTAGCATATATTCTGATGGTGCGTCTGTACTTCTCAAAAGGGACCGTTTAGATAAACAATCCGAAGAAGTTACATTTGTGAGTACCGATAGTGTCCGGATGACTGGAAGTGTGAAGTTTGAGGTTTTCCACAGAGATTTGCTGGTGATATCTGGAACTTTAGAACTGTGTCAAAGCAATGGTTTTATTGAATCGTCGAGGAATCATGTCCAGAGTTGGAGTATGAATTGCGAATTGGAGTATGGATTTTTCAAGGGAAACCAAAATAACTATAAGGGCCTTGAATCTGCTTCGCCTGCTATCGAGGTTTTTGTTGCCGGTTGCTTCTTGGGTAGTCCGATTATATTGACTAAAACGTTGCACCTGAGTCATAAGAAGAAGCAACTTAGGAAAGGGATGCTGGAGTCGATACCGGAATATGAGGCAACCCAAAGCCACAAAGACGATTCCTCTAGCCTAGCAATTCAGGTACATGAACAGGGCTGGTGGATGTTGAATTTTTGGTATATGATGGGGAATTTGATATCATTTGCTTGTTATGGTAATCCCATTATGACAGTTTATCAATTCCTGCTATATCTGTAGTTGTTGCTTTATGGTGGATTTTTCTTGCAGTAATCTTCTTGGTGAGCACAAACTTTGGCAACTACTGGTACCATATAAAAACTTATCCTTGAGTATTCAGGATAGTATGAGGCTGGCACATGTTCCTAAGCAGAATACTGATATTCAATATAACTTTCTGTTTTTATATACATGGTTTCACTTCTCAGCAGGACTTTTTCAAGTGAACAATAGGAAATGTAACAATTACTGTGAGATCTTCATTCATCTCAATTGGTCAAAAACTTCTTATTTCACGAATCTATAAATTGTTTTGCAGTCAAGAAATCATCCAGATTACAAACCAGAAGAGGAAAATTACTGCAGTCCATATCAAGGAATGGAATACTTGGAAGGCGAAGATGGAGAATTATCCTGGTTCAATGCTGGAGTAAGAGTCGGCGTTGGCATAGGCCTCAGTATCTGTCTTGGAGTTGGAATAGGAGTGGGGCTTCTGGCACGAATGTATCAAGGAACCACAAGAAACTTCAGAAGCCGTTTTCTCTAATCTGACCTTTATCTAACCTTTGTGCAGATCAAGTCGAGACTGTTGGATAAGCTCACTGGTTCGTTTCATTTAACCTACTGCAAGAATGTATGAAAATAAAACTGTATTTGTATCCATACATGAATTCTCCCTGGCTGAACCTAAACATCCAAGGTATACCCATGTTGCTTATCAATGAGCTTAGACCTTCTGATGTAGCTTGTGCAGTATGATGAATCGAGGAAATGCAACTGTTTTGATGCATGTCGAATTGTGTTGTGCCATTCACTGCAATGTAAATAGAAACTCAATAATCTCTCGAAGAGCCAAAATCACCAGATAAAGAAAGTAAACAAAGATTTCTGTTTATCATCAGCAGGATGCTAATTTGGTACCTGGCAAATAGTTACAACTATTGGCTAGAAAGGATACAGGTCCAGTGAAAACATACATGAAAATTTGTCAACAGAGATGAGACGGGATGGCCTGTGCTAGGTAATGACAAACAGCGTATGTACAAAGCTGAAGGTGCCATGGATCCCTTCCACACCTTCAAGTAAGTTTTGAGTACCAGAAATGAGACATCTACCTGCTTTCCTTACCCTCCAGTAAGCTGAATATGTGTACCTGCTTGCCTTACCCCCCTGTGAGCTGAATGTGCAAATTTATAGTAACCAAAACCATATCTTTAGGTTCCATTCAAGTGCTGCATTTTAAAAAGCAAACACTGGCCATCACCCACGGCGATCTGGTTTTTGGGGTCTGTTTGCACGGCGAAACCAAGTAGTAAAAGCTGCAACCAAGTGAGGGCAGTCATCCATGTTACGAGTCGAAAAGCTAAGGCATTGCTGCAATAACTCTTGTGCATCTGATATGGGGAGAGTAGATATAATTCTCAAAAATGTTTCTTCCAGCTCCAGATAAAGTGACTTGTGATTTGGCCCCATAGGCGAGACGCTAGCTTTGCATGTAATCAACAGGGGCAGCCAATCTCTCACAAGATCCATCCTAACCTGTGTAGACAGTATAGGTAGTTGAGGCCAAACTGAATTTTCTGGTGAAAGCCACAGAGATAGACACATTTACGTGGTTTTTCCTGCTAGCAGATTTACTGACTGTTAAGAGTCATGTATTGTACTTCAAACAAGAATATTCAATATCAGTAAAGGAACTGTGAACAATATTGACTTTGGAGTACGATCTCCTTATAACTTCAGCTACGTAATGGCAAATTGTTGTTAAGAAAATTTATAGTATCCTATAACAGGTCCTTACTCCAAAGTAAAACCTTGTAAGTTTTTCTCAACTATTATTTTTTTTAACCTTTATGCACAAGTGGCAAAAGTCAAGATTCATCTAATTGCTAAGGCATATCGAACATTGATCGGCATCTAACTGATAAAGCTAACTATCAGCCAGAATTCAGCAACAGAAAGGCAAGGCACAGTATATACAAGCAATTAATATGAATTGAACATTCAAAAGAAACATGACCAACCTACAGCTCGACAATCACCATAGAGAAGGGCATATCAATAAACAAGGACAAAGGAATGATGGTAGACCTGTCTATCTGCCAAAATGTTCCCTGCGGCAACCGCATTGGCAAGCCTGCATGTGCAACGAAGCACTACAGAGGGAAGGCTTGGAACAATATTTCTCCATGCATCATCACGCAATGCCCTCTGTAAATCTCCCGTAAAGGAAGTCTGCTGACTCCACGCTTTCACAGCTGTATCCGCCACTCTTAGTTCAATCATCCTCTCCATCAACCACAACAAGTGCTTCCCATTAATCATCGCTGTATGCAAATTGAGCCTCTGAATCGCCTCTGTCTCATTATGATCCCCTGTAAAAACCGGACTCGAGTACTCCTCCATCGACTGCTTCACAACACTCAAAATCTTGTCAAACGCTGTATCCAAAACCCTCCTTGCTGACTCCCTTGAAGAAAAATCTCTCATCAGTTTTGCTACAAATGCCTTAGCAAAAGCCATGTTCGAATGATTATGAATTGCAGCTAGTATCAACCCGTGGAGCATTTCCTCGGAAGAGTCATTTTTCAACGGCGACATCCTGGCTTGGAGCTCTTTCGACTCTTCTTCACTCAGAAAAGGAATCAAATCTAATATCTTCTTCTCCTCATCCTCTGACCACGGCACTGCCTCAAGGAATTTAACACAGGCTTTAATGCAGTCCTCAAACAAAAGCTCAAGCGCGATGGGAAGCAAATTAAGCGCGGTGGAGACACTATCTAGTGAAGACAACAAATCATCGGAGTAAAGCAGTTTCAGGACTGTTAAGTGGTGGCTGATAGACTCCGTAGTAGCTGGAACAACAAGGTGAAAACGGTTAATTTTGTGAGAACTTTCAGCCTGATTTGACGATGACGTATCATTCCGCTGTCGCCAGCGGTCGGAAAGTAGGGCAGAAAAATATTTCGAGCGGCAAAGAACTCGCGAATGCAAGTAGATGTGCGTGACCGGCTGTCCCAGAGTAGCAACAGAGCTGGATTCGAATGGCACCTCCACGCAATCAAATGGAGAAGATTGACGATCAAGACGAAGGCTGAGGATGACGTCACCGGTGGCAGGGTCGTTGAAGCCGCAAGAGGTGGAGGAAGAGGAGACGGGAAACATAGAATGAGAAGATGATAGGGGGATGGCAGGCGGTTTATGACGACTTTCGGCCGGGTTTCCTTCTGAGAAAGAATCATTGACAGCGAGAGAGGAGGAGAGAAGGCTGTTGCTACCGACGCGCTGCTTCTTCTTCGGTGCCCCAACGGCGGCAGCCGCGCCGTTATCGTTATCGTTATCGCCACCGGTAGCCATATTTCGGGTACGTGTAAATTTGCGATTGATTAATAGAAAGAGAAATGCGAGAGCAGGTCTATAGACGTCGTCGTTTCGTCTGGACTCGCAGGGGTTGTCTGGTAATTGAACTTATCCAAGTTGGGTGTGAATGGATAAAGGTTGTCGGTTGCCACATAAGCTGCTTTAAAACATTATCATCATTCTCTCTACTCCATATTTCCATCTGTATCCCCCCCATTCCTCCTTATTAAGTATTCAATTTTTTTTTTTAAGCAATTCTAACTCCAATTAAATTTAGTTGTACTTAAATTAATTATTTAATAAGTATAATAAATTGCAGTGTGATTAATATTTAATTAAAAAAATTGATCAATCACGTATAAGTGTATCACACTTGCTCTTGATTCAACCATATATAGTTTGAGAAAGAATTTTTTCGTTTTATCTTTACATATTTTGGTGAAAAGCTTAAACTGACATTTTTTTTATTCATTTGGATAAATATGAAATTATATGCCTTGTGACAGTTCGTTAAAAGGGGTATTTGTTACATGATCGTTAATTTTATGAGTATTTATAAATTTTCTAATGATGGGGTATTTATAATTATGACAAGGATAATTATACTTCACTTTCCTGATGTTGGTGTAATTACACGTAAATTCTATGTGGTTTGCGAAATTACATCTAGCACTCATAAGGTTTGCTTCCGTCCAACAAATAAGTCCCTCAATTAGTCAAAATTCACTAAATTTACTGATATTAACAAAAAAAAAAATGTGTTTATCCCCGATTGAATTATTACTAACCTATAGTAGGTCAAATAAAAAAATTTATGACCAAATTACCCTCATATGTCTTCACAAATTAATGCATGTGAGGAGGTATATTTACAAGGGTAGTTTAATTCAAAAAAAATTATTCGACATGTAATAAGTCAGTTTTAAGTAAATAAAAGCTAAATATCAATTTTCATTAAGTTTTTTTTTATCATATATCAGCAAATTCAACAAATTTTAACTAATAAATGGACTTATTTATTAGACGGATGCAAACCTAATGAGCACTAGATGTAATTTCACAAACCACATGGGATCTACAAATAATTACATCAAACCTTAGAGAAAAATTATCTCTTATATAAACTTCAAGAGAACACGTTGTAATTTATTATTCTAAAAATATATAAATGGGAACGTGTATTTAATCTCAACAAACATTAACCTCAGATTTAGTTATTACGAAGTGTGTGGGAGCAATAATACAATAATATTGTAATAGTATATTGATTGTTTTGAAAATATCGATCGTTTAAAAAGAAAGGAAAAAAAAAAAAAAAAAAAAAAAAGAACCTTTGGGAGTGGCCCAATAAAGAATTGACTACATGCTGAACTTTTACTGAACAAGTCCAGTTTTGATAATTGGTTCTTTCGTATTTGAGACTTGGGCAGGACTCCCATTCCACTGGTTTGGGCTTTTGGTACATTCATATTCTGTTCTGTTGGTAGCATTTGTTGAGGACCACTTGGCCCAAAATTATTATTCATCTAACTCTTTTTTATTTTTCTGTTTTCCGACTAATAATTGTAAGTAAACTATAATAACTCATCCGATATATTTGGTAATATTCCAATTTAATCAATTCATTGATATAACTAATAAAGAAAAAAATTACAATAACTCACATAAAATGAGACAAATATCCACATATCCGGTATGACTTGGATTCATAATCTCGAACTTATTCATGGGACAAATTTATCAAATACTTTATAACATCTTATAAAGGGTCTTAAAGTGCTCATAAAGCTCACCAGAGCGTGTTTGCGTTAGCTTATAAGTTTTTTAAAACATCTTATAAGGTTTCATAAAATGTTTGAAAGCTTATATGATGATCTAAAGTGCTTTGATAATTTATTTAGGAAAAAAAAAGCTTATAAATTTTAAAAATAAAATATTAGGAGCTTATATGCTCTTTTTTAAAAAAGATTGAAGTTGTTAATTTATATTTACGATCTTAAATCACTTCAAGTTAGTTAAAAATTTGCCATTCTATACATGCGTGCCCAAAATTCACGAATAGAATAGTTTGTGGACTTTAGCTTCTTGACGGGTCAAATTCTTTGCAGGTCTTAAGATGGTAATTTGCAAAAAAAAAATATTAGTATTTCAACGCCTAAGTCAGTACGTAATATTCAAAAAATAATGTGAAAAAGAGAAAGCACGAAAAATAAGACAGCAAGCTATGTTGAAAGAATGAGTGTGTATGTGTAGAAATTATTTGTGTATGTGAATCTATTCCCCTAGGGAGTCGAAGAAGTAGTTGCCAATGGATAAAAAAAATGAAGAATTTTCAATCTAACTTGTATTTAGGATTTTAAGAGTGTTTGATCAAATTTATTTAAAATACTTTATAATATTATAAAATTCTTTCAGAATTTATAAAATATTAAATTTTTATTTTAAAATTCTAACGAGTTGACTTTAGGGGAAAAAAAAATCCAAAAATCAAGCGGAATATTATTCATCTCGTACTTATAAAAACATTGAATTTACCATAAATTAATCCACCATCCTAAGTTTGAAAATTAGCAGTCCAGACACCGACTTACAGTGAGCTATAAAATAAAAAAAAGGTGAAGTTCCAGAGTATTAAATACTACACAAAGACCCATGTCTAATGGGCGGGCAAATTTTAAAACCCAAGTCAGAGGAGGAAACGGGGCGGGGCGGGGCGACCCACAACGCAACGCTCCTTCATTTATGGTAATTCATATTTCAGTTCGATTCTCATGACCCCACACGCGCTTTCTACCCTTGCATTTAAAGTTCCTCCACCGAGAACCACCATATTTGTTTTTCGTAAAATTCTAGGTCCAACGTAATCGGATCGAATTTGAATCAATTATATGATAAATACAATATATTTATTGTATAATTAGTGTATAATTTTTAAAAATGACCAAATTATATAACAAGTATGATACATTTGCTTTGCGATTAGTTTGATTCTACAGCTAAACCTGATTCAATCAAGAATTTTGCTTTTGCCCCACTTATTTGACATGTTTTGCCCTCATTCATCGGCAAAATTTCCATCCCAACTCTCAAGCAAAGGATTTTTTTATTACAAATCGTATTTGTACACGTGTGTGTATTGAATGGAACAGAAAATAAAATACGATTCTCAACAGAAAATCCAATTTGCTGACTCTCCTTCCAAATTTCGCCCTTATGGATTTCAAGATCGTTCGCAATAACTTTTACATTTATGGTTGAAATTAATTATAAAAAAAAATTCACAGGTTAAAGAGTAGTAAAAATTAGAAAGCTTTTTGAAAAATAAGGTAACATTCACAATTTTACCAATAAGCCACATAAGTTGGTGGAAATTTTTTTTACAATTTTTTATTTAAATTAATTTAATTTAAGCATTTTAAAAGCAAAAGATAAGCTGTGGAAGTCGGTAGGAAGTTTCTTATAACTTTTGATTTAAATCAACTTAATTTAAACAGTTAAAAAAAGCAGAGATAAGCTGCAGAAATTGATAGGAACTTTCTTATACCTTTTAATTCAAATCAATTTAATTTGAGCAGTTTAAAAATAGAAAATATAAAACAAAAATATTTCTATCAACTTATTTTCAATAATAAACTGATAAACATTTATATCTGACCCTTGCAAACACCACATTCATGAATAAGACCTCCACCTCAACGGTGAGGTGGATAACTTTTTAAAATTCTTCAGTTGATATAAAATTTTTCGAATTCGAGTTCCACATCTATGGGTATTTATTTCTACTTATATCATAATTTCTATTTTATTATTTTATTTATTATGAACTTATTGATGTATGTGATAAAATTTATTGTAATATATGTGATAAATTTTATTCTTTTATTTAAAAAATAGTGTACTTTATAATCTTTTGATTTTTCTCTTAATTTAGGCTTAGAAAGGACATTTTGGTAATATTGTGACCAATTGCATTGTAAATTGTACCCTAATCATGATTTTCTTATTGCAATCTTTGATTAGGACGAAAGAGCCCTTAATATAGAGACAGCTCAGCCTAAGCTGTTGCATTTATTACCTGTTGGCATTGAATTCTGTCAAGTAATAATTAGGCAGTTTGAATTACCAGTAATAGTTATGAGATCACAAGAGTGGTGGCATTGCTCCTTCTACCTCTTTTACCCCTACTCTATCCTCTTCCTATTATGTACATTAGTTGGTAAATTGCGTAGTTTTTGTGTGTATATAATAAATATTTTTTTATATTTTTAAATTATATTATAAATATAAATACAAAATATATACAAACTAATAAATTATATTTAGAAAATAAATAAAAAAATTAATTAAGGTATTATCACGGCTATAAAAGAATTCGTATAGTGGTGTTAATATAAAATATTTTAATTAGTGGAATAATTGTTATATTCAAAAGTTGATGCCGCGATATTACTAATAGTCGTCTGTGAATGTAAATGATCTTTTATTTATGTTAATATACATATATATACTTAAAATTATTATTAACATGTTTTTGTTTCTATATTAAATAATAAAATTGGATGGCATCTCATAATCCCGTAAAAGAGAATTGCATACGAATTTGTGTAGCGAATATCAAATTTTACGAATGTGAACTTAATGTGTGTGCATAATTTAAACTGTATCTATATTTATTTAATTAAATTAAATAAAAAAGATAAAACAAATAATTAATTAAAATTGATAAAATAAATTAACCTTAAATGTAACATGAACAGAAAACCATTGATATGACTAACCAATTAAATAAATAATTAGTTGTAAATAAATTAAATTTAAAAAAGGACATTTTTAATCAACTACACTTTATCTACCAAAGGTAGTTACTCTTTGAGCCTTAATAAATAATAGAAATAGTAATCCTGTATGGGCAATATGTTGTGGCCCTGTCCCTTGGAAGACAAAAATAAATTAAAGGATCATTTATTATGATTAATTATAGCATTTGAGATAATTATAAATATTTTTTATTATTTAAAATATTAATCATTTTTTTTAATATTTAATAAAATTATGTAATTATTGAATAGAGGTCTGAAATTATAAATAAAAAATAAAACAACAGTAAAAAATAGGATGAGGTGGATGACATACATACAACCCCACTAAACATCTCAACAATAATTAATTGGAGCATACATTATTGATACTTTATTGAATTATAATATTTCCCATCTTCTTATTATCAAACAATGACATATTTTAGAAGAAATAATTTCTAAAAAGAACATTAAAACCCCATTAAGATCACAAAATGGTTAAACATGAACTAACTAATCTCAAATCAATACTGCCATTAAGACATTGAACCTTAAACAACTCTTGGGATTAGTACAGAGTTTATGGATAAAACTTGCTTGTCATCCAAGAGTTTAATGAAGTAATAGTAAGAGTTGTTGAATTATTGGTGCAATTGTTTGTCAAGTTGGTAATATTTTAGTATCCCTATGTTGATTTTTGCTCCTTGTCTTGACTTGCTAAGCATTTGGCACTTTGTCAATTGAAGTTTAGTGTTAGAATTTTGTCATTGGACGTTATTAATGAATCTTGCTTTTAATGCCATTTCAATTTTGTTAATCTAAGTTAGCCTTAATTGATATAATAAGAATTAGTGATGCAGCTTGCGGTTCTAACGATGCTTCATTGCATGAGATATTGTCTGTCATACTTTTTATCTTAGAAAGGTGCTTCACTAGAGAAAGGAGACCTTGGGTTTATATACCACTTAAACTCCTTGTCTACATCCCAAGTGAGAACTTGTCTACATCATTAGCCTCATGGTAAAAATGAAGTCATGTGTCCCTTCCAAGTAGTTTATCTGGGGGACTGATGATGTAGGCAAACATCTCATATTGATTTTAGATGAAAAGTTTGAATGGCTTATAAGCCCCAAGGTCTTTCTCCCCTGGTGAGGTGCCTTTTTTAGGAAAAACGCGAGGCTCATACTAGATTAGAACAGTTCGACAGTATCTCATATAATGGAGCACCAATTAATATCGCAAGCCGCATCAATTAAAAAAATATAATTATTTGTACACACTATCAAAATATGTGTTTAATTTGCAGAGGTGATATCATCCTCATCAATCGGTGTAATTAAGACAAAGTATGACTGAAACAATAGTTGAACGGGTTGCAGTTGAGATGAATTTTTTCTGTACTAGTGCCAATGGATTAACTGCAATTACCTATCAAGATACAATATTTTTTGTTTTTTGAAATAACAACGTTGTAACGCATCAAAAATCACAAACCGACGTAATGTTTCAAATTCGAACATAAACATTGCATGAAAATAAACTGTTTTAATTCTACACAATCTCCAAATATAAATTAAATTGAGTATGATCTATTCAAATAGACGCGAATTCTAATATTTTAACATAACGGACATTTTTCAAGGGCTTGTATGTCATTTCAAACATTTTGGGTGCATGTATCATGAAAATGACAGCATGCAAGAGTTATAACCGTGAATAGGAAAGGGACAGTACCAGACAATAGTTGTTGTTCTTCCCTACATATTTTGTGAGAAAACTTCAAACTTAACTTTGGTTTTTACATGCTTGTCTATTTACTATGTTGTTATAATTTCTTTTTCCTTTCCTCCTTTGGAGATATGATGAGTGAACCACTCCTTTACATTTCAATTCCTTGTTTTAATTTTCAAGCAATTTCTCAAGCGTCCATCAACTAACACTCCCAATACAATCATACTTGGAATTTTATTATTATTATTATTATTATTATTATTATTTTTCAGTATACAATTCATTACACTGTTCACTATTTAAATTTAATTATTGATTTAATACATTAATAATTTAGATCAATAAATATTAAAACGCGACAAAAAAAAAATAAAAAAATTTCTACAACAATAGATATACACCCATGCTCGTGATATTCAAGTCCACAACCTTTTGACATTCATTACTACTAATTTAATGTATTTGATTATCATTATGATTATCGTGAACTATAAAAGTGACGAGTGGTGACACGTTTTTACTCTTTCTAATCGCAAATATTAGTCATTAAATGTTTGTTGACGTAGCAAAAAGTTAGTTTGAGACTGACTCGTTCGAAGAACTCTTATTTATATAGTGGGTTATTGGGTAAAAGTAGTGCATTTATGAGGGTTGATACAAAAATATAATTGCACCCTCGTATTGATTGTGTGTATGTGATTGTTGTTTTTTGGTGATGAACAATTTGATAATTAGATTGGAATAAGGGGACAGTGTAGTCTTACTTTGATATCTTTACTATAAAAGTGAAGTATGTTCTTAAGTCTCAGGTCTATGATTATTTACGTTTATTTCTACTTGCAAGCTCGGTAAGAACACTAATAGATGACCATTATAAGTGTATATGAGAACAACCAAGGGTAGAATAGTCAATTGAACAACCAAGGGTAGAATAGTCAATTGAACAACCAAACGGTCGGAGGCGACAACGCTCCTCTTCGATTTTTCGCAACCCTTTCTTTCTCCCTTTCTCTTTCCTCAAATCTCCCACTCTCTCTCTCTCTCTTTTTCTCGCACTTGTAGTTGGTGTCCGTTGAGTGCCCACTCCGTAGCTAGCTAACACCTCAATGATGCCTTGCTTTTTCATTTTCCACTCATTTTCCGCAACTACGTTTCTTCCTTTATCGTCTTGAATTCTACTCAACTCATATGCCTTAGCCGTTTTTCTCACTCACTTTCACGCACCCACTGCACGATCTTGCCGGAAACAATGGTGGATTCGGGAGGTTCCTCTGGAGATAGTATTTTCACCACAAGAACTCCGATTCTTGGGCAGAAGCTCTACGTGCTCATCATCGCCACCGTGGTGGTGGTGCTCGCCGTTTTTCTTTTGATATTTTGGTTCTTTCGTAGTCGGAGCTCCAGAGGACGCCGCATTGGGGTTAAACACAGTGCAGGACTTGTGCCTCTGGTCTCAGAAGAGATCGGCGAAGTTAACGGGTCGGATCAAAAGGAAGCAACCAAAGTTGTGACTGAGAAAAACAAAGTGTTTGTGATAGATGATGTGGTGAGGGGGTTGGATATTGAGTCGGGGAGCAAGAAGGGGAGTTCAGAGAGTAAAGATTCGAGCACGACTAGGAGCGACTTGTCTTCGGTGTTGTCGGCGTCCACCGACGGTTTGGGGAACTTTGGGTGGGGTAGGTGGTATAGCTTGAGAGAGCTTCAAACTGCCACAAATCAGTTTTCGAGCGAGAATGTGATCGGAGAAGGCGGCTATGGTATTGTTTTCCGTGGGGTTCTGCACGATGGTTCTGTAGTTGCCGTCAAAAACCTTTTGAACAACAAGTAAGTACTTCAGCACATGCTCAGGCTGTTACAGCGTCTTTGAGTTTGCAGTTTATATCAACTAATTGTTAGATGCAATTCTATATTAATTCATACATGGATATATTTCCATTCATCTCTTAGTTTGTGTTTGGGATTTCATTTATAACTTCTTCACAGAAATTCTGCTTAAATTCTTGATCTATTGTAAATGGAGTTTTGTGATTCGGTGGGGATTCTATTGATGGGATGCAAATGGAATCAAAGCTTCGTCTGGATTTCGCAGAGCTGAGTTTGTGGGTGACTGATTTTTTGTCTCTTTTGACTAGGGATTAAAGAAAGACAAACAAAGTAAACGGGTAGCTTTTATTTCTTTAGTTTGTTTATTCTGCTCCCTCTTCTTTAGGACAGCTTTAAACCTATCCTTCACCTTTAATTAATTTCATTTTTAGCTGTTGCAGTATAATTATGTTGCTTTGTCTTATCTTAATCATCTTTTTCTTTTTTTCCTTTCTCAGTTTTAGATACCCTTTTCCTTTTTCTTTGGTCTCTTCTCTTTTGTTCTCTTTAGTAACTGTACTACTTGTTTGGGAGTTTTATAATGGGCTTAATGGCGGTTAACGAGAATCACATTTGAACTTTGAAGTACTTTGAGATCAATAGTTCAAGAAATAAAAAATGCAACCAGGCCTTGTATGCCTTTTGTGCTGGGAGGGACGATGTCTTGTTTACTTTCTACCTGCAAGTGGATGCTAATACTACAATTTTTTCACTCACTTCCAGTCCTCATTAAGCCTATTCTTTTCCTAATCAAAGGTTTTAAGTCGAATAATACAGTATGCAAATGGAGTCGGAAGATATATATCTGCACGAGTTACAAAAAGTATTTCGAAAACTTAATGCGAAATAGAGGTGAAACCGGTTTTTCCAATCTGTGGGCTTCAACAATATTGTTTGCCATTTACGTAGGTTCCTGCAATGCCATGAAGATATTGACTGTAGGAATGAAATGTATCCTACTTATGTTCTTTTCATTTGGTGTTTAAGAGATGCAGTCCAGAAGTTTGTACCTGTGAGGCCATGATCTAGTTTGTAGCTAGCATATTTGTCTGAAGAAAGAATAGCAATTCTGTTATCTCTCCAACAATTGAATAATCTTAACTTGGTTGGCAATATGGTATTGGAAAAACGGGTCAAATCTTGTCTGTTACTAATTGCAATGCTAAAACACCTCCATTAGCTTTCTTAAAACAGGCAGCATTATGAGCAAGACCTTCTGCCTGCATTTTTCTCTACTTTGGGGAGCATATTGAATGATTTTAATGCTGACCTGCTTGTGAATAGGGGTCAGGCAGAGAAGGAGTTTAAGGTGGAGGTGGAAGCCATTGGGAAAGTAAAACACAAGAACCTTGTGAGTTTAATAGGTTATTGTGCAGAAGGTGCTCAAAGGTGCCCGTCTCCTTTCCATTTGGTTTCTCTGATAAAATAGAACTGTTTTTTGTTGAATTATTGCTG
The DNA here is from genome assembly GCF_026168435.1 of Sesamum indicum. Taxonomy (NCBI): domain Eukaryota; kingdom Viridiplantae; phylum Streptophyta; class Magnoliopsida; order Lamiales; family Pedaliaceae; genus Sesamum; species Sesamum indicum. The sequence goes on from NC_142666.1 coordinate 975,703, forward strand.
GATCCTTTTTACTCCATTCAGGTTGCTTGTCTATGAGTACATTGATAATGGCAATTTGGAGCAGTGGTTACATGGTGATGTGGGGCCAGTTAGCCCTTTGACTTGGGAGGTCCGGATGAAAATTGCCATTGGGACGGCCAGAGGGTGAGAATTAATGCAAATTTATATTAGAATTTGCATATCGATGTGCTCATTGTGACAAGACTGTACAACTTGATCCACACACTGCGCTGTTCTTTTGAACATCTCATTTGATAGTAGTGCTCAGATGTTAATATGTTTATCCATTATCTAACTTTTCTATTTGTCTTTGAATTCCAAACGTTGTTGCAGACTGGCGTACTTACATGAAGGACTGGAACCCAAAGTTGTACATCGTGATGTGAAATCGAGCAACATTCTTTTAGACCGGAAATGGAACCCGAAAGTGTCAGATTTTGGACTTGCCAAACTATTGGGATCTGAGAAAAGCTATGTTACTACACGAGTAATGGGGACATTTGGGTTTGTTCTTTTCTAACCTATCTTGTGTGATTACAGTTAAACAGATAGGAGCTATGAGGAGAAAATCAATTTTTTCATTTATATATCACAGATATGTCTCCCCTGACTATGCAAGTACTGGCATGCTTAATGAGGGGAACGATGTATACAGCTTTGGAGTTTTACTCATGGAAATAATAACTGGAAGGGGCCCAGTAGACTATTCTAGACCACCTGGAGAGGTGACGAAATTTGAACCACTTCCCATATAATCCCCTATAACTCAACTTTTTCCCTACAGGATGCAATTACTTAACTGAGAAATAGATACAATTTCTAACTCCCTTCCCAAATCTCAGATGAACTTGGTTGATTGGTTCAAAGGGATGGTAGCAAGTCGCCGTGGTGAAGAGCTGGTAGACCCCCTGATGGACGTTCCTCCTCCCCCAAGAGCCTTAAAGAGAGTATTACTGGTTTGCCTTCGATGCATAGATTTGGATGCAAATAAGCGTCCAAAGATGGGACAAATCGTCCACATGCTTGAGGCAGATGAATTTCCTTTCCGTACGGTAAGCATTGTGCTCTTAATGGTTTGTCTTGCAATGTTTTTCAAGTAGTTTTATCAGATTGTTGGCAATTGTACATGTTTGTTCTGCTCTCTTAAATGTTAAAAAGGTTTCAAACGTGAATCAATTGTAGTTCCTGTATGTTTGAACACTGTTATCTGTGAACATGACTAATTTAGACACGAGCCTGGGGAAGTTTCTTTGTATTTCAGCTACTTACAAGCAGAAAGCAGTTCTACGGGTTCCATTATATGGAATAATACCAGCTGATTATAATCCAAAATAAGATATGGTCCTTGTAATTCAAGCTGATGTCTCCCTTTAATTCTACACGTAAGCATGAACCCGTTGCCCTCCCTTTTCATCACCAAGTTCCACAACACTTAGATGGGGTACAGGGCACATTTTTATAGTAGGTTCGAGTCACCTTAAACTGGAAGTTGGCCACATAGAGTTTCTCCTTTGGCTACAATTTGGGTGATTCGCCCAAAGTAATTGACTTTCGTAACACTCTGCAGGAACCTCGTTCTGTTCGAGATACCGCTCCTCTGCACCCACAAACATCTGGCAACAACAAAATTCAATCAGCAGAAAAGGAAGTGGTGAACAAGGACGAAGAAAGACTTAGGTAGAGATGATCATTCTTGAAAAGGTATACTACTTCCTATTGTGTATAATTACTGGTTAAATAGCTGAGGATGATGGCAGAGCTTCCTTACGGAAGAGCATTTCATGTTGTCTTTGCATCCCTACTCGACTTATATATACATATTCTATATGGAGTTGTAAATATATTTAGATAAAAATGTATGTTTGCTTTGATAACATTTGCTCCATATACTGCACACCAATCATACTTATCCAACTCTTGGTACGAAAAATATAATAGTTGAAGTTTTTGAGCTCTCAATTCATTCCAACTCTTCTTTACCAGTCATTTTCTAGTTAGTGTCCCAGGATACTGCATAATGTGAGCCCATTTTTCATCTTTATGGTGGTCCAGCGTACCAGCATTTTGCTTAGAAAATCAGAAATTGGACCCAGGTGGATTTCTAATGATCATTGTCTAGCAATTATATTTGTTGATGGATATTTGTCCAGCACTTGAAACCTCTGGGACAACGACATATGATGACTTGTCCACCACCATACTCTATACTCCTCTCCAAATACCAACTTCCTCAAAATTATTTATAAAATATTTTTAGAGTTTTTGACTAAAAAAGACCTCTGGGAATTTGTTAGGTGCTTGTCTGTGACGAGAATAATCTTAGAGAAAATTGTAAATTTATCGAATTGAAATTGTTCCAAAATAAAGTGAAAAGTAAAAAAAAAAAAAAGAAAAGAAAAGGTTAAAATAGATGTGTATGAATTTTTTTTTAATATTAATAATTTTATTAATAAGTTCTAAAAATCGGTCGAGAATTATTTATAAATTTTAATTTAAATACAAAAGTAGAAATTGTAAATAAAAAATAATTTATTTTTAGAGTATATTACACTTAGACCCTTTTTAAAAATATGAAATTACACTTTCTTAAAATTATGCTTACACCCTTTTGAAAATTTTTCATTTACACCTAATTTCCTTCGGTTAAAAGTTTTGAATGAAAAATATTTGATGTTAATAAAAAAAATTATATAAATTTTCAATTTTGCCCTTGATTTAACATTTTTATGTATATTTTTGTACTTATGTAGGAATAAATGTGAAAGTGATATCAACATCACTATATTTTTCCGTCTAGTTGATATATGATAATATTAAATGAGGGGTAAAATTAAAAATTTTTATAATTTTTTATTTGCAAAAGTCTGTAGTTTTTGTCCAAACACTAACAAAAATGATCAAATATAAATAATAAATTTACAGAAAGGATGTAAGTATAATTTTAAAATTTATTTTCAAAAATATAATTTAGTATTTTTAAAGAGAATTTAATTATAATTAACCCTTATTTTTAACTGTTGCAAACACCGTTTAATTCCATAACAACTTATCAAGCATAGTGGGCTTTTCTTTTAACCGTATCCATCCGTAGTGAATGAGTTGGACCTCACACGTGTACAGTAATCCGGGCTTTCCTACAAAGACGAGGCTTGGAAGGACACACTTGAAGTCAGACATCTGACAGAATTGACAAAAAGGGGCTGTTGGTGTAATGGGCCCAGTGGGCCTTCACTTTTATTTACATGCTTATAAAAGGAGCACAAGAACATCAATTAAAAAAATAAATAATTACATCTACACCTTCTAACTTATAATTTATGTACACAAATTATATTTACCTTTTAAAAAATTATACAATACTCATCGAAAATGTCAACATCATTTATATAACCACTCATACATTTTGAAAATTCACACATACACCTCTAAAAAATATCAATATTATTTCTGTTCTTAATGTGCGAAATTTTTAATATTACATAACAAAAGTGCCAAAATAAATTCATTAAGTACTGAAATTGCCACCTTTATACTTATAGAAATAAATATTTTCCAAGAATGTTTTACAAAATCATGATATAGAAACAAATGGGGGGAGGGTAAAAGAAAAGCATAAATAAATAGGGAGAATTACGCTACAATTTCATAAAGTTTGATGTAATTATACATACGCATCCTGTAATTTGAATAATTACATGTAATATCACGGATTAAATATAATTTATCCTTCTTTGTTAATAGAAAAGTGCAAAAAAGTCACTGTGAAAAAATAAAGTACAATTTACTTCCCTATACATTAAAAATGATGCAATAAATTGCACTTTATTTTTTCTCAAGAGCTTTTTTGCACTTTTTCATTAACACAGAGAGGTAAATCGTATTTTACCCCTAATATCCAACAAATAAATCTATCTATTAGTTAGGATTTATCGAATTTATTGATATTAACAAAAAAAAAATTGAATGCAAATTCATATTTACCATAAATTGACTTTTTATTCAATTATAGCAGGTCAATCAAATTTCTTTTTTTTTTTGTGACTAAAATACCATATAAGAATGAAGATATAAACGTATTGGGGTGTGAAAATGTCTAAGGATAATACGGTATAAAAAAGATTTATTTGAATTATAATAGTTCAATAATAAATCAATTATGATAAATATATATTTTCATTCAATATTTTTACTAATATTAACAAATGTAATAAATTTTAATCAATAAAATAATATATTTATTATAAAAATATTAAATATAATTTTTCAAACTATCGTAAAAATATATAACAGAAAATATTGGGAGGGCAGTGTAATTCTAAAAGGAAAAAAAAAAAAAAAGCAAGAGAAGTATTCACTACTGTCCCTTCAATTCATTAACCTTTTCCCCAAGAGAACTCCCCAAAAGAATACAAACGAAAAGCTTACACATGCATACACACACGCACACCTGACACAACATATATCCAGATCCATTACGCATACACAGTGAGTTGATCAGGGGAGCTAATTATGGATGAGAATCTGATAACGAGGTTGGAATCCGCGGTGACGCGGTTGGAGGCGATGTCCGCCGGGGGTTTCCGCCAGGTAGGTGTGGCGGATGCCGCTGGAGATGCCTCTACGATGGATCCGTCGATCGTGGCGTTTGGTGATCTCATTTCGCAGTGCGTCAATAGAGTTGTGAGCGCTGCAGAAAAGATTGGTGGACACGTTTTGGATATTTCCAAGATAATTGAGAAAGCGTTTCGGGTCCAGAAGGAGCTTCTTGTTAAGATCAAACATACTCAGGTTAACTGCTTCTTTTATATATATATATATATATACACACACACCATTGAGTTTATCTGTTACCGAGTAATGCATAAAACACCTATGGAATCCAAACTTTTATTACTGACATTTCGGATTCATTATTTTGTTAGGAATTTGAGTTATTGCTATTAGGGGAGAAGTATGTGTAATGTGATCGATGCCTGCGGCATCAATGCTTCACATTATGAGATTGATAGACTTTGAATAGTTAACTTTAGGTGACTATTGGATGAAATCGTTAATAGCTCATTCTTATGAGTTAGGCTATGTGAGTATGCCGTTTCTTTTCGATGATGCATGTTTTAGCATGAAAGAACGTGAAGCCGGGAGATCACCATGAAGCTTCTTCTATAATAGGATATGTCGATTTTTCATCTTCTGAATTAAGAGTTCTAATCCTTCCTTTGCAGAAAATATCTGGTTATGGAAGGGGTAGAATATGTGGCTTCTTATGTGTGATTTGTATAGTATCCTGATCATGCTGCGAAACTGGTTCTTAAAAGAACATGTTATATTTGATCCTCTGACATCTAAATGGTATAATTTCTAACAGGTGAATAGGAATTTACTCCCCTGTCATATTGCAAATACGCAAATTACCCTTATAAAAAAAGATAGTAATATACCACTGTACTTTTTAAAATATATCTACTGAGCCATGTTGCCACTAGATAGGAAATTCTACAAGGCAGCAGCTTAATGCTATTGCTCTGCATGCGAAATGATCTAATGTCTGCTGATACTGAATTAGCTTCTGCCAACTGTACAGAAACCTGACATGGCAGGTTTGGTTGAATTCCTTAAGCCATTGAATGAGGTGACTGCAGAAGCTTCTGCATTGACGGAGGGAAAGCGATCTGATTTTTTCCACCACCTGAAGACAGGTGCCGATAGTCTTTCAGCTCTGGCATGGATTGCATATACTGGAAAAAATTGTGGTAGGATAAACTTAGATACATTTGTGCCATTGAGTGTTCAATTAGCTCCTTGTCTTCTCTTTCTTGTTTGATGTTAATCTATTCGTCATTTAGGTATGAGCATGCCTACTGCGCATGTTGAAGAAAGTTGGCACACGGCCGAGTTTTACAGTAACAAGGTAACATTCTGACTCTTCACCTCTCTAACATCAAATCACTCTCCTTTTCAACCAGTAAAAGAAATGAAAATAGAAGGCAACAAAAGATATTGGAAGAAATGAAAGGAACTTTTTAACTATTCATTCATCTTTTTGCTAACAATTGAGGTGATGAAATGACGAGGGACTCTGTTTGATAGAAACTTCTGGGAAGAGGGAATTACTTGGTACCTATGAGTGGAGGAACTAAGTGAGAGATGAAGTTATGTAGTTTCCATTTTCTCTAGGTGTAACTGAGACATTCGGATTATTGGTAGGAATAGCCCTGGCTTGTAGGGGGTGGATAAATATTTTTAGCGTTCTTAGTCTGAAAATATTATCCTGCTATTGTTTTTACATACTATTGTTCTGTAATTTACTTTGGTGGTCCAATCATTCTCCTAAAATTTGGAGAGAGAAAATGCAAGGAAATTTAGCATGTCATCATGTGTATATATATATGGGTGTGTGTCAACGGGAAATCAAGTGTGGATGTTCTCAAATGTTTCTCATTTATTTTTCTAGATTCTTGTGGAGTTCAAAAACAAAGATGCAAATCATGTTGAGTGGGTAACGGCTTTGAAGGAGCTTTATATACCAGGCTTGAGGGATTATGTGAAGAGTCACTATCCATTGGGCCCTGTATGGAGCGCCACAGGCAAGACAATTGCACCTGCCCCAGCAAAAGCTCCTACTCCTCCATCGGCTCCACCTGCTTCACTACTCAGTTCTGAAACAGCTTCATCATCCCGTCCAAAAGAAGGGATGGCTGCTGTTTTCCAAGAAATTAATTCAGGAAAATCAGTTACTTCAGGTAATTATCTCCTCTTCTATTTTCCCCCTTTTTACGTTTATTTGATCTGATGAATTTATCGTCTCTTTAATTGCATATTCTTCAAGGTCTGAGGAAGGTCACTGCTGATATGAAGACCAAGAACCGGGCAGACAGAACTAGTGTCGTTAGTCTTTCTGAGAAAGAAAGTCATGCTAATTCACCTAGAGTCTCCAAGACAGGACCTCCAAAACTGGAGCTTGAAATGGGTCGTAAGTAAGTGACATTTATGCTTATATTAACATCCGGTATGATGCTAGGTTTATTTCCTTTCTCATAAAGTTTCCCTTGTATCAGATGGGTGGTTGAGAATCAAATTGGGCGAAATGATTTATCAATTGCTGATTGTGATGCGAAGCAGTCAATATATATATTTGGTTGCAAGAATTCTGTTCTTCAGATCCAAGGTGTGCTCAGTTACTCGAATGCTTCTTTTTGGCACTAGGCACTTATGTGTGGCACCAGCTATAAGCTGTCATTTTGATTGTGTTCTCTCACCACAAGTCTTGAAAAATCTTAAGGTGACAATAAGTATATGCAGGGAAAGTGAACAACATTACAGTGGACAAGTGCACTAAGATGGGGGTGGTATTCAAGGTTAGTTTGGAACTTCTTTTAAACGAGGAATCAGTTATCTGGATTTTTAAAAGCCATATATATGTATATACAGTAAGCTCACTTGAAATTTTCTGATATGTGGGGGCTAGGATGTTGTTGCAGCTTGTGAGATTGTCAATTGTAATTCCGTTGAGGTGCAATGCCAGGTAATGATGATATTGTTCTCTTATTTTGAAGGTCTCCTTTTTCATATTTAAGCTGGGGTTGCTCTTAAAACATTCCACAGCCATCAAGAATACGATACGGCTGAGGCGACATTGATTTTAAACATACCGCTTTTTCTTTGCAAAATCTGCCTTGTAGGGATCGGCTCCTACAATTTCAGTAGACAATACAGCAGGTTGCCAGTTGTACTTGAGCAAAGATTCTTTAGAGGCTTCGATAACAACAGCAAAGTCAAGTGAAGTCAATGTATTAGTACCTGCATCTGAATCTGATGGTGATTGGGTATGTTTCATATCTTTTATTTTGCTGCTTGTTACAAAGCAATCATATTCTAAAATATTTCTTACATCTCATTAGGAATATCAATATTTTTGCCAAAAAGAGGATATTAATGTCTTAATCTGAGTAATGTTTGACGATATGCCAATTAAACCACCTGAGTAGCCCGATAATCTTAAACCAAGCGATGTTAATGTTTACTTTATGCATGTCAAAGCATTAGATCACAGATTATACGATCAGCCCCTTGTGAAAGAAAACAAACGAGTAGGAGGGGAGGGCTATTATCTTACACCGTTATGCTAATATTTACAGGGAGAGCATTCTTTGCCACAGCAGTATGCTCACGTCTACAAGGATGGCCAATTTGTGACAACTCCAGTTTCACACTCTGGAGGCTAAATGGAGAGATCTAATAAGCATCAGATACCGTTAAGGCTATTCCCCATTATAGAACTTTTACTTTTTGGAATGGTTGAGGCTCTTTTTCTCAACTTCTTCATTGATTTATTTATTATTGAGAACATGCAAATTTTGACCTATTCCTACTAGCTTATGAACTATTTGTTATTACGAGTGAGTCTAGCCGTTCCGTTTGTTTGAGAACTGAATTTTGATGCGGTTTTGTTTCCAGTAAAATTGTCACAGATTTTGGCTGGGAAAATAGTTCACTAAATCTCAGTTTTCTTGGACGACTTTGAGCATTCTCACATGTAAAATGACATATTAATTGTCAATGAGAAATAGAGATGTTACCACTTGATATCTTATTCAGATCTACTGACGCAAGTTTCTTTCTGGTCAGATCAATCAAGAGATTTATGAGCATTTGTTTTTATTTTCAAAAGTCAATTTTCACTTTTACACTATTTTAGATTTTGGAAACGTATTTGTTTTCAGCCCAATTTCATTGAAAATGACCATTTCCAATGTATTTTGCAGCCTAATCTACTGAAATACACTTCTCAGACCACCATTTTAAACTTCATCATGGCTTAGTAAAAAGGACATGATCATATCATATTGGCTTTTTACAAAGTAAAACTAATACTATACTATATATTAATATCTACAAAATACCTATATAACAAATGGAATTCATACACGTGCTCGTTTCTCACACCTATAAATTTAACAAAAATTTAGTCACTGGATTTCAGGAGAATATGAAATTCTTACAAGATAATGCTCAAGAATGCAGATGTAAACGAACAATGGAAAATTAATCATGCTATACGGCTCTGAGTTTGAGTGAACTTAAATATTTAGGAAGGCAGATCAAAGGATGCTTATCTAAACTTATTTCAAAAATCTTATAAGTTCATAAAATTTTATAAGATATATAAAGTATAGAATCTTATTTTAAAAATGCATATTTTTTTAAGTGTTTGAAGAAAATAGTATGATGGAGTTTATTTTGGAAATGATAAATTTTTTAAAATCATAAAACTAAATTAGAAATTTCTTAATTTTTCAAAAGAGTTTATAGATTCCTAGTATATTATTTTTAAGCTTATAGATTTTTTTTAAAAAATTATAAAATATTTTGTATCATCTTATAAGCTTTTGGGTGAAAAGTATTATGAGTTATCCAGCTTGGCAATTGCGTCACCTCAAACTGCAATGTCAACATTCAATGAGGTTGTGATTGTTTGGGCACTTATCTTATCAACATTTCAGTGAGGAAAAAATGAGATTTTTATTTCAAAATGTGATAGATTGTGAGATAAAAGTGAATTGATGCATAAAAAGTGTTGATAAAAAAAGAAAAGAATGTATGATTATATTTAATTTGATATATTTTTTTATATTAAGAGTAATGAAATATACTTGAAATAGTTTTTGCTGAAATGGAATGCATTTTTCATGTAAGTTGTTTGAATAGAGAAACATAAACATCAATTCCGTTGTCGTCCAGCGGTTAGGATGTCTGGCTTTCACCCAGGAGACCCGGGTTCGATTCCCGGCAACGGAATTTTTTAATTTTTAACTATTCTGTTTTCTGTAAATAGGGATACAACGGAAGCGCATTGTCAGCTTTTTTCTTTTTGTTGAGATCATGTCATGATTAGAGCTTCATAATGTATCACTATCAGTGATTTGCATCACCAAAATTAGGGTTCAAATGAAGCTCAACGGTTAAGTCTTCTTTCTTACTTTTTGCCCAATTGATTTTGGGGAAAAAGAAGATGTCAGTTCTTGCAGAACTGAAAGAGCGGCATACGGCTGCAACTGAGACCCTCAATGGTCTCAAAGATAAACTGAAGCAGAAGCGTCTTCTTCTTCTCGACACCGATGGTTCCAACTCTTTGCTTCTTCTTCTTTTTATTTTAGTTTGACTCGTTGGTTTCTGATTGTTTAGTTGAATTTAGGTGGTTTTGATTGTGTCCTTAGATCTGTTTGTGTTTGGAGTATGTTTATGCTTGTAATGCTTTTGGCAGTTGCGGGTTACGCGCGTTCGCAGGGTAAGACTCCGGTGACTTTTGGCCCCACTGATCTCGTTTGTTGTCGGACACTGCAGGGGCACACCGGCAAGGTAACCTTTTTCCTTTTGTTTTTTTTTGGTTGATTTTCTTTTAAAATTGTCAATGCCGCAGTTTTTCTTTTTCTATGAATACGCGTATGTTTATTATTTCTGCAGGTTGTTTGTTTTCGGTTCTTGTTGAGGGCAATTGATTAATGATTCTTTTGGATATGCTCTTGCATTATTAGTATTTCCTGTGTAATGCTTTTGAGTCTATCTACTTTGTAATGATCCATTTGCATAATTCTGACTGCTTGCATCATAACCTGTTTATCCCTTGTTTGGGCTAATTGCTGATAGAACTTGAATCTGGTCATGTTCATAGCATAACCGCAACTTGTGTGCTCAAAGAGATACGTATCGGAATTCCTTCACTTTCTTAGATCAAATGAATCTTTTAGGTCTATTCACTGGACTGGACGCCTGAAAAGAATCGTATTGTGAGTGCATCCCAAGATGGCAGATTGATTGTATGGAATGCTCTCACAAGCCAAAAGACTCATGCAATCAAGCTACCTTGTGCATGGGTCATGACTTGTGCCTTCTCTCCTGGTGGGCAATCTGTTGCCTGTGGCGGCCTAGATAGTGTTTGCTCCATTTTTAACCTGAATTCTCCGAACAACAAAGATGGGAATCTGCCAGTATCAAGAATGCTCACTGGGCATAAGGGTTATGTGTCCTCATGTCAATATGTTCCCGATGAAGAGACACATTTGATTACAGCTTCAGGTGACCAGACGTGTGTTTTATGGGATATAACTACTGGGCTAAGAACGTCTGTGTTTGGAGGTGAGTTTCAATCAGGGCATACTGGTGATGTTCTAAGGTATGTTACGTATCATTTTAGTGTGTTTACAAACGTCTATCTTAAGATGATCTCTGCAGCTTTCTTAGCTTCCATGTTTGTATTGGGTTTCAGTGTTTCCATCAATGGATCAAACTCCAGAATGTTTGTGTCTAGCTCTTGCGATACAACTGTGCGTCTGTGGGATACTCGTGTTGCCAGTCGAGCTGTTCGAACTTTTCATGGTCATGAAGGAGATGTTAATACTGTGAGGTTCTTTCCAGATGGGAATAGATTTGGAACAGGTTCTGATGATGGAACTTGTAGACTATTTGACATTCGGACCGGGCATCAGCTACAAGAATACAGTCGACCTTATGGTGAAAATGGGGTTCCTCATGTTACCTCAATTGCATTTTCAATCTCTGGTCGACTCCTCTTTGCTGGGTACACCAATGGTGATTGCTATGTATGGGACACTCTATTGGCAAAGGTATATGGTATTCTTTCCTGAGTGCTGCTTCAAATTGTATCGTCCCTCCACTGTGATGAATGTGTTCATGTATGATGCCTGGCTTACGTTTCAACGCAAATTCCTCGTCAACAGGTGGTCTTGAACTTGGGATCTCTTCAAAATTCTCATGATGGTCGGATCAGCTGTTTGGGACTGTCCGGTGATGGAAGCGCCTTGTGTACAGGTAGTTGGGACACAAGCCTCAAGGTTAGTTGCGATTTATGATAACCTTTTACGGTGAAGGTGAAAAATCGGATCTTTAGACTTATCAAGAATTTCACCACCTGACAGATTTGGGCTTTTGGAGGGCATAGAACAACAGTGACATGAGTTGTGGAGACTGCGATTGTTCAATTCCGATTTCTCTGGCGAATGGGCTTTTCCATGATCTCTTTTTCAAGAGTAGTCTAGTGTCCCAGTTGTGGATACGTAGTACTCTAATAACTGTATATATATTTTTTGTTGTTGAAATCTCTGTCGTAGTTAAAAGACAGCTTCCTTAGCTGAATTATATTTATGAAAGATTTTGACTCAATTCCGCTAAAAACTACTTTCTAACCTTTTCCTTTTTCACATGATGATGATGATGATTGTCGACATTAAACCAAAACAAATCCTTCAAATATGTTCCTTGGATACAGAATTACTTGGAAAAAGAAATCTGAAAACTTCCGCAACACTTAACCACAGCAATCATTTGCCCAGACAGAGACTCTAATATAAAGCGCCAACCTTACTATTTAACATAAAAACCAATACCTTTCTCTCTTAAAGAAAAATATACCTATTTCTCCCTTTTTGGTAATTAGACCAATAGGACATTAATAGGGAGAGCATATTCAAGTGACGTATACGCGATGTATAAACCCGTCAGCAGATTCCCCATATTACCAATTGAGGAAACCAAGAGGAATATGCTCTTAATTTATAATTTTCCCGTACGTCCAGATTAAAATAAGGTCACCAGATGTAATTCATTATTCAAGGGAAATTAATCAAAAAAATATATGAATATCCCCAGCCAGCCAAATTCACTGGCCAGGCCAACGGAAAGCCAAAGCCATCCAAGATCTATCGTCCACCGTACAGCTCTCAACTCAATTACGCAACAAAATCATAGTGCATTGTAACTTGTAAGACCGAATTAATCTATCAAAAAGGCAGTTCCCTCGCCAAGAAATACAAAAATGGGGGATAAGAAGACTACCCACTAGCAACTATTTCATGAATCGCTTCACTAACACTCTCATCCTCGGATCTCACAGCTAACTTCATTGCCACCTCTTTTGTCCCATCAATCCCGAATGACAAACGGACCAGCACCTTTACGTTGCCTATGTAGACACCAGATAACAAACATGTATGTGACCTTGAGTTGCTGGGGACCACCTCCGTACCCTGGAAAACAAAAGGGAATTTAAGCAATTCTACTCTTCAGCTATCGTTCAAAAGCCCACAAAAAAAACAAGAAGACAATCATAGTAACACAACTGAGTTACAACAAGAATAGCATTATAAATTAATCATTACAAAGTGAACCCTGGGCGAGAAGTCAGATGCACTGTTCAAGTCTTTCAGTAAAACATGTTAATGGATATGAATCTTTAACAGCTAAAGCTGTAACCTCCATTTATTCAAGAAATTAGTAGTTTAGAAATTGTTCACAGTTATGACTATAATCCCCGGTTTCAACAACAAAGGAGAGTGTAATTATGTAGTAGAAAGTACTAGGCAGTAAACCACCGACCTCACAAGGGTGCATGCCGAGAAGAATGATGACTGCATTCACTGCTTCTGCAAGGCTTTCTCTAGGCCCGAGACCATATTCGTCTACACGCTCAGAAGCAGGGTCCATGTTTTCCCAGGCATTCTTAAAGTTAGAGACCCCAAGTTTAAGAATATAATCTGCAGCAACAACTTCAAAATCCTCGAGCTGGTATTCATCTTCCACACCATCGTCTTCAGCCTCACCAGTAGAGGGATCAACCTAATCAAACCGGGTATGAACAATCAAGGAACAAAAGACTACTATCATATGGAAACAAGGCCAGCAACATATTCTGTAACTCAGCCACACATGCAAAATAATCAGATAAATTATAGTAACACAAGAATATATCTCCTGTCATCATCTAAGTCATCTGTGACTATTTCTTATTTCTCCAAAACTATCTTTGCGAGGTCCAAGGAATGGAGCATTCTGCAAATTGCACATCATTAACAAAACAAAAATGTCCTAATGCTAATGCAAGCAGAAGCAGCTAAATGCATTTCAAATATCATACAATGGGTTGACGCTTACACATTGTTCTCCTGATGCTGTGCCAAATTTTTTAAGGTACATGGTGATGCATGTTGATTCATCTAAGAGTAAGATGAATTAAAATTGGTTCCCTCGATAGAACCAAATTAGGGGACATATACCTCTTTAACTGTAAATCTCAACACGTTTGAGAATTTCCCAACTGCAGGGACGCCTTCAGGTTTCTCAAATGCCACAAATGTTTGGGCCGGTGTATCATATGGAAGAGATTTTAAAGGTTTGGTTCCTACTTCAGCAAACTCCTCAGCTTCAGAAGCATCAACTATAACGGTGACCTAGGCACAGGAAGATAACAACTAAATAGAAAGATCCTCGAACTAAGGTAAAAAAAATGAAACAAAGTACTAAAAGATATGGTTGTTACATTTTCAAGGCACTGTTCTGGTATTGTATTCGTGCAATTGTACTGAAACACCACATGGCGGTCAAATATGTGCTTGACAACATTTACTGCATACTCCGTTTCTGCTTCTGTAAGCTCCACCGGTGCTGATGACTGATCATGAGCAATGAAAATTCACTGAGTCCTTCAGTTATCATTAATAGAAGAATGGACCATGCAGGAATTGACAGTTTGAAAATACGTCCATAAACCTTGAAAAGCTTTCCAAAACTTGCAAATTCAGGTATAGAGGAGAGAAGCCTCTCATAAGCATCAGGTGCAGAAGTGGGGGCAGCAGGTTGAGCACTCAAACCAGTAGGCTTTTTGCTTGGAGCTTTCTTCTCAGCAAAAGACTGAGATTTAACCTCTTTGGGTACGGAATATAAATCAAAAGGCTCTTCTGCGGGATCCCGTAACTGTTCCAAATGTACCAAAAAGAAATCATGGGTAAAGCCATCTGATAATATATGGTTAATTACAATTGCCTCCCGCCACTAAATTTACAATATTTACATAAAACGCCTTTCAAATATATACCTTAAACCTACCTCTTCTATTTTTTTGAAAAAGTACAGGGGTGTAATTGTTTTTATCTAATCCTAAAAGGGAGGTACTGTAAGGTTCTGATTATATAACGATGTAATCATTGTTATTACTATCCGTCTACTTGTTCTATGTTAAATTCCAGTTTCAAAAATATGTTCATTCATATAATATTTACAATTGATTAAAAATTTGAAATCAACAAAAAAGATAACATTATATTGGTCCAGAGTAAATAAGGTTTCCATACATTATTTTGTGAAATTATTACGAATTAACATAGAAGCTATATTACAAGATTTAGTCACAATAAAAGCACAAGATAGATTAATTTTAACATATTATAACTCTAATCCTGATATAACTTCATTTTATTATGGTGATGTAAGTAGATGAATACGTTGTTATTTTCCACATAAGATTATGGCTATATGAAGAGATGAAAAATAGAACAACATAAGAATATATTTGCCACCCGACTAGTGCAATTACAAAAAAACTACAAATTTTAATTCATAACCAAAAAGCCCTTCAAGCTTGAGAAATTACTAAGGATAAATTGGAAAAGTCGATTAGTGTTTCTGATGACATCATCATTTTCCAACCAAAACTCTACTAGAAGGGGGTCCCATGTAAGATGCTCTAAATTGGAGTGATTGTAATTTTAAACGGGGAAGGGTATAATTTGTAATTAAACACTCCCAAGGTTAGTCTTCGTAATTAACCATAAAATACAAAGACAAATATAATCCAAACCTCAGAAAAGCATTGAAGTAGTACGAGAACTTACATAGTTTTTCAAACTAGTCTCAAGATTTGTCAGTGGTATATCAAGCGACCCAAACAAAAATTCCTTCACAGCTTTGTCAGTTTCAGTGACTGAACCATCTCCAAGAGTGTTCAAATACAGTGTAGCCCTATCCCGAACCTAAAAATAGGATCACATGCTTGTACATAAGTTTCATGAAGCAAAATGATATCATCATAAAAAGCATTATTTGCAAGAAGCCCCAAAGATGTCAAACTGTCTAGAAGAGTATGATTATTAGGCCTGCCTTCCAACTACATGTCTCATTATTCCGTAGCTGATTGAAAAGTAACATGTGCTTACAATCTCCACAAAGTCGAACAAGGCAGTGATTCCAGCCTCAACGCAATTAAAATCATCAGACAGAAAAAGAATTTCCAACTTTACATTGAGAAATACAAGAACAATGGAAATGACAGCAGAGTCAAACTGAACTGAATAGGAATAGTGGAACAAGTTTTGGAGGAACATATCCCATCATGTGGACAGCAGCAACTCACATATACCATCTAATTGATGGAGAATGAAACAAAAAAACTATCATAAAACTTGGATACTGCTTTTTTCATTAAATTTACAACCAGTGGACAATCTTAAATCTCATTCAATCTATGAAGGCTACAGTTCTACATTTTATAAGTTGCGGAATACTGAGAAGACATATTGAAATAAGTTTACTACAAGAAGCACTACAGCTAGTCACAAACTTCATTGGGGCATAAAACTGACCTCATCATCATTGTCGAAAAGGCAACGTCTCAGCAAAACAAATATGCGAGGCTGCGGAAAAGATGGCAAATGATTTCTTCTAGCCAATAACTTAATATTCTTAAACTATAAAGTCAATAAAGACAGCTGAGTCTTACTTTCAGTGGATCAACCAGAGCACCGAATTTTGCTAGAGTGCTGACAGCGCTGGCACGGACAGTAGCATTCTCAAGTATCACTCGGTTGTAGATATACCGGATATATTTACTGGGATCTGAGGTCTTAGGACCCTCATTTCCAAGAAAGTGAAGTATCTAAAAGAAACAAAATTATTGAATAACGCTCCAACTAGCAAGCACCAAAGACGATTAGCCTAGAAGAAAAGGAATGGTTGAAATAAGGTAAAGGTTAACCTGGGTGGAAAGATACGTGAATTCGCAATCCTCAATGAATTCACATAGGTGCAGCAGTCCACTTTCTTTGGCATCGGGGATATCTCTAATTAAGATCACAATTGAATCGACAATTGCCTTTTTGTACTCGAATCCACCCTCTTCTCTCAAGATATTGCTTAAGAAATTCATCCTACCAGAAACGCAGAAGATTAGGCCATTCCAAATATTTAAAAACTAAAAACAAAACAAAGGAAACATCAGTGTCAGAATAATGAAACATAAAAGTCATCAATGTTTTGTTCACATGGAAACTCTACAATCACTCACAGAGATCTGTACTTCAGTGGAAACTTCAGACACAACGATCTTATAGCTTCCACCACAACAATCTTGAACTCATCAGCAATATCAGACATGAAGTTTGTGATCTGTTTCATCAATCGATCAACACTAGATTCATTTCCTGTTTTCAGCAGTGTGGTAATGGCAAGAGTTGCTATACTTCTATTCTGGTCGGAGATCAGGCTTTCCATGTCTATGTTACAATTTGTCACGGCCATGGGATGTGTCATAGCCACCTGCATGCATTTTAAGTTTGAAACAAATGAAAAGTAAGTGAACCTGTATGGTGAAGAAGACTTGCAGCAAGAAACCTAAACAACAGGACTATGCAAGTGAAAACTTGAAACTTTCTTCACTTAAGTGATCAAACATTAACCTTTATATCACTGTAGAGACAACAAGTACTTCTGTTATACTCATAGTAGGATCTAAGAGCAGATTTTTTCTCGAGCATGTAACATTATTGATGCATATTTTCATGATAAAAATTCTAATTTATTGTGAGTCAACATGAATGCTGAAACAAACTTAGAAAGGCCAAAGTTAGCAAAGGATAAATGCTTACATCAGACAGCATGAGGAGTAATATCCGGATCAAATAACCAAAGTAGCTACTATGCTGGCTTTATTCATGTCCATGCTACATCATAATACATGAAATATTTCCTTCCTAGAGTCCTCTTAAGAACAACCTCCAGAATGAAGACATAACACTAAATGAGGGGGGAAAAAAAGCATGCCATTGTACAGTAACAAAAAATCAATCATCCATTGAGAAGATAACACATAATCTGCATAGGAACACCAACCTTATTCAAAGTACGGACAGCAGCAAACCTCAGGACAGGCTTAGAAGAACTTAAGAAAAGCTGTAAAACAGTGATGGCAGGAGTCAACTCCCGGGCAGTCACATTGCTTAGTTCTGTGATTGCCTTAGCTGCTTCGTAGATAACCATTTCTGCTTTGTGACGGAGACAACCCTCAAGATAGTCATAAAATGGGCGATCTCCAGTTTGGGGATTAACACCTGACTCCCTAATAACCTATTAGCTCAATAAGGAAAAAAAGAATGTACTATTAGCATGTGAAAGAAATCAAAAGTGAGGGTCACTTTACAACTCCGTCACATTTGTACAAAAACACACCTGACTGGTGTAGCGAATCAGAAGGCATTGAGCCAAAGGAG
Organism: Sesamum indicum; assembly: GCF_026168435.1. Classification (NCBI taxonomy): domain Eukaryota; kingdom Viridiplantae; phylum Streptophyta; class Magnoliopsida; order Lamiales; family Pedaliaceae; genus Sesamum; species Sesamum indicum. The sequence goes on from NC_142666.1 coordinate 994,032, forward strand.
AACGAATACTACCCTTAGTCAAGCTGGTAACCAACTTGTTAACAGCTAACCGATCATTTTGTCGTATCTGCAAATTCAGACGCATAACATGTCATCCAATCAAAACAAGGGCACGGCCTTCTCCACATGAATGCTACATAATAATGCCAAATATGAACCAATTTATATTTTAATGAGCTACATTACACATTGTTCACATTAAAAAATTGACAAATAAACAGAAAAGAAATGTCCTAAAAATTTATTTCAAGGAAATTATTGCAAATAAACAATTTGCAGATGTTGGCATTCTCCTATAAGGGCTTTGTTGGGGAATAGAAATAGCACGCATACTTGGGGAAACAAAAAGAATTCATACAATTATTTTGAAATTCTCATAATGGCTGCAGCTCTCAAATAATAACACCAAGAAGTAATTCCTCAAATTTTTTTAGAATTCGAAACCGGACTCAGGGTAAGGAATCATATTCCAGCTTTTGTTCAAAACAAAACAAACAACACCATAAGCAAAAGGATAGAACCTAAGTGGGGACTGGAGGATAATTTGTAACAGTGAAACAACTCTCCTATCACATACTATTAAACACCAAACTTGTCACCTGGTGGAGCAGCGCAAGGGCATGGAACTGTACAAGTGCAGCCCGAGATTGAACAGCTTCTTGTACTTCATTACTCCATCTTTTGACTATCTCCGGGTTCGTCTGTAAAATAATCATGTGTGTGAACTCTGAAAGAACTAAAAATACATAGAGTTGTACAACTCCCGAAAATCTAATAGTACCTGTAAAAGATGAATACCGCTCACGAGGGCAGCACTTGCAACCACTGGACTTTTGTCTACAATAGCTTGCTTTAGGTATCTCTCAATTTGTGTCAAAAGTGTTCCATCAGTAATTCGACAGAGCACACGGATAGCATTTGCTCGATACATATCAGTGCGGCTATTCATGTCCTTCATTAAGGAGCTTGTGACAATGATAACCTTTAATGCCAAGAAAATAAAAGAGAGGTAACAAAGAAGTGTCAGAAAAGCACCTAATAACAAAAGAAAGGAAACATATGGCGGTTACCTCATCTGCAGAGGGAGAAAGCTCCTTTATCATTAGATAAACCATCCTTCTCAAACCAATGTCTTTAGACTGAAACAGCTTGGTGACAGCAAAAAATACTTCTGTAGCTTCAACCTAGAAATTAGATTGAAAGGAGTTGAGAAATATCTTAAATAAAATAACTATGTCACGTTAAACAGATGGAGAAGGAAAACCAACAAGGATAGTCGCTTTGCCATACAACATCAATTATGGGAATTCAGAAACAATGGAAGTATCATCTGCCCATAAACAAATAGGCTGACTAGGAAATTGTCAGAAAAAGAATAATCATGTGAACATAGATAAAGGTTGTTCAAATAGTGGTCTTTTTTCCGTTTTGAGTTCCTAAGTTCAGCTACTTGAGAGCAAATCGATGTTCATAAGGCAGGGACAGGGTCTTCTATCAGGACTCGCAGACAACTTCCAATGCCTTCCAGGCAGAATGAAAAAGCTATGGAAGGCCTGGAAGGCCCGGACTATCTACATTGTTCAATGACTATCACTATAAAGAAGTAGTTGACAAAGTTTCCAAATAAGCTTTCTTTTGTTTCAAGTTTGACTTCCCAAAACTTGACCATATTTAGTCAATTACATTGCAGGGATAAAATGCAATAAGAAAATAACTGGAAAGCCAAATAGAGTTCACCTATTTAAAAGAAGAATGCCTGTGTAATAAAACAACTACTAACAAAGATAAAACCTCCTGGTACTGTTATCTGAATGCTACAAACCATTGGTGTCTGCTAAAAAACCTGGAAGTAAACTAAACAGCTTAGAGTTCAAGGCAATGGGTTGCATCATGAAGCTTCGTCAGTATAATCATGTTAAATGGGTACTGTTTTGAATATGCCTATAAGACTTAGCAAGTCATCTGCACATGTGATGTTGTCTGCACATGTGCATCTAAGCTAAACAAGTTATCTTCACATCAACCTGCTGCCATGGGTGATACCACATTGTTCTAAAATTGCATTACATTCCAGTTGGTCTTTGTATATGTCTGGAAACTCCGGAAGTGTGTCAATCTATGCATGGACAAGACCTGTGTGTGGGCATGACATATGTATCTGCATCTTTATATCTATCTATCTATCTATCTATATATATATACATACGGAGAGAGGGAGAGAGAGAGAGATGACTGCAATAGCTTCATAATTTGACCTTTGTGAGTGTTTCACCCTGATTCAGAAGATATAGAAGCTTTGTGATGACCTGCCAAAGAGGAATAAAACCTGCATATTATATCTTGATAGCAAACAGAAAAGAGCATAAATAAAAGTGACCAAATGCAATTTACATAATAACAAGTGCAAGTACCTGCGAGCATCTCCTGGTATCCAACTGAGGGTCATTAAAAACCCTAGCTTCTTGCAATACTGCACCCTTCTCAATCCCCAAAAATGGAGAGTAATCCACTGCAAGTTTGACAAGTTCGACATCAAAATATCAATAACAATACACCTGATAATAGATTGTATCTATCATTTAAATAACTATAACAAAGTAAATGTCACGCAGATCTAAACCTATCAGAATGATCCAGCATAATTGAAGTCCAATCAATCAATCGTATATATGCCACAACTTTATTCCAATCTCACAATCATATTCTATCAAAAAACAACGAGCTCCCTATGATGCACTCCGTTAAAAGTGGCAAAATCAACCAAATCAAATACAGCAGTAGAAAGAACCCAAATAAGAATCACATCCCATTCTCCAATTGATCAACATATCATGCTCTCCACTATGCTAATTCATTGTCCATCATTAATCTCTGATTCTGATATACAAAAAACTGCAGATCTAAATCATAATTAAATTTGGTAAAACTATACAGAAAATCAGAACTGGAATGATTAATTCACACAATTAAATGATTTACATGCAAAATCTGATATGTTCGCCACACTAAACAGTGGCAAAAACCACATAATTCCAGCCATGAGGAAGCCTAACTAAGAATCACACAACGGTGATGGAACAACTGTATCAGATTCCCCACCATTCTAATTCATCAAACACCATTCCTTCCCCTAATTCCGAATTCAAACACAACCGCAGATCTGAAGCTGAACTTAAATTACGAAAGAAACGAAACGTAGACAGGAACTATGATCAAATCAATCGGACGATTCGACACGAAAATTCCAAAAAAAATAGGAAATTGAAGTACGAATGAATGGAATTCCAGAAATGCACCTTCGTCATCACGATCATCGTCTTTCTTCACAAGCGGCTGCGCCATTGTGCAGAGATCTGTTACGTTTCCACTAAAAACACACTGATAAAATTAATTGTTGCGTCTATCTAAATATAAGTGTAGACGAGGAGAATTAGCAGATCTCCGAAAACAGTATTGTTCTATGTACTTATATATTTACGCGCAGGAACGAGTAGAGTGGGAGTGCGGATCTCTCTCCTTCCCTTCTCCCCAGACACACTACGCACAACTGAACTTTCTTATTGGGTTAATAACTATCGGGCGACTAAACGGTCAAGTGGGGCGGACCGGAGGAGTATATAAGGTAATTGAACCGGAAATCACCTCATATTTCTTTTTTTTTTTTTTGGATTAAATATAATTACTACCCGTATCAATTACCCATTAAAGTATTAAAACTTTTAAAAAACCCCCCAATTTTTTAATTTGAAGTATAAAAAAGTCCATTGTGCTCTTACAAAAATTATTTTCTGAATTTTTTTTAAAGAGATTTCTCAAAGGCAAAATCACCCTATGTCGAAATTTTTTCTAATTCTAATTTCATTTATTTATCAAGCTCTTTTTATTTTCATAATTCTAAAATACTTGAAGCTCATTTTAGTTTAGTTTCAATTGTTTGTCAAATAAAATTAAAAATAAATTTATACATACATATATATATATATATATATATTTACTTAAAAAATTATCCAATTAATAAAACTAAAAGGTCGGATGAACTAATAAAAAATATAAAATTAATACATATTTATATATATGGTAATTATATGCATGTATAAATTTATTTTTAATTTAATTTGACAAATAAGTGAAACTAAAATAAAATGAGCTCCAATTACTTTAGATTATAAAAATAAAAAGAGTTCGATGAACAACTAAAATTAGAATTAGACAAAGCTTTGACAAATAATAGTTTTGATATTTTAAAATTTTATTTATTTATTTACTTATTTATTTTTCACAAAATAATTTTGGTAATGGTAAAATGGACTTTTCAAACTTAAAAATTAAAAATCAGGGTTTTCTTTTAAGGATTTAATACTTTAGAAGGATAATTGATATGGGGTGGATACTTTAAAAATGGTATAACCTTCTTTTTTTAAAAAAAAATTAAATAAATTCATAGGAATTCATTCTAATTTATAAAATTACAACTACACCCCATGATATTATAATTATAAATACAACTTCACCCCCTATTTAGAGAAAAAGCTTATACAAACGCCATTGTAAACATTACACCAACACCTCTCACGGGGTGTTGTTGTAATTGGATAAAAGATGTGGGGTATTTGGGTATTTTGACCTATCCTTAGGGTGTATTAATACAATGTACACTAAATTTTAAATTCTTCTTATATGAATAATTCAAAATCATTTTTTCAAATTCAAATTTATCAACCTTTCTGACTCTAATCTGCCTTTGCTTCAAACCCTTCTGTACTTCAAATTGGATTTGTTGTGCAAAGAGTGCGTTATGACCCGTGGCCGCCTGCCTGGTGGGGGCGGCTCCTCCGTTGTGGGTAAACGGGAAACACGACTCTACGAACCCGAGGAAAGGCTGCACAGCAGTAGTAGGGGGCGGTCCAGATCTTCTTTAATATTATAAAGACTTTCCAACGATGGTTCACCCGTGGATGTATTTAGTTTAGCCTGGGTTTGGGCCCTACCTATTCACTCGTATCGACAACATTCGCCTCTACGCTTTCTTCTTTTGCTACAGCTACCGGGCCAACTCATTCCCCAGAGAGGATTCGGTGTAAAAGAGACTTTCTTTCCCGGTCGATCCAGTTCTCTCAGAAAGAATGGAGATGAAAATCAAGACAGAAAACTGTAACTAAGAAATTCAATGAGACAAGTCCCTTCTTCGTTATGCGAGACTGGCAACAAACAAGGCTTGTTGCCTTTTAGTAGACAGGAAATGAGACCTCATCAACTACTTAGTCTTCTGGACAAAGAGAAAGCACAACAACCGCTCTTCTAAATTTAGATTAACACCATCTCTAACATAAACATAATAGTAATCCCGGCGTCTTACCTTGTGGAATTGGGGTTTGCTGGATTACGTTTGAGGCTGACTCCGACCCCACATCAAGGTGACAGGATTCGAACCTATGGCCCTCTGTACCCAAAACAGATGCGCTGACCAGACTGCGCTACACCTCGTCTCACCACCCCGGAGCATATAGATCCACCCGATCGATGAAGACTCAAACCGAAGATTGGCTAGATGGGAGTAGCTCATGCCTTGCTCGGAAAATGATGTTTGATAAGATGGATTCGTTCGTGAAAGAAAGAAAATGCAATGGTGGGAAATGAACAGAAATGGCTGATATATCTAAATGCAGTTATACTTTACTCCATATACAAATGTATATATGTACATACTTATATATGTTCAGAATGTACATAGTGCATAACTTCCATTGTTAATTAAAGTACACTGATTCAATTACAATAAAAACATAAACCCTAATAATTAATCGATTTCCTATATAGCCAAACAAATTTTCCCAATGCCTCCCAAAATCTCCAACACATCAAACTAAAACATATTACACACTATTCACTTATTGAGTAAGAATCAAACCCCAAGAAAACATCATTAAAAAAAAATACAATAATGTGTTCAAAACTTTATTTAAAACTGTAGAAACTACAAATAACTTGCATTTCATCATCATGTTCACGACGACCATCCTAGATAAGTAGGCATATATATTATAATGATGATTTGCATTTTTTATTGCTAGCGTGGACGTGATTTTTCTTTTTTTGGGTTCAAGAATATTCAAGGGCGGTTAGCGGGGTTGGGCCGGCCAAGTTCACTGCTGTTGTTAACAAATTCACCCGTTTGGCCATGCTCGCCGCTGCTGAACTCTTGGCTGGACAATCCAGTGGCCTTCCTGAGTTTGTTCAATTCGGAAAGGGAGCTGCCGCTCGTGCTCAGCACTGCGCTATGCCCTGGCTTTGTCCCCTCATTTAGATCGTCTAGCGAGACGTCCCCCTCAAGGGCACGCACAATCTGTACATACACAAACAACCATCATCATGATCATGCTATGGCTTTTAATGTTGAGTAAGAGTAGCGGTAGTATGGGAAATTCTACCCAAAATTGGGTTTAGCTGCATTTTATTTAATTACATGCCAAGTGTAATATATTTGTAGTGTAATTTGGGGCATAATTCAGAAAAAAGTGATAAATCGCGTATTATATATACCTTGCTCATCTTAGGGCGTCTCCTGGCAGATTGCCTAATACAGGCGGCAGCACAAGTGACCATACGGAGCATCTCCTGGGGATCGTAGTTGTTCTCTAGCTTTGGATCCACTAACTCTTCATAGCTTCCTCCCTCTACAACTCTCATCAAAATAGGCCTAGCCTGTGCACATGTATTAATCAAAAGAGATTGCTCAAAATTTAATTTTTAACCACCTCTAAGGATATGTAATTTGGAAAGAAAATAAGATTTTTACCCAGTCAACTAAGGTATCGTCATCGTCGTCCCTGCTAACATCAATAGGGCGTCGTCCGGTTATAAGCTCCAAAAGCACGATTCCGAATGAGTATACGTCGGATTTCTCAGTTAGTTTCCCACTTGATGCATACTCGGGAGCCAAGTACCTGCATACCAAGTTGATTAATCAATAGTTGTCCTACGTTTGACAGATCGTTAATTTTTTTAAAAAAATAATTAAACTAAGTTCATTATTTAAATTTGATCAGATCAAATTAATCATGCTATATTTATCGCAGTGATTGATCATTCGTTTAGAATGTAATGCAATTGATTTGACTAAGTATGCCTCGTTTAATTCCGTGAGAATTGCAAGTAATAAAAAGATATTGGTTGTTCATACCCAAATGTCCCCATGATCCTAGTCGAAACATGGGTGTTGGTGTCCGAAGAAAGCTTAGCTAATCCAAAATCAGCCACCTGCAATAAGTGTAACTTTTTAGAATATAATAAACTCGAATGAATTCAGAGTAAGAAAAATAGAACAACACAATTATTTTTTATACTCTGTCTATGTGAGATAGAGGGATGGTGCATTGTATTGTATGAATAGTAAATTCTAATTCAGAATTGGGTTTGACCAAATCTAAACTAATTATATGTCATGTATAATATATTTGTCGTGTGATCAGTATAAAATTAAAAGAAAAATGATTATAAATGTGTGTTTTACCTTCGCCTCAAAATTTTCATCAAGCAAAATATTAGCAGCTTTAATATCTCTGTGGATAATGCGAGGATGACAATCTTCATGAAGGTAAGCAAATCCTTTGGCTGATCCCAAAGCAATTTTAAGCCTACTAGGCCAATCCATAGGTGGGCGACCCTTTGCTACATGAAACATAGTAAATGAGAGATATTAGAATAGTAGGTTCATTACATAATTCAGTTCAAAATGTCTATTTGAACAACAGACGTGATTTTGGTAAGAATTTAATATTACCGTAAAGGTGATACTCGAGGGTTCCGTTGGACACGAACTCATAGACTAACAACCTTTGAGATCCGGCAATGCAATAACCAACCAAGGAAACCAAGTGGCGATGATGAACTCGACTAATGATATCAACCTCAGCTTGGAACTCACGCTCGCCCTGCCCGCTGTTGGCTTTCAAGCTCTTCACAGCAACTTCTTTCCCATTGTGCAGCACTCCCTTGTAAACGTATCCGAATCCTCCTTGCCCGAGTAGGTTTGCTTGTGAGAAGTTACTAGTTGCCATAGCCAAATCATTGTAGGTGAAGTTGCTCTGGTTGAAGCCGATGGCCATAGCTGGGTGTGGGGGCGGCATCGGAGGCCCATGCTGCCCAGAAAATCCGGAGCTCATCATCTCACCGCTCATCATCGGTGGAGGTGGAGGTGGTCCTGCCATCCAGCCATGCTCGGAGCTCACTCCAGCATTGCTAGGAGGCCGCGGTAGTTTCATCATGCCGTCAGGGTATCCATTGTTCTGCCAGTTGTTGTAGTAACCTGCATCAAAACGCATCCTCCATTGTTTTATTCAGTTTAATCAGAAGCGGCAGAATCCTAGGACGTGTTTGGATGAAATCATAAGTTCTTTAAACTAATTTTATAAAATGTTTGAAAACTTGGATAAATCTTCTGTTCTAGAGTTTGTAGAAAAATAAAATATTGTAAAATTCTAAACTTTTTGAGAAAAGGTTTAATGCATTTTTAGTTCAGTAACTATATATATTTTTTGCATTAATTTAATCTTTTATTTTGTCAGAATTGTAAAAAAAATTTATATACATTTTTAACATTTAACCCAAAAATCTAAAATTGGCTAGCAAATTTCCCTCCAATTTCATATTACCAGATTCGACGTGACAACTTATACCATGTTATTTTTTTTTTTCCTGACAAAAGCTCTACATCATGTCAACAAACAACAAATAAGGTCAAAAGCCTCAAATTTTAAATGACGCTGGCTTGCATATTTCGCTTTTCCATCAATTTTAAATTTTTTTGACAAAATTTGTCCTTCAATCAAGAAATTAAAAAAGATATAGAATTAAAATATCAAAAATTTATAATTACATAATTAAAAATGTATTTAAATATTAAAAGAATCTTTTAATTTATCTTTAAAATTTTAACCAACTACTTTAATTTTAATTATATTAATTATTTTATAAAAAAAAAATGATGCTCTCGATAAAAAAAATGCCCACCTGGGGGTTGGCCGCCACCACCCATCCCATTTGGTCCGTCTGTGGATAAAAAAGCAATTATCAATTGAAAAAAGAAAATCAGCAATGCTTTCTTTTTTCATAAAGAAATCTCTAAAAATGAATATATAAATTAATCACATGGACATAGAGTAGTTTCTTTTTCTATGTTTGTTTTTAGCAAATGAAAAATTTTAATAAAAATTGAATTTGATCGAATTTGAATCAATTATATGTAAGTATAATACACTTATCCTATAATTGATATACAATTAAAAAAAATATCAAATAATTTATTTGGTTTGATCAATTTTAAATAAGAATATTTCTTAATTAGAGAATGAAGATAACACATATTTTGTGATTAATTTTTTTCAGATAAAATATAATTTGAATAAGAATTTTGATATTGGGTGACGTACTTGGATTTCCACGAGGGTTGTCTCCATAGTAACCATTATTACGCTGACGCCGGCGCTTCTTGCTTCTAATGCAGCAAACCAACGCAACGATGAAAATTATGAGCAGTAATAATACCCCTGCGACTGCTCCTGCTATAATAGCTTTATCGCTATTAATCGCCGGTTCATTGTGGCGCCCAGAAGGGAGCGCCTTATCAGCCGGCGGAGACAGCGTCGAGCCCGAACCCCCATGATGATGTGAGCCAGACCTTTCCGACGCTGGTGGTGATATTGAAGATCCGTCGTGGTCGCTAGACCCTGGTGAGCTTTTTGAATGCGGAGGTGTGGAATCTGAATCTGGTGATGGTGAGTTGGGAGCTGGTGATGATGATGAATCTGATGAGCTGTCAGGTGAAGGAGGCGTCGACGACGAACCATCCGACAATGCGTCAGACGCCGGCGGCACTGGTGAAGCCTCGGACGAGGAAGGCGGCGGCGGCGGCGAAGAATCCGACGAGGTAGAGGAAGGCGGGGGCGGCGAAGATTCCGACGAGGAAGAGGAAGAATCTAAAGAACCATCCGTCGACGACATTTTTGACAATACTCTATGTATACGACCCCGATCGATCTACTGTCAAATCAATACACGAACACCCCGCCGCTCTCCCAAGAAATCACCCTGCACGTAAGTTGTAACAACATTCAACAACCTCCCCTCAATTACCTTCTGTTATTAGTCAAATTACCATGCATTTCATATGAAAAAAATAACAATAATAGTCATCAATCATACAACATGCATCAACACACTCAAATATAAATCCATCCAGCAATTTAAAATAAAAAAAAATCCAACTGCATCCAAATACGATCCCAATACATACGTATATACGTCTATATTTTCCGTTCTTATAATTATTAATTTAAAACGATATAAAAATGAATCAAATATAATAAATAACCTTTTTTTTTTTCCTTTTCAAATAGCTAAAAAACTGTACTATATATATATATATATGTATAAGTGTGTGTACTCTCACAACAAATATGTAATGATACAGGAGCAAAGAGGGAGGTGGAAATGAGGGAGAAAATAGGAGAGAAGAAGAGGAGATGATGATGATACCTTTAGGAGAAAGGGCAGGGATGATTCTCAAATGAGGAGGAAAAACAGACAGTGCATGATAATAGTTTCAACGTAAGAAACTATTGCCCTAATCCCATGATTCTCCTATAAAGAAGGAAACTAAACTGAGGTTTCTATTTTTAGTTTTTTTCTTTTCTTTTTTGTTTTTGGATTGAAATAATATTTGATTTTATTACAACCCCGTAGATATTTTTGCTTTTTTTGGGACGTCCACATATGGTCAATTATGTTTAAGAATTGAGTAAACGGTCATGCTTAACTAGACCAACTCGTTGAGATTAATGGCCTAACAGATGTCATTATCGTCCCCCTTTTTTCGTGTTCCTGCTAAATATTTTCATCAATATTTCAACCGAAAATGTTGCCATTTTTAAGCTATGGTGGAGGAATCCTACCTTGTATTCTCCTCGATCCATTCTTATTTAATCGATAAAATATATATAGTGAAAAATAATTAATTGGAGAATTGAATTTTCTATTTTAAATCATATTTTATTTTATTTTTATTTAATATATAAGTCGTGTGTACAAATATATAATATATATGTATGTATATTAAATAAATAAAATTAAAATCCAATTAAAATAAGTAGAGTTATATTTCTAATTTTTTCTATGATTTATTGTAGAAGAAAATATTTGACAAAAATGTTTTATTGACATTGACATATATTAAAGTAGGCAACAAATAAGTGTCAATGATTTTGGACCTATAAATAAATTTAAATTTGTTAAAATTAAAAAGAAAAAGAAAGACCAAAAATATAAGATATATTTTCGAATAATTACACTACAAGACTATATATGAAGACATTATAACCATTCAAAAAATCCAACACCACAAAATTCGGAAAGAGGATTGGAAAATAATTTATTAATTCCACATTTAAGAATTCTTTTCTTTATAAATTTTATAATTCATTCAGATTATTCGATTTGCAACTGCCATTGAAAATTATTTTTTCTTAAATAATATTATCATTTAGAATGATAATTATTTTTACGAACAATTTTTTTTCCGAGAATTAGTTATTCAAACATCGATTGATATTTTATGTATATTGTAAAATTATTTACATTTTTTAAGAATTAACTTAAAAATTATTGTGATTATTGTAAGTGTTATATAATTAATTATTTTTATTAATTATATGATAAATATAATTTATTTATTATATGATTTAATTAAAAAAAAGAAATTACTAAAAAAGAGAATAATCCAGCAGGACGAACTTGTGCAGATGGGAACAGAAAATAGAGCAAGTCGCCAGCTAGAAACATCCGTTGCCATGCTGTCTAGAGAGAGAAACGGTTGAAACGAAAGGAAAATAGAGAGAGAAAGAGCATCGGAATCGAATCAAAGTCCAGAAACTCAAATTCGATCGCCTCTGTGGGAACAGGTAGAGAGAGAGAGAGAGAGAGAGAGAAAGCCCGGCGCCTTTGTGCTTTTCGCAGTCGAGGAATCTGAGATCGGGTCAACTACCCAACCCGGACCCGAAAAGGATGCCGTCCCGCAGAAGAGCTCTCCTTAAGGTTATCATCCTCGGCGATAGCGGGTCAGTTTTTCTTCTTTCTGTTTGTTAATAAACCGGATTTTATATGGAATATTTAGTTTTCGATTTGTTTGAATGTGGATCTTTAGTTTCTAGGTTTAGAGGCACAAGTTTTTTATGTTTTGGTGTTTTACGGATTCAATTCTGGCTGATCTGAACTCTAGTGTACCCGGTGGGATTTGTGAATTCTGTAGAACATGGAATTCGTTGAATTTTCTCTCTAATAAATTGAGTATCAAATTTGCAAGTGCTTGGAAAGTAGGACCATCAAAGAAGAAGGGGGATGAAGTAATGTTCAACTTACCAAAATTGCATTGCAAAATTATGTTTATACACTGTACAAGCATTTATTTCGTGCTATCCTTTAGGATTAAGTGGTTTAGCGTTTCGCAAACTACAATTCTGGTCCATACATAGCCTGTTGTTTCATATGTAAGTTTGTTTACAACTTTCTTGCATTTGATTGACGAGTGTTTGGTAAATGTGTCTTGTTTGTGATTTTCAGGGTGGGGAAGACCTCCTTGATGAATCAGTATCCTCAGTCGCATTCATTTGTTCAAATAATTGCTCAGCTTTAGGTAGATTACTATTATGAAAATTAGATACAAGTTTGATATTTCTTTGATCTGTTTGTTAAAGATATGTAAATAAGAAGTTTAGCAACCAATACAAGGCGACAATTGGGGCGGATTTCCTGACAAAGGAAGTGCAGTTTGAGGATCGCCTTTTCACTTTACAGGTCAGTCTGGGAGGTATTTGTTTCATCATCATAAAATTAAATTCTGCTTCTTGTAACTAAAGAAATAGTAACAAATGAAGTTTATGGGAATGTTGCTGTCAATAGTTAACACGAGCCCTGTGACCTACAATTATTGCATTTGGAATTGTTCTTCCCTCTGGAAGCTTGGCCTTTTGGGTTAAAACTGATTCTTGATAAAATGAAACCCTTTAATGCTCGCTTTTTCTATGGATTCTTCAATGGGAGCTCCACAATTTTCTCATATGACACATGAAATTTATGTTCGCCTCTAATGCACCAGCGACTCAGGTCAATGACTTAGTTTCTAGTTGTATTTCTCATGAACTTGTACGATATTTGGGCTTCTCATGCCCTCAGATGAGTCTTTGGTTGATTAGATATGGGATACTGCTGGCCAAGAAAGATTTCAAAGTCTTGGGGTTGCTTTCTACCGTGGTGCTGATTGCTGTGTTCTTGTCTATGATGTCAATGTGATGAAATCATTTGACAATCTCAACAATTGGAGAGAAGAGTTCCTAATCCAGGTGTGTATTTTACTTTTTTGTCTTGAATGTCTCCGTTCAATTTATGTTTTTATTTTTTCCCCTCAAATTGAAATAAGCATGATATTTTTTTTGCCATTTTTTCTTTCCCTATGTATTTCAACAAGATAGTAGATTTTATCTGGCTTTGTTTATGATAAAAATATTTACAAACCCCTCGTTATCCTGTATGAATAATATATGATGCCTATTGCCCAGATAATGGCAAAAATATTGGTTTACTGAACTCCGACTTTTTCTGTTCTGTTCTTCTGTGAGGGACAGGAGTGTAATTTTGGTCAAAGGACCAGGGTTTTTCATGTGTTAGCATAACTTGAAATTTTGCAGACTTCTTGTCAAGTGTTTCGGTTGAACCCCTAGAATTCTGTTGCCTGTTGCTTAATATAAATGGTTGCCGTGGGTGACATTTTGAGTGAACAAAGGATCATGTCATCCTTATGTGTTTTCTATTTTCTATCACATAATTGGAAAAATGCAAAATAACTAATGAAAGAGGAATTTTTCTGCAGGCTAGCCCATCAGATCCTGAAAATTTTCCATTTGTTGTGATTGGCAACAAGGTTGATGTGGATGGTGGAAATAGTAGAGTGGTAATCTAATCTCCTCTCTCTCTCTCTCTCTCTCTCTCTCTCTCTCTCTCTTTCTTTGTGCACTTCCATACTTGTCTTTTCTATCTTGTTCTTCCACCCCTACACCCAAAGAAAAGGACATGCACAAAGTTATACACACACACCGACCAAAACAAATTAAGGAAAAAAGGCTTATCTTCCATATGATTCAGTGGCGCTACTATAAAGGGGTCTGTATGGTATTAGACAGTGGTATCACCCATCTCTACTGGTGTCCAAGTAATTAAAGGAATGTGAAAGCAATACCATTATTGTGTTTTTTTATTTTTGGTCTGGTAAAATAGCAAGTAACCACTATATGTCTACTAATATTTGTTATTCTTATGTCTTTGTTTTGATTTCCTTATTTTTTCCTGTACTTTGAAATTCAAAATTTTCAACAGTATGTTTACAAATAAATTTTTTATTATTTGTTTGAGTTCATGTTTTCTGTAACTCTAAATTTTCATTCATAAATCAAATAAGGTTGGGGTGTAGCTTGTGGACTGTCCATCTGGATTTCATATCTACTCAATGTTTGAATAGAAATTTTTGTTTGTATCATATACATGTATTTGTCAGTACCACACATGAATTGACAAATGATAGTTGTATTTCAGCCTTCTAGAAATTCAGCCTTTATATCTGTTGACCTAGCTCCTTCCTATCAATGAGGATGGGATGTCATACTTGTAATTGGGGCAATATGGTGTCAGAGGGTTATATGTTGATGGGGTGGTCATGGCCCAGTGGCATATATATTAGTTGTATTACATGTTGCTCACCACAATTTTTGGTTCTTGAAGGTGTAAACTTATCTTTGAGATTGACGAATGTTGTTTCACTTTGTTTGTGTTTGCATAGGTATCTGAGAAAAAGGCTCGGGCTTGGTGTGCCTCAAAGGGGAATATTCCTTACTTTGAGACCTCTGCCAAGGAAGGTACCAATGTTGAGGAAGCATTTCAGGTTATTGCAAAGAATGCCTTGAAGAGTGGAGAAGAAGAAGAAATGTGAGTAACCCCCTTTATGATCTTTGTCATAGTTATGTGTATATTATCTGTACCGTAACTATACTCTATCTAGTTGCTTATAATGCTGGCACTCTACTGTGTCATTTTGCATGTCTATCATATAATTCTGCATTTGTATTGTTTTAAAGTTGATTTTGATAGTTAACAGGCAAGGCAAAGTGAGAATAAAGAAGTTCCACTTGAAGTTTGAGATGCATATTAACACCATAGATACTGTGGTAGTTCATATTTCACTAATCTCTAATTCTTGATTATGACATTTTCTTCTTGGGGACATTATTGATGTTGGCGAAGATACCTGCCCGACACAATCGACGTGGGTAGCAGCAGTCAGCAAAGGTCAACTGGATGCGAATGTTGAACAGAGTTATATGATTGGAAAGTTGCTGGGATGCACCAAGAAACAATTGATTATTCTTGTGTTCTCCATGTTGTTCTAAGTTCACATTTGTATACTAGTAATGTGTGTATTATGGACCGTATTCATGTCCTTGTTGGTTGAACTTGCTTGCTTGGTCACTTTCAATGTATACTCTACTGTTTTCATTTGAGTATTTGACAAAATTGCAAGTATTCTTCGGTAAGCAGTTTATTAGTCATTACTTTAAGGGTAAATTACATTGATACTTCTGAGTTTAAGTCAAAATGTACATTTTTTTTTTTTATAAAATTATAGCTACACTCTTTGTAGTTATAGTTGTAAGTATAACTATACCCTATATTCAAAGATAAAATTTATACAAAACATTTTTTGAAAAACATTATACTAACATCCTTCAGGGGGTGGAGTTATAATTTTGTCAAATATAGGGATATTTTTGTAATTTGGCATAATTTTAGGAGGTCTTAATGAAATTTATCCTTACTTTTTAAGTACCTTAAACCCTTGGGCCTTGTTACTTTATTGTATGGGATAAGAGTAGGGGTGGCAATATGGGTGGAACTCATAGTTCCAATCCAATTTATCTAATCGTGATTATGTGAGTTGGGCAAGTTAAATATTTTATACCCAATAATTGTAATTCAAGAATTATATTTTATTGCAATTACATCCCTATCTGAAGAGATATTCATAATTTCTAAATAATATAAATGCATCTATAATTATGAAAAAATTCCATAAAAATCCGTTGTATTCTACTCTAAATATATATATATATATATATATATTAAAAAAATACCAAATCAAAAGAAAATAAAAAATACTGCAAGTTGATGTCTCAAGATTCATGGTTTCTTTATACTGCAATATCATCCAAAGAGGAGCCCTTGTTTGCCAGTTGGTTGTTACACACACACACACGCCCCATTGGCAATTTTATGCATTTATATATCACAAAGGGAAATTATGATTAATATATGGGATACACATAATTACACTCCCCTCTTTTGAAATTTTATATAATTATATATAAATTTTTTTATGATTTAAAAAATTATATTTAGTACTCTTAAAGTTTTTGTTTTCATCTAATAAATAAGTTCTCCCGATTGTCAAAATTCATTAAATTTGCTTATATTAACAAAAATATCAAAAAGAAAATGTATATTTACCATGGATTGACTTATTACTAACTTATTGCAGGTTAAATAAATATATTTATTATCAAATTTTTCTCATACGTCTTTTACGCATTAATGCATGTGAAGAGATATATTTTCACCGTTATATGAGTATTTTAATTCGAAAAAAATTATTGACCTGCAATACGTTAATAATAAGTCAAATTGAGGGTAAATATCAATTCTTATTCAGCCTTTTTTTGTTAATATCAGCAAATTCAATGATTTTTTATCAACGAGGGACTTATTTGTTAGATAGAAACAAACTTCAGAGATATTAAATGTAATTTTTTTAAAATTACATTGATAATGATGCTTCCAACCCCCATTAATTAATTTCATAGATAATATTAAATGCGAAATCAGATCATATATCTATCCGGTTGAAAATTATAAAATTCGAGACTCGAGTCGAGATACTCTGTTTACGTAATTTCGTCATGAGCTTCACTAAATTGGATTTTAAAGCATTTTTTTAAAATCAATTTACAAAGGTTCAAAAAAAAGGAAAATAAAAACATGGTTAGATGGAAATTTGTTGATATATTTATCCAAATATCCATATATCATAATTTTGTTAGGGTAAATTACAATCGCTCCTGAGATTTGACATAATGAATACTCACTCCTTGTTTGAAAAATTTATTTATACGTATGATTTTAATGGCCTTCTAACAATTAGTCCAATCTGTTAGGTTTTCATTTATTTCTTGTGTCGAACTGACTAAAATGTCCTTACGGTTTAAGAACTATAATTTTATTTATTTTTTTATGAATTAAGTGAATAAGTTTTTTTATATTTTTTTTAAAAATTTTCATCCAGTCCATCTACTTTTTTTACAATTTTTTTTAGTAAGAATAAAATTGACAATTTTATGCCCCATCTAGGGAGTACATATATAATTTCATTAAATATCAGGGGATATTTGTAATTTTTCAAATAATAATGGACTTTCATAATCATGTCAAATCTAAAAAAAAAAAAAACGTACTGTTATGATTTACCCTTTTTGTTAATGCTTATCCTAATATTAGTGTATAATCATAATCTTTTACTCTAAACTTTGAAACTTGATTGTTGCACTGTGTGTGTGTGTGGGTTTTCCTCCAAATTCTTATTTTTGGACTGCCTATATTTTATTAAAATTTTAGTTGGATTAGATACAGATTTCAGGCCATACAATAGTTGTATTAAGTGGAATGCATAAACTTTCACATTACAATTTGAAGTAACTCAGAGTTGGACAGTTTCAAGTATTATACATAGACAGACAACATACCCAACTTTATTCATCAAATGCAGCTATTGCATTTCACACTCACTTTCTACTGCTCATAAACTGAAACATTTGGCTGGGGCTCGAAATCTCTGTCGAAGGCCTTCTCTGCCCCCACACCAACAGCATCATCATTGTAGGATGAGACGTTAGGTCTCGGCTCAAAATCCTTAACAAAAGATTTCTTGTCTTCTGATTTGACATCATCATTATAGGCTGAAACATTAGGCCTCGGCTCGAAATCCTTAACAAAAGATTTCTTGTTTTCTGGTTTGACATCATCATTGTAGGCAGAGACATTAGGTCTCGGCTCAAAGTCCTTAACAAAAGACTTTTCATCTTCCGGTTTGACATCATCGTTATAGGCAGAAACATTAGGTCTCGGCTCAAAGTCCTTAACAAAAGACTTTTCATCTTCCGGTTTGACATCATCGTTGTAGGCAGAGACATTAGGTCTCGGCTCAAAGTCCTTAACAAAAGACTTTTCATCTTCCGGTTTCACATCATCGTTGTAGGCTGAAACATTTGGTCTTGGTTCAAAGTCATTCTTGTAAGATTTCTCATCTTTAGGGTTGAGATCATTAGCATAAGCAGTTGCACTAGGCCTTGGCTCAAATGTTCTCACAAAAGAGTTCTCATGTGTCTGCTTGACAGCATCGACATAAGCTGTGGCACTTGGCCTCGGCTCAAAGTCTTTGACGAAAGAGTGCTTGTGCTCGGGTTTGGCATGAAAGCCTGAACACTCACTCTTCTTGGTGTGGACATGAGAAGTAACTTTACTCGCATCCACAAGGCCTTCAACTAATACAGCCATTGCCTCATCCTTCACTACACCTTGCCAGTATTCCCCTTGATCTTTTCTTGCACTCACACACTACACCTCACAACAACTCATAATTAGTACCCACACACATATGTATATATCATCATAAAAAGGAAAAATTCTAAGTCAGAGGTCCAACCAGATCAATGACAGAACAAGTGTGATAAATTTGTTATTTTTTTCTAAATTATATACTAATCACATGATAAACGTATTAAACTTATTTTATAATTTGTTCAGGTTCGGCAAAAAAGAAATCAATAAAAGGCTATACAAAAAAATACAGAATATATATATATATATATCTTAAAGTAGACTAATACCCATATATTGATGGGATTCAAATTCACGACATCTTTTGTCATAAAAATATTAATTTTGTCATCTAAATTAAATTTCATTTGGGAGAAGAAAAGAATAATGAAATGGATTTGCAGAGTTGAAGAGGGAGGGATGAGTGATGCATACCAAGGCAAGAGAGAAGAGCCCCACTAGAATGTATTGAGATCTCATGATAGTCTTTTCAGTGAAGAAATTGGAATCTCTTTATGGATTTGAATTCTTACAAATGCACAAGTTTAGTTGCTATTTATAGAGAAAAAGTTCATGTTTTTCATGACAATTCAGTACAATCATTAGTTATTAATTATAGTATGATGGGTGGAGGCTTAATTAATATAATATAAAGATTTGGGATACACTTTGTTTTCATTTAGATATTTCAAAATTTTAGGGTGATTCTGAATTGATGGATTTTTATTTAAAAGAAGAACTTAGAGAAACAATTTAAATAATTCCATTTAAAAAAATTAAAATCTATCATTTTAAATTTTCAATTTAAAGAAGATTTTTTGGTATTTTTGTTACCACAATTATCACGTGAAGAACCAACGAGATATTAGTTGCATAGTGATTAAGCATGACGAGCCTCCCGTGATAAGTATGAGATTATGGATTCGGATCCTACTGAATATGTGATTATTTATCCCTATTTGTATGAATTTTATTATAATTTTTTTAAAAAAATTCATACTTTTCAAGGGGATCTTTTAAATTTGATTGTTATGATTATTATTAAAAATTATATTGATGTATTGATTGATTGATTTTTTTAGAATAATGTAATGATACATTTATCCATTCCTCTAAAACCCATCGTCGCTCCCGTTTTCATACCCCCTATTCTATCACTGAACCTTCCCTTTCCCTCTTCCCATTGCTGGCCTCCCGCCCTTCAACCCCCCTCTCTCTCTTTATATATATATATATATATATATATATATATATAATTTTTGTTATATATATATATATATATATAATTTTTGTTATATATATATATATATTGTACATATATTTTTAATTAAAATTTTTATATAAATATATTTAATGTAAAATATAAAAAATTTTAATCTAAATTCTTGATTTGATTGAAATAAATTTAGGCTATTGATCTTATTAGATGTATTTAAACTTTAGATTGAATGAAATTCAATAAGTTTAGAGTTGGGTAGATTGAGGGTTGTGATTATGTTGTTGATAAGCAATAATCATGTCTAAATCTGATTGACAGTTGATGTTCTTGTCTTAATCATTTATTATTGCAGTAATTCAAATGGTTGGTATTGTCTATTGTTTGCTGTGGACTGAGCACAACTACAGAAACTGACAATCTGAGTTTTAAAGACTCACTCATTTGTCTCATTTCATCCCTCCATATTCTATGTAAGTTGAGTAATAAAATATAAAATATGATTATTTATATTATATAATTAATAAAATTAAATATAAAATACTTGTTACATAATTAATTTAAATTTCATTATATTTATTTCAAATTAAAAACAAAAAGGTATAAAGACATAACACATGTAGATCGACCAAAAAACATTGCCACTCACAATGGCAATTCGTCACATTGAAACACCAAATTTTAAAATATCAATTAAATATTTAAATATTTATTTTAATATAATTGTTTATTTTAAATTATTCATATTATTTTTTAACTGTCAATATATTATATATTGGTTTGCCATTTTCGTTATATTAATAACCTGATCCATTTTTAAATATTTTTACTACTGAGTGAGACAACTCGCGACGTGATATTGTACGAAAGTCCAGCCGCAGCGGATTCCACAAGGCACGGCGTGCGCTCCGCGATGTCGTTTCTTGTCAAGTGAACGAATCTGGGCCTGCATGGACTAATTAGCCCAAACACAGATTGGGCTGATCTGCTGGGCCTGTTCTAATAGGATAAGATGTGGGCTAATTACTAATTGGCCTCTAACAAAACTACCTCTCAGTGTTTTTGTTTTTTTTTTTTTTTTTTTTTAAATTATTATTTAAATCTGTTAAAGTTCACATACTTATCTCAAATTTTTCATAAGTTATCTATTTTTTTAAAATTATAAAACACTTCATTTATCATACTTTATAAAAATAATATTTTAATTTAAAGAAATTAGACACAATTATGGACTGTAGCACTAACAACCAGATTATCATAATGATTCAAGTAAGTGTCCAAATTCAAAGTTTGAAACTCCTTACAACTAACCCATCATTAATTTTCACTACAGAACAGCCCACATTAGGTGTAGGTTTGCATCACGACTTGTCCTTTTTCTTACCTTAGGTATGTATCAAAAATTCTAACACAAATTGAATTTGGTTATATTTAAATTAATTTTATAATAAGTGTAATATATTTATAGTGTGATTGATGTGCAGTTCAAGAAAAGTAATTATTGGCATGATAAGTGTCATCGACAAGTCTATAACACTTGTTGTGTGATTGATTTGATTCGACCAAACTGATTTAGATTAAAAAAATAAAATAAAAATTGTATGTAGGTATACTTGTTATATTTTGCATACAAATATTTCGCAAATAATATAAAGTTGTATTTGGATTTGACGAAAAATTTTGAGAAAGGATTTCAAATAACTCTATTTAAAAGGAATTTGAAATCCATCCATATTCATTAAAACTTAGTACAAAATTAAAATAGAAAGGATTTCAAATCCTTTACATTTAGAATTATCCAAAGTCCAAATATATTCAAATAATTTGTTATTAAGTGTTTGAAATTATGAATTTCAAATCCTTCAATTCAAATGCAGCATAAGAGTTGTTGTTGCTCCTTACCCTCGACCTATTTTTACATCGATCTGGCTAAAGAATGTCAGCTACTATGAATCATATCACATTTGCATTCATATTTACATTGTGATGCACGTGAAATTTTTTTTTTCTTCTTATAAATAGGTGACTATAAGATTCAAATTCAGGATTTTTAATTTGGCCTGATTCTGGAACTGAAATAAATTGATCATCTCATCTAAAAGACTAAACTGTTGGAGAGAAAAATAATTTAATATTAATATTTTAGAATAATCGAGATTATTTTGATATTTTCATACTTAATTCATATATATAAGAAGAGAAAAAGATCTTTTGGACTATAAACGCAATTTTATTTAGAGCTTTAGCGGCAATTAATCAACAATAATTAATTAATATTCTCATAATTCAAAAACTAGATATTCAAAATAATATATATATATATATATAAAGGCAGTAAAAATATATAGAGCTATATATATATATATAAACACAGAAGCCTCAACAAATTTAAACGCGAGGAAGAACTGCTAAAGTATTGCATTATGAAGCTCAAGTTCAAACCTCGGACACAAAATGTAAATATTGTTCACGAGTTTTTGTTCTTACATTATTTACTTCAGACCATCCACATCGGACGCCTCTGATCTTTCGAATTATGATCATGATGATGATCATCGTGGCTGTGATATATTATAACATTAGCCTTGGTGTCGAAATTCCTGATGAAACGATCCCTTTCCGTGTTCAAATCGGTGGCAGAAGAACTCTGATGATCATGATGGAGAAGATCCGTGATGGCTTTAGGCATCTCATCACCGTTCATCACGCTCTTCCAGTATGCTCCCGGCTCTTTTCGTGCATCCGTAGCAACACAGGCGAACTGATGCATCAAAGAATAAAGCAGAGAACCAAATATATAAATAAATAATTACGATAGGAGAAGAACGACCAACGTAACATAACATAGTACGATACAAAAACAAGAAAGTGGGATGGAAAACATTACCAGTAGAAGAGAGAGGAGGAGGAGGAAGAGGGGTGAGAGAGGTAATGATCTCATTTTCATGTCTTCTACAAATAATGTTTGTTTGCGACTATAATGTGTGAACTGTACAACCTCTGACCTGCTATTTATAAAGAAACAAAGCTTATCTACATATATAAACATTATTTTGTTGCTAATTAACAAGGAGAGGTGATTATCATTCAATAGTCAACACCCCACGTTATGAGGCTGTGAACTTTTGAGAATCCTCACAACTACAGTAGTACACTTGTCATGTGATTGGTTTACAGTTCAAGAAACGTTTGACTAATTATAAAGCAAGTGTAGTTTATTATTTTTCCTAAACTATACACCAATCATACCACACTTGTCTTATTATTGATTCAGATCCTGTAAAATTCAATTTGAGTTAGAACTTTGAAGCAATATTGAAAAGCTTTTGGTGGTAGCTGCTACTGTTGCATATGAATTAATTACGATGATATATATACATACATACAATGATGCTCTAAAGGGTAAAATAGTAATATCATATCTCCAAGTGGTATCTTGATGCTTTGACCTCTGAACCAAATAATATTTTATAAATTTAGCTTCCTAATCTATGGAAATTTATATATGATGAAATGAGTGGCCAATGAGAGCTCTCCTTTTTAATATTCTCTATTATTTTATTTTTAAATTAAGCCCACTAGTTGTTGTTTAGTTTATGTGTGGAGCCTGACAAACTAATAGTCAACTACATCTTAGTACAAATTAACATTGCTAAAAGTCCTTATTTTTGTTGAGATACAACGTATACAGATGTAATGTGGGCCCCCCCTATATGCATAAAAGAAATCCACAATCATCACTTTGTAAGAAATACCTAATTTTGCAATTATAACTTACCCCATTTGCAGCCAAAGTAGGGGGAAAAGAATAGGGTTTGTGTTGATGATTATTTTAGAAAATAAGTCAACAGTTTTGCAAGTATCCAGACAAATGTAATATTATAGAGTATCACCATTTCATTATGTGTATGATGTTAGGGATATTTTTTGGTATATTATGTGTATGAATGATTGTCTTATACATCTTAACTTTGATTTGAATTCATTTTGATCCTTTATCTTTGGCAATATTAGATTTAATACTTTATCTATCAATTTTGCGTGGATTTGGTCGTTTAACCTAATTTATGATTCTTTAGCCCTTTTGATGATAAAAGCTAATAGTCTATCTTAATGTTCTAAGTATAATACAAACAAATATTTTTTTTCAATAAATCTACACTCTTATATCATTTTAGGCGAGTATTAACTACGAGATGCAAAATGAATGGATATATACGAACTGAAAAATTGCTCTTCAAAGTTGTGTAGGAATGAAATTATACGAAATTGGATCAAAATGACTAAAGTTAAGCAATTTTAAAAGCTATTGGATTAAAATTAAAATAAATAAATTTAAAATATTAAAATTAATAACAGACAAATTTAATAAATAATTTTCCCAAATATGTAATAATCATACATCCAATGTAATGTAGGCGGGACTGGTGTAGAAACGAATCTTGGTACCGAAAGTCAAATTAATGTTCCTGCAAGAATATATGTGCAGCTTTTGTCTTGGCCCCAATGAGCTGAAGAGACGAGAACAAAGTGTATCCATCCACTATACCCACACTGCCGTAGTAAAATTTGGCTTTGTTTGGATCTCAGTTTCATCTTCTTAAAACTTTTATTTAAGTATAGATACTAAAGGTATCACCAAAAATAAATAAATAAAAATATTTTACCACTCTATAATTAAGTGGGGAAAAAAGAAGGGAATGGGTTCTTTTTATTATTATTATTCACACTTGACCCTAACCCATTAAAAGGTGTGTACCTTGCTGCCCTCTCCGTCTTAATCTATGCCTTATAGTAGACTATATGCCTTTATCCCTGCTTCCTTGTAGCCTTTGTTATTCTAGAATTTTACAATGGAAAAGAGCCTTGTTTATCCTGTGTGGAGCTATCGTCTTCATTCGACGTACCAAAAGTCAAAATATGATTCTTATGGGTGGTTTAGCAAAATATGTACCGTTAATCAAAACCTCTGTTTTATTAGGTATACTTTCTCTTTGTGGCATTCTACCTCTGATTTGTTTTTGATCAAAAGATGAAATTCTTAATGAGTTGGTTGTATTCATCGATTTTCGCAATAATAGCTTGGGCTCGTTACTTGTATATTTGAAAGAAATATAATGTTCACATAAAAATTTATATTGATTTATAATTTTTTTTTAAAAAATACCTAGTATACAAATTTATTCCAAATCATAGTGTTGTGTGGGTGGGTGGGAGAATAACATTTTTCATCCCGTAATTTCAGGTCTTTCTAATTTTGGCCTAATTGGTTATGGAATTCTCACTAACTTCTAAGAAGTAGTACTTTTAATCTCATAGCATTTTTTGATAGATATTTTAACGAAAAATATCATGTGCTTAGCACAGGTATTAGCACTTTTATATTTTGGATCCCATTGGTTACAAAATTTACATTTTTAATCCTATAACTTTCAGAAAATAGTACGTTTGATCCAATATACTTAACAACCACGTGGTCTTTTTCTTTAAATATATAATGAAAATGTATTATGAGATCAAAAATTAGAATCTCATAATTAATTAAACTAAAAGTAAAAAAAATTCTAAATTATAAGATAAAAAATATTATTTAATAGTGTGGCATATAAAGGTTGGAGGTGGATCCATGCAAATGTTGTAGTTTTTTGACTTGAGCTTGATGCTAAAGTTTTCAAAGTTGTGGTGGTGATAAACCATGATTAAATGAGTGCAAGTGTACTAGTCAAGTACTATTAAAAGTTGAAATCACTTTGATTGAACATGTGAAAATATGGGGAGAGAGATGTAATTTCATACACATATTATGAAAAGGTTCCATGTTGTAGCCCTAAAGTTGACCTGCCAATGTGACATCCAGCAGGTTTTTCTTTAAAATAATTGGACGTTCCTAACCTTTTTGAAACACGAATGGATAGTGGCAGCAGCACACACACACACACATTGTCAAAATGAATAGAAAAAGACAGAATCTGTGCAAGATTTCGTCAAAGGCATATATATATCTGAGCCAATGAGTGTTGGTGGAGTGGTACGTGCCAGCCTCTGGTGCTTTGTTTGTTAGTACTTAGCCCCACCAGCCACCATCATGTTGTGGAAAATGAAAGAAGATCTACGCAAAAGCAGAGATGGATAGAGTTTTTTTATGGTGGGAACGTAACATCTCCAGTCAAAAAGGGATGCTGCAAATATTCGTGTTGTATTTGCATTGGGATAAAGGTATTTGGTGGGGTGTTTTCAGAGTAAAGCTATGATTGTTCATTTACTAGTCACAATCTTTTTATACGAAAACTTCATCTGTTCATAAAAATCTACAATAATTATTATACAATATTCGTTTATCGTGTAGGATATCTGGAGCTCGCATCACATATGGTGTTGATCTTTCAAGTCCAACTGATTCTAGAAGCCATTTAATGTTATCATCGATGCAAAGAAATCCACCGCAAACCTCACACCATGTATAGTGTGGATCTTCCAAATATCAACATCATATATGATATAAATCCCGTATTATGATGTACCATGTCGATTTCTTGAGGCTTGTCTATCCCATGAGAAAAGTGATATATCCCACTTTGGTGTACCATATTTGTATCACACCTGCACATGTGTGGTATGCGAGTCTACTTTTAAAATATATATTAATTTAATTTTTAAAAGGGACATTCACCACTTACATACCAAAAAGTGATAGAAAATCCCAACTAGGTCCTAAAAACGGATAGAGTCTCAAAATTTAGAGTCTGAGAAGCTCTAAGAATTGCACATTAGGGAAAGAAACAATATCTTGGAGGAACATAGAGTCAGCTGATGTCGCTGTAGTTTCTTGGATTTCATGGAATAAAATCTGTCCTCAAAGCTTATCTTCTGACTATGTGCCCATGTGCACTGTTACATGATCTTCATCTTTTGACTACTACACATTAAAATAATTAAATAATGTGTTTGACTTTCCAGAAAACTGGATTAGTTTAAATGACATAAGCAAAAAATTGTCATTTTCCAGAGACTCTCTCTCTCTCTGGCATGTAGCAGGAAAGAGGCTGAATCTTGAGTTTTAAATAAGGAGGAAAAAGTAGACTCTCTTCTGTTTATGAATAACTACTTGAGTTCTCCAACTCAGCAACAGGGACACCAACTATTAGTTATTATCATGTAGCAACAGAAAATGTCCACTTAACTATATCTTTTTGTATTCAATCAGCTGTTTCCGGAAAAATCAATGTAGTTGTAATCAGATTCCATGTCTTCGGCCTAGAATGTTTACCTGAAGCAAGTAGCCATGTGCCCTCTTTCCATTTGATCAATTATTTAATAAAAGTTCATGAGAAATTAACATAGAAAAAGGCTTATTTCAGAAGCAAAAGAGTAGCAGTGGGCAGAGTTTTTCAACTTTTCAAGAGGTTGAAGAAGACAAGATATGGGTTCTGGAATTAGTCCTCTAATCTTCCTTCTGTATTCAGTTTTGGGGCTTAAGGTAATATATCATAAACTTTACTGCTGATGGAATTCAGGCTATCAATTTTTTTCTACAAATTTCAGATGAATTCTTACACTTGATACCATTTGCAGTGTCTCCTAACAACTGAAGGGCATCAAAAGAATTTTGAGGAATTTGTACCTGGCATGAAACATGATGGTGACTGGAACAACCATCTTCGACTACGACCCAGTGATGATGGAAATTCTGGCAACACATTGCATGATCATTCATCGTTATCCCACATGGACCCTGAACTCAATGTGTTCTTCCATCACAATGACCTCAAAGTTGGGAACAAGATGCCGATTTACTTCCCCACAAAAGACCCTTCAGCCACTCCCCATCTACTGTCAAGACAGGAATCAGATGTCATTCCTTTCTCTTCATCCCAACTCCCTTACATACTTGAACTTTTCTCCTTCCCTGAGGGCTCCAAACAGGCCAAAGCCATGAAAACCACACTTGAACACTGCGAATTCCCACCGATCAAAGGCGAAACCAAGTTCTGCGCCACGTCTCTGGAATCCATGCTCGATTCTGTTCGTCAGATCTTTGGTTTGAATTCCAAAGTCAGAGTTCTGACCACGAATTACCTTTCTGATACAATATCCCTTCTGCAGAACTACACAATATCTGAACCTCCAACTGAAATTTTTGCTAAGAAGATAGTGGCTTGCCACACACTGCCTTATCCTTATGCGGTTTTTTACTGTCATGGCCAAGTTAGTGACAATAAGCTTTACAAGGTTTTGCTGGCTGGAGAGGATGGTGGCAGAGTGGAAGCTGCCGCCATTTGCCACATGGACACCTCACATTGGGATCCTAATCATGTTTCATTTCACGTTCTGAAGACGGTACCTGGTGCTTCTCCTGTTTGCCATTTCTTCCCAACAGATAACCTTGTTTGGATCCTATCCTGAACGCAGTTCAGATAGTGAAGTTCCTAGGTGGTTGTTAGCTTTACAAGAATAGTTGAAACATGATGTGTGTGACTATGTACCAATGAATTGCTAGTGATGCATTAATGTTGTAATCTTGAACATGGGTGGGTGGATTTGTAATAACAGTAGATACTATGCTGGGAACTTCTAATGTTCAATTGTTTTCTCTTGCTGTCTGTACTCTGTAATCATGCACTTTGTTAGTATCTCTGTTCATAGTAGGTGTATAAAGCAAACCAATTTGCGTGATTACGAATTGGCTAATTATACCATTGATAAGAGTTCATTAAGCTTATGTGGAGAAAGCAACAAATTTTGCAGGGTTGATGAAAGTTTTACAAAGTAACTGCCAAATAGTTGAAGCACATCTAAATAATCCGGATTATAGAGAACATGACCAATATTTCAATCATGTCACTTGATATCCTAAAAAATCTAACATCATATAGATATGCTAAAATCACTCCAATTTTTTAAAAGTTAACCACATTGCAGTTAATGCCACTCTAATATACATGGAAGATATGTAGCCTGTCCGAGTATACTTACAACAGAACCAGTGGCCTCATCATCCAAGAGACTTGGGTTCCAATTCTTTGCTTCACAGATTCCACAATTCTTCTGCTCGATCACAGCATCAGAGACTGGAGTTCTCTGGCCACCAGAAATCTCTTTTGGTCCAAAAGCACCAGCTGCTCCTGTAATAAGTCCTGATACACATTATTCCAAAGAATCCCAAAATGCAGTTAATGCAAGGTCTTTAAAGTGGAAATGAGATAAACGACTACTGGTCCTCTACAAGGATGCTGATACAAAGATAAACATCAGATCAAACTACCCACGTAAACATGCATTTGGTCAGTTAAGAAAAGATTCATCAACGGACATACGAAGAATGATAAAGTAATGGCAAAAGGGAATCACATTCAGAAACACACATTGGAATCAGTTAAATAAAAAGGATCGTACACGGGGCATACTCAAATCATACTCCAAGTTTAAATTTTACTGGTAAAATCTTCTATTAGCCCTTTATCTGCACAGATATTCTCCGAACAAACTGAGAGAATCAGCCATGTCTATACAGCATTTAATCCTAAACGATAAAGGGGTAAATCATTTTCATTCCCTCGTGTTCCGCTGATTCAACAATATTATAAACTCCTAAATGTAAATACCATAAAGCAAACAGAAAAACCAAAAATGCCATTGAACAATTCCAACCGCGACCATCTGAACTGTGAACTCCAACTTACATAATTACAGTACTTCCACTGCGAGGATGAGGAGCTTGAAATCTGCACATTGGTTCATCTATATATAAATATCCAAATAACTTTGAAAAAAAATACAAGAAATTTGAAGAACTTGAACTCTGATTGAACTTGAAACTACAGCAATTAAGAAAACAATCAGGTACCTTCTAGAACTTGCTGTGAGTAGCTGAAAAATCAACCGAAGTTCCGCAGCGGGTTTTGCAAAGAGCGATCTTCTCCGTCGCTGCCTCAGTCCTGCTCTTTGCAACAAGGCTTTCGATAGGCTTGTTGGGCCTACTCCAATCAAACTCCACTCGAACCCAAAGCCCAAATTTCTTTTGTCTAGAAACTTAATCAGGGCCAAGCCCGGCTCAATAAGGTGAGTGTATCAAGTTTCCATTTATTGTTGTCTCAATTTTTTTTTCCTATATATATATATATATATATATTGAGAAACGACAATTACATTATTAAATTATATTTTAATAAATTGAGCAATATATTGGGTTCATCAATATATAATTATATCAAAAATTTTATAAAACGAATTATAATATTCAAATGAAATAAAATAATTATTTAACATATTTAATGAAATTTGAATTTATAATCTTGAAATTTGTTCATAAAATATCAATCTTAACTATGAGAGGAATTCCAATTCCATGGTGGAAAAAGATGATTTGCAACACAAATTGAATCATCAAATGAATATGCATTTGGATTGATGGAATTTCACCTACTCATAAGTTCTTTAAAATCGTATGAATAGTTTTAATTTCAAATTCTTTTATTCTAATTTGTTGAACATTGATTTTAAATCCTTCACCTCCAAATCCTTTTAACAAATTTGAATCAATCAATCCTAAAATTAAGAGATATCTTAATTAAAACTTATAACAAGTCAAAATATTCAAATTGAAATAAGATTTAGAGATACACCCTATCATAAAATTTGATATTATTACACATAAACCCGTATAGTTTAGAAAATTATAAATAGTACATATGATGTTAGTTTCCATTCAATAAATGGATTCATTTATTAGGAAATTTTATAAAATTTGTTGAAATCAGCAAAAAAGTTAAATGAAAATTCATATTTACATTTTGACGCACAAACTTATTGTAGATCAAATGAATTATTTTCTGATCAATTAAACTACCTCTATAAGGATGAAGATGTACCTCCTGATCACATGCATTAGTGTGTAAAGATGTA
Organism: Sesamum indicum; assembly: GCF_026168435.1. Lineage (NCBI taxonomy): Eukaryota > Viridiplantae > Streptophyta > Magnoliopsida > Lamiales > Pedaliaceae > Sesamum > Sesamum indicum. The sequence continues at coordinate 1,024,894 of NC_142666.1, forward strand.
TAATGATAGCTTGACTAGAAAAGGTTTGTTTGACCTTCAATAGTCAGTAATGAGTCAATTAGGGTAAATATAAAATTTTTATTCAATTATTTATTTTGTTGATAACAACAAAGTTCATAAATTTTAATTGATGAATAAATCTATTTGTTAAATAAAAACAAACATAAGGTGTGTTAAATATAATTTCTCAAAACCCTAATTGATGGTGTAATGTAATTATCCCAAATTAGAATTTGTTTAAGCTAAGAAGATAATAAATAAATTAGGGATAATTATACTCCCATCCCCTGAGATTTGGTGTAATTACACATAGGCCCTTTATGGTTTGAAAAATTATATCTGGCACTCGAGGTTTGCTTTCGTCTAACAAATAAGTCCTCTATTAGTCAAAATTCACTTAATTGCTGATATTAACACAAAAATTGATATCTACACTCGATTGATAAATTATTAACTTATTGTAGGTCAAACAATTTTTTCAAACTAAACTATCTTTATAACAATGAATATATATCTCCTTACATGCGTTAGTGCGTGAAGACATTTGAGGGTAATTTGGTCATTTAAAAAATTATTTGACCTGCAATAAGTAAGTAATAAGCCAATCAACGGTTAACATAGACTTTTTTTTTCTGATTTTTTTGTTAATATTATCAAATTTGATTAATTTTGACTAACAAAGCGACTTATTTGTTTGACGAAAACAAATATCAATGATGCTAAATGTACGTAATTTCACAAATTACAAGGGATTTATGTGTTTATATCAAAACTCAGGAGAGATAAGTGCAATTATCCCAATAAATTATTTGATTATTTATATAGAGGGGACACTTTGGGATGAATATTAACATTCATTAATGATAAGGTTAAACAATAATCCAGTAGTTGAACAGAATTAGATAATGTTGCACTTATAATTCGCATAGTTCAAGAAAATATGGCTGCCCATATCTCCAATTATTCTTTAATTATGCCAACAATCACAACTCAATTAATCATCCAAACTCTCATAATATTAAATTTGAGAAATTGACTGTTTTTAATAATTTCCTTAAAATATATGTGCAATATATATGTATCACTAACTCTTAGAATCATCACAAAATAAACAACTCTTTTACATTTTCTCATCAGCTAAATTAACAATTTTTATTTATGGATAATTACACTTTCTTCCATTTTGAGATTTAATGTAATTATCGTAAATCCTCTATGGTTTGAAAAATTATATTTAGCATCCCTGAAGTTGCTTCCATCTAACAAATAAGTCACTTTGTAAATCAAAGTTCATCGAATTTGCTGGTATTAACACAAAAATTTGTATTTACCATAGATTGACTTATTACTTATTTATTAGATGGAAGCAAACTTTAGGAGTATTAGATGTAATTCTTCAAACCATATGGGATCTACGAGTAATTATACAAAATCTCAAGGGAGGAGAGTACAATTATCCCTATATTATATTAACAGCTCCTGAAATTAGGCTAAAATATATAAATATCCTCTACTTTTTATAGAATTACAACTATACCCCCTAAGAGATGTTAATATAAAAATTGTTTTGGTCATATTTGTGTAAGTTTTACCTCTGGATGCAGGGTGTAATTGTAATTACAACTATTTTATTTTATTTATTTATTTCCCATATATACCTTCTTCTCATTAAGGGTAAAATTCAAACCAATTATCTTAAATCCCTCCACTAATCCAATTATTACATGCAACACAAATTATTAAAAGAGATAATTACATTTTTAAATTCATCTATTCATCCAATTATTACATGCAACACAAATTATTAAAAAGGATAATTACATTTACACTCCTAATCGATAGTATATTTATACATGATCACTCATACATTTTGAAAAGTTATATGTCCATCTATTGAACACGTCAACATCATTTGCACAAACTATCCATGATTTTAAAACAAGTACATGTACATCCATTCAGCACATCAACATTATTACATAAATTATTATTACTTTCAATTGTCAGTGATGATTTATTTAATTACGCAAAAAATAAAAATAATATGCATAAATAGACTCTAATTCATGAGATGTAAATATAATTATTTTTTATTAAAAAGCATAATAATAATTTCAAATATTCTTTTTTTCCCCTCCTATACGAATTAATTCTTTTTTTTTTTTTTAACTAGTACTGGCATTGTAATAGAACTTGATTAGAGAAGTAATCAATGAAAAAAAGGCAGGAACGGTCCTGATCATACAAACTCAGACCGTACCAATACTCCACTACCAGTCTACCACTGCGTCAGGTCGCATTTGGTTACCTCACGTCTCTCTGAGTCTGATCAGAATGTTTGTTTTTTGTATTGTTCCTAATAAGACAGAGAAATAAAAGAACAAAAAACCATACAAATATTTGAATTTAAGTTTAAAAATTAATTCATTTTACGTAATATATTTCTTTTCATTACACGAATATTAAAAAAAAAAACAAAAAGACACGATCTCTTAGTTTATGACGCCGTAAAATTAAATTTTAAAATACCAATTATAACCTTAAATATTTACACTAATAGAATTACTTATTTATTTTAAATGGTCCTTACATATAACGTTTTAACTGTTGATGTATTATTACCCTTCATTTTCGCTCATATTAATCATAAATTGATTTTGTTTTTAAAATTTGTGTTGTACTTTTCTGACTATATGTTTGTAAGTATTTTATAGAAATTTTTTTATCCAAATCAAGTTTAATTGAATCAAATAAATTATAAAGCAAGTGTGATACACTGACAATGTGATTTGTTATTTTTTTTAATTATACACTAATTACAATGTAAATATAATATTTTTGTCAAATCAATTAGAATTATCCTAATTGGATGATATTAATTAACATGTGTTTAGGATGCTGATAAGCCCAAATCGTGCAGTGTATATACATTATAACTAATTTCATAATATCCACATTTTTATTAATCCTCTCCTTCCCTAAATACTCATTTATCTTTTTTTTTTAAAAAAAATTAAAAAAAAACATTTTATAAATATTCAATGTAAAATATTTCCTTGGGGAACCAAATTAATTAGCTATATTTATAACCAATGAGTTGTAATAATTGATATATTTATTAATTTATAAAAATAAATTAATAATTTGTTAATTCAGAAAATAAATAATGAAGGCATGCATGCAAAACCATTTTTGAATTATTATTGTTCCGTTATTTTCTTATACTTTTTCTCATTCCATTATTTTCGGATTCTTATTCGGTCTCACGAAAATCAGAGGATATCCTCTTCAGTCCGGACTCCCTCTTTCATTTTTAAATGGTATAAGACAATGAATTATTTCTTAAGACTGCGTATGACTAAAATAAATTATAGTACAAATAGATAAAAAGAAAATCCTGAATTACACCAAAAAAATATTACTATTAATTACATTACAAATATATTATATATTTAAGTATAAAATTCAAATTTTTACAGGATAAATATAATTTAATGGAATTAAGAATTGGCATTTTTGTTTGGAATTGGAGTGAAAATAGAATTTGAATAGGGCAGTACTTCTCTGAAACCCAAACAAGATTTTAAATTAATATGCACATTTCTGTTTCTTTATCTGCAGAAGACCGCTCCCACCAAAATTCTCTAACAAACATCTATCCTTTCCGCCCTGTCTGCTTCTTCTTCTCTCTCTCTCTCTCTCTGTCTCTCTTACTTATTCACCTTTGCCCTACTCTGCTCTCTACACTAGTGCAAAAAGAGATGGACAATAGCCACCGTCGAATGGACAAAAGGAGAAAGCTCAACGACCGCGATTTGTCGATCCCAAGAAACTACCCTTCTTCTGATGAAGAAGATGATGATTTCTTGACCCTTTCTTTGTTCCCTACTGCTACTACTACACCTCCTCCTCCTCCTCCTCCTACTACTCTACCCCGTAACAGCTCCTCCGAACGCCACCACTCTCCTCCTCCGCCGGCGCCACTAGTACGAAGACTACCTCCGCCACGGCCGACGGTTGTTATCAACTCTCCGCCAAACAATACTAATGATGTTCCTGGAGATACCTCAGGCGGCGGATCGCCTTCCCCCGTCGTGGCTTCCTCCTCACGTCAGCCGCGCAGGCGGCGGACCCCTTCCAGAGCCCCACGAGACGAGAAAATCACGCCGGCGTTCCCCTGGTCCACCGAAGACCGCGCCACCGTGCACACGATGAGTTACTTGATCTCGAAGCAAATCTTCAGTATCAGCGGCTTGGTCCAGTGCAAGAAATGCGAGCGTCTAGACACATTGAATTTCGATCTGCGGCAGAGGTTCTTCAAAGTGGCGTCGTACGTGGCTGAAAACAAGTTCATCATGTGCCAGCGAGCCCCAAAATCGTGGATGAACCCCACCCTCCCCAGATGCAGGCTCTGCAAGGAAGACAACAGCGCCAAGCCTGTCATCTCCGAGAAGAAACGAACAATGAACTGGCTGTTTCTGTTCCTGGGTGAAATGCTGGGGTGCTGCACACTGGATCAGCTCAAGTGGTTCTGCAAGCACACCAGGAATCACCGCACGGGGGCGAAAGATCGCGTGCTCTTCCTCACGTACATCGCTATATGCAGACAGCTGGAGCCAAACGGGCCTTTCGATATTTGATTGATTGATTGATTCATCATCAGCTTGTTTAGTTTTTACGTACGTAGGTTTTATTTGCAATTCGTTGTGTGTGTGTTTTAGCGCTTTTGGTTGGAATGCATGATGAGTAATGGCGTCATTAGCGTGATTAATGAAGGTTTGAACAGTCGCATGCAGCATTAATTAGTATAATCTGTCTAGGGTTTGAGAGTAGTTCTTGAGTTGGAGTTGGAGATATGTAAGATACGCACTCTTGGTTTCTTGATCATTATCCTACTATCATATTCATTATAATATACAATGCATCTATTAATTAATCTTTTTTCCTATTAAGTTCATTTTGATTACTTCTTTAATCACCATTATTATGGTGTTAATTATGAGGGTTTCATCTCTCTCTCCGAGCAGGTTGAGAAAGGGTTCTCAAAAGTTATGGAGACAGTTGTGGGATTTAATTGAAGATTCTCTGCTATATCTGTTAGATATATGGAGAATGAAAAGTTCAAATCAATTACAAAAGGACTACTTGTTATGGGGTTTGTCTATTTTTTTTTAACTGTAAGTACACTAATTATTCTAATATGATTGATTCAGATTTAATCGAATTGGGTCCAAATTAAAATTTTTCAAAAAGTATATATATTGGGATTTCTATTTTCTATAATTGTCTCTGTAATTATTTTGCTTGATTCTATAATTTGTTTATAAATTTTATTAATTATTAGCGAATGTTTTAATTATAATTTCTTGTAGTTCACTAATTTGTCTACTATGAAATAAGTGATTAAATAAAAGTATTAGATATTTAGTTATATGAATATAGATATTTAGTCTAGTTTTTAGTAGCATTGTTTAATTCTTTATTTGCTTTGACCATTTGTTGGTTAATTTATAAATATTAATATATTGCATATTGGATATTATAATATGTTGATTGATTTAAAAATATTCATTTATTTCTTGAAAAAAGAGTAAAAATACTGAATATTATAATCTCGTAGTTTCATTAAGTTTCTTTCTTCATTTGATCTTGTTGTAAGTATGTTAATAATGACTCAATTGGTATGTTTGAATTAATTAATGATATTGTGTCTTATATTAAATTAATATATTCTTAAAAAAAATAAGTACAAATAAATATATTTTTAATTTAATTACTATTTTAAAAAATTAAAAATGAAAACATAAACAAAGATGCATGTTTTAAGATTCCTAAAAAAATCAACTTGAGTTTTCTGATAACCAATTCAATTTTGAAGTTCAATTCGTACAACAGAATTTCCACTAGAATATATATATATATATATATATATATATTCCCTTTTCTTAACATGCAGTGTCTGTTTAGACGAGGAGTTGGGTATGAATTCCTACTCGTTTATTAATAAAAAAAATATAATTTAGTACATACAAATTATTACTTAAGTGAGAAATAATATATTTTTTGCTCAATGGTAATAAAATATTATTATTATTGTAACCTTGTATAAAACTATATGTTCATTAATAAATTTACGAAATTAACACTCATCAATTTCTCATAATATATTTGCTAGGATTAAGTGATTTAGTTTTAGTACTAATGGAAATTGAAGTTATAAAAATGATCGCGCATACTTTAGTTCCCCTTGGATTTTCTGAATGATAATTATATACATAAGTACATTAATATCTTAATAAATTAAACAATATGTTGATTCGATCGACGCATCAATATATATCATTAAGAACATTACAATAAATATTACATAAAATAAGACAAATATTGACAAATTCTTGAACCCATAACCTCGGAGTTGTTGATGATTTATTTAACATACATAAGTGGTTACACGTGAGTTTTTTTATGGGTCTCATAATTTTATTTTACTGAATCCAGAGCCAAAGCTAACACAATACTTTTAATATTATTTTTCTATATTTTTTATATTTATTATTTATGTTAAATAGTATTTTTATAAATTAAAATAATATTATAAAAATATTTACGCTTTAAATATGCATCAAAGAAACAAATGTATTGAAACTGTTAATATTTTTCAAATTAAATTTAAAACATGAACATGTAAATAGTTAATTTATAAAATTATTATTTGTTACATTATATCATTTGATACGTATATATCTAAACACTAATTCAATACATTAGTAATTCAAATAAAGCAAACACATTCAAGCAATACAGAAAATAGCAAATTATTATAAAAGTAGACGTACACTTATAATTATAGGATTCAAACTCACAACCTTTTGATTATGAAGGGAGGGAGCTTTAATTTTGGTACTCGATGTTTTGGTATTGAATGGAAAAACAAATACTATATCAGGGGGAAAGAGTAATTTGAGATAACGTTTGGGGCTGAAGAAGAATATTCGGAAATGAAGGGAGCAAATATGGAATTTGTGTATAGTTTCCAAACAAGAAGAATCACTTTTAACCACCTCCTCCCTTATTCTTGGAATAAACGGACAAATAATACCATGAATTGTATAACTCCAAAAGCTAACCGTTAATTCCCTGCTGATAATCTCAATAATTAACGCAGGAATTCCATTTTTTTCTGCATTTAAAAAAAGAAACTAACTCACAAAGAACAAAAGATCTGAAAAGGCGGAGGCGGGTAATGCGTGTGCCCTCAAGAACAACAACGCTCAGGGCGAGGACGAAGAGCAGCAGCAGCAGCAGCAGCAGAAGCAGAATCTACGTCGCCAATTCATCAAAAGTTGACAAGCATTTTCGCGTTACATGCATTCTCCAATCAATAACAAGTTTGTTGGAATTCGGAGAATTTTGACAAGTACGGATTGGATTTGGGGGTGATGGATTCGTTGGTGGAGCTCTGCGATTTGGTGGCGGAGAATCCGACGCAATTCGCGGGGAAAATCGCTTGGCTTTGCAGCCGTTGCCCGCCGGCGGAGCTTTTGTTTGTCGGGTCGCCAAGAGTTACGAGGTCTCAGCTCAATGCGGTACTCGCAGTCTCGCGATTCCTCTCCAAATGCGCCACTACCGAGTTGGAAACAGTCAGATCAGCGATCCTTGCTTTTTACCGCTCAATTCCGTCCTCCTTTAATGTTAATTTCTGGCCGCACTCATTTTCAGGCGACGCAATTTCTTCGTTTTACAAAGATCTCATGAGATACATTACAGAAGCAGCCCAAGTGTCTCCCACTTTTGCTAGCGATGTGGCTGGGTTCACCGGCGACGTCGTCATGCAGACGATACGTAATGGTGATTCGAGTATCTCTAAGATTTTCTTGAGCGCTATGTGTTTGAATTTTCCTCCGATTCTGCCGGGTGATGCGAATAAATTGATTTCTCTTCTTCTTGACGGATTGGACGTCACTGTTCCAAGTTCACCAAGGGACGCGATGTTGACCACTCCTACTGGGGCTTCGGTTCAGAGCTCTCCACTAAGTGTGAACCATGGCAGCACTGATTTGGGAGAGGCTCCAAGCCCCGCAGCTTTTGGGGTTGACACACCATTTTCAGGGGATGCTAAGGGCTCTGGGGATTCGTTTGGTGGGAGCAATGACGGTAGCGGCGCCCCCGTGGGTATTAAAAAAGCTGTGTTGTCGTTTGAGGGGGAGTCGGTGGAGAGTCTTCAAAAACTAGAGACTGTTTTGCAGTTGATTAGACTTGTATTAGATAAGGCAGATATCGATCTTAAGCTTCTGGAGCAAGTGAGAGGGATTGCAAAGGGTCAACTGCAATCGATGCTTGCTTTTTTAAAGGTAAAAATACTTTAATGAGCTCAAGCATTTTGTTGTTTGAGCTGCACAGAAAAAAATTTACTGAAAAAAGGGCAAAAGGAATAGCTACATTCTTTTTCTTATGTGGACAGATAAGGAAGCGTGAGTTTACAGAGCAAGGGCAGTTACTGAAAGTTAGGGTCAATAAAAAGCTGTCCGTATGCCAAGCGGCAGCAAAGTTGCATATTAAGACTCTGGCGTCTCTTGACACCGAAGGAAAGTCGTCAAAGAGGTTATTGCATGGAGCTCTTGCTTTGTTGATAGAGGCTTCAGAGGCATGCTTGTTCTCAGTTTGGCGGAAACTGAGAGCTACTGAAGATCTCTTTCGCTGTTTGCTTGCTGGGATTTCTCAAGCAGCTGTTGCTCGAAACGGCCAGCTCCTCCGCATTCTGCTCATTCGTTATAAACCTCTTGTGCTGGCTACTTGTGCTCAGGTATGTTCATTATTTGTTCTATTAATGCGTCATGATGATTAGTGTTTCATAGATGTGTTTTCACTGTGCTTTACTATGCAAAGGCTGATAGTGGGCCAAGCAGTCAGGGAGCCATGTTCGAAACTGTTTTGAAAACATCCAGTGAGATAATTGAATTTGGATGGACCAAGGACCGTGCTCCTCTGGACACTTTTATAATGGGACTGACTACTAGCATTCGCGAGCGAAATTACTATGAGGAAGAGGTCAGTGTCACTTAGTAGCTATTTTCATCTAGTAATTGTCGCTGTTTTAATTTTTATACACGTTATTATCATCATCGACTTGATTTTTAATAACTAAAGCTGGTTAATTGTTGTTGATGTTCTATTTTCTGTTTTCCATCATCTATCATCATCAATTCTTCCATCATTACAACATCATATTCTGGTCAAAAGTGCTAATTGTAAAAAACTGTAATTATATTTCATTTTATAATATAGCAAGGCTTGTATCATGTTTCACCTTTCAACTTGATAGAGGCAGCCCAAGCTAGATTGTTTACATTTTGATATTAGTTGAAATATAATGAGCTCTTTTTAGAGCCAGGGATTTAGCCTGCAGTAAGAAACTCCCCCTCCTTCCACCAAAGTGGAAAATATGGTAATAACAAAAGTAATTGCTATGCTGTCTTGTATGCCTTTTATTAGGTGTTTTATGTTTATATGAACGTGAACTTAGGAATTATGTAGTTTGCGTCAGCTGCAATTGGTTATTTGTCAGGATGTCAACTAACCATGTTGTGGATAACAGATCAAATGGAGTTGACAAACTACTAAATCTTAAATTAGAGTAATATTACACACAACAAATGCGCGCACACACACACGCATATCATACTTTGGACCAAAGCTGAAATGTAAATTTGGTATAGTGTTTGGATTTATCATAAACAGGATTCTTTACATTTTATGTATTTCCATGGTGATGATGAGAATGGGCGGTATTACTCATTATTTAATCCCAGTTGCTTAGGTTGAAGATAAAGTTGTTATAGTCTCTGGATTATTAATATTGTTACAGAAACAGAAGTGCAGGAGTGCGTGTTACTGGGCATTAGTACATGTTATGTAGAATAGTCTTCCCTAAATTCTGGTTGATATTCTGGGTGTAGTTATAACTATAATATGTTACTATATTTACTTATCAGATCAAGAACTCCAGAGAGCTGAAATAAATGGAATCTCATGTTCTATGGATTACTGAAGGTGCTTTTAGGGACTATATGGCAATTTAATGTATCGTTACTGCAAACTGATTCAAACTATTTACTATTCTGTTCATAGGTTTTTTATACACGGTGATAAGTTTTTTATTTGCTCTTTCAGAAATTTTATTGTTTAATCTATGTGATCTTTTTATATTCTTCTGCTGTCAGGATGGAAAAGAGAAGCAGGAAACTCCACCTCTGCAGCTGAATGTCATATATTTGTTAGCTGAGTTGAATGTTGCTGTTAATAAGCCTGAAATGGTTGACATGATACTGCCTCTATTTATTGAGAGTCTAGAAGAGGGTGATGGTTCAAATGCAGGCTCACTAAGGCTTCGAGTATGGATCTTTTTTCTGTAATTCGTAATATCTTTTTTTCTCTTCTTTTACTGTTACTATGTTATTTTAAAGAGACCCAATAAAAAGAGAGAAATATCCTTGCTGCATCTCTGGAATATTGTCATTCTAATTTACTTCTGCTTCTCATTAAACAATTTGCACTTTATTCTCAACCTGCTTTTGTTGAGTTACTGCAGCTTCTTGATGCTGTTTCTCGCATGGCGAGTTTAGGTTTTGAGAAGTCTTACCGTGAAGCCGTGGTTTTGATGACAAGGAGCTACCTAGCTAAACTCTCTAATGCGGGCACTGCTGAAGGTAAAACCGAGGCATCTGAAGCCACGGCCGAACGTGTTGAGGTACTTCTAAACTTCTTATCGCAGTTTTTGGTTGCATAATATTCAGAAAAGTCATAATGAATGGATACTCACTGGTCGAATTACATGCTAGATTTTACCTGCAGGATTTTTGTTGATTGCTAGAGGCATTACAAATAGTAAATTGCGGTCAGATTATCGTCATCGCTTGATGTCACTGTGCTCTGATGTGGGCTTGGCAGCTAGTGGAAGGTAAAGTCTGCAACAATGACTTATTCTAGTGTTATAGTTGAGCTGGAAGCACCGAGTAATTTTCTTACCAGTGAAACCAACACTTTAGGAGTGGAGCAGAGTTTCTTGGGCCCCTTCTACCTGCGGTTGCTGAAATATGTTCAGACTTTGACCCTACTCTTGACGTGGAACCATCAGTCTTGAAGCTATTTAGGAACTTGTGGTTCTATATTGCGCTCTTTGGGTTAGCACCACCGATACAGAAAGCTCAGGCTATGACTAAATCAGCACCCACTGCAAATACTGTGGGTGGCACGACTACCATTGCTCTTCAAGCGGTGGCTGGACCTTACATGTGGGATTCATCATGGTCATCTGCTGTTCGGCGCATTTCTCTAGGGACCCCACCTCTTGTAAGTTGACCTAGGATTCTATATCATGTAGTAATTAATCTTGTGAACCAATTGGTTACAGGGAATTTTGAACAAGAATATCCTTGCATCTATGGAGTATTCTAATTCTATTAATGTTGCTTATGTGGAATGGTGTTTGTATTTTCTTTTCTGAAGGCTTGTGTATATAACTAACCATCATAGGAGCTTTCTACTTGTATCCAATATTTAAACTTAGTACTGCTGAACTTTCTCTTTTAAGAATCAGTATCATGTTTAGCTGCTCTTCAAGCTTCATCTATTTAGACTTGCCTTTTGTCTATTGGCATGCTAGTGTTGGTCCTTGTAATGGAGGAATTGCAATCTCTGACTTTTAGTCTTTATTCCAGGTTGTTTTCAATATCTCATCAGAATACAGCTTAACAAGTATGAAATCTGTTTGTCCTTATGATGCAAAATCTTAGGCATGAGACTGATGCCACTCTAAATATTTCAAGTGAATCAACCCAAAACCTTCACTGTTTCCGACCTTGCTGAGGATTATTGACTCTTATAAATATGATAATATTGCTTTACCTCTCTGTCTCTATCCCTCTCTTTTGGTCTCACTTTCTCTCTCAAACTTATTTATTCCTTTGACTTCAAGGATTTGATTCGAAACAGAGTCTTTCATAATGAGAAATCATTTTCCCTGTGATTTTGTTGCAACTTTTTGAGATATTCTGTGATTCAGCAAAAAGCAGATTAGACCCTTGTATCCTCATTATGCATTTAAAATTTTGTAAAATAGTTCTCAGTAGTCGTTTTAATTCATCATTCTTTTAAGGTTTTGGTCAACATATTCAATATATAAACTTCAAATGCGAGAAGTTGAAAATATAACATGGATATATAAGTTACCGCTTCTGTTTCTTCTACTTGGTGGATTCTGTGACCCGTGTAATGAAGAGTCTACTTTTGTTTTCCTAGAGATATTAAATATTTAAATAATTGTCATCTTTAACAACTTAAACTTGTAGATGAGGTGGTCATATGCCATAATATCATAGCTAATTGAAACAGGAGGTCGGAGGTCCTGTGGTCAAATATCGCTGCTAATACCCATTTTATGAAAAAAGAGTTTCACAAGGCTTCACAAAAGGACTTAAACTTTTAGAACATATGGTCATTCAACAATTTTACTGCAACGAGGAATAATGAAGGAAAATGAAGCTGCTGTCTCACTTTATTTTCCTCAATTGACAATACAAGAAATCTTAAGAGGGAAAATGAATTGTTCATCCTAAAAGTACCCAATAGTTCTTGACATGCATCGACACTGGGCTCATGATTGTGTAGGGAGATTCTTATTATTTGGATACGCTGTGCTTGCTTGATATATGCAATTCTTGATCATTGTCACTGTACATGATTTTTTGTTTAACTCAATAAGTATATTTTGAGTTCTGAAAGAAAATATGTATTCACAGGTGGTGAGTTCTGTAAAATGGCTCGAGGATGAGTTGGAGCTTAATGCTCTTCACAACCCAGGAAGTCGACAAGGGAGTGAGAAAGCGGGTGCGAGCCAAAGAACCGCTCTTTCTGCTGCTCTAGGAGGGAAAGTGGAAGTTTCAGCAATGAATACAATTTCAGGTCAAGCTACCATTTTAGTAGGCTACTAGGGTTGTACAGATGGCTGTTACTTAGAAATTCATTTCTATATTGCATGGCTCAAAGGGTGGTTTCAACCGTAAAAGGATACTATATTTGAATTCTGCAGGTGTCAAAGCAACTTATCTTTTGGCTGTAGCATTTTTGGAAATAATACGATTTAGCAGTGATGGTGGCATTCTAAATGGAGACCCAAGTTCGACCGCCTCTAGAAGTGCATTCAACTGTGTCTTTGAATACTTAAGAAGTCCAAATCTTATGCCAGCAGTTTCCCAGTGTTTGACAGCTATTGTTAATCGGGCGTTTGAAACAGCAATAGAGTGGCTGGTAATCCACTCCTTCACCTGCTCTCTTTTTTCTCCAGTTTTATGAATGCTGACATGCATGGTTGTGTTTGAAAAATCTTGCCTAACAATTTCACATCGATATCATCATTTGTTTGGAGCTTCAATATGTTAGTTGCCTTATGGATATTAATTACCATGACTTCCATGTCTATATGGCATGATTAGAGACAGAGTTGTGTAGTATTCTGTGAATCCTTTTAAGTGAAGCCTATCAATTGCCAGAGAGGAGTGTGGGTTTGATTGTTCAACTTATTAAACATTGGTTTCCATAATAAAGATTTCTATCCGGACCATTACAACTTTATGATTATAACAATTCCACAATGCATTGAACTTTTTATCCCCTCTCAAAATCGGAGACCAGTCAGACGTTCTTCTTAACATAGGTAAAAAGAAGAAACTATGGACTTTGGGTTTACTGTCCTCGGAATGATTTCATTCATCTTGCACATAAGGGATACTTGTGGTTACTGCAGAGAATTGTTGATGTGCTATTTTGTTTGGTCCAAGGGCTTCATATTATTGCAATACAATGAACAATTTGCTGTCATCTGTACCAGCAGCTTATTCAGATACGTCAGGACTCAGGAGAGATACCGGTTCTGGTGTTAGTATTTATTGTAATTTCTCTTCTGTAACAAGGGAGTGGTGACATTTCATAGCAAGTGCAAGGGTTAAATTTTGTCCAGTAGTCCTCGCAATCATCTGTTCGGAATCTTTCTGGGTTCAACTGATACCTGATAATTTAGCTTTTGAAAGTAATGCAAGTTATAAATCAATTGATTCATTGGTTTGCCTAATCATTATTGGATGAAGAGCAGTGGGACAAAATACTCCATGAATCACATAACTCTATGGCTTGGTAAAAATAGCTAAAATGGTTCTTATCTTTTCAAATTTTCGAAAGTTGTAAAAGTACTGTTTTGTCATAATGATATGGATTATTATAAAACATTGCTGATTGATGTAAAAGAAATTAAACGCAATAGTTAAATGACAGTCTAGTGGAGCCATACCAATTTTTGCTGTTTTTTAATGCTCAAAATTGTTGCTGACTTTCACTTCAATTATTCTCACAGCAGAGAATTGTTTTCTTTTGTTTCTTTGCTGTTATCCTGCGTTTGCTTATGGCTGTAGTCTTTTTCCTCCCCCAGTTGACTTAAACCAAAATATTTCTTTACAAAAGTATTGTGCTACAATATCACAGGTTAATACTAGACATACTTGTGTAAACATTTTCTGTGTTTATCCTTGTTATTTTCTACTTGAACTACAATCCTGAAGTTTCAACTTCAATTACTTGATCTGTTTCTTTCTCTTCTTATTCTGATATTTGCTTTGGAGATTGTTTAACAAAAATCATGATCCTCGTGACTTGAGATAGGAGGATCGAGCATCTCAAACTGGGGCAGAAGCTGAGGTTAGAGAGTCTACTCTATCTACCCATGCCTGTTTCCTCATAAAGAATTTGTCTCAGAGGGACGAGCATGTAAGAGATATCTCTGTTAGTTTGTTAACTCAACTAAGAGATAGGTTTCCTCAGGTAAAAAGTGAACTTTGTTTGCCACTTTTCCCTTCATCTCACTTGCTTCATGTTCAAAGAATGCCTGTAAAGATTTGTTGCATGACTTGCAGATCTTATGGCACCCATCTTGTCTGGATTCGCTGCTACTCTCTATACATAATGATCCACCTTCTGCTGTTGTGAGTGATCCTGCATATGTTGCCAGTGTTCGCTCGTTGTACCAAAAGATTGCTCGGGAATGGATCATTGTTTCACTTTCACATGCACCATGCACTAGTCAGGGCCTTCTTCAGGTTTATTCTTTACTTGACCCAGCATATACTGCTAAGCATTTTAAATTCCCTGATATACTCATGCAACTAGATGAATAAGTATTACTTTAATGTGGCTCAACTTTAACTAGACGTATAAATCTTTTTTCAACTCATCAGGTGCATCTGACTTCTTGCTGATCTTTATTGTGTTGGTTCTGTACTTATACGAACACAAATTGTGTGAATTCTTATTGTGAAATTATTAATTTATGAAATGTTACTGAGATGCTAATCCATTATCTACCAGCAACAATATAGTCAAGCTTGTCATTAAGGACACAAGCAAAGGCCTTAATTGGTGCCTCTACTATCCATTCAGGGGTATCAGTTGGACTGATTCTTTGCGTCCTGTTTGTTCTGTCAACTGCAGGGTAGTCACCTTTTATCAATATCAAAATGCCCGTTTGCTTGTCACAGAATTTTATCCAATTAGGAATCTTGATTATGTAACATCAAATTCTTAAATTTGGTATGTCGAACGAAATTTGAGGAATTGAAAGTGATTCCTTGAGACAAGGAATATTACATAAAAGTTCTGAAGAAAAACAAAGTATCAATCATTATATTCTTTCAGATATGGCATTCTTTTTCAACCAATATTATTATATATTTATCTTCCCTTGTCAAAAGTGATCTTTAGATCTTTGGTAAGTATCAATATGAAAGATGCCGATTCCAGTGCAAATAACAGTAACTCACAAGTATACAGAAATACTCCGTCTAGCCCCAGTTTAACAGTCCTATATCCTTCTTGGAACAACATGAAATATTGCGCCATTCCCTGAAAGGGACTTCTTCTTAAAGAAAAATAGTCTCACATAAAGTAGCGATGTGTTAACACAACTTTCATCCTGTACTTCTCTGTTGCAATAATTTACACAGAATTCTTGAACTCTCACACAAGACTTCTTGGAGCAAAGTTAGGGATACATATAGGGGATAGAGGAAGCAAAAATTAGATGAGATCACGGTAACTGGTTACATACTTGAAGCTGTTTGCATATGCACCTTCTGTTTTAGGTTTATGACTGGGTATTTGCAGATATGAGGATTAGATGCTATTTAACTTACTCAATGACATTTCATCAACAAAACGCTCCCTTGACCTTTCCTTCACGCTGTGAGCCACACTTGCTTCCTACCGTTATCCCCTCAAGCCCAAGGGTAAAAAGGAAAAAGAAAAAATCTAGCAAATAAATGAAAAAGGACTGAATTTGTCCACTTCTCCTGTCCAAAATATGCAAAGAAGGAAGATACAGCATTCCTGTCTGAAGATGCATTATAAGCCTCAGTTCTTTTCAACACATTTTCTCATACATTTAAAAACTTCGGTATTCAGGAAAACCTTTGCAGAGCTAATACATGGCAGCAATCACAGCCTGCAGCTGATGTTGTTTCTCTTTTGTCTGAGATAAGGATTGGTTCAGGCAAGAATGATTGTTGGATTGGCACAAAAACAGCAAATATACCTGCAGTTATGGCTGCTGCTGCAGCAGCTTCAGGAGGAAACTTGAAATTGACTGATGCATTTAGTTTGGAGGTTCTTGGTACTGGTGTGGTTAGCGCAACAGCGAAGTGTAACCATGCTGGAGAAATTGCTGGCATGAGAAGGTTATATGAGAGCATTGGTGGTCTTGACAAGTCCCAACCTAACGGTCTTGATGTCGACCTTCCAGGGTCGGAATCTCCTGCACAACCGAAAACTGAATCCTTTAACGGAATGGTACTTGCCAAGTTTGTAAGATTGCTGCAGAAGTTTGTAAATATTGCAGAGAAAGGTGGTCAAGTAGACAAATCATCATTTCGTGAAACTTGTTCACAAGCAACTGCCTTGCTTCTCTCAAATCTGGTAAAACTACTTCTCATTTCTTCCTACTGTAGTACGATTCACTGAGTATTATAAGTTTTATTTTCATTGAGCATACCTAACATACTTCTCCTCAGGATTCAGATTCAAAGTCAGACATTCATAATTTTTCGCAACTTCTACGTCTTCTTTGCTGGTGTCCAGCTTACATAACCACACCTGATGCTGTGGAGACTGGTGTATATATCTGGACATGGTTAGTTTCTGCTGCTCCTCACTTGGGAACCCTTGTCCTTGCCGAGCTTGTAGATGCATGGCTCTGGACAATAGATACCAAGAGAGGCCTTTTTGCATCTGATATAAAGTGCTCTGGACCTTCCGCAAAGTTGAGGCCTCACCTTGCTCATGGAGAGCCTGAGCCTAAGCCTGAAAAGGACCCTGTTGAACAGATAATGGCTCATAGGCTCTGGCTTGGATTCTTTATTGATCGATTTGAGGTAAGACATCACATTTCTTACCCTTGTATGCTTTATCAGCACGATGCCTTCTGCATCAAGTTTATATCTGCCCAAAATGTTACTGTATATTTTTCAACTGCATATGCTGCTATAGATCTTGAAGTTGAAAATTTGCAGATAAATACTGCCGTAAGATGATCAACACTAGTCCTTTTCTTGTGGGCTCTTTCCTGTAAATCAACATGGGAATATAAACTTATGCATTTACTTGTGGAATTATCATTTCAGGTAGTTCGGCACAACAGTGTTCAGCAGCTTCTGCTGCTTGGTCGGATGTTACAAGAAACAACAAAGCTGCCGTGGAATTTTTCACGGCATCCAGCAGCTACCGGGACTTTTTTCACCACTATGCTTTTTGGCCTAAAATTTTGCTCTTGCCAAACTCAGGGGAATCTTCTGAACTTCAGATCAGGGCTTCAGTTGCTAGAAGATAGGATATATAGGTATGGCCTATAAGAAGAAAGATTTAGCTATCATCTGTTTGGACGCCTATACGCCACTTCTAATGTTTATCACTAAACACTTGTTTTACAGCGTATATGTGTTTTAATGGTCTGTTTATAAATTAATCCTGGACATGATGCCTGAGTGCATGTTCAGGTGCAAAGCTAGATAGATACAAGTACTTAAATAACAATGATTAAGGTCCTTCTTTTAATTTCTATGATTGATATAAAGGGTGACACTGAATATCATATAAAAATTTCTTTTATTTACATATGGTTGGTGTGTCACCTTTTCTTCAGAGACCCTGGCTTGTGTGTAAATTTTGTTAAATACATTGCAAGATCATGATCTTCTATTCTGTTTGTTCGGAAAAGCTCATTTGGAAAAAAATTTCTCATAAGTACATCTTTGACAACCAGGGTTGGCAGATTTACTTAATATTTGGTCTATATCCAATCACTATGCATATGCGCCCCTAATAGTAATCTAAGGTATAGTCAATTTAGAGTCTGAATACTTGATGTTTCAATTTGTTTATGATACTTATTATTGTGTTTGACTTCTCAGATCCATATTATCCAGCATTTCATAGGTGTCAGCAGTAATCTCGATTTTCTTATTTATTGTTTAGACTTCACTGTATTATGAAGAGTATTGTTGTCTGAAACTCAACCTTACTTTCTTTCTGTCGAGATCAGGGCCTCTTTAGGGTGGTTTGCTCATGAACCTGACTGGTTTGATTTAAGTAACAACAACTTTGCTCAGAATGAAGCTCAATCCATTTCCATATTTGTCCAGCATCTTTTAAGTGAGAGGGTGGACACCCCCCAGCTTGATCAGAAAGCAAAGGGGCTTGAAAAGGATAGCTCTGTGAATGATGTGGTGAGATATTCTGAGATCTTGAAGTTTTCAGCTCCCTAAATTATTCTTAATGTTCTTATGAAAGGAGAACAACATTTTGAAATTTTTGGTTGTTTACGAATCTATTTAGAAACAATCTTGATGCTTTGCAGAAGGATCAATATCACCCAGTTTGGGGTCAGGTGGATAACTACGCTACTGGACAAGAGAAGCGAAAGCAGTTACTGCTGATGCTGTGCCAGCATGAGGCAGACAGACTTGAAGTTTGGGCTCAACCAGTGGGATCAAAGTAACTATTATTGAATCTTGAATGATCTTATTAAAGTTTAAATTTTATTCTCCTTTTATTTGAGTGTGTAAGTCCTGTTTGCGTTTTGTATCTATTTGTTTGATATCCATATATACAGGGAACAATCTTCTCGGCTTAAAGTTAGCTCGGACAAATGGGTAGAAGTTGCAAAGACTGCTTTCTCTGTTGATCCTCGAATTGCTTTATCAATGGTTGCAAGGTTTCCAGCAAGTGCTCCACTGAAGACTCAAATCACCCAACTTGTTCAAGTACGTTAGTGGAATTTGCCAAACTTAAAGTAGGAAATACATGTAAGCTAAGTATAAGTAGTGTGGCAACTGCTCTTGTGATAGTTAATGTTAACATGGAGAAGTGCGGAAGAGCAATATTAATGTTTAACATTCAGCACATGATTACCAGTCTTTTAGTACAATATCTGGTCTTGATGTACAGTAGTCATTCCCCAAACTTAGACCTAGATGACTCGATCCGTTTAAAATAACATCTACATCCTAGATGCTTTCTTTATTTTCATTTGACATTCACTTTAAACTAAATTTGGCTTATGCTCCAAATTTTCCTCTGGCAGACACATATATTGGAGATCCGCAGCATTCCTGAAGCTTTGCCTTATTTTGTGACCCCCAAAGCCGTGGATGAGAATTCGACACTTCTGCAACAATTACCACATTGGGTACCTTGTTCAATTACACAGGCTCTGGAGTTCCTTACTCCAGCATATAAAGGACATCCACGAGTCATGGCTTATATTCTCAGGGTGTTGGAATCTTATCCACCAGGGAGAGTAACATTTTTCATGCCCCAGCTGGTGCAGGCACTGAGATATGATTCAGAGGTGGGTTCTTAATTGGCATTGTTACGTTTAATAAATTTTCAAATGGAGCAATCTGGCAACGTGAGAAATGAATCCTAGTATAGTGGAATTTCAGATTGACATAAAGTCTTTTCCTTCTACTGTTGATGTTGAGGTTAAAACATGCATAGTTCTTGAAACATTCTCAATATTTGGTAAAAGATAATCCATATATTGCCGCTGCAAATAAACTTTTGCTTGACAAAAATTAGTTGGAAGTAATATCTCATTTCATGTCTTTTGGTATTTGGCCTCTCCCTCTGACCACTTTATCACTGAGTTGAAGAAAATGAATTTGTCATCTCTGCATCTAATATCACTATCAATTCTTTACACATTGACCTGCTCCATTTTGCAGAAATTGGTTGAAGGCTACTTGCTTAGAGCTGCACAAAGGAGTGATATTTTTGCCCATATATTGATATGGCATTTACAGGTTAGAAGATATTAATGATGAGTAATATCTTGTTGAAGAAACAATAATACTGTTATGAATTCTGAGGATTCCTTAGCTTATGTATTAACAAACATTGTGTTTTTGCAGGGTGAGAGTTGTGTTCCTGAAGGGGAGGATGCAACATCTGCGAAGGTATACTTTTTCAGCACTGAACATTTCAACACCATAAGAAGACGGAAGTGTGTATCTTCATAACTGCAAAATCTAATTATCTTGAAGCATAGAAATTTTGTCCACATTTCTCTATTTTCTTTTGCTTTCTCCTTTTCGTTGGACACTCTTTCAGCATAAAAAGGTTTGTTTTTTTAACAAATTTCCCTGTTAAGCTACTTCTTGAACAGGCATCAGGAAGCACTTTTTGTACGTTGCATAGGCTTATGACTGCATAATAATTTCTTGCCCCTTGTTGGCTATTGATTGATGTTTAGAATCTAACTCGCCCTATGCTTCTGAATATGTATCTGAAGATTGCTGATGCTTGGTGACAATTGTTAAATGCATCTGCAATGTACTTGCTATTGTTGGAACATGCTTTTCTTTCTTTTTTTTTTTTTTTTTAAGTATTAACTGTTCTTTTGAGGAAAAGACTCTGTTCGTGCTGGATGTCAGATATTCATGCCTGAAATGAATTGCTCCACCTCGTTTCTCCCTATCCCTAGTTACTGTGCATCCTAATTGACCTGAGTCCTGCCTGTAAACTTCCACCACCCCACCCCTGGGCATGGTCATCCAAACATACCCCAAAGAACCCTCTTCATAGAATAGTCATTTTCTTCCATGATCACATCTGATCTCGAGCACACCTACACATATGAATCCATATATTACATTCTATAGTTCTGAACCTGCAAGGTGCCTCTCTAAGGAATATTTTGTCCAGAGCATCTTTGTTTTTGTCAATTGATGTTTATTGTACCTATATTATTCTAAGCTTATGATCTGAAAACCACCTTTCTAAATGTAACTTTTTGTTGGGTTAAGATTATTGTTTTTCCTCAAGGCATGAAGTTTTTTGCGCCCATTTTTCTCTGTAGAGATATGTTTATGTTATCTTTTAGAATCAGGGTATAAATATTTTCAGCTGATTTAATCGCTGCTGAATTATGTTTTCTGAAGAGTGAACTTTTCCATGCATCAGTGTTAATATATACCTTTTAGTTCATAGCTTCTGTTCAATATTACTTAAAAAGTATTACTGTCACAAAAATTTTTGTTGTTCATATTGGTTCATGTTTCTTGTTTGGTACACTTTTTCATTGGCTGCAGAATACCTCATTCCAAGAACTACTTCCGCTTGTTAGAGAACGAATTATTGATGGTTTCAATCCTAAAGCACGTGACATATTTCAAAGAGAATTTGATTTCTTTGACAAAGTCACGTCTATATCTGGTGTCCTCTATCCACTTCCAAAGGACGAAAGACGAGCTGGCATAAGAAGGTATTGTTTTTTGGTATTTCTCATGAAAATGTGGTTAATGTGCGTAAAAAATTGGATTTCAGTTACTGATTTGTCTATCTAAACTGTAATTATGACCCACGTTTTTTTTTTAATTGAAACAGGGAGTTGGAGAAGATACAACTAGATGGAGATGATCTATATTTGCCTACTGATCCCGAGAGACTTGTCCGTGGTATTCAAGTTGATAGTGGAATTCCTTTACAGTCGGCAGCAAAGGTTCCAATAATGATCACATTCAATGTGGTGGATAGAGATGGGGATCACAATGATGTGAAGCCCCAAGCTTGCATTTTCAAGGTATATCATTATCGTTAATTTCTGCTGTTTTATCATCTTACATTATTGCTCTCTGAAAATGGAAGCATACAAAGCAGTTGCGTAATTATATGGATGAAGTAGCTCCATGAGATCCAATATATGTTAGCACAACCCATTCATGGGCTTGTCAGGGAGCTAGAGTAAATTTGACGATCATTCTTAGTAGATTAATATAAGTTCAGTATGATTGTCAACTAAAACAGGTTTGGTAGTTTTAGAGTTATTAAATATTAAATTATTCTCTTCTCTAACAACTTAAACTTTTACATGAGGTGGTCATTCAACGTAGTGTTAGACGCAAGGCAAACAAGAGGATTTGGATGGAATCTCACTGCTAGAATACTGCCAGCACATGAGGAGGCGTGATGGAGATATTAATTCTCAAATAATTCTCCTATCTTAACTTAAGCATTTCATTTAGGTGGCCATTCGATAAGTAGTTTGCTTGAATTAGATACAGGCTAGTTCACTAAATCACTATTATGAATTTATGAATTTATCAAGGATTAACCTCTGTTTGTGTCACATGGAGGTTGTGCTGTTTTCAATATAGAAAATGTGGTAGTTTCCTTTGTTGATTGATTGTAGCAAAGAACACAGCATTGTAAGTGTGTTGAGGAAAGTTGATGACTACTGCTTGGAGATATATCTTGGATATGTAATGTTAATTTTCTCTCGCAAATATATAGTACTTAGTTTGATGGAGCTTGCTTTGAACATAGGTCGGAGATGACTGCAGACAAGATGTTCTTGCTTTGCAAGTGATTTCGCTTCTGAAGGACATCTTTGAAGCTGTTGGGCTTAATCTCTATTTGTATCCTTATGGAGTACTCCCGACTGGCCCAGAGAGAGGAATAATTGAGGTATTTCCATTATTTACAATTATTTATTATTATCTTTTAAATTACTAATCAGGTCACTTGCATGTGTTCAGATGTGTCAAGCATGCGAATTTCAATAATCTTATTTTCATTGTGTTCAGAATGTGTACGGTGGGCTAGTACCATTTGCAAAGAATGTTATTCAGGGGTTTGTCTTGTAAATGAATGTCTCTTGTTTTCTGGTTTCTGCTCATTCAAGTTCAAATTCAGCTCACACAGCTCGGATGTAGCTGCGCATAGTTCTAATTTGATTTTTTTTCACCTCTGATTTTGTCCTTATATGATGCATCAAATTCACCCCTGCATTAGCTGCCATTTATTTCCTTTTAGTTTCCACAGCCATCATACTGCAGGCATGTGTATTAAAGTGTGATATCTCCATTTTAAATAAATCCATTGGCCTGATAAGTTCAGAGATCCTGTAGTCTATGCTGTATTTAACCGTGCTGCCCAAAGTTGTTTGTGCAAACAACCAATATAAACTACTACTTTATGTTTATGGTTCCCTTGCAATGTTAGCTAACTTTGTAAAGCATCTACAAATGAATATCATGACACAAGTAAATTCTATGGTTATATCTGTTATGAATGAATATGTGGTGACTATTTGATCAAGCATATAATCGGTGAAGCTATTTCTCAAAAAGATGTGAGCAGTCATCTGGAGAAGAGCAACAGTGCTGTAGCTGATAAAGGTTGACTATAAAATCTGTACAAAAACATGAAATAACATCTGGAGAAGTGCAAATTTTTGTACAATGTCTGGATGAATAAGAAGGCATGTGATGTTTGGTGGACCTTGATGCTTTGTGTTGTAATACGTACTCTACGTGGAATGGCTATATGCACAGAACTCCAATAATGGTTGTTACAATTGAATGGTGACATTCAGTCTATTGTTTGTGAGGGACTTTTCACTAGAATCGTTTCTCCCTTTTGCTTGGCAGGTCGTGCCCAATTCACGGAGCAGGAGTCAGATGGGTGAGACAACTGATGGTGGCCTGTATGAGATATTCCAACAGGACTTTGGGCCTGTTGGTTCGCCAAGTTTTGAAGCTGCTCGTGAGAACTTCCTCGTCAGTAGTGCTGGATATGCAGTTGCTAGTCTCTTGCTTCAACCAAAGGATAGACATAATGGGAATCTTCTGTTTGACAGGTAAGCAGTGAATACACAAAGTTCAGTGGCATATCAAACTATGAGGCTGTTTAACCAAAAGTATATTTGGATGATCCTATAAGCTCCTAATCGTATATGATACATACTTTTAGTGCCTATAAGATGCTAAATTTACTGTGTGACCCTTTTTTGTTGTCCAAGCTTTTCTTCTCCAATATTACATTGTTTGAAGTTTGATACAGACCATGTCTCCTCAGAGCCTAACCTTCACTATCTTGAACGCAGTGCGGGCCGGCTTGTTCATATCGATTTTGGTTTTATTTTGGAAACTTCACCCGGTGGAAATATGCGATTTGAAAGCGCCCACTTCAAACTGAGTCATGAGATGACTCAATTACTAGATCCATCCGGAGTAATGAAAAGTGAGACGTGGTTCCAATTTCTAAGGTAAGACTCTATGTTCCAAACTGAAGTATGTGTTCATTTCATTTGGTCTTTATCCACCTTGATGTGATTATGGAGCTACTATTTTCTCGTGCAGTTTGTGCGTGAAAGGTTACCTTGCCGCGAGACGCAATATGAACGGGATCTTAAGTACAGTGCTAATGATGCTGGACAGTGGATTACCTTGCTTCAGCAGGGGAGATCCTATCGGCAATCTGCGCAAAAGATTTCGACCTGAAATGACCGAACGTGAAGCGGCCAATTATATGATCCGTATATGCACGGATGCCTATAACAAGTGGACAACTGCTGGTTACGATTTGATTCAATATTTGCAACAGGGCATTGAAAAATGAGGCACCATCTCAATCTCAACTCCCTGCTGTGAGTTGTATATATTGTTCCCTTCCAATCTTTTCTTTCCTTTCCAATCTTTTTCATCTTGTAGTTTGCAGGAAATAGATGTGGGGGAAACAACAAGAACAAATAGATACCTTTATTTATTGATTAATTTATTTTAATCCCCCCTTGATTTATAAGAATGTAAACTGTAGATATTGATGAATAATTGAAACTCTTCCGAGGAAAATTGGTATATAAAAGAAATAGTCTTTTGTTGGGATGAGTAGCTATTGGAACTCAATGCACCCATCTTTAAGTTATGTTTCATATATTACTCAACTCATGACTTCATGTTTACATATACTATAAGTTAAAAGTAGTATGTCAGATCTGTTTCTTTCCACACGTACTCTTAGGGTAAATAGAAATTTGCAAAATTTCATTTTTTGTCTTGTAAGTATAGTATATTGTATTTTTTGTTCGTTATCTTTTAGAAAAATACATTTAGTCATGTAAGTTTATATTTTTTATACATTTCGTCCTATAATTATATAGTGATCACTTTAAGATCCTACATGTATGTGAATAAGACATATTTAGTCTTGTATATTTTCTGTATGTGATACTTTATCTAATTTTCCACCAAAAAAATAAACCGACCTCTGAAAAAACAAGCGTGAACCTCATCCTCTGGACATGAGGTTCGCGCAATTGCATGGGAGGTGTTCTGCACATTATTACGAGGAAAAAGAGAAAACACGTGGAAGAAAATTGTTTAATTGGGAAAAGTGAAAAGTGCAGCAAGAATTCTCCACCGGTTATGTAATAAAGAAAAAGTAGTACAAGTTTGTCGCATGTCTATGTTGCATCCAAGTGAATTCAAGAAAGTGAAAAGTGAGGCAGCTAATCTCCAGGGAAATCTGAGCGGCATGTTTGACATTGACATGGGTAGATCGAATGTGGATTGAATTTGCTGAATAGTTTTGTCGTGGTTGAGTCTTACTTTGTCCCAGAACTTTGTGGACTGGATTGCAATAATAGTTTTCTGTTTGTTTGTGAAGTTATAGAAAGGGGAAGGATGTGGTCCAAACTGTAGGGGACTGGGATAAACTGGCAACGCGCCTCCTATGTCAAACATTTTTTCCTCCACATGTTTCCTTTCTTTCCTTGTATTTATTCTATATATACATGAATTTCAAAATGACATGTAAACCCTTTTTCGAAAAACATTTTACTCTAATTACACGGAAAACTCTTATCGTAACCACATTCAAGTGTATTGCACTTACAATATCATTGATTCTGATCCAATCAAATCCGATCCGAATTAGAATTTTTCCCTAATTACTCGTCTGATTAGCAGTGGTGAGTTGAAGTTGTCCATTACTCTCGCCCTTCTTTTCCTCCAATGCCCTCATCGTGGACCTCCATTTAAAGAAAGTTCCGAAGAAAGTCTCCATTTCCTCGAGCGTTTTCCCCTGCGTCTCAGGGTATAAGGTGTAGAAAAACACCCATGCAATAGCAGCAATCCCTGCATACAGAAAGAATGCCCCTCCAATGCTTATAGCCTTGTACAAGGATATAAATGTCATTGAGATC
The DNA here is from genome assembly GCF_026168435.1 of Sesamum indicum. Classification (NCBI taxonomy): domain Eukaryota; kingdom Viridiplantae; phylum Streptophyta; class Magnoliopsida; order Lamiales; family Pedaliaceae; genus Sesamum; species Sesamum indicum. The sequence continues at coordinate 1,051,472 of NC_142666.1, forward strand.
ATCCCACTGGTCACCCGATTCGCTGCTACTCCCATACTGCACCCTTGGGCCCTTAACCTCAACGGGAAGATCTCCGAGCTATAGACCCACGTAATGGGGCCCATTCCAATTGAAAAAAACGCCACGTAGGATAACACTGTCGCTATACACAAGGCTACGGCCCAGATCAGCTTTTGGTCCGCGTGTTCGATGATGGTAAGCCCAATTCCTAGCCCCACTAACGAGAGTATCATCCCCGCTACACTGGAGAGAAGCAGCGGCCGCCGTCCGATCTTATCCAGCAAAAACGTGGCCACCAAAATGAACAACGTCTTCGTGAATCCGACGGCCATCGTCGCGAGTAGCTTGTCGGTGTCATTCGTTATTCCCGCCTTTTCGAATATCTCCGGACTGTATAGAACCACGGAGTCGATGCCGCTTGCCTGCTGGAAGAAATGTATCCCCACGGCGCACATTAGTATGTGGCGCACGGCGGGCGTAGGGCGGAAGAGGAGATCTCTCCAGACTCCTTGGCCGTGGGGCTGTTTGGAGACAGAAACGATGTCGTCGTCGCAGTTCTCGGGTATGCCGGCGGCTTCTTTGATGTCGGAGAGTCGTAGTTTGGATTCTTCGAGAGAATCGGAGGTCCTGTCGAGGACTCGTTTGGCTTCGCCGAGGCGGCCTTGCATGACGAGCCAACGCGGGGACTCCGGCATGGCGAGGACTCCTAAGGCGAGGAATATGGAAGGGATGGCGCCGATTCCGAGCATAAATCGCCAGCCTAAGCTGGTTGGGAGCTTGGAGAAGGCGAAGTTTGAAACATAGCCCAGTAATATCCCTGCAAATGTACATAACTGTTAAAACACGCTTAATGTCTAAATCTTTAAATAAAACGACGCTTAATGTGTCTGTGATTTAAATTTTTATTATATTTATTTATTAGATTAATTATACTTAAATTCTCTCTAAAAATACCAAAAGCACATTTTTCTCTAAAAAAAAAATTCTAAAATTATACTTAAACCCTCTTTAAAAACTCTCCCATGTATATCCCTTCTATTAGAGTTTCGACAGAAAATATTGATATTAGCAATAAAATACATAAATTTTTAATTTTACCTCTCATTCAGCATTCAACTATAATAGTTTTATACTTATAAAGAAATAAATATAATATCAGCATTTCTCATCTAAGTGTAATTAGCCATGTTTTTGTTTAAATAAAAATATAAGATAATAATTCATTAAAATTATTAAAATTAAAAACAATAACTAAAACATGCAGTAAAAATATTAAAATTAAGTGATTACAAATATTATTTTATAGAAAAAATAAGTATATTAAGAGTATTTTAGTTAATGTATAATTTATCAATCAAAGTTAATTACTCAATAAAACCTTCATCCTTATAAATAGTATAGATAATAATTTAATTAACATATATATATATATATGCATAATTAGAATATCTATAGCAACAAAATATTCAAAGGAAATTTTGGAAATAGAAAAATAAAAATTTTAGTGGTGGACAGGATTACTAATAAAGCGTGAATAGCAACAAAAAAACGTACAACTCATGAGGCACGCTTCTGTGTACGTAGGAATAGGAACCATGCATGCAATTTCTCTTTCCAATTTGGAATTTTGAATTTCAACTCAATTTTAATTTTGCATAAAATAACTTATCTTTTTTTTTTAACATTATATAATAAATTATATTTCTTATAAAACTATTGACCACTTAAATAAATTGAATTATATTAAAATATTTCATTTGTTAATTCATTGTAATGTGCACCAACATATGGTATGTTGCAATAAAAGATAATATTGGTGATAAAATATTAAATAATAATTTTAACTTTATCATAATTTATTTTTTTAAAAATTTATTAGTGACGAGAATGATGAGTGGCTTATTACTAAATATAAGCAGTGGTGCGTTTGCAAGGAAAAAATACATGTAGTGACAAAAATATCTATCTGTATTAGTTTGTCACTGTACATGTGTCTCTAATTGTTTATTGTGATAATTTTATGCATGATATATCTCTTTTTAAAATGTTCAAAATCGAATTTAATTATGAAAATCAATCATATATAATTATAAGTATTATTACACTTATCATATAATTAAATCATTTTTTTATACTATATACTGATCACATAATAATTAATTTTATGGATGAATTAAATCAAGATTTTTTTATATAAATATATATTAAAAAATATTATTACGAAGAAAATTCCCTGCACCAACCAATCATATCACGTTCGCTGCTGGAGATATCATGTGCATGAAAAAGACAGATCAACACTACGTACCAAAATTGATGAATACTTCCGGAAAGGATGTGAGGAAGCCGCGGGAGGACGCCGGCGCCACCTCCGCCGTGTACACGGGCGCAATCATCAGTGCGTAGCCGACGCCGATGCCCGCCACGAAGCGGCCAACCATGAGGAACGCGTAGTTGGTGGCGAAGCCCATAAGCAGGGCGCCGGCGAAGAATATAACCCCGGCGAACACTATGGTGTAGCGGCGGCCAATCCAGTCGGAAGTACGGCCGGCAGCGGCGGAGCCGAGGAGGGAGTAGACGTTGAGGATGCCCATGATGACCTCTTTTTGGACGTCGGAGATCTGAAGGTCTTTCTGTATGTAGATTATTGCTCCACTCATCACTCCTATATCTGCATGCACACAACAAAAATTCCTATTTTTTATTTCCATTTTTGCTACTTATGCCGTTTCTAAATTAGCAAAATCGGGGTTTATTAAATAAAAAAAAATAAAGAAAATTCAAATAGTTAAGAGGGAAATAAAAGCAAATATATATAAGGGTCAATTACTACGGACTCTTTGGGGGTTTTATAATCATAAATATCCACTAATTGTTTGAAAAATTACAAGTATCCCTTGAAATTAACATCTGTCGACTAACAAATATTTTCTTATGACAGCACTTTATAAGGGAGTGTTGTTAGACGATCGTTAAGTTTAGAAAACATTTATAATTTTTCAAACAACAAAAAAATATTCGTAACTATGACAAAATTTCAAGTATAAAAAGTTAGAAAGAATGAAAGATACCATATCCAAGCAAGATGGAAGTCATGGAAGCTAGAAAAGAGCAAGCCATAGCATACTTGTTTCTTTTGGGTTTTTGGGGCGGGTCAAAAGCGGGTATGGGTAAATGGGTGTGGTCGGCCATGGTAGTGTGAAGGGATGAGAAAAAAAGAGTTGGGGAATGAGAATAAAATGTAGGGAGATGGGTGTGTGTATATATAGAAAAGTGAGGAGATTTTTAAGGTATTAAATAATAATATGGTTTGAAATTGGGAGAAGAAACAACATCATATGGATGGTCAAAGATGAGTAGTATAATAACAAGGCAGCTTCATGGAATCAGGACCATATCTAATACTTCATCACTTCCACGCATACACGCTACACTTATGTATGTCAAAATATTTAAAAATTATAAATCATTAATTTTTTTTTTTATAAACTGGTTATTAGTCATAGAATAGTGGGTTCAATACATACAGGGAAAAATACAATTTTAGTCTTACAACTTACTTTAAAATTTGACAATTTTCATCTTTTTTCGGCCAATTCTGTTGGAAAATTGCATGTGACTTGCACATGACCTAATTGAATTGCAATTTTAATCCCATAAATTTAGATTTTTAGTCATATAACTTAGAAAAGTTGGCACTTCTAGCCCTACGCAAATTAGTTTACAAGACTAAAATCGCAATTTAATTCATATATAAGTTACATGAAATTTTCAAGCTAAATTGACTTAAAAATAAATAAAACGTACGAAAATCAATCATATAGGACAAAAAATGCCACCATCACTAAATTACAGAATTAAAATTTTAATTTTTAGAACATAATTAAAGTATCAAAAATTGATATGTGCAAAGTCAGAGGACTATTTTAATAAATTCATTAAAAAAATATTATAATTACTATTATAATTTAATTTTTATTAAAAAATAGAACGAATTCAAGAATAAATTTGAATATCTAAAATTGGTATGATAAAATAGTTATATATATAATATATAAAGGGTGTATTATTGATTTCATACATTTTATATAATTTAGAATAGTCAACGTGGACTGAGTGAATGGGAACAATTTGGATTGGGAGAAGTGCAAAACGCTACTCGGATCAAGTTAATAATACATACTATGAGGTTGATGTTTGGAATACAGTACCTATTTTTTTTTTATTCACTTTTGAATAATTATTTATTATATGAACGCAAAAATAGTATGCTATAACAATTTGTAGAATTATAAAGAAAAAAGGTATTGTAGACACAAGTGGTGGTTTGACACCACTGCATCAATTTTTTTTTTAATTCAAAAAGATAATTAACTTATTTAATTTTTTATATTTTATATTAACTTAACTTTCCAACTAATATATTTTATTTTTATTTAAAATATCTTTTAAAGTGTGAAAGATTATTTATTATATGCATGCAGGGACAACGCGCCACAATGACCCTCCATACTCTCAAACTGTTGTTACTAACATTGTTGCACTATTTTTTTGTAAAGTAAAAAATGTCCTTCAATCGATAAGATTACGAATTTATTCAACTTTTGAATTTCATATTAATTGATAACTTAGTTTCTTTTATTTCTTTATTTTTTTATATATTAATATATGAGTTTATATATTTTATTCTTATTTATAGTAATTTATTTGAAAATATAAAAAAATATTTATTAAGTTATATATATAAAAATATTGGGCCACAACAACTAATATATATATATTGATATTTGAAGAGTGGAATTAAATGATGAATTGCATGTGATGGCACCCTATTCATCAAGTTTGTTTTGTCGATCACTCCTATTATTGAACCAATCTCTCTCTCTCTCTCTCTCTCTCTCTCTCTCTCTCTCTCTCTCTCATTATTCCAAAAATTTTTAAGATAATTTTATATGATGATATGATCATAATTGATTTTCGACTTTATATAGTTCCTTTCTAATCTTGGGATTGATAGTCCATAATATATCAATTGGGAGTAAATATGAATTTTAATTTAATGATGCTAGCAAATTTTATAACTTTTACTAACTGGTGGATCTATTTGTTAGACGGAAATAAACTTTAAAAATACTAAATTTAATTTTATAATCCACAAAGAATTCACGTATTATTATACTAAATTTTGATGAATTATCCCTTTAATTAAACATGGACAATGATTTAGACATGTAGAATCAAAGTAGGCACCCCCTTTTTCAGGAAATTGATTACAAACTTTGACTCATACTTTTAATCAAGTTTGTTGACTTAAACTCCCAAAATGTTTCACATAATTAATTCACCACTCTAGAGTGTGAGGTCATTTGAATTCTTTTATCATGATTGATATATAATTTTTTGAAAATCATCAAATATATATATTAAAAAGGTATTCGAGTGAGTTTATTATTTTTTGAAAATATTTTATAAAATGTCCGAGAACTTATAAAATATTGAAAAATACTGATAAATTTTCAAAAGACTAAGCTTTTAAGCTCTTTTTAAAAACTCAAAACTTTTTAAATTTTTAATTTTATTTTTCAATTTTGGTCATATTAATTACAAAATTGACTTCACTAACATTTTATAAGTTTTATCATCTTATTTTATTCAAAAACCCCAATAGTTGCAATATAATCAAGAGTAAATACATGGTCACTAGGTTAACAAATTTAATTATACAAACATCCCAATTCATTACAAAATTACAAATACACGTCTTAACGGGGTCAATATAATTCACTTTATAAACATAGTATTTATAATTTTATCAAAAAATATTAAATACTCGTATAATTAGATCTAACCTCAATAAATATTTGATGTAATTAATTTAATATACGTATCCATCCTGATCCGAATAATTTTTTTTATTTCTTTAATTATGTGTGTGCATTAAATTGAAATTGAGAGGGTAGGATTAAAGAAATTTGATATTTTTTAATTTTGTCTGACGTGGCCAGAATATATAATATATGGACATGAAGGTCAGAATAATTAATAATAAATTGTAAAAGTGTGTTGCAGGAAGATATTAATGTCTGTGATTTGATGACATAGAGACAACCTAATACACACACATATATATATATTAAAATTCATTTACATTGTTTAATAATTGTTATTCAGCATCATATAATTGATCCCAAAATTGACTCATTTTTATTAAGTTGTTCAACCACAAACTTTTTTATTTATTTCTTTTAAAGAGGGATTTTGTCTTTTTTACAACATACGATTTGTTACATTATTCGTATTCGAAAATAATTGATCGAATGCATCATAATTCTGAAACAGAGAAAAGAAACGAGAATCAAGAAACTAATATATATATATATATATATATATATATATTCATGAGATTCGAACCGACAATATTCTTAATTATTATGAGACCTTAGTCTCGTTACTTGCATCCTTGATAATTATGAAAACTTAATATACTAATGATCAATATCAAATATTTGTAACACGTCGAGGGCTCATAATATAATTTTTTTTCCCTTTCAACCAATTACTCCATATTTCTTTTTTTCAAAAACTTCTATATTTTTAATAAATTCATAAATCAGAATTTATTTGTCATCTCCCACCTCACTCCACGTTCCATTCATTCTTTCTCACTCTCTTATACCACGTCAATTTATTTTTACCGATGTCTTTTTTCTCGTTCATATCACGCTATAATTTTTCTTTATATGATCACAAAGACCGCATGCCGCAACGACCGATATATATATAAATAAATACAAATGGTATTTAATTTTTATATTTAACGGCAACGGCTGCGGTTGAATTCCCAAGATTTCTTTGCGTATGTTTGTGCACGGAAAGTAACCTTTTATGTAGTTCCAATCATGAGAAACAAAAATTTCATGATCCATCTCTATATTATACTCATTTTCAATTTTATTTTAAACAATTAAAATTTGTCCCTTAATACTAATGTTATTCAACCACGGCTCTAATTAATTACGGGTTTTAATTGCTATTTATTTAATTAATTCTTAATAATGGAATATATTAAATGATTTTTCGATTTACACATTCATACAAAATTACATGTGTTTGTTTGATTTTTTGTTACAGGCATCAATGTTTTAATATGCATGTCATTATTGTCATCTCAACACTTAGGCATGTTAGGTTCACCAGTTGTCCCTTACCTAATAGATTTCGGCTCAAATACTATTTTTTTTTTAAAAAAAGTGATAATTGCATAGTGATTAAATCAATAGCCCGATAAATTAAAAAATACATTAATTCAATTAATAGAAGCTGAAATGGTTTGTGGAGTACGTACATGGTCTGTGGTCTATTTGTACATTGGGTGACATGGACCCGGTTTTCCTACCTCGACCCGGAATTCAGTTGCCGACAGAACCACATTGTTGTCTTTTATATTGTGGATTCCAGGTGTGACTTACAACACTCACATCTACCTTCAATAATTGAAGCAACGTGCCCACAATTTTGGGGTCTTCATTTGGACCATCTCTTCACAACACCAAAAATAAATAAAAATTATAATATATTCTTTAAGGTGTCGTAACTATACATATTTTTTAGAATTAATAATCGCATATCAAATATTTCCTCGTGACAGCTTATTATAGGAGGACATTTATTAAACAATTGTTAATTAAAATGAATATTTATAATTATAGTAAATTTGAGAGAGGTTATTGTAATCTACTCGAAAAAAAAAAAAAAAAAAAAAGAGAGAGAGAGAAAAAAAAGGGATTTTATGGCCCTAATACTTCGATGGGTCTATTACAAGAGCAGAGGTCCCTGCGCAATTTTTCCTGACCACGTTCTGAATTGACACCTCTTGTTCCTCGTTTTTTTAAGGAAAAATTACAACAAATTCTTCTAAATCTAGCGTAGTTGTGAGTTTTTTTTTATTTTTTAAAATTTTATAAACACTTCTTCTAAAATTACAAATATCTTAATAAATACTCTCTTACATGGGTTGTCATAGATGTGTTAGATATTCACAATTTTAAATGGGTCTTTATAATTTTTTAAAAAAATAAAAAGTTATTTATAATTATGACAAATTTTAGAAGAGTTTGTTATAATTGACCGTTGTCGTAACCAAAAAGAAAAAGGAAACAATCATGATCAAGTTAAGATGGATTTTGGTTTATGCTAAAGGGGATAGCAAGAGCCCTGAAGAAATGGGGTTGAACAATATGGATCACAGGTATAAACTAACAAAACACAATTTTCAAAACAACATAACCCCAATGTGTAACCAAAGCTTAAGCCCACACTATCTCTCTCAAGGCCCAACCGCCTTTTGTTCGGACTGATGATTCATTTGATTTAAGTGAGAGCAAAAAGAAAGTTAAAAAAAAAAATGATTAGAAAAGAAAATATTAATTTTTTTATAATTTTGTTAATTAATCCTTTATTTTTATTTTATATTAAAAAATAAAAAAATATATTATACTAAAATAATTTTAGTGTATAAAAATTGAAAATCTTATTAGTAAAACTAGTAGCCAAACAAGAACAAAAACATTTTTTAGTAATAAAAATATTCATTAAAATGAGAGCTGTCCATTTAACCTAAACTATTCAACTTAAATAAAATAAAATTACTACCAATAATCGACAACGTAGTAGTTTTTTCAGCGATTTGATTATTTTGTCTAAAGAATAATGTATCGGTATTATCAACGGAAAGGAAAAAGTAATTAGAGAAAAAATTATATATATGAGTAATAAAGTAAATAAAAATATGTATTTTTTTTTTTGTCTCTTTGACCATATACTTTCACTTTTCTGCCCAATTTTAGACGGAAACGAAATTAGAGTTCAAAGGTGTTTCATATATATTTAGTTTTACTTTCACTCCAACTATTCTCTTTGCCCAAATACCAAATTTGTCTTACACGTCCATTTTTACTTCTATTTTTCATCCCAACCAAAAAAGACCTAATATAAAAAAGAAAGGTATTTTTCACTCACAAACAATAATCTATGAGACTATAACATCAGTTTTTTGTTATATCAACAATACCCCTATATTAGTTTTTTTTTAACTATGATATTGATTTATATATATATATAATTTTATAATAAATTTTAAAATATAAAATATTATTTATTATATGATACAAATACAATGTGTCACCACTACAAATTTATTAATTAAAACTATCTACTCTGCATTCCTCTTCTTTTTTAATTAAAAATGAAATCAAATCAAATTAATTATAATTATTACAAATTAAAAGAATATAATCACTGCAAAATATTTCTTTCACCAAATATTAATTTCAATCAATATTAAATTAAGTATCCCAAATTATCTATATTTTTATATATAATAATTGTTTTAAAAAGCTCAAAAATATAGCATTAAGTATAAATATAATAATTTGAACATTAAACAATAGTATCAATGGCTCTTGTTCTCATGATTCACGCTTTCTAAAATGGAAAATTGGGGGGAACAGGAAAAAGAAGAAGAACAACAAGAATTCTTATGTAAATAAGGTGGGAGCAAATCAAATTAATTACAGATTAAATGTGGAATATTTATATTATTAATTATATGACAATTATTATATAATTAATTAAAATTGAATAAAAATGGATTAGAATTAAAATTTCTGGAACAAGAAAGGACGAGGCTGTAGTATCTGAATTTCTATTATTTGATGTGTGTTGGTGGGGAATACTCAGTACTCAGTAGACAACTATTTCTCACAAAGCAAAAAGTCCAAGAAACATCAGAGGCACTTTGATTTGACTACAATTGCCAGCAAAGCTCCAAAGCACAAAAAATTCTTCCATTTTCAGTAGTTTCAGAAACACCAGCAGCTCCTACTTCGTACAGCTCAGAGATCAGAATTGTCTTCAACTCAACCTCTCCTCTGTTATAAACCATAAATTTCATCTTACCACAATCAGCCCACTGTCCAGCAATCACTTGTCAATTTTCAAACTTCCCCCCGCTCTGCTCTTGTGATTGGAATCTCATTCAAGTCAGTGGAAAATCCAAATTGCTGAGGAAAGTTCAAATCTTGGGCTCTTCAGAGGTTTGCTTCAATCTTTTTTGTAAAATATTTTACTAGTTTTTTGAATCTTGGTGCAGTTGACTTCCCCGGAAAAGAGATTTCTTGATTTTGGGTGAATTTATATGGGTAAAGGAGGGGGATGTATGCCGAGTAAAAGCAAGGCATCTCTGGGTGTATCTGATCGTGATGCGCCCATTCCTCTGTCTGAGAGATCAATCTCAACGGAGGGTCGCAGCCCAGAAAGAAGTGTTAATGCTGCAATCCCTGTTCGAGGTGGGGATTCCCAGAGGAAGTTGAGGATATTTATTGTGTTTTATTCAATGTACAGACATGTAGAAACCCTAGCAAGAAGAATCAAGAAAGGGGTTGATGGGGTTGAGGGTGTTGAGGGGGTTTTGTACAGGGTTCCTGAGATTTTGACCCCTGAGGTATTGGAGCAGATGAAGGTTCCGCCTAAGGATGATGGGATTCCGGTTATATCGGCGGAGGAGATGGTGGAGGCTGATGGGTTCTTGTTTGGATTTCCGACGAGATTTGGGAGCATGGCCGCGCAGATGAAGGCGTTTTTCGACTCGACGGGTGGTTTGTGGAGGGAGCAGAAGCTTGCTGGTGTTCCCGCAGGGTTCTTTGTCAGCACCGGCACGCAAGGGGGCGGCCAGGAAACCACTGCGTAAGTCTAGTTGTGTAGACGTTGTGGATGGTTTGGTAATGCTGATGGTGTGCTATTTGATTGAATGGTCATGGTTGCTGCATTTCTCCTTGCTTATTGCCTTTGCATCAATTTGCTTTAAGTTTGACTTGTATATTTGTCAACATACCTATTTCTTGGGAGAATTCTTATCCAAACCAAGCAAGTAGCAAGTGTGATACACTTGACGTGATTGATCACTTTTGCTGAACTATACACCAATCACATTACAAGTGTATAGTACAATTGCTCTATAATTAGTTCAGGTTCGATCAAAATCAATTTGAGTTATAATCTCCCAGACTTTGATTGTAACCTTCAGATGCATATAGTTTCTGAAAACGACTACCTAACTGTAGTTATGAAATCTTCATTTTGGACAAATTAGATGGTTGATAATGTTGATATCTTGGTATCTCATTGAACCATTGTCATGTAGTGTGGGAATCTTGTCATAAGTATTCATCTCAAGGATATACCTGTTGCAGATGGACGGCAATTACCCAACTAGCCCACCACGGGATGCTCTACGTTCCAATCGGATACACATTTGGGGCGGGAATGTTTGGGATTGATTCGATCAGAGGCGGTTCCCCTTATGGATCAGGAGTATTCTCAGGAGATGGGACGAGGGAACCAACCGAAACTGAACTTGCACTTGCAGAGCACCAAGGCAAATACATGGCTTTGGTGGTGAAAAGATTTGCTGGGACATCTTCGTTTGCTCGGAACAAAGTAGCAGCCAAGACTTAGGAGTGGCCATGATCCCATTTCTGTCTGTCTCCTCTCCAGTGTGCATCTCATGACTTGATACAATTACAATTTATTTGTGACAGAAACATTAGGTTGGTTTTTTTTATCTTACGTTGTATTTGCCTTTTAAGTCATCGTCATATTCGCATGTGACTTGTTTTGATTTAGGTTGATTTTTCTTAAGTTAAACTTGTGTTCGGGACACGACTTTGTCCAGAGTTTCTCAAGGTAGTTTGTTTTTTGCCATTAAAGACATGACTTTATGGTGTTTGGAAAAAATCTAATTTAAATTGAATTCGTCCCAACCTAAATCAAAGAGGCTTGTTGTGTAATTAATGTATAATTTTAAAAAAATAACTAAATATATAATAAATATATTACACTTATTTTGTAATTGATCTGTTTGAACAAACCTATCTTGAGTTAAAAACAAATTATTGCTGGGTTGTGGGCTAGTGTCTTTACTTGAGAATTTGTCAAGTTTGATGCAAGAAAATGGTAATTAATAAAAAATGCTCAGTCATTTTCACTCTATTCATTCGTCACTCCATTCATAGCCTTACTTGGCAATGTATAATAAGCTCAACTTATAAAAACGAATCAAAATATTGCCTTCATACATACAATTTTACCAATAAGTTGTAACAATCGATCAAAATTCTAAATTATCTTATTTAAAAATATAAGTTAGAAATAAAAATTAGTTTTTTCAACAAAAAAATATTATAAAGAACACTTAACTTACCAATAAACTGCAAATGTTGAATGAAATTTTAGATTAACCAATTTAAAAATGTAAATTGTAGACTAAAATAACTCTTCTTGATTTATTTTTAGTAAAAAAAACCGTATAATTTGGGCGAATAAACCGGGAAGAAAGGGCAACAAAAACAAAGAAACCCCCAAATCAAAATCAATAATATTTCTTGACAAGAAAAACAAAAGATACAAAATACTGTAATATTCGGTAGAGAAAGCAATTTCTTTAAGTGATTTCGTGACAAAAATCACAGAACCAAACACAGTCTTAGTAAAGGGAGAAGAATGTATGGCAAAGCTACTAGTAAACACCGTCTCGCAATGAGAGAAAAAAAACGGCGTTATCAGCGAAACTTCCACATATCGTTCTGTGCCTCCCATGAATCAGATAAGAACCAAAATAATCAGCTTATCTGGGATTATGAAGGCAACTACTCCGCTACCAAACAGAGTATTCATCCACGGAGTTACGAATGGCTGGAACCCCAAATTAAAGAGAAAAAAAAAAGACAGAGAACCAAGAGGAGTCACGAAAAGAAGAACAGCCACTGCGGAGGGCGGCGGAGGGAGGCGGAGGGCGATATGATTCCCTTTCTACTGTAATATCAGTTGTATGGTATTTATAACAGGAGCTGCTTCCACAGAAACCCTAATCGTCGGAATTTTTGTTTTTTTGTTTATTATTACGAGTAAATATTATATTTAGTGCCTTAAATTTTTGGTTAAAATCACTTTAATTTTTTAAATTTACTTTTTAACTTTGGTATTAATAAATTTTAATTTTTGTCTCAATTTTGTCCCTCTCATAATTTTTCGACGAAAATGTAAATCGGAGTTTGACTTTTAGAGGGTAAAATGATAAATTTAAATTTGATTTTATCACTTTAGTCCCTTAAAATTTATAAAATTATCAAATTAGTTTTTTTTAAAAAAAAAAAAAACTATCTTTTTATATTATATGATGTAATTATCTTGTATGAAAAATAAAAATTTTGAACTCTTGTGAACATAATGTTAACATATTACTTAATTTAAAATAAAAATAACCTTTTGTTTTCATTTTCAGAGGTGACAAAAATATCAAAATTATAAATAAATTTATAAAATTTATCTAATTTAAAAATATAACTAAAAAAATCTATATTGGTTCTTTAATCTTAGGAGTTAAAGATATGCATAATAAAATTAAATCTTAGCAATATTATTCAATGTTAATAGCTACAATTTTGAAGAAAAAAAAATTGATGGAATTTACCTTTGATTAGATTATTTGGTGGATTTCAAAATATATATAAAATTCATGTTGAAAGATTTTTATAAATTAATTTCTATAAGATGGGATTATATATTTAAAATTTAAAAAACTTTTTAAAATGAATTATATATATAAAATCCAGCAAAGAATTTAGTTAAAAAACATAACGAAACCCCAAACATTTAATAAATATTGTTAAAAAATTTAACTTTTTTAAACTTATTTTTAACTCTTGAAATTAAAAAAATTTGAGTTAGGTTTTTTTTTTTTTAATCACATTTCATACTAGATAAGTTTTATAAAAATTATTCATAATTTTGATTTTCTTTAACTACTAAAAAAGAGACTCTTTATTTTAAGTTAAGCAGTATATTATTATTATATTCACAAGAGTTCAAATTTCTCATTATTCACATAAGATAATCACATCATATTAGTATAAAAAATAAATATTTTTTGTGTAAAAATAACTAATTTAATAATTTTACAAACTTAAGGCACTAAAGAGATAAAGTTAAACTTACAGATCATTTTACCCTAAAAAAACTCAAAATCCGGCAGTATTTTCACTAAAAAATAATCAGAGGGAGCAAACTAAAATTTAAGAAATGAACTTGAGGGACTGAAGTAATTTTAAATGAAAATTTAGGGGATCAAATATAGTATTTACCTAATTATTATTGATAATTTATCCTTTTTTTGGCTGATTAGAAGTTTGTGCAGGAATTGTCCTAAGTGGGATTGAATAAGAATATTTTTAGGGCCCATATATCTGGGCCAGCCCAATTTGCTCTTGGATTACAGGCCCATCGTTCCATAGCTTATTGAGAATTAATTAGAATAAACTCTCTTGAATTCTGGTATATAATAAATATATTATGGTTATTTGAAAAATTATCAATATCCTTCAAATTTTAAAAGTCGTCTAATAATTAGTCCAATTCATTAGTCCCTGTTATGTTTTCGTCAATTTCTTAAAATGAACTCACTAAAATGCTTTTGCTTTTGTTAACTACGAATTATAATTTTTTAAAAAATACTTTTTTTATAGAGCAAGTGGCAATCTTTTTACAATTTGACAGATTATTCCATTCACCTAGTTCATTTTTTTTTTATAATTTTTTATTTTTTAATATACAACAAGAGTAAAATTGATAATTCTAAATTTTCATCCAAAATATATAATTTGATCAGAAAATATTTTTTAAATTATAACAAACTTCAGTAGAGTCCACTGTAATTTACTCTTTCATCTGATATAAATATGTCATGTGTGTAAAGATTGCATTGCTTATTTTTGTTTTTAGAAAATAAAAACTTTCATACATATAATGTATATATAATAAATAAAATAAAAAATTATAATCGAACTTAAAATAGAGGATCCAATCCGCATCAAATGGTCCAAAATAGATCTATTATTTGAGTGTTGAGTTCCTTCTTTTTTATTTTGGTAAATAAAAAAATAATTCAAATTAAACTCGTTGTGACGGGTTAATTATATAAATATTATTTAAAAAAATAAATTATATAAATATAACTTATTTAAAATATATAATAAAAATATTTTAAGTCGTGAATGGGCTTTTTTTTTTTTTTTTTTAAATTGGGTGTGTCGTGGATCTGATGAAATTTTCTACTAGTAATTCATGGTTGTCACCGCAAGTAATTCTTTGGAACGTACAAAAAGAATCTTGATATAAGATAAAGAGAAAAAGAAATGTGAAAAAAAAAATATTTGCAATTATGAATTTATTAAAAATATTCAAATTATTATTATGGCCAATTTTTTTAAAAAAATAAATAAATTAAGAATAAATTTGAGTATTCAGAAATTACTATAATAATTTTATTTTATAACAATATAAACATATAGTGGAAATTGACCACTTAACGTGTTAGAAGTCCCATTGCTTATACCTAATCCGTAACCTAATAGGACCTAATTTGCCAAAGACACAACGTAATCTATATGTAATTTTTCTATAATTATGAAATATTAGAATTAATTATATCACAAACGATTTTAATATGTTGTTATTTATTACAATTAATTGGGTTTTTTAATTGTTGTATTTAAATTTGAATTAGTTTCTCATGTTATTTTGATATAAATTTTGTTTAAAAACTATTTTTTTATAAAAAAAAATAAATAGGAGAAATTCTAGTCCTGACCTTATCTGACCAAATCTGAATAAATTATATGACAAGTGTAATATACTTGTCACGTGATTGATAATTTTGTATATAGTTTGAAAGTGACCAATCACATAGTAAATGTATCACATTTACTCTATGATTGATTTAATTGAACTAAACCTGATTTAGATTAAAAATTTTCAATTGATAGATATGCGCATTAAATGGAAATTACATAAATATCACCAGCGTTATAAAGAAAAGGTTCATTAGAATCCAACTAATAGGTACATGCATGGTTAGGAGTTAATACAAAGTACTGGTTCAGATTTTTCGTATCATAATTTGGTATTGGGGAAAAATACAAGTTACCCATTGTAATATTATAAATATTTATATTTTTTAAAATACAATACTTTATCCTTTATATATTTAAAATACAATAATTTATCGGTTTGTCAAGGGAGATAAGTTACTTCATTTTAAAAAACACAGGGAGATAATTGCTACTTTTCTTTTTTCGTAAAGAGTAATTTGCTCATTTATAATATCATAGAGGATAAATTGCATTAAACCCTTTGATATTGCATCTCATTTTATATTATATATATATATATATACACCATGTGTAAAAAAATCATATATCTTTTTATTGTATTCCATACATAATTTATCTATATATATATCAATACTATTATATTAAGTCCAATTACCCTGGAGCAACATATTTGACGTGCCTAATATGAAAATTTTAAAATATTCTTACACTTTTAATAATTTACCAATAATAATTTGATTAGCCAAATATGAAGTTCCTAACATATCCCACTTTTTATTGTATCTCCATTATCTTCTACTCATGATTTTTGGCAATGATCGTGTTCGAAATACGCGACTATGACTGGTAGATTGTATTCGGCCACGTACGCTCCCAAGATCGAGTGATTGGGTCATGAGAATTAAAACACGAACGTGAAGCTCATCGAGTGTGTCCCCAACTATGACCCTCTGACGCTAAAATTAGAGTTGATCGAGGTAAAAATATGCAAGTTGAATGTTGTAGGTCCAAAATATTAAATAGCAGATACCTCAATAAATGATGCGTTAAGGTATTTATAGATCCAGGTGTATACGGTGGTTTGGTCCACGTGTCACCATTAAGGTAATGACATTTCCGATCGGACCGCTCTTATTAAGTCGGGTCTTCAGCTATTAGGTCCGGTCTTTCCGACCCGCTTATAATAGGGCGCGGATCCTGAGCTGGTGAATGACGGAAATACCTTTCATTAAGGGTATTTTTGGTAAATGGGGATTCTCCCCATCAGGCCCCTACTTCACACCGATATTGTATCGAGTGTGCCCCAACTGCTAATATTTATATTGATAATGAAAAAAAAAAACTTTTTTTACTAATAAATGGTGATTTGTAATATCGTGACACTAACTTATTTTATTATTTCAATAATACTCCTAAGTTAGTTTTTATTTATTTATTTATTTTTTTTTCTCTTTTATGAAATGCAATATGTTCGTTTATATATTTATGATAAATTTTAAAATATATAAAAATAGTATTATATGAAAACAAAAGCAACGTACCATAACGACTAATATATATAAAATACCAGAAGAAATACAATACAAATAATTTGCAGTAGAAAAATCGAACTGAAAAAATACAAACAAGTCAAGAACACCTTAACTTAAAATAAAACAAACAAATTCGATGTTCAAATGAAACCAACTATACGGAAAGTTCTAACCTAAATTAGGTTTGGTCGGATTTGAACCAATTATACGACAAATACATATAATTGATTTAATTCGGTCATTATAATCTGTGACCGATTTGATTGGATTAAACCTAATTTGGGTAAAATATTTCCGCCTATATGCAATCCATACATAATTTTCAGCAGTGCGCGGTTTGATTGGGGTCACATTTGGAAGGCAGCTCCATGGCCCGAGTTGAATTGATTCCAAACATAGGCAAGTACTTGTTGTTCTTGAAACTGCAAAAGCACGTCAGGTTCGCGTGTCCCAGCGCCGCGCAGCAGGCCCCCGAAGGCGGAGGCGGTGCCGCGCTGCCCGTAGCCACCGCCGGCTTGCACTCCAACAACTCGTCTTGGCTCATGCCGCAGAGGCTGCCGCCCTCGTCGTTCGCCTTCGCCGTAGCAGACACGGCTGCTGATACAATCACCACCAGTGCCACAATCAGTGCCCTAGTAGCAATGCGTGAGACCTCCATCGAGAAATTCAGTTAAAATTTAGTGTTCTTTCCCTTTTCTCCCAACGGGGTTGGGATTTAAATAGAAAGACGTCTCGTCTCGCATATGAGGGGTAGACAGTGCTGTCAATTGGTCAAACTCTAGTTGATTAGAGGTTGGACTAAATCTAATCTGAAAATGATTATTAAAAATAATTACACCGCTTTCTATTGAGATTTGGTATAATTATACATAAATTTTTAATAGTTCAAAAATTACATATAGTACTAATGATATTTTTTTCCATTCAACAAATAGATCCATCTAAAGATCAAAATCCACTAAATCTGTTAATTTTAATTAATGAATAAATCTATACATTTGACGGATAAACGTGAAGGATACTAGACATCAATCCTCAAGAGAAAACAGTATAATTATTTTAATATTTGAATATGAATGATTGGATAGGTAAATACGGACCGTGGAATTGGTATGATAGATGGATGTGGGAATTGATCCCCCGTGAGTGCTGACTACTGAGTGGTGATGACAAAGAAAGGTTGGCAGACTTGGCTGTATACGTCACGGGCTTGCTATGTATCACCTAATCCTATGTATTTAATCAACACATTAATGGTTTGGTACTGTAAACTAAAATTTGGTTAGTGTTGATTATTGTTGTGACATTGATATGAGTTCTTAATTACTCCTCATTATCAAACATGTGAACCTTTTTAAAGCACTACTGTCATGATTCTGATGGTGACGTTGTACATGTTCTTACCATTTTGGTAAGTATTTTACACAAAAATTTTCGACAAACTTCCCTTGAATCCACGACGACTGATCTATCAATAATACATAAAATAAATTTTGTGGAATTCGGATTGACTGGACATGATTCATTCAAATGATCATATCTTCGTCCAAACAGATTCAAATTTAAATGACAGACTGTTATGATAAACTCACCTTTTGAATAATAATTTTATCTCAAATCCGAACTTCTACATCATTATGGGCTCTTGTGATCAAATTTAGCTTAAATTACTAAGTTGGTCATCCTTCCTCTGTAGTAAATTCATTCTGCATCGTTAGGAACTCTTATTGATTAAATTTAAGTAGGGTTACTAGGCTGGCCATCCTTCCTCTAGCTTTTAACGCTAAAAGAATAATTTTGAAGCTTGTTTTGATCATTAAATGTAATAAAATTAAATTTAGACCTAAATTTTCGTTCATTAAACATTTAAACATTGCTCGAGCTCACTTTAATTAATAAGAAAATAATAAAAAAAGCAATAAAATTAAATTATTCGTGTTCGATTTATATTTAATTCTTATACTTTTTCAATATTTTTCCTCAAGACCCAAATATAAGATAGTGAGCCCCCACTAAAATAGTCCAACAGGCCAAAAAGGTCTTCCAGTCTATGAGCAAGGTTACAATAAGTTGCATTAGACCTACTAACTTGACAAATCCAAGAAATGAGTTCAATCCAACAAGTTGAGTTAGCTTACGTCAGGAAGTACACGTCATACAACACATCATAGTAAAACTCTCCGATTATCTCCAAGAGACCCGGCTGGAATTAACTCTGTAATCAGCAAGTAACTAAATCCCGAGATACTAAGATAGATTGGGCAAGACTCGGTCAAAAGATCATATATTCATCTAATATCAGTCCAAATCCTAATTTTTTTTTTTGTAATGTAGCTAACACGTGCAGTTATCCAACAGTATAGAATTCACCCCAACTACCTTCTAGATCTTGCTCTATGAAGGCCTATAAATGAAGTATTATGCAGTCATTTTGGTAACACAAGCTACTGCACTCGTACTCTCATTTTATCTCGATTTTTTTAGCTATTTTCAACATACTTTTTGCATTCCACATGATTTTTATCACTTCAATATTACTTTCAACCATATTCTTACATTGTTTCAAATTTTTCGTTTATTTTTTTAGTAAGGACGTTACTGGTTTAAGTATTGGAATGCTAACATTTGTTTTACAGGTTAACCCTCCAATAATCGTAAAATTTTATTGAAGTCTTTCGAATATTATGATATTGGTAGATCCCCATATGCAACAAATTCGATTAAAATAATAACTCCATTTGGCTATTAATAAAATAAAAATTTAAATATAAATTTTCAAACTTGATAAAAATTTAAAAGACGAATAAAACAATGACAAATGGAGTTTGATTCAATTCCACAAAATTTGAACCTATTTCTGGTTTGCGAGGCTTGCCAAGAACACAATTGAGGGCGTCGCGAAGCACGTGACAACAAGAATCCAGTGACGTAGCGTGGAATCATTTTTTAGACATATCTTAAGCGCAAACGAGTAAGGAGTCGACACGTAAAAAACCGTGTGACGTGTCATTTGGAGGCCGGTAAAGAAACAGCTGAAACGGAGTGGGGGCTATGCACGCTGTGATTTCCAATCCCCTTCTATTTTTGTTCCGCATTTTATGGTTTTACTTTAGTCCCTCATAAACTAACAGCCTTCTTTACAACAAAAATAACGATAATGCCACTGCAGTTACACTTTTATTACTCTTTTTCCAGAAATGTAATTTTACCCCCATGAAAAGGAAAAAGGGACGCCACAGTAAAATTAAAATCCCCCCCCCCCCCAAAAAAAAAAAAGAACAAAAAGAAAATCACAACCTAATTAATACTGAATAAATTTAAGGGTAAAATATATTTTGTCCTCCTGAATTATTCGTTATGTAACATTTATTTTCTTAAATTAACAAATATAACACGTATCCCCTTGATTGGATAAAAATGCCTCTCATTCCTTGAACAATTATATTATTTTTAATATATTTTAATATTTTACATATTAAATCATCACCAAATTATTTTTTAAATAATTATTTTAATAAGTAAAGAATTTATATTAAAAATAAAGTATAATTAATATATATAGTAGATACACAATAAATATAATATAATCAACAACACATATATGTTTCTAAAAATAAAATGACAAAGACATATATATATATATATATATATGCTTAACCAAAAGTTCAATACTTTTAGAAATATTTTTTAAAAAAAAAATGTTAAAAAAGACGATATGTAATTATTCATTTTTATCTAAAAGAATAAATAGTTAATAACTTAATTTTATCACCAAATTAATAAAAAAAATTTACGAAATTTTTTGTGCATTTATTGTACTCATTTATTAGTTAACTTTGAGTTTGTAAAATATTTAAAATTTAAATTATTTAAAAACTCACTAATTATATTTTACTTTATTATAAATAAAAGATATTTTTTTCAATTAATTTCATAATTAAACTTAAAATGCAAAATTACTAAAAACAAAGAAATTTTTTGAACTAAATATATACATATATATATTATAAGTGCAATATAATCTAAAAATTTAATTTTAGAGTATAAGTATTACATTTGTTAATTTAGAGGATAATTATTACATGACAAATAGTTTAGACAACTAAATGTATCTTACCGTAAAATTAATGAAAAAGCAATCATAAATCATAAATTGAGGAGTTTGGCGTGGTTTAGAGCTAGTTCGAGCACACAGTTTAACACCCATGATTGTTGAGGTGGATGCTACCGTTGTTCTCCAGCTCTTAAAGTCACGAGTATCCGGGATGTGGGAGGTGCATCATTTGATCATGCGCATTGTGCAGCTTCAATAGGAATTAGGATCGGACGTACGACATGTTTTTTGGGAGGCTAATGGAGCGGCTGATTATCTTACGAAAGAAGCAATTGACTCGGGTTATGTACCAGGAGGACATTACGGGAGTACTCCGAGGCATTATCAGACTGGATAAACTGGGTACTCCCCACCTTCGCCAGTAAGCTTTCGTGATGCTTTGAGATTGATTTTTGGTCGGGCGTTGGGGGAGAGATTGGGGCATTACATAGCAAGTCAGACCACCGTATAAAAGGAATGAGCATCTCTATATATTAAATTCTATTTGTTTTTCTAGACTTGTATAGACTTTGCACATAAATTAGAATTTCTTTGACTATAAAGGGAGTAAGTACTCCCACATTTATTGTTTTTGAATTGTACACTCCATAATTTTTTCTGAGGTAATAAATAGGTTGGGGTCCGCTAAACCCCCGCCTAGCACAGGCGGCTTTCGCAAAAAAAAAAAATCATAAATTGATGAGAAAAAACCAACATTATCGCACGTTGGTTACATAGGAAAGTCGCCAATTATTACTCCGGATAAGAACTTGGCCACATTAACGCGTGTATGTTGATCAATTTACGTATATGGATAGGCGCAATGAGATTACACCAAAAAAAGTAAAATAGCTTACCCCACACGTAACATATAAAATCAATATATAACACGTGCAACTATCCAACAATATTGAATTCACCCCAACTATCAACATATAATTTCTTTTGACTGCTTGCCTCGTCTTTTTTTTTTTTTTTTAAAAAAAAAGAAAGCTTTAAATTTCAATTTTTTCAATAAATATATAATACTTATTGCGTTTAATACTCATTAAAATTGTATTTTTAGACCATATATTTAACCAAATTACTTTTTTTTTTTTTAGACTTTATGGTGTTGTTATTAAAAAGTGTTGAAAAATGGTAAAGTAAGGTGGATAAATTAGGATTTTGGACATGAAAGAAGAAGTTTGACTTATGTTGTCTTCTTTAACATCATCATCATTATAATCTAATGATTACAATTCTTATCCCAATTTGGACTCATTTCTCATGGCTTAAAAAAACAGTATAAATATGCCATTTTCAGTGATTCATATTCAGCAAATCTATGTACATCATCTTTGCTGCTGTCTGCCCACATCAACTACGTACTAAGTGTTCTAAGGTCTGTTTCAGCTTCATTCTTTCTATTATTTTTCATGCTATATCTACAATTCTCATCCATCTCAACCATTCAATCCATTCTTTATATTTTTCAAAAATTTTGGTATTTTCACTGTTATTTTTTATAATTTTTTTTATTGGGTGCGGAAATTTACCTAATAATTTTATGAAATTTGACAACTAAAAAGTTGAAAAATTAGAATTTCATCATTCAAGTATTTTCATATTTCTATATCCAGTTGTTAGATTAGAAAGGAACGGAAATGAGACGCGTTGATCGGGTATGTAAGTGGTACTAATGTGTTTCATCCTAGTCGTGAAATTGACGTTCGGGGTTTTTAAATCTCTTGAAATTGAACATAATGTGAGAAATTTTTGTATATATTTTGAGTCAGATCTAAAATTTCGGATGGTTTTAATATATTATAATAATTATATTTACATTAAATATAGTGTGACATGTTAAAATTATTGATTATAATTTGTTAACATTAAGTTGATGAATATATATATATATATATATATATATAGGGCGAGAGTGAACGCCAAGTGCAGGTTAGCATCACGCCCTTCTTTTTTGGATTTAATGTAATTTATTTACTGTGATATTATAAATGAATGAATTACTCATTTATGAAAAAAAATATAGCAATAAATTGTTTCGTTTTAAAAAAAAAATAGGAGTTAATAGCTGCATTTTAAAGAATACAAAGAATAAATTATTATTATTTTTATATGAGATAATTTACTTATTTGTAATATGTTGCTTGTATTTTTTGTCCTCCCCTTTTTACCCATTTATTTTTGAATGGTTTACCACTAAAATTAGTTTCTTGGAACTGAAGTTTTGGAAACTCTTGACTCTGTTAAACCCCGACAAAAGTGTGTTTTTACGCGCTATTAACTGTGAAAATATACCGACTGCGAAAGAAGTAAAGAGTAGTTGTAGATAATCGTAACAACTCTTGTAGATAAAAAGTGGTACATGTATGCAATGCACAGTAGAGAGAGGGAGGACATTGCTTCCCGCGTTTTCCATCTGCAGTTGTGTCTTGAATCAACTCATGCGTGCAAGCTATTTCTTCTCAATCCATACCCCTCTCTCTCTCTCTCAACCCACCACCACAAGTTCTTGAACTCTTCGATCCTTTAACGGTTTTGATTCTCTTCAACCTTCTTCTTTCCTCATCTCTCTCTCTCTCTCTCTATATATATATATATGTATACACAGACACAACATCACTTTTCTTTCTCCATCTCTTTCCATTACATCATTCGACATATATATATATAGATATATATATCTGTTTCCTGATCCATTTCAAGGGCTTGTTGCTTTTGCTTTTCTCTTGCTGAAGAACTGAGTGAAGTATATATGTGGGACTCGTTCTTTGTGTAATAATTGAATGTTCTTGTTCCTGTCGGGTATGTTTACAAGCAAGCTGTTGATGGGTTCTGTTTGATTCTCTATGTTTATATATATGGAACTGCTCTATGTACTTTTTGGCCTTTTGTCTTCATAAGTTTATTGAATTCGTGTAGTTCGGGTTGGGATTTTAGTGGATTGAATCAAGAATTTGGATTTTTCTTGTTTTTGTTTGATTAACGTTTCACGATCAGAAGTCTGAAGTTGGTTTGATTTACCTTTGTCTGTTTTTGATTTTGTGGGCAGGATCAAAATTATTGAGAGAAGATGGGAAGCCACATGAGCAAGAAGCCTGGTGAGACATCAGCTGCTGCTTCAATCAACAACCTTCATTACACGACTGAGCTGAACTATTACGAGGCTGCCTGCAGACTCGACGTGGATTTGCAGTCGTTCGACACGACCCTCCAAGCCCGGACCAACAACGTTATCAACTCCCTCGCTGCGGGGGTTGAGGTTAAGGCCTTGTCCTTCGATTCCCTCAAGGAAGTCACAGAATGCCTTCTAGAAATGAATCAAGAAGTCGTTAAGGTTATCTTGGATTGCAAGAAAGACATTTGGAAGAATCAAGAACTGTTTGATCTTGTTGAGGATTACTTTGAGAACAGCCTCAAGACGTTGGATTTCTGTGCTGCATTGGAGAAGTGCTTGAAACGCGCCCGAGATAGCCAACTGCTCATACACGTCGCGCTGCAGCAATTTGAAGAGGAAGATGGTAATGAAAAGTATTCTAAGACATTGGAGGAATTGAAGAGTTTTAAGGATGCAGGGGATCCCTTCACCGAGGATTTCTTTCAGATTTTTCAATCTGTTTACATGCAACAAATGTTAATGTTGGAGAAGCTGCAGTTGAAGAAGAACAAATTGGACAAGAAGTTAAGGTACATTCATGCCTGGAGGAAGGTTTCTAGCATCATATTCGCTGCCACATTTGCTGCTGTGCTGATTTGCTCGGTGGTGGCTGCGGCCATGGCTGCACCGCCCGTTGCAGCAGCCCTGGCAGCCGCCACCTCGATCCCGTTGGGATCAATGGGGAAGTGGATAGACTCACTTCTCAAGAACTATGAGAATGCTGTGAAGGGACAGAAGGAGATCATCAACTGTATGAATGTGGGGACTTATGTTACCATCAAAGATTTGGACAGCATTCGAGTCTTGATCGACAGGTTGGAGATTGAGATCGAATCTCTGTTGAAAAATGCAGAATTCGCGATAATCAACGGTGATGAGGCAGTGAGAGTGGGTGTGGAGGAAATCAAGAAGAAACTGGATGTGTTCATGAAGAACATTGAGGAGTTAGGGGTTCAGGCTGATAACTGCAGCAGGGATATACGCAGGGCAAGAACTGTTATACTGCAGAGGATCATCAAACATCCCAACCATTGATTTTCTCTGATGAACTAGCATGATAATTATGTATATGACAGATCAAATAATTGGAATCTTGATTTTATTCCTTGATTTTTTCATTTGTTGCTAGATTATATATCTATGATCAATTAATATTAAATTTCTCATAATCAATGACTATTCTTTGACATTTTCTTTCTTTTTTTTGTTTTTACGTAAATCGTGACAATCATTCATTTCTTGATATAGCATCTTAGCATGATTTAACTTTAAAAACTATCATTGAGGTTCAATCATTATAATAATATATATATGTTCATTCACACGTAATTGACCCATGCTCGTACCATAAATACATCTAGGTTGGCAGATAAACTAGCTAGAAAAATTGAAAAGTTCAGCCCATTTTAGCTAATATGTGTTGGGCCATAAATATCAAGATTTCTGATTTTATGATAGGATTTTCATAATTCAAATTTTCTATTATAAAATAGTACCACGCCACCCTCATAATGTCCAGGTTGATAATAATAATTTATTAAATTTGGAGCATGTTAATTTATCCACATTGTTCAACATGGACAATGTTCCCCAGGATAGGGGTGGAAAGATCCGTTATGAAACAGAAAAGTGTATGGATGAATTGTCTTAAAACTTGCAATAGTGCCTCTGGGCGTGCCCAAAAATGTCATGCGTACCTGTAACTTGTAAGCATCGATCATATATATGTCTTAAAGTTAAAGCCTCTAGCTCAGATATTATTTTGAGCTTCAATGATGTAGATTCGGATTCTGGTCCGGACGTTAGTAAAGTTAACATAATATTGATCACTGTTCATCGGTTACAATATTGATCACTTTATGCTAGATCATGACATTTGTTTCTTGATCAACTCATAACATAAAGCCTTTTAGGATGAAGATTATCGCAATGTTATGCATGATCCTATCTCCCGGTGGACTGTCACTCCTGTTTTCCTATTTTCTTTTTACAAAAAGAAAGAATGGAATTTCGAGGGTGGAATATGGAAATATGTAGGAGAGGGGATGTTGAAGCAGATTGAGGAGAAAAAGGTGAGATATGTACTAAAGATGATTACAATATTCAAGGTTCCACTTTCACTACAGTGAAAAATATCAGACAACAAAAATGCAGCCTCTCATTCATCATGTCTAAAAACTCAAAGCAGCAGCCCTGCTGGATTAATTACTTACATGTGTAGTCTCAAAACCAAAATTCAAACACCAACTACA
The DNA here is from genome assembly GCF_026168435.1 of Sesamum indicum. NCBI lineage: Eukaryota > Viridiplantae > Streptophyta > Magnoliopsida > Lamiales > Pedaliaceae > Sesamum > Sesamum indicum. The sequence continues at coordinate 1,078,234 of NC_142666.1, forward strand.
GGTGGAGAATGAACAAAACCTAAGTGTTCCAAACAACCATACAAACCCTTTTGTCTTTAGAAGCAACGCCTTCTTCATCTTCTCTGCACATCATTACCACAAACAAGTAATAAGCAAAGGTTCCAAGATAACAACAGCTTCCACCAGCTGTACTTGTAGTGCCGTGAACCAACATAACATCGCCTGCACATCATTACCACAAACATATCGACACTGTGTGTTTACATATTTGGTGAAAAACCAGAATTCAAAGTCTCTTCACTTTTTTGTTTTTTTTTTCTTTAAATTTTTTGGAAATTACTTAAATTGTTTATTATAATAAACTTTAATTTTTTTTAACTAAATTGAGTGATTAATTAACATCACAAGAAAACTTATAATGCACGAATATTTTAAAAAATTTACCTGGTGCAATGTTGGACATGGCACTCGCATATCCAAAAATATAAAATAATAATAGTAACAATAATAATAAAAGATACCGTGCTGGACACCCCAATACACATTTTGACACATTTAAGATTCTTTTTATAATTTTAAAAAATCTTGAGTTTTTTTTTCCTAAAAAATGTTTTGGGCTGAATAAAAAAGAAGAATAATTAATTCACTTCTTATGTACTAAAAGTTGGATAAAATTACTAAAAATTCAAGAAATGGTCACGATAATTTAACTAATTTTAATTATTAAAAAAACTTTTTGCTTATTTTTTTAAAAAATAAACTGATTATTTATATAAAACATGCTTATTTTATATTTTACTTGAAAACTTTTCATATTCCATCCTTTAATTTTAGAAGAAAGTGAGAATATATATATAATTTTAAAAATATAAATTATATATAATTGTATTAGTATGTTACCACGTTTTAAATTTTTGAAATTTTTTCGTATGACGATTTTATATTATATGGTATCCATGTGAATGCATTACAGAAGAGAATATTTGATTTTGTAACGTAGGGACAAGGAAGTCGTGGAGTGTCCAAGAATCCTGTCTACATATCCGACACCTCAAACTGTCCATGCATCTCTTTTTTATTTTACAGTTCCATAAATTTATTTGTATTTTATATTTTTAAAATTAATTAAATATAATTAACTTGAGTTATTCCAATTGATTAAGTTTTGTAGATTATCAAACTCAATCGATTAGTTAAGTTTGGTTTTTTGTCAGAAGATTTTATATTTACTTCAAATTTATTTGATTTTATCTGATGCTCATCCCAGTGTAGCACAAATGTCGCGCTGGACCAGTCCAACTCATATGAGAAATGAATTGGGCTACCACTTCTTTTTGGGAAGAGAAAGTGACGCCAACTCAATCAATTGAATAATAAATTTAATTTTTTTTAGTATTTGGCATAATTACATTGCTTTCTTTAAAGATTTTAATCTAAATATATGTAAGATCTTATAATTTGAAAATTACATCTAGTACTCCTTATGTTTATTTTTAGCTATTAAATAATTTTTATATTAGTCAAAATTCACATATTTTATTGATATTAGCAAAAATATTGAATGAAAATATATATTTACCCCGATTGGCTTATTACTGATGGTAAAAAACGAATCTAGTCTAACTAAAGTACCCTTATTATAAGAATGAAAATACACTCCCCTACATGAATTAGTCTGTGAAGATGGATAACGGTGGATCTATATTCACACCAAATTATATTTAAATTGATGGACTTGAAATTATGAATTTCAAATTTCTGACAAAATTTATTCGGATAATTTTAAATTTTAAATAATTTAATTCAACTCTAATTTGGAACTATATTTTTACTAAAAATGAAGGGGTTCAAATTTTATTCATAAGGAATCATCCTAACTCTTTTATTTAAAATTTTTCCTCAAATTCAAATTTATTAATCCAAATATAATTTAAATATTTTATAAAATCCCCGTATATTTAGAAATTCAATCGAAAACCCTACGTGTTAAAAATATATGAAAAAATCCCTTTATTTTTCTAAAATAGTGCATACGTTACTCTTTCATTAATTGTTGTCAACGATGTTAGATTTTTTAGCCATTAAAAATTTTCAACTATGAATGTGGAATAATAGCAAAAGGACAAATGTAAGAAAAATCGGCATCCAAGAAAATAATAGCACTTCTAGTTTAAAACAAAATTTAGAAGCACGACTACATCTACAACTACGTCTACGTCTACATGTGCATCACAATAAATAAATGGAGTCCATGGATCACGAGCGCACCCCTGGGGATAAATTACGCACCAGACACATTGCTGGAGGAAAGGACACTCCTCTCTCACTAACGTGCGCGGGTAGCTAACTCCTTCATTCCACATGGCGATTTCTCTGCACTTCTCTCGTATCTCCACTCGCACCGAGCTTCTCCGGCCGGAGACCAGAATTTTCCGGCAGCGGAAGCCGTCATCCGTCCGATGTTCTGCCGCCGGAGAAGCTGCTACGTCTTCTTCCGTGGAGTCGGAGGGCTTTGATGCCAAGGTTTTTCGCCACAACTTGACGAGGAGCAAGAATTACAATCGCAAGGGGTTTGGATATAAGGAGGAAACACTCGAGCAAATGAGCCAAGAGTATACAAGTATGTTTCTGTTAAGTTTGCGCGTTTTGTTGTGTTATTGGTATTGTTAATTTTTTACTTTTGCTGTTTTTGATGGAAAAGAGAATCCTTTGGGATTAATTTTGACATCATATACTTTTCAATTAGTTGACGTTTTGGAAGTTCATTCGCTCCGGTTACCTTCAAGAGTAAATATTTGGCCACAGTCTCTTAATTCTCGTTCCTGAAGTTGACTTCATTTCTCTTTTCGTCGTTAGCATTGACTTAATCGAAAGTCCTAATATTCCCCCAATTATGTATTTGTTTTGTCCTGGCTTTGATGGAGAGTTTTTGCAGGTTTCTGCTCTTATTTTACTTTGATGGAAAGATCTGTTGGGATTTGATTCCAAATCCTGAAGCGATCACTTTAATCCTGTTTTGTTCATGCACCCTCCCGGACGGAATTTTCTTTTCACATAGAGTAATTTTGTTGAATTTTGCCCTTCCATCTAGTTTGGCTCTCTCATAACAGTTGCACTTGAAGTTTGCTCGAGCTTCAGATTCCTAATTTATAGATTTTCCCCCTTCTTTTTAACCATTGATTTGCTGTATAAGTGTTATAGCATAAATCCTGGTTTTGACATCATACGTACATTCACTGTGGGACTGCAGGGAAATGATTTCTTCTGAACTCGTTCTGCTAAACTCTCAGGCGGAGTCTTAATCTCAGTCCTATGAAATTTTTGATAGTATATTTGCCATGTTATCACTCTTAAGTATCCTCGCTCGGATCTGCTTAATTATATGTTTGTGATGTTATCCTTCTGGATTATGGTTATACTTTTTGCCTGATTCTGGAGTATGGCAGGTGACATAATAAAGACACTGAAGGAGAACGGGTACGAGTACACATGGGGAAATGTCACTGTGAAGCTTGCCGAAGCTTATGGCTTTTGCTGGGGGGTTGAGCGGGCTGTTCAGATTGCGTATGAAGCTCGCAAACAGTTTCCAACTGAGAAGATCTGGATCACCAATGAAATAATTCACAATCCGACTGTTAATCAGGTTTTGTTTCCCACAACCTTATTAGTAGATGTCTTAGTTCAGGTAGTCACTGTAGTAGGTTCTCAATAATGGGATAAAAGACTCGAAATGGTCCTGCACTTCAACCTCTTTTCGTGGTTGTTTGGCCCTGCTACTTATATCTCACAGCTTTATCCGTGGTTTGTCCTTAAGGACTCAGAATAATACCTCGTATGATTTTTGGTCCCTGCCCAACAAGGTTGATTTTGATTGATCATCAGTCAACAGTTTTTTTTACTACCTGAATTACATATACATAATGCATTGTCAATATGATGGTTGTATATAAATGGTTCTTTTATTCACTCAGCACATGATTATCTCCTATAACAATTTGCAACTGACATTTGTATATAAGTGCTGTTATTATTGAGGGCTCGGACATGGTTTTGGATGTAGAGTTATGCTTTTCCAATCTGATAGCTAATCATCGATCAAAGAATTAATAAACAACACTGATTAGACAATTTGACTCTCCATGCCAGAGGCTCGAAGAGATGGAAGTAAAAAATATTCCTCTTGATGATGGGAAGAAACAATTTGACGTTGTTGACAAGGGTGATGTTGTAGTGCTGCCTGCTTTTGGAGCTGCTGTAGATGAGATGCTCGTTTTGAGTGAAAAGAATGTCCAAATAGTTGATACAACTTGTCCATGGGTCTCTAAGGTACTTTTCTGTTCTAACTGCTTTGAGAAGTAATTTTGTTCTTTTGTGTTAACAAGCCAACCTTCTGTTATAAAGGTGTGGAATGTAGTTGAAAAGCACAAGAAAGGGGAGTATACTTCAATAATCCACGGTAAATATTCTCATGAAGAGACTGTGGCAACTGCTTCCTTTGCAGGCAAGTATATCATTGTAAAGAACATGACAGAGGTATGTTTAATTTTCTGCGCCGTTTTAATTCACATGTTCGTTCTTGATTTAACAAAAATATAACTTGTCGTCACAGGCAAACTATGTATGTGATTACATTTTGGGTGGTGGACTTGACGGATCCAGCTCAACCAAGGAGGCATTTATGGAGGTAGGTTGATATCTAACTTCTCTTAACTTCAATTTCCACTTCATGAAGGATTCATGTGATTTATTCGTCTGCAGAAATTCAAACTTGCAGTATCTGAGGGGTTTGATCCCGATGTAGATCTTGTGAAAGTTGGTATTGCAAATCAGACTACTATGTTGAAGGGAGAAACCGAGGAGATTGGTTAGTTACTATCCTGCACCATCTTTCCTCTACATGTTTGCAAAAATGCAACTTCTCATGCTGATGTTCTTTATTCTGCAGGACGGTTAGTTGAGAGAACCATGATGCGCAAGTATGGTGTGGAAAATGTTAACAGCCACTTCTTAAGTTTCAACACTATTTGTGATGCAACTCAAGTAAAACCTTCTTCTCCATTTTTAATTTCCCAAATTTACTGGAGTCGTTGTTTGATAGTATTATATATAACTTAATTATGATGATCCGAAATGACCAAATTATACATTGGTCCTGGTCAAGGACTCCTGGACATCTTCGAACTCTCTTTCTCCCTCTGCACGTGTATGTGTGTGTTCTATTGTCACATTTTGAAAGATTAGCTTTCATTTGTTTCATATTATTTATCTTTTCCTAAGGTTTTGAATTGGCTGTGCTGCTTCATTAGTTATGACTATTGTATTTATGAACTCGCAGATGCTGGATTATTGTATTTTTGTGTCACTTAGCTCACTACATCTAGCCTAACATTGATCAATTCGTCATATATTTAGGAGCGGCAAGATGCCATGTATAAACTGGTCGACCAACAGGTGGACCTCATGCTAGTTGTAGGTGGGTGGAACTCGAGCAACACTTCACACTTACAAGAAATAGCAGAGGAACGTGGGATTCCGTCGTATTGGATTGACAGTGAGAAAAGAATAGGTCCAGGGAACAAAATAAGTTACAAGTTATTGGTATGTGCCTTGTATTAGTAACAGTTAGTTCTTATGACTGAACGAGTTCTGCAAATGTGACTGACTGAGTGTTGCATTTTACAGCACGGTGAGTTGGTAGAGAAAGAGAATTGGCTACCTGAGGGTCCCATAACAGTCGGCATAACATCTGGTGCATCTACTCCGGATAAGGTGATTCTGCTTAATTCTTTGTCTTCCCCCATTGAGTATCAACTCTGCCAGCACAAACAGGAATTAACCCCCATTATCCAGCTCTTTTGCAAATTCAAGGTCACGTTTGATTTTTCATGACAAACTCATGCATGACAATTCTCATCAGCTATTTGGACTAAGAGCCGTTCAAAATTGCAGCATTTCATTTTGTTTTACTTATTTATCATGGATTGGTTGAGGATTCAGAGCACATATGTGTAATTATGTTTTTTGCTTTTCTAAGTGGTCCTAATGGTGTCTTTATTCAGGTTGTGGAAGATGTCCTTCTCAAGGTTTTCGACATTAAGCGGCAGGAAGTAATGCAACTGGCTTAGATGAACCCGAAGCTCTCAAAATATGTAAACAAACTTAGTGCAATAACATGTGTGTGAAATATTGTACCCCTATTACTCCTAGTATGGATATTTTTGCATAGGATTTCATGCATCTTCTATCTATCTATACTATTATATATAAACAGAAGATGATTTTTGGACTTAAATCGATAGTTTTGATATCACCACACCACATTATTATGATACTAAAAATGTCCTTTCATGGATAGATACTATTTAACTTCCCAATTCATGACGTTGAATTTACTAGTCCTAAAAATTTAATTCCATGCAATTACATGTACTCATAAGTTTATTCCTTTTTGTTTAATTTTATTGTTAATTAAAATAAAATAACATATTAATATTTGTGTTGTATGTAATCGCAATAATCACTATTGATATAATTATATATTGTACAAAGTTTTAATTTTTAATTTAATTCAAGTGAAAAATATGTTGACAAATAATGCATTGAAAAAAATTGTCAAACAATTTTTGTGTATGAGGATGTAAGACAATAATAAATTTTAATATACAAGACTAAATTTTTGAGCTTCAATAAAATAAAAATGTTAGTGAATTATGGGCGCAGGGGCACTGCATGCCATGGTGTCCAAACTATCTATACTATATTCTTAAAGGAGGGCACTTTTTTGGTGTTTCTTCATTTATTAGTCTGTTATTATTTATTTTATTTAATTATTTCAGCATTTTTTTCTTTTTTCTCTCTCTCAACTGTAATATTTTTCTTCTCCCTTTTTTTTTAAATGACTTCTTGCAACTTCTATCTTTTTGATGCTTTTTATTTATTTAACTAAATATATAATTTAAAAATATAATAATTATATTTTAATATTTTAAATTAATTACACACAAATTTTGGTGTGCCACACGCTAATTAAAAAAGAAAAAGGATTTATAGATTCAAACTGATAGTTTTAATACTATTATGCTAAATTATCATTTGCAAGTGAAAGTTGCAGTACGAATCGAATTTTATGTAAAACGTGGAAAACAAAATGCTTAGGGTAGTAGTTTCTTGGATGTGTAAATGGTAAGACTCGCTAGAGGAAGGGCTTGAACCTTCGACCTTGTGGTTAACAGCCACACGCTCTAACCAACTGAGCTACTCCAGCCCCATGCACAATAGTAATAAACAAAATAGTAATATCACTTGGTCCGAGGGGGCGTGAGCCTTCTGTTTGTGTTACAACAAGTCGTTCCCCTCAGCAGAATATAATGACCATCACCATTTGATGTATAGGCACACAACATTATCTCACTCTTATCTTGTGTAGGTTCATTGAGCATTGTTAAAAACTTCTTTATAATGATGTGTACAAAGTCATTTCGGTGCCCGTTAATATAGATTATTGCTAATAAAATCAGACTGTGTGGATGGATATTATGTAACAAAATAGTATTCTAAGTTTAAAAAAAATCATACATCACCAAAATTAAAATATTATATTTAATGTGACAAATGCATAGGTTTTGAAGGCAAACAGAAATATACTTTTTTCATCTTGCATGTTGCAGTTGATCAATAGATTGGAAGTTCTTCTACAAAATTGATATATTAACTTCACAAGTTCACACATCAAAAATTAAAATTCATGGAGAAAATGTATCGGGTCATTAATTCATGCATTCTGCTGGCCAAAGCTTCAATCAAAGGTTCAGAAGAATGGAAATAAGGAACAGAGCTGAGTAAAATAAGCACATTATTTACGTAAAATGATGATAGGATGGTTCACGAAATGTACCTCCTCAAATGTTATTCTACATTAACCGCCAAAAAAGCGCAGAGAGTACAAGCAGTCGAAGCATCATCATTCAGTAAAGTTTGTCCTCCTACAGTCACCTAGAAAGCTCATTAGGTCGCTACAACATTGAAAGTAGAGTAACCGGTCGACCAGATCTCACAGTCCACGGTGATGGTCAACATCCACCCTCGATTGCGGGCCAGCTGGTACTTCAGCTTCAACCTCACAGGTTCCACGATTCAGATCCAAGTGATCGCAATTGGACCGTTTGATCTCATGATCAAAGCTGCCGTCCTCATCATACGGCTGATGATGATGCATATGTGGAAACGGCGACGACACTCCATGGATCACAATCCTGCTGTTATGAAGCAGATCAATGGTCGTGATCTTCACATAGTTAATCTTCATGGGCGCCAAAGGTCCTCCGCCACCTCCAGTAGTCACCACCAGGTTATTTCCGGGGTCCATCGTAGTCAAAGACGCCATTGGCTGTAAGCTAACGAGCTCCGCAGCCGTCAGCCGCTTGTTCGGCACTACATGGTACCTGAAGTTCGCCAAGTAAGCATTTCCTCCACCTGAGAAGATTGCGGTATCATCGAGCGCGAAAATCGTCATCGATTTCAACTCAGAGAACTCGACGTACTTCACACGCAGCGCGAGGGAGACAACGCTGTATCCGGTGGCGCGGAGTCGAATAATAGCATCCTTCAACATCAGGTGAATGATAGATGGCGACGAAGGCAGTGGCGACCTGGAGGTACGAGAAGGCGAAGGGAATGACAATGACGTCATACGCTCGACGTTACATGATAGCGGAGAGAGATGCGAAATGAAGCCTTGGAGACCATGGACCACGACGAGGCCATTGTTGAAAAGGTCAGGACTCGTGATCTCCACTCCGTCAACGAAGACCTTATCCTTACTGTCGGTGGTGATGGTGAGGCAGCGGTTGGGAGCGAGCGTCTCGATTTTGGTACCGAAAATGAGGGTTTTGAGGAAGTGGAGGGGGTAAAGGCCTGGGAGAGAGAGCTCCTGAAGGAGGAGAGGGAGGGAGCAGGAGGGGCAGGTGAGGAGGGAGGCGTCGGAGGGGGCGAAGACAGTGAGGGGAGTTGTGGCGGAGAGGTTGGCGGAGGCGGCAGCGGTGGAAAGCTCCTGGTATCCGAGGGTGGAGAGAATGGTGGCGAAGAGAGCAGGGGAGTATGTGTGGGATGGGGAGTGGAAAGGGTGAGGGGAAGGAGCGAAGGAAGGGGAGGTGGAGGCGGCGTCTGTGCTGGCGGCGGAGATGAATAGTGAAATGAGGAGGAGGAGGAGGAAGAGGACGAGGAGCTGGAATCGCAGAGGGATCGCCATTGAATTTCTGGACGGAGGGAGGAGAAATACGAAAAAGGTAGTGAAGTTGTGAATCACAGTGACTGTATATATATATATATGTCGTCTACGTATATCACAGCAGCCCTACTGTACATAACAAACTAATGGCGGGAAACGGAATTCTGAGTGATGGTTAGTTATGGGGGAAGTTTCTTGTTCGGTTCACGTGATTGGGTGAAAGCCCAACGACGTCCTGTCCACGCGCCTACAATATTATGAACCGTAGTAGAATGGAGGAAAGGAAAAATATTCCAGATTGGAAGGATTTACACTATCAGAAGGTCACCATTAATTGGTGGCTCTGGTACCAAGCTCGAATTGATTGCATCTGCTTACATCTCCAAGAAGGAAAAACCGAGGAAGAAGGATCTGTACCAGTCTATCTTTCTTCATGTATGAAACCTGTAAATCTAACTCCTCAATAGACCTCTAAGTCTAACTAATTAACTGTCTAATTTAATTAAGTCAGTTCTGAAATAATAAACACCACTCTTCATCAATTCATGCTCTCTGTTTTACTCTACTTCAAGGCTGCAGCTGCTGTTGCTCTAATCTCAACACTGACCCCAAAGAATCCGAGAATGAGAGTGAGTCTTGTTCGTATCAAGGCTAGCACGTCCTTTTTGTTTGGATTTTCTTTTCAAATTTTGGACTCTGTATTGTTTGCTTAGTCGTAGAATTTCTTGCACAAAAGTTGAATGTTTCTTAGGGAAATGAGATACGCCAGAGAATTCTAGGGTTTTATGAGTAGCTAGTGCAACCTTATAAGATTTCACTATGCTTTATTGCTGCTAGTTTTATTATATAACTTCCTTGCTCTTAACCTGTCTTTTAAGAAATTTTTATTTTAATCGAATACACAATTTTGTTTTTAGCAATGTGATATATATGTCAGAAGCAAGGACAGACGTTCGTCAAAAAATTTATGTTTAATATTCCAACCATGCGCCCCTGTTAGGGTAAGTAGGCCTAAGAACATAAACGATGATTTCGGATTATTGTACTATGGATTGATGTGTGAATTGCATCAGTAAATGAATAGTCTCTGTGGTGGAATTTGTATCTTGAATTTATGCGTAATATATCTCAAGAAGTTAATTTCTACGAGCGAACACGCTGGTTTGGTTCTGTTTTATAGGGTGGTAAATGCATCATGTTGAACTCTTCTAGCAACTCAGAGGCCATCAGTCAGACCAATGCTCAGTTAACACAGATATTTCGTCAATAGATCCATTCTCCTCGGTGTAGTACTTGAATTTTTTTAGTTATGTATATGAGTTTGCATAAATAGATCCTTAAATTTGCTCTGTGTTCTGCTGGCTCTGTCCTTTTCCTCCGTCTGTTTCCTTTTCGGAATATGATGCTTAAGCTTCTGTTCTTATTTCTCCTAGCAGGTGCTGCAACAGCAGCAGTGGTATGGAAAAGAATCCGCACCAGCTGAAACTAACTACAGCCAAAGTAAGTGCTCAACATGCTGAAGGAATACAAATCCAGAACTTGGAGATCGATCATACATGAGGCAATTGCATTTGCTAGCGAAACAAAAGACAACAATGATCTCCTACTTCCACCTTATCCAAGCCAATCTTCACATTAAGTGGTCTCGGACAATAGATATCTCTCATCATTCCAATCCACTCAAAGATTTGCTCGGAATGGGGGGATAATAAATGGCTTAAAAGATCTCTGCCGCCTGTCCAAGAATCTCAACAAATCAGATAGAGGTCAGGCCCAATCTGGGTCAAGGATCCCATCTAAATGGATAAAATCCTTGATAGATGCAGCAGCTAAGACGGTTCTGACATCGTTGGGGTTATCGCTATCTTGAGTTTGGCTGGTTTTGAGCTGACGACGGGGAAACGGGATAATCACTTTAAACTTTTGGACTTATTTAAGCTGCAAAGCAACCTGAAAAACAAACTATACTCGAGGGTCAACCTGGCTTGTCCCTGTGATTGAAACAGAGTAAATTCCATTTGGAGTCGGTTTTTGCTGCTTCTGATGTGAATTATGGGTGTGGATGATATGGAATTGGTTTCCACTTACCTTAAAAGAAAAGGAAGGTAAAAAAGAGAAAGGTAGGAGCATTTATTTGTATCCATCTGTATATCCCCTGATCTTTTGACTTACTTTTGTGACCGGAATGACATTCTGCAGCAACAAATGCATGTTTTTATGAGAGCTGAGAAGAAACAACTTTTATGCTGCATTATAGCATTATATTTTATTTCTGCCTCCACTTGTTTGTTGCGGGGTGGCGGATAGACTATAATACAGAATCCCATTGGAAGAAAGTGGTCAAAGGGACCTCAGTTTCAGCCTTCCCCAGTATTACTTATACTATTGGAGCATGTCCCCAAGACAAGAAAATGATTAGACCAGTTGGCTCTACTTAAACCTGAAAGGTTACTCCAACTTCATCAATTTACCATTGCTCCCAGCAAACACACACAGAGAGTTGCTTCAAACATTGAAGATGAATATCTCGAGAATCAACAGTATCGGATCTATTACTACCAAGTTAAACTGCAGTGGTAGGTGGTCCTCTATTGTTAAATTCTTGATCACCTCATTTTCTTACTCATGAGATCTTGCTCAAAAGCTTTCCAATTTGTTTCAGAAACCCCAGCGAGCCCTTATCTCCATTGCTCAAAGATCACTGCCAAGGATATTTCTACTCTGGGATTTCCATCTCATCAATCTGTCAGCTTATCGTGGCTCAGAAGGGATGCTTCAGAGAGCTGTCTTGTGTTGAAAACTGCTAAGATCCCAAGATGTAAGTTCAAAATCTGTTGGTAAATTCTTTCCATCCTCTTGGTTATTTACGTGATCTGTATTTCCTTTTACTTTATTGGAGTGAAGGCATGAAGAAGAGTGGGAGACTAGAAGTGAAAGCTTTTACTGAAGAGCAAGAAGCTTTGGTGACAAAATCATGGAATGTAATGAAGAAGAATGCTGCAGAGTTGGGACTTAAGTTCTTCTTGAGGTGATCAAATTCTTCGAACCCTTTTTGTCTTTTCTGTGTTTAGTTATAGCTTTTCGATTAAATGATATAAATGTATACAAAAATGGAAAATATAGGCTCATCCAGGTAGAACTTAAGTAAAATGAACTCGGTGGATCAAAATTTGCAGGATCTTTGAGATCGCACCGTCTGCAAAGAAGCTTTTTACGTTCTTGAAGGACTTGGATGGACCTCTGGAGCAGAATCCAAAGCTGAAACCCCATGCGATGACTGTTTTTGTCATGGTAAGCACTTTGATTTTTCTATCCATATTTATCCATTAGGTTAACTATTTTACTGGCATGAATTTTGCAGACTTGTGAATCTGCTGTTCAACTTCGGAGAGCTGGGAAAGTTACTGTGAAGGACTCAACTCTTAAGGATTTGGGGGCGACGCACTTTAAGTATGGCGTGGTTGATGAACACTTTGAGGTACATAAACTGATGTCAAACTATATTAATTTAGTTGATTTCTCGAAATGGTTATGAGTAAATAAATGCGGTACGTAGATGCTTTAACAGTTGAAAGTTGATGCGGTAGGTCACTAAGTACGCGTTGCTGGAAACCATAAAGGAAGCAGTGCCTGAAATGTGGTCATTGGAGATGAAGACAGCGTGGGCCGAAGCCTACGATCAGTTGGCTGCTGCAATCAAGACGGAAATGAAACCCCCTTCTTGAGACACAAAGAGGGACGAATCTGCATTTGTTCCAGTTTACTTAATAAGTTGTGTTAACACAAAGATGAGTGATATACTTTTGTTACTTGAGTTAACTGAGTAAATGACTCTTGATGCTGATTTTGGATTTAGTCGAGTAATAATAAATTAGTACATTCGACTACAATTTGGTGTGATCTTTGCATTTATTGCTTTGTATATGACTGTCACTGGCCTTGGGAATCAGCTCATAAACAGTTTTGATAGAGGCTGCTTAAGTATTTTGAATTTTATTTTATTGGGTAAATTCCCTCCAGCCTAAATTAGGTTTAGGTATAATTATGAATACCTTTTCGTTTGAGAAACTGTCAAATAATTTTTATATTTGATGAATTTATATAATCATTGTATCGTGGTTTAAAATTGTCAAAACCTTGTTGTATTCTTTTTTGTTTTTAAAAGGACAAGGTGGATGGAAATTTTTTTAAAAATTGTAAAAAGATTATCCACTCAATTCAAAATTTAAGAAAAAATTAAAAAATAAATAAACTTATAATTCATAGTCTATAAGGCTATTTTGATCAGTTCACTACAAAAGATGAATAGAAAAACAATGAAGACTAACAAATTTAATTAGTTATTGGAAACTTGGACGACGGGTCAAAATTAGAACGTATTGATGATTTTCAAAGCAAAAATAAGATATTTATAATTATATTAAATCTTAAAAATGCTCATTGTGATTAACTTTATTATTTGAAAGCATATAATTACAAGAATAAATATAAACATATACACATCACCAGTCATTTACACTGGAACATCTTGTTAAATGAAGAGGACAACTTTAATAATTTTAAGTTATATATTGATGTCGTTGTTTGGGATGATTTTTTTCCGACTTACATAGTAGAAAATTCGATATGCTAAATCCGTTAATATTCCATATTTATGAATATAGTCACTGCACTTATTCAGTTATTTTTTTCTCTTATTACTAATTTTTGTGAGATGTTGACTCAAAAAATGGTTTTGCTCATGTCCTAAAGTTAGATTTTTTACAACCTTGAGAAGGGGAGCAAAATTTTCTGGGGTAGGCAGGATCTCCATCAAGTTTCAATAATGGGGCGGGAGGAAGAACATTATTGAGTTTTCACATGCCCTAATTTGTTTCCACTTACATTAAATTAAAATTAATTTTTTTGTCAGGCTGCTTTTACCTTGAAAACCTACAGAAAGACAAAAATGACGATTGCCCAGATCAACACGACTAACATGTACATAAATTATTGTAGTATTTATGTTGCCCTTTTACATCTCATCACAAAATTTTTAATTCAAATCGATTTTTTATTAATTATATAATAAATATAATATATTTGTTGTGTAATTAATAAGTTATTAATCACATGACACTTACTTTCTTATTTATTTTAATTTAACTAAATCTATTATGGTAAGAATTTTTCCACCCCATGCATATAATTTTTCTTTTTTATTTCATCTGAATTTTACAGTTTAATTTAAAAATAAAACAAAAGGAAAAAAAAAAAAAAAGAACTGAAATAGATTGATTTATCGTATACAAAACTGTCCCACCTCACCTAAAAAATATTAACATGACAATTATCTCTCACTTGCTCTTTTGCAAAACATAGTGTTCCATTTTGAAGTTGGGAAAACTTTAAATCAAATTAAATTTGATCCAATCAAATTAATTATAAATTTTTTGTAATATATTTATTATATGATTGATTATTTTATTTGAATTATATATCAATCACATAATAAATATATATATTATATAATTGATTGAGATTGCATCAAATTCAATTTAGAAAAGAATTTCTAGTCTCAGAGAGTGATTTGTTCAGTAATTTTTACCTTCTTTTCACTCTTCATCAATCGCACTTAACTTGGCGACAAACTTCCGTCTCTTACAACCACCACCTCCGCCATTCCCTCCACCGTCCTCCGCCGCCAGGAGCCTCTCCTTCTCGCTGAACAACATAACAGGTCGAACCTTTCCCCACACACAACAACTGCAGCTAATCATCCCATCATCATAATCTCTACTACTACAGCTAGCAAGAGCTGCGCTCGCTTTCAAGACCAGCGCCGCCATGTCCTCCACCTGCAGCCGCCGGTTCCGCCGATCCAGCGGCATCTCAAAGTAAAGCTCCCCCGGCTGCAACACCTCGTCGCCGCTCATCGCCACCGCGAACTCGTCCAGCTCCATCTCCTCGGAGCTGCATATGAAGCACCCAGAATTCGGCTCCAACAAACTCGAAACCCGAACCGGCCATGAGAACTCTTGAAGCTGGCCGTCCAGGAGGATTAACTTCGCCGTGAGAGCGGACGTAGACTGGTGCGACCAGCAACTGCCCATTGTTCAGGAGGAAGAAACAAGAAATTTTTATGAAGAAATCGTGTTACTAGTAACACGACACATATATACAGTGAGAGAATGTCGCCAATTAGTTAAGCATGCAATATTCAAACATGATTTCATTGCTGTCACGTCGTTTTGCCCGTCGTTTGTTGGAATTATATCCGAGAAGACCGCGTTTGATTGTTATTTCTAGTACTTATGGTCAACATTTTGTTAAAATATCAACGTCATGGATAATTAATTTATTAATTAATGTTCCACTAATTATGTAATTATATACCGTTCAAGGAGAATGTGATCAATCATAAAACACTATTGATTTAATTCGACTAAACTTGATGAGGATAAGAATTTTTCCACCGGTTAGTTCTTCAAATTTATTACAGAGTTTCTTTTACTATTTCTAACTATGTTGTTTGAATATGCGTTCCGTACATGTTTTTTTGTTTCTTAATATTTAAGAGGTGAGAGAAATACGACCAACATAATAATTCTTAGGGATAATTACATTATTTGTACTTCCTAACATGTGGTCTCATTATATAAATCATTCATATTTTTTGAATAATTACGCGAACATATACCCATTAAAAACATCAACACTATTTACGCAAATCACTCCAGTTTTTGAATAATTACACATACATTCTAAAAGTTATCAATATTTTTTAGTTGTCTGTCAATAGTGGTTTCGTAATTATATAAAAAACAGGGGTGATTAATACAAACAGATCATAGATCAGGGAGTGTAAATTTAATTATCTTAATTCTTATTGGACGATAGAAGATAAATAGTTGTTTCTCATGCAGATCTAGAATTAAACGCCCCAAATAAATTTTATATTTTATATTTTTATTTATAGTAAGTGTTTGTCAAATTTTGTGTATAGTGAAATTTATTTATTTATTTTCCAAAATGTATAAAGGGTGCATTTCAATGCTGCAACTTTGGCAGTGACGAAGCATAAACAACAAGGGAGTACCATATGGAATATTTTAAACTTCCACATCCTAAAACATTAATTATATAATTTCAACAATCCAATCCAACCCTATCTACAAATTAGGAATTCTAAGACTATGGGTTCGAATCCGTCAAAATGTGGGATGTTATTCTATTATTTTAGTATGTGTTATTTTATTTTAATAGAAGATGTTGGTTAGATATATTTACATAATACTGATTGATATATAGTTGTCCATAATTGTTAGATATAAATATATGATATTTATGATTGTAATAAACTTTTTCAAAAATAAATAATAACTCATCGTTTTTACCATGAAAAAAAATGCTGGAGTATAGATTCGTACGAGGATAACTAGAGAATAAACGCGATCAACAAATGTACTTGACATATGGAGGCTACATCTTTGTAGGAATAACCAAATTGTATTATTGGCCATTTTTTTAAAATGGATATTTATTATGTAATTAATTTTAATTTTATTAAATTCAATTTAAATTAGAAATTTCTTTTTTATTACAATTAAATGAAGTATTAGTTCAAGTTTCAATTGAGTCGCATTAAATAGCATGTACGTGTTAGAAACACCCCATCAACAGTCGTCGTTAATAACAAAACCATACACTACTTACAATGTGTAATAATTAACTCAAATTTGACTGAATTCCTACCAAACTATTAATTCTCAATAAACGCCATCTACGTGTCATAAAAAGATTAACGCCAATTATAATTTCATTAATAGCCAAAAATATGGTTACAGCCTACGCTTAAGTAATCCCACCTGCAACTCCTCCAATTTGAACACTTTTCTGGTTTATTTTAGGGATAGTTATACTTTTGTTGTCGTATATTTGACGTAATTATGCATAAATATTATATAATTTGAGAAACTTACATTTAGTGCTTTTAAAGTTTGTTTTATTAATAAATAGGTCCATTCGCTAATTAAAATTCATTCAACTTATTGATGTTAATAACAAATTAAATAAAAATCGATATTTACCCTCGTTCGACTAATTACTGATTTATTGTAGGTCAAATAAATCTTTTATAATATAAAAAAATATTTTGTAATTAAACTACTTTTATAACAATAAAGATATACCTCTAACGTATGAAGATGTATAAAGGTAATTTGATCATAAAAAGTTTATTTGACCTGTAATAAATCAATAATAGTCAATCGGGGCTGGACATGAATTTTTATATGAATTTTTTGTTAATATCATCAAATTCGATGAATTTTGACTAATGGAATGACTTATTTGTTAGCAGAAGCAAATCTCAAAAATACTAAATATTATATAATTTTTCAAACTACAAAAACTTTATGTGTAATTATATCAAATATTAAGAAAAGAGAGCGTAATTAGCTATTTATTTTATTCACGAATATTAAGGATATATAATTAATGCCATACTCATGTTTAATAAAATTGTGGTACTTGGACTATGGTCATGTGACAGTCGACGAACTTCTGCTTTTCAAATGTGTGATTAAAATATGCTGACTTATTTCAGAAATAAAAAAAGAAGAACGTACAGTATTTTAAAAATTACATTGTGTTTGCATTGGTAGATTCTGTAGTAAATATTTTAATTTTTTAATATTTGTTTTGGAATTTATTCGAATAATTTTAAATTACACTAGAATAAATATGACTAATTACTATAGTTAAAAGTAAAAAATGATGATGGATAATTAACATAAATGCATAACAACTATATATTAACCATTATTTCTACAAACAAAATCAAAATATTTGCTACAGCTAAAAATTATAGTAAATATTTTGCCTATAGGTAAAATTAATAGTGAGTATCGATTAACCGTAATCAAAACTTAATTTTTCGCATCAATTTTATCAAACTGTGGTAAATGATATTGATTTACTATGATTTTTAAGTCATAGTTATTTATACCGTAAAAAATAAGTATTATTTTTTTTATTGAATTAGCAAGTATTTCATATTTCTCAACTTTTATTTTTTAAATTGTACTTTTATAAGAGTTTAAATGCAACTTACCCTCTGTATTAAGGAAAATAAGCAATTTATTTTCATGTGAAAAATAAAGCAGCAATTTACCCCTTTGTGTTGTAAAAATAAAGCAAAAATGTCCCCTGACGCGTTTTGTGAATTACACGTGTTTTTTTTAGTTTTTTAATTTAAAATTTAAAATAATATTTATACCCTTATTTAAAAATAGTTGGATCTTGATTTTGATCTATTATTTTTATAAATAATATACGTATTAATATATATATAATATAAAATAATATTTTATTAATTATATTTAGCATCCGTGGTGTTTGCTTCCATCTAACAAATAAATCTATTCATTAATCAAAATTTATCGAACTTGCTGATATTAGCAAAAATGATGACCTAACCAAATTGAATACATTAGCAAAAAATTATGCTGATCATATATTAATCTATGAAATTACTTAATTAATGTACAAAAAAATCTTGTTATAATAAAAATAAATTTTATTGGCACACTCACATGTACATAACTTAACATTATCACATACGTAGTTTAATATTTATTATTTTAATTTGGATATATGTTGAATTCTATTTAGACATTAATGTGCCGACGAGGCCAGCAATAAGGGTGGTGGGATCTCCTAGGAGCGCGGACACCACAAACTGCAACGCCAGTCCAGCCACCTCACAGCATTTCTGCGCTTTCCCTTTGCTGCTCTTCTTGTGATTACTGTGAGTCTCCAGCGTGGCTTTCAAGCTGGGAACGGATTTCCTGCCATCGGTGTAGGTGTACCCACCACTCCCGTTGTAGAGTTCCTGCCAGCTGTCCACCAGCATCTCCTTCACGCACGCCACGTGTAGGTTGTACTTCTTGCACGAGGATCTGTAGCTCCAGCTCCTCCCCTTTCTCCCACACCTACTTAATAGAATGGTTTTAAACCAAAAAAAGCATTAACATACGACTTGTAACTCGATCGATATTCCATTATACAATATATCGCTTACACTGATTATGTATGAGTTCTAGATTTTATCCTAAAACTATGATATACTAGGAAGAAGATGTCTTGCATATTATAAATCACTCAAGTACCTCCTCTACAAACGATATGAACACGTGTTTATATTATTAGCCTCTCAAATGAGAGACCTTGGACGGACATGGTTTTGTTCGTACTGCAGTGACACTACTAAATGATGAGAGCTTATAAGCCCGCATAATCTCCCTAGTGAAACATGTATTTAGGATAAAATATAAGAGTTCTATAAAATTAAAACGGACAATATCTCACATAAGGTGCACCAATCAGTTGCACACGGCATCAAGATATACCATGATATCAATCATTACAAATGTGGAGAATCAATGGTGTAAATGATCAAAAAGATAAAATGATAAGTTAATATTTCATATATTTTTTTTATATATCTCACGTTTTATTATACTTAATTATATTTTAATAATAAATTATTAATGAAATAAAAATATTATTGTAAATTGCACAAACATCAAGTGTGCATTTTCGACTAATGTCAAAATTATCAACGGGTTTGTTTTTAACTGGTCCCAAATAATATTTATTTTAGCCCAAGTACTAAAATTTTTTGAATTTTTCCACGTAAGTAATATAAATGGATGTATAATAAGCTTTGAATTATGTAGAATCACAATAAAAAAAATATTTAATTTGTTTTTTCCATTCAAATATATAATTTCCCTCATAAATAATTAATAAACATTGGTAGTAATCTAAAATAATAATGAAAAAAAAGGAGGATGGATGAGGTTGGTTTGCTACTATGCCTGTGACACGGCGCGCTAACTTTGCTGAACAAGTACAATTTGATGTCGCCGTCGTCCAGCACCATCGGCAGCTTCGCGCAGCAAGGATGGAGATCAAACCCGCACAACTGGCAGTGGTACACGAACCCCGTCACGCTCTTCTCGCACGCGTTGCAGTAACGCGCCTCCTGCCCCGGCGGCCGGCTGAGGAACTGGAACGAGCACTTCGTGTAGAAAGGGTGGGTGATGGAGGGTGAAGGTATGGCGCAGTGGGTGTGGAGGTCGAAATTGCAGGCGGCACCGCCGCACTTGTAGGAGGAGCCGATGCCAACTTCCTTGCAGCCATCGCATTTGAACGGCGCCTTGGCGTACTCGAATTTGAGGTTGTGGTGGGGGTGGCTGAAGTGGGAGATCTCGCTGTATTTCATGGTTTGGTAACTGTAGAGGGGCCGTGTAATAAACTCCCCTGGTTAATTTATAAAGATGCTTGTCTAAATTTTTCTCCACTCGTTTGTCATCAATCATATAACAAATGTAATTATCTTTTGAATTTAATTGAATTTAAATCAATTATACTGCAAGTGCAATATAATTCAGAAAAAAGTGACTAATCACGTAACAAGTGTGAACTGTATCAGATTTACTCTATGGTTAATTTGGTTCGACTAAACCTAATTTGAGTTAGAATTTTTCGTATAATTACATGTGATTAATAACTCTTTTTAAATTACACATTACTTACGAATATAAAATATTTATAGTATAATTCGTTCAGATTTAATCGAACTTAATTTGAATTATAATTTTTTTTTTAAAGATGCATGTTTGTAGTTAACTAGTCTAAGGCTGTTAATGGCTTGAAGTTGAAGCAATTGTGGAAATAGAGGGAGAGGGGTAAATTTGCAAAAGGCATGAAGCATATAAGAATGGAATTTTCACTTTAAATGATTTCTCCATTTGCACCTACTTGTACACATCACACATACACAAAAGTTGAGAAAAATCATTTTTTTTATTTATATTTATGGAATTTGCATATTAATAAAGAAGATATTCTGGGATTTTATTTCATCTTTAATAATTGGTATATTTACCATTAATCAGGAATTATTGTGTACGTCGGATTAAATTTTCTATCGTAACTTATGTTTTATTTTATATTTTATTTTACATATACACATCACGTATATAAATATTACGTGGTTAATTTTATCTAAAAAGAAATTGACGTGTATATATAAAACAAGAATTGTAATAGAACATTAAATCCGTGTGTAGGGCCAAGGAATAAATTCGATGGTCCAAATATGAAATCTTTATACTTGTTTCAACTCTTCATTATATGCTTAAAAAACATAAAGAAAATGCCAATTTAGCCTAACAAGAACCAACTTTAATATATAGAATCTCTACTTTCACTCTCTTTCAAGGAAAACATTCAATACCTAAAGTATTACAAGTTTGTTCAAACGGAACATTATCCTATGATTTATGTCACAAACAAGACTAAGATATGATAATGTTTAATTATTAGCCTAATTTTATTTTTTTAAATTGTATTACTGATTTTTATCGTAATAATTGTTATCAAAACAGAGCTAGAATAAAATACATACTTTTATACAATTTACATATTTATTGTTTACAGTTGGTAATGGTTATAATTTTTGACACAACAACATACGCTCGATTCAACAGGGACGGAAAAATGATTTGTTCTTGAGTCGTAAAACATTAGGTTCCTTATTCCATATGCTAAAATAGAGTAGAGAAAAGAGAACTCCTCCACAATATTCACTCAAAAGATGAGTGAAGAGAATCAAATAATTAAGTTGAGGGTAAATGGATAATTTGTTATGCTAAAATCTGGACAAAATAGACATTTCAAGTCCTTGTTCGATGAGACTCATATGGCCGATAACTCAACCTGAATAGTTAATAGACTTGGACTTCCTGTAAGCTCGAATTCCAGCAGATCAAGTAAACACTCGTTGTTTTTTTAAAAAAATTGAACTGCTTTTCTAACACGATCCATAAAAATGAGACTGAGAGAGAATTAGGAATGGGGAATAAGTCCAATAATGTTTCTTTTTGGGCACAATTAATCTTCAATAAACAATACAAACATAAGATAGTAAGTCTTAATTTTTTATATTTGTAAGTTATATTACATTATTCGTCAGCTCAAAAGTTAGTTTCTTGCAAGAAAGTATGTGGGAAAAAAATTTAAATATTTTTCTCAATGGATAATATTTTGATGGGTTAATATACATTTTACCTCTTGTGTTTTGTTGAAAAAGTTAAAAAATTTCTCGTGTTTTTAAAATAGGCTAAAAACCTCCTATATTTTGTAAAACTCAGATAAAAACACCCCTTTTATTAGTAATTAATGGAAGGTGTATTACATGCGCTCCTTGTGCTTTTAGGGATGTTTTTTTAACTGTCTTGACCCTTTTTTTTTTTGTGTGTTTTTACTAAAATACTCTTATGGTATTTATATATTCACATGTAGATTTTTTACTTATTTTGAGTGATTTTATATTTATATATTACATGCTCTTTTGGGTGTTAATTTTTTTTTTACAAATAATATTTTTTATCAATAAAATCTGAACCCTTATTTTTTTTTTTATAAATTTAAAATCCAACGGTTAAAATTAATTTATTAGATCTAACTGCTGTGATGTAATCAATATAAATCACCGATCATTAAAATAAAAAATAATATATATTAAGTAAGAGTGTAACGATCATTTCGTAAAAACAAATTAACGTCGTTAGCTAGATTAACGGAGAGGAGCAATTGAGTTAAGTTTAGCCCATTTTGGTGTGAGTCTTATTAATGTTATTTTTTCATTACTTATAGATATATGCATGGTTGTGTGAATTATTCCCATAAATATTTTGTATTAATGGTATACTCAATTGCTTTATTTATTAAAAAAAAAGAAATTAAAATAGGTTTTTTGAAAATTGCCGCAATTACAACAAATTTTCTCATTGTTTGGAAAAGTGCAAATACCCCTGTAAAATTAATGATCGTCTAACAAATATTTCCTCATGACAACACATTATAAAAAGTACTTGTTAAATGATTATTTATAATTTTGTAAATAATAACGGGTATTTATAAATAAAATTGAGGAAAATCTATTGTTATTTACCGTAAAATAAAAAAACAGTTAAGAGGGTTTGGATATTGAGATGTTTTTTCGGATTCACCGGCTTCGTTGTGGGTACGAGTGGGCCTCTGTGCGAGTCCCTGCCCAGTCCAGCCCAATTTGTAGTTTGTACTTTCCGGAACTCATGCATACATTCTGTTCGACGAAATTTCTGACAGGCATCAATGGCGTTTCTTCGATCAATGACCAAAATCCCCTGCCATTCTTTCTACTATGTCCCGAAACCCAGCTCATTCTCTTCATCACCACCGGCACTTTCCGGCGACGCTTTAGTGTCGGCCGCAGTCTCAATCCTTAAACACCACCGTTCAAAATCCCGGTGGTCCAACCTCCGTTCTCTCCTCACGGCTACTAAAGATAAACGCCTGACTGCATCACAATTTTCTGAAATTGCAGTTCAACTCCGCAACAATGCCCACCTGGCTATGCGGTTCTTTCACTTCACCGTCGACTACTCTCTTTCTTCTCACTCTCTCTACTCCTATGCTACTGTCATTCACATTCTCGCTCGCTCAAGACTTAAGTTGCAAGCCCAAAACCTAATAAAATCAGCTATGTCTCGGTTCCCTGAAGCCCAGCAGCAAGTTACTGCAACCCCGGTTGCGATTCTGGAGGCACTGATTATAACTTATAGAACTTGTGCTTCTGCGCCTTTTGTGTTTGATTTGTTAGTCCGAGCTTGTTTAGAGTCAAAAAAGATTGATATTGCCGTTGAAATTTACGCAATTCTGAAGTCAAAGAATGTGTATCTGAGAACTCGTACTTGTAACTTTTTGATTGAATCGGTGGCAAAGAGTCGAGGTTGTTCTGCTGGATACAATTTATATCGCGAAATTTTTTACCTTGATGTGGATGATGTGGTGAGAAATCGGAGCTCTGCCAAGGGTGTTTGTCCGACTGCAAATACCCTGAACGTGGTTATGATTGGTTTTTATAGAGAAGGTTTGGTGGATAAGGTTGAGGAGATGTGGCAAGAATTTGCAAGTGTTGGTTGTGTGCCGAATATCTATAGTTTTAATGTGTTAATGGCAGCATATTGTGATGACGGGAGAATGAAGGATGCCATGAGGGTCTGGGAGGAAATGGATAATAGAGGCTTGAATCATGATGCAGTGGCATATAACACAGTTATTGGTGGTTTTTGTGGAATTGGAGAGGTTGGGAGGGCCGAAGAAATTTATAGGGAAATGGTGATGAAAGGGGTGGAGAGTACTTGTATTACTTTTGAACATCTCATAAACGGGTACTGTAAAATGGGGGACTTTGATTCTGTAACGATGTTGTACAAGGATATGTGCAGGAAAAACTTTTGTCCAGGGAGTTCCACGGTTAATGTAATTATTAAGTCGCTTTGTGATAAGAATAAAATATCTGCAGCATCAGAGTTTTACAGGATAGCAGTAAAGAAGCATGATGTTGTTCTGGAGAAGGAGAATTATGAAAACTTGATGAGGGGTTTGTGCCAGGAGGGAAAGATAGAAGAGGCTTTAAAGCTTCAGGTGGAGATGGTGGGAAAAGGGTTCAGACCAAATTTAGTAGAATTGGAACCAAATTGAGGAAGAGTTTCTTTGTGAAAGATTGTCCTAGGAATAGAAGTGGATCGTATTACAATTCATTTCTTGCACAGTGAACACATAAAAAATGCTGCAGCTTTAAGCAGAATGGCTTCTTGATAGTACACATGTTTATTGACTTAAGCAATGGCGAGGGGTCTTTTTCAATTTACCTTATGTTCTGAAATTTGCGGAAACTACGTAATTTGCTGTTAAGCAATCTTTTTGTATGTTCAAGTGAAAGAAGTGGAGATGTTGCCTCAATCTGTACGTTATGGATCTCCTGAATATAATGTCACTTGGCGCTTCTTGATTTTAAAAGGTCATAGAGATACTCAATGCATGGGGTGGCTCATCTTTCCATTGGAAGTCCAAGGTAGCTCGCACTGTTACTGCTGAAGTTTATACTCTTGACATGTTTTGTTGTATCTCCTGTATTACCTGATTATTTTGTGTTGAGATCTACTGAGCTTCTTTCCCATCAGCACTTATTATTATGGTGGTAGTGTATGATTTTATACTTTATTTGCACAAATTGCTATTGTACTATAGATCTCTTTATTTCTCTATATATATTGACATTACAACATTTCATGGAGTCTAAATGCTGACCTGTTCCTCGTATTTATTGCTCAGGTCCTGCCCATTTTTTTGTTAAAAAAACAAGAGTAAGCTATGTTATTAGATTGTTAAGATGATTTTTCTGAACATCAACATAGTGTGTTGTATTCAATTGAATTGCCATATACAGAGTGTTGTTCTTATATCCCCAATATTTACAAACTTTTGTCTGCACACAAGCACGAGTTGTCTGTAACTTCTAAATTTACCTTGCACAGATATTAGTGTCTGTAAGACTCACTGTCTGCAAACTTTGTATGACATCCACCTGCAGTAGCATCACCTTTAGTAGCAGTTTGCAATTAATTGTTAGAGAACTCAATCAGCATCCAATGAAGGAAGTAACCAAAGATTGGTAAGAGATGAGGTCAGGGAAAGAGCCCATGACAAGAAGGCCATGGCGGCTGAAATCTGATATCTACTACAGATTCTTGGAGGACAGAATGAGACATCCGCTTTGAGCAGAAGATCAACAATACTTGCAGTTGAGCTTGCTGCCGCCAGTGTGAGAACCGATAAGACCTATGAAAATCAAACTTTGTTACATCATGAATAATCATATCTTTATATGTGGATCCAAGAGTAGGAATTACCAAGTCCCCTAGAATGATAACTTGCAACATTCCTGACTGATGTATTGGGAACTTAGCCAGGATGGAATATCCGTCAATTAGCGCTAAGGTGAAACTCCATGGGATAACTAAACCCATTATTGTTACCAAAAAGCTGAGAGATCAACATGTAGAAATAGAAAACACAACTACATTAATAGTCACTTCAAACATTTGAGTCTGCAAATACATGCTAACTGGCCGCTTTGGCTCAGAATCCAAAAAGATAAAGCCACTTTTATCTGAGTTCCTTCAAATTTCGTACACAGCGAAAAAATAAATGTGATAAGTGCAAGCTCTCATGCATATCCTTCAGATTGCTGCTTTTATCATACTGCCCTCATTTAATTTTCTTGTGTAGTGATTCCTCATGATTTTGAGACTGGCCAAATTCCTGAGCTGATTGTGGCTGTACTTGTGTTATACCGTTGTTTAGTTTATCCATGTTACAACTAACTATCATGTGCTAATATACTATCAACTTTGACCATAGTGCAGGCATTGAAAGGTATGTTGCAGAATTTCCAGTTCTGCTGTCATATTAGCAATATGAAACGGGAACTCACAAATCATTATTATGG
Organism: Sesamum indicum; assembly: GCF_026168435.1. Classification (NCBI taxonomy): domain Eukaryota; kingdom Viridiplantae; phylum Streptophyta; class Magnoliopsida; order Lamiales; family Pedaliaceae; genus Sesamum; species Sesamum indicum. The sequence continues at coordinate 1,104,810 of NC_142666.1, forward strand.
TGCAGTATAGACCTACATGCATGTACTGGAATTGGAGCATGGAGAAAGACTTACCAGAAGGCTGTATAGCTGTAGAATCCGACGCCTAAAGACATGAACAAAATAGATACGGATGAGCAGATGGCCTGGCCCAGTCTCAAAGCAATACTAGCACTTGTTCCCATAGAGCCTGGAATATTTTTCATTGCTGTATGCCGTGATCACAAGGGATCTACCATTCATTTTCCATCTGAATGTGTATACAAGTTCCTCTTGGACTTTGAGTCCAATTTCAAATCTTCGCCACCAAAACAATTCGTCCAATCAATCACAGAAATTCTTGAAGCGAATTGACTGATAACTTGTGGTTCCTACTATTCTACGAATTATTACATCCTTTTCTTCAATAAATGAGTTTGGTAAGCTTGAACGCAGCTTTGAGAAGAGATTTGTTAACAAGAAAGAAAGATTTGCTGGTAGGAGAAAACGTGGGATTACTCTTACAGATACCTGTCTGGTCTACTCTTTTTTTTGTCTCTAAAACTTTTCTCAACATGGTTGAATCGAGTTTTTCGACTATGTTTCCAAGTGGGATTTCCTACTTAAAAGGAATTCAATGGTTGCAAATTCTTTCAAGTGTGTGGTCAGTTTATGTTGGATATGACATCTCATTTTCATTGCTATCATTGTTTTCATTCAGTGAAGTTTCATGTGTGAAGATGGAATGGAACCACTTTCATTATTTTGCGGTCTCGGTTGGCCCAGCCGACATGGTACCTATCGCCGAGTATGATTGAACATGTTTGGATTCAAGCATACATATGTGATGAGGTGCATGTGATTTAAGTAATTTCAACCTAAGGGAGTTTACTTTGATTAGACGATTCGTCTCTACATCATTCGTCCGTTGCTAAGCGACCATTGCTTTGGCGAGACATTTCTCGTCTGTTGATATGTTTTCTCTATTTCAGCTAGGCTAGATTAATAGAAATAGTTGATGAATCGCTTTTTTCCCCCTCACACAGAACTTATTGTAGCAAGATCGATTTTGAGCGACCATGCGTATAGAAAGATTTTGAAACCATATAAATCTTTGTGTTATATTCTATCCACATTAGATAATTAAACGAATCTATTCCTCAGCAAATTTCAAATGATAAAATTATATGTGATATATTCTTTTTTATTATATTTTTTTTCCACTGCTACATTTCAAGCTCAAAAGATTGATGGGAAGAAAGGACAAGCGTGCCTATCCTGTCTTCAATGTGAAGGATGAGGAGTTGTAGATAGAACGCCAGGCGTCTTTTGGCAGCTGACATGCTTCTTTCATTTGTCTATCAGAACAGAAGACATTAACCACCAATCCTATTCCTGCCCCCACTTTCAACATTATGAATTCCTCATACCCAGCCTCCTCTTAACACATTGCGGACAAAGACACTCCCTTAGAGGCCCAAGCAACAATAACATTAATGCTACGTTTGGTCTTTTCATTATCAAATTCTAAGGTCTTAAGAAAACACAAGAAACCGAAAACATGCAGTCGGAGAGGAACTTTGGACTATTCTTGCTTGAGAAGTTTACAAATAATGCTCCAGCTAAACCAACTAAGAAAATACATGATTCCTTGCTTATAGAACAGTCAATCAAAATGGAGAACAAAGTCGTTAGGCATGACTGGAAAAATCAGGGGGGAGATTGGAGAATATGAACTTAGATGGGGAATTCACAATAGCGTGAAGACTTCCAGTCTTCCCACATAATTTGGATCTGGTTCTGGAATGGGGCTAGTTAAGGTATGCAGCATTCTATCACCAAGATCAAAGTGTACTGTGTTGGATATGCAGTGGAGGGGCACTCAAGAACCAAAAAACTGGCAAGGCAAAAACATATCTTAACCTAAAGAACTTAAAAATTATGTCCTGTGATCACTCATCCATGTTCAACAAGTACAAATATTATGCAAGTGTCTACATGAAACATTCATGTCATCATACACATCCTTAGAAACTAGAAAAACAAACTAGGACAGATGGTAATTCTTTATCTGAAACAATTGAGCTACTATCCATGGCTTTTGGATTCCAAAAATCCTGCAAAGGAAAGAAAATACAAGGAAATAAAACTTGCAACTCTCAAATCCTCCTGCCACTTTGCATGTTAGCTGCAACAAGAATGCCAAAAGACAGGAAACATCAGGCGGGGGATGGCTTAAGGGTCCTTGACGCATAAAGTTCAGGCCATCACAACTATGTTTTAAAATACATTGTATAACTATAACATGGCTTAAGGGTCCTTGACGCATAAAGTTCAGGCCATCACAACTATGTTTTAAAATACATTGTATAACTATAACGTATATATTAGGGGACCACCGACCACCTGAAGATAGACACTGGCAAAATATAATTTCATGGCAAATGCCAGAAACCCCCAACTCAAAGAAGTTTCACTGGCCCAAATTATTTAACTGCTCTACGCATACATACACCAGTCATGCATGAATTGCTAGCAACAAAAGAATCAAAGCTGGCCCTCAACATCAGTAAATTAACTCTTCTAACTGGAAACCAAACGGCAGAAACTAAAATAACAACCAAGTAGGGGTTCAGATAATCGCTTCATGCCAACTTCACCTCAACTACTCAAAAGTCTCAAGCAGTGGGGATTATACAGTAAACTGCATAAAGTTATTGTGAATTGGGAGTTTGAGACTCGGTTTCACCTAAATGATACCAACCGCACACAAATCCTATATTGACTCAAGTTCTTGCTTGCAGGGATGCAAAAATAATCTAGCATGTATAAACCTATACCTTTGTGCTGTATAAACAAGTATTAGTTGCCCGCTCATAACCTTACTTTCTATAGGAGGAGGAGCCAGGATGTAGTTTGGGCAGTTAATATTAAAATCAGTTGAATTGTTAAGCTATACCATTGAACTTTTGACAAGGAGTAGACACATGCGCCAAGACAACCGCAAAAACATTAAAAGTTACAGAACCAAAAGACAACACAAGATGCAACTATACAACCAATCAACTTCCAACTATAGGGACGAACATATCAATTAGAGATGAGATTCGAATAATGATATGTGTTAACATAAGTAACAGCAAAATATTAACAACTTTTTCAAGATTAGATATAAATTTCTAAAAAGCTTCGCAGAAATCTTGCAAATGTAACTCCAGCTCATTAAGACGGAAAAAAATGCAAAATATTAAACTTTTCAACAAGCAAAAGGTTGACCAAAGAGAACCTTAATGCTAAAATTTTTAAAAGATGCTACGCAAATTCCGCACGGAAATTCACGCACACATTATAACAGCTCGAATAAATTGATTCCGGAAAAGTTTCTGCTTACAGAGAAAAATTAAAAAAAAAAACAACCGCGGTGGGGAAGAATCAGAGGTCGAGCTTGAGTTCTTCATTTTGATCGGAGAAGTAATGGAGGAGATAAGGAGTGACGCGAACGACGGCGACCCATACACCAAACATAGCGACGTGGCTCTTGAGCTGCTTGATCGCAGCCGCTTTGTCCGGCTTGCGCATAAATAATCCGGGAAACATTTTCGACAGTCGTGTTGCTCTACGTTCCTCTTCCGTCGACCTTGATAAACCCTAACCCCTCGTTTCTCTCTTTCTTCTTTATTATAGTGGGCAGTGAGTGAAGGGGGTTAGGAGTTTTGGGCTGGCTCGAGTATCCAATTATGTATTGGATCAAATTCGGCTTTTGGGGCCTGGGCCTATCGTCCTTTTTTACTCCACGATTTTATAAACAAAATTCAAGGAAAAGTTAAAAATACATTCAAAAAAATTGGCCCATGCAGGTCTCGAACCTGCGACCTTCGCGTTATTAGCACGACGCTCTAACCAACTGAGCTAATAGGCCACACGTAAATGTTGCATCGTAAATCTTATTAGAAGCCAAAAGTCTCAAGAGACCCAAGATACCAAGTGCTGGGTAGCCAAGAACTCATTCATGCAAATATATACTTCTAATTACTACTCCAATTCACATTTCTAACCCTATAAAACGTTGCACATTTTGTTGCTAACTTGATTTCATTAGAGCGATAAAAGTGTAACGTACTTGGAGCTAACTGTTTGGAATTCACTTACTAAGCTTAATTCCTTTTTGAGATCATATTAGATGGTTCTTCCTAATGCTCTACAGGCTTGTAACAATCGTGCCATAAAGTATGTACCACTAGCCGATACCCTTGGTATGTCAAGTCAACGTCATTCATATCCACGAATTTTCTTTTCCTGTCATTATATGATGAATAAATTACTATGCACACACCAAGTTTCTTGGTGTAGCATGTAACTTAGGCGCAAATGTTGGGTTTTGTAGTAAACAATGCTGAAGTTTCCATAGCTTTCGTTCAAGAAAGCAAGCTATTGGAGCTATGTGAAAAGATTCCTAACATGTTTAGCGAATAAGAAAATTTTAGAAACTGGATCGATCCAATGACTGTGTTTCTGCAGATACTAACATGTATATCCGTTGCCATCCGTAAAAACCATCAGTGTCTGCCTAGAAAAGAGTCATCTCCGGTGGAGGTCCATATACACTCTGCCATGAGAACGGCATGATCCAGTTACCAGCAACGTTGCCTGACCAATTACACACCAGAAAATTAGTCTACTGTATCCAAAGCAATATCATGTGCAAATGAGATTGTAACGCGTTGAAGAAACCATTTTAAACTGAAATTTTAGCTGCAATCCATGTTCCACAAGAAAACTAAAACCAGGAAATACTCCTCAAAGGTCACAACAATGTCTTGGTTTCAGTTTTTAGAGAGAACTCGTAACTACAGGAAGGATGGGAAAATAGTAAATTGCAGGTTTAAGAATAGCTCACCGTGAAATTCATTGTGGCTCAACCCCATCAGTTTACTTGTTGCCTCAGCCAAATGGAAGGCTTCGGGTATGTTGTCTCCCTCAGAGCAGTAACACAATAAGCAAGTAACCTTTAGACCTTTAGCCTATCCAACATAACAAATGTTCCTTAAAAAACCATTATTGTTTTCAGCAAAGCGACATAAGGAAAAGGTTAAGATCTTATGCAAGTTCAATGTCAAGTCTGGCTTTTGGAAAACAAAATTTGGAGCACTTATATCCCATGAAATTAATAGTCACTTCAAACTCCTGTCGAGTTCCTAAACAGAAATTTTCAAAATTCACGCTTAATTGATCTCTACCAGACATTTTTTGTGGAGAGAAAGTGCAAAGATAAAATACATGCCAGTTCCTCTGATGATATTTCACGAATGCCAAAAGAAGTTCATTTGCAAAAGAAGTATATATCATTACTATGGTATTGAGGGATATATCCATCCAGAAATGGTCCATCCATTAAACCAAAGACAGTAAACTCACACAAAAGGAAATAATAAATAGAGAAATAGATACAAAGATGTAATGTGTCGGTGCATGTGCTAAAACAAGGTTGCACAAGCTGGATCATGCAAAAAAATGTGATTTCAACCTAGAAGATCATTAATGTCTAACACATGTTTTAGAAAGCATTACCTTAAAGCAGGAAAAGAGTGCAGCAAAAGGCAAACTTGGGTAGTAGTCTTCATCTTCTAGTTCCTCAGAAGAAAAATCTTCATCAGGCACGGACCCTTGTTCAGCTAATGTATTGAGATACTTCCATGTTCTTTGAGCAGGATTATAGTCTTGCAGTCTATTCCACCCAAGGGTTTCGCAGTCAGCGTCAGTTCCATCCATATTGGAGCTAGATAAGTAATATATCTGCAAACCACTGATAGATTTCACAGCGGGATCAGTTGATTGTACTAAATCTCATATGAAGTAAACTCAATTTATATGATAACCTATAGGAAGAAAAATATTATGATGTGAGTTTTGTCCCTCACGTTCTTGCTACTGTGTAACTAAGTATATGCATATATGAAGGTAGTACATGAGAAGTTCGTGAAACCAATTACCATTACATGGTGGTGCAATTGAAATATGGTTAAAAAGCAGAGATTTCTTCTTATATCCAAATATAAACAATGTCTTTGTGGCAATTAATACGGAAAAAATGAGATTTCATATCTTGATGAAAAAGTCAAGCCTTTATGGGAAAACTAAGAGAAAATGTAAGTTATATGGCAATCGCAATATGTACAGTTCAGTCATTGCAAGTTATTAAACATTGCCAATCTAGATAGAAAATTGGTCAAATTTGGCTGGCAAAGAATTATACGACATGGCCAGTCCAGAATGTGGTCTACTCCCAAATGAAGTTCAAAACTGTCTCCTGCTTGGGAGGCTTGGAAAATAGTATATTAAGTTTCAAATATAATTTTCAGCTTAAATTATCAATGTATTAATAAATTCTTATCAGTTGTAGGTTATAGCCCAAATCAACAGTCACAGACTGCACCTAAGGGCCCTAATAGTTGATAGCTTGAATCTCATTGCTGTAACCAATAGCAAGAAATAAACCTGCATAAAATCTATATTGCAATAGCAGGAAAGAGATCTGCAAAGTATAGATTAAAATAGCAGGGGATAAACCTACAGAGGGTAGATTATGCAATTATTAACAAAGTAGATGTTAATTGGAGTGAATACCTCAACATGTCAATGTTTCTCCATCGCCCGAAATCCAAGCTGGAGAGAATGACAACATGATTCTTCCCATTCGCAGCCGCAAAACTGGCAACATTCTTCGCATATTCCATCATCATACCCTGTACACAAGATCTCTTGTAGTGATTCTCTTCTTTTGCCAACAATATATATGCAGTATCCTATTAAGTTGGCATAGTCTAGTTATCCATTAAAAAAGTAATGGGTGCACCCACTCATTTGATTTCCTTGATACCTAACTTACACGAACAAAATTGAGAAAACAATATCCTCCCGGGGTTTCTTATATACATATATATATATATATAAAACCAAAAAAAAAAGAACAAGAATTTTACAATGAAACGCTGTCTATAAGTCCATGTATACTTAAAACAGATTGCATGACCTCCTTTTAAATGATCGAAGTAATCCATCATTGTACAATGATCTAATTGCCTGAGAAATCAACTGGAAATTGAAGATAACACAAGATGCACAAGCAGAATCGGGATAAAGTATCTCGACAACTAAATTAACCAATCCAAAAATCACTACCTTAACCACTGGAGATCGCTGCTGCACAAGTGTCATTCTACTAGAAGATGATTCATAAGCTGCCAAGTTCAATCAAAAATTTTAACCTTCACAAAATATCTGAAACAAAAGTCTCCAAATTGAAACAACACAGCAACAGACTAACATTTGTAAGGATACGAAAATATAATAAGTATCCGAACACAGACCTTCGACAGGGAGAGCTAGTTCTCCGAGCGGCGACGGCGAATAAGCATCATTACCGACGCAAGGAAGCACATTCGGCTCATCCAAATAGCCGATTTTCTCCGCTTTCAGAGACGAGATTAATAGATCCACCGCTAGCTGCCCTACATTTCCAATCGATAGAGCCGGCTGCAAAGTTCAAAACACAACAAAAAGAACGACTTTACAGTAAGTTAATAAGAATACGACGATCACTGCAAATTTAAAAGAAGAAAATTCTGAAAAAAACCCTAAAACAAACCAGAACTAAAGTAGAACAATTAGGGTTTAATTGCTTCCCGTCTTCGACATAGAACTCCATCTGCATAACTTTCGAGTTGTTCAATTTGCGATTATTCAACAGTTCTTTTCCAGTTTTCCTCTGAGCTGACAGTAGAATTCTTGAAGCAGAAGAAAGTCTGGTGAGCGCCCAAATCAAATCATTTGGGCCTGTTTAGGGCTTTTAGATTGGGAATCCCAAATCAAATCTTGGGCCTAAAAGTTCATGATTTTGATAGAATATCAGCCTAACTCCTAGAGACAGAGCACAAAATACAAAACATCCGTAAACATGGTGGAAAAATTCCAGTTCCAACTAGGTTGCTCCATGCTAAATCAATCACATAACAAATAAAATAATATAAGATATAACTATTATTGTAAGTAATAAAATCGTATGCAAACAACATACGATAAACGTAATTCATTTATCATATAATTTGCCGAAATACAATTGAACTCATATCTTTTATAAAAGTGACAAAGTTAATGACATTATATCTAGTCAATAATTAAATACATTTTTCAAGAACCTTCAATCTATAAATACCAATCAGAAAAAATATATAAAAAATATTCATATTACTTGCACAATTACAATCTTATTATTAAAGTTAGACCACATAGATCAAAATAATTTATTTCTAAAGATAAACAATATAACATATATACATAGAAAAATCATTGTGCCCTCTATCACTATACCTTTTTCATGGGGGTCTGAATTTAGAACAAACAGTTATGCTGCACAAGTTAGTGCCGCTTCCATGCTGCTGGCACATTTCTCCACAGTTCTAGACGTGCACGTGCACTGTATAAACGATTCAATCGATAAGAATGAATTATTTTTTATTTTTAAATTATGTTTGCTTAATTTATAAATATTTTTATAAACACTTATGATTTTTAAAAATGAATATTTTATTCTGTATCAACGATTAGAAACATAATCATATAATTGTATTTCGTAGTTAATAAAATAAAAGAAAGAAAGAAAAACGACAATTCTGAACGTGTTGGGCCTTTTCCTGTTTGGTTGTTCCTAAAATATCTTCTATTTATTTATTTGTATGATAATTCATTTGGTTGTAATTCATTTCAGATTTTTGGGAAGAATAAAATACGTAGATGAAATGGGGGTGGGTACGTACACGTGTTCGTATACATTTGGGGTGTGGGGTTGAAATGTGAGTGAGTGAGAGAATTTGTGGTATCATGGTATGGACAAATAACATCAGTTCATGCCCAGGTGATGATGGTCAAAACCTCTTTTCCTAGTTAACATCGTAAAATGGTCACCAATTTTTACCAAAGTCTTTGTCCTATGATAAAGGTTCCAATAACTTCATCTAGACTATTCTCGATATCTCTATAATTATTTACGTTGGGCATGCAACAAATTTATGGTTGATGTCCAAAATCTATGACAAGAATACATAAAAGTAGAGGGGAGAAATATCTCAAATTCCTCAATATATGTGGTTTTAGTTAACTTGTTCAATAAAAAGGACACATAAGTTCGTAAAACAACTGCACTTTATTATAATAAAAAGAATATTATAATTATTTATATTTTTTTCTCCATTACATAAACGGGAACATAAGAATGGCACTCGACAAATTGCACTTATGTCGGTTAAGGTTTATATAATTAATCTATCTCTAAAGTTTAAATACATGAGAATCAACATACATGTCAAAATGTACGTTTACTTCCACCAAACATCTTAAGAAGAGCTTAAATATAATATTACATGAAAATCAAGAATGTATGTTGCAATTAGTCAAAATGATTAATATTTTAATTCAGTTCTTGATATTTGAATATAATATAATATATGTGTAAAAAGGAGAAAGCAAACAAAGAGAAACATGAAATGACTTGTAAAACAAATAATTAAGAATGAGGATAACATATATTTGAACGATGGGGAGGGTTGGGGTCCACACCCATTTATCATTATTAATGATTAGTGACTTTTAGAACAAGTTTCTGGGACAAACACGATCACTACACTGTCCACGTGGTCCATGTGCTAACTCTTACACATCTCCTAAATCTCAAGACTTTGTTCCTGTTTTGTTCAAATATGTACAATGTTACCACCAGACAACCCCCCCCCCCCCCCCCAAACCAACCCAATAAATAAATAAATAATAGCAACACAAAAAAATAATATTAAGCTAATTAAGAAATAAAAATTTTATTATTAATCTATATTATATAATTTAAGTCAATTTACTTCGTGTGGTATTGTAAATGAGCAAATTATCATTTATAAAAAAATAATAACAATTTACCCTCCTATACTTTTTTAAAAATAAAGCACTATACTTCCCTATGTAGGGAGGTAAACTGCTTCGTTTTAAAAAAACACGATGAGGTAAATTACTAAATTTTTAAAAAGCACATGAAGATGAATTTTTTATTTTTTTTCGTATGAGGATAATATTAAAAAAAATGATAATTATTTCTCAATATCTCACCAACATGAATGGATTTAGGGCAAATAAGATTGAGACAAGTTAAATATGATTAGGTTGTCAGCTGTATCTGTAACTAGAAAGTTGCGGATAAGGTCTTGAATTTTGATCTAATAATTATAGATAAGTATAAAATTATGAGTTTCAGATATGTGGATAATTACTTTATTTTGTGTCATTTTATTAAAATTTATATTAGTTTATTATTGTTATTGATGGATGTTTATATATAAATGTTTAATAGAAAAATTATAAAAAAGAATACTTTTATCAATAATTAAAAAATCAACTTGCATATAATAAATAATTTTTTAAATATTAAAATATATTATAAATAAAAGAGTTAATTAGGAATTAGTACTCCTAAAGTATATAGGGGTGGGCGTTTGGGTCGGGTAGTTAGGAACCCGACACGACACGAAACTACCCGACTCGATCGGGTTTGGATATTTTATTTTTTTTTTGGATTTTTTAAAAAAATTCGGTACCCAAATTAAAAAAGTCGGATCAGGGTTTCGGTAGGATTCTCTTACCCAAATTGCCCGAGTACCCGAAGTTTTAAAAAAATTCAAAAATTATTATTTTTTAGTCTAGGGTTACTACGTACATACATTTCCTTTTCTTCTTCTTCTTTTTCAAAGTCCCAAGTTCTCAACCCAACTGTCAATAATCAAGACTTTCAATCCCAATAAAAATCCATCTTCTTTCTCTCAAATTCTAATTTTTAAAATATCATAAGAAAATAATGGAATTATAACACCAAATTAAAAAATTTGTCAATATTTATAATTTACAGGGGCAAGACAAAATTTGCCTCTTTCAATTTTGTCTCTGTTTGTTGAATGCAAGTTCAAGCATTCAAGGCAAAATTTGCCTCTAAATGTTTCATTTTTTAAAAAGCAAAAAAGAAAACAGAAAAATTCGAGTATCCGAGAATCGGGTACCCGATAAATCAGGTCGGGATAAAGTTCGGGTACCCGATCCAAGCTACTCGAACTTTCATTACCTGACTCGACACCCACCCCTAGAAGTATCCACCCCAAATCAATTACCCCCTAAAGTATTAAAACCTTAAAAATAAACCCTTGACCTTTAATTCTTAAAATTTAAAAGTTCATTTTAATATTACAAAAATTATTTTGTGAAAAAAAATAAATAAAGAGATTTTTAAAATGTCAAAACAATCTTTTGTCAAAATTTTATCTAATTCTAGTATCACTTTCTCATCGAGCTTTGTTTTATTTTTGTAATCCTAAAGTACTTGGGATCATTTTATTTTAGTTTCACTTGCTTATCAAATCAAGTTAAAATTAAATCAATGTTTACATTTATATAATTACCACATTTATATGATTATCATATATATAATAAATGTGCATGAATTGTATTTTTTTTATTAGTTTATTAATTGGATTTTTTGAGTAGATATATAAATATATGTATGCATATATGTAAATTTATTTTTAATTCAGTATAACCAATAAGTAAAACTAAATAATTGTGAATTCCAATTAGGATTATGAAAGTAAAAAAGAGTTATATGAATAAGTAAAACTAGAATTAGAAAAAAATTCGACAAATGATGACTTCACATTTTAGAACTTCCTTTAATGTTTTATATAAAGAAATTTTATAAAAGTAAAATGGGCTTTTCAAACTTAAAAATAAAAGGTTGGGATTTTTTTTAAAGGTTTTAATACTTTAATGGGATAATTGATGTATGATAAATACTTTAAAAATGATAACTGTATTTTTTAATCTTAAATAAAAATAAAATAAATAAACCAACACATTACGTACATTCACAAAATAATAAAAACAAAAAAAAAGAATTATCTTAAAGGTATTATCCACAAAAAATAAATGATATAAATGGTGATCATTTTCAAAACCTATCTACCTTTTTGTTCTTATGTAGTTTTCACTAAAAATAGTTCTTACAAGAAATGATTATATTTGGACCTACACATTATAGGTTTGACTACCTCAAATCTAATCTATTTTAAGAACCATAACACATTCACTTTTTTTAATGTATAGATCAATAATTTATATATATATATATATATGTAGATATTACATTTTTAAAATTAAGGAGTATATATATGTCAATATTTTTTAGAATACTTTCCACCGTGGGACACAATATTGTACAAATATAATTAAATAGGTACGATATAAAATTGAAATAAGAAATAAGAATAGAGCAAGTGACGAACATTAGTGAAAATATAGAATAAATAAGTTAAAAGATAATAAGGATCATTTGAAATAAATAAATAATTATATTAATGCAAATAATTAAGTGTATAATTGGTATTTTAATATTTTAATATCACAAACCGTTGATTACAATAAGTTCTTCTGAAATTTGACATGATTACGCATACCGGCTCATTATATATAAATTATAAATATCATCTGATGTTTGATGAGACTATGCAATCTTTGAATGAAGGTTTGAAATTATCAACTTTGCCCTTATTATATATATATTTTTTGAAAAATGGCAAGGTGGGTGTAAAATTTTAAAATCTGTAAAAAAAAAAAAAAGTTATCCACTTGATAAAAGAAAATATAATTTTTTTTTAAAATAAGTAAAACTCTAAACTCATTATTCATGTTACTGTGAGGTATTATATGTATTTGGGTGCATGCGTAGATTTTCTTGCGGAGGAGCTACGCTACGCTGACGTCAGGTGCAAAAAGCCCTCAAGTCGTGGCAGCGCATCACGGGCTTAATTCCGATGTAGACCACACCATATGTCTCTAGCCGTTGATTGGGGGGTTGTTTGGAGAAGATCGCATAACGTGGCGGCTTAATATCGGGGGTCTATGTCGCTTTCGCTGGACCACTACCACACTCTAACTGATGGGGCTTCAATTTCGCAGGCTTTGTTTGGATTTTTCCTGTAAGTCAATTTTGACAAATTTCTAGTGGTCAATATAAAATAATATAATTTTATTATTTAGTATTCAATTTTAAATTAGTGAAAAGTGCAAAAAGTTAAAGAAATTTTAAATTTATTTTAAATTTTGAGTGGTGGAAAGATATTGTAGTGAAGTTAATTTTTTTTATATTTATGTATTAATGTTATAACTAAATTAAGGAGAATAATATATTTATTATGTATATATAAAATATTTAATACAATATATAATATAAATTACAGACTGTCATATTATATTTTCAGAAAGAAAAATAAGATTAATTAAATTATTCAATATATTAAAACATCAAATATTGACTAAAGGAATTAATAATTTTAACTTAAAAGTAAATAAACTGATGCAGCTTGCGATTTTATTAATGCCCCATTACATGAGATATTATATGTTCTGATTTCGTATGAGCCTTACAATTTTATTTTGAAAGAAACATCCCATAATGGAGAAGGTCTTAGCCAATTTGTCCACCACAGACCCTCTTATTTCGGAATCTGAAAATGTAGGCAAGAGCTCAACATTAATTGCATATAAAGAATTTGAGCAGTGAGAAATTCTAATTCGTCGAATTCGAATTAATCATATAGCAAATGCAATATACTTATCGCGTGATCGGCGTACAATTTAAAAAAAAGTGACCAATTACATAGTAAGTATAATATTACTTTGTGATTGGTTTGATTCGACTAAACCTGGTCCAGACGAGAATTTTCCGCTGAGCAGTTTATAATTAGTCTCTCTCTCTAACCATGTATTTTTTAAGAAGAAAATTGTAAAATAAAATTGATTGAGTTGTAAGACGGGTATGAAATGATTATAAAAGTAGAGGCAGTACAAACAGTGTATCAAAATGCTAGTCCGGTCTCCGGCCATTAATTAAATAATTGAAGTTGCGGGAAGAACATGTCTTCTGCATGTAGTAAAATTGGAAAGCGTGTTCCCTTTCTCAAGTCTCTGCTAGGTAGAGTCGCCATTTAGGTACGCCATGTTTCTCTTATCATAAATGTAATTAAATCGTGTTTCATTTCTCTCAATTAGTATTATTTGAAAATTATTATCATTTTTATATTGGACTTATTTGTTCACTAATTTTGACACGTGCTATAATTTTTTAACATTTTGTAATTTTTATTGTTCCGATATTGAATTTTGCAAAAGTCATCAGAATAAATCAGATGCCGTCATTTCTTTTTTTTAAATTTTCATTCATGCTAGCAAAATTGAACCAATCAAAACAAAATGCTCAATTTAAATGAACCACATGAGGTGCACATGATTTATTTTGCAATATTTGCAAAATTTGGCAATGAAAAGACCCTAAATTGCAAAATGTCAAACAATTAAAGGATTCTTTTGCAATTTGAAGAAAAATAAAGGATAAAAGTGTCAAATCGCGAGGAACACATAATTAATTCTGACAACTTTAACAAAATCTAGCATCGGAGGACCATAATCACAGAACATCAAAAAATTATACAACTATTTTATAACCCTAAAATGATAAAGAATAAAAATATCAAAATTGTAGAAAAACATGTCTTCTGCATGTAGTAAAATTGGGAAGCGTGTTCCTACTTATCAAGAATTTTCCCAAGTTTCTGCTGGCGAAAGTCAATATTTAGGTACAACACGTTTCTCTTATCATAAATGTTAATCATTATGTCCTAATTAAAATCGTTTTCAATTCTCTCTATTAGTATTATTTGAAAATTATAACTTTTTAGATTGGGCTTAAATATATTATTGATCTTATCATTTTAATACTTTTACATTTTTGTCATTTATTTTTTTTATTATTATAAAATAATTCTATAATTTTTTGACATTTCGTAATTATGTTCCTTCCAATGCTAAACTTTATAAAAATCATCGGAATAAATTATCTGCGCCTTATGTAGTTTATTAAAATTGGGTGTTTTGTTCTAATTGATTCATTTTTTTTCATTATGGACAAAAAATTAAAAAAGAAATGACGTGACACATAATTTATGCCGGCAATTTTTGCAAAATTTGGTACCCAAAGGACCAAAATACCAAAAAGTTACAAGACTATTTTACAATATTAAAAAGATAAAAAATAAAAATATAAAAGTATCAAAATTACAGGATAAAAAAACATATTTAAGCCTTTTATATTAATTGTGATAAATAATTAACTTAAGTTTTAAATATTCATTTTTAAAGAATGTGCATTAATTCGCTTCTCAATAAATATTTTGAGTTATTTAAATACTTATTAATATTCGATAATTAAGTTGGTTTAGAAGCATGCACACGGGAGACTTTTTTAAAAGTAATAGTTGTTTAAAGGTAAAAAATGCAACCAAAAGCTTGTGATATTATAAATAAATAATTATCGTTTTATGGATAAAAAATAACGATTTTACCTCCTTTAATTTTTTAAACATGCAGCAATTTATCCTCTATATTTTTAAAATAAAGTAATTTGTCTACTTGTTTGTTATTATTTTTTTTTATAGGATGGTAATATGTTCATTTACAACATCAGAGATAGGTAAATTGCATTAAGCCCGTCATTCATGATATGATCTTGTGTAATCATATAATATATAAAACATATTGATTACATAAGATTTTTTTTTATATATATATCAATATTTAAGAAAATTTACTATATAATAAATACAGACATAATCACCTTTTTAATCAACCTATTTAATAGATAACTATACCTATAAATAATGTATTTTAATAATTGACATTAACTAAAGCAGTAAAAATTTATTATTATTAACATTTTTGCATGTGCAGGTCCAAGATCAAGCTTACATTTCAATAAACTCAATATTTGTAAAGAATTGAGTTTGATCAACTTAATTATTACTTTAATTTGAATTTTGTGTCATGCAGCTCTTATTATATAATTAGATGTAAACATATTAAATAATAAAGTAAATCACACAACATGAAAAAAATTATAAACTTTATTATTATTAATGTGGTATAATTTTCAGTTTGGGTCTTCTATTGCAAAATGTACATGTTGCATTTCATACTTAATTTAATATATACAGACAACATATATTTAAAATTATATTATTTATTTATACTGATATAAAAATAAAATACCATCTACATTCACAAATAACGATAAATGACGCCGCTGCAATAATTTTTAAGTGTCATGATGACAATCATACTTCTATTAGATAATTCTAAAAATTAATTATAATTTTTTTTTATTTGATAAAAATGGCTCCACGTTGTTTAACACCGTCATATCAATTCTTTTGTTGTGTCGATAATATTTAAGTTGATTTTTTTTTGAAACGTGTTGGTTTATATATATATTATTCTTATTTTTAATATATATTAAAACTTGAAAATATTATTTATTCTATACAAAATGAACCACATATCATGACATCTAATGTATTTGAAAAGATACTTTGTAATACTATTTTTAAATTAAATTATTTTTTTATAATTTATAAGTGTTTAATATTTTTCATACAAATATTATATATAATAAATAAATAAAAGAGGGGTATGTATGATCATCATCACACGTGGCCATCTCTGATATCCTTAGTTCACCCACTGGCCACTACCTCCTGTTGCTTTTTTCCCTCTCGTCTGCATTATATATGCCACTTTGCTCATTCTCATTGTCTCAGAATCAGCCACCATTCCATTTCATCCAACACCTGCTCCTCACCACATACATTCTCAGCAGAGCTCTCGCCTCGTCGGAGAGAAACCGTCTCCGGCGCCGACGTCGGGAAATGCGGAGCCCTCTTCACCTCCGATCCCTCAGCACTCAGGACAACCACTACGAAGCCTTCAACTTCGATCGTCATCGCCGACACTCGCCTCGCCGGAAAAGTCATTCCTCCCTTTCCATCTCACCACCCGCTCAGTGTAACTATAGTTCGGATCCAAGCAGCCACAGTTCTTCTCCATGGAGCCAACACTCTCCCTACGTGAGATCCCCCTGGGCCCACCAACCCCACGAAGACCATGATGATGGTCAGTTACGGGGTAAAGATGCCCTCCCCAAACAGGGACTTATTGGTTCTCTTCTTCGTGAAGAGGGTCACGTTTATTCGCTTGCGGTTTCCGGTGAATTGCTGTACACGGGATCCGAAAGCAAGAATGTACGGGTTTGGAAGAATATGCGGGATTTTTCCGGGTTCAAATCAAGCAGCGGGTTTGTGAAAGCCATTGTTGTGTTGGGAGAGAAGGTATTCACGGGTCATCAAGATGGAAAAATCCGGGTCTGGAGGTTTTTGGGTGACAAAAAGAAGACTTACAACCGGATCGGGAACTTGCCGGAAACCCGAGAATTGTTGATGAGATCTGTGAACCCGAGGAACTATGTGAAAGTGAGGAGAAAAGGGTGTGTCCCTTGGGTGAAACATTACGACGCCGTGTCTTGCATGAGCATTGACGCAGAACAGGGTTTGTTGTACTCGGGTTCCTGGGATAAAACCCTCAAAGTGTGGAGAATTTCGGATTTCAAATGCCTGGAATCCATAAACGCGCACGACGACGCGTTAAATTCAGTAGTAGCGGCATTCGACGGCTTGGTGTTCACCGGTTCCGCCGACGGCACGGTGAAGGTTTGGCGGCGGTGTTAAGTTGTGAAGATTGATTTGAAGAAGAAAAGGATAACCTGATTCAACTTAGAATTCCCAAGTTGAGTTGGAAAAAGGATAAGTCATGGCTATATATACTACTCTTATTAGCATTGTTTTATAGAGCAAAGTAGAATAGAGTAGAGAGAAAAGAAAGAGTTGAGACGAGGGTGAGTGTTGTCTTTCACGTGTGGTGAAGACTTGCATACAAGTGTGTGTGTGTTGTACTCCTCAATTTTTCTCCTCTTTGAGTGTTTTCTCCTGGCTTGGTATCGCCCCCAGACGTAGGATTTATATCCAAACTGGGTTAACAAATTCGTGTGTCTTTTACTGCCTTCATATTCCACCTGTTATCCATCTTAACCCGATCCATTTCCTAACAACTGGTATCAGAGCCTGGTTCAAGGAGTTAAGATGGAGGGAAAGTTTCCAGTCGAACGGTTCAATGGTTCCGACTTTGGGTTTTGGCGTATGCAGATGGAGGCCTACCTGTACGGGAAGGACCTGTACGAACCACTTGCAGAGAAGTCCGAGAAGACGAGTGATGAAGAATGGAAGGTGCTCGATCGAAAGGCGATGAGCGCAATAATCCTGTCGCTCTCTCGGAATGTCGCCTATCATGTGAAGGGAGCAAAGAGCACGAAGGAAGTTCTACAGACTCTTGCCGATATGTACGAGAAACCCTCAGCAATGAACAAGGTTATGCTGATGAAAAAACTATTCAGGTTGCAGATGGAGGAGAGGAAGTCGGTGGCCGATCACCTCAATGACTTCAACCAACTCACGACACAGCTGGCGTCTGTGGATATCGTGTTTGACGATGAGGTAAAAGCGTTAATTTTGCTTTCATCTTTACCTGACAGTTGGGATGTGGTTGTTACTTCAGTGAGCACTTCGTCTGGGAAGGAAAAGATGAAGTTCGACAACATCAGAGACATGATGTTGAACGAGGAAACCCGTAGAAAGCAAACGGGTGGATCATCTGGCTCTGCACTACATACAGAGTCCAGAGGGAGACCTGACACACGGGGTAAATACCGTGGAAGGTCAAGGTCAAGGTCCAGGGGGAAGAACAAGGGCAAGAAGGAGATGGTGTGCTGGAACTGCGAGAAGCCCGGACACATGAAAAGCGAATGTCGGGCGCCAAAGAAGGAAAAGGAGGGCCGGACAGCGAATGCCGCGACGGAGGAGATCACGGATGCACTCTTGTTGAGTGTGAGCAGTTCTTCCGATGATTGGGTTGTGGATTCAGGGGCCTCATTCCACTCATGCAGCAACAAAGACATCATGGAGCCATACACCTCAGGTGATTTTGGCTTAGTTTATCTTGCAGATAACAAACCCCTCAAGATTGTAGGAAAGGGAGATGTGCGGATCAAATCAACGAATGGGTCATGCTGGACCCTACATGATGTGAGACACATACCAGGACTGAAAAGGAACTTGATCTCAGTCGGACAGCTGGATAGTGATGGATTCCACACGACGTTTGGAGACGCGAAGTGGAAGATCAGTCGGGGAGCAATGACTTTGGCTCGAGGACTAAAGTCGGGAACGCTCTACATGGCGGGAGGATCCAGTTCAAACATCCCCTTTGCAGGAACTGTATCGCAGGCTAACCTGTGGCACAATCGCTTGGGCCACATGAGCGAGAAAGGAATGAACGTGCTGAAGTCGAAAGGACGGTTGCCCGAGTTAAAATCGGTGGAGGTGGGTCATTGTGAACACTGCGTGTTCGGAAAGCAGAAGCGGGTGAGCTTCTTGACCACAGGAAGAACTCCGAGGAAAGAAAAGTTGGAGCTTGTTCACACTGATTTGTGGGGACCAGCACCAGTGTCATCTCTTGGTGGATCAACGTACTACATGACATTCGTCGATGACTCCACTAGAAAGGTATGGGTGTATTTCTTAAAAAGAAAATCTGATGCCTTTGATACATTCAGGAGATGGAGGGCACTAGTAGAAAATGAGACAGGTCTACAAGTGAAATGTCTCAGATCGGATAACGGTGGCGAGTACAACAGTGAAGGTATCAAGAATTACTGCGCCGACCATGGAATCCGAATGCAGAAAACAATCCCGGGGACACCTCAGCAAAATGGCGTTGCTGAGAGGATGAACAGAACACTGAATGAGCGTGCGAGATGCATGCGATTGAAGAGCGGACTACCAAAGATGTTTTGGGCAGATGCAGTCAACACGGCTGCTTTCTTGATCAATCGAGGGCCTTCTGTCCCGTTGAACAACAGGATACCAGAAGAGGTATGGAGTGGTAAGAAAGTGGATCTTTCTTTCTTACGTACGTTTGGTTGTTCAGCCTATATTTTGAACGATGATCGGACTAAGCTGGATGCTAAGTCGATTAAATGTACATTCATTGGGTATGGGACTGACGAATTTGGGTATAGATTCTGGGATGATCAAAACCGGAAAATAATTCGTAGCAGGAATGTTATATTCAATGAGGATGTAATGTACAACGACAGGAAGGTAAGCCCGGACGATGACAAGAAGGAAAGGGAATTTGTTGATCTCGATATTTCAAATTCCGGGATCATGAGACCAGCAGATACGGATTCAGTGGGAGTTCAGACGGACGAAACCGAACAAACGGAGATAGAGCCAGAACCAGTATCGGAGGAACCGATTACTGAAAGCAGCACACCCTTGGCACTAGGTCGAGAACCGAGGCTGAGAAGGGCCCCAGATAGGTACTCCCCCTCTCTTTATTACTTGCTTTTGTCTGATTGTGGAGAACCCGAATGTTACGCAGAGGCAGTCAATGATGTCCACAAGAGCAAGTGGGAGCTTGCGATGAACGACGAGATGAACTCGTTGAAGAAAAACAACACATGGGAATTGTGTCAGCTCCCAAAAGGAAAGAAGGCCCTACAGAACAGATGGGTCTATCGGGTTAAGGAAGAATCAGACGGGAAGAAGCGGTACAAGGCAAGACTCGTAGTAAAGGGATTCCAACAAAGATACGGTATTGACTTTACTGATGTTTTTACACCTGTTGTCAAGTTAACTACTATTCGTCTTGTGTTGAGCATGGTAGCGGCAGAGAACTTGGAGTTACAACAGATGGATGTAAAGACAGCCTTCCTACACGGGGATCTTGAGGAGGAGATATACATGGTACAACCAGAGGGGTATAATGGAGATGATCAGCAGGTGTGTCGCCTGAAGAAAAGCCTGTATGGATTGAAACAGGCTCCGCGGCAGTGGTACAGGAAGTTTGACAACTTCATGCTAGAGATAGGTTTCTCTAGATGCAATGCTGATCATTGCTGCTACGTGAAGAGGTTCGATGAGTTTTTTATCATTCTACTCCTGTATGTTGATGACATGTTGATAGCAGGATCAAATGTCAAGGAGATCAATAGGCTCAAGGATCAGTTATCGAGGAAGTTTGACATGAAAGATCTTGGCGAAGCAAGACAGATATTGGGCATGAAAATCACAAGGAACAAAGGTATTGGTAAATTATGGTTATCTCAATCTGATTATATTGAGAAGGTATTATGCAGATTCAAGATGGAAAATGCAAAACCGGTTGGAACGCCATTGGGAAATCAGTTCAAACTATCCAACAGTGATTCGCCCCAGACTGACTCCGAACGTGCAAAGATGAGAGTCACACCGTATGCCTCAGCAATTGGGAGCCTGATGTATGCTATGATCTGTACTCGACCGGATATAGCACATGCAGTGGGAGTAGTTAGCCGTTTTATGAGCAATCCAGGAGTGATGCACTGGGAAGCTGTGAAATGGATTCTTAGGTACCTAAGGGGTACTAAGGACCGAGCATTGGTGTTTGGTAAGGGCAAGCTTACCTTGTTTGGGTTTGTTGACGCTGATTTTGCAGGGAGTGACTATGACAAAAGGAGGAGCACTACAGGGTACGTGTTCACATATGGCGGTACAGCCGTATCCTGGGTCTCAAAGTTGCAGAAGGTTGTCACACTGTCCACGACGGAAGCTGAGTACGTGGCAGTTACTGAGGCAGCTAAGGAGCTCATTTGGCTGCAACACTTGTTGGGTGAATTAGGGAAACCTCAGGCAGATGTGATTCTTCATAGCGATAGCCAGAGTGCGATCCATCTGGCAAAGAATCCCGCGTTCCATTCGCGGACAAAGCACATCGAGATCAAGTACCATTTCATCCGACAACTTCTGGAGAAGAAGGCACTGCAGCTGGAGAAGATCCAAGGAGAAAAGAATCCTGCGGACATGCTGACCAAGGCGGTTGCGATGGAGAAGTTGAAGCTGTGTACGGCTTCGACTGGCCTTGATGACTAGAGTGGACAAACCCGGCGGTACCAAGAAAGAAGTGGAGAAAAGCTAATCAATCTTCAAGTGGGAGATTGTTAAGTTGTGAAGATTGATTTGAAGAAGAAAAGGATAACCTGATTCAACTTAGAATTCCCAAGTTGAGTTGGAAAAAGGATAAGTCATGGCTATATATACTACTCTTATTAGCATTGTTTTATAGAGCAAAGTAGAATAGAGTAGAGAGAAAAGAAAGAGTTGAGACGAGGGTGAGTGTTGTCTTTCACGTGTGGTGAAGACTTGCATACAAGTGTGTGTGTGTTGTACTCCTCAATTTTTCTCCTCTTTGAGTGTTTTCTCCTGGCTTGGTATCGCCCCCAGACGTAGGATTTATATCCAAACTGGGTTAACAAATTCGTGTGTCTTTTACTGCCTTCATATTCCACCTGTTATCCATCTTAACCCGATCCATTTCCTAACAGGCGGGACCTCGTGGGGAAGCGCACGAAGCACATGCTGGTGGACACGTTGTTGAAGAAGGAACATGCGGTGACGTCCCTCGCAGTGAACCACTCGGCGGCGGCGCTGTATGCAGGATCCTCCGACGGGCTAGTCAGCTTTTGGGAGCGGGAAAAGAGCTCCATGTCGTACGGCGGTGTTTTGAGGGGCCACAAGCTCCCGGTGTTGTGTGTGGCGGTGGGAGGGAATTTGGTGCTGAGCGGATCGGCGGACAAGTCTATATGCGTTTGGCGGAGGGACGTCGGTGGGAATCACGCCTGCGTGGCGGTGCTGACGGGGCACGGCGGACCTGTGAAGTGCCTGGCCGTGAAAAAGGACACGCCGACGGCGGAGGAGGAGAGTGATAGCGAGGAGAGTTGGATAGTGTATAGCGGGAGCTTGGACAAGAGTGTTAAGATTTGGAGAGTTTCAGGACGTCCAATTTCAAGTAAATAAAACAGTAAGCCAACCATAATTATCATATTACTATAAGTAAATAGTCTAGAATAATTAATTAATTACATGACAAATCCAATAAATACGTATTGATATTGCACTCGTCATGTAATTAAATGAACTCAATCAAATATAACCCAATTTACAAATGTAGTGCTTTTTCTTTTAAATAAATTTCTAGTTTAAGGGTACGATTTTCTTTACCCTCTATGAATTGATCTTAAAAAGAATTTGAGTATGTAGTAAAGCTCATGCAAAGAATGAAAAGGTTTCAATCAAAGCAGTGCGTTTGTAAGATTTCTTCATTTATTTATCTAATGTTATTTGGTGGATTAATTTTGTGTTGATAAGATTTGGTTCATTATATCATTCGATACATTCAAACTTCAAAATTTATATATATCTTAGTATCTTGATTCGATACATTCAAACTTTTAAATACTGATTTAATATATTAGTATTTTAATCAACGAATTTGTTCAAAAAAAATAAAAAAACACACACACAAGAAACTACTATAAAAATAATTTATACATCCATATTCGTGGATTCGAACTTCGATTGTGATAATTTAATATTACCACTCAAGCAAGGTCCTGTTGACTAGCTACATATTTGTTGAATTGACATGCAGAAATCAATAATTATTTTATAAAGATAAAATTCTAATTTAAATTAAATTTTGTAATTATATTTATTATGTGATTAGTTCAATTTGACCCCACCTAATTTTTTAGTTTTTTTTTTAAGAATTCTTGGGTAGAATTGCAATCTAATTAATGTAAATGTGTCATGTATTTATTGCAACATATACATTTATTACATGCCTAAGTATTTCAGGATGACACTCCACACTCTATAGTTTTTCATTTCACAATTCAAGTACATATATTCAGATCATTTATTAGATGTGGATTATTTCTATGGATATATATAAGCCCTACCCTGTTTTTTTTTTGTCAACGTTGAGATAATTTTTTGTCAAAAAACTCTGTATCCGATTGACTTAGTTGATGTGAAAATTGTTTCCGTGAGTAGAGTAATTTATACTAGTTAATATTTATCCAAACTCATGATAGTAATCAGAGTTGAAATTATTATTATTATTTTTAAGTTATAAAAAAAAAAGAAAAAAGAAAAGGAAAAGATGGGTGATGCAAGAATGATGAATGGAGCAGAATGAGGTGATAAGGTGTACGGTGTGAATCAAGAATCTCAACCGTTAACGATAAAAAGGCCCAATATTTTAGAACAAACCTAAACTTTCCACTTAATTAGTTGGCCCAATAGTACTTTATAATAACTTATAATGGCCCAACTCAAAGTTGTGATTCTTGTTTTATATATTAAAGTAAATGATATTGTGATTAGGTTTAAATACACAAAAGTCATATGCGTTTTACAAAATTATAGGTACATTTCTTAAGGAGTGTCAGTATAATGTAGCTTATAGAGAGTTTGTGTAAATTTTTGCCACTAAATAGGGAGTGATGTACTTGTTATTACAATTACAACCTCAAAAAATGTATAATTATATATAATTGTGCAAAAACGAGAAAGTGTTCGTGTATTTGAACATAATTTTAAAAAGTAATATAACTTGGAGGTTTATGTATATATATATGATGGTATAGCTCAAAAGGGATTGGCCTAAAAAGAAATACTAAGCCCAAACACAAGTCCACCAATCCAAAAGAGAGTCAGCCCACCTAGGTCGCTATGTTTCACCTAAGAAGGGGGCACCCTGCAATATAGTTCGGCCTAAAGGGGAGGCCCAGTAAGCTTAGTCCAAGAGGGAGCCCCCACACTAGAGTCCGTCCAAAGATAAAGCCTACCTAATCAAGCTTGACCCAGGAAGGAAGCCTAGTCTAAAGGTCTTCAAAGTTAGCTCGAAAGAAGGAAGGTGCCCTTAAAGGTTTGGACTCTTCAGCCTGAAAGTACTTCTCACCAGGTAAAAGTATGCATGAAGGAGTCCCCTTCATTCGAAAACTTGCTGCTTAAGAAACAGATAAGGAGGAACCTTATCCCCTCATGAATCTCGCCTTCCTTATTGGGCATGCGGATTCCCCTCACCAAAACTCGTATTACAGAGGAACTCCTCCTCCATGAATAGGGTAGGTACCCCTCGGCAAGCAATCTCTTCCACACTCAAGAACTTCCCTTGTTGATACTGTGCTACTCTAATTTCGTGGTCTTATATAGGGAATTATCACTTTTATCATAATTCTCGTCATAATTTATTTTTCTATTTATCTATTCTTAGATTAGGAACTAACTTAAGAATCAAAGTGTTAACCTTTTATTTTGCAGGTCCTCTTTATTAAGAGCTTTCACTCAATTAGCCTAAATCCAATATCAATATCCAAAAATTTTGAACTCGTGCTTAAATCATACGCATTAATATAATCTAAAACTAATTAGAGGTGAGAAATCAAAATTAGTGAGTGAAGCTTCATATAACATATTAAAATTTTCTTATTCATTTATATATTTTTGCCTTTAAATTTAAATAAGGAATAATACCAAACAAACTCAACAATCAATTAATTTTAATTAATAATTAATCCATGTTGAATTAATTTTTCTCAAAGTCCATAACGCAATTGGCAATTTAATTACCTTTCGTTTACAGGAGAATTGTGCCTGTGTTATGTACTTGAGTCAAAATTCTTATAACGAATTTGGTGTAGAAAAGATATTTAGCGTTAAAAACTATAGAACTAGATATTTTGTAATCAAATTAATTAATGAAATAATTGAAACACCTCCAACTGACTTCTTCATATTGGGTCGTCATTTTTTAATTTAATTTTTTTTGTTGTTGTAAAATAATATTACATTCTTAGAATTAATTATTTTTAAACCCCTTAAAAATGTAAAATCAAACTTTCTCCCAATTTGTGAAATTAAGAAAAGCTAGAAATATCTGAAAAAAGCAGATTTGTTTTATTTTAGTGGATGATCTAGAATATACATTTACAAACAAAAATATACATAAAGATCCATTTCCCTCCGACTTCAGCTGGGGGCAAAGCGGTCCATGAGGAGGAACACGGTGGTCTCCGACATCGTACCTTCACTTCTGCCCGACTTTACTGCGGCGGCTGCGGAAGAAGGCTCTTTGCTTTCTTCTGCTTCGTGATCGGCGGCAGCCCTTTTCTTCGAAATCAACAACAACGGGTTCCTGACTCTCAGCTTTGCGCTCAGCTTTGTCAATTCTCCCACGCACAAATCACACACACCTGCCATTTCTGATGATCATATAACTCTCTGTCTCTCTCCCCTTCTTGATGAGATATGTGAATATGAGATTGATGAAGGTGAAAGTGCGTGAATTCTATTATTTTAATTGTATGTGTGTGTATATATAGGATGGTTGGAGGGCCAAAAAGGTGTGCTGTACACGAAAACCCTCTAAGAAAAAGAAAAAAATATCTGTGTGTAGAGCCAATCGATTGAATTTTCTGTGCAAATCGTAATTAATTTCCTACGTCATTTAATATATATATATATATATATGTTATATGTAAAAAATATAATACAATTTACAATAAAAAATTCAGTTCGAGAAGCCCATTGTTACACGGTCCAATTGGTCACGGGACACGGTTTTGTTCCTAGGATACTCCACGTAACAACTTCCTCCTTTCACCATACTTCTCAAGCAAACAAAATACTAGTACAAATCTTTTATAACACGGAAAATAAAAAATTCAACTCAAATATCCCAAAATATTTAATTATTTAATCACATAAAAAATATATTTTTTCTTTTTCGGGAATATCGTATGTACAAAGGTATGCCTCAATTTTCTTTTTATAAAAAAAAACAACCCTTTTCTTTAGAATTTATTTTGTCACTCAATATGCTATTGTTAGATTCTTCTTTTTTTTAAATTTAATCTAATTTATTATAATTTTATTATATTGCATGTCATAAGCTCAAGAATTTCTCAATCTTATCCCCCGCGGGCATGTTGGGTGTAGGCAATAATTCAGTTCTGGTCCTAAAACGGACAAACAGGAAGAGAAATTAGGGGAGGTGGGGTGCAGCATGCCATTCTCTCCCTCCCACTTTTCAACCATTGGGTCATAATAGTCCAAGTGGGAAAGATGATGTTACTCATTCCTACTTTATTGCTCTTATCTCATTTCTCCCAATAATGTCATCCAACTCTCCCACCCCACCTCTCCTCTCATCTTCATCTTCTTTTCTACTTTCCTCTTTTAATTATTGATCGGTTGGTCATGGCATATCATTTTTACGTGCATATATAAATAATTTTTTATATTTTAAAATATATTATAATTATTATATTTAAAAAAATTAAAGAAATAAAATTAAAAAATAATTTAAAGCATTATTGATAAAAAAAAGAATTAGTGTAGTGATGTTAAAATGACATAGAGTCATTTTATATAAAAAAAGGTAATTGTAATTTTATTTTCAGATGATCTAATTAGGAGTATTATTGTTATACTTCAAAATTGGTACGGTAGTGTCGTTATTCGCCGTTTGTGAATATAGATAACAAATTTTTTATATTAGTATAAATATATATTATTCATCCATTATCAATATATTATTAATTAAATGGTGTTTTTGAAATAGCTTATAAATTTTTCAAAAACATTCAAATTTATTTGATAATTTTTTTTCCAAAAAAAAAAAAAAGGAGCTCATGTGACTAAACACTAAAATATTGTGAGTTTATAGAATTTTTTTACGGGAAGAAAAAGGAGTTCCTAACTTATATTTTAAAGATATTAACAAATTTCTCTAATTATGAATATTAATTATAAAATTGACATTATAAATGATATTATAAAATACTAGAACTTATAATATTTTGGAAATAAGTTTAGCAAACATCTCCTTTAGAAGATAAATATCAAAGATATGGAGAAAATTACAGTTAAATAAAAATATTTTAAGTCAAGCTGGGGGTGTAGCTCATATGGTAGAGCGCTCGCTTCGCATGCGAGAGGCACGGGGTTCGATTCCCCGCACCTCCACTTTCGCCGTTTCTTTTTTTTAATTATATTTTCTGCGCATTTACTGACACAACTAACCAACCAAACTGCATAATTAGAACAGTAGTTTTCATTAACAGTCCCTCGTAACCACAAAGTATGCCGTGTAAGAGAAAAAAACTTAAAAAGGAAGTTAAAGTGATGAGTGAAATTAAAGAGGTAGCGTTGTGTTGTTTTAAGCACTAAAAATATCCACAAGCATGGAGAGCGACGCCTCTGAACAGGGCAGCTTCTTAACTTGCAGGGTTGGCCACCAGAGTGAATAAGCTCCTGCACTACTCCTTTCATCTCCACCGTCTTGGCAGCAGCTGGTTGGAGCTGCAGCTGCAGAGGCACCTGATGATGATGATGATGATGATGAGAAAATGGTTCGGCCCTTGTTCCTTAGCTTCGCTACTTCACTGCTCCACTTCTCCACAACCCCAGACATCTTTTCTTCAAAATATATATTTCCTTAACTTGTTTATGAAAATTCTCACACCCCAGTAACTATATATATAGATATGTTTGTGCGTGTGAATAATTACACAGCATAGTTATCTGAAAGTGGATAGATTTTAGGGGATAAAACCCGTGGGCTTTTTCTTGAAACTTTTAACGTAGATTTGTTGAATGCTGGGTGCTGGTGGTGGTATGCAGTTGTTGGTTTTAAGCTTTGAGGTTTACAAAACAGCAGCTTGAGCTTGGACTTGCCAATGGTATTTATTGTGGGCTTCAGCAACAAGACCAATATTACCTGCAGTTGCTACCCCCAAATCCAATCATCTTTGTGAGCCTTGGGCCAGGCCTTTTTAGGATTTAGAGGACTTTACCTTCTTGTTATATTTAGTTACTTCCCATGTGATACTCAAAATACAGCAAACAACCCCCTCGTCTTTGGAGTTGCATCATACGCGCCGTTTTATTAGTTTTGTCATTAGATCTCATATGATATAAATGAATGATTCAGAACTTTTCAATATTATTTGAGTTTATAAACATATTTTAAATGTCTTTTTATATATTTAATACATAAATTTAAACATTTTTAAAACAAATATTAATTTTTAAATATAAATATATAGAGAGAGAGAGAGAAAGAGAGGGTGAGGAGGGGAGGGGAAGAGGGGGCGCGGAGGAGCCAAGCAGAGAGGAGGCACGCGAGGGCACAAGTGAGGGGCGGACAACAACAGGGGCGTGGAGGAGGCAGACAACGGTGGCTAGGCATCAATTGCTGTGAGGAGGAGAGCAGCGATGAGGCACAACGACGACGGTAGTGAGGGGGCGCCCGTGGGAGGGAGATGGTGGGTTGGAAAAGATGATATATTTTTAAATATATTTTAATATATTTAAAATTTTTATTCATACGTAATAAAATCAAAATATGCTAAATATTTGTACAATGAATTTGGACCGATAATTTAAATTAAATAAAATATGAAATATTGAATTATGTGTTAAATTTGGACCTTTGAAATAAAATTTAATGAAATCTAGCCGTTGATCTATTATTTACAAATTTTAACCGTCAGATATATAACAAGAAAGATCTAACGGTTCATAAATTAAA
Organism: Sesamum indicum; assembly: GCF_026168435.1. NCBI lineage: Eukaryota > Viridiplantae > Streptophyta > Magnoliopsida > Lamiales > Pedaliaceae > Sesamum > Sesamum indicum. The sequence goes on from NC_142666.1 coordinate 1,134,267, forward strand.
GAACAAAATTAATTTATTACTTAAAATTAAAGCCAGTCATAAGGAGGGCGAGTGCGCTAAATCTCCGGAGTCAAGGGGGTTGTTTTTTATATTTTGAATATTACATGGGAGTTTTTTAGTGTTTTATTTTTTATGTGAAGTTTTTTTTATTATTTTTAATAACACAAGAGGGTGTAATTGCATTTTACCTTAAGGTTTAGTGTAATTATACGTATGTTTTTTATAATTTGAGAAATTATATTTAGTATCCCGCGTTTTATCTTCGTCTAATAAATAAGCCTCAATTAGTTAAAATTTATTAAATTTGTTGATACTAACAAAAAAAAATTGAATGCAAAGTTGATATTTATTTTTTGTAGAAGGGAGTTTATGTATATTTTGGAAAATACAAGGACCTTGATGTAATTAGCACCAAATTCACTATATATAAATTTCCATTCACCACCCGAATTTCTGCTTAACCCTGGCACCTCCAATTCCGCCAGCGAGAGGAAAGGGGAATACGAAGAAAGAGAAAAACCCTAGATTCCGCGAACGATGTCGTACGACGATGTTGAGATCGAGGACATGGAGTGGAACGAGGAGCTCCAGGCTTTCACTTACCCGTGTCCCTGCGGAGATCTCTTCCAGATAACCAAAGAGGACCTGCGAATCGGCGAGGAAATCGCGCGGTGCCCCAGCTGCTCGCTGTATATCACCGTAATTTATAACATGGAAGATTTTCAGGATACATCCAACAGAAAAACGGAACCGGCCAAACCGCAGCCGGTTGCCGTAGCTTGAGAATTCTCAGGTCTTATGAATTTTTTGCTTTTATTCATAGTTTAATGTTTTTTCGGGGTGTGTTTGTGATGAGGAGTTCCATTTTTGGCTGGGATTAGGGTTAGATTTTGCGGTGTTGATGTGTGTATGTTGGCTCGGTGGTTCATGAGATTTTTGCGTTTGAAGAAAGAGAAACTGATGATTGGAAATCTTTATACATTTACTTTTTTCGGCAAATATGAGTTTATGATACATAAAAGTTACTGCAGTATTCAGTTGTCATTGTTTGAAGTTCTGTTAATGTTGGTTCGCTCACAAAATTTTCCTGGAAGTAATTTAAGACGCATGCATTAGATATTAACTAACCGTATGGCCTTTAGGTTCCTATTGTGTGGTTAACTTTCCTGTTATATAGATCTATTGTTGTCGATGAAAGTCTCAATGGCTTGTTATCCCCGTAAGGACTGCATACTCACATGATAACGTAAGACTTGTACTTGTTAATCATGATCCAGCATGGATATGCTTGACATCCGTTTGCTTTTTAGCACGATTGTTTGGTGTAAATGTTGTTCCATAATAAATTAACATGGAATTGTTTAAACATTTAAATGTTGCCTACTTTATTGCTCAGGGGTCAATATTAATTATGCAGTATGAGTGTTCTTCTCAATGAACTTCAAGAATTCTATAAACAATTCCATGTCAAGATTACTTTTACCTTTTTCTTTGTAGGAACTGGAAATGTTTTTATTAGTCGCATGACTTTTTACATTTGGTTGCTTAAACAAAGTTGCTTTTAGCATGACTTTTATCTGTGTTTGGCAGAAGAATACATGCCTCCTTTGTCATACCATAATCCTGTGAGATGTGAGTCTCTTCTCATGATCATTAGCTTTGAGGCACTATTCACGGGTCTGCATTACCCTTTTGTTGTTCGCCTCAATTCCCAAACCCTGCATAGAAATTTACTGAAATCGATGATATCACCTCTATAGATTGACTTCTCAAAGCAAGTTGCAAATAAAGGTAAGCCCCTAAGCAACACGATAATCCCTTGTTGCTAATCCAATAATTTGACCAGCATGAGATGCCTCGATAACGGAAAGATGAATTTTGTTGGTAGCTATGTTATACATGTCCTTCTGAACAGTATTCATCTACACTCGTTGATTTTGGTAGATCTCCAGCTTTAATCCCGAAATCAGCAAATCAGAGTGTCGTTGTGCTATCCGCTTGTTATAAATTGGATTCGGTAACAGGATAGGAATCTTGATTGTTGCTGACTTCAATTGCTCATCTTTCTATACAAGGAACCATAGTCTGTGAATACTTCATTGGTGCCTCCAAGAAGTTTGCAGTTTTCGATATTTTTGCACTTTCCAATATCAAAGGGGTTAATGCACCGGAAACCTGCAAAAATGAGATGAAAGTAGCTTAGCTAAGTTCAAATTTAAAAACAAAAACTGAAGCCAAATTAAATTTCCAAGACCCTTTTCAGTAGTATTAAAAATAAAGCAAATAATACTGTCTACATAGTTTTGAATTTTTTCTTTTTTTGCTATATTTGAAAATTTATTATTACGTTCTGTATTATTGGGTCAAAAGAATTATGACATTATAATTACGCGTTCGTGGTAATCTCTGTCCCAAAGGGAAACCTTTTTGCAGATTGTAATCATCATTTCTTTTAGTGAATCAGTTGCAATTGTATTATGTTTTATTCATTACAACTGATATATGCTAATTATCAGTAAGAAATATATATAATTAATTATTTATTTTTATTAAACTAGACTAGTAGATCGACAGAACTTAAGCTCATGATTTTTTAGTGCGATCTCGACTTTACCAACTATTCTGCGCAAGGCAAATTTTACCTTAGAGAGGTTGATTGCTGCGAAAATCCAACTACACCAATTGATGAGAATGGCCACTAGTCCGGCCCAGCCCATATATTTCCATAACCCCAATTGCCCATGATTGTTGAATAGAAGGGTAAAGTACCAGGCTACATATGAAATAATGATAAATGGTTATTGCAGGGCTGGTCAGAGTAATTAAGATGAAATGTTAACTGAAGAGATCGACCCTAATCTTACATTAACTCATCTGCTGCCTACAAATTTTAATTTCCTCGAGTCAGTGGAGCTGTCTTATTTTCGTTTGGATTTCATTATCTTTTCAGTTCACATATATATTATATATATTGGTGGTAGTCTTTAGCAAAAATGACTTAGCATCCAACCTGCAGTTATTGTCATCTACCTCTCTTTTCCTCCTATTCATTGGTGGCCTCCTGTCATATCTGTTTCCTTTCTTCTTTTTGCCTTCATTCATGTCTAACATTGCACAGCAAATGAATTCCATCTCTGTCGGTGTCTCTTTCATTTCGCGAGGGCCATCTGCTCGAAAATTCTTATCCATACCAGGTCTGATCGAACCAAATCAATTACATGTTAAATGTGATACATGTGTGATTGGTCGATTTTCTTGAACTGTATATCAATCATACGACATGTGTATTACACTTATCAAATAATTAATTTTGATTTGACCAAATCTAGTTTGGGTTGGAATTTCCCGACACCTGCTTCCTTTTTCTTTAAATAATAGGGCAAGGCATGCATAGAGTCATGAAATAGTATGGTAACTAGTGAACAATTCCTTTTTGTTAGTGGAAACACATGCACCATGCACCAGTTATCTGATGAGGCATCAACTAATGCTATCTTTTTGTTCATGCTTTCAAGTATTTATGGTGCAACCAACATGCAGCGAAGACTCTCTCTCTATATATATCCTTGTCTTGAAATCAAAAAGTAGAAACCTCAATATGGGAACTTTTGTTGGACATCTAGTTCCCGGGCTGGCACTCGCCTTCCTCGGCCTGTGGCATACTATCAATACCATTCATCTCTACTACCTTAAAGGCTCTACCAAGTTCATGTTAAGGTTTTGGTACCCGTTTAAGAGTCCTGTCCGAAAACTAGAACACCTCGAGCTCATACTCGTGTTTTTGTTTTCTATGTTGGCAATCCTGGTCCAGATTTTAGACCCTCGACACCTTCACTTCTCCTTTGAGCTTGACAATATCGAGCATGCTACCATGTTCCTTCAGCTAGTTATATTCACGACCTTCACTCTTTTTAGCGAGTTGAATCATTTGTCTGAAAAAACGTTAGGCGTCTCGGGCATCCTTGTTGCCTCAGTTTTTGGGCAGGAACTTTTCTTACTTCACTATCATTCAACTGATCACGTTGGACTCGAAGGTCATTACCATTGGCTAATGCAGCTCATAGTATGCGTTTCTTTTCTTGTAGCAATATATGCAACGATTTCCCCCACCAGCTTCCCTGCAGCATTAGTTCTTTCCACATCAGTAGTGTTCCAAGGATGTTGGTTCATAAACATGGGATTCATGCTATGGCTTCCTAACTTTGTCCCCCGAGGATGTGTCACTCAGACAACAAATCTTAGCAACGCCATCGTCGTGAACGGAGCAGTTGTATGTGGGACCCATGAGGCCGATTTGAGGGCCAGGGCTTTGGCAAACTTGCAGTTTTGTTGGATATTCTCTTCAATCTTGATCTTCATGGCATCTATCTGCATAGCTTTTGGGAGATGGCGGACAGCAAGGAGGCAGTCAGAGTACGAGCAACTTCCCTGTCCAGGTTCACATGATCCCCCTCTTGCAGCTGGTGGATTCAAACAAATCCAACTGTAAGTTTGCTACTAAATTAAAGAATCGACCAGGCTGTAAGATGATGGAGAATCTATAGTTTTTAATGTTGCAACTGTCTATCGCCACCGGATACTATATGGTTTGCTATCGTCGTCTTGGATTGGGAGTTGGCTGAGGCTCCTTTCAACCAGAAAGTCTGCTTGCCTTTGTTGAATTTGGTCATGCTCATTTACTAATGAGCAAATTGTAATGACCTCTTCTAATTAACCATCATAGACGCTAACAAACTTATAAATAATGTCGTCACACTTATAATGTAGGTATAAATAACTGTGGAGGCGTTTAGTAGAACTAAATACACATCTAAATCTATGTATTAATTCTTATGTTTTGTAACGACTAGTGATAAGAACCCTAGTCTGGACGCAAGGCGCAAACACAATCCTTCCTTACTAGTAGACTGTCATATCTGCTTTCTCATTCTTTGAAGCAAGAAACAAGAAAGCAAAGAAAAATATATGGAGTAGCGGACGGCAATTTGGAATATAGGAAGGCCACCCAACCCATACAACACAGAAATTCTAATTTGAATCCGTTTTGATCGAACTAAAATTAATTATATGTTAAATACAATATATTTGTGGTATAATTAATGTACAGTTTTAAAAAAAATGATCAATTACATGATAAATGCATCTCACTTTCTCTATTTTAACTCGATCAAAACAAAATTTAGGTAAAAGATTTCCGTACACTAATCCACAATCCCATAATAAAAGTAAATATTCATGAAAAAGCTGGTGCTTGAAACACGTAACATAGCCATTGGTTTTGATTTTCGGTATAAAGTAAAGCATGCACTCCTCCGAAAAGATAGCACCAATGCCCCAGTTTAAAACACACACATCTTCCACCAAAAATGTAAAAAGTGTGGGGCTTCAGATTGGAGATGTTTAAACAATTCCAAAACTTGCTATCACCAAATTGAATTTATTCACATAGTTTCAATAGAATTGCAATTAAGAATTTAATAGTTTTAACTCCAACTTCATTAACACCATGGAAAATTGTTGATCAAATATGATTTGTTGGAATCAATATAATCACAAAGTTGTGCAACATATTTGATTTATTATTGGTGATTTTCTTAAATTGTACATCAATTACATGACAAATCGGATTTGTCCAAGTCGAGTCCGGACAAAAATTTCACTTGACAGCGTTAGTTAGATACTAAATTCATAGCTCAACTGTAGTGCAAGAAACAAAATTTACCACTTCAATTTATATAGCAAAATCTTAAATGAATTCTAAATTCAAAAGAGAATTTGAGGGGACGAGGAAACAAAAATGCACAGTATTTTTCTTTTGAATCATACACAATACTATTAACCAACCAATAGTTGAAGACCTTCATTCTTCCTCCAAGGACGCCTCGAGCCGAAGGAGAACGAATCCAACGGCAACTCCGACGAGAACAAGGCCGGGCATAATGGCAGCAATCTTGAAGATCTCAGCCACAGCATTGCAGGTGGAGGTAAGAGCGCCACCGCTTCTGCCCTGCGACGGCTGTTTCAATGAGCTAACGATATTTGCGAAGGATTGCTCGGTGCAAACAGGAAGGCCCAATGAGGCTACATTGTTATGAGCCTTGAGCCCATCGAATGAGTTCAATCCATTGACGTACTTAACTGTGGTTCTCCTCTGGGGAGATCGGCCGGGGCTTACGACGGTGGCCGGAACTGTCGCCGGAGATATCGTTGCCGATGCGGTAGCCATTGGTTGATTGGACCAAAAAAAATCCTTTGGAGAGAAAATGAGGGCAGAATTATGGGGCAATTGTGATGTAGTGGTATAGATAAGGGAGAAAGAAAGTGATGGATGTGAAGTGTGTGAGTGTATTTTGTGTGGTTTAGAATTTGGAAAGATGAAAATTGTTTTTGAAGATTGTAGAGGGGAGAAATTGGAGTGTAGAGATAAGGTGGGGTGGAGATGTTTGGCTGATATGATTTTCAAATGTGACTTCTACTCTTGCATTTGCAAGCCCCACTACATTCATCAATCTTTATGCCCTATGGATTAAAATTTTGGAAGTTGTCACCTTATCAAAAATAAAATAAAATCAAAATAAAAATGGAAGTTTTCGTATGATCATATCCTCAACGTAAGTTTGAATTCTTATCAAGAAATCTAGTAGAACTAATGGCATGTTCTAATATGTGTATTAATTTTCATGGTAAGTCAACTATAAAAACTTTAATTAGCTTACCTAGTGTTTGAACAGTCATTCTTGACGAGTCTGTAGGATGTAATAAAATCTACTATACTTTTTTGGATAATTTCATATGTCAAAAAAAAGATATTTTCATAGAAAATTTACAATCAAAGCTCATGTGGTCCAATTTCTGTATGGAGAGAGTTTGTTTATAAGGAATTTTTTTAACATTTCTATTATCAAGAGGATCTCTGAAATTTTTTCTTTTATGAGCTAGTAACAAGTCATATACAGTATACTTCTTCTGTGAAACACATTTAAATATATTACCATTTGCTGCGCAGGAAATTTTCAACTAGTAGATACAATATTAGTTGTATTGGATTCCTACACTTTACCCTTCACAAAATTGAAGAAAGCCTCTGGCTGCGGCAGAAACTTCTGTACTACACCAAGCGCAGAAACAACTTCTTGTTGACATTTCCACCAATGAAACTATGCTAAGCTATTATGACTTACACGCCTCTGCTCCTATTTACTAACAAACAAACATATAATCATATGATAATCCTATTTTCTTTCACTCATCCAATGTCAATAGAGCGCTCACGCTCAGGCTAGCCACGTTAACATAGTGAGATGGAGAAAAGCAAAATTCAGTTGTCGGAAGGATGTATATGCATCTTTTCATGGATATTCCTCACAACATCACGCAATTCTGGAAATATTGTTATTAGACCAAGTTCCAGTATTCCATAACCAAGTTGCTTCAAACAAACTGTAGACTGCAAATGATTTGAAAAATAAACAGAGTTAGTATTTGGATCCAAAAGAAAAGGAACGGGAGGGAAGTTTTACCTGAAGGAAATAGTAAATATCTCTAGCACATCGTCTATACTGCTTAGCCCCAATCAAGCTGACCAAAGCGGTTGGAGCACCATCTGCCGAAGAGAAACTTTGAGAATAATAGCATGCATCCACAATATGCTTGAAAGCAACCCTATCAAACTATAAGACTATAGGTTCTGCTGGATATGACAAGGTGGTTGTCATTTCAGCCTTCTATCCTGTACTATCAGGGAGTCAATGAAGGAAGAGCCCATCACAAATTACATAAAACAGACACAGAACTAATGCAGGGATGTTTGAGTTATAATCCAACTGTGTTAGGGGGCTGTAGCAAGAAGAACAATGGAGAAAAGTGAGACGACATAAACCATGGGACATGGACGTTAAAGTGGTGACAAAAACAAAAATTTAGTTGCCAGCAACACAAGCAGAACCATTTAGGGGAAATGTATAGGAGGTATGGTAAGTATTTCCTCATGTGTAAAAAGTTACCCATGAGATCCTTTGTTCCTAAATAAGTATAAACAGCATCATATACGACAATCAAATCAAAAGAATTACTCACTGAAGATAATCTTTTTCACGTGACTAGCTCTGCGAGCAGCTTCAAGCTGTTGCTCAAAAGATTCTGGTTGAGTGACTGTCTTCCCACCTTGTTGCTCTGTAGTTTGTGATCCCTGATTAGCTTGAGTACCACTTAGTTTCTTTTGAATGCGCATAGTCATAAAGAATGTTCCACCAGGCCAGAGAACCTAATGAAAATATAGTGGTAAGAAAACCACATACTAGCTTCTTGAAGAAAAAGGAACACACTATAGTAGTGACTTGTGTGAAAAAATATATTTCACCATTCTTGTTTCCACTCAGTAAATTTATCATTACCAGAAACCAAGTGCTTTAACACGCAGGCTAGGAAGTAGCAATCACACAACTTCAAAGGAAGAAAGTCACAAATTAAAAGCATCACAACTTACATCCTGGATCCACCGAATCCCTTGTGCTATGACATCCTCTCTGCGGAGCCATTGGATTTGCCTTAAGAGCCAGTCATCAATTGCATCCTCCATGACTAACTGCAATATTTGCTTTGATATCCAAAAGACCTGCCTCCTACATTCCAAAAAGAAGTGCGTGGCTTCAAGCTAAACTGTAATATGCTTATAACAGAATTCTCTTTATGTAAGAAATTGCAGTGGATATGAGAATATAAAATGGTTGTAAGAATCCGACCACACATTGAATTGTTAAACTTAAAACCAAGTTCATGGTGGAAGTGTGAGAAATTTGACATCACCTTAGCCAGCCTCTTCGTTTGAGCTGAAATATTTTGTCAACTAAATTAAGAACTGGAACAGTTAAATTTGGTGGCGCCCACTGCAAGGAAAGGTGAAAATCAACTGGATTAGGAGTTAACCAAATTACACAACAGTTATAGGAAGTGCCGAATAGACCCAAGTAACATTTGGTAACATATGGCAGTACAGCTCCTTTTGGGGCCAACAGCACAGCTCAGCTTTTGGATATCTACCCCAGCCCAGGCATGATGAAGAGCACAGGCTATTGAAAAGGATGAATAAATTCGAATGTTGGAGATAATATGCCTTACAAATGTGAATCACCAGTACTTCGGCCATCTTTAACGAATCAACTACACTTCGAAGCTAACGAGGCATAATATTGAAGAAAAACGTTTAAACAAATTTCCGCTCAAGGCTCAATAAATAGAAAGAAGTATCCTAGTTTCATCATTTGCTATGACCAATGGGAATCACTACCTGCCATATGTGGAAACCAACAGGATCCAGGAGGGTAAACTTACTAGAATTAAAAGGAAGTCGCTGACATAAATAAATATAAAAAGATAACTTCAGCTAAATGAGATTAGGAAATTACTAGGGGCAAATAATACAGTCAAAAGTATATGAGAAAGGCGGCAACTGACTAGTGAACAAATAAGACCAGGAGGGAATCAATAGTGCACTACACTACTAAAATTTCACAGTACCTCTGGAGGAACCCCTGTTGGATCCTCTTTCAATTCATTGTCTGAGTGCGACTCGTTCGCTTGGGCAGAAGATTCTATTTCCTGTTGCCCATGGTTTGCATCTTTATCACCTTCCTCATTATCAGAAAAACTGTTGAGCGAATCTGAGGTACTTTGCCTCACAGTCAATTTGTTCATATCATCAGCATTCCAGGACAGGTTTCTGCTGGCCATTGGAGAGGCTTGTTCATGAGAAGAGGAGGGTGATCCAGCCACCATCCGCATTATGCCATCGGAAACCCCTTTGAACTGGCGTACAATATCATCCACGGCATCATCCACATTAACTGTTTAGGTCACGGGAGATGTCATGATGATTAGAATATTTGGTGGGAATAATTTTTATGTCATTATCTGAACAGAAGATCAAACACATCACAAGAAAGAAGTCAAGTTCCTTGCAAAAGTAGGAGATTAAGCGAATTTGTTCACTGAAGAAACATTCCCGAATAAACTTTTGCATGTGCTTTCAGGAAAATTTAAATTTCTTGACAAGTTCACTGCAAAGGTTATGAATAGTTTCAGAAAACATCTAAATGGCAAACAAACATTTATTCAGTTTACAATAACACAAGACTAACGCGTTACAACAGGAAAAAAGGTTAACTGGAACAGGCAAACCAATGATATTATGTAAACATGATTACATAGAAAACAAGTTACGACTTAAGAATTGTAATAAATAAGTCAAATGATTAACAAACTTTCCATCTTTTTTCCAATCACTCAAATATGTGTGTCACACTTCTACTTTCCAAGACTCTGCTGAAAAGGAAGTACACACACAACAATAAAGTGATGAGATCGACTCACAAAAATGATACGTCCCGTATATATCGAAGTAACACAACCAAGGGCCTTTGCTCATAATTTATAACAGAGTATCCAATGAGTTTTCAGATAAGGGTCTGTATTAGTAGTCAAACATCAGAGTCACCAAATGCCTGACTGTTACAGTTTTTATCTTTTTGGGGGGTTGGATATCATCACTGGTTTCGTTAATCCAACAAGTACAAAGTCCCACATAAATATGCAAGTCAAAATTCATTCCTGAATCGAATGATGCAAAATGGTCAGCCAATTAAATGAGCATGAAAAATGACATCCAAGAAAGAACCACACACCTGCCAGAGTCGTCATTACAGATGGCGATTTCTCGAATGAGTAGTTCTTCATTGATAAAAACCGAAAGTTAACAAAGAAGGTAAGGATACTTAAATGTATTTAACAGAAATCGGAAATGCACACCTTGGACGAGGCACTTAGAAAATCCCAAACTTCATGTTGCTCAGCAACATTGGCAATTGACAAGAGTTCCTGATAGAGACAGCATAGTCAAAATAGCTAAAAGGAGAAAATGTATATGCACCATCACCAGGAGTAGGGTTAACCATACTTGGAGATACTTGTCAAGCTGAATACAGCGCTGATGAACAAAAGCATCCTCTGTACTTGAAGAGAATATCCTTTTGGGCGGCAAATGTAGTGTATAATTAGGAATGTCCTTAAGATGCCTATGCAATCTCTCAAAATTCCGATATCTGCATGCAAAGTATTACAAATGAAGAATCAACTGACCAGTGCACAGAAAAGCACTGTAATCCTTTCTAATCAGAAAGCTTTCTCATGTCATTTAAAACAAAATTGTCCTCATACTGAATTGAGTTTGAAGTAGATCAACAGCGTCACATCCATCTCAGAAAAAGCAATATTCTTCTATTCAAACTTTTTTCAAAATCATACCTTCTTTTCACAATCCAAGTGTTGTTCTCAGCATCAGTAACAGAAATTGAGTAAACTGCAAAAGAATTTGAGCCAAGTTTCTCAAAGTATGCTCCAACAACCTGCAGATCAAGGACTCAAATTAGCTAAAACACAGAATATTTCCAGATGTCACGAACCAGAGGAGATAAGAGATACTCATGCAATCCTTTATTTCAACTGAAGCCATGATTATGAAAATAGCTAGTCATGCAAATATGGGTAGCTAATGCAGATCATCTTATAAAGATTCCAATATTAGATCGCCATACTTTTCCCCTGGCATGGCACATGCAAATTGTTACACATAGTGGGTGTGATAGCAGAATAATCTAGCAAACTACTCTGGCATGAGAATTTATCATGTAATAGCGGAAAAGAAGTGAAAAGTATCATCTTGAACCAAGGAAAGAAGCCCGGGCCATGAAGCTACTGGTCTTGAATAACAAAAGCATTTTTACATTTTTAAAGTGAGGTTAAATCCAATTAAAATTTCATGAACCAAACAAAGGAATTTGAAGGTCTTACCTGACATCTCAACTTTGGAGCATGTGGTACTTCACCTTGTACATTAGACTTATTAACATCTGCACCACAGGATTCAGTAAAGAAGGGTGTACTGGTTTGACTAGTAAACACATTAACAAGGTTCAACTGAACTTCTAAATCAGAAGTGCTATTTGATCTTTTAAGTTTATTTCTGTTTTCAGGGGAAACAACATCGTCATTGTTCTCCAGGTTATTAGCAGTACAGCCTCCCTCTGGACACACCTTCTTGTTGAGATCTTGTGACCTGCTCAAGGCATCAATACTGTGATCGGTAGGTCGAGTATCTTGTTCGAGCCAGGGTGTTAGTTGCTTCGAAGCTTTACCTTCTACTTCAATAGATGTTTCAGGCTTCTGTTTTGCTATTTCAGTCACCAAATCTTTTCTAGGAAATACGACGGTTACTGAACTTGTAACTTCAGGGGCTTGAAGTTCTGCAGAAGCCTTCTTTTGGAGTTTCTTTTTGTAGTGTCTTCCTATGGTCCACATGTTTTCCAGATTTTCAGGCATAAGAACTTCTGTTCTTCTCTGAGTTGCTGCATCAAACACTTTTGCCCAGTCAGCAGGCCGTGGATGTATGTGTTCATCCTGCATTGTACTAGGCAAGAGATTTCCCAGGGCACCAGAGTCTAGTTCCCTGTTATCATCGAACCGAGATAAAGAGGCATCACTCCCTTGGTTGTTGGAACCATTTTCTTCAGAAACAGTGTGGTCACAGTTATGACCCTCAGGATTAGGTGGTTGATCAGTGGAAAAAACCTTGGACCAGTCATTGTAGGCCAGAATTATATACTCAATCAACTCATTAATATACCTGGAAAAAGAGTAAAGAAGTCAGTCCTGAACAGCAATCACATAAACTAGTAACAATTTAACTTGCTATTGAAGAAGACTGCAAGGGAGAGAATGATGTTGCTTGCATGAGGAATTCAAAAAAGCTGATGTAAACATTGAACCTCAGATTAATATCGTGACACAAATCCATTAGCAAGCATAATAACATCACAGAAACAAGCCAGAGAAGGTATACATTACACAACAAATTAGAGGCATTGGAGTGGAAATTATCAACATACAGATGGTGTTTGAATATGGCAATGTTTGCTAATACATAAGTTTGGAATCAAATTATGACATTCCAAAAATAAAAGGTAATATGATAATATAATTCATTATTTATTAAGTCAAATTTGGAATATGGGGTGAGAGATTGACTCTCAAATCAAAGCTAAGGTATATAGGTTTCAACTGATGCTACTCTATACAACATAAGTTTATTATTCAAGCAAACAATTAAAATGATGCTAAAGCATAACAAAGATGAAATAACATGTGGACTTCTCTTTCTGATCAAAGTTATGGATGATGCCAACATAATCCATCTACAACATAGAAATTATTCTTTACACAGATTATGATGAAACTAATCTTCAACTTAAGACAATAAAAAGTTGATGGAAACAGCATCTCACCCTGGGCTAGCGAAATTCATTATTGGTTGCATTACCAAACAAGTTAGGAACTCACGAGCAAAGCATCGAACTAAAGGGCATTGTGCTTCCCTTGGTCTTAACACAACAGCTAAAAGCCCACCCATAAGCTGCTGAATTACCTATATTTGACAAATATAAGATGTCATGAAAATTAACTGAAATAAATACAAAAACAGTTTGGTCCAAAAATGCCTTCTGAATCAGAACACTTCTACACCTTGTACTCACACTCTGGAGATATCAAAGCAGGATGCAGCTCCTCAGAGGCCAGTAGATGCTGCTTCAATCTTTCATCCCTTTCTTCAGAAGACAATGTGCCCATAACATCTGTGCCAATAGCAATATGGTTTCTTCTAAAAAGTTCAAAATGATCTCCTATCAGGTCTACCACATCCCTGGAGAAAGCCAGAAACAGGTTTCAGTCATTCATATCATCAACTAATTTGAATCACATTTTTCGCAACTTCATTAAAGTGGAGTGGAAACATATACCAGAATACAATACCTTGTCAACAGGTCAACAAGGTTCACTTCTTTGATTCTTCCAGATACTTCACCAAGGACATCCATGATTATAGCACGTATCAGCTCTGGTGCCTCTTTGTCAGGTGTAATATCTGAATACCACAAATCTAAGACAAAATCATGCAAGATTTTGTTGATGAAGTCCTCAATGGCTGCTTCTATAACAGGGGAATCTATGTTTCTCTTCCATTTTTTTGCAGGAGGCAGGGAAGTAAGACGAGAATCATTCACAGATAGCTGCTTCTTTTCTAAGTGTGACAAGTAGGATGTTGGTCTGATACTCCGGTCTTTCCACCGGAACTCCACCTCATTAAACAATATTCTTAGTCCAGAAACCAAGAGCACAGCTATGGGAATATTCATTAGCATTGATTTACTAGTATCTGCCAAGACATATAAAGTCAAAATCAATGATCAAGATTATGGTAAGAATAGGCAGATGAACAGCACACTTGCAGTTAAAGATCACTTAAACAAACAAAAAGAAGTGCTCAAAATTTTGATGGCATGCTCCCCAGTGTAAGCTACACTTTAGTAAACAACAGAACAGAAACGAATAACAATGTTTATTTTCATCAAAGTAGTTCAGCTAAAATAAGTTCAGAGTAGAAAAAGTGAAAAATGACAGCTCTCCCACGTCTGGATTCCCTGTAAACTCAACATTTTGTGGTAATGTTAGATTGTTTTGGCCATGGTTGATTGGATAATCAATGGTCACCTCATAATAAACAATAAAAACAGAAGTCGGGTGTATATATGCATCTACATGAAACAATAACTATTCCTCCTCATATATTTTTTACTCAAGTTCACCAATTCTACATGACTACCAAAGAATCTCCTCCAGTTGGAAAGCACAATATAACAAACACGCAACGTAAATCAAATGAAAGCTGCATCCAAACAGATGAAATTGATACAGAAAAGAAAAAAGAAAGCCATTAAAATTTCCAAAATTTTTTCAAAAGTTTAACACAACTTCATAAAGTAGTATAATGAGCTTAGAACAACGCATTGATCAGCCACACACCACCATATTCGCAATGCATCGACAAGAAATGATGAAACACGTTAATTATTTCTTATTTGGATAAAACCTAAAGGAAACGTCAAGGAATTACGTGTCAAGAAATAAGACACCGAGAATATACAGAGAATCCACCAGACCGTCCGAAGCTTGACTTCCTGGATCAGATCTTGTAAATTATCCATTGCGTTCTTCATAATTCTCGAGTGATAAGATCTTCTCGTCAACTAAAACATAATCTAATGTACAATAACTAACAATTGAATGAAAAAATAAATCTTATAATCAGAAGGAAGAAACTAAAAACATTAACAAATCCTCGTAATCCCTTGGAAATTCCCCCAAGAAAATCATCAACTCTTCCGAACCAAATTGTTGAATTTGGTATAAGATTTTCGGATCGTTTCTTAGCCGGAGTTTTCGGTTACTTCTGCCTCGCTCGCGCTTCCCCTCTCTCTCTCTCTCTCTTTCTTTTTCTCCCCCCTACTACAAATAACTTCGTTTTGGTACTATTTTTGAGGGAGGAGAGAGAGGGAAAAAGGAGGGAAAGGCAGACGCCACGACGTCCGTTATATTCGTTGTAACGTTCTGTAGCTGTACCCTCAACAAGAATTGACGTGTTTGCCCTTACATGAGCGGGTTTTCTGACTATTTCGGTCCGACCCAAATGATAAATCCAAGCCCAGCTCCAGTTGGGTTGGGCCCGGCTGAGAATATTTGTTTGACTCTCAGTTTTATTTTTTTCTTATTTTTCATTTTTAGAAATATTTAAATTCATGATTATTTTTCTCATCTATATATTTTATACACCAATCACGTTGAAATATTTAAGAATCTGTGGGTACCCGTGTTAAGGTATGGGAAAATGTATTTCTTAAAAGAAAAAATAAATAAAGTTATAAATCACTTAAATTTTAAAGTATAAAAATAAATAAATAAATAATTTAAAACTTAAATAATGTAATTAATAAGTATAAGAACGAAAAATAAATCTAATTTATTCTACTGGCTAAATTTATCTACAAAGTGAGTGAATCATTCGAATTAAAATAATCAATTGTACACTTTATCTAATTTAAATAGAAAATAAAAAATAAAATTTGAAGTGGCAAAAAAAATATATTTGTTAATATTATTTGATATCAAATTAAAATTTAGTGCTGTTGACTAATTTACTTAAACAGGTGTGAATAAAATCATACACTTATCTATATTTAAATAAAAAAATTAAAACTATTTTTTATATAGTAATATATAATTGAAAAAGTCTATCAAAGTATGTACATACGTTTAGACAGTCTCTATATCTATATACCATTAGAGTATATTTGGTTCATATGATTATGTATGATACAACTATCTATCATATATAATCACATTTTTTTGTTCACGGGATTAGAGTTTCGATACCAAATCTAGTTATGTGGATATGATTGAATGGAATAGTGTATCTCACCCTTTTAATAGGAGTGACAATTGAATCGCCCGCCCATTTAACTCAAAGTGATTATAAATCCTAAAAATTAAGATCCACCTGATCCCTAAATAAAGCACAAAAAATTCATAAGAACATCTTGAAATATATTCTGTGATATATATATTCAAATTTTTTATGTATCAGTCAAACCTTCTTTTCCAAGACCTCAGACCCAATTTAGAACTTGGTGTCCTAGTCCTCTTCAGTCTGCACTCTTCCTTTCCTACTTCACTCTCAAGATTGACAAAATGGTCTTATTTTTATCGATTTCAAGTTTCTGCTCTTGTATTATGGCTTTAAAGAAAAAAGGGTCTTCTTTTAATATTTTATGGAACAAATGAAAAAAAGAAAAAGAAGAAGAGTTCTACTGGCGTCATATTCATTTTGGTGGATCCCAAGTCTTTCTCAGAGTCATGGGATGAGTCCCGCATCCATTCAAACTCGTCTCATTGCCACATTTATATCTCAGATGGGATACACTACCCTCATAATTTGTATTTGAGATAAAAAGAAAAATACCTAAAACTTAAATATTCCTCTAGTAACCACCGCCTGATAAAGAAAATAAATGATTTTCTCAATAAGAAAGTTGATTGATTCTCTCTACTCTGTTTTATCTATCACTTTTGTGTTATTGTAAAAATAGTCATTATCTTTTTTTAAAAGATATCATATATATATGTGTACTTGTATGTCCAGAGATAGTTATTAAAAGTGGTAATATTTCAAATTTCAAATAAATTTTCTTTTGCCTCATATAAATTTGAATAAAAAAATATCACAAAAAAATATTTAAAAAACTATAATTTAATAAATATTAAGAGAATTTTTATCTTTTAGTTGTAACTATTCACAAACTATAAGGTTAATACGAAAATAACTTAAACAAAGAGAACCTTATCAGTGTTTTTTTTTTTTTTAATTTTTTTTAAAGGACGATCATTTTATATTTAATACTTCACAATCCCTTCGTTTGCATATACATAATACTTGATACTGGACCATCTTAAGTAAGATGGTGATAATTTTACTTTTTATTATAGAAGGAATATTCTAACATGAAGAATTTCTAAAAGAAAATGAATAATAATAATAAAAATCATACAATACGAGAGATCAGAGCAAATACTTAAATTTGGAAAGGAATAAAAATTTGAGCTTGAGGTTATATATAATTTGGTTCAATTTTTAACATACATGTCAAAATAATAATTAGAATTAAGTTAGATACAAAATCGAGGTCGAGTGATTTGATATTTCTATTTGTATTGACGTACGTTAGAATTAAATTAATTTATTTTTGTGTAACAAAAGAAAAGATAATTCTTTACTTATTGCAAGGTGGTGAAAATTAAGGTCAAATTAAATACAAATTAATTAATGATCAAGGTTCTTGTATTAATTAAACCTTGACCTATATATATATATAAGTAAAAAAATGAATTAGTATAATGTTTTAAATTTCGGTATTTGGCATGAAAAATGAAGATAGTGAATATTGCAACATCTCGATCTCCTTACAAACAGCTCAAATAAGGAAGACTCAACCATTGCCTATTCTCAGCAATTGCATGTGGTGTATATGAATCCCATCCATTCAGACTAATCAACATGCCAAATGCACGCTGCGCCTCCTATATTTTTGCCCAAAATTCACCTTGACCTTTTTCCATCCTGTGGTCCCAAAACAACTCCCAGCCTTCTCATATTCTATAAGCAGCGATGAGTCCCGGCTTCTCCCAATCATGGCTAATCCTCAGGAAATGAACACCTTCTTCGCCTGCTCTATCTTTCTTTCTCTCTTTTTCTCTTCCTTGGCAAGCATTATTGATGTCGATGTAAAGCTTGGGCATCACCCACACGACGCAACAGGCCATTCCAACGGTCACCATGTCGGTATAAAGTTGGGGAATGATAACCAGCAGGACGGAGGGCATTCTGATGGTCATGACGATCAGGCTGCGTCCACCTTCCCTAATCCGAGGCTCAAGAGTGCTTACATTGGCCTTCAGGCGTGGAAGAAGGCCATCTACTCTGACCCCACTAATTTCACCACGAATTGGGTCGGCACTGACGTGTGCTCCTACAATGGTGTCGTTTGTGAAAAGGCGCCCGACGATCCTAACATCACCGTGGTCGCTGGCGTTGATCTCAATCATGCTGACATTGCAGGCCACCTCCCTTGGGAGATTGAGTACCTCATCGACATTAGCCTCCTCCACATAAACTCCAACAGGTTTTGTGGCATCATTCCTGAGGGCATAAAGAAATTGAAGCTTCTCTACGAGCTTGATTTGAGTAATAATCGGTTTGTGGGACCGTTCCCAGAAGTTGTCCTGGAACTTCCGAGCCTTAAGTACCTTGATCTCAGGTTCAACGACTTTGAAGGGGCATTGCCTCCGGAGCTGTTTGATAAGAATTTTGACGCTATCTTCTTGAACAGCAACCGGTTCGAATCCACTATCCCTGAGAATTTCGGCAACACCCCAGCTTCGGTTGTGGTGATGTCCAACAACAATTTCACCGGTTGCATTCCCACCAGCATTGGCAAGATGGCGGGCAAGATGGACGAGTTGATCATGTCCAACAACGCTCTCTCTGGCTGCTTGCCCGAAGAAATCACGCTATTGAACACCACTACAGTTTTCGACATCAGCAGTAACAAGTTTATGGGAGACCTGCCGAGAGGCATGGAGTTCATGCAGGGCTTGGAAGTCATTAACATTGCAGACAACAAGTTCAGAAGCAAGGTGCCTGAAACAGTTTGCACCTTGCCGAGCTTGAAAAATTTCACATTTTCATTCAACTATTTCGAGGAGAAAAATCCCATCTGCGACCCGAACGCCTTGCCGGGGCTTGAGCTGGACGATAAGGACAACTGTTTCGGCCGGGAGCAGCACCAGAGATCCCAGAATGAGTGCGCCTTAGAATTGAGCAAGAAGGCAGATTGTAACGCCTTTTGCAGGCCGAATAGGAATGGCGAGTCACCAAAGGGAGGAGATGGTCCAACATCCCCGGCTCAGGCTCCATGGTTGGCTCCAGTCCCTGCTCCTTCTAAGCAAACAACCGTCCAACCTCCCAAGGCCTTCATTCCGCCCTATGTTTCTAAGCCACCAACTCAAGCTCCTAAGCCGGCTCCAGTCCCAGCTTTCCCGCCAAAACCTTCTAAGCCGTCTATTGCGCCAGCTCCTACTCGTGAGCCAGTGAATGTTGCTCCCCCAACGAAAGATGGATCGTCGCCACCTCCAGTTGCCTTGCCTCCTGTTGTGGTTCAATCACCACCGCGTGCTGTTTCTCCCCCCCAAGCATCACCAGTGCAATCACCTCCTCCACCACCGCCGATCTACCGCTCACCACCACGTGCTGTTTCACCCCCTCAACCATCACCGATGCAGTCACCCCCTCCACCACCTATCAACCGTTCACCACCGCGTGCTGCTTCTCCCCCTCAAGCATCACAGATGCAGTCACCCCCTCCACCACCGATCAACCGCTCACCACCGCGTGCTGTTTCTCCCCCTCAAGCATCACCGGTGCAGTCACCCCCTCCACCACCACCGATCAACCGCTCACCACCGCGTGCTGTTTCTCCACCGCAAGCATCACCAGTGCAGTCACCCCCTCCACCACCACCGATCAACCGCTCACCACCGCGTGCTGTTTCTCCACCGCAAGCATCACCAGTGCAGTCACCCCCTCCACCACCACCGATCAACCGCTCACCACCGCGTTCTGTTTCTCCCCCTCAAGCATCACCAGTGCAGTCAGCCCCTCCACCACCACCAGCCGGTCGCTCACCACCGCGTGTTGTTCCCACACCTCAACCTGCACCACCAATGCAGTCACCATCTCCTCCACCACCCGTTCGCTCACCACCGCCCCCACCACCAACACAACAAGCTTCCCCGCCGCCGCGTGTTCACTCACCACCGCCCCCACCACCAACTCAACAAGCTTCCCCGCCGCCGCGTGTTCCCTCACCACCACCCCCACAGCCAAAATCACCTCCACCACCACCAACAGCAACTAACAAACCTCCACCGCCGGCTTTCTCACCTCCACCCCCATCACCGACACAAGCACAACCTCCAAAACCATCTGGCCGTTCATCATCGCCGCCACCACAAGCGGCTCAACAATCCCCACCTCCATTTGCATTCCCGCCAACCAAACTCCCCCCTATTTTGGGAGCCCACTACGCATCTCCACCGCCGCCAGTTATCCCGGGCTATTAAGGAGCATCACATCACATATATATATACTCTTGCCAATTTTTGTAGGTGAAAAATAGTGTCATCCCTTAGTCAAATTTTGTATCCAACATGCATACATAATATGCAATTATTTCACGTGACATTTCAAACGTGGGTTCAATATTGCATGTAATACCTTAGCTTCTAGCTCAAAAATTCAAGTTTTTATTTTATTTTCTTGCTAATTGTTTGTTCATATACTTCGTTTTTAATTATCATTATTTATGAGCAATTACATGATTATGATCAAATGCAATTTAATTGATTTACTAAAAAACTAATTAAAGCAAACAAATATTTACTTTAATTAATTAAATAGTTCTAGACTTTCAGTTTTTTCATCATAGTAAAATATCGTTACATCCATCTAAAGCTCGCCAAAAAACATAGTATGAATAGTCCTTTTTTATATATATATTTTTTATAAATTTGAAAATTGAATTAACAAAAAAAGGATAAAATATCTATGACAAATAAAACTACCCGAATTAATTTGATTATAACTAATTTACGTCCAACATAATAAGAAAAAAAAGATAAATTTCAAAATTAATTTTTTATTAAAATTAAAATTCAATTCAAACTCGAATACTATCTTATTCGACCTATTTAATTTATTTAAATGCAGAACAAATTTCATAGCTTATTTAATTAAAAGTTATAGAATCTAACATTCAATTTTTAAAAAATTAATTATGATATCATAATCACAAACTGCGATAAAAATCTGAACAGAAAGTGTATAATTTATATACCTTAATTAATAACTCATGTATTGTTACTTTATTGAATTTTGGAGTTAAAATTACGACGGGATATCTCGACTTTAAACTTGAATGAGTGTGAGTGTACGGGTGTGTGCGGAAAAAAAAAAAGAAAAAGAAAAAGAAAACCTAACAATCAACAAGGTTTTAAAAATGATTTAAATATTACTTAAATTAGTTATTTGAACGAGTTTATTCTACATTGCAAACGACCGCGTTTAAGTAGTATCAAAACGGCGCAGCTTGATAACGATTGCCGTCATGAAAACATCGTGCCAGATCGCCAGATCGCGAGCAGTTTGGGTTCAAATAAACGACGAAAGAACACTGCGAATGGCTCATTCCTAGAGATTAAAATCCTCCAAAATTAGTTGTAGTCAGATTCAAATCTCACTTCTAGTTATTCCCTGAGGTTGTAAAGGAAAAAGGATAAAGCTATCCTCTATTTTGTTCAGGATTTCCGGAAACTTTTGTACAAGTTTTGTTTTGTTTGAGGAAAGTTTGCGTAGTTTTGGTGTGGAATGGCGGATAACCCGGCGAAGCCTTCTGAGGCGGAGGAGCCGCCCGCCGCCGCCGCAGGACAGCCTTCTTCGGTGGGAGAAACTGGTGGAGGCGGCGGTGGTTGGGGCGGTTGGGGTTTTTCACCGCTGTCTTACCTATCAGATCTTCAGAAAGTTGCTGCTGTCGCCGCTGAGGAGATCTCTCGTAATGTATGTCTCTGTTACATAGGCAACGAGTACTCTAGTTTGAAATGTTACACTCTTTCGCTTATGTTATCTCGCGGTCGTTAGGCTCAGATTGATGTTATTTCTAGATGATGTATAAGCCGTGAGTCGAGCTAATTGAAAATGGAATTGACGTGTGATTGGTCAGGTTATGTGATTGATCTTTTTCTTTATTTGTTTCGCGGAAGTGTGAGTGGAGCTTAAAGTTATATGGATCTAGTAGTTCTGTTTTATTTTTGCTGATGGTTTGTGAATATAAACTTGCAAATGCAGTGTATTGACATCATGACTTAAATTCATCTAGTTTATCACTTATGTATATAACGTTACATTTGTAGAGCTTGTACTTGGCAAATTTTCTGTGAGTAGGTCTTGTGATTCCTTATAGGCAAATTAGTAAGTCGGGCAAAAATGTTGTTGTTCCGAGAATACGTATAGGTCAGTAGGTATTACTGAAAATCTCAAAAAATACTATTATTTCTTTCCTTGGCCCACTTATTAAGAATTGCGAGGCCGAAGAACTGTAATGCATTTCAGTTTTGATGCTCAGATCAATTCACATCCATTTGTTTGGTGGAATTACATGTTGCTTATTTAAGTTGTATGCTTTTGTGAATGCAGGCTGTTGAGGCAGCTAGGACAGCAGCAAAGAGCATTTCGGATACTATCGCTGAAGATTCAGAATCTTCTCAGGAGGATGGTACGGAAGCATCTGCTGTTAAAGAGGAAAGTGATGACGAAAGCAATGAGCTGCGCAAAGCAGCTCTTGACAAACTAGAGAAAGCCAGTGAAGATTCCTTTCTTAGCCAGGTTGAACATATAAATATATATGTGAGACATGCTATACAACAGTCATCTTTTTTCCTGTTTCTATACTGATCTCCCTCTTTGTCTTGATATCAAAGGGCCATCTCTTCATGATTCTAATTTGTTTTTGTTTCATGGAGTGCTGCAAACTGATTCACTCAGAGATGTTTTGGTGTCCAATTCATTCAGAGATTTTTCAAATTTAATTTCCACTTATCAACTTGAGTTTTATAACGTCTATGCAGGGTTTAAGGGCTCTTGATACTTCAGTAGAATCATTTACTTCAGGAGCTTGGCAAGCCTTGGGAACTGCATGGAAAGAAGGAGCCAATTTAGTTCACAAGTATGTCTTTCCTTTTTCATTCATTGACAGCATCATCTACTATGTCTAAAGTATCATTGTGGGAGTATCACAATTTGTAGATAAAGAGGTACAACTGGGAGACATCTATAGCTTTGTCTATTCATTGTAGGAATATCACAATTTTGGTGATCCAGGATGATTTTCTATTTTTCTTAGGATTGAGGATTCAGCTTCAAGTTTTACTGGATCAACTGAAGATGGTGGTCTACCAGGGCCAACTAGTTCTCTTGCACCTTCTCTGTTAGAGGTTAGACCAGCTACCATTTTCCTTTCTTTTTTTTTCTCTTTCCGGAGCTGTGGCACAATTCATCGGTCTTGGTTAACCCATGTAGACAGGAAAAGCTTTTACAGCAAAGGGTATGCAAGTGCTAGAGCTAGTGGGAAAAGAAACTATGGATCTTTTAATTTCAGAGACTGGGATTCACGCTGAGAAAAATTCAAAGAAAAGTGATGGACTGATAGATGATGATCAACTGTTTGAAGAAGTTACATTTGACAGATGCTTTTATATCTATGGAGGTCCAGAGCAATTGGAGGTACTACGTTCACAATATTCATCTAGGTGCATTTAGTTTAGTAATATGGGATTTTGATGTTTAATACGAGTTTCCTGGCAGGAGTTGGAGGCATTGTCCAATCATCATGCGCTATTATATAACCGAAGAAAAGCTAAACTCTCTGCTGAACAAAAATCTACATATGATGGAAAGCTTAAAGAAGTCCAACAGATCTTCAGCTTAAGTGCTGAAATTGATGGTAACATATACTTAGAAAAAGGGAAGAAAATAGAGGCTGGAGATAATGACAACATTGATCAATTAAGAAATTTGAATGATTCCAGTGTCCGCAAGGCTGCTGAATTGGCTGCAGGGTAAATTTACCTTGCATTCTCGTTGTTTCTTCTTATTCATGATCTGTAGTCTGTTTTGAGTGTTAATGATGACATTGTGTGGCTGCTGACAGTAATCTTAAGACTTGCATTACTGCTACTCTTATTAAGGCTCATATAGTTGTGTCTGTTTGCATGTGTATGTGACTGACTATATCATGGCTGTAGCACATCTCAAGGAATGAGTTCCCGTGAGCTATGGCTGAACTTTGAAGTACAGGTCTCTTACCAAATGTTTTTAAAATGGTAAAATGGTTTCATATGTCTTGCTTTTGTTTGGACTCTTATGCAGCCAAATAGACCTGTTTCAGAATCTGTTGATTGCCATACTAGATTCTAGAACTGTCTAATAAGAATCCTGCAGCTTTACCTCTTGCCTAGGTGCATGTGGCGTTTATTCTTGTTTTTCTTTCTGTTGTCATCGTCTCATTCTCAGTTTGTATAAATAACATTGAGGAATGGGTAAACCTCAAAACAAACCAGCATGACCTGGGAATTTCATTATGTGAGGGGTGAGTGGAGGAATGTAAAGTGGAAAAGCCACTGAAAGGATGCTCATGGTATCTTATACCATTGATTCCATTGTGTGATATTGTGTTCAGAAATGGCTGAATCATAATTTTAAATAAAGCTGATATATGTGGTATATAACGCAGCTCATCATCAGTAAATTTCTTTATTACCACATGCACATGAGTAGAGACTAGTCTTGTAAGCAAATGGTAGAGGTAGTAGGATGCAGCCTCAACTCTTTGCATCCAAGTATTATGTATTTAAGTTTCAGGTATCTTTTCTTTTCCAATGATGATCTACTGACTTGTCGAAATTCAAACCAATGTATACCTTTTAGAGATGTTTACTAGTTCTTTTCTTAGGTCATTGAACATGCTTATACTCATTCTGGGAGTTTTAACCCTTTCAGATCTACTTATGGAATTTCCTTATGTTACATTTGGATTTGGAGCGGAGGATTTGGATTTGAAGGAATGGTTTGAGGAAAGGAGTTCAAATCCATTATAATGCCACAAAATATAGTTCAAATAGGAATTCAAAGATCCGACATGCTTTAACATATAATTATCCAACAAGCTCAAAGAATTTGTTGGGTGTGGATTTGAAATCTTTAGCTCCAAATCCAAAGACATCCTTAGTGGTTGCTTAAAAGTTGCAAAATTAATGGAAATGAGATGATCAAACTCTGGCATCATATGAAGAGAGATTTAACTCCTGGCTTCTATATTCTCTCTTCTTACACTTTACAAAATCTTGGAACGAAAACACAGTTCTAATTTGTAAAGCTATAAGAGAGTTTGATCTTTTGCAGTTTTGCTAATGCTTTGGTTGGGCTGTCTCCAAATGACATAATTCAGAGAACCTCTGGGAGGCTTGATTCTCTTCATTCAGAGGGTGTTCATGTATGCATACGAGTTATTTCAGTTTCCACAAAAATCTTCTTAATCGAGTAATAACTAGTTTGTAAGTTTTGTAGTAATGATTTGATGGATGTAAAATTTTGACAGAGACTTTCTGAAATGTGCTGTTGTTCGGTATCTCAACTGCTGATGCTTGGGAAATCCATCATATCTAATGCCAACAAAGTGCAAGACCAAGAGATTGAGGAGGAAATTGGGTTGATTGATTGGCCTGAGGATTCTGTGGAAAAGGCTAAAATAATCAGATCGAAGGCACAATCTATGACTGGAAATATGGAAGCTGTTTTCAATAGTTTCATTACTGGTAAGTTATGGTTTAGAATCTTAGATATATTCACCTTGCTTTTCCTGTAGTCATTTATAGTTGGTCAATTTGATTTACTTGATGTGGAAATTATTTCGTCTGTACTTGTTATTCCTTGGCTTACAGCCTTGGTTGAGGTTAACCACTCAGTGTTCTCCTTTTATTTTTTCCCCCTTAAAAGAGAAAAAGCTTCAATGGTTGTTGAGGATATAACTTCAAACAATAGGAAGCCGAAGGAAAAAACTGGGAAATAATTTTTTGTGCTTTCTAAACCATTTGCATGTGCCACATTTAAGCATTTTCATTTCCGAATGAAGTAATGATTGCATAATAAGGATGAGACGCTACAGGTAACAAGTCTTTAGTGAGTATATGAAGCCTGTATGATCCATACATATGAAGGTGGCATCACCATTGTTACTTCTTTGATATAAAGTTTGTGAACTATTTGTAGTTGGTAGAAAGATCTTGATCACTATAAATATTAAATATTGGCTGCTTTAGCTCGACTCTCCCTACCATGACAATAAACGCTAACGAATGAGATTCATGTCTTTTCCCTTCATCTAATAATCTTTAGTCTCACTTCTCAGGTATATCAGATGTAGCAGAAGCTTATCAATCAGCTATTAAAAGTGCTGCTACGGATTCTCAAGAAGTTGTCACTCAGAAATCTGTTCAAGAAAAGGCCAGTGCATTTACTGAAAGTCTCCGCTCCGGTCATACTACAGCGTTGGGTAAAATGCAGGACGGGCTGCAATGTTTGACCTTTGTGGTTCTTTCTACCTCGATACCCAGTTCTTGAAAGTTGAAATAGATTATCTATTTGCTGGTGCATACAGATAATCTTATTAGTTTATTATTTGTAAATAATCTTGGTTTATTTTTCTGGTTGAAGGTTCGTATCGAACCCAAAAATAAGGTTACTTTCTACTTTGCTATTGGCATTTGGCTGTTCGCATCCCGCCTGTTTTTGAAGGGAAACTATACACTCAGGAACACTTGTTAGTGGAACCATTTTTTTAACATTTAACCCTCCGCTTTTTAGTGTCCCTGCATTAAATACCATTTTGGAATTCTCTCGTTTGATCTCTCATTTTGTCATACCAAGGGATAAATTATAATGTAGTTATCAGTTAATTACAGTCTAATCTTGATACGGGGATATTTTGACACGACCTTCCTGCTAAATACTTAAGATTTTCACACAAGCTTTGATCCGTTTCTTTAATTCAAGGTTTTTACAATCTTGCTTCTGTTACTCCAAAACTTTAATATGTACGGATTGAGTGTTACCATTGTAACATTTTGTGATCAATAGCTCATGTGTAATCGTACAATTGGACAAATTCTATAAATAGTTGTTCTTTATGTATCAAAATATAACTTTTGCTACTCTATTCTTGTTATGATATTCAATTTGTTTTCTAGAATTTACTAACTTATGTATTGGATAGTCTGGGCCTTTTTCTGTGTAGTTCTAATCGTGGTATATTTTATAGGTTAGTCTTGAAGAATTGAGATGTGTCCATTGCATTTAGAGTAGCAATCATCCTAAAATCACTTAAAATATACATTGTTGTATTTTTTGGAACAACAAATGTAAATCAATTTATTCTTGTATGCGTCCATGCAAATAAAGTGGTCATTTATATAATTTTTATAATAGAGCTGTTTCTGACTTGTCAAAATAATTGAATTTTGCATTATTTTAGAAAGACGTAGATAAGATTACCATCTCATCCACCTACTAGAACAAAGAGATGCAGAATTATTCCAGAATCATGCTATGGTATTATTTTGAAGGGGCGTATCCGATCACTAGCATCTGCCAAGATTATGGATTACTCAGAAAATAATAATAATAATAATTAACCATGCAAATCTCGTAAAGACTAATTAAATATTTGCATTACCAGTAATATACAAAGTCAATTCTTGGTATCGAAAACGGTCCAACATCACGTTTCTTGGAAGCCCAGCAATGTTATTTCAATTTTGAATTAAGAATGGATGGTGTCCTAACAATATAATAGTTACTGCAAAACCTCATGATTTTTATAATTAAATTTAAAATAGATCTTCTTTTTTTTTTTTAATTAATATTATATTTTTTGAGACATCCTGATTGACTGACTGCCTCATTCTCAAAATTTCCATGCTTCTCTCCCTTTCAACTCTGAAGTCCATAAAAAATTCTAATTTAGATTGATTTATCTCAATTTGAATCAATTATACGATAATTACAATAAATTTGATTTGTATAGTTCAATGATTTATGGCACTTGTTCTGCTATAGCATGAGGTAGAGCTTTCTAACCAGATTTCTGTTACTGCATTATTTACCAGAAACCAATCAGATCAAATCCCAACTTTCTTCAAATTTCCTTCTGCACAGATTTATCGACTCCAGAACACAACTCTCTCTATTCATATGAAGATCACCTCACTTCCAAAAAAGAA
Source organism: Sesamum indicum (assembly GCF_026168435.1). Lineage (NCBI taxonomy): Eukaryota > Viridiplantae > Streptophyta > Magnoliopsida > Lamiales > Pedaliaceae > Sesamum > Sesamum indicum. Next base: position 1,162,653 of record NC_142666.1, read on the forward strand.
AAAAAGGCACGTATACATCACTATCCCTTCTTGATTCTCGATGAATTTCATGAGCAAACAGAAGAAAAAACATAAAAATGGTATTAAGAAAAAGGGCAAATATACATGACATTTCCTCTCAAACCAAAAAATAATAATAATAATCAAGGAACGATGCCGATGTATGGAACGGAAACTGCGCGATTAGGATTTGCAGAAGCAGGAGAAGTGGTCTGGTTAAATACAGACCCAACCGCTTCCACAAACGCCATCGCGAACTCCACTGCAAGCTTCAACAGTTGTAAGCACATTTCCAGCTTCTGCATTTCAATCACTCCAAATCTATGTACGTACGTATGGTGATTCTGCTTTTATTTTCTGTCTAGATGGGTAGCTGTTTTTCTTCTATTTTCCGCGTATTTTCCTCCACAGAAATGATGTGTTCTTGGGGTATTTATAGTGATTAGGGCTGGTACAGAGAGAGGGTGTATCTGGCCTTTTGAACTCTCAAGGGACAAGTTTTATAATAAACAATAGCGCCCTCCCACATACCCACACAAAATACAAACTCACACTTGCAAATAATTGAGGTTTGAGAGGAGTAATCTCAGATAAGGAATGGCTTATGGCTAGTATTATTTATTGGACTACTGTCTATATTTCATATTGTGAAAGTGACTTTGTTATTACTTTGGAACAAGTCAATTTGAGCCTTATCCCTCTTCTTTGCCCCTATTCCATCTTTAATCACAAATTCTACCTCACGTTGCCTTTGCTTCAACTTAAATTAATTATATGACAAGTTTAATACACTTGTTGTGTATATGACTGGTGTACAATTTAAAAAAAATAATCAATCACATGATAATTATATTACACTTATTTTGTGATTGTTTCGATTCAACTAAACTTGATTTGTGTAAAAAAGATTTCTATGGATGTCAAGAATCTGAATGCCATCCCATGTAAATTTTGTTACCTATATGTGAGTGTATTATGAGATGTCGATACCTAATCAATTCAATGCATGGTGTATTCTTCTTGCAAGTTCAATGCGATCAGGACGACACCAGTGTGCATTTGATGACCGAAGGCCCAGTGGGCACGTCAACTATATTTCACACCTCAAATTACACGTTACTCATAGGAACGTTTTGTAATGACAAATGACAATTGTAGACTAGATTGCTAAATAAAATTGATCACAAGTAAACATTCCCTCATTTATTGGCTACTTCTTTACTAATGTGGCAGATTATGTTACTGGTGATGTAGGACGCGAATGATGTGACATACAACTAGACCAACTATATTATGGAAAAACAAACATCCAAAAAGATCCAAGATATCTTAACAAAGCTCTAACAACCTCCTCATTTATCTCATCCTGCTTCTATAAATAAAAGTTTAGATAGATCAAAAAAGCTAGCATGTTTTTTCAAGGTCACTTTGACCCTCATACACGATTTAATTTTTCATCTCATCAACACTGATTTCTCAGCAAGATTTACTATTGCAAGCATGTTCCCCACGATCTCTACACATTCTACCAACAAACTTGCTAAAATTCTCATAATATTACTTAGTGTTCTTGCTTTATTTTTCTCAAAATTGTCTACCCATTTAAACATTAAAATACTAATTTTTATTTTACAGGTTAATTATTTGATATTTTTAAGAATATTAGAAGTATTAACCCCTATTTCTACAAAATCCAGATAAGTATCAAGTACATTAATAAGAGTGCAATAACAAAAATGGGCAACATTTATAATATTCAATTAAAAAAACTAATTTGTAGCTTGAATTTTCTTAGATATGGTAACTACAACGAGTTCAAATCAGTATAATATTCTTTTATTTAATTATAAAATAATGAGAGAACAATGTGGGGCAGGGCCTATGCCTTCTGGCTTTGATTATGCATATTGTTCACTCACGAATCTTGCCTTGATTGTAAGCATTATTCATTATGTCTATCTTAGATACCCCACAATATCGTAATTAATTCCAAAAAACAAAATAGAAAAAAGCGCAACAGTAGTAGAAAGAAACGTGTTTTCCTACAGGCAGGAAGAAAGGCATATTCCCATTCCAATTATGGAGCACAAAGTTTCCGTACACGTCGACGTCGTTCCTTTGAATTGAAGTAAAAAGAAAAATAGTAGTAGGATTTAAATGGTTATTGATTATTTGCATTGGTATTATTTAAATGAATCATTGCTTTTTGCTACCACACACATTTCTGTATTAATGACAATTGATTAACATGTGACAAGTGGTGTGTTTAGGCACCTGATTGGAAGATTGATCAGCCGCCAATACCATTTTTCCTCCTTATTTTATAAGATTTTGTAAAGATTGTGAAATCATGTTAAGAGTCCGTGTTAATTGGTGCATCCACTCACTTTCTTTTCATTTAATTTGTTTTTTTGTTTAAGTAAATCGATTACAATTTTATTATCGTGTCAATCATTAAAATTATTATTTGAAGTAGACATATGATTACTATTAGTGTAAATTACAACTGTCTCTCCTCATATTTGATATAATTATGAATACCTTTTCGTTGTTTGAAAAATTACAAATACTCCTCTCAAATGAAAATAATTATGTAGTCTTTAGACAGTGAGGTAAAAATGAGTACTTTACCCTTGCTGATTTATTTTAAAAAGAATATATTTGAAATAATATAAAAAAAAATTGATGAAAATTTAATGGAATATGCTCGAAGTTACATGAACGTTAGAATCGGGAGGGTATTTATAATTTTTCAAACAACGATGAAATATTTATAATTATGTCAAACTTTAGAAGAGGTAGCTGTAATTTATCCTCCTATTAAATTAGTAGAATAACAATTCATATATTGGTGGAATTCAAACTCATAGACTTATAATTATGGGGCCTTAGTTTTGCCCAACTAAACTATGGCTCATTGATTTCTTTTCGTCTAATTAAAAATTACTTGAAAGCTGAAGAATTTTAGTATCATACTTAGAGGTGGTATTCGGGTCGGATAGTTCGGAACCCTACTCGACCTGTAGGTTAAGAATAATATTTTTGTAAAAACTATCGGGTCGATGAAAAGAAGTATAGGGTTACTTTACATATTTTCCTTCTCCCCTCTCCTTGAGATCTTCTTCTTTCCTCCCTGTCCCAACAAAAATCCCTCTTCTTTATGTCGGAAATTCTAAATTTCTAAAATATCATAACAAGATTTAATAAGATTACAAAATACCTCTGAATGAATGCATTCAGAGGCAAATGACTTTCAAAATAAGTTTATTATTGAGATTGGGACTTGGGCTTATTATTGAGATTGTTGGTTGTTATTGGATTGGGCTTGACCAGATAATTAATCTCATTGGTATTAGTAATCTTGGTTTGGGCCTGTTGTTGGGCTGGTCCAAATGATGTGTATACAAACTGTGAAGCCCACATATCGACCCACGACTGTGTCTACGGTTTCTTTTCCTATTGTTCTTTAATATTTGAACTAAAATTAAGCTTATACGGATGAAAAACACCACCATAAATGCGACTCTAGTTCGAAAAGTAGCACTACTCGTGGTGCCCGAATTAACGGACACATAATTTCAGCTTCAAGGCTCCCAGGTGCTCTTCAAGTTGAACCCTTTTTATTTTCTCCAGTTTAATTTTGATTTCTTCGTTGTTTAGGTATTTTTCTCCGTGATGGGTTCTTTATCCTCTTTGAACTCAATCTGCATTGATGGAGGCTGCTTCGTCAAATACCAGGTAAATAGTCAAAATGGTCTAACTCTTCCTCCTGCAAAACTGGATTGTATCATTCTCTTTTTGTTGTTTATGTATTAACTTATGTTTTATTCATGTAAAGAATTTGGTTCGTGGGTTTTTCTAGTTTGTTGCGATTAGTGATGAATAATGTGACTTATCAATTAACTTTTGTAGGACGGAGTCAAGAATTCAATGGTTAAGAAGCTTTGTGTTAGAGCTTCTGTTGCTAAATCAGTACCACAAAACATAGAGATTAAGACCCAGAGGTCGGAGAAGTTCCGAATTGGTGTGCTTGGGGCCAGTGGATACACTGGTTCGGAGGTAGCATTCCTCTACATACCTTTTCTGTAATGTCTGTTTACAGTGGATTATTACCGGTGCCATGTTCAGAATTATTTTGTTCTGATCGTATGATGCATGCTTGGGCCTTACGAGCTTAGTGGTCTAGTTTCTTCCAAGCCATAGGCCATTAGTTCGAACAGCACCTCAGATTCTGTGTGAACAAGTGTGTGTTTGGAGTGTTCTAAAGACCTGATTCTGATGTTGTGTTTATTGTTAAGACTTATTTTTCTTTCTGTAAATTTTTGCTGTTTGACTTTGTTCTTGCGAGTCTAGATTTTAAGTGGTTGTCTTTTGGCTGCAGATAATTAGACTTCTTGCAAGTCATCCGAACTATCAAATAACCCTGATGACGGCAGATAGGAAAGCTGGCCAATCGATTGGATCAGTGTTTCCTCATTTGGTCAGACAAGTATGTCTACTGTGTCGTGCTTGTGAATGAAATTGCACCATCTTTTGTGTAATAATTTCTTGCCTTTTCATTTTTTTCTCTTATTCATTGGTTGCACTGGCTTTCTTTTTATGTTTTCCTCTTAACTGCATCTAATTTTTTAATTTATTTAACCTTTTTCATTATGCCCCATCGTCAAACATCTCAAGTTTACCAGTAGCCCAACTTTGGTATTGCTTTTTCGGTTGTTGTTAGGTGATATTCAAAATTTTTTAATATATATGATTCTACAGGATTTGCCGGATATGGTTGCTGTTAAGGATGCAGATTTTTCCACTGTTGATGCTGTATTCTGTTGTTTGCCTCATGGGACGACTCAGGTTCTTTTCTATCTATTTGCATACTCCTACATTCTGAGCCTGTTGGTTTGATGCAGTTGCAATTATTCTGGTTTGTATTTCCTAATACCCTGTTTCATACATTTGATATGTAATCACAGTTATTGCTATTTGTACAGAAGAAGTAATATTTCTTGTTTTGGCAGGAAATTATCAAAGGTCTGCCGAGTAGTTTGAAAATCGTTGATCTATCTGCGGTATTTTCGGCTTCTTGACTTCTGGTCGTTCTTCTCCTAGTTCCAAGATCCTAGGAATGCTATGTCTTGTTTTGCATAATGTGTATATCTTTTTTGTAATGTTTGTTTTCTGTGACTCATGCCTATCAAAGTCATATTGATGGTTATGTAGGACTTTCGGCTCCAAGATGTTGCTGAGTACGAGGAATGGTATGGTCAGCCTCATAGGGCGCAGGAATTACAGGTTGAATTTTTTCTTGTGTCCTGATCAATCAATGAACTTCCAATATGGTGTTATTTCATAAGGTTCTGGTTTGAGCACTTATAATGTATCGCAATGATTTGTGAAGAGGTTTGAGTTTACGACTGTTACCTTCTTCCTCAAACACTTAAAAATTGGGACAAAGAAAAAAGAAAAGAAGATACAGCACCTAAGTCTATTATGCTGGTAAATGCAGAAAGAAGCTGTATATGGCTTGACTGAGATATGTCGACCTGAGATCCAAAATGCACGCCTAGTTGCAAATCCTGGCTGTTATCCAACTTCTATTCAGCTTCCACTTATCCCCTTGATAAAGGTTGGTTCTATGTACTTATTTGAAATATCTGCATATCTAGTTGCATGTATGTCATAAGTTGCTAATAAGGGATGGTAATCTAATATGCTGTATCTTGCAATAAACCATGGATCATCTTGCACAACCAGGCCTAACTAGGGAGAGCTTGAATTATTCAGTCTAAAACAAGATCCTTTTTAACATAAGTTACATAACAGCAGTACTTATCCTGTTCCCTTCCCCTTGTTACAGGCCAATCTCATTGAAATGAAGAGTATCATTATTGACTCAAAATCTGGTGTTAGTGGAGCAGGTCTGAACTTTGTGGACAGCCTTCTGGCAACCCTTTGCAATAATAATTTTTTTTTTAAAAAAAAAAAAGGTTGTTTGCTGCGACCGATTAATTTTTGGAACTTTTTCAATGCAGGGCGTGGAGCTAAGGAAGCTAATTTGTACACAGAAATAGCTGAAGGAATACATTCTTATGGTGTAACCAGGCATCGTCATGGTAAGTAAATAAAAATAGCATGCAGTCTGTACTTCTGGCAAGACTTTCACTATTGTAAAAACAGTAAGACAATCTTCAGAGATTGGGCAAAGGTAATCTGTATATGGAGGTTATGAGCTGCCCACTCATTTTCGGACATTATGACATGAGAATTGGCCTACTTTCTTGCTGGCATGTATAGAAACAAGTTATGAGGGTTCTGATTTGATATTTCACATAGAAGCCAAGCCCACTTTAGGCATCATTCCCAGACTATGAAAAGGAGTAACTTGTTTCCAATTGGTGATTCCAGTGCCAGAAATCGAACAAGGATTATCAGAGGCTGCAAAATCAAAAGTTACTGTCAGCTTTACCCCACACTTAATGCCAATGGTAATACAGCTGCACCAAGATTAATGAAGTTTGATACAGCAATTATCAATCTTATATTCACTTCTATTATCTTAAAGAGCCGTGGTATGCAATCAACTATATATGTGGAAATGGCCCCCGGAGCATCTACTGAAGATCTATATCACCATTTAAGGCATTTTTATGAGGTAAATGCTTTATTTCACTACTGGTAGTCAACATTTGATACCATCGATTTATCAATGTCATTTATCAGGCGCATAATGATCATAATCATATACTAGAAGCTCCTTTCGTACTGGCTGAGCCATCCGAAAACCAGGGATTGTTAGTCAAAGATTGTTAAGATTTCTTGTTTGATCATAAAAGTAGGCTGCATTCCCCCCCCCCCCCCCTGTTCAGTCAAAAGAAAGTTACCTAAAAGAATATGACAAAGAAGAAGGCTAACAAACTCAACACATCTGAATACCTCACTATTGGATATATAAAGCAATTTTGATATATTCCTGTGGTGTGTTTTCACAGTTGATTTTATTGTCCCAAGGAAGAATGATAAACAATGTAGCATTATTCTTCTAGAAATGTGCCGTGAGAATTTTATAGTTTATCATTTGTCTTTTTATCTTGCGAGGATGATCAGTTGACTATAACTCTTGTGCCTCTAATTTCCACAGAAAGAAGAATTCATTGTTTTGTTAGGAAAGAACGAAGTCCCTCATACTCGACATGTTAGAGGATCCAATTACTGCTTGATAAACGTATTTCCTGATCGGATCCCTGGAAGAGCAATAATTATCTCCGTTGTAAGTTTGGTTTTATTACTAAATTGATTCCTCCTTCATAGTGTTGAACACTTGCTCCATTTGGATTACATACCTGAAAACCTCTGTTTCTGACACGCAGATTGATAATCTTGTGAAAGGAGCTTCCGGTCAGGCATTACAAAATCTTAACTTGATGATGGGTATCCCAGAGACAACAGGACTCCTCTTCGTCCCTTTGTTTCCTTAAAATGGTATTTGAGTCGCTCCTTCGAATTGAACTAAAATCTGTCAACAAAGATGTCTTAAAAGGGGTTCGATGTTGTACGTCCAATAAAGCTGAAAGATTACTCCTGGTCTGCATATCCAGGATGCACTAACATTTTGTTGTTTCTGCAGGCGGTTAAATTTTTTATATTACACACAGAAACAGCTGCTGTGTTCCCCAGGCTGATGATTTTAGAGGACAAAACTGAACTGCATCAATGGCAGAGCAAAGTTGTCTGACTGACTTCTGTTTGCCCTGTGCCTGAATATTTCCTTCACGTTCTAATCTGAGTTTGCTGAAGAAGGGATGACAATCTCAATTATTCACATTATGTTGTTCATGTCTTTTTTCTTCCATTCTCTTTCTCTCTTATGTTATTTTGATTGTTTGAATCATATCAATTCTTTTAATTAGTTAGAAATATTAACCTTCTAATTTATTATAAAATAAAACCAACCTATAAAAACCAGATTAAAAAAAAAAAAAAACTATAGAAAAGAAACATATTGTTTTTAATAACGATTTATGTTTTTAATTTTTAGTTTATTAAAATTTTCCATTTGACTCTTTTAAAATACTTATTTTTAATACTCACCGTGTTTCATATAGATACATAAAATATTATTCACATGCCAATCATTTATTAACTTGATTAAATGTACCAGCGAGATATTATGAGATATTGTCTATTTTGACATTTTTCTTGTTTTCCCCAAAGGACATGGTGGAAGAGAAGAAATTTAATTCTTTTTAAATTTCTCATTTACATCCAATATGAAATAATAGTACATATACTCATTTTAATTTTTTTTTTAATAACTAATAATTATACATTACTGTTTACTACATTCTACAATTAAGCAAGCATGTGGTTACCTTATTATTATTATTTTGTGTGTGTATGTGTGTTTTTTGGCTCACTCATTTCTCGTATCACAGGAATAAACTGCATTTTTCCACCGCAGTCGGTTGTCAAGGCAACTACAAATGCCACTTCTTTTTACAATTACCGGACTTACTTCATTATCTTCCTAAAAGTATGGGATCAAAATTACCATGTCCCTAATTTATAGGGTGAAAAGTGCAATTTTGCCAAAAATAAGAGAAGAAATCGAAAGAAATTGGACCTAATCTGAAACCGCTAAAAAAAGGAAAAAAAGAACCCATATTTCGAGCCCGTGGGTTTTTGACTCTTCAGGAAAAGGTTTCTGAAATTTTCTTGAAAACGCTGTGCCATTTTCCCATAGTTGTAGTAACACTCTCTGATATCCTCTCTCAGTTTTGCTGTTTTACCGCAGAGAAAATGGCTCTCAATTTCAATGCTTCAGCTGTTCACTCGCTTCAGGTTATCAGTCGCGTTCTCTGAATTTCTAGACAAAAATATGCATTTCAATTTTTTGTTCCATTTACGGAATTGTTTGTCGGGGTATAGTTTCTTCCGAGATGGGTTAATGGAATTACGAGAAAATTTTAAGTGGGTTTTCTGTTTTGATGATAGTAATTCAGAAAAATTCTTGACCAAGCTGTCGTCCTTCTTTCTCCGTATCCTTTTCTTTGAGTAGATGTAGTTTGACATTTGGCAAGTTTTTGCTGCTTTGGCACTGTGTTGCAACTTATGAGTTTTAAAATATGTTTCTAGCACTTCAAATCCCTTTTATTGGTTTTCCCCGTGACGATTTTTCCTGTCCTCTGCAGAACCTTCTATCAGTCCGTAGAACTCAGAGCTGCATGTTGAGTTGGAAACCAAATCAATTATGTCAAAATACCCGAAGAGTCTTTTGCAGTATGAACATGGCTGCTGATCAGTCAGGTGATTCTAGGCAACTAAGTATAGGCGATATTGTGGAAAAGGCAAGAAGATTGTGGGATAGTTCGCCTCAGCCAGTAAAGAGCTTCCCTTGGAACAAAACATTGGACAATTTCATTCAACTCATTGTCGACCTTGTCTTAGCGGTTGTCAAATACTTATCTATACCCCTGTTTACCGTCACTTCAATCAGTGAAATGTCTTATTGTGCACATGAGAGGAAGCTATACCTCATCCCACTTCCATTTCTAGTTGGTGTTGCTGTTGCTGGGGTGTTAAAAGATGCTGCTTTGGGATCGTCCCCATATCTTGAGGTGCATTTTGTTTTATTGTGATTAAATTAAACATGAAATTCTCATGCAGGAATAGAAGTTCCCATCCCATGATTTATCCCTTGGCTTATAGATAAAAAATTAACTGTTTCTATGCATGTGAAGACGGCTAATGCATGCGCCAGGTACACATATGTAACTACCAACCATAAGAAGATGAATACATCCTTATGCCATACTTGAGAAACAGGTGGTACTTTCTGCATTAGAATGGAAATTTCGGCCAGTAGAGGAGAATAGCGGACAGGCTAATGCATCCAAGGCCATTATTTGGTCATGTATTAACTGAAAGGTGAAATATATCGCTGCAGCCAATCCAAGAATACATAAACATTTCTCATTGAATTATATCAATGTGTCTGCTCCAAAGCTTAAATGTGAAATTTTCACTCTCAAGTTCTCAACTTGCTTATTCTGCTGCCCTTCAGCACTTCAGGAATATCATTCCTCAGATGTTTATTTTAGCGTTCATCTCATCTTTTTGGATAATGGATTCTTGAAAATAAATGTTCCAGAATATTGTTTTCTGCCTCTTTGAGGTGCACAATACACTAGTCAGTATGCTAGGTCAGATATTGCTCGAGTTTACCACTGAATTCGTGAAGACATTCTGGACCTGGAATATTTGTGATTGCAGATGGTTAATAATTGAATTCATCAGTCGTCCTTCTTTTTAACACCTTCTAGTTTGTTGTATCCAAAATTTTTAAACAAGAGAAAATAAGGCATTTTTGTCTCTAGATTAATCCGTTCTCTACTGTATGATTGAGCTAGTAACAGGATAAATAGACTCCTTAGAGCTTTGTTTATTGATATAGTTTATTTTCTTTAATTGCAGCGTGCAGAAGTGCCCTGGCATCTAATTGCTGTTGTAATATTCTTCGCATTGCTCAAGTTCCCTGGTCCTTATTATCCATACTGGGGGCGTATTTTCATCCCGCACTTTGCAAATGGAGCATTGTTGAGGACCTTATGGTTCATGTTTCTGTGGTCCCGGAGGCCCCGAAGGACATCAGAAAACAACCAGCCTGATTCTATGACTGACAATCAGAAAGCAGATGAGGCCTAATAAGATGGTTAAATCCTTGTGTGGGTAATGAAAACGGGTCCTGAGATTTGTTATTTCTTCTCTTCTATACACACAAAATATCCTGCTTGGTTAAGGCTGTGCATGAATTTGCCCTTTGTCCCCAATCATTCTTGCATGTACTAGATAATTCTTGCCATTTTACAAAGACATCTTAAAACTATTTATGGTTTGGATTTATCACATGGAACATTTGTTTCTTTTATGTGAGGTGCAACGCATATTCTTAAAGTTGTTTCCCTTCTGCAGTGAACACTTCTTTTGGCAACTTTCACTGCACGGGGTGATGATGAACACTGGATTGCCGAATTGTAATCAGTGAACTTCTTAGAAGAGATTCATTTTTCAATCTTCAAGAACCATAGCCTCAAAAGTGATTGTGCTTGGGAAGCCTTTTCTGGATCTAGGTGGCGACGAACAGCCCCTGAACACCAACATTTTGCTGATGAGCTAGAAGTATGAGTTGTCTTGATATGCTCCATTCTAGTACCTTTTTGCATTTCACACATCTTGTTTACAATGTAGTATCTCAATCAGTTAAACTATATATAACCCGTTGTTGTACTGAGAAAGGAACATGTTTCATTTCATGTTCATTGTAGTAATACTCAGTGGTAGATTTTGGTTCAAAGATGAACGCCCATTTTTTGTCTTTAGAACCTATCATTTCAAACCAAAATCTGCATAGTGTTGTTCTATGCCAGCAGTTAATTTTAGAACGGTTCTTTCTTAGCTGCATGAAAGCCCAAACTATATTCCTATATCTTAGTAAAGATAATTTGCTTGAGTAAGACACCAATGGAGTCAACTGCAACTTGCCCAACAGCAAGTACAACCTTTTGGAGATCCAGGATTGATAAACTAAACTTTTCAGGAGAAGATGTTGAAAAGAGATATTAACGCACTCAATCTAAATATAAGTATCCACAAAAACAATAAAATATTGGTTATACCCCAAGAGCTAATCATCTATGCACCTATGAGAACAAAATTCCTTAGTTCAGTTTATGAAGAAAATAAGAGTGTGTCAAGAGCAGGGACAATTATCAGTTAAGCTTCATCTATGGTCTTAACCTCATCAAAAATAAAATACAAAAGATGACTGCGGCTCATTTTATGAATGCTGCAGTACAAAGGCACAACACGAACTATTCCTAATAAATAAAAACTTAGGAGTCTCCTGAGATTTCTCTTGACCTGTTACCATCTTACAAACAATGATGAGATTTTTTTATAGTAATCTACATACATACATCTGAAAACAGACTAGAAATTCTATCACCCGGAACTGCCAGAGAGATCACCCGAAAATCCACTCCCATATGATGCAGAACCACCAGTACGTGAACTGGTGGCACGAGATTTCTGTAGTTGGCGAATCTTGAAAGCATCTCTAGGTAGCGGTTGGCTTTGTACTGTAGACGTGTCATCATCATCTTGCCCTAAGAATGATGAAAAGCATTACCCTTGCCGAAATTAGATGCTTATGAATTCATTACTTAATTCCACATTTCCTTCATTTAAATTGAACGATTAAATATTTCAATTATGATTTTTCTGCTAAAGAACACCACAGAGAAAAATTGGCATAGTCACGGTTAGCAGATTGACTGCTTCCTAACAGGAGTAATCAGACATGCATGCTTTAATTGATGCAACATTATCATCTAGCATGCCTTAACCCACTTAATTTCATCCCCGAACCAAACATAGCCTCAAAAGTGAAATGGAAAGGTTTCAACAAGGCACACAACTAGAGGGAAGGAAAGAACAGGGGCAAAATAAAAAGGACCAAACAAACAAAAACAAAGAAAAAGAGGATGGTGATACTATCTTCCCATTAGTCTCGAAACTAAAGCATACTGAAAGAGGCAAAAGGAAGTTTTCTTTGGAAATATCGAACAGATAGTGATAACATGAGAATAATAAAACATGTAGCATAACAGTGAATCCAACAGCAGTCAAATAGTAACATACTCTCTGAATCTTTCCTTTTTCCCGGTTGTCTGTCTCTTGTTTGTTTAAATTTGCTTGAACCAGATAGGTCACTGGTACTAGGAGCAGGCCCAGCTGACAACTGTTGAGGTGTTCCAGATTTCCTGCTAGCTGAAGTTATGTTGCTTTGCAAACATATGGATATAACAAAATCAACATCGGGAGATGGGCCTAGAAATGTCAGCACAAGTAATTAGTTTCTGATTAACAAAATATTATAGCTCAAGGAGATTTTGATAGCTTTAATGGCAGGGCATATTAGATAACATATTTTAATTGTTCGCGCCCTTGGACCCCAGAAATTCTTTCACATGGTCTGTCTAAGTCTTAGAAGAGGCATCTCAGTTATTTCTTTTTTCTTCTGTAGCGACACTTTTTATTCTACTCTTTGGGTTTCTCTTTGTTCTTCTTTTCTATTTTGTCTTTTTCTTTCTTTTCTTTTCTTCATACACTTAATCTGTTTCTGTTTTCTGTTATCTTGTCTCTGATTCTGATACTATGTAATGTAAGTATGTAGTCTATGTTCTTTAATTAAACATAAATGTAAATTGAAGTTATTTCATAATATTTATTATTTGTTTATTGATATAAGTAGTCTATGCTCCAGTAATTCAACTATATACTTTAGTTTAATATTATATAGAGTTACTACATATTCTTTAAATTTCAATTTCTGAAATTGCTTCTCTAATTTTTGAAAGGAAAAAAAATATATATAAGTATTATTTATTTATTTTAATTTCTTAGACATTGTTCTAATAAAAAAATACTAATTATATAAATATATAAATTATTTTTACATTTGCGCCATCCTTCAAAAAGGCGCACGGAGCGAGGAGCCTTGGCGCCAATGCACCATTAACTACTATGATGCAGATTCTGCTTGGTCCAAGGATATGAGGAAGTCTACTGCAGGATATTGCACCTATGTTGGAGCAACCACAAACTTCACGACGCAAGAAACAAACTGCATTGCTAGATCGAGTGCAGAAGCTGAGAATAGGGCCATGGCACACTGCTAGTGCAATATCGTGGTTGAAGAAATTGCTGGAAGAATTGGGTTTTACATATTTTGATCCTGTGTCTATGTAATGCAATAATCAAGTAACTATTCACATTGTAAGCAATCCAATTTTTCATGAGAGGACAAAACATATTGCAATCCATTGTAACTTCATTAGTGAGGCGGTCATGAACAGAAAATTTGTACTCCCTTCCCGAGCAAGGAGGAGCCTCACAAAAGCTTTAGGACCGACTATTTAAGATTCTATATAACAAGTTGGGCATGATTGATATATTCACTCGAGCTAGAGAGGGAACGTTACAAGATAGTTCTTATTATTTGCCATAGCCATGTTTGGTAGGTGAATGGCTAATGTGTAGTTATATTCTCATCAATCTCTACATAATAGAGGTTGGACATCTTCAAGATAGAACATACTTCGCTTCTCTACTCTTTACACATATTAACTTGTAAAGGGAGCCTCTATAATTTTGATAGCAAAAGGGGGAATCCATAAAAACCATAGTAACATGGAAGGATAGTGTAATTAACCCTTTTAGTTTTAAGTCAAAATTGACAACTTTGAAGTTCTGCAAGTAACCAAAATAATTCTCGACAAGGAATTGAACAAGAAAAAAGGCAATTCCCAACAATGGGATCAATTGACGCTGAACAAAGCAAACCATACTTGATTCAGTGGTAACAGTGGAAGGGTAACAAAAAGAAAGTTCAGTGGATACCTTCAACAGCAGGCAAATTTGCCACAAAGGTTGCCAGTGATGGTGGCAAGACTTTCAGGACATCATTGATCGCACTTGTTGTTCCTCCACTATCCGCAGATGTGCCATTTGGCAAGGTGCTTGAAACACCAGAAAGCACAGAAACATGAGGACCTACAAAGTTCATGTTCATGAGACAGAATAAAGGATCTTATAGGCTTATTTACTCAATCTTGCCAAAATACAAGCAGAACACCCATATTCTCTCATCAAAAATTAACCTTGCTAAGGGTTCTAATAACTAGCTCAATCACTAAACTACTCTCTTTGTCTTTGTCTGATCACAGATGATAAAACTGATGAGGTGTTCAAGATATTAACAGTATTAAAAGGTCAAGATTTGAGTTTGCCAGCATGTCTGCAAGTGGCTGCATCTACTACAATAAGCACCAGAGACATGAACAACATGATCAGGTTCCACAATTCCAACAGAAAAAAACCTAACTTTTGTATCATACAGTTTCTTTTAGTATGTGCATACACAAGATGAAGATAATCCAGAGTTCATCCACAGCTGATGATAGTAATCTTATAATGACAAAATATAGATACTATAGAAGGAAATTTGAACTTTTTGACACTGTTCTGCACCTCAATTTCTATAACCCAAAGCTCCAATGTCCTATCACAAGTTTCTGTGCAAGGATTAACCAAGTCCCAGATATTGAACTTCCTCTCATGTTTGTCGGCTGTACTCTCCACTATGCAGGAAAACAAAGGCTTCCATATACAGATAGAAGCGGAACAGAGATGAGAAAAGACTAGTAGTTTTAATTTTAAGGTGAAAATAACACCCAATAAATGCTATTCTGTAAAAGCAGACAGAACATTTAGTCCAACACAAGCAATATAGCAGCAATTTCCCACCATCATCAGTTGCTCCATTTTGTTTTACTGAAAAGCATTGCTCGTAGCTTCTAAGCTTGTAAAATATTAAAGCATCTGTAAGGGGTGTTACACCAAATAAAATAAGAAACAATATGTGTCATCATACCAGGCTGTTGTCTCGGACCATGAGTCACCATTCTTGATACTTCTGGGTGAACAACCTTGCCAGATATATTAGAATTATTTGGAATGCCTGAAATGCTCTGATCTGCATTCACAACAGGTCTATCATGTCAATGAAAGAGAGAATGGCCCGGAGGATGAGTATAATTATTACTTGTACCTGCAGAACCAGCTCCATTAGCAGGAACAGAACTTTCAACCTTCTTATTGACATTTCTAGAAAGCCACTAAAAGCAAATAACCATTTCACTATAATTCACTCCATAAATCAAAGCTTGTCAAGAATAGTACCAGAAAATAAAGATACGAGTTATACTGTGTTATTGAGGTGAGAGCAGAAATAAGTACCTCTTGCCTAGCTAAATGATCGAAGTCCTTAGATGAACAAGGCCGCAGATCCAAGAAACTATATCGTGATACAACATCTTGCAGAGAACTTTCTAAAGTTGATTCTCCATTCTCACCTGTCTGAGATAAAGCTTCTTTCCTCCTTTGCTCAACCTATCATCACAACATGCAGCTGTCCCAGTAAATATATTTTGCACACTGCTAACTCAGAATAGTATATAACCTTTTGCAAAGTTGTGGTTCCAATAAATATATTCACTCCACCAAAGTTGTTATCAATGCTCATAGTGATGTTAATCTCAAATATGTTGTGAGCTAGAGCAAAACAATATGTGATGGCACAGCAAGGAGATCCAAAAAACCAACCAACCAAACAGAAACTATTCACATGAAACGACTGGACAACACCAGACACTCTTATACACTAAAATATGAATCTATATCAACTTACTTTTAACATGCTGGAAAGATCTCCATACATCTGCTCAAATTGGACGAATCTTTTCCAAACCTACAAACAAAGTAAAGAATTTACCTATTAAATGTAGAATAAACAGTTGTGACTTAATGTTTTGCCCTGAAAGTATGCATTTTAAGGTGAACAATAATGCAGTCTGCAAATGAAAAGAAGAAAATGAAACCAACATGTGGAAGATGTGGATAACTTTGCAAATGTCAAAGGCCAAAATTGGCTTTTCATAGTTTTTCATGACAGTGATGATATCAACATTTTCCGGATGGAGAAACGAGCATCTACTTCCAACATAAGAAACTTTTCCAATAACTATAAGCCTAATCTTATAGAAAAAAAAATCACATATAGTACTTCAGTGTGTCTGAGGCAGAGTTCTAGCATAAAAAAAGGAAGTATATACTTTATTTGATACAAACTCTTTTTGTTGGATGATCCGGTACAATATTGAGAAAGGTTTTTCATTAGTACCTCAAATCGGTAAATAACATGAAAATATGATAAGCCATAGGCAGTGATGTTGTAACTATTCAACAGGGGCAGTTTGCATCTTTGGACTCTCCTCAAAGGGTGTCTATGTACTTATCCCTTTTCAATATGTAATATTAGGAGTGAAGAAATTAACTAAAATCTGCTTCGCATAAGCAACTGCAGAATGAAAGCAATGAAAGCAACATCAGAGTCAAAGTAGAATGCTGCCCTACCTCAACCGATTCATCAGGTGGAAGCGAGCTCAGTGCTCGTTCAAACAAAGCACGGGTATTTCTATCATCATTCAAGCGGCATAAGAAATCAGCATATCTGCAATATAAGGTAAGTTGACTCAAAACTGATGTGATGTAGAACTTTTGTCTTTAAAATTCAGCTTTTTAGTGTTTGGGAAACAGCTTTAGCTTTTGAAACTTTTATGTAAAGAAAAGGCACTTCTGAGTCGGGAGTTTAATTTTTAAATCAATTCCATGGGATCAAGCATGGACCATATCAGAAACTTCAAAACATTAGTTACAACTTGTGAAATGAAAACTTGCCAAGGGGAAAAAATGAAAAGGAACTTACTCAAGAATGTAGCTAGGTTCATGCATGAAACGTTTCAGGCCTGCTTCAAATATATTGTGTGCAAGCTGAAAAGGTAGTATAAATGAGTTTAATTAAAATGTCAGTGCAATGAAACCATAAGCTGCTTTATTTACTTGAGCACAGTTCCTCAATATTAAGTGTGGTGCAGTAACTTAAAGGTACAAGAAGCATGGTTAATAACACAAGCGCGAAAAGGTAGCATACTGCAGTCCAACGAAGGAATTTTGCACTTTTGTATCTTTTTCTTCTTCTCAAATTAGAAAAACAAGACAACAGTATTCCTGCAAGATTTATACATTGTCTTCGCAACAGCCCTGCCCATTCTCAGCGAATATTTACCTTACCAGCACACAAGTATAAAAGATTAAACAATCAATAATCAACCATCACCTTTGCATCCTTATCTAGACAGAAGGCCATCATCGCATATGCAACATAAACATGGTAAGTGCAGTTTGGAGATTTGCGTGCATCCAGAAAGTATCTCCGAGCTGCTTCAACTCCTTCAGTTCTTCTCAGAAACCGTATGAACTGCAGAGTGTAACATCATAAACAACTTCGGAAGCAAACTGGGAGCAGTCTGTTGATGTCTAGCTACCTAGTAGAAGAATCCAATATAAATCTCTGTTCTAATTAGCACTACCTATCATTGCCAAATTATGCAGACAATACACCAAAATGAAATGTTGCAAAAATTTGCCCAGTGGAGAAAACCATAACCAAGTCAAGAAAATAGCAAAATGATCACAATTGAAAGAAAACACAGGCTACTTAACAATCTAATTTCAATGAACTTGCTCATTTAGCTTTCTTCTACACATTTCTAAAATGATCCTTCCAACTAAAGAATTGTTTAATAAAAGAAAAATCTAAAGACTGAAAGGGTACATTTAACAGAAATAAAACTTAATAATCAAAATCTTAAACTAAGCACTAGCTATCAGAATGCTTTAAACTTCAAAAATCCAAAACCAGAGTTCTGACAAACCACTGTCTGAACTCAACGGCAGAACATGAAAATAACCTTTTACAATAACAAAACTGACAGGACAGAATCATCCTTTAGTTTGACATCTATTTTGTTACCAGATGGGTCACAACAACCTATAAATAGCAAGACAAATTATTTTTCCCTTGATTTTTACACCTCAGCTTGTGCTGCATAAATGTAAAAGGATATCTCATACCTGGATGTGTGATAGAGCTGTTGCATTTGCACCATCCCCTAGAAGACTTTCATACACCTTTTTTGCAGCCTGCACAAACACAATATGTCGAAAAAGTAAATAAATTATTAAATGGAAATCTGCAAGAAGCAGTCACATGCTATACCTGAGCAGCTCCATGAGATTCCTCTAGCTCAGCATAAGCATACTTTAGCATCTCCGAATCTGCATGAAAGCATATGAAACCAATGAAATATGAAACATAAAAAAGTAGATGAAAAAAACAGCACAAACCAGACAAACCATAGCAGTTTTATGAGAAACGCGAACTGACAGCTATTCGAAAAATCAACACTGCTCGATAGTGGAACAATAAATTTTCACATGAGAAAATCTTCAGAACATGAATTCTTCCAGCAGAGAGATAAATACCAGGAAGAGCCTTCAATGCACGCTGGAAAACTTTAATTGCTGAGTCTCTGGAACCACTTTGTGCATGCCACATAGCGTAGTCGTACCATATATCAGGGTAATGATATAAATACATGAGGCACTAGCATGAAAACGAATATGTGAGCAGATTCTCTGTTCAATTTTCTTTTTTCTTGTAAAACTTCCAACGTTTTAGGTCATGGGTTGCAACAAAAACAAAACGAGAGACCAATCCTAATTCCTAACAGGAAACAACCATCAATGGATATCTGAGGATGTAATGCTCAGAACATATGGATATCACAATCAATGAACATGGACAAAAATGTTATAACAATGCATATCCACTACCTAATTTGGAGGAAATGTGACATGCTTGAAAGTCAATATCTCATTTTATGCAAATAATGCATATGTCATTATTTGGTTTGTTGGTGGCATCAGTTCAATTATTCAACCAGCAATAAAATATAGAAAAGCTCATAAAAAGTTACAAAACTCTATTGCCATGCATTGATGAATTCAAACGCAACTCTTTGATGACAAAGTAAAGGCAGGAGAAGTTCAAACATGCGCGGGTTTCAGCAGGAGACTCTACCTCAAAATATATTCACTTCAAGCCACAACAAATATGGGGAGCAGGAGCAAGGTCAGTGTTGAAGAACGGTAAACTATTTTCTCTGGTTTGCCATGAGAAATGACAGAATGAAATGAAAACGCAGTGAACAACTTGTTTAGTATCTCCAATAAAATCATTATGGAATGATTGATCGGCCAATATTTCTTTTACAAAAATATTTAATGATTGGTAAAAATCTAATTGACGATGCAAGCAACAACGTTCGTTACAGTAGTTGCCTTCACTTCGGATGTAATGTGCATCAGAACTCATTCATGCAAGCCAAGGGATATATCAGAAAATCGTACATTGAAGATATGTGATTGTGGTGTGTTGAAGATCCAGCTCTACGAACTATGTCTTGGCAGAGCAGAAGATGATACGAACATATAAAGGACAAGAAAGCGCTATAGCGCAAGCAAAAATTCCTTTAATATCCATGGCTTGAGTACCTGCTCGTAAGCAAATGCAATTCGCTTGTTTGCGGAAGCATTGTCGATCCTCTGGGGGTTGCCTCTGCAAAGAAGTGAATCTAATTGTTAGCTAAGTACTTGGGTGGACTATAGTGGTTTGATGCCAATACCATGATATTTATGGAAGACTAAAATAACAGTAGAAAGCAACAAAAGAATCAAATGATACGGACCAGGGTTTCACTCATAGTGTTGAAGAATTGAATTGAGGAATCATATCATATCAACTGAACAAGGCCACTTTTGGAAGAGACAAATGCAATAAACCATAGAGGGTGCTCCCAAAGCATAGAAAAACTTGGTCACACATGAAATCAACAGCAAAAGGTGAAAAAGGATCACAGAAATAGAAACAGGTAACAAGGTACAGATTGGATAAAGGAGTTAGGCAGACCCCATTGTCCAGTGGTTTAGGACCATTTTAATTTTCTCGATAATCTCAATAACTGTCCTCATATTTACCTACATGCCTTATATTTACTTCCACGTAATTTCTTGTACCAACAATGTCATAGACGGAACGACTGGGAAAATGTTTCTCCTTAGAGTAGTCTAACGTTGTGTGAATCTTGTTTCCCATGGATCTCTATCCAGCAAAGCTAATATAAACAACATCATTCATCCCATACAAGGTTCCTCCATAATCTTTTTTGGTCCCAAGTTCAAAACAACTTCTGCATGAAAATGTTCAGCTAAATTCAAGAATTCCAAACAGGAAACTCCTCTTTTAAGGCAACAGAGTCCAAGCAAACACCATAGTCAATAACATTCCTAACAGAAACACAATGAGATGGAAACACAAAACTTCCAAACGCTGTGCATCAAGCTACACATAAGATACTTACGAATTTAATAGGTGTGTGCATATAGGTTAGAATATTGGGAACTCAGAGTTTAAGCAATATTTTTGCCATCAAATCTTAAGCATGCCCGACACTTTCACACAACAGAGATAAACATAAAATAGAAGGAGGATACCTACTTCTCAAAGCTTAATAACCTTTTCCACGCTGTCCATTGCATTTCCTCCTGTAAAATGGACGTAGTGGGGTAATAACTGAAACAAATGATGGCATCCAGTTTCTTCAATAAGTAAAGCAAATCATCAACAGACACAAAGTTTATTACACTTTTTTGAGCCATATCCGATCTTCAAACAGGAAAACAAAAGGAAAGAATCAAGCTGAACATAACCAGCCAAATCAATCAGCCTAGTCCTACTTTCTATGCATACAAGGTGTTTAACCATAGGTCGTGCGTACACAAAGGTTTATACTAACATGTATGCAAAAATGTAATCATGTGTGTGGCTGTGCTTTTCCATTAAATATTTCGTCTGGCGTGTAACTAAGTTAGAGTGAAAATCAAGTATCAAAAGTAACTAAAAGTGGATTTCAATTAAGCATGTATATTAATCACCAAAAGTTAAAATTTGGTGAAGGAAGTACCTTAGAAGAACCAGAAGGAGGAACAGCAAGCATGTTCCAATCTATTTCATCAACATACTTCTTACGCTCCCGGTAAACAGCCCTAGCACTGTTATATTTTGGTTGATATTCAGCCAATAACCCTTTTGCCTACAACATACTTCAACAATCAGATTGAAACTTCCTAAACTCACATCAGTATATACATACAGTCACCAACCAAGCTAAAGATTCAACAGATGATCTCCTCAGTGAACATTAAAAAGAAAAAATAAAGTTCAACCGAGGAAATATCTTTCAGGAGATTAGCAGTGAAAAGTATAGAAGAAAGCTCACAGATCCAACAGAAAATCAAGAGAAAGACCAAGCAACTAATATCTATAAACTCCGGCCACATCGAACTAGATATTCAATCCACACAACTACCTTTTTGGTATTCATCCAAAGGTCATTAGTCAAATTGATTTATTTGTAAAGTAAAACACAATTCAATATCATTCTCCTTAACTTACAAAAAAATGAGGACACATAAATAAGAAGTAGTAGATTTTAAAATTGAGATATAAACCTTCTTCATATCACTCGGACACACATTAACAAAACTGCAGAAGCAAAAATGTACAAAAACCTTGAATGAGCTCTAAAGGAAAATTGCACACAAACTGCACAGGATAGAATGTATGCTTCCAACTTTTTCTTTGACAATTTATAATAGTTTAAAGATGCAATACAACCACCAGAAAATGCAAAATCTAACAGTTGGAGTGAAATCAAAAGAAAGGTGCTACCAGCGCACGGCTAACTGAATTTTCAAAATTCTCGTAGTCCCTCCAAAGCTGTTCAACATGATGAGTAGGCATAACAATAGCCCTCTGGTACGTTTTACGTATAGCAGTCATCCGTTGCGACTCCTCGAGTGTTGTTTGAGCCTGTTTCATCGTCATATAAGCGCATAACAGGAAAGTAAACCATTCAAAGAAAAGCAGCTAAAAACGGTATTTTAAGGGTGAAAAGAACAACAAAACAAACCGGTACAGATTTCAAATATGCAATGTACTCCATCCACACAGGACCAGATGCTATATCAGCTCCTGTCAACATCCATAAGAAATACTTATGTTTAGACTAGATAAGTTTCCAAGTGGAACACATCATTGAGGAAGTGAAATTGTAGAGATGCAATACCAGGAAACAGACAAATTCGACCTCATTGACATCATTTGGCATTAATGGATAATTTTAACAGGTTGAAGGCCCACAAACTTTTCATAGGCACCAGAGTTGAACCAATCATACATAGGTCTATTTTCTCTAATAACCAATATATCATTGCAACTATGTAATATCAATTAAAAAGAATACCAGTTTGATTTTTAGCTAGGCTCAGTTCACTGAAGACAAACCAAACACTTGAATATGAGCTTCTTCTCACACCTTTTTCCTTATATCAAGAATCAAAATCAGACATGAGTACATACCTCAGGACCCAAGACTCAGCAGTGACAAGAAATTAGAAATATAGAATCTACCTTCACATGGGTGCAGACTTAGATAAATAGTGCAGGACACCTTTATTCAGGATTACATACCAATAGACCAGATCAAAAGACTTCCACATCTTCATCATTTATTTGTGTAACTTTTCAAGCTAATAGATCTTACCATGAGAAGCCTTTATTATGGAGGAGAGAAGAGAAGAGAAGAGAAGAGAGAGAGAGAGTGAGAGAAATTGAATGATAAGTGTTTTAGGAGTACTACCACAGTAGTAACTCACCGACATAGCTAAGCATGAATTCGTAAGCTTTCTTCGTCTCTTCCTGACCCTCTATTCCCTTCTTGTCATTAACTTTCCTTATAAAGCGGATATAGCAGCGCCTGCAGTTTAAAATTTTGGAAGCATGACAAAATTTCAACAGTACACTACAAGGACCCTGTAAGGAAGAGGTAGAACGGGTACAACATGTTTAAGGTAAAACTTCGGGAAATACTTGATAAAATCATTTACCAAAGTTCACTCCCGCCAACAGCTTAAACTAGAAACACAAAATTATAAAGCTAAGTGTAGAAAATATACCAAAGAGGAACTTGCAAGCAATTCAAAAGACAACGACTAAATACTTGTCGTGTTGCTTCATCATTGTTTGCGGCCATGAATGCTTCAACATACTGCTTCCAATATTTCGCCTAGAAACAGTGAGCAAGATGTTGTCAGCAACAGCTTGAGTTGTGAGCTTAGATAAATCTCATAATTTCATGACTGACAGGCAGACACAAAGGAACTCTCTTGCAAAGGTCAAAAGCAGTAAACATGCAGACGATTAAATCTGTATTTTGAATTTTGAGGGGGCTATTTTGCATCCGAACAAGGTGGACTTAAATTTGAATACTTAATTTCGTCATGAACCTTAAAGTTTGATTGTGCCAATAACCTCATGGTAAAGTGGCGGTAAAATCAATAAGTTTGAAACGTATTCCGGACTTTAAGCCAAGCAATTTCCTAAATCAAATTTTCCAGAATACATTCCCAAGCAATAGATCAAATTCCTCACAACAAACCCACACAATATTCAAATTTCAAGATTATAATAATGTGATCCATTCCTGTCTTCTCTATATCAAGTCTTGCACATGCAACCCTTACAGCCCCACTATTCATAATAAAGACTTGACCATGATTAATTTAACGCTTGTGTGACTCAAATGAATCGCCTAAACCGATTAGGTATAGATACCAACTGATGCTGACAGTCCAATTCTCTGCAAGGGGATTACCGAAGTGGGGAATGTGGCCAGAAGCTGCTCATATATTGGCACTGCATCTGATATGGGCAAACGCTGAAAGGAAAAAAAATGTTATAGGCGTATGATAACTCCCATTCAAGAAACATAAAACAAATAATAAGGGAGGAAAACACACGCACATGCACTAATTACATACCAGAGCCTCATTAGCAAGAATTTCTGCGGCTTCAACGCTGTACTTATCGGCATTCCCATCTTACAATCAAGAAAGCAAAACTTGATTATACATTAACAACTTGAATAAAGAAATTCAATGAAACCAAAAAGGATTTCTTGAAACAAGTAATTAGAGAACACTACCAATTTCCAAATACAAGAAATAACGAAATCTTGAAAAGATAGAGCACAAAAAGTACCAGAAACAGAGACCGGATTTGATTCTGCAGTCTCGCTAGCCATGTCCAAAAACTATATCGAGCAAGGCCAAGAACTCCGAAACCCTAATGAAATAACTCAACCCATTCTTTGGAGTCCAAGAAAGTTAAATAAACATGAAAACTCCGCTTTTACGAGTGCGCCCAAAGAAAAATTCATCTAGTCTTCACTCTTTTTTCCCAATGTGAGAGTAATTTTGCGGGTAAGTGGCAAAACAGAAGTACCAGGAGAGAGAGTGTCAATGGCAGACGACAGCGGAGGTTTATGTAAGTGGTGAAATGAAAGTAACGGAAAAATCCGGTTGTCATCATTAGGTTAATTACACCTAAACCCCTATAAAATATAAAATTTCATTTTTCCCCAAAAAATTCCAAAATTACCCATCTAAAAATTAGATGTTCACACTTAACCCTCTTTTATTAT
This sequence comes from Sesamum indicum, assembly GCF_026168435.1. Taxonomy (NCBI): domain Eukaryota; kingdom Viridiplantae; phylum Streptophyta; class Magnoliopsida; order Lamiales; family Pedaliaceae; genus Sesamum; species Sesamum indicum. The sequence continues at coordinate 1,187,768 of NC_142666.1, forward strand.
AATTTGGACAGAAATTATGGGTGTCAGTAAAGAAAATAATAAATATTTAATTTTACCTTTATTTAACATTTTCTTATAATAATTTTATATTTATAAAAAATATATAATAATAGTGACATCACTTCATATATATCATTACATCTATCTAAAAAAATGCAATTTTTGTTCCATAGTTTAAGATATTTTGTAATTTTAGTCTCTTACTTTTCAAAACAATTAAAAATAGTCATATATATTAACTTTTTGTCGAAACATTAGTCCTAATAATAAAAAATAAACGAAAATGTTAGGTGATTGGCTTGAAATAGGTCTGGCAACCTGCTTTTGCAGGTTTTGGGAGGGAACCAATGTCGCATTCTTCTCACACGATGTTGGGGTTAATTATTTTTTTTTTAAAGAAAATGAACGTTAAGGTAGAAAAGAAGACGAAGTAAAATCCCAAACTTTTACCCTCCTTAAACAAAAAACACTAATCCCCAATATCTTTCCCAAAACAAACGAGATCGATGGAAGGTATTGATACTGTGTTAATAAAAGGTCAATTGTTGTTTTCATTTGATTTATTTGCAGCAATAAATTGGGAATTATCTCCTTTCATTGTGCATACATAAGTCTATCCTCCCAACTAAAAAACCACAATATTTCATAGTCATACTTTTAGAAACAAAAGTGAAATCTTCTATCCAAATTTTCATTTGTTCACGAGGTCCTCAATCGAGCAACATCTCCACAATAGTATATAATTGTTTGTCCTCCTTGTATTTTAAAAAATAAAGACATTTTTCATTTTTTTCCGATGATGGCGAGGAGAGTTAGAGAGACAGAGATGATGAGAAGAAGACAGTGAGAGAAAGCGAAAATTAATTTTATTTTGCTCCAAACCATATTTTCTTACCAAAGTAATATTTTCTATTTATTTTTTAATATTGTGAATAAGATTATAATAAAAAGTTAAAGCATGGGACTATTTTATCTATTTCAAAAAATATGGAATTAAAATTGTGGAATATCCTAAATTATGGGACCAAATTGCAATTTTCTCCATTTATTTTCTAATAAGTACAAAAATATATATATATAAATATTGAACGAGGAGCAAAATAAAAAATTCATGTAATTCCTTTTAATAATATTGGTATTTTCTGAGTCAAACTCTATTGGATTTTTTTTTTTTTTGAGATAAAGTATAAGTATAATTTTAAAATCTTTATTTAAATAAATATTCGTATTTCCAGACGATGTTTAGGTGTAGTTAGCCATTTATTTAAACAGAAAGCAAAGGTCTGGAACCGAGCCCAAAAGCCCGGTTTGATAGCCCATTGCCAACCCAAGTAGAGAGGCCATTACCCAAAAAAACTCACGGCCCATTTTATTGTGATTTGGATCTCTATTTTTCCTCTTTTTATTAATGTTAAATTAAATCTAATGAATAATTACTGGAAGGAGAAAATTAGAAAAAATAAATGTAAATCATTTGAATTATTTAAGGCACCTCTTGTTTTTTAAAAAAATTATAAATACCCTTCAATAAAAAATAATTATGTAGTTCTTGAGTGGTGGAGTGGACATTATTATTTTATCATTGCTGAACTTTTTTAAAAAATAAAAAATTGAAAAAATATAAAAAAATTGAGAGTGAATAAAAAATATTAGTTCATAAAAATATTTTTAAAAAATTCAAAAATATATATTTTAATTTATAATGCAAAAATGGTATTTTGGTCAGTTCAACATAAAAATTGAATAAAAACTTAACGGAAACTCATGGAATGGGTTTATTATCAGATGGATGTTAAAGTCATGGGAGTATTTATAATTTTTTTAAATAACAAAAAAATATATAATTATATCAAATCTCAAAAGAAGATGATGTTTTATCCAAAAACAAAATAAAAAAGAGATATGGGCCTGCAACAGGTTTCGGCCTGCATGGGTTCAGGATGGGCCCAAGTCAGAATTGTGTTGGACTTGAGATCGGAAGGCCGTAACTTATGAACTGAAGGAGTTGTCAACGTGTGTGCATTTTTAACTTTTTTTTATATTTATTTTGATAAAATAAATTAATTTTAAATGTGTACAAATAAAGAATTATTGATATAATTAATTATTTTAAAAATATTATACTTGTGAAAATAAAAGAGTATTTTATATACTTTTGCCTACCAAAATAGTTACTTTTAAGATTTTGAGATTTTATAAATAGTATTAAAAAAAAAATCTTTTAGTCTATTTAGACCTTTGTTAATCCATATGCTGCCGAAAACACATTGGCTCTACTTTCTACGTCAAAAGAATATGCAAATTGACCCTATTGATACTATAGGCTATAGCCTATTCACTACAACAAAATATAACATTAATAATAAAATGTCAAGCAATAATTTTATTATAGTAAAAAATATATATTAAACAAAATAGTTTTCATTTTGTTATAATGTAATTATTAAGAGTTGTGTAAAATATTATTATTTAGATAATTAATAATGCATCTATAATCATTAGGTCATCTTTTCCGGTGATAATCTTATGCACAACTGATCTTTCATTACCGACTCGGGCTGATGACAATTGATGATGTAGGTAAAGGGTCCCATGTCGATTGCAGATGAGAAATTTAAATAGTTCATAGGCCTTAATATCTTTTTTTTTTTCCCAACGAAGCTCAGATCCTGACAAGAATGCATTATGTAACAAGAATTTTTTTTTTTTTCGTGAGTTTGAGTCCTACAAATGTATATGTTTAGTTTATTTTTAACAGTAGTATGTTGTTTATTTGTTAACTCCGAATTTGATTGATTAAAATTATTGATGTATTGCATATAGAATATTATAATAATTGTATGTTGGTTTCTTTAGAAAAATCTACCTATTATTTTTCCTAACAAGAAAAAGGGTATTCTTGTCAAATAATTAAAAACTTTTATTATGTTTTGTAGAGAATAATTCAGAAATATAAGTTTTGACGGATATTGGAAAATTTTAATTTAGAATGAGTTTGATTGAATATAAATCAATTTTATATAACAAATATTAATACACTTATAATATAATTAATATATAATTAAAAAAATTAACCAATCACATAATAAATAATTTTTATATATATTCTGTAATTAATTTAATCGAACCAAATTTGATTTGAGCAAAACCTAAGGTGTGGAGATAGCACATGACCGCCACTTCATATATTTGTTTTATTTATTTATTTATTATTATTATTGAAACGTAGAGAATCTATTTTTTTTAATATATAAAAAATAAAATAAAGTAAGGGGAAAGGTAGAGGGAGCAATTAAAGAGCATGAAGATAGGTTATCATGATATGGATTCATGAGTTTGATGTTGGGATAATTAAAAGCAAAGATCCCATCAATTTAAATTATTCCAATTAAGTAATGCCTGCTCAGTGCTCACTCATTATGATTGTTATTAAAAAATAATTAATTATGAAAAAACAAATATATATTGGTATTATTATAATAGCAGATGTTTCTGGATTATTTTTTTCCACGTAAGGTCATTTGAGGGGAACAAAACAGCTAATGATCACCTAGAATCAGCCATTTGCATGCAGGAACCATCATCAAGCTGCATAAAATAATTATTGTTTTATTTATGGAATAATTACACTTTTCTTCTCTAAAATTTGATATAATTATATATAGATTTTAGAAAATTACATGTAGCATTCTTAAGATTTGTTTTCGCCTAACAAATTAGTCCATCGTTAATCAAAATTCACTAAATTTCTTGATATTAAGAAATAAATTGATATTTATTCTTGATTGGTTTAAAACTGACTTATTGCAAGTCAAACAACTTTTTTCGAACTAAACTACTCTTACAACGATGAAGATATATCTCTTACTTGTATTAATTAGTGGAGATGTATAAGAGTAATTTAATCATAAAAATATATATATATATATTTGACCTACTACAAAGTCAACCAGGGTAAATATAGATTTTTTTTCCCGATTTTTGTTAAAATCAGTGAATATTGATTAATAGAGGGATTTATTTGTTAGACAAAAGCATACTTCAAGAGTGCTAGATGTAATTTCGCAAACTACATGGAGTTTACGTATAATTACGTCAAAATTTTAGGAAAGAGGAGTGTAATTATTCCTTTGTTTATTTATTTAGATCGTAAAAAATATCACAGGAAGGGATTTTTTGAAAAAGTATATAAAAGTGTACCGACAATTGTTTTTACCGTGAAAAATGAATGAACTTGAGTTCATTCAAGAATCGAGTCGCAAATCTCTAAAGAAGTTTGCAACAAGGATGATTGAAAATACACAACAACCCTACTCTTTGGAATTGGGCTTGTGGGGATGAAAGCTGTAATTGTCTATTGGTAGTAAAAATTTTCATCGTGTCTACAGTCAAATCGAATATATCATATCTCTCTTTTTGGATAGATAAGTGAATATATGGCAATGTGGGATGTATAGTGATAATAGTCCTTTTAATTGCCACGTGAATAATTCTTTGATGGACTTGAATCAAAAGCTATTTTTTTTTCATCCCCCAATGAATTTTCAACCCTTAAAAGAAAGTGTTTTTCTTTGTTTGCCAACTAAAAGATGGGTGGAAATGTACAGCAAAAGAAGCACAATTGCCAAAAGGAGAAAGGAAAATCTCAAGGGTAGTGTGTTTGGTGTGGCAAACAGCGCACTGATGGGCACAATGGAAGAAGGGGCAAAAATGATGGAGGCGTGAGCCACATGGAGTGATGGAGAGAGCAATATAGCATGGCAGGCTTTTGGGTTTCACAAGGGTGTGTTTGGACCAAGGAAAAAAAGTTGTTCTGAGGGAGAAATTTCAAAAAATAAAAAAATAGTGATGCCTATGCATCATGATTGGTCAAAAAATAAAATAAATTTGATTAAATTTAACTGAAGCTCATAAGATCAAGAAGGAGTTTTGGTGAGAACTTACAAAATTTTGAATCAATTTTATAAGAGATTGCAAAATGTTTGGTAGATTTTTTAAAATAAGATAAAAAGTCGAAAATATAATGCTATAAGCTTATAAACTCGTTTAAGAGAAGGGATGATTACATTTACACCTCATGATTTATGATCTATTTACACAAATTACCCATGTTTTTTGGAGAACTGCGCTACGTCTACCAGAGACGTCAACATCATTTACACAAATTGTCCCTAATTTTTAAAAAAATATATCTACACTCCCAGAAAGATCAACAATATTTCACAAACTACACCCTATTTTTTGATTGTCGGGAATGATTTTTATAATTACTTAAAAAAATATGGGTGGTATGTATAAAAATAATATATCTGGAAATGTAAATATAATCATCCCTTTAGAAAAATAAGGAGTTCTCGGCTTATTTTTTAAATAACAAACTCCTCTTGTTGTTCACTCTGGTTAAAAAATTGTCATTATTAACATCTTACAAGCTTGATAAATTTAATTTATCTGAACACTTTAAAAGCTTAGTTTTAAAATAAAATATATAACAGTTTTTATAAGTCAAAAATATCTTATAAAATGTATGAATTTATAAGATATTTTAAAAGAGCTTCTTATTTTATTATTTTTTTTTTCTAAACGAGCTTATAAATTCTTACCATCTTATTTTGGATTTTATAATCTCATTCTTTGAAAAAATTATCAAACACTTTGTTTATAAGCACTAAAAATATTTTATAATAATATTTAAAAGAACTTACAAACTCAGCTCAGATTCCCTTTCATGCAGTTTGAAGTTGTATCTCCAAAAAATTATGCACTATTTGTATATTTTAGTAACTAAATAGTGTAAGTACAATTTTACTTTCTAATATAATTAATAACGTAATAAAACGATAGTCGACATGAGATGATTGCATCTCTACAAGGGTCATGCACTAAACATTCAAATTTCAGCGAGTTGCACTTTTTCAAATAAAAAGAAATTAATAATAAACACCGACAGAAATATTATTATATATTCAAATTCTAATGATATTCCGCGTCTGAATTTTTCGCATTCATTATATATGTAAAAAAGAAAGTCAAATTAAATGACTAAAAGATGAATTTATAATATAGTGTATAAAGAAATATTTTTCATGTTTAAAAAATTGAAAAGAAAAAGAGTCTCAATTTTGTCTGATATTTTACTTTTGACCTTTGAGTTCCAACACAAAAATGATTAGGAGATTGAACGAATAATAAAAGTGTATGAAAGGTAAATTAGTCAGAAATCAGAATACAATTTAATTATTACAAATAAATACGTGTGTGTGCGTGAGATAGAGAGAGGGGGAGAGAATCTGGGGAGGTAGGGCCCAGCGATATTCGCAATGCTAGAAAGCACAGCCGTTGATATGCGGCGATTCGTCTCCAATGACTCACTCTCAGGCTGAGCCGACACTACCACGTTTCACCCAACCCCACCATCAATTTCAAAACTATGTTTGTTTCTCTCATCCGCTTTGATTCTGTTTCTTCTCATTTCTTCGCCTTCCTGTTTGTTTGTTTGTGCTTTTATTTTTAATTTATAATATAGGATCATCATACTTTTATCGCCTCAAATTTAGTATAATTATATATAAATTTTTTATGATTTAAAAAATTATATATAGCACCTCTAAAATCTATTTCTATCTAACAAATAAGTTCGTTATTAGTCAAAAGTCATTGAATTCGGTAATATTAATAAAAAAATAGAATTAAATTGATATCTACCATTAATTGACTTAAAACTGATTTATTGCAAGTCAAATAATTTTTTTTTGGATTAAACTATTTTTATAACGATGAAGATATACCTTCTCATATGCATTAACACGTGAAGACATATGAGGGTAATTTAATCATAAAAAGATTTATTTAACGTGCTATAAGTGAATAATAAGTCAATTGGGAGTAGATACATATATATTTATAATTTTTATTAATATCAGCAATTTCGATGAATTTTGACTAATAGAGAGACTTATTTGTTAGACGGAAGCAAATCTTATGGGTGTTAGATGTAATTTTTTGAATCACAAAAGCTACATGTAGTTATATCAAATCTCAGGGGAGTGGATTGTAATTATCCCTTATAATTTTTTATATTTTTCTTTTTCTATAAGGAAAAAAAAATCATGGGAGGGGTAATAAGCACAATGATCCTCTTAGGCATAATTATAAGGATTTCTATTGTTTGATTGGAGCTATAAATGATACAATACGATATGATATTACAATACAAAATTTTCTAACAATATGATACGAGCATGCTCATCTAACAAGTAGATATAACAAAAAAAAAAGAAAAGAAAACATATATCTTTTTTAATAATTGAACACCACCCTATTGTCAGTTTTTCTTTGTTAATTATTTTTTATTTTCAGATCTCTTATTCTTCTTTCATTATTTTTTTATAATAATTTCTTATAAACTTCTTTAAATAGTATTTTTGGAATTCAATTAATTTAAAATTATGCACATACATTTTAACATGCTATTAGACCAAGGGAGGATATATTTTATGGAAATGATTTGATCTAAAAAGGGAAAGTAAGAACTAAGAAAGTGTTGGGACCAAAAGATACACACACCCTATCCCAAACAAGAAGTATATAATGATTCGTATTTGCTCTCTCAAAATCGAAGGGGCAACAGAAGAGAGAATTAGAGAAGAGAACAGTCTTCTTGAACAAGAGTTGAAATCTTTGAACGAATCAATGCACAAGAAAGAAGAACTAATCATAGCTCCAATTGTGTACTGTACCCCCACCCCAACACACACAATCATCCAACTCTTCTGGACCCCCCAAGCAAAGAGTTTTCTTTCCATACTACTTTCCCTCCTACGAGTATTGGTATAATATGCGTAGAATTTTTGTAGTTTGTTAATTATATTTAATGTTGATGTGTATAAAAATAAATTGACCTAAAAAGGTTTAAACGATTCAAAAAAAAAAAAGAAGAAGAAGAAAGAAATAGGAGGTCCGTAACATCTTAAGAAACCCAAATCATGAGAGACCCAAAAACACTTGATATGCGGCTTTGGGGAACGTCCCCTAGAAAATAGATTGGCAAAGTGAAGAGGTTGAAGGCATCCCCTTACTCGGACCATGATAAAAGTCCGATAAATATTCGACCCAAAAGGCTCACACACGTGGCATTCCACTGTTCCACATGGCATCCTCTCTCCTATGTGGTATTTCATCAAACCCGAGGCCAGCATCCACATTGGACCACATCACCCTCATGAGGACCCCCCCTGCAACTAGGACAACCCAAGAGAAGAGAGACGCCCCCCAAACCCAGGACCCCTAAATCTAGAAGGGACTCCCTGCAAAATAGGAGTTCTCACACGAAATGAGTCCTTCCCCAAGCAAATACGTGTTGTTATAAGCTGATCAATTGAAGATAAGATCAAATTTTACCTTATCCCCGCATATTTTGCCCCCTTTTTTGAGGAGGCGCCCCCTCTATATATACAAGTTCAGTCGCTCAACGGAACACCCTCCAAAATCTGCAAATTACTCTCTATTCTTGCTTTAGCTATTGAATTGCACCACAATCATAATTTCTTCTACGAATTCCTTAGCCCTATCTCGTTTTTTCATTACGATTCACTTTTATAATTATTTATTCCTAAATTCGAAACTAATTTGGACGTCGGAGTGCTAACGTCTTTTTTACAGGTCCCCCTTTAGAATTTGCATTCGCTTCGGCCCAAACTTTAAGCATAGTCCATATTAATTGAACCTATGCGTTTTTTAAAGACATCAAGTATTTTTAATATTTATTTTCATCTAATAAATACATCTCATTGTTAGTTAAAATTCACTGAATTTGTTTATACTATCAAGACAAGAATGAATAAAAATTTATATTTACACCCAATTAACTTATTATATCTAGTAATTTTGTAATTGCTTGGTTGGTGCATATAGATATATCTTCGGCATGTGAGTGAAATGTCTCCATATGTATTTTATCTTCATCTAACGCACAAAATGTGTTGAAATTGCACCCCTGTTTGTGCAATGAAAATAGAGTTTACGCTGATTATCATTTGATTTAGAAATCTTTACAACTTCATTATTTCCACCAAAATAAATTCTATATTTTTATTTTTATCTTGATCGTTGCTCTATTAATGCTGCTAATGTTGGTTGAATTTTCAGAAAACATGATCAATTTGTAAACATGCAGAAATTGATAGAAGTTATATGTGGTCGATGCTTAGTTTTTATTAGAACTAGGTAAAAAAAAAATAAAAAATGTAAGCAACCCCATTGTAATAATATAAATGAGCAAATTATCCCCTTATAAAAAAATAAATAGCAATTTACCTCCCTATATTTTTTAATTTATCACCCTATAATTTTTAAAATGAAGCAATTTAGCTCCTATATAAGGAGGTAAATTGCTTCATTTTAAAAAGTACAAGGGGGTAAATTGCTATATTTTTTCCATAGGGGGTAATATACTCACTCCCAATATCACATGGGATAAATTGCTATTCACCCAAAAAACAAAATTGAGTTGATTGATATTCAATATTTGCAAAATTAGTGTTTTTTTTTTTCGTATTTTTGTCAAATTTTGTTTGTGTATTTCACTTTTAATTGCACCATATATTTATAAGAGAGCATGCTTGGCCAAAGGCCCAAATTGCAACGATCATCAGTGGCCGTCAAATGGCTAATGGACACAAAGGACTAAATTGAAATTAAACTTTAAAGTAGGGGGTGACTTTATAATTGTGTATATTTTACTATTATTTTTATTAGTACATTTTACAAAGGCCAATTTCTGGTTGGGGAAATGGTCGGAATTCCCCCGAAAGGATGAGAATGAAAAATAAAAAAGAAATCTAGACAATTTTGAGAATCGACTGAAAATACAGGGACCAAAACAGAAACAACAAGAGAGGGGGGAATGAAATGACAAGAATGGGCTTGAGGGTGGAATGGATAATAATGAAAGGTAAAAGAGAGAGAAAGATAGCGTGGTGAGAAGGGCGATGATGATCACGTGAAAGATGCTTTTGTGGCGATAGGGACTGTTTGGTTGTCGTATTGGAAAGGCATTGATTTAGGTATCTCTTCTTCTCAATCTCTCTCTTTTGTTACGTTGTTTGTTAATACTTTGGATCCCAAATCCATCTCTGAATCTTTGTGGGGGAAGGAATATATGTACGTATATTTGACGCCTGCTCCCTCAAATAGATTCTTCATCCTTTTTTTTTTAAAAAAAAATAAAAATAAAAAATAAAAGTTTTATTTCATTACAGCTTATAAAATTTCTTATTCTGTAAAAAAAAATTTAATCTGTTCGGATAAAATAAAATTATAAAACTTATATGGTATTAGTTATGGTAATTTATAAACTACTAATATTTTATTTTTTTACTAAACAATTTAAGGTATTTTAAAAGGTCATATACATTTTATAGTTTATTTTGAAAAGTTTATCAGCGATGAAATATTTGTTCTAATCAAAACTTATCACAATATTGTCCAACTTGATTACTGCAATTCCATGAATACAAAAAATAAAAATTAAAAAAAAAATACAGTTAGCAAACGTAAAAAAAAAAAAATCAATTTCTCATCTTATCTCAATAATCAATATAAAACCAAATTGTTAATATAATTGATCGATATTCAAAGGAAAAATGGTAAATTACATCAGCACCTCCAGAGCCAGATTTTAGGTATGAAATATTTGTATAATTAGACATAACTTTATAAAATTTAATTGTAATTTATCCCAGAAGAAAAAGAAAACATGTTATTCTTTTATATCGTTTTCTTTTTATTACTATTATTATTATTGGCAAAAGAAACACATTCTTGGATTCTGGAAAGAGTAAAAATAAGGTGTGAAAAGAAGAGTTGTTGATTCCATTTCTTGGATTCCAGAAAGCGTATTGAAGGGACTATTAAATAAGTAAAAGGCGTTTTTTATAGGTCATGATTCCTCGCTTTTTCCTCACTATTATTATATCTTAAAAAAAAAAAAGGGAAAATGGAAATAGTATAGTTGAGAAAAATGCGTAGAGTAAAAAATAATGGTGAGTTGGTGGTGCTGTCTTGACTGACCCAAATTCTAAGCAATTATTACCAATCCCATCACGGGAATTTGGATTGCAAGGAATCTTATGCTCTTTGACCGCACACTCTCTCAAATTTAATATTCATCAATCCTAAATTGTATTTTAATATATGATTATTTATTTTATTTTATATAAGTATTTAATATTTTATATGAGTTATTGAGTTATTAATTTATTGTAATTTATCATCATTTATTATTATATTGATCTGCTGCTTGAATCAGCATACTTTGTTACTAGCCTTAGATAAATTAATGTATTATTGAATTGATATATTACTCAAAAAAAAAAAAAAATACCATGACTTACCCTCACAAGTAATTGGGTTCTACTTTTTTTTTTTTTATGAATAATTACATTTACCTTCTTGACCTAAATTTATACATACATCCATCCACCAGTACATCAACATAATTCACACAAATCACTCTTGCTTTTTAAAAAATTACATATATAAACTCCCGACAAACAACAATGTCATTACACAAATTATCCATATTTTTTTTTTGCTATAGGATTATGTAATTACAACAAAATAGTTTGTGTAAATGGACTATAAAGTAGAGGATATAAATGTAATTAGCCTTTTTTATATAGATTTTTTTTTTTAAAAAAAAAACCTTCTAGATTTTTTCATATAGAAGCTTATAAGATTTGAGAATAAAATGTTGAGGGCTTATAAATTCTCTTAGAAGAAGTAAGAAGCTGTTAAGTTACTTTTAAAATATTAATATTTTATTTAATCTTAATCATATTTGATGTGCACAAAAAGAAGCTGGTCCAAAAGCTCAAGCGATATAAAAGGAAGAAAGAAACAAGAGGCTCATAACATCCTAGGAGGCCCAAAAGGACCTGGTAGGCTCCCTCCAGAGAACATATTGGCAAAGGGAGAAGGCCCAAAACATCCTTCTACTTGGATCATGATCAAAGCCCAACAAAATATTAGGCCCAAAAGCTCCACACAAGTGGAAGTCCACTCTCCTACGTGGTATCTCATCAACCCATGTATTAGCAACCAATTTGGACTACATTAGCCCTAAGAGGATCCTCCATAGCGGATGAGGCTCCTCATAAGTGAAGGGTTTCCCAAGACAAGGATTCCATAGCAACTAGGACTCCTTGTAGATGAGGGAAGTCCCCCCAAAGCCCTGAACTTTCCTACGTGGCATCTCATCAACCCATGTGTTAGCAACTACCTTGGATCACATCAGCTCTAGGAGAACCCTCCCAGCGGCTAGGACTCCTCACAGGTGAGGGGTCTCTGAGGACAAGGTAAGTAAGGAAGGACTCCTTGGCAGTTAGGACTTCTTGCAGACGAGGGAAGTCCTCCAAAGCTCTGGACTCCTTGGCGGATAAGATTCCCTAGCGGTTAGGAGTTTTCGTTGACGAAGGGTCACCCAACTCGGAGATAAGCATTCAACAGAAGATAAGAACAAAGTACGACTTATCCAAACAAACTTTATCCATTCTTTTTTAAAACAGAGGGAATGCGCAGCATCCCACCACAGGGGGACACCCTATATAAATACATGTTTACTCATCCACACGAGGGACACCTTCATGAGACCAACGTCCCTCACACTTCTCTTATTCTCTAAATCATCTCTCTCACTCTTTGAGCACTCTACAAGCACGTTATCACGTATTCTTACACTTTTCACCAACTTTATTCATCATATCTTAATTTTCAGTCATACTTATTTATTTTTTGGTTTTATTCAATATCAAATCCAATTTAACTTGGACGTCAGAGTGCTAATTCCTTTTCTGCATATCCCTTCCTTCAGAATTTGCATTCACATCAGCCCAAACTTTGAGCATAGTCCATATTCATTGGACCTGTACGTATTTTGAACACATTAGTATTAATTAAAAAATTATATTTACAAGATCTTATAGACGCTCTAATTTTATTTTAATCATGCAATTTAAAAGTTCATTTTTAGTATAAGAATTAATATTTTACAAACTGTGATATATAAGATATATAAACTTATAAGAAATTTCATTCGATTGCTAGTGATTTAAAGACAAATTCGATTGTGGTAGTTGCAAAGCTAATTGTTCCTCTTCTATTTTTTTTAAATAATAATTTCTTCGTTACTTTTCAATATAAGCCATCTTCCCTCTAATTTTTATTCATTTTCATAAAATGAAAAAAAAAAAAAAAGTTGTTTCGTTTACTATTACAGGTGAATAAATTAGGGTTGTAGATGATTCCAACGTGTAAAAATTGAATAGAAATAAAGAGCATGATAAGATGAAGCATTAATGATGATTGAATGGACATAAATATTAGCTATGAAAATTTAATAATTGGTGGGAAATCGAACCATTTATTGTGTCGAGAAATAAATATTTGTCAAACATAATCAATAATTGTTATTATTTTCGCGAACTATTGTACAATATTACAAAATTATGTAAATATTAAGATATAATATTGAAATTGGTGTGGTACTTTTAAGATAAATTAATCAGTTATTGAATTATTGTATTTAACGAAGAAATCAGGCCCCAAGTAAGAGATTATTAATGAAATTCAAGAACTGGAAAACTTAAATTGATAAATTTGATACTATATACGAATTTTAAATTTTGCTACCGGGGCCTAAATTAATTTGCGAAATTGAGACTCTATCATAATATTTGAATTTGTTTTTAACTTGTTTTAGGGTGTTTTGTGGAGATAGAGAGAGAACAAAAATAAATAAAAATAAGTCAGAGATAGTGTGTATGTTTGAATTTATTTTTGGAGATAATATAAAATAAGTATGGTATGTTTAATGTTGGGTAGGCGGGAGACAAAAAGTACTGTTCATTGTCAAATCATTTCTCTTTTATATATATTTATATATATATATATATGTATAAATATATATATATAATTTATTTAATTGTGAGTAGAGTAAAATAAATATTATTTTTTAATTAATTATATTTTTTGGATAAAAAGTAATTAATATTATTTTAAAATAATAAAAAATAAATCTAAAATTTACAAAACCAAACAAACCAAACATACTCTATATTTTGGCCCATCTCAAAGATGAGCCAAAATCAAAACCAAACAGACTATATGATTTTAGAAGTTAGGGGTTCGAACCTTGTTATATACGTGAGATGTTGTTTTATTGCATAACAGGTGTTGTCTACTGTAATAATAGGTATTGTTTAGATTTTATTTATTTGATATTATTAATAAGGTGATGATTGTTGTAGTTGTTGTGTTAGGTGTTGATATTTGATAGAAATTATTATAATCGAATTATTTCAATTAATAATAGTCTATCGCTTCAAATAAAAAAAATAAATTTCAAATCTTAATGTTGGTTGCGATATATTTTATAAATATAAATCAACTAAATTATTTAGGGTAAATTATACTGGCACCTACTTAAATTAAGTTAAAATACACAAATATTCCTACTATTTTACAAAATTATAGTTACACCCCTAAGGTTATAGTTGTAATTAAACTACATCTTTTTTTAGAGTAACACACCGATTCAATTAAAACATATTAGTAAGACTAGTAGACAAATTACATTCGATTTCAACAAATAATCAAAGATAAATAAATTATAATAACCCACATAAAGTGAGATTTATAGTTACAAATTCGATGGGACTCGATCCCATGATTTCGAACTTTTTCATGAAACCTCAATTTTAACTTTAATCAGCCCACCTCTTATTTAAATTGAGAACTTATACAAAACAAATATTGCACTAATGTTAATGGGGTGTAGCTGTAATTCTATTAAAAAATATGGATTGGTTGTGTAATATAGTCAATTAGTTAAGTTAATTTTAATGAATGTTGTACTGATAAATAGTAAGAAATTTGAGGGAGATTCTACAAAACGATGGAATCTAACGGCTGAAAAAAGAATAAAAAAATAAAAAAAGAATCAAGGGTGTGGATTTAGTGTAGATTTAGAAGAAATGGGAATCTTTTTCTCTCTCCGGCTCTCGCTTTCCAGTCAGGGGTGAGCAATCCTGCACCCTGTCCCACCAGATAGATTCCTTATCTCTAAGGAGCACATTGGTTGTACCACAGGCATCATCCCTGACTATTGCCAAATGTCATCACCACACTCAACATTTATAAATTTCTCTTTCAATTCATATACCATCATTTTTTACTTAAATAAATACCCCCAATTTAATTTGTATTCAAAATTATAAAATTCATTGATTTATAAACATTTTACTTATTTCAAGATATGCTTAATTTCTAAGAATAATGGGGTTCTAATGATCAAATCTGGCAATATTTTAATTAGCGGCAACAATAAGATGGATATCGATCAGATTTGAAAAGTTAAAACCCAATAAAACATACTTGAACCCATATCTCGAGTTTTGGCATCCATAGTCTAAATATATTTTAGAAAAAAATAAATAATTGAAGTAGCTACATGAATTTTAAGTTAAAGTACATATGTCCTATATGAAATTTAATATAATTATAAATACTTTATTGTTGTTTATAAAATTACAATACCCTCCGATTTCAAAGTTTGTCCAATAATGAGCCCGTTTTGTTAGCCTCCTTTAAATTTTTATTTAATTTTTATAGTGAACTATTCAAAATGTTATTTTTTATAATTATGAATGATAAACTTTTATAGTTATTTAATTTATAAATTAATATATATGTATATATTCTACACACCCTCAAATACATTTCATATTTTTTTAAATAAATATTTCTAAAACAAGAATTTGCTAAACTAAACATGATTCTCTCTAATTCCCATTAATTGCTTAGGTGAATACCCCACCTCTCCTTCTAAAGACTTTCCGGTCATAGGTGAAATCATCCTTTGAGCTTACACCAGGAACGGAGTCAGCTATTGCTTCAACTAAGGCTCATGCTTTCTTGGTCGCACCCTCAGCAAAGGCAGAAGCCCATAACCGTCAGAAAGCGAATCCACACCTCCAGCAAAAGACGATGTTTCAACTGAAACTCCTTCGAACATATATTCTTATGATATTTTAAGTATTTTTTTCAAAACAAGCAAACACCTAATTTCTTTTTTTTTATATTATTATTATTATCATTATTTTAATTTCAAAAAAAATAATTAGTAGCAAAGAAGATGTTAAAAAAATTCAACCCAAGATTTGGAACATGTGGATTACATTGATGCTATCATGTGGATTGTCCTCACCTTGAAAAGGTATCATGTTTTAACAATTTTGTCACAATTCACCAAACCTATGCGCTGTCAACCAAAAATGCATCTTCCCATATTAATTTGACTTTTTACTCCCATATTTCTATACCATTCATTGTCATTTACTATTTGTATTTTTATTTGTTTATTTCTTACCACATATATGTGCCTAGGATTCATGTAAGAAATTTAATATTCTCACCTATGTCTCATAAAAATAAGGATGAATTACTCCTCATGATTTTAGCATTTCTCTAATAATTAGCTCATTTTATTAGTCTCTATTTTAATTTTTATGATAAACTTACGAAAATGTCATGTTAAAAAAGTATGAAAAATAGGTATAATTACCCTAAAGATAATTGCAAAGGTTACTTCTCAATTTACATAAAGTTTGAATGTCAATTATTCAATAAATACTGCGATTCGTAATTAAACAGATCGAGTCAGCTTGAGTTAACATTAGTTGAAATTCATTAGTCCAAAAGTGCAATGGTTACAATAAAAATTTACGAATTATGAATTCAAATTCTACCAATTTGTTGTTTATTTATTTATATATAGTATGATACATGCATATTAAATGGAACATAATACGATGCAGTATAATTTAAAATTGATTTACAATAACAGATTTAAATGGAAAAAATAAAAGAAAAATATCCCTCAAGAGATAAAAGAATCAAAGGTTGGTTTCGACCATTAGATCTTTCAAGCTAAGTAAGAGAGAGAGTGAGATGAAATATGCGACGACGTGAAATAGACTTTTCCCAATTTCATCATAAATAATTATCTGTCTACGGTCCACACACATACACATTGGCCTCACCTCTGTCAAAACTCGGCGTTGTTCAACAGAATCTTCTCGCCTTTCAATCCTTCCTTGTTCCACTGCTTCTCTCTCTCTCATTTCACACTACTCACTTTATATATTATTATATACATACACAGACACGCATCAACAACAGCGAAGATATAATCAACCGCAGGAAGAAAATGGGATCGTTAATCCCGCCGGAGCTCACGTTAGATTGTAGTCGTCCATCGGAAACCTGGGTCCCGAAAACTACCGGTGAGTTTCTTGCTGAGGTTTCGGGGATTCAGAGCGCGTCTGAGAAGGTTTTGAAGCTTGATCGTTACGTTAGTAGGCTGCAGGATGAGATGAAGAAGATCGATGCGTTCAAACGGGAGCTCCCTCTTTGCATGCTCCTCCTCAACGATGGTCTGCTCCCTTTTCCCATTTTTCTTTTTATCCTCACTGATTTAACTTTTTTTTTTTGGAAATGGGTTTTTTGGTTTCCTGGGTTTGTTCTTCATTTTTTTCTGATAAATGGGTTTTGAAATTGGTTGATTGTAGCGATTGCGACAGTGAAAGAGGAGCTAATGCAGTGCAAGAAATCAAATGCGGAGCCAGTGCTGGAAGAATTCATACCGTTGAAGAAAAACAGCGCCGGTGAAGAAAAGGATGAGACAAATGAGGGTGGTAAAGAGAAGGAGATTGTCAACAACAGCGAGAAAATGAATTGGATGAGCTCTGTGCAGTTATGGAACTCCGACAACAACTATAATCTCTCCGACCCAAAACTAGATAGCAATAAAAAGGTGGAAAAAATGGCAGAAAGTTTTTGTTAGTTCTACAACAATTTGGTAGCATCGGTTCTCGTTCAAGCGTACTCATGAATTTCTTTTTCTGTTTTTGTGAGCAGAGAAAGGAAGAAGTGATTAATCGGCCGGCGATGGATGATTTGTTCCCGAGTAGTAAGAACAGGGCAAGAGGGAGGGCGTTTGCGCCTTTCAAGGGATGTCCTAATTTTCCGGTGGTGCCGATGGGGAAGGAAGGCAGAGATGAACTGCCAGGAGCGCCGTCGCTTTCGCTTCGCACACCTGAAATCAACAACTCAAAGGATGAGATTTATTGCAGTGGGTTAAGCTCAAAATCCAGTTCTAGCAGATCAGGATCCTCATCTGCAACTAATGGTCAATCAAGTTTGAAGACCGTGCACCAGCAAACTGCTCGGAAGCAACGGAGATGCTGGTCGCCGGAGTTGCACCGCCGTTTCGTGAATGCCCTGCAGCATCTTGGTGGTGCTCAAGGTTTGAACTCGAGAAAACTAGTTATTTCTTTGAGGTTGCTTGAATTCTTGAAATAGTGCTTGTCCTATAGGAATGATGTAATAATCTGAATGTCTGAACATTTTCTTGTTGCAAATCTGATTCAATTTCGTTCAACCCTATGCAGCTGCTACTCCCAAGCAAATCAGGGAGCTTATGCAAGTCGATGGGCTGACCAACGACGAAGTGAAAAGTCATTTACAGGTGCTTTGATCGCGAAACTTCCTTACTTCATTGAAATTTGGTTTATTCATCTGTTGCAAGAGAACTTAATCCTATGTTTCTCGATGCTGTCTCATTCCAGAAATACCGGCTCCACACGCGAAAAGTTCCTCCGACAACAAACATCTCGACCAATCAGCCTGTTTTGCTGGGAGGTTTGTGGATGTCCCAAGAACAATGTGGTGAATCTTCAAAGCCGAGCAATTCCCAGTCTGGCTCACCTCAGGGCCCGCTTCACTTACCGGGATCATCGAGGGGAACGTCAGTCACTGGGGGCGATAGCATGGTAGACGAAGACGATGAAAGATCAGAGAGCCGCAATTACTTGTCCGGGAGAGATGATGTATAGACATGTCCACCATGAGCTTTTTGCAGATACAGAGAAAGTGATGATACATGGGAGGACTTCTGATCATAATAAACTTTACTATACAGTAACATAGAGAAATATGCTGAGGCAGTGTGTGTGTGTGTGTGCGTGTCTGAAATTTTTGTAGGATTAGATGATGAATTTAGATCCTCTGCGGTTTTCTTGAATTGAGTTATGATTTGTTCTGGTGTTGAGACATAAGGAACTTCAGGTTTTAAGTCCATTTCTTGAAGTGATGAGTTACAATTTCCTGGTAAATTAGTTCACTATATTACCTAAACAACATCATATGACATCTGCCCATGGTCAGTGTTTAGAACTTCTACTGTAGCACTTCTGTCAGGAGAATTCTTGTTGGTAGACATTTCAGGTTTTAGCCTTCTTCCTATCCAAAAGTTTGCGAGTCCGATTCTCTTACTGTGTTGTCCTGTCCGTAGTGATGACCGGAGTCGAGACTATGTCAATTTTTATATACAAAAAACGGTACAACTCCCCCAACTCATTGTGCATAAATTAAGTTATCTTGTTTCTTTGGACAAAAGAATGAAGAGGAGGATGATAATGGGTACGTGGAAGATATGAGAATGGTGAGGTTATGATGCCTTTTAAGATAGGGAAAGACCAAACGTTAGCTTTTGTCTATCACAAGAAATGTCGTACTCGTACGTGGTCCACGTCCAACACATCATCTCGCCTATTCCTTTGTCGAATCCTATTACTTATGACCACTCTTTCATTCTCCCATAAACACACCCTCAAAAATTCGATCACACACGCATTTTATCAAGCAATACGTGAGCAAGAATACATAACTACATTCACACAGCATTTCAGTTTCATGGAAGTGAAGCATTCAACAGCAACCCCTTTTCTCTATTTTGTTGAATCGGAAGAAAGGTGATGATGTCTGGGCAGGAAACGAATAGAATGATGATGATGATGATTTTTTCTTTAAACTTCTCAAAAAGGTTGATCAGAAAGTATTCTACAGACAAGATCTGTCTTATCGCCTCTAAGATTGCTGTCCCATTATTTATTGCCGCCGCTTCATTAAATTAATCAACCGGTGGGA
This sequence comes from Sesamum indicum, assembly GCF_026168435.1. Lineage (NCBI taxonomy): Eukaryota > Viridiplantae > Streptophyta > Magnoliopsida > Lamiales > Pedaliaceae > Sesamum > Sesamum indicum. The sequence continues at coordinate 1,207,814 of NC_142666.1, forward strand.
GATGAGGCCACCGTTTTAGGTTTTACATTTGCTTGCTTGCTTGACAATTAACCCTAATCTTTTAAATAAATAAATACATTTACATATCTCGATATTCTTTTTATACAAATCACTTATCTCTCTTGAAAAATAATAGAAATCATTATCCGATAATTTTTTTCCGCTAAATCATTATCTGTTTACATAAATCATTCTCATTTTTTAAAAACTTACAAATACATCCAAAAAAAACATAAACATTATTCACATACAACCCAAAATATATCAATATTTACAAATTATTTTGATTTTTAGCTGTCAGAATAATTTTTACAACAAATATAAATAATTTATATAAATAAATGGTAAATTAAAAAATGTTAATGTAGTTGTCCCGTTTATTAAATGAAGCATTATTATACCCACATAATATAATAAGTTGTACGTTCTTGGTAAAGTTTGGACTCATAATATTTTAATTAAAAAAAAAAACTAGTGATTTTAATTAATTATTAGAGTAGTGTTGTTATCCGTGATTGGTTGACAAAATGAAGAATAGTAGTATAGTAGTAGTGCAAGGGGATTGGAGGATTTGAAGGTTGTTTGTGGGTATGTATGTGTCTGTTCTTGCAACTAAAGGCAAACAAATGTTTTGGGAATCAAAGGTTTAAAATATTGTTGGCAACCCAAATGCTGGAAATGGAATCTGGTGAAAGAAAACAATGTAAAGAATGGTTGACAGATAGACAAAAGAGGAGAATCTTGATTTGTTCAATGTTCAAACTTGAGAACCTCTGTCCCAGAAACCTGCTGCTTTTTCTTAATTCCCCCTTTTTTCGTTTTTTGGGTCAATCCCATCATTATTATTACTTAGTTTAATTGCCATTTAGTCCCTACAATGTTGCCTCTCTTTTTACACTATGACTTTTGATTAAATGTCCCATTCCCAATCTTGACCCCTTTACATGGATGGCCCTCTTCAAAAGGCACCTCTACTTTGAAATATTGTAAAAGAAACCCTATTTGTATATAGGGTTAATTACATTTACCATCCACCAAGTATACTTTATATTACAAACAACCCTCTAAACTTTGACGATGTCAATTATTCCATTCGACTGACGTTGACGTGGTTTTTTTTATTTTTTTAATCGACACATAAAATTTGTGCTCTTTCTGTAAAAAGAAATTTAATGCAAACGTACCTTGTTTTAGTCAAATAAGACAGAGAAATTGCATTTAAATACAAAATATATTCGATTTATTTTCACTAATAATAAAAAAATAAATTATATTGTATTATAAATTTTTGTGGGTCTAACCAAATCATAAGTATAATTGACTGCAAGAACCATAAAATGAGCATTGCATTTTTCACTTTTTTTTTTTTTTTTAAATGGCACTTAGAGCACCTTTTCTTGGAGCTTAAAAGGTCAATTACTTGGAAGAAAATTGCAGAGTTGAAGCCTATAACCTAACAAGCTATGTATCCCACTTGTCAAAATTCTTGCAATCCCTTGTGATGTTTATCCAAAGTGCTTCCAAACAGTCCCTTTCACAAACCAAATAATGGAGAAAGAATCTTCAAGAGAAATCTCCATTACCCCCCTCCCCCCCCCCACTAAAGAAAAATAAATAAAAAAATTTAAAAAAAGGGTAGAACCAACTAATTAGCTTTTCATACAACTTAAGGGATCTTTTTTCTTTAAAAAAAAAAAGAAAAATAATGGTTCTATAATTGATTAGATTCCAATTTCAAATTCAGCCAAAAATTCCGGAATTGTGAATTTGATTATTGGAATAGAGAATCTGATACTATGCAACATATGGAAGAGTTTGTTCAATGTGTGTCAACAATATTCCTTCCAAACTTTAACCCATAATTGCTATGCCCACACAAGGGCATATAAGACATTTTAACAACTTTTTAATTTATAAAATACTTCTCTCATAATTTTAATTAAACTTTATAAACTTCCAACTATAATGCTCCTCATTTGAACGGAGTCAACATCATTATTTAGATTTCAATTAAAGTCGTTTTGTACCTATTGCTAATTTCATTGGTGAAATTTTTAATCTACCGATATGGAGTTCATGAAATGTTTTGAAAAAAAATAATTTTATAAGAAATTTATTTCTTGAACTTACTGTGAAAACACAAAACCTATTCAGTAAAGGACAGACGCAATCCTAACATTCTAAGTAAAATAAGAATAGGGCGTATGGATAATTATCACGATATTTATTAAGTCCGAATGGGGCTTGTCAATGGACGGGTATCCCCCTACCTGGGACTGAACAAATACCTCAGGATGCATAATGAGCAGAGTTGGGCTAGCCCAACCCAGGATCGAATTGAACCAATAAACAAATGAGTTAGGTTGGCCCAAGATCACCTAGTCCTACGTCGGGCATATTGAGCCTTTTTTATTTTTTTTAATAAAAATAATGCTGGCATATAAGTTTCATTTTATCTGCTGAACTAACTACTCTAGTAACTTTTTATAATTTTGAAACTCTAAAAATTATTATCTTTATTGTTTTGCTTCTAAATTTTCTTGTTTATTTTTTTCAAAGTTTACTTTAAATTCTTGTTGAATTATTATCATCTAAGTTTAATATTATAAGCTTGTTCGTCAAATTATTATATAATCTTAACTATCATTATGATTTTTTGAGTGATTTCATTTACTATTTATTTTACTTCATAATATAACCATAAATTTAAATAAATACTCAAAAAAATTATATTAAATAATAAAAAAAATAGTCACATTGCCCAAAATCACAATCAGACCGATCATAAAACAGTAGATGGTTGGTCCCATGCCGGGCTTTTCTGGGCTAGTTTGAGCTTGGTCGACCACTGTGCATCTTGACAAATACCCATATAAATTTTTACATACATTACCCGATAAAAATAACTATAAAGTCTTACCCGAATTATACTTAAAAGAATTGGGTAGAGTTGGATTTTAACCATTTTGAATTTTTAAATTCTTTTACAATATGTTTAAAAAATAAAAATTCTCAAAGTTTAAATTTACATTCAAGTCAAATAATGTTTGTTACTAAAGTAACTTATTAGTGGATTTTCATGATGCGTCGATAGATAAAATAAAACTAATTACTTAAATTTCAATAGGTGCAGATTGATACATCATTGAAATTTAAATAATGAACTTGATTTCGTCTGAATGACAAATTAATATTAATAAAAATTTAAATAAGAATCTTATATTTAAATAATTGAGACAAGTTCAAAGTAAGAAGGAAGACATAAGAGTTGGTAAAATAAATAAAATTAAGTATGATATATGTAACTTTGATTTAGACCTCTCAAGTGTCATTTGAATTTGGATTTGCATTCAATTTTAATTTGATGAATTTTTAATAATTTGAGTTCAAATATATTTTATTTATTCCACATATTACTCAAATTTCACTAAATTAATTTTCGTCCATATCCTTTATTTCCTAAAATGTCATGTTAAAATTTTTGATTAATTTAATCATTAAATTAATTTTGAGTAATTACGGAATCAATATGAAAAGCTCTAGCATATTTGGTCAAAATTTTAATACGTAATGAATATAAATATAATATGTAAAGAAATAATTATATACTATTCATTTTTTTAAAATATTAAATAAATTTAGTTGATTGATTTACTAAAAATTTATAAATTTAATAATTTTTAAATTAATGGATAAATGAATGTTTTTGGACGTTAAACTATATCAATACCCATAAAAATTTTAAAATATAAGCCGTTACTCATAGTCATGGACATTTTAGAGTATTGGACCCTACCCATATCCACTCATTTATTATATATTTTTATTTTATATTAATTATTAAAATTTTAAATTATCTGATAGTTGAAGAAAATTATAAATACATTTTTGTTAAAAATATTTTGAGCTTATCAATCTAGCATAATAAAATAAATTATTTATTTTTATTATAATAAAAAATTTAAAAAAAGTCGAACTCGAGCTCGAGCTCGGGCTTGCTTGTTTACACTTTATGTATAGATATAAAAATTATTTTTTAATATAGATAAGGTAATACCCTACACAAAACCAAACAAAGCAAATTGGGCTTTAGCGGGGCGAGGCCCAAGGCCACATAACCTAATCCTTCTAAAAGGGCGTAGGGCAAGTACACGTGCACACGAATTTTTCCACAAACCTCAAAAAGATTTGGTCAAACCTGCGAATACCCATCATGTGTAAGAACGCAACACCACCAACTTCTCACACAAGAGTGGAATGTGGAAACAATCAACTCATCTCAACATATACCACACTACAATTCAGGAAAAAACAACCATTTTCAACTCCACCCCACATTCCCTAAACCATTGCATTCCTCGAGTTTAAAACAGTCACCAAGCTCGACACTTTTTCCATTCTCGAGTTTTTTATTAAAAAAAAAAAAAAAAGAAAGACCAACCGAACCACATTCGTATTAACAAACGAGAGCGAGTTCTGACACGATCAGAGATCATCGAAAATGGCACAGGTGAGCGACAAAGACATGGATGCCACTAGGGAAAACGAGATGGATACGAACAACAACAATAGGTCGTTCAAGTTCAACGTGGCCGCACCCGAGTTTGTGCCCACGTTGGCACATACCACGGCGACTCAGGTCCCTATAACTGGTTATTTCTACCCGTGTTTCCAATACATCGATGGGACTAGTGGGAATTGGATCTACGTTGCTGAACAAGACATTACGTTACCGTTGGTCCATTCCAAGCCCAATGGGAAGGCTGGCGCGGACACGGACCAAACCAATCACACGCAGACTAAGGAAATTGCCTTGTCTGATGAACTTAAGCAAAAGATCATCAAACAGGTCCTCTCTTTTTCTTTTTATTTATATATTTTTTGAATTATATTTATGAAATTAATCCTGACTATACATATATGGGGTTATAAATGTGTGACAGGCAGAATATATGTTCAGTGATATGAGCATGCTAGCCAATGAAACTCTTGTCAAACATGTGAACAAAGATCCAGAAGGCTATGGTACTTGGGATTCTTGAATATTTTTCCTTAATTCATGATATTGTCTTCCATTCTTACAATGTAAAAAACATTTTTGATTCTCGACAGTTCCAATAAACTTCGTTTCGACTCTGAAGAAACTCAAATCGCTTAACGTTAACAATCAAATGGTGGCGCAGGCTCTTCGCTCCTCTACGAAGCTCGTGAGTCCTTTGAGATTATAAATGCCATCAGTTTTCTTGATTTCTTGCGTTGGATTGACACTTTTTTGTCTGTTTGTTTGTTTTCCTTAAAAACGTGTTTGTAGGTCGTAAGCAGCGATGGCAAGAAGGTGCGACGCAAGAATCCCTTTACCGAGAAAGAAAAAGAGGACCTGCAGGTATGTTCATCAGCCAACAAATTCTTTGGTTTTTGATAAATTTGCTAAGAATCATAACGTAGGTTTTCTTTTCTGCTGGTCATATTTCTTACAGATGAGAACTGTAATAGCTGAAAATCTGCCTGATGATCACTCTCATCAGAAGATTGAGAAAATGTTCAACGTTGTCGGAAGGTTGGTGCACTACACCATTTTGGATTTCTATTACTCCCTACATCCTTACTGATTACGGCTACGTATGTATGTCGATGTGCAGTATCAGGTCGATACGTATATGCCAACCGCAGGATCACAATTCTTCATCACGATCTTCTAAGGGTGATGTAGTAATCAGCAACAAGGTACAAGAATTCACAATTTCGCTTTCAAGAATGTCTTTTCTATTCATTTGTTGCTTATTTAATTTGCTTCTCCTTGAAGCTGCATGCACTGGTAGAGTATGAGAATGCTGAAACAGCTGAGAAAGCAGTAAGATTTTCGCCCAAATGAGAGTAATTCTGTAGCTTTAGGCTTTATTTTCGTTCCTAATCTTGTTAATATGGACCCCCTTAGGCTGAGAAGCTGAACGACGAAAGGAACTGGCGAAAAGGCATGCGAGTGAGGCTTATGCTTAGGCGTTCGGTAGGTTAAACTCAGTCATAGCACTTGAATTTCAAGGATATACGCGTTTCTTTCAAGCTTTTTCACCATGAACGTTTGACATTGTTAAGGTTAATCTGCAGCCCAAGTCTGTGCTGAAGAGCCGGAAGTCTGAGTTTGATGTGTGTCTAGACGATGATGGACTGTCGACACACCAATCACACGAAGATGCCTCCGGCCGGCTCAGCACCTCAGAAGCAACTGATGTAAGTTGGTCGCTTCCTAGTTTTGATTACGATCCACAACAGAAACTGCTTATTATTATGTATACTTAAAACGTCGTTAACGTTTCTCCTAATCGTAACTAAGCCAGTGTATGTATATTCTCTATTGTTACAAACTAGTCTGAGGAAAATTCAGCTATCTTAAAGAGAAGTTGGTCTAGAAATAGAGGGAAATCGAAGCATCGTCCCCAGCTTCAAGGGGCACGTAGCCTGCCTACTCCATCATCCAACGGGGGCCTGTCGTGCCCCGGCCTGCAGCCTGCGAAAGGACCAAGAATGCCGGACGGAACCAAGGGCTTCACTATGGGCAGGGGAAAGCCGATGGCCGTCTCAATCTAGTTAAAACCATGGGGGAACCAAGGATGTGTTTGTTCCTTGGGAGATAGATGGGCAACGACGGTGTATCATGTGATTTTCATAGGTCCTTCTTGCAGTCAGAGGCTATCGTTTGATATGTTTTTTTGTACTATGCTTTTTGAACAATTAAGGTGGTCAGTAATGTTGATTTAGATAGGAGATTAAAAACATTCAGGATTTTGCATGATTATACGTCAGAAATTCATGTCATGGAAGAGTTATGATCTCTATTTCTTTGTTTTTAATTTTTTGGGCTGACTTATGTACCTTGATAGTACTTTTTTTTTTTTTTTTCCATTATATGAAAATGTATCTTTTTCTCTTTTTGTAATAATGTATAATTTGTTTGGATGTTTGGTTCTATTTATTAGCAACTATTTGAATTAATAGGGTAGGGGTTGGATGGTCCTCGTAATCATCAATGGATTGTTCTAAAGGAAAAATTGCGACCAGCAAGTTAGTACGGTCTTAAGGTTATTAAATCGGATAAAATTAGCAAATCAACTGTGCAAAACATGCATGAGTACTACTAATAGGAGAAATACATTGAACAGGTCTAAAATATTCTCAAACACTGCAGGGGTCTAAATCTTTTTTAAGAGACCTTTGTTCTAGGGGCAAGTTGGTCTGCCGAACGAAGATAAATGCAAAGCAGTACTAGTCGAACAAGGTTGGGAAGGAGACTTGCATAATGTTTGGATTTGTTTTTTGAGTGTTTTGTTGTATTTTGTGGAGATAGAGAGAGAAAAATAAAGATAAATAAGTGTGTGTTAGAGATAGTATGTATGTTTGGATTTATTTTTTAAAATAATTTAAAATAAGTATTGTATGTTTAATGTTGTGTTTTGGGAGACAAAAATTATTGTTAATTGTCAATTCATAGTCAAATAATGTCTTTTTTATATATATTTATGTATATATATACGTATTTATTTATGCTAAAACAGTTTAAAATACTTAGATAAGGTATTTCTGAATGATGGCAAACATTGAGTATGTTTTAACTCATCCTAGAGATAACTTGAAAATGAAAACAAACATAGTGTTGGCTCTAAGGAGGATCTAATAAGGTATACCATAAGCGACCAACACCCCTCACAGTTGGGAATATTGGCAAATGACAGTGGCCATGTTAGGACTGGATGTCGAGGAGCTACAAAGAAATGGACTGGTCGCTCTGCACAAGAGTTCGTCATTTGCAACAAAAATTATTATTGAAATTGTGAATCAAAATTTTAAACTTTGAGATTTGTCGAAGTATAATGGGAACAAAGACCCACAAGGTGGGTATTTTTAACATCACCTTTACAGTACAAGGGCAAAATGAAATTAATGCTTAATTATATTTTGATCATATTAATTAATATTATTGCATGACAATTTTGTTAGTAATATTTTTTAATATTGTCTTTGATTGGATAGATTTTGAATACGATATTTCAAATTTATAGTAATAAAATTTTCGGACTTGTTTGTATACTTTCTATATTACAAAAGATTTTAAATTTTTGAAACTATTTTTGTTGCACTTTGATGTACTTCAAAACTATCTAATATGGACTTGTTTTTTTTTAAAAGGAGTTAATGATTAATATTTTGTTCTTATCTTAGTTATGTTTATATTACTGTTTTACCCCTAAATTAAATCAAACATTTTATTGAAAATAGATCAAATTAAATTAGACAGTCATTTTTCGATGGGTAATAATGTAATTATACAGAACAAACATCCATGCGGTTTTTTCCTTGTGGATTAGCTATCCCACGACATCGTTCTGTCGTTCCTTAAACCCTGGCTTGGCCTATCGTCTTTCTAAACCCTAATTCCCTTCTTCGCATACCATATTTTCACCCACCGGCTTATTCCGGCACTCGCCCGCGCGCCGCCGTAAGATAAAGAGATGGCGGAATCGCAGTACGAGGTAGATCTGGGCAACCTCATGGCGTTTGACCCACATCACCAATTCGTTTCTCCCCCGTCTTCCAGGTGTTTTTTCTCTTGTCTCTTCTTATTTCAATCTGATTTGTGTTCGGTTCATGGACGAGTTGGAAAATTTATTCTGCAGTGGTTTTTCGTAAGTGGAATAAACTTTTGTTTTGTAATTCATATCCTATGATTATGGAGTACTTCTTTGACAGGGAGGAGGTTGTAAAGGAAGCTATTGAACAGGGCACCAAATTAGTCCAAGCAATTGCTGATGCCCTTTTCAGCTTGCCTTCGACAGAAGACCTTGACGGGCCCATTGTCAAGTTGCCTGCTCCTACTACCAAATTGCCCAGAGCAAAGCCAGTAAGCTCTTTCGTTGTTTCTCTCTTAGAAGTTTAATAGGGCACACGAATTTCAAAATGGGCTGGGACGGGTGGGGGTGGGAGGTAGGAGGTGAAGAAGACGGAGGACAAAAGATTCATGTAAGGAGATTTTGTTGAGCTTCCGTACTTAGACTTGCACAAATTGCTCTGGTATTATGATTGGTGATTGTTTTCTTGTGAGGAGAGTATGCTCAAAATACCAGTTTCTTAGTGACTTGGTGATCTTTTCTGATGTGTCCTATGCAAGATTTTACTCTAGATTTTTAGTTGATTGATCATCTAAATTGTCTTTGTCTGTGTGCCTTTCAGCTTCCAAAGCCTAGGCCTCCAACTAAGTGGGAGTTGTTTGCTGAAAAGAAAGGTTTGTTTGCACCTGTTTAGGAAAATAAATTTATTTTGTTTATTTCTGATAAATTCTGAGGCATGACCTGATGGATGGTATAATGGGTTTAACTTGCCCCTTTGAAATATCGCGCAGGTATACAGAAGCGCAAGAAAGAAAAACTAGTCTTTGATGAGCAAACTGGTACTTGGAAACGGCGTCATGGCTATGATCGTGTAAATGATGACAACGATATACCTATCATTGAGGCCAAGTCCACTGATGGTATAATATTTAGTGTCCTTGCTTTTTCTATTGCAGTCAAATAATTCTTTGGTTATATGGATGGCATTACTTGTGCAATGCCTACGTGAAAATGTTACTTTTCGGGTTTATTTACCTAAATGTATTGGCTAATTATATTAAACTTTCTATCTTGAGTGTAATAAAGCTGGAAAATGAATAGAATTTTGGACCTGTTATGGATGTGTTAATTGTATGCTTTACTTTTGAGGATGATTCAAGCAATTTACTTTGTGTTAACCATTGACTGTATCATGAGTCTGCATTTACAAGGCCGTTACTTCTCCAGAACCAGGAACAGATCCTTTTGCTGAGAGGCGTAAAGAGAAGAAAAGCAAAGTTGAAAAACAGGAGAAAAATCGATTGCAAAACCTAAAACAAGCGGCGAAAGCTGGTGCCTTGCCAAGGTGTTCTTTTTCTCCTCTTCCCTTAAATTACTGGAAGGGTTCCTGTACTAAAGCGAATATCCTTTGTTCCAGTAATTTTTGGTATTCTATATTTGAATTTCGAAATGTGGAATGTCTACCTCGTAGAAATAAAAGAAGATCAGTAGTGCAATTTGGTGACTGTACTTCTTGAAATCCGATTAACGTGCAGCCTTCACTTATCTTTTGGACCAAAAGACATCCTTCACTTTTGGATGAGGTTCATCTGAAAGGATATTAGAGACATAGGTCTTGTGGTCTGTCAAATTACCCTGAGGTCAATGAATATAGATCTCTAGAATGGCCTGATTGGTTGAATGAAGTGTTGATTGCTAGGCAAGTGAGACTGGGATGAAAGGGATCTTGGATGCTAGACCAGCCAAAAGAAGCCACTCTTGGTTGAAGCTCCATTTGTGGAAGAGGGTTGAGACATTAGCCAGTTGCTATTTGGAAAGCCCTTAGACCTGCTTTTATTTCATTGATCTACAGATTGGGCAGACACTGCTAGTGAATGGAATGAAGACTAGGGGGATGTCTTTTGATGAAGTGCTACTGGCCTACTGATGCACGCATGGACCTATCACTAACATTGGTTCATTTTGTATTTTACATCTGACTTGAATTTTAGCACAATGATATGTTGTTACCATAGAAATTGATTTCAAGTAGTGGAGCGATCCTTGCACTTGGTCAGTTCTTGATTGTTTCTTTTTCTTATAACTGATGAAATTGTTCCTTCGTAATATCCTGAGTTTCAGTGTATCTCTTCTGCTCTCATCTGAATTTGTATGCATGTGTGCTTTACATGAATTTATTGTATTATCTATAGCATAGCAAAATGCATTTGAGGTTTCCCAATTAGTTCAAATTTACTGAACACGTGAATGCTTTGCAGCCATGTTCAACTTGCTGCCACTGCTTTACCTATAACGGGAAGCCAAGCAATGCCTAAGAAAGTTAGCAAGGATGAGTTACAAAATGTTGCTGGAATGGCAGCTATTTCAACGGCTAGTGGGGGAAAGTTTGACAAGAAATTGCCGGGGGAGAAGCCCCCAAAGCATGAAAAGAAGTATCGGAAGGTCGTGCAGTCACCCTTGAAAGTACATATTTTTCCCAGTTCAATAGTAAGGATTTCACTGATTTTCAAATTATGTCCCTGCAGTTCCTACCGGCTGTAGAAGGATCAGGAATGGGTGCCTTGGAGAAACAGCAAACTGAGAAAGTTTTGAACCAGTTGATCTCCAAGAACTCTCATGAGATACTCAATGTAGAAAAGGTGTGCCTTTCTTCCTTGTAGTGGATAACCTTTTTTCCTCAAATATATGAGCTTTATTTGTCATTTAATTTGTATGGTTTTGCTGGAATGTAGGCTGTGAACATGTATAATGTGAAGAGGGAGAAGAAGCAAAGAAAACAAGGGGGACAGTTGTCAACTTCAAGCAAGTTGAAGGCCAACAAGAAATCTTTCAAGAAATCATCGAAAAAAGGGTCCTCAAATAAAGGCAAATCAAAATAAGATCATATAGGACAATGGTAATTTTGTCAGGCTTTAGTTGTTTAAGCTGGAAAAATTGATGCTAGCACTGATCAACTTTATACTTTGTATTTTTCTTTAATATTTTTGGTATGAGTATATCACCTCTCATCTTTTATGTACTTCTGTTTGCTATGAGTACAGCACCTCTTAATTTAGAAACTAAAAGTTTTCCTGCCGATTCAGCCAATTTCTGTGTTCAAACATAATTAGCACAAATGTGAACTTTGTGTAAACTGTCAGAGGGATGATGAAAATTGCATTTGATTTTGAAATAGGGTGAATTATATGTCTCTGGAATTAACCGCTTTCTAACAAATATTCCTCTACAATGGGCTTCACAAAGGGTATTTATTAGATGGGTCAGCTCTTAATTTAAGGGGATGTTTATAATTTTTTAAATTTGTAATACGAAAAGAAATCCGTTGTAATTTATCCTTTTGAAACATGAGCTTTTGAAACATGAGCTGTTTGTCTGTGGAGGATTTGGCAGCATCTTATTTTTGTGAGTCAAATTTTAGGTTTATAGATAAGTAACTAAGATATAACTAAAAGTTCTTTTTTTTTTTTTTTTTTGAGAAGTAACTAAAAGAACGTTGAATATCTTTTCAAATAGATACTGAAGATGACAAAAAGATTATCTGTGTGATGAAATCACAACAACATACGACTCCAATAACTGGTCGAAAGATTGACATTTTCTTATGACAGTCCATAACTGAATTGTTGTTGGAAATTTAGTTATATTTTAAAATTCTTAAATACTTCTCTTTACATTAGAGTTTGTAGATAAAAAATTGCGGACTAAAGTAGAGCAAGAATAATTTCAAAATGGCCTGGACTTAGAAAACCCCAAGTTCCTACATATGGATAAGGGAAGAGGTTTTAAATTTAAAGTGGTAGTCTTGATATAACTATATTAAATTATTATAATTTCAAAAATGTCTTTCGACATTTTGATTCCTGTTAAAATTAACTACCCAATCAAATTTCTTTAGAAAATTAATTTCATGTACTAAAAAAATAAATTTACTCTTATTTTGTTTAAGTTTACTTTCAATTGAAAGTATTTTATTTTGCATATATACATAGCCATCTTTATCAACATAACATATATTGCATAAAGTGTTAGCTTTTAGTTTAATTTGAGTAAAACATATATTGATAGTTAATGCATTAAAAAAAAGTTATTGGACCCTTTTTGTATGTGACGTTGTAAGATAGTAATAAGTTTTAATGTAAAGGAATAAATTATGAGCTTTAATAAAATAAAAATTATGTGTGTAGGTACTGCATGCTACGATATTCAGTATTAACAGAGAAAAGAAGGTTTAGGATTTATGGAGGTGGACAAAAGACTGAGAAGAAAATGGAGCAAGAGAGCTTGGAAAATGTATAATTCATAAAGTGATTGGATGAACGGTTTATATGGGGTATATTGCGAATTCAGGAGAAAGAAGTGATTTATAAAATAATTGGAAAAGCATGCATATATGGCTTATTAGCTCAGTTGGTTAGAGCGTCGTGCTAATAACGCGAAGGTCGCAGGTTCGAGACCTGCATGGGCCAAATAGCTATTTTGATGTTTCGGATTTCATATGAATAATGTTTATTCTCCACATATTCTGCAAATGTTGGCTATTGCTCCATTTAATTCCTCTGGAGTGTGATAGCATGTAGAGATTGGATAACATGTATTACAAGAACCTCATGGACAACAACGCCCTTCTTCAACCTAAAACTTTTATACCCAATCACTGGTCACTGCTGCAATGCTTAAGTTAAGGACTATACTGCTCATCCATTTCTCTTCTCAACGCATTTAATTTATTAAGACATTAATATAATCATGCAATTACAACTTATATATATAATATATAATTCAATGTGATAGATTAAATGGAACGAGCTTTGTTTTCTCATTTGATAGGAAAGGTTGGGATCAGATCGATTTATATACGAACCTGCTTGTAATAATACGTTCAGTATAATTATAATTTTATTATGAGAAGCTGCTTCAGCAGATTTTTCATTTTGGTGGGATTGGAGTGACGAACTCACTATTCCGATAATAACTACGACTCAAATTGGATATCTCAGATAATGGGCTCGTGTATTTGTAATTTTATAAAAAATTATAAAATATTTATGTAATTACACATAATTTAAGAGAGTATGAATGTGGATTATCCTTAAATAAAATAAATAAATTGGAATGACAATGAAAAAGAGTGTTGCAACATTGGGGGTGGGTTATTGGGTGTGGAAATGAGCATGACTCAGCCCTTATGCAGCACTGCACTATTATGTGGTCTAGTGAATTATGCCATCACTTGGCTTGTACCTTTCAATTTTCTACCATTGAGTTAAGGCATGTTTGGGGAATTAAAACAAAGTAATTGTTACCTTTTTATCTTATATTTTCTTGCATTTGGAGGGCGTTTGGCTAAGCTCGTAAGCTTTTCAAAATATTTTATTTTTAAGAGCTTAAAAATTCTTTTTAAAAATTATTAATTTTTTTTTATAATATCTTATAAATTATATAAAAATTAATATATCATAAAACAAAAAAAATTCATACCCTCTCTCTCACGCACACACACAAACACACTCTCCAGGATTTAAAGAATTTTTTTAACGTTCGGAGAAGAGAAAATACTTTATTATTTAATAATAAATTATTATAATTAAATAAAAATAAGATTGATATTAATATTATATTTACTGAAAAATATAAATTCAAGACATTATAAATTATACGATTAGAAATAATCATTATATTAACAAAGAAAATATCAATTATATATCTATATTAATATTTGAATAGCATGAATATACATATATATTATTTTTATTCAAAATATTAGGTAATAATTCGTCAGTCTTTTTTTGTTATAGTAAAAAGATTATCTATTAAATGTTTATTTAAAACTAAAGTAATGTGTATTATTTATAAAAGTATTTTAAAAATATTTAAAACAAAATATGTAAAAAAATAACAACTTATTTGATTTTAATGCACCATGTCCATTTTAGAGGGTGTTTGGCTAAGCTTATTTTTAAATAAAATCTAATATCTTAAAACCTTTCAGAACATCTTAAGATAAGATGTAGAAACTTATAAGATATTTTAAAAAAGTTTAACCAAACACCCACTATTTTTCTCCAACAACATGCCTCAATTGGTATTTTTGCAGACTTTTGAGAGACCTCGATACGTTATTTATGCCAAGTGGTGATAAAATAAAAGAATCAGTAAATTACTCCTTATCAACGGCTTAGAAATGGAGTAATTTGCTTCATTTTTTAAAATATAGGGGATAATTTATTATTTTATTTTTCAAGGAGATTTTTGCTTATTTCTCATATCACATGGGGTTAATTGTATTTTTTATATTTTTGTAAAGGGATTAAATTTAATTATTATTATTATAATTATTCTTAAATATTACCATAAGATTTTCTTACTATTATTAAAAGATCAATTTGAATTATAATTACCATTTAAAAAGTGAGTTTGTCATCACAAGACAACTTCACAAAAACGAAAGTGGAAAAAAAACCATATATGATAATTAATTCATTAAATCAGATGTCATGACTTACTTTATAAGAAATCAGAATGAGAAATACAATGAAAAAAAATAAAAATGAGAAAAATACATAAGATTACAAATTTTATGGGGCTGAATTTGGATTATGACAAAAATGAGGGTCAAACTAGCAAAAATAACAATAAACACGCGGCGCATTATAGCGAGGACCGGGGCGTAAATCTGTAGGCATTTGAATAATGACGACTGGAGAAAGCTCCAAGAGTTCGAAATATATATTAAGCGGGACTTAGGGTTTTCTTCCGCTATCTACTCTTCCAGACTCTTCTTCTGCTCGCATATACATACACCTATACACACACACACGCAAAAGTACGTGCACTGTGAGACAAGGAACGCAACAATGGGTGGGAGGCCTCGCTGCTTTCTGGACATAAGCATCGGAGATGAGCTAGAAGGGAGAATTGTTGTTGAACTGTACAATGACGTAGTCCCTAAGACTGCGGAGAATTTTAGGGCTCTTTGTACTGGAGAGAAAGGAATTGGCCCGAATACCGGCGTTCCTCTGCATTACAAGGTTTTCGTTATCCATTTTCTGCTGTGTGCGCACATGGATGTGGAAGTGCGTGTGATATTGTGTTCAAGCGTGCTTTGTTTTTGATTAATCGATCATAAGTAGTAATTGAAACTTATTAAAAAGAAAAAGCGGAAATGGGAGCTTGTTCTTTCTCGTACTATATAATTGATTGGATAAATTGTTAATGATGTAGGAGAATTTCGGGGATATGTTCCAAAGGTTGACTTCTTGTTGAAATGTATGAATGGAAAATTGCATTATCTTTTACCTAGTAATTGTGAGACAGGATAATGTGAACTATTCATGAATGTTTTTAGGTGAATTGCTGTGGCCTATGTTTATGTGATTCTGAATGATTCTGTTCTTGTTTTAGGCATGCCATGTGTGCGGAAGAGATTTTATTCTTTTCTCATGTTGATTGCTCTTGTTTCACCAGATGTTTGTCATTGGACAAGGCAATTGCTTCTTTTTAGCACAGTTTCTTATGATAGTTTTACGTTCCATTTAGGGATCCCATTTTCACCGTGTCATTAAAAGTTTTATGGTACAAGGAGGTGATATTTCTGCTGGTGACGGAACTGGAGGGGAATCCATTTACGGACTGAAATTTGAAGACGAAAATTTTGAATTAAAACATGAAAGGAAGGGTATGTTGTCAATGGCGAATGCTGGGCCCAGTACTAATGGTTCCCAATTTTTCATCACCACAACTCGGACATCTCATCTGGATGGAAAGCATGTTGTTTTTGGGAAGGTAATCAAAGGCATGGGAGTTGTTCGTTCCATTGAGCATGTCACTACTGGTGAAAATGATCGTCCTACAGTTGATGTTGTTATTGCCGATTGTGGAGAAATTCCAGAGGGAGCTGATGATGGAATTGCAAACTTCTTCAAAGATGGTGACATGTATCCTGACTGGCCTGCCGATCTCAATGAGAATTCTTGTGAGCTTTCTTGGTGGATAACAGCTGTAGAATCGATAAAAGGTTATGGAAATGAAC
Organism: Sesamum indicum; assembly: GCF_026168435.1. Taxonomy (NCBI): domain Eukaryota; kingdom Viridiplantae; phylum Streptophyta; class Magnoliopsida; order Lamiales; family Pedaliaceae; genus Sesamum; species Sesamum indicum. Next base: position 1,224,443 of record NC_142666.1, read on the forward strand.
ATTTTAAGGTAATAGGTATCTGAAAATTGGTTACAAATAAGATTACTCACCCTTCTCTCCTTAGGGCTTCCACACAAATCTCTCCTTCCTTTTTTATTCAACTAGCTGTCTTGTTAAATACCTGCCTCTGATGTTTGCAGAAGCAAGACTATAAGATGGCTCTAAGGAAGTACCGAAAGGCTCTGCGCTATTTGGATGTGTGCTGGGAAAAGGAAGGAATCGATGAAGGTAGTCAGAATATTCTCTCTATATCTTACAGTTATAGCAATTTTGAATATCGATTGGCCAATTGGATCTGATTAGTAATTCTTCTTTCCGGTCATCTACTCTTGAAGCAGACAAGAGTATGTATCTGAGAAAGATGAAGGCGCAGATATTTACCAACAGCTCTGTGAGTTCCTATTTTGACTGCCCACTAGTTCTTTATGATGTTCAAATTCGTCTTTTTCTGTTCATGGCATAGCTTCCTATTAGGGGGAATGCTATTAGTGAAATCAAAGGGATAAGTTAAAGCTATTTTTTGTGCCGAAGGTCTAAGTTTGGTTTCCAAGTAAATCTTTTCACATCTTTCCGATATTGCTCTCTCTATTGTCCTTAAGATAAGGCCGGAAAAAACTGTTTTACGAATAAGATAAAGGATCTGTATTTTTTGCATTTTCTCCTGGTCATTCTCCTTCTCATTTCCCAACATTCTTTCTTTGGGCTTTAGGTGTTGCATTGTTGCTTGTTCGTTGGTATTGGCATTCATATCCTTTGTTTTTATATCTTCACACATACCATGGATGTATGATTTGGATTCTACAAAGCTGTAATGAATTTTTAATGATTATGTAGAACATGTCTCCGAGGATTTTGCAATATACATACATACATTGTATATATACATATATGTGTGTGTGCATTGTTGTGTATGTGTGTTCATATAAAATGTCTTTGATAGACGATTAAACTGTGCATGCATACAAAAGTCGGTATGGTTCATATTTATTATGTTCAAATATTCTTGTTTCACCTAATGTATATCATCTATCTTTTTCTAGGCTTGTAAACTTAGACTAGGAGACTTGAAGGGAGCACTTCTGGACACAGACTTTGCAATGCGTGATGGTGAAAATAATGCAAAGGCATTGTTCCGCCAGGGCCAGGTTGGTGATTTGTCCCATGACGTTGTCATCCTTTTGTGGTGCCTTATCTGGAATGTTGTTTGAGCACCAAAGAGGTCATTTATATGAATAACTCCTTATATTTGCCGGAGATGGAGACCTAGATCTATGAAGTCAGTATTTCTTCACTAATCTATTGAGAAAATTGTTATGCATTTTGGTTGGAATCTACTCGGAGAGGTCATTTTTATGAATAAATTCATGTTAAAGATGGGAGACCTATATCTATGAAGCAGTATTTCTTTACTTCTTTATTAAGAAAATTGTTGTGCATTTACTCAGTCAGAATCTACCAACAATTGACTATCCATGGATGGGTAAGGACAAAACTACGAATCTGTTAATCGCTTAGCAGAAGTACCAAGGTTAATCATGAACCAGCTTGATACAACTTCCAGTACTTGAAGATCCTGATATACATGTTGTTCTTTCTTTCCTTTTCTACATTCTTTGTTGTTCCTGTGGCATAACTTGCGCATAAATGCAAGTTTCTTCTGAACCCGCCAACCCAACACACGCTCCAAAAGAGAAAAAAGAGGGAAAAAGACAATAGTTAAGGTTTTTGTTTTGGGGTTAGTGCAAAATTAAATTAACCACAGACATTGTAACCCATTGAGGACATTTTCTTTAGTTTCATAAGGTGGTAATTGAAAAGCTTGCATGCCTAAAGGACTATTTTTCTAACCTTCATAATTTTTTCTTTTATGTTCAGGACATAGAACCAATACCCCAGGGGTAATGCAACTTTTTGCTCGTTTATAAGTTCACTGTCTGCTGCTTAGTTAATGTTTCGAATTTAGTTTTATCCATCATGCTTGATTCTTGATAGTTCCGATTCATAGTCATTGTTCTTCAGCTACTCGTAATACGTGCTAATCTCTCTTTATTACTCATGTGAAATATGGTCATATATATTTGGTTTAATGAGTTACTGTGTGAAAATATGTATACAGATTCCATGCTCGTTTGGTACATATTCTTGTATTTCTTCCCCCACTGGCTTATTTCATGCATCACCCTTCGGGAGACTTAAAAATCCTTATGCTTACAGCTATTCCGACATTGGCAATACTGATACATATACCTTCTAAAATGACCAGGCACATGTGGCTCTCAATGATATTGATGCTGCAGTAGAGAGTTTTAAGAAAGCATTGGAATTGGAACCAAATGATGGTTAGTAAATGATCTCTCTCTCTCTCTCTCTGATTCTATATGCATTTCCCTTTTCATGAATCATGATGCTTAAGGAAACGATCAAGGATTTTACATGCTAGCTCTTCTCGATGTTTTAAACAATACCCTCGAAAGCTCACAAATTTCTTGAGTGCCTGAATATATTTTAATTTTGGACAAGCAAATCATTTACATTTGAAGTGGTAAGGAAAAGCTCTGGACCTTTAAGAAACCTTGTGACATTTTACTGCTTTTGCTACAGGAGCAATAAAGAAGGAGCTTGCTGCTGCAAAGAAGAAGGTAGTGACACCTGTCTTTGAAGTTCTTGTCATTAGAACTTTGTTACCTATGCTTGTGCAGTGACCTCACTATCTCTCTCGTTTCTTGGGTTTCCTTGAATAGATTGCTGATAGACGTGACCAGGAGAGAAAAGCGTACGCCAAGATGTTCCAATAGTAATTGAGTAAGAACTAACCCACGATAGATTTATGACCCAGATGTATAATGATGTTTCTCGTGACATTAACAGTCGATTTCTGTTCTACCACTGGGTATCCATCATCAAATTTGATATATTGTTTTTTCTTTGGTAATTTAGGTCAACTGGTTCAGGCTTTTTTCGTCGTGCTCAAATCACCTGAAGGGGTTTAAGGTATTGAACTCCTTATAAAATGATCAGCTTGGTTGCAGAAGAAACTGGCAGCAGATAGTAGATACCTGGAAAGTCTTTTACTGCGTCTGGTATCTCGTCATTTGCATTAATCAGTTACTGTGATGATAATAGTTTTAATTCAATGCTCGCCTAAGTTTATTTTTTTTCTTATATGCTTCAAATTGGATCTTCTAGGTTTGAGAAGAGAAACTTTGACAAAATCAAGACCATTTCTAGGTAAGAGTTATGCCTGGGCCATTTCAGAAGAGAACCTAGTCGGCGCTAGGAGGCCGTACAGCTCTTTTTTGTGTTGTAGCAATCTGTAACTTTGAGTTGGCAGCTGTATTGAATTGAATTATTCATAGCAATTGAACCATGTTTAATTGGAATTATCAACTTTTGATTTATTGCTGATGAGAGAATGTTATATTATTATGTAGCATGGCTATTTGCGTTTTTACCTTATTGTTGTTATTAGTTCTTGGGAAGAAAAAGGAATAACTGAGTTAATATGTCCAATTTATTCCACAGCAATCAGCACAGTTAGAGATGGATAGCCTGTGGTGTATACTATTTCGGGTCTCGACAGTGGAGCTTGAGTCAAGTTTTTGAAAATTTTCTTTTGAAAAATAAAATTGTGATATTTGATAACATTAGTTAATAATTTTACAAATAATTTAGATTTACTAGATGCAGATATGATTAATGCGTGTGAATTACATTACTTTGTACTTGATCTGCTCCTAATTAATCGCATCAGATTTGGGTACTGAGATTGAACTTATAATACTTAAAATTTGAAAATTTGCAGAGTAATCATTTGTTTACCAAAATTATATAGATGTTAAATAAATCAAAATTCAACTCTTTTCAGCGCCTAATACTTTTTCTTTTTAATACCATTTGTGATTTTCCGGAGCATTTACTATCTAATATAGTTACTTCTTGTTATATTTCTTTCTTGTACACAGGATGAAATTCAATATTAAGATATTATATATAGTGATTGAATATTGACAAGTGAAAAAAAGACTTTGATTGTTTCATTTGGATATAGCCAAATATTTATTAGAATTTTATATTTGTCTAAAAATCCTTATTTAACACAATGTTGTTTTAAAATTAGTATGGTTTTGCTATTGTGATGGTTAAAGTTACGTGGATATTGGACATCATCATCATCATCATCATGTTCATTTTTATACTTAGAATATAAATTGCAAACTGCCTAATTGGTGGACTTTGTTTTCTCTTCTCTTCTCTTATGGTGAAAGCCCACTACCACTACCGCTACCTCCACTTCCGACTTCAGTCATCATGGGATCGTCACTGCCTTATTAATTTGACTTTGTCTTAGTTGAAGAAAACACACACTAAGTGTGATTATCTAACTTTTTAAAAGTTATTAATAACAATAACATTAATACTATAAACCAAGTCGTCCACGAGGACAACTTGCGAGTCTTGAAAGGCTTGTCAAATATGTGGGTAATATTCAAATTTAGATCCATTATTATAATAATAAATACCCATGTCAGTGGATTTATTGCCTGCTTTGGTACAATGTGAATGAAACCCAATGGAGATTTATAGGTAGAATTATGGTACATATAGGGTAGAGCAATACCCGTCCACTGACAGTAACAGATATAGATTGTATTTTCAAATATTTTTCTAACCTAGCTACCTACCAAACATGACGGTAATATTAATTAGTTCTTCTAGCTAGTATAAACGAATTTATCTCTTTTTTAGAATGTTTGAACTTTTAATGTACTTTCCTCAATTTCTCTAATTATACATTCTTTTTCTTTCACATTTGAATTATTAGTGAATGTATCTAGCATATAATTGTTTACATATCAAAATCCATTAAGTGTTGCATAATATTGAAACATGGAGCATTAAATTGGGCACCTTAGTATTTGGAGGGACTAAGAATACCACCTTCCTATATGTTGCAGTACAAAAGATACACCAGAACAACTGCTAAGTTGTATGCTAAACGTGCAATGCTGTAAAGCCTACTGTGTTCATATGCGTGGGCTTGATATATCTATTTAACAGGACGTCTTGTATTTGTCTTGTATTCGAACATTACTGTGTGCAAAAATTCTCTTAAATTAGTGTCAATCACAAATTGTAAATGGAATTCAGCGTTTGACGGACCAGCTTTTTTTTATGCACTGCTTTACCTTGAAAGGAAAATGAGCTTTGTTTCCATGGGCGCTAGTAGGGGTGGCAACGAGTCGAGTTCGAGCTTGATTCTGTAATTTCGAGCTCGAGCTCGAGTTCAAACTGATTTTTTATTTTTTTTATTATTATTATTATATTAAATTATGAAAATCACCAATTTTTTTACATAAATTTATAAGTAAATAAAATAGATTATATAATACATACTATATTATTATTATTAGATTAAATAGTGGGAATCATCAATTTTTTACATAAATTTCTAAGTAATAAAATAGATTGTATAATACATACTATATTATAAATACACCAAACTATAGTATGAAATTCTAATTTATTGTTATAAATATAAACTACTGATTAGTTTAGTAGTAATAAAATTGGTAAATTGTACAAAAAAAAAACATCATTCTGAACATTTTAAAGTTATTGGAAAAGTATCAATTATCTGAAATAATGCAATTGAACTACATAAAAATATTTTATAGTTGAAATTAATATATGTTCACAATCTGAAAAATTTATATATTTATAAATGTTAGTATAAGATTGATGTAACTATCATCTTACATTGTTAAATAACATGGATTAATCGGGCCATCAACATTCAGATCAGACTGTTAGATATGATCAAACTTACATAAAAATACATTTGATAAAGTTTTAAACTTATTGGATATACGGATGTCGAGATATCGTACTCGAAACATAAGAATAATCATTCAAGACGGTGTATCATTGAATCAGGCCATGCGATTTTAAATCATACCATCTTATGTGATCTAATGGACACAGTCTTGTATATATTTAAATTTCATATGAATCGGATAGTCCGGATTTTAAGATATTGCAATTATTGATTAAACTTTAATTCCATTATATATATAATAAAATAATAATTAGAATTGTTCAACCATCACCATCATTATTATTATTATTATTATTATTATTATTATTATTATTTTTAGATTAATTCATAGAAATTACTAAATTTTGACATAAATTTATAAATAATAAAAAATCATAAGTGATTACTTGTCAAATTAAGAAAAATATAACGTAATACAAATATATATTAAAATATAATATAAAGTTTATATATGTCATATTAAATAATAATTTTAATTACAAAAAATATTATAATTTACTAAGTTGTTGATTAAATTTATTTTTGTATAAAGATTAAATGTATAAATAAAAGTACCATAATTTATTATTATCCAAAATAAAAAATATGACATTGATTAATAAATATAATATATGGTCAATTTTGGTTATAAAATTGATCAAATATTAAATATAAAATTAATATATAAAAAATTCAAAAATAAAAATATATAAAAAGAATTAAAAAAAGGGCCAGCTCGCGAGCTGGTGAACACACACAATTGAGCTCGAGCTCGAGCTCAAGCTTAAAATCGAGCCGACTCGCGAGCTCGACTCATCTGCCATCCCTAAGCGCTAGGCACTCCCGCGGTTCGTGAGAAGGAAAAAGGGCTCATTCTTTATACTTGGGGGCCAACTCGCCAATGAAAAAAAGGTTGTAACATAAATTAGGAAGAGCTAAACATACTCAAAATGCACACTAAGTGGAAGACTTGGAAATTCCAACATAATCAGATTCAAAAAGAAAAAATCACACCTTATTTTCATAATGCCAACTCACCAACCAACTTAAGGGGAAAAAAAATCAATTTTGACCTATTCCATCTACCTATCCAAGATTTGCATCCCCTTTTCCCATTCAATTACCCCACAAAACACTCACTATATAAACCCTAACTCCTCCTCCATCACAGCATCCACAAACCAATCAACTTAATTAGTAACATTAATTACTGCATAGATATAGAAAAGCAAAATGGCACACTATATGTATGCAATGGGCATGAAATGTGGATCGGGAGGGCTACTTGTTCTTCTTGCGGCTGCTGCATTTGCATGCATGTTTGCTGCTGCAACGCCAACCAAGAACTGCACTACTGGTTACAATGCAGGAAGCACCGCCTGGAACCACACTAACAGCGGCTTCTGGGGTTTTGCCGGACGCAAAAATGCGACTCTGGGCAGTTCCAGGAGGATCATCGTTGGGGGGTCGGAGCAGAACTGGCGTTTTGGGTTCAATTACACCGACTGGGCGATCAAGAATGCTCCCTTTTACTTGAACGACACTTTAGGTAATTCACTGTTCGAACCTGTTATCTATCTTTTATAGGAATAAAGCGTTGCTATTGGATAACATAATTCCCTAGAAATAACTCAATCAAAATGTGTCGAGGTATATCTAATATTTTGCAACCAAAGATCGAGTTAGGTGTCATAGGCAATCTCAATGAATTCCTCAGTGATAGTATTTCTACATGTTACATTGTAAATTTGGGACGAAAAAGGGTATGTATACAATACATATAATCATAAACTCAACTAGTTTTATTACATTCTAACCAAGTAAGTCGTTGTAATTGACCACAATTCAATTTGTACAGTTTTCAAGTACGATCCGCCAAACGACACCACATTCCCCCACAGTGTCTACTTGCTACCCAACTTTTGGAGTTTCCAAAACTGCGACCTCAAAAGAGCAAAGAAGATCGGAGAAGTGAGCGATGGAGGTGGGGACGGTTTCGAGTTCGTGTTGAAGAGATGGCAGCCACACTACTTTGCATGTGGGGAAAGGGACGGATTCCACTGCAAGGTTGGACTAATGAAGTTCGGAGTCTGGCCCTTGATCCCTGGGTATAACTAAACTATTGATTAGCCAAACATGACGTTGTCAACCGTCGCATTTTACTTGAAATCCGTGGCTATTTCTGATTTGGGTTTTGTTTTAGTCTTTGACAAATAATGGGGAGGGGAGGTGTGTTTGTTTCTTGTCTTTGGTAGCACAGACATGATTCTTGTTGTATTGGCATTCAAGTTTGAAATTCAATAAAATTATTTATATGGACTTTACCTTTATATATATATATGTCATTTTTCATTATCTATATGGACTTTACCCTTAAAATAAAATAAAATATTTTTAACCACTGTATTAATCTATGATTTAAAAGATAAAAAATGTAAAATCAAGCCATTATTCCTGCTCCGTTTCAATATACACCATTAAAAATTGTAAATTATGTCTAGGGGTGTCAATGAGTATGGTAAGACCATATCCAAACTCATAATATAATTCAAAAACTCAGATCCAGATCCATTGAATATTTTTAGACCCAAACCTAGACCAATAAAAAAAGATAAATTGATCTGGATAGAGTCTCTACCCATCAATACCCATGGGTCTATGTACCCAATTTGGACAATATATATATTTTCAATTCAATTGATTTACTAGGAGCGTGCAATTATCGATTAACCGAACGAAAATCAATTTTGATTATTCTTTCTAGATTTTGATTATTCAATTTGGTTATAATTTTTTATATAGATTAACCGAACCTAATCGAATACTGAATTTAATATATATATATATATAAATATAATTCAAATATAATAAAAATAATATATATATTAAGTATCTTAATATAAATATTTATAATAAAAAATAATATTTTTTAGTTAATATATACTTAATTATTGATAATTTATAACAAATAAATTATCATTATGTATATATTTTTTATTATTTTCAGTTAATTCGGTATAAAAACCGAAAAGAACTGAAATAAGTTCTATTCTTAACAAACCAAACCAAACCAAACATTTCAATTCGATATTCAGTCTGCCATTTTGGCATACCGAAGTTTTAGTTAACCAAACTCTCGATTCATTCGGTTAATCGAATTCAATACTCCTGTAATTTACATTCAAGTGAACAAATTTAAAAAATTTAAGACACCATACATTATTTATCATTTAATTCTTTAACCAAGTATATTTTTTAAATAATAAATATTAAATTATGAAAAAAATTAAAATAAAAAGAAAGATTTAAATTAATTAGTAGATTTGCAGGAAAAAAAAATTGGGTTGGGTCTGACCCTACCCAAAAATTGAGTCTTGAGTTAGATTTAATGGAATGAGTAGGATTTGAGTATAGAATAATTTTTTAAATTTTTTTTATTTGAGCCTGGATAAAATCTTACCCTGCCAATTGTCGGGCTAATTATGTCTATAAGTTTCTCTTTTAATTTTAGGAAACAACTAGTTCAATGATTAGTAATTAACCCAAAGTGGAGGGTACAGTACAAATATTCCCGGGGCTTGGGGGGGCAACACGCAATTTACAGAACTTCATATGCTACTTAAAATTGGGATGATTATACTTTACTCTTATAAAATTTGGTGTATTTACACATACGTCGTCAGTGATTTGAAAAGTTATATTTAGTGTTCCCGATGTTGATTTTCGTATCCCATAATAATAGGTGATTTATTAGTTAAAATTCACTTAATTTACTAATATTAGCAAAAAGATTAAATAAAAAATTCATATTTATTCTTAATTGACGTATTATTGATTTATTGCAAATTAAATAATTTTTTTTTTATCAAATTACCTTTATAAAATGAGGATGTACCTCGTCACATGCATCATAAAAATAATTTGATTAAAAAAATTATTTGACCTATAATAAATTAGTTATAAATTAATTGAGTTAAATATGAAATTTTAGATAACTTGTTTGTTAATATTAATAATTTTGGTGAATTTTAAATAAAAAAAACTATATATTAAATATTAAAAATACTGAATATAATTTTTTAAATTATAAAGAATTTAAGTGTAATTACCTCTATTTAGGGGGGTGGTAATTATCTTTTAAAAATTTACTTCCGAACCCGATATATTCCAGGTGGTTTTTATCCTACCCGACCTGGTTTCTGTTCACCCGCCGAAAACCTTCCTAGTTTGCTATACGGTGCAGTTCTTCTACAGTTGCTACGGTAGGTTTTCGATTTCCTCCGAAAATGCGCCTCCGTAAACCTTTACATCGACCTTTCCACACCCTAAATCTCCTACCCGAATCGGTGAATTCAGCATATACGCCGCCGCCGCCGCTTTTCTCGTCTCCGCCGGACACCCTGCTCGTCGACAAGGCCGTATCAATCCTCAAACACCACCACCCCTCTCAACTCGACCCCTTAGTATCTCAGTTTACCCCTCAAACCGCCTCCTATTTACTCCTCCAATCCCAAAATAACCGGAATCTAACCTTAAAGTTTCTGAATTGGGCTCGCAAGTTGCCCTTCTTTAGTAATCATCTACAATGCCACTGTCTCTGTATTCACATTCTCACTCGCTTCAAGCTGTATAAAACCGCCCAATCCCTGGCGGAGGACGTTGCTTTAAGTTTTCCCGATGATGAGAAGGGCGATGTAGTGTTTTCATGCCTTAGAGACACGTACCAGGCTTGCAACTCGAGCTCCGCGGTGTTTGATTTGATGGTAAAAGCTTTCTGTAGTTTGAAATTGATAGATAGAGCTTCAAACATTATGAATTTCGCTAAACATCATGGGTTCATGCCTAGTGTATTGTCGTATAATTCTGTTCTAGAAGCGATAATTCGAAGTTCGGTTCGTGGGTATGTGGAGTCAGCGAGAAATGTGTATCATGACATGATAGATAATGGTATTTCACCTAATGTTTTTACTTACAACATATTGATTAGAGGGTTGTGTGCAAATAAGGAAATGGATAAAGGATTATGTTTCTTAGAGGAGATGGAGAAAAAGGGTTGTTTACCTAATGTGGTTACATATAATACTTTGATAGATGGCTGCTGTAAGATGGGGAACATCAACAAGGCGTGTGCGTTATTGAAATTGATGTGGGAGAAGAATTTGGAGCCAAATGTGATTACATACAATGTCATAATCAATGGTTTGTGTCGAGAAGGGAGGATGAAGGAGACAAACAAAGTTTTTAAGCAGATGAAGGCAAAGGGTATCATTCCAGATGAAATTACATACAATACACTTGTGAATGGGTACTGTAAAGAGGGAAATTTTCACCAAGCTCTTGTTTTACATGCAGAGATGGTGTGGAATGGGTTGTCTCCGAATGTGGTGACTTATACTTCTTTGATAAATTGTATGTGTAAAGCAAGGAATTTGCATCGAGCCATGGAGTTCTTTGACCAGATGCAGATCAGGGGACTGACCCCAAACGAGAAAACATATACAACTGTGATTGATGGTTTCTCTCAGCAGGGTCTCATGGATGAAGCGTACAAACTTTTAAGTGAAATGATTAGTAGGGGTTTCTCACCTTCCATTGTGACTTACAATGCATTAATCTATGGGCATTGTGTGTCAGGTAGGATTGATATTGGTTTAGAAGTGGTTCGAAGTATGACTGCGAAAGGAGTACAGCCAGACGTTGTAAGTTACAGCACAATCATATCTGGGTTCTGTAGAAATTTTGACTTAGATAAGGCATTCCGAATGAAAGAGGAGATGATTGAGAATGGAATTCTTCCTGATGCCATTACTTATTCATCATTGATTGAAGGTCTTTGCAAACAGAGGAGACTGACTGAAGCTTGTAAATTATTTAAGGAAATGTGGAAACTGGATCTGCAGCCTGATAAGTGTACATACACCACACTTATTAACGCTTATTGTGCAGAAGATGATATCAGAAGTGCAATTCATCTCCATGATGAAATGATTAATAAGGGTTTCTTTCCTGATGTTGTTACCTATAGTGTGTTAATAAATGGGCTCAACAAGCAGGCTCGAAGTAGGGAAGCAAAGCGGCTTCTTTTCAAATTGTTTTATGAGCAACCTGTTCCTCATGATGTCACATATGATTTGCTGATAGAAAGTTGTAACATTGAATTTCAGAGTGTGGTAGCTCTTATAAAAGGATTCTGCATGAAAGGTTTGATGAATGAAGCCGATCGAGTTTTCAAGGGAATGCTTCAGAAAAATCACAAGCCTAGTGAAGCAGTTTATAATGTTCTCATACACGGTCACTGTAGAGCAGGAAATTTGCACAAAGCCATCGATCTTTACAGGGAAATGGTCCATCATGGACTTGTTCCTCACGGAGTAACCGTTATTGCTATAACTAAAGAACTCCACAAAGTGGGGATGACAGAGGAGCTGAGTCAAATTTTACAAGATACATTGAGAAGCTGTAAAATCATTGATGGTGACCCTGCCAAAGTCCTTCTGGAGGTCAACTATAAAGAAGGAAACATGGATGCTGTATTTAACATTCTAGCAGACATGGCCAAGGATGGCCTTCTTCCAAATGATGTAAGAACTGCTTAGGCATGTGAATAAATTATTTGATCAAAAGAGTTGATATCACGTGGAATCAGAAAGTGGGAATGACATCTCATCTGGATGGAAAGCATGTTGTTTTGGGAAGGTAATCAAAGGCATGGGAGTTGTTCGTTCCATTGAGCATGTCACTACTGGTGAAAATGATCGTCCTAGAGTTGATGTTGTTATCGCCGACTGTGGAGAAATTCCAGAAGGAGCTGATGATGGAATTGCAAACTTCTTCAAAGATGGTGACATGTATCCTGACTGGCCTGCCGATCTCAATGAGAATTCTAGTGAGCTTTCTTGGTGGAAAACAGCTGTAGATTCGATAAAGGGTTATGGAAATGAACATTTTAAGGTAATAATTATCTGGAAAATGGTGACCAATAAGATTACTCACCCTTCTCTCCTTAGGGCTTCCGAACGAAACTCTCCTTCCTTTTTTATTCAACTAGCTGTCTTGTTAAATTCCTGCCTCTGATGTTTGCAGAAGCAAGACTATAAGATGGCTCTATGGAAGTACGGAAAGGCTCTCCGGTATTTGGATGTGTGCTGGGAAAAAGGAAGGAATCGATGAAGGTAGTCAGAATATTCTTTCTAATCTTATAGTTATAGCGTTTCTGAATATCGATTGGCCAATTGGATCTGACTCGTAATTCTTCTTTCAGGTCATCTATTCTTGAAGCAGACAAGAGTATGTATTTGAGAAAGATGAAGGCGCAGATATTTACCAACAGCTCTGTGAGTTCCTATTTTGACAGCCCACTAGTTCTTTACGATGTTCAAAGTCGCCTTTTTCCTTTCATGGCATAGCTTCCAATTAGCGAGAATGCTATTAGTTAAATCAAACGGGTGAGTTAAAGCTATTTTTTATGCCGGAGGTCTAAATTTGGTTTCCAAGTAAATCTTTCTCATCTTTCCGTTATTCCTCTCTCTCTATTGCCCTTAAGATAAGGCCGGAAAACTGTTTTTACGAATAAGATAAAAGATCTACCTTATTTGTGCGTTTTTTCCTGTTCATTCTCCTTCTCATTTCCCAGCATTCTTTCTTGGGCTTTAGGTGTTGCATTGTTACTTGTTCCTTGGTATTGGTATTGATATCCTTTGTGTTTATATCTTCATACATACCATGGATATGATTTGGATTCTTGTAATGAATTTTTAATGATTATGTTGAACATGTCTCTGAGGATTTTGCAATGTACAAACATACATTGTATATATACATATATATATATGCGTGTGCGGGCAGTTGTGTATGTATGTGCATATAATATTTCTTTGATAAACGATTAAACTGTGCATGTATACAAAATTTCGTTGGTTCATATTTCTGAGGATTATGTTCAAATATTCTTGTTTCACCTAATCTATATCATCTATCTTTTCCTAGGCTTGTAAACTTAAACTAGGAGACTTAAAGAGAGCACTTCTGGACAGAGACTTTGCAATGCGTGATGGTGAAATTAATGCAAAGGCATTGTTCCACCAGGACCAGGTTGGTGATTTGTCCATGACATTGTCATCTTTTTGTGGTGCCATATCTGGAAAGTTGTTTGAGCACCAAAAGGGGTCATTTCTACGAATGACTTCTGACATTTGCCGGAGATGAAGACCTAGATCTATGAAGTCAGTATTTCTTCACTAATCTATTGGGAAAATTGTTATACATTTTGGTTGGGATCTACTCGGAGAGGTGATTTTTACAAATAAATTCATGCCGTTAAAGAGAGGAGACCTAGATCTCAATTTATGAAGTCAATTTATCTTCACTACTTTATTAAGAAAATTGTTGTGCATTTACTCAGTCAGAATCTACCTACAACCGGACTATCCATGGATGGCTAAGGACAAAACTGATGTTTCCTGGAATAGATTGCTGATAGATGTGACCAGGAGAGAAAAGCGTACGCCAAGATGTTCCAATAGTAATTGAGTAAGAACTAACCCACGATAGATTTATGACCCAGATGTATAATGATGTTTCTCGTGACATTAACAGTCGATTTCTGTTCTACCACTGGGTATCCATCATCAAATTTGATATATTGTTTTTTCTTTGGTAATTTAGGTCAACTGGTTCAGGCTTTTTTCGTCGTGCTCAAATCACCTGAAGGGGTTTAAGGTATTGAACTCCTTATAAAATGATCAGCTTGGTTGCAGAAGAAACTGGCAGCAGATAGTAGATACCTGGAAAGTCTTTTACTGCGTCTGGTATCTCGTCATTTGCATTAATCAGTTACTGTGATGATAATAGTTTTAATTCAATGCTCGCCTAAGTTTATTTTTTTTCTTATATGCTTCAAATTGGATCTTCTAGGTTTGAGAAGAGAAACTTTGACAAAATCAAGACCATTTCTAGGTAAGAGTTATGCCTGGGCCATTTCAGAAGAGAACCTAGTCGGCTCTAGGAGGCCTTACAGCTCTTTTGTGTCGTAGCAGTCTGTAACTTTGAGTTGGCAGCTGTATTGGATTGAATTATTCATAGCAATTGAACCATGTTTAATTGGAATTATCAACTTTTGTTTTATTGCTGATGAGAGAATGTTGTATTATTATGAAGCATGGCTATTTCCGTTTTTACCTTTATTATTTTTGTTAGTTCTTATGGGGAGGAAAAAGGAATAACTGAGTTAATATGTCCAATTTATTCCGCAGCAATCAGCACAGCTACAGATAGATAGCCTATGGTATATACTACTTCGGGTCTCAACAGTGGAGCTTTAGTCAAGTTTTTGGAAATCTTCTTTTAAAAAAAAATTGTGATATTTGAAAACATTAGTTAATAATTTTACAAATAATTTAGATTTATTAGATGCAGATATGATTAATGCATGTGAATTACATTACTTTATACATGAGTTGCTGCTCATAATTAAGCGCAGCGCATCAGATTTGGGTACTGAGATTGAACTTATTATACTTGAAATTTGAAAATCTGCAGAGTAATCATTTTTGTACCAAAATTATTTAGATGTTAAATAAATCAAAATTCAATTCTTTTCAGCACCTAATACTTTGTTTTTTTTATGTTACCATTTGTGATTTCCGGAGCATTTACTATCTAATATAGTTACTTCTTGTTATATTTCCTTCTCGAATACAGGATGAAGTTCAATATTAAAATATTATATATTGATGGGTGTGGTTCAATAAATTACGTCCAACAACAATTAAAAGGCCCAACACTCTACCTCTTGATCGTAATTGTCGCGAAGGAGGAAGCCCAACTCGAGGAGCCCAATGATTGCCGCCCAAATGCAAACATGCAGTCCTACTCTCGCTCATACGTCACCCTCTGATCCACGTGGCGTGCATTCAGACCTCCCATGTATGCCCCCTTCTTTGACTGACCTGAGATACGCGTGGCAGGAAAGCTTCTCTCAAGAACCTGGACTCTTGCACCCGGCAGACTTCCTGCGGATTGGGAGTTCCCCTCTACCTTGGACTCTTTCCATCACCTGAATCGCAATTCCAACAACATTATTCCTAAAAAATAAGACTTGATCAAGCCTTATCTCAACCGATTTTTATTCACGCATCGTAGGAGTAGGGGGACCTATCGATTGTTTACTGAAGGAAGACACTCCCCTATAAATAGAGGACTCATCCCCAGGCGGGGATACCTTCAACCGGTAGAGATCTAGCTATTATTCTGTTGCACCTATATTGCATTGTCAAACACGATTTTACTCCTCTTTTTCCATCACCACGCTTTATTCCCTTAACACGCTTTATTATTTCGAATTATTATTCTTCAAATTGAGTACTAACTTGGGTGTTGGAGTGCTAATATTTTGTTTTGTATATCTCTTTCTTTTGATTTCTTTTTTAAGCAATTCAGGCCCAACGCTTAAGGCTGAGTTTGCTGTATTCGTGCTAAAATATCACGCATCATATATATTTATTGAATATTCACAAACAACAAAAGACTTTGATTGTTTCATTTGGATCAAGCCAAATATTTATTAGAATTTTATATTTGTCTAAAAATCCTTATTTAACATAATTTTGTTTTAAAATTAGTATGGGTTTGCTATTGTGATGGTTAAAGTTAGGTGGATATTGGACAGCATCATCATCATCATCATGTTCATATATATACTTAGAATACAAATTGCAGACTGCCTAATTGGTCGACTTTGTTTTCTTTCTCCTCTTATGGTGAAAGTCCCACTACCACTACCACTACCGCTACCGCTACCGCTACCACCACTTCCGACTTCAGTCATCATGGGATCATCACTGCCTTATTAATTTGACTTTGTCTTAGTTGAGAAAAACACACACTAAGTGTGATTATCTGACTTACCTTGAAAGGAAAATGAGCTTTGTTTCCTTGGGTGCCATACTCAAAATACATACTAAGTGGAAGACTTGGAAATTCCAACATAATCAGATTCAAAAAGAAAAAATCACACCTTATTTTCATAATGCCATCTCACCAACCAACTTAAGGGGAAAAAAAATCAATTTTGACCTATTCCATCTACCTATCCAAGATTTGCATCCCCTTTTCCCATTCAATTACCCCACAAAACACTCACTATATAAACCCTAACTCCTCCTCCATCACAGCATCCACAAACCAATCAACTTAATTAGTAACATTAATTACTGCATAGATATAGAAAAGCAAAATGGCACACTATATGTATGCAATGGGCATGAAATGTGGATCGGGAGGGCTACTTGTTCTTCTTGCGGCTGCTGCATTTGCATGCATGTTTGCTGCTGCAACGCCAACCAAGAACTGCACTACTGGTTACAATGCAGGAAGCACCGCCTGGAACCACACTAACAGCGGCTTCTGGGGTTTTGCCGGACGCAAAAATGCGACTCTGGGCAGTTCCAGGAGGATCATCGTTGGGGGGTCGGAGCAGAACTGGCGTTTTGGGTTCAATTACACCGACTGGGCGATCAAGAATGCTCCCTTTTACTTGAACGACACTTTAGGTAATTCACTGTTCGAACCTGTTATCTATCTTTTATAGGAATAAAGCGTTGCTATTGGATAACATAATTCCCTAGAAATAACTCAATCAAAATGTGTCGAGGTATATCTAATATTTTGCAACCAAAGATCGAGTTAGGTGTCATAGGCAATCTCAATGAATTCCTCAGTGATAGTATTTCTACATGTTACATTGTAAATTTGGGACGAAAAAGGGTATGTATACAATACATATAATCATAAACTCAACTAGTTTTATTACATTCTAACCAAGTAAGTCGTTGTAATTGACCACAATTCAATTTGTACAGTTTTCAAGTACGATCCGCCAAACGACACCACATTCCCCCACAGTGTCTACTTGCTACCCAACTTTTGGAGTTTCCAAAACTGCGACCTCAAAAGAGCAAAGAAGATCGGAGAAGTGAGCGATGGAGGTGGGGACGGTTTCGAGTTCGTGTTGAAGAGATGGCAGCCACACTACTTTGCATGTGGGGAAAGGGACGGATTCCACTGCAAGGTTGGACTAATGAAGTTCGGAGTCTGGCCCTTGATCCCTGGGTATAACTAAACTATTGATTAGCCAAACATGACGTTGTCAACCGTCGCATTTTACTTGAAATCCGTGGCTATTTCTGATTTGGGTTTTGTTTTAGTCTTTGACAAATAATGGGGAGGGGAGGTGTGTTTGTTTCTTGTCTTTGGTAGCACAGACATGATTCTTGTTGTATTGGCATTCAAGTTTGAAATTCAATAAAATTATTTATATGGACTTCACTCTGAATGGATGGTAGTATTTCATTTGGAATAATAATACTATTTCATGCAGAAATGAGTATCAGATGGTGCTGAGCATGAATCCAGCATTGTGATATCACGTCCAGTGCACAGTTGCGAGATCATCTACTGATTTGTTGCCAATAAGTTCAATTACAATCGTCTATTCATGCAACATCCATTCTCTTCTGCTTTTGCTCTCAAATGCTGTTAGCTAGCATTCCGGTCGTTTGAATTGTGTAATATGCATAACGACCAACTTTCTTAAATCTATGTACTTCGAATGCAGACTCCTAGAATACTGTCCGAGATCCTCCATCACCATAATTAGCCTCAATTTTGGGCTTTATATCGTGAGAAATTCATTGCCTCGTTTTCTTCTCTTGTCTTCAAGATATCCAGAATGCATTGTGACTCCAAGCATTCGCATATTGATGCACATAGAATCGCTATGTGGGAAATATGTATACATTTATCGAGCACTGTATCATGTTTTACTTCACCAGTAGTTTACATGAATGGCCTGCCACAGTTCTGTTGCAAATTGTGCTGCAATGGGTTTGAGACGAAAAGAAGTGTGACAGAGTGGACTAGTTCTACAGTCACATCTCTGTTCAGATATGGAAAAATGCATGCAAGCAATTTCCATCTTATAACATAACATAGCCGATCGACATAAATTCCCCCTGGATTTTCAGAACTTAGGTGGAACAGGGTTTTATGCAACCCTGTCTATGACCCTTTTTATCTTTAATATGAGAGCCACAAAAGGTCTATGACAATCTGACTTTATGAAACCTAAAAAGAATGAATAATTAGCAAGACTAAGAGTCATTCTAGCAAGCACTTCAAAGTCAAAAATTTGAATGTTAAGCTCACCAAAGGAATAAAAAAAAAAGAAAAAAAAAAAAAAACAAACCAAAGCTTGTCTCACGGTGATATTCA
Source organism: Sesamum indicum (assembly GCF_026168435.1). NCBI lineage: Eukaryota > Viridiplantae > Streptophyta > Magnoliopsida > Lamiales > Pedaliaceae > Sesamum > Sesamum indicum. The sequence continues at coordinate 1,243,527 of NC_142666.1, forward strand.
ACCCAGCTACAAAATTCGTCATGCCACAGACTTCAGAGTTTCAAGTTCATTTGCGAGAATCACTGAGAAGCATCAACAACAGACAGCCCACAGATCACGAGATTAGCTTACTGGCTGCTGGTGGTTCCCCTGACCATTTGAAGATGGCCCATTGGCTGCACCTGCATATCCGTATCCATTGTAACCTTGTCTTCCATAGTAAGCCCCATTCTGCCAATGAAAGATAAATTCAAACAAGATAATCAAACTGAAGATCCAGTGTCATTTTATGGGGACCTAAAGGGCAACTTTATCTCTCCTGTATCTTTTAATTGATGGTTTTGTGTAACTAAACGGATGATAATTGCAAAAGCGCACACTGGAATTAGTACAAAATGATATAACATTGTATCGCATGCTTCTATTGGTCATATTTTTGGGGACTTCATTCTTCAAGTTATTATGTTTTCCAAAATATAATGCAGATGCTCACACTACTGAATTCGGTTCTCTTCTTTTTTAATGGTTGCCAACTTATGAGTAATAGCTGAAGCCACCAAAGGTATAATGAGCACTTAGTTATAAAGCCATTATTAGTTCTTCTTTGTTCAATAGGCAACTCCATTTAGTCAAAACAGTAAACAGTCGCAACTTCCTCCTAAAGAAATTGGGGCAATCCAACTTAGGAAGACCTCAGTCACATGGTTAATTGAAACTGAAGATTTACCTGCTTGTTACCCAGATTTCGACCCCAAGAAAGACGAACAGTCTGCTTGCCAATAACTGTGCCATTTAATCTTTGAATTGCATCCTCTGCATTGCTTCTGTTGAAAGAGAAAATTGGAAGGATCATGCCTTGGTTACTGAAATGACTGCTGGAGCAGCCCTTATAGAAGCACTCATAGAACTCTTCAGAGTTATGCCTATTTCTAATGCTCATAAATCCATGACTATTCTATAGACAATAGAATTTGCCACTACCTCTGCAGACCACAGAAGCAACAATTCAGAAGGATCAGAAACTTTACACAAAGCAGTTTCTTGACCTTGTAACAATGTGGCGTACAAGATACAAAAGACAAGTGAAAGGTGTACTACATGAAAACACTCGCGAACAAGTGAGCAAGAAAATACGACGTAGACAAGGGACCATGGCTGAGGTGTGGGGTAAAAATATCCCTGACATAGATTATGAAGTGAATGTCAACAAGGATTTGCAGTTTATCCTGTAATATCCATCACGAGATTAGCTCATTTCTGAAAAGTGCTCCATAACATGTCAGATGAGCCTTACAGCGTGCAAGAAGAAATTTACAGAATACAACAGTATCATTGCATATTATATGTATAATACCTAACTGATTACATATTCTCACCATCCAGCCAAGATCTTTTAATAGGCAAATGACATTACTTAGTACTTTGGATAAGCCGATAAGTAGTTGAAACAAATTTCTCTGTAGTTGTGAGTGTCCAACTGTATTTTTTATTTTGAAGATTGTTATGATCAGAAATATGCAGCAGTTACCAAGAGGCTTTTCTTCTTGTTTTGGAAGAAAAATTACTTTTCCACTTTCTCTTTGTTGGTCCGAAAGAGATGCAATGCATAACTGCCAACACCTCTCCACCCATAAAACAAATAGAAACAAAACAGAGTCTCTGTCACTGAAAACTGCAGCTAACTGCAGACCATTTGATCTTTTCAATGTGCACCTCAAACTCAAAACATATTTTAGAAGTTCTCAGATGGACACCCCGATTTAGGTAACATGCAGTTTCCTTGTTTCACCACACATGAGAATGGTTTCATATTATTTCATGGGCATGAATTGTATTCCTTAAACAAAAGAATATGCACCAACAAGCCACACCACAGAATTACCTGTTTGCAAATTGTACAAAACCACATCCCTTTCCAGCTGGTATTTTTACAGAGACAACCTCGCCGTATGGAGTAAAAGACTCTCTGAGCTGTTCATCAGTGACATCAGAGTCAAGCCCACCCACAAATACCTAACACAAACATGCATGAACAGAATTAGTCAGGATATAATTTTCTGATCGCTTACTTCAAGAAGTGAGCAGAACTCACTGTAGTGTTGGATGAATCACTGTCTGAGTGACCTACAGGTCCAGCGCCATTTGATGCATATCCACCAGATAAGACCATGGCTAAAGAAATAAGTCAGAATTGTTGAATAAATTTTGCATTGAAAAATTGTAATTGACAACATATAAAACACAATGCTATGGAAAGGCCAAGTAAATCAAAATAACAACGAGAGGACTGAAAAGAAAATATTTGGAAAGTTTTGATGTCTTAGAGCTTATCGTTAGTAGATAGTAAAATTGACAAGAGGATAAGGTGCTTGAAAACTTACCTTCCCACTTACTTCATTGACTATTACATGAAAGAGAATATAAAAAACAGAATGACAGAATGCAAATGAAATCGGTACTTTAGTGAAATTTTTGCTGTATTTATATAAAAACACACTACTGTACATGCTATGGAGCAGAATTACCACATATGCATACACGTATGAAGCACACACATGTATACATATAAATTACAGAGAGCACTTTATAAAGTAAGTACATCACAGGTTCTTCATTAAAGTCAGACAAAGATGTAGGAATACAGAGTTCTTCAGGTCATACATTAATATATCTATGTCAAAAGCTACCAGGAAAAAAAGAACGAAACATTGTCTTGGGCCAAATGCAGAGCAGCAGAACTGTAGAAGTAATATTGTACCTTGTGAAGAATATAGCTGCTGTGGTGAAGGTTTTTTCGGGGTTGCAACACCAATTCGCATAGGCCTACTTGAACAATATACACCATTCATTTCAGTCATGGCCCTGGACTTATCATTTTCATCACCAAACCTGACAAAACCATAACCCTTCGAGCGACCAGTATTTGAATCAACTACCACTTTTGCACCTTTTACAGATGGATACTTGCTAGCAAAGGTATCATGTAACAGTGCATCAGTAACATCAGTAGCCAAATCTCCAACAAATATTGACAAATCAGAACCAGCTTCCGGTCGTCTATCACCAGTGCTAAAGGCTGCCCAGTTTAAGCGAAACGGTTGATCTGCATTGGGCATCATGGTGCCATTGTAGCTCTGCAGAACATTTTCTGCTGCTAAATGAGTATTGAACTCAACAAACCCATATCTCTCTGATTGACCAGTCTGCTTATTGCGGATTATCTTAACAGAAACAACCTGCATGTTTGAATGTCAGAAGTTATCAAATACACCAGTGATCACCGAAAAATCTAACAGTTGCATAAAGGAACAAAGAATAACTGCAATCTACACCTCAGATGGTGCACTCAGAGGTGCTACATTAAAGCAATCAAAAAATGTAATCAGTGAAAGATGACACGTATATCTCTGATAACATTGAATGGATGGTAAGCAGCCACAAATTGCTAATGTATATGACAGATGCTATTCACAGAACTTGGCACAAAGTAAATGTCCTGAAAGCATAGACTCGCTGAGGGGTGATCCTTGCAAAGTAATTGCTATATTGTCAAGGAATGGATCATACCCATTTGAAAGTCAAGTTGTATGCTGCATTCAAACTCAAAGACACAGAGTATCAATGATGCTCTGATCTAACTTTTAATTATCTCGAAAACGAGATTTTAATGCTAGAAAGGCCCAGAGGAGCAGAAACTTGGTTTTAACAAATTACTTGCATGGAGAGCATTAAAAAAGAACTGGTTCTAAAAGGATCTAGCTTTTCACTGACTGATAGTCATTAAATGCTAGCCCAAGTGGCTCATCAAAGCGGGATTTATATATCATCAAGGGCTAACCCTAATCTTAATGCCCAACACAAGGCAAGAGAAAGAAAAGGTAGAATTAGTGAAGAAGATTTGATGAGAAGAAGAAAAGAAAATTGAAATTAAGACAAGCAAAGAAAGGAAGATAGCATTCTGGTGCTGCAGATGATCAAGATATCAAACGGTTGCAGCCACAGATGGAAATTTGTGGGCGATGACATCTCTGCTCAATCATTCAATATCTGTCATTACAGTTATCTATCTTTTCTGTATATTCCCCGTCTCCTGCCCTCAGTGAAAGGTATATTAAAAGAAAGATGTCATCCTTGAAAGTCGGAGATAAACGTCAAAATTAATACCACAGATCTCAGCTGCTATTCCCATCTAATTCAGAAACAAGATATCTCCATTCTCTCAATTATACTGAGTTACCCTTATCAAAAGATTTACTGATTTTCATCAATTGGCATAGTTTACCTACCTTATGTTTATTTAGAAAGAAAATCCTTTCCTTTCTTTTGTCTCATTTATGGAGCTAGTCTAGGTATTACATGTATGCAGGATTTGCAGCCAAAACAATTCTCATCTACAAGGCCCTTCGGCCGGTAAATCTATCAGTACCGTACCTTCACGCAACAGGTATACTATTATTTATTAGCTCGAAAGTGAACTCCAGAGTTGAATTTTCTCAAAGGAACAGTTATGACAAAATTCATGAGACGTTTTACTACTACCACGTTGTAGGCTGTGGCGAATAAACGAATGCTCACGTGAGCACTGAACTGGGGTTTTCACAAGTAAAAATGGTTATGTATCTTCTGAGAATGTAATGAAACAATCTTGCGAGCTTATTACCACAGTTTACAGCATGTTAATAGCAGCGTGATGATGACTCATCATTTTAATCTCCTATTTTAACATTCCAGAAAATAAGAGTATTTGTGTCATCAATCCCATGTAATTTTTCTTTAGCTTAATTAAGAGGGGCGCTGGAACACAAAACCCAAGAACATCAACCACTATGAAGAACGAATATGGAAAAGAAGCAAGACACAAAATCCATATCTTGAGTCACTTACCAATAAAAACGGACGTCTGTGCATGACCAATAAGCCCTACTTGAAACTGTTCCCAAGTTTCTGGTTCTAAACTGAGCATGATATATTTCTTTGATTAACAAAATGCATATAGCACAAGATCTAATTCTCATATCTTCTTTCCTTCAAACATTAAAATGCAGCGTCCACGAGAGGGGAAAATGAGGACAAATCACAAGAATTACCGAACAAAAATCAGGCATCCACTTCAAATGATGTTATAACTTTCCAGATCCAACGGCTTAAAGATGACACAAAAATCAGAAATACATACAACTGAATATAAAAACACTTGCTACCTCTCCAGTTTGAGAAAAACAAGCATGGAGATAACCTTCATCCATCCACTGCTGGAGATCTCCAATCCAGATCGTCTTGTTATCTTCACCCGAACTCTGAATCTGATTAGTGGGCTTGGGTGGGTGAGGTTGAGTATGGTGCGGATGCGGCTGGTGTTGGGGGTAGTACGGCACGTAATGCTGGTTGTACATCATCTGCTGCTGCATCGCCATCACCGGATACTGCATCGCCATCCACTGCTGCTGGTACTGCTGCATCGCCACCCACTGCTGCTGCATCTGCTGCTGTTGCTGCTGATTCGAATCTCCGCCGTTCATTCTTCTCTCCCTCCCTCCAAGCTTGCGTTTTCGCTGACTAGGTGTACCTGGTCTGAGAAACCAGGCTAGAGAGAAAGAGGGAGGAGAGAGAGAGAGAGTTCTTGTGAAGTCGGCTGACCAGGAAATAAAAAGGAGTAAGTACGAGGGATCTAGGGTGGATGGATTCAACGTGTGGCACTGTACTTGACGACGTCGAATCAAGACCGTAAAGTGGATGGATGGAGAGTGGTGTCTGACTCTGGCCGTTGATTTCGCAGAATGGCTACTGGTGGGTCCAGTAGACACCCCCGTCTGTCAGTGGGTCCCAACTTTTTCCAATTTTAGATCTGACCATTAGATTTGGGTGGGAGAAGGAGAACAGCTACTGATTCTGAATTCACGGCTGGACGACGTTGATTGGATATTTTGGGTGAAACCGAAAATGTCGTCGCCAATCTCTTTTCACACTTATCTCTTGTGTTGTGCATTACCATTATCTATCTAATAACAATTTATATTTTCTAATTACATGTAAACCTATAAAATTATTTCAAAATTTTTTAAAAGAATTTATCAAATTTTGAAATAAAATATTTACAACCATATAAGTTTTTTAATAAAATTAAAAATTAATCAAGTTTTAAATTTTAATAGGATAAATTACAAATTATTCACATAAAATTTATCATAATTACAAGTACCTCTTATTATTTAAAAAATTATAAATATCTCTTTAAATTACAAATACCCCTTTGTGACAGCTCATAAGTAGGGAATACTTGTATTTCAATATGTATTTATAATTTTTCAAACAACGAGTGAATATTTATAATTAAAACAAACCTCAAGGGAGCCCTTTGTAATTTATATATTCTAATAATTTGACGATTTTTTCAATGTCTATTACAATATGAAAAGTTTATTACCCAAACATACTAAAATTTTACAAACTCTTAACATTTTTTTTGTCAAAACACTTTAACAAATTAAATTTTAAAATAGAAATTCAATATGTTTAAGCTCTTAAAACATCTTATAAAATATACAAAATGAAAAAAGGAGCTCTGATATCTTCCTTATTCAAACACTTTAACAAATTATTTATAGATAAAGATACAAACTCTTAAAACCATCTTATGAGATGCTGCAGTATTCCAAATAAGTATAGCCAATCAGAATAATATCTATAAAAAGAAAAAAAAAAAGTTTCATCAAAACATAAAAGCAGATACCATGAAAACGGGGAAGATTCTAACACAAATTTATTGTATGATTAATTATTCTCTTAAATTATATAATGAACTTAATATATAATTAATTTTAATTTAGTGGAATCCAATCTAAATTAGAATTTGAAGAAAAATATGATTTCTTACAAACAGTTTAATTAGAATAAAGAGATAGGAAAGTCGCCTAAAACTTAGAAAATGAGTAGTATTTATGAAGAGGGTAACAAGAAGCAAATCAGTGTTCCTCTTGAGTCATTGTTTTTGGGATAAACATCAGTTACATAATTTCATCAACAATGAATCAACAGTTCAATATATCCTGCAATAATTATCAACATACATGAAATGAACATACTCACACATTGAACCTAACCTCCTACCACCTCATTCTTTAGGTTCAATGATTCATATGACCAAAGTGTAAGAAATTCAACAAGATAATAATTCCTCATAAATGAAGCCAATCATTAACCCTACCAAATGACATATGAAATTTGGCAATTATTTTCAACATCAATCAATTACATCATTCATTCACTACATTAAAGTAGTCATAGCAGCCGAATTCCAATATAGATTCATCATTATCATGACAGGGCTAAGGCTCATCATATGATTGGTTATCAACACTAACATTTTCTTGCATGCATCAAAACTTCTCTTAATGGTTTCAAGACACCTCTTATGTATTCTGGGAAGACCATCAGATCCTGCAACCGTACATGTCTATAACGCCTGAATTTTCATCACAATCAGTTTAGCTACACCATATATCTCAAAAAACAAGTATCAGGAATTAAGCTATGGCCAAAATTGCAACGGGGACATGCCCAGTTGGCTTCTGCAGTCGAAAGAATTAATGAATAAATAAGCTAAACTAAACATGCTATACATAGAGAGATCGCACCGCATTTACAACTTGTAATCTTCTTCTAGGAAACTCTTGTACTGTGTTCCCTTCAAAGTCTTTTTGACATCCTCCCAATTTTCGACCTGTGAAGACAAGGGTCCTTTATGTATCTTTACTTGACGACTGTGGAGGTCTCGTTGTGGAACCTTCAAGAACTCTTGAACGTCCACCAATTTCTGAAAGTAGGTGAAAGAGAAGATGAAAGTTGAGCATGGAAGCATAGAAAATGATATGCAAATAGTCGAGGATAATGAAATGTCAAATGCCTTACTGTACGGTTTGTAATTATGTCCTCATAGTAGAGGATGATATGCCGAGTGCTCTTGAAATATTGCAAGGATTTGGTAACCAGATCTTCAACTTGCTTCAGATTCGGTATGAGCAATGTTGTATTGATAGTTGGTTTGTATCTAGCAAGTATCTTAGCCTGCATCAGTTAAATAACTTTAGGACCAGAATCGTTCTCTCTTTTATTTCCTTTCCCCTTAGGGGGTGGATGTGGGGAGAGGGGGAGAGAGAGAGAGAGAGAGAGAGGACCTCGTGCGTCGAGTGGACATGAGATTTGTGAGTTCCATTCAGTGGCTTGGCATTTTGGTCATAAGAATTTGCAAGAATGGAAATCATCCGACGCAAAAGGTTCCTTCTGAAGAGGAAAATGGCTGAAACACCGTTACTCTTGAAGTATTCCACTATTTGTTCGTGATTCTGCATTAAGCCCTGCAACAAGTCAAAATGTAAGAAACACAGTGCTTACTTCATTCTTCAATGCAGAGAAAATTTATTATGAGAACAGAATTGGGAATGAAAATGTAATTGATAGTGCTAAAAGACTATTTAGCAACGGTAGACGTACTTGAGCCATAAGAAACAAGCAACTACATTCTAGTACAAGCTGCATTTTCATTAGCCAATAAAATCAGGAAGATGAAACCAAGTGCACCAAAGTATAAAGGAGAGTTGTAGATGAGGAAAACAAAGGAGATCTACAACACATGGGAGAGAAAATAAAGACGACCCAACAAATACTACCCACAAGCTTCAATTCAATTCTTAAAAACCATTGTCCTGTTGGTCTTCTTGAGACAATACACTGAAAGCAAATATTCAGATATAGTAATCACATGCCAGAATATTAATTGATGTAAACTTGTGATAAAGACAATTTTATCAAAGTACACTTCATGCTGATAATGTTGATCGGTTTGGTATTAAAATTTGGTAAAGAGGCATGGAAACAGCATCATTAATTGTTAGTTGCCATCACTATTCTGTTAATGTTCTTTAGTTGGCAAGTCATCGTCAGATTTTTGCCACCAGGGTAGAAGGAGTTGAAGAACTTTACTGTACGAGAAGTCACAGAATACTTGCCATACTACAATAAACAATAAGCCCAATACCCTGTAAAAAAACTTGTTTGTGCAAAAAACTGACATGTAATATTAATTTGTATAAATTAGGTAAAAAGCCAGACGACTTTATATTATCCGAATATATAAAAGCTCTCACCTGATTAAGCATCCATTTCAACCCAACCGCAGCAGTGCATTCATTTTTTGACGCACTTGTAAGCATGTCTAGATTATAAAGTTTATCCAAAGTTTCTCTAATTGTTGATATGTTACTTCTCCGGACCTTAACTGAGAATATCTCCCCATTGGAGCTTATATTGATGTGACTGTTCAACAATGTTTCAAACCATCCACTCCCAGACCTCTGGGTCGACAAAATTGCAAAGTTTCGTACGGGATTGCATGCACATTCATCCCTAGTTAATCAGAAGCGGGATATAAGTAAAATTAACCATAACATAAGGCATAGCTTTCAACAATGCTTTACCTGCTGAAAGTCTTTGGCTTGGGGAAATGCACATAAGGTTTTTCTGAAGGTTCAATCTCAGTCACTTCACAAGGTCTCTCTACAACATGAACGGCCAATGAATGTCGGGCCGACCACACGCCAAATTGTCCAAGACAGACCGAACATATGTAAACTCCACATATCATCACCAAAATCAAAACTACCATCCTCAATACCAGTGTATTTTTCTTAGGAGGTTTAATAGCTAAGCTTTCCTGAAATCCAAGCAAATATCAGAATGTCAATAGAATGCAGAGCATACAATCCAAGACTAAAATCCCATTTATGATCACAAGATTCACAACTCTTCAACTCCTGTAAAAACAAAACAGTCAGCTCGATTGAGCTTCAAGAGTAGCCAAGATTCCTAGAAACAAGAATTGGTAAAACAAGAGGGCTTAATTCTGATATTCAAATTTAATTAAACCACAGAGATGTAAGCATCTGCAAGATCAGAACAAAAAATGGCAGAAAGTTGAATAAATTTCTTTAAAAAAATTCGAACATATGCAAGACAAACAAAAAGACCAAAAACAATAAAACATGGGTTGCTTCATTTGACAGCAAAAAACACTCATGTGTACGCTCTTTCACTAAAATGCCCAGATCAAGAAATAGACATCAATCAATAAAACAATAAACCTCAGCAAATAAGAAATATCACAATATCCGGCTAACACGAATAAAGAAATATCCCCAACCAGCAAATAAGAAAATAAAAAATGGGGGGGAGAGGGAGAAATACCTTGGTGAAGAAACAGAGGTCTTCGGCCATGGTATTTCCGTTCACGCCCAAAAAGGGAAGCTCAGATTCAAGTCGTATCTACCCTTTTCTTCTTAGCTTTATTCATCCTACACTTTTTCTCTTTTTGTATAGTAAATACTTACATGCAACACCTCATGTACAAACACACAAGCGTGTGTATGTATCTATATGTAGAGAGAGAAAATACAAAGGTCCGAGCTTTCTCTCGTGAATAGCAATATGAAAAAAAAAATGTATGTGCTTGAAGAGACCGTTGCCGCGCTCCCCCTTTTTCAATGCTAATTTTCCGATATTTTCCTTGAGATTGACACCTCCATCATTACTCTCTCTCTCTCTCTCTCAGGAGTGAGAAAGGAGGGGTGTATATTGTATAATGTGAGCTCCGATGTGGACGGATTGGGGATGTACAAACACTAAAACGACGCCGTGTTCTGGCTTTGATTTTGCCAACCATTCTCTTGGGTTTCTCATCACTCTAATCTGTAGGTTTGTTGCTGCCTGTCGATTCATACCAAGAAATCCTAATTGTCATATTTTTAATGTTATGAATTTGAAATCTACAAACTTGGTATATTTTTTACTTTAACAATAGACATAAATCCATTTTAATAATATATCTTAATTAAATATAATTATCTAATATTTTAATTAAATATAATTATTTGATATTAATAAATAATATAAGATTATTATTGTTGTGATAATCACTTAACATTGATATTTAATATTAACTATCATAATCGACTTATTCAAAAGTAATAATAATCCATCGTCTTCACTTAAAAAAAAACCTGTAAATAGATTGTAAATTGGTTGGTAATTATGAATATATCGATGTATTAAAAATATTAAAATATATTAATTTTCGATTCAACCAAAATATCAATATATAAGTTCATACGCGTTCGGTGGGATTCGAACATATGATTTCAAATTTGTTCATTGAACATCAATCTTAACTTCAACTATTAGACTAAAACATCATTAATAAAATTCAGTTTTGTTGACCACTGTCTTACATTCACAATAATTTTATAAACATAATAAATATTAATTAAATATATTAATAATTTTATATTAAAACCAATTAGTATGAGAGCATTGTGTTATTAAAGTAATTAATAACTGAAAATTAAAATAGTTTGAATTTTATTTTATATATATATATATATATATAAATGAGTAATTTAATATAAAGTTTAATATGAAAACAATCCATAATAAAGAGTACTATTATGAATAAATTTAAATTCTATTGCTAACTAATTTATGTTAAAAATGTTTGGGATAAATACAAAAAATTGCACAACTTCTCTAAATTCAAATAAAAACAAAAGATAACTTGTCACATAATAAGATAAAATTTCTAAACTTATCAACATATTCCTTTTCTGTTTTTAAATTATAACCTTTTATATGGTAAAAAAGAAAATATAGACCCTACATGATTTGAAAAATTACATTTAACACCCTTAAGGTTTGATTTTGTATAATAAACATGTCTTATATTTAATCAAAATTCATAAAATTTGTTGATATAAATAAAAAAAAACTTTCTAGTTACTTCTAATTGATTTATTTTTATAATGGTAATTTAATCATAAAAAAATATTTTAATTTGTAATAAATTAATCAAAGGTAAATATAATTTTTTTTTCCCAATTTTTTTGTTAACATCGACAAATTTGATGAATTGTGACTAACGAATATATTTATTTATTAGACGAGAATAAATTTAAAAAATGCTAAAAGTAATTTTTTAAATCATAAGAGATTTACTATAATTATACTAAATATGAGGAGTTACTGTTCATTGTCAAATCATATCTTTTAATATATATTTTTAGATATATATATATGTGTATATGTATATAGTATTTTGTTTGTTAGTGAAATATAATATATATATTTATGTTAAGTAATTTTTTTTTATTGAGGAATTTCTTTTTATATTTTAAATAATAATTATAATTTTAATGCATAATTAAATACAGTGTAGTATTGTCTCTAAAATGATTTTGTTAAACTGTTATCTTTGAAATAAAAAAATATAATATATAAAATTTAAATAAAAAATTTAGAATTAAGTATGTATTATTGGTATATTGTCCTCAAATTTCAAATTTCTCAAATATTTCAGTGAAATAGAAAAAATTATAAGTACAAAATATTTAAATGGTCTAAGTTGAAAAAATTTATAATTAAGAGTTAAATGCACTATGTAACATGTTGAAAATACATTCATTAGAATTTTATATGTGAACTGATAAATTTTATAGATAATTGAAGTAATAAAAATACGAATTAGGTATATAGTAGTGATATATTATAAGTTAATAATTATTTTTTAATAGTAATTATTAATTACATTTCACAAATATTATATATTAAATAATATATAATACATATAATAAGAAAGAAAAAAGAAGAAAAGAAAGAGAGAGAAGAAAGTTGGGACAAGATGTAAGAAGAGAGAGAAAAGAACAAAAGAATATAATAATAAAACATATAAAAAATAATTTTCACACTTAGTGATGGTGTGAAGTTACAAAACCAAAATTGTTTTTGTATTTTGGCCCATCTTAGAGTTTTTGTGGTTTGGCCCAAAACACAAAAACAAACATAGGTTTGGAGTCAAAGTCAAGATCCGACATTATCTGCCACAGTAGTACATAGATAATTTGTTCATCAATAAGCACACACTCGTACACACACTCAGTCCTCTCAGAAAACGGAACTATCATCTTCTTCATCAGAAATGGCCTCAGATTCCAAGGAAATCGCCTACGACATGTCCCCCTTTTTCCGCTTGTACAAGGACAACACCATCCAGAGACTAGGACAGCCGCAGGTCATCCCACCGTCCGACGATCCAAAAGCTGCCGTCCGATCCAAAGACGTAGTCATTGACCAGAACACCGGCATATCTGTCCGAATTTTCGCGCCGGGTTGCCGTGATCCGTCGCAGAAGCTGCCGCTCGTAGTGTACATACACGGCGGCGCATACTGCGTTGGATCACCCTCGAACCCCGTCTTCCACAATTTCGTCTCTATATTAGTTGAAAAATCGAACGCTATCGTAGTTTCAATTGATTACAGATTGGCGCCCGAAAGCCCTCTGCCGATCGCGTACGAAGATTCCTGGGCCGCATTCCAGTGGATCGCGGTTCATGCTAACGGCAATGGCCCCGATCCGTGGCTCAACGAGTACGCCGACTTTCGGCGCGTGTTTCTTGGGGGCGAGAGTGCTGGAGCTAACATAGCGAACGACGTGGCGATCAGAGCGGGAACCGAACAACTCCTCGGCGTGGAAATCGTGGGGGTATATTTGGTGCATCCTTTCTTCGCAGGGGACGAAGTGGCAGAACTGTACAAGGTTCTCTGCCCTACAAGTAGCGGCCGCGGCGACGACCCGCGGCTGAACCCAGCGGTGGATCCAAGGATCAGGAACATGGCGGGGCGGCGCGTGGCGTTCTTCTTGGCGGAGAAGGATATGCTGAGGGAGGGGGCCAGGGGTTATTATGAAGGGTTGAAGAAGAGCGAGTGGCGTGGAGAAGCGGAGATTTTTGAGACTGAAGGGGAGGGCCACTGCTTTCATTTGTTCAATCTGCATTCCGAGAAAGCTGAGGCTCTAATGGATCGACTGGTCGGATTCTTGAATCGTGCGTAGGGTTTCTTCGTACACATTGTCAGGGATCCGGCATGGTAGCCAAGGTGAATAATCTTGCAACTTGGTACCATGTTTACTTGATTTGATAAAATTGAATAAATAATGTAGACTAATAGCTCATTTACTTTAATAACTGAGGGCCGACCTAATATAAAAGGTCAAGCCCGTTTGGTGGAATAAGTTATTATGCTATTGGAGGCAATTATATAAATAAATATTTTATAATTAATTATGAATTCTTTTATTATTTGTTTATTTGAGATACTTCTATCACCTATTTAGTAAAATATTCCAAGTAAACAAGAACTTAGTATAGCAGTCAGACTAGGATAGGATGAGTTGATTTGAATTCAAATATGGTGTAATAATATTTGGATATCTTACGATAGTAAAGAAATTTCATAAATGGCTTGGGTAAGAACTCAATGCAGAAATAATTACTTTTGTCAATGCCAATGTTGTCTTATAGCATTTGCACGTGGAAGCGTAGCTCCACTCCACGTTTAATTGGCTTATTACGAAATTATAATATTAAAAAATGAGGATAATCACACTCCGTAAAGATTTTGTGTAATTACGCGTAAATTTTTTATAGTTTGAGAAATTATCCTAACACCCCTGAAATATGCTCCGTCCAACAAATAAATTTATTTATGCTCAAAATTTATTGAATCTGTTGATATTGGTAAATAAACTCAATGAAAATTCATGTTTACTTCGATGTACTTATTACTGTCTTATTATAAGTCAAATAATTTTTTTTGAATTAACGCGTGAAGACGTTTGATGGTAACTTGGTCATAGAAAAATTTATTTGACATATAATAAGTCAGTATTAAGTAAATCATGGATAAATATAGATTTTCTTTCGATTTTTTTGTTAGATGGAAGCAAACTTCAAGAGTACTAAATATAATTTTTTTAAATTACAAAAAAATTATACGTAATTATATCAAATTTCAAAAAAATCAACTATCATTATCCCTAAAACAATAAATAATAATACTGCAAACTAAGGTTATGATGTCGTACTCTGACTAAAAACTTCACAAATTTTGTTTTTATTAAACTAACTTCACATGGTCTTTTTTTTTTTTCAATTTCTTGTGAAGTGCTGCGATTTTCTTCTTAAATTAAGTAAAATATAAAAACTTATATATTAACATAATCAATAGCAAAGCTGTAAGAATGTGATGAGCAGTCAAAATGAAATTAATGAAATTGACGGCTATTGTGGCATTATGAAATTCCTCACGTGAGCTTTAATATTTTTGTGCAAAATTTTAGAATTTGATTTGGTAAGTAAAATTTTTAAATTGGAAGAAATTAACATTCTTGCTAAATTAAAGCAATTAATTAGATTTTTTCATGCAAATTTACTTTGATTGAACTTTTTAAAAAAGAAGAAATCGATATTTATGGTAAACTTAAACCAATCAATTAGATTTTTTCATGCACAATTTATGGATTTAGTTTCTTTGTTAACTAACATTTTTTAAATAAATTAATTCTTGATAAAACTAAACCAATCAATTAGACTTTTTATAGATAATTAAATAATGTTAAAATTTTTGTCAGAATTGAACAATTGAAGACAAATATGTATAATCATAGAACAATTGAACAATTAATTTTAGGATTTTGGTCAAAATTTAACTATTTAGGTCAAATCTAAATAATATAATATATAATAGATATATTCAATTAAAAAATTATAATTTTAAAAGTACGCCTTACGCTAGAATGAAGATGATCATACTGAAAATTATGAATTTAAGAAAATTTCAACAAGATAATTTCTGATGATTTTATTTAATATTTGTAATTTTTAAAAATTTATATTTCTCAATTTTTTAAAATAATATATATTTATGTAATTCTGAAATTTTAATTTTTTTTAAATTTTTGTGCATTTTGCTGTAATTTCAGAAAATTTTCTGTAATTTTGAAAAATATATATTTAAGTAATTTTTTAAAATAATAATTTCTAAAACATTCATTTCAAAAGTATGAATTAAAAAATAATATTAGGAAATATAAATAAAGTGAAGTTCTCTTCGCATTACGAAAAATAATTAGAACGCAGTGTAAAATTTTAATTAAATTATAAAATAAAATCGATATATAATGTGCACTAAAAATATATATGTGGGATATTGAAATTTATATATATATATTAGAATAAATATTCTCAACATTATAAAATATAATAATAAATAGGAGATATAATTTAAATATGTCAAATGCGTTAAAAATTATAACATATGCCATTAATGCCTATTTACCAAACAGAGAATTTTCATAATTAAAAAATTTTAAATTCTAAAAATTTTAGGATTGAATCAAAGTTACTCAATTTTGGTCTTCCCTTCAAATATATATATATATATATATATATATATATATTAATGGGGATTTTATTTAAAAAATACCAAAAAAAAGAAAATTTAGTAAAGTAAAGCCATTTGAGAAGATTCAGTAAAGTAAGCGGCACCGCGGTCTGTGACCGCGGTGCCTCAATTTTTTTTAAAAAAAAAAAAAAAATTTCTGTGGCACCGCGGTCACACACCGCGGTGCCACAGAAAAATGTTAATTTAATTGCCACCGCGGTCAGTGACCGCGGTGGCATTATACATTATAAAAAAAAAATTAAAAACAGTGAAGAACCGCTATCTGGGATAGCAGTTCTTCACTAAAATATAAAAAAAAAAAGTAGTCAAAACCTGCAGCCTGCAATTGCAGGCTGCAGGTGAGGCACCGCGCTTGCCTCAGTTACATATTCACGGGCACACTTCTACAGTGTGCCCGTGAATACATTTGATTGCAGCTCACACTATTTAAGTGTGAGCTGCAATCCTCCTTCACCATACTCCTTTAACATTTCCTTCAACATTTTCTCACATTTGCTCCTTCAACATTTCCTTCAAATCTCTCGGCAATTCCTCCTTCTTCAATAATTCCTCCTCCTTCAACAATTCCTCCTCCTTCATCTTGTTCTTGTTTTTGCACAATTATTACATCTTTGTCTTTAAAAAAATTTAGAGCGAAAATGTCGAATTTTGGCCCTATTGATACCAGTGTTTTGTACGGGCAATTAAATCACAGAACAGAAGATGTGTCCGAAAATCCGGATACAACTTTATCAGTACGACGTGGTGATATTGCTTTTTTTCGCGTCCTGCAACTAGCACCACGTCATATTCGTGTTTTACAAGTACTCCAAAATATGGGGTTTCTTGGTGTTTTGCAATGTGGGCATGTTGAAATTGACACCCACTTGATCACTGCTTTGGTAGAGAGATGGCGCCCGGAGACACATACTTTCCATTTTTCGGTGGGTGAAGCTACTATAACACTGCAAGATATCGCCATCCTGTGGGCACTCCCGGTGGAAGGTAATCTTATTACCGGGATAGATACAAGGTGTAGTACCTAACAGTGGCAAAATTATTGTCATCAATTGTTGGGTTTCATGCCCAATGAAGATGCATTTAGATGGTCCAGAATAAAATTGTCAGTGTTATATGTGATAGCCCATTTGAGGCTGTCTTACAGGAGGCACGTATATGTGCCATGTGCATTCTTGGTGGAGTGTTGTGTCCTGATGCTACGGGGAACACCGTGTCATTATTATATCTGCAGCATATGAAAAACATACACGAGTAGTATGTATCAAATTGGGGTTCTGCAGTCTTGGCATATCTCTACCGGGAGCTATGTACAGCATCACAACGAGGGAAAAATAATATTGGCGGTGCCATGCAATTATTACAGATATGGGCATGGTCTCGCATCATAACACTTGCCCCCATTCCCTCGAGTGAATCTTCGACACTGATGCCGACCATTATAGACCCTGACAATGTTCTGCCTAATCCTCCATATGCTGCACGGTATGAATATTTTTATTTATTTATACAGTTATAAATAATTTTGATTTCACTTATTTTTCTTAATTTTGATTTTAGGTGGTCTTATCATATATACCGTACTCATACGGCACACAACGCTCTTCGTATAATAAGGAATGTTTTGGATCGTATGCAATTTAATGAGGTATATTGTTATGATTTTTTTTTTTTACGTTTAGTGTATTTCTGATGCATTTGTTCAAATATATTGACTGGCGCTATATTTTGTATTGTAGTTTATTTGGACTCCGTATGATGATATAACACTCGATCTTGATTCATTGCCCTTTTATGCAACGCGCACACCGTGGCATATACGTTGTCCATTGATCAATTATTCGATCGTGGAGATGCAGCACCCGGAGAGGGTTCTCCGTCAATTTGGCTTTGTGCAAAACATCCCCCCAAACCCATTAATCAGTGAGCGTCGTTTACACACAATAGACAGGCGGGGACGTCAAGACATGAATTGGGCTACGTTTCACGCAGACTATATTGCAAAATGGAACGATGTGCAATCACTGAGGGTGGAAGGACCCGTTATTCAAGGTGGTCTTGATACCGTTTCTGACTACATGAACTGGTATCATCAAATTACTCGGGTTCAAAATTCACATAACATATTGTCTACGAACACGCCGGGCTATCGACCAACTGACACCCGTGATTGGGAATATGTGGTAAGCACCTTATATTTTTTAATATGATTTTAATTTAGTTTGTCGATTATACTGATCATTTTATCTTGTTTACCAGTACAATAGAATGGAGCAGCTAGTGATTGATTGTGAAAATTCCGGAGATGATCAACAATCATTAAGAGATACTCGAGCAAGAGCGCGTACGATCGGGCGTGAAATTATGAACTTTTCTAGTTCACGTTATCCAAATGTTCGAGTTAGACCGGCTGAAACAGCTCGTGGCAACGCATTCGGAGAGGCTGGTCCGTCGAGCGTTTATGCCGAGGCCGGGCCATCTACTGTTTGCACGGAGGCCGGTCCGTCGAGCTGTTATCCGGAAACAGGTCCATCGACTGTTTACACTCCAAATGCTCCATACATGCCATCATTTGATTCTATATTTACACATAATATGAACCCGGAAATTCGAAGACAATATGATGCATCACCGGTTCCATTCGAAAATACCGATGTGCACACACCCGGTAGCCAAAGAGATGACAATCCTCCTCGAAGAAACAGAAGACGACCACGTTGTGGCAATGGAGGGCATTATTAGATTTGTGTATTACATACGGAAATCATAGGAATATTGCATATGTAAATTGAGATGTAAATAAAATTTTCATTTTATTTAATGTGATTTTATCTATTTTCCACAAGAGCAATTTACATTCAATTTAATATAAAGTATGATAACTAAATATAAAGTATAATTAAATATAAAATATATATCATTAAATAATTAAATATGAAAATTAAAGTACGTGTATATATATATATACGTCTATATGATTATTAAATATATAATATGTATAAATATAATATAACGTGTATAATATATAAATATATATTATATAAATGCCTTCACGTGTATATGATTATAAAATTATATGATTATCATTTGATTATATAAAATTATATGATTATCATTTAATGGTAATAAAATTTTATGATGATTATCATACGTGAATATAAATGGTTCTACGTGTATAATTATATGATTATCATTTGCAATTTGCAATCCTCATACAAAATATGATTATCATTTGCAATTACATATCATAAATATAAAATTGAAATTTCTATAAAAATTTGACAATATTTGCAATTACAAAGTTAGGTGTAGTCAAATTTCTGAAAGTTGCATTTAACAAGATATTATCATCCATGAGCTTGACGGGCCTGATATTGTTGGCGAGCACGTACTTGTGGTCTATCCATTTCATTCGGTATTCTAGTAGATACTTGTCTACCCGGGCCTCGACGAGCTCGCAACGCCGGATTATGCACAAGCTCAAAATCCACTGGATCCCAATATTCTTCACCGTACACAGGCTCAAACCTTCCTTGATATGTCTTCTTGTATGATTGTACACTGTAATAGTGAGGAATAAAATTTGATGCATTAACCCCAAAATGCCGGCATGCCTGAATGGCATGTGAACATGGAATTCCATTTGCACCCCACTTGCCACAAGAACACATACGATGCTTCAATTTGACAACATAAGTACGGGAGCCCTGTCCGGTCAAGCTCAAAGTTACCACTGAGGCAGATTGTTGGGTATAGTCAAATTTCTGAACAATGTGACGTACTGCCTCTGCCTGTCGCGCTTCGAACAACTTAAACGCAAAATCAGCCCATTGTTGATTTGCATTGATCATACGATTACACCGTGTAGAGTGCTGCAAGAAATACTGCACAGAGCGGGATAACGTTATTTGCATAATAGCCACAATGGGTAAGCGTCTCGCACCTTTTAATACTCCATTTATGCACTCAGACATGTTTGTGGTTAGGATACCCGTTCTCCAACCACCATCATGCGCCAACGTCCATTGATCCTTGTCAATTCTCCCCAACCAGTTGTATGCCTCTTCGTTCAATGATTTCATCTCTTCCATTATTCGCTCGAATTTTCGGGCGTTGTTTTCAGCCCCTGCTCTCCAGCACAAATCCTTCAATTGGATGTTCTTGAATTTGGTGTTAAAATTCGAGCACACATGCCGTAAATAAAACCGATGTACTCCACGAGGAAATTTGAATGCCGGTACATAATTTATAGCATTGATCAAGCCAGCATGCCTGTCTGATATCAAACAGACTCGATCATCCTCTGACGGCAACAAATGTTTGGAAAGCATTTGGAGGAACCAACGCCATGACTCAAGTGATTCTTCGTCTACGAGTGCAAACGCTAACGGCAGCACCTGCT
This sequence comes from Sesamum indicum, assembly GCF_026168435.1. Classification (NCBI taxonomy): domain Eukaryota; kingdom Viridiplantae; phylum Streptophyta; class Magnoliopsida; order Lamiales; family Pedaliaceae; genus Sesamum; species Sesamum indicum. The sequence goes on from NC_142666.1 coordinate 1,264,246, forward strand.
GATTTGCATCTAAAGTTACTGCTACCAGCATTTATTGTTTGTACTTCGTCTACAAATGTGTTCCATCCACGCTTATAACGTCACGATAATAACGATATCCCTCAATGCATGGTCTAAATGCCCAGAAAACATATTTCAACATGTACCTGCCCGGGCTGTCTGTTTCCAAATGCATCCACTCCACAACGGCTCCAGGATTCCATTTTTGCAATGCCGCCATATATTTGGGTAGTTTCTGAACAGAACTCTCCCAAGTGCCGTACACTTGTTCTCTAGCGGCTTTCAAAGCAAACCAGGCCTTATGATATGGGACTTCAAAACCAAATTTATCTTTCACAATCTGCTGGACATGTTTTATATCACAAGATGGATCTTGACGAACCATACCCAGCAGATGTGTTGCGATCATGCTCTTTCCTAAGTTACCGTGATCAATAGAAATCTCATTCATCAGACATGTATGTGGTCCGACATACCTGGTAACTTTAAATAATCCCATATTGGATTTGAATATGGCCCTCAGCATCCAACAACACCCAGTCTGTGCTTCGTATCTGCAGGCGACTTTCCATAATTTTTTGTTGCTTTCCACC